>NC_140628.1:11608033-12943033 GCF_057382275.1 Copadichromis virginalis | reverse complement strand
AGTCGAATTATTTTTTGTTGATCTTTTAAAAATAAGTAACACTCTTCTTGGCACTACTGTTATGTTAATATTAATAACTCCGTCATCTGGGGAATATATTTGAATCATTATGTTTCCAAAAGTCAAGCTTGCAGTCTATGTCATTTTTCTCTTTTGAAACCGCCGTGGGTGCTTTTTCTACAATAGTCCCAATAATATTGAACAACCAGAGTATTTTTCTCTGCTTACTTTTAATTGCTTATCTCGCCTCTCCACCTGCCCAAGTCTTTGTTTGTAGGAGGACATCTTGATTGTAAGAAAACTAACAAAAACAGCTATTAAACCACAGGTCAACATTCATATTTTACTTACTACCTCAATAAACTTCCTCTTTGTAAACCTGAGAGACAAGTCTCGTGTAAAAAATACCAAATAAAAGATTCACAATCAAAGATCCTTTAAGTTGGCCATGCACTTGAACAAGGGTATGGGGGTATTGGGCTAGCTAATACTGTCACCATCCCAACCCCCTTCCAACTAGCAAAAGAAAAGGGTGGTGGTGGTGGGACTGTGCAATGAGGGGCTCCATTCTTGCCTCTCATGTCCCAGGGTATGGTGTTGGGGTCTCCTAAATGTGCCATGTCGTATTGATCCATATAATCCTTCTGAAAAAACAGCCAGACTAGCACTTACACACCACCCCAGCTGAGTAAGGGCTATTGCTGCGCCACAAAGCTAATCAATTGTCTCTGTATGAAACGACTTGTCTTCCACATCACAATGTCAGTGTTTTCTTACTGTCCTTTTTTCCATTGTGGAATCTTACTTTAGCAAAATGCATCATGATGATACCCAGGTGGTGGGCTGGTTGGCGTTTTGGTATTTGTGCTGATGCATATAATACAAATCATTGCTATAAAGTACATGTATATCGGAGCACTTTTTTCCCCCTTCTGTCTCTGTGTTTACACAACTGGCTCTAAACCATAGCTATTTTAGTAAGAAGAGGAAAGTTATTAAAAGGAAACAAACAAATTAAGGCAGCCATTCAGCTGCGTGCTCTGCCATGTTTTAAGGATAATGTGCATGACTGAGAGAGATCTGTGAATGATTAGCATTCCATTTGTTGCCATCTGCGCCTCATGAAATCAAATTAGTTGACATTTTGAACTTTAACCAAAGCTATGTATGCTCAAATTAGGGAGCCGCTATGCTCTCCTTTGTGCTTTCTGTAATTCAACTGCTTTTTTAGAAATCTGGGTTTGGTTTTTACAGAAAAAAACAAAACCACGCCTTAGCTCCCACAGCTTCAAAATGACACGGGTTTACTTGAGCAAATAAATATATATCACATATATATATGACAATCAAAGGAACTCCTGGTTCTGAAATGCAATGATTTTAGTTTTTCAAACAGACTCATCCCAACAGAAAACCAAGAAAAACACACAGGAGACTTTGGTTGACCTCAAAAGTTCTTACACAGTTTGTTTTTATGTTTTGGACTAGAGCATATGAGATACTACCAAGGGTCTGATCACCGTCTTATCTAGCAAGTTTATTTCAAGTGTGAAAACATGGTGATAGAAAATAATGAAAAAAAAAAACTGTTTTCCAAACTGCATGTTTGGAATTGTAAGCAACCAGGTTCACATCATCCTCATACGTCATCCTCATACTTGGTCAGTGCAATGTGACCAAACCAGGAAAGAAGGAGAAGAAGAAGAAAAAAAAAATCACAGCACTCAGTTTTTCTGAAAGCTAATATGTGACCCACTGATGAAAAGTTCTTCCTTCAGAATTAAGTTGAATGTCCAGCGTTATCTCTCTGTTGGAATTTCTCTTATCACCCAGAGGGAAGCGAGTGACAGATTGATGCAAGTTCTTACCTGAGCCTCCTCACGTACCCTCTATATGTATCCTGCAATGGACAGATACTGTTAGTGCACCTCGCTATTTTATACTTAGACCTCTCAAAAGCTGTTGAGAGACGGGGGTAAAGGAGACAGTCTCGGGCATCTGTGTGCTTGGGTGGGAGGGGGATTTGGTTTCAAGAGATGTGGGGCTTTGTCTGCAGACCAAAATAATTTTGTAGCACAACATTCAGCCACATTAAAGCAACACATATCCTGTTTGATTAGGTTTTTCTTTCATTTCTATTTTATTTCTACTTTTTCTTATAGCTTCTTAAAATGTTTTATTTGTTTATTTTTTCAAACAGAACCACAAACCACAGAGCATGAATATGGACGCTGAGGAAACTGAGACTTTAACCACCACAAATTTTTCTTAGTTCTATCACTTTTTAAAAAATAAATTACAGCTGCAGATTCACTAAGTTAAAACCACTGTTTTAAATTGATTGCTTTCATTCCCAGGTTATAGAAACTTAAGATGCGTCTGTCATCCACTTTGAGATGCGCTTAAATTGGCTGTGGGTAACGCCTGATTAGCTAGCCTCCCAGAACAGCTTTAGACAGCTTTATTCGCTGGTAGAAGTGCTTACTGCATGGCCCTGAAACAGGACCACCAATTAATGTATGAGAGGTTATGATCCGAGATCAGTAGTCATGCTTAAATATGCTTTGGGCGTACGGATTGTGACAGCTCGCTACATTCACAGGTAACTTTACAACCTTTGTTGAGCTGTGAACAGAGTTAAACTCGTGACTTGTAAAATGTGTGATCCAACCTTTTTTAAAAGGTGTAATAACTGTGAAGCCTGTACTCTGTGAGCAGGGTGTAGAGATGTTTATAATTATAGAGTTTCAGAGTGCATAGACATTTGCGATATTTGAGAAAACCTGCATTAACAATGATCAAAACTTGACATCCTGACAGTATATCGCTCTCTGAACGGCAGCGAGCACTCATGATGACCTCTGACCTAACACTAGTCTGAGAAGATCAGAACAGCTGAATACATCTAAAGCTGGGGTGCTGAAGTTGAATCCCTTTTCCCGAGCTATCGGAAGAATCTGCCTCCTTCTGCATACCAAGACAGGGCTTATACTTCACCAATAATCTGCACCTGGACAGTGTTGTTCTACTTGTGGGCTTATCTAAGAAGTCATACGTTTTATCATTCACCAGGTGCAGCCAGGACATGGTTTAAGGCAGACAGAGTCTTTCTTATCGAACGAATATATCTCGGTGTCTGATGCCAGGGATTCAGAGGGGAAATGACGGCGCTAGAACTTGGTGTGATGGATAATGTAAAGTCTTGTTGTTTGGTTGAAAATCAAGTAAAAATGAGTATTACATCGGCAGTTTAGTCAAAATCTATAAAGCAGAGATTAATGGTAATTATTTTGGAGGTTTTCAGAGCAGATTCAGCAACAAGCTAAACCTGGATGTATGATAATAAATTGTACAACCAGAGCTAAACGTATAAAACTATATTTAAAGATAACTACAAAGGGGTTTTCAGTGCAAAAAGACAGAAAATAGAACCTGTTACAATTTCAAAGACTGTAAATACATCAGAAAACATCAAGCATCAACAGCAGCGGAGGGAAAGTGTTGATCAATATATTTTGTGGGGTAAAAACCTCAGATTTCCATTCACTCAAAGTCAGTCAAATATGCTTCACTATATCAAACCAGCACATTTTAACGCATTCTCCAAGTCTCATAGAAGTAAATTTAAAAAATGAGCTCTATGCATTGTTTTATACTTTAGTACCTATTGACAGATCCATCCATCTTGATGATATTCAGTGAACACTGTATATTCCCACATACTCATATTCCAGTGAATCTATCACGTCTCTCATGGGCAGAGAAGGAGAAGGATAGGAGACAGAAAAGCAGGAGTGCATCAGGTGATATATTACCCTGTAGGCATTGTAATTTGTTATATAAGCTTCATGTAAGCTCAGCAGCAAGATTAAAGACCACCAGTTCAGTGTATCAGTCACCTGTCAACTGCTGGGTCAATTTCCCTTTAACCCTTGTTTTGTGGTTCATAACCCTCTTAAAAATATGACACTGTCAATCAAAGTGTAGTGGCCAAGCGTTCTCTCACTGCCCTGTTTTTCTGCTTTTAATAGTTCATGCACAATTCACCCAGAAGAAAAGATGCTACGTTGATCATTGTTATTTTCAGCTTTTTATTTATTCAGAGAGATCAATGTGTATGTTTAAACTGCTCCCAAACTGCTCCCAAAAATGTTGTTTAAAATCGCAGATTCCTTTAAGTAATATTGCTTTTGATATGTTTTGTCTGCGTGTTGGTGGCTTGCCTTCCAGTCAGTTTTTTTCCTCCTTTTTTTTCCAGGATTTGTGAAACAGACGTGTTGAGAGGCTTACTAGTCATTAGCAGCCAACAGACAGTGAATGCATTATACACTGTGACTTAAATGACTAAATGAATCAGCACATCTATTAAAGGGTGTGTTCCCTCCATGGTGCTGTGATACGATAAGCCCATATTTTGTTTTGAATCCTAATGACTGGCGTAGGTGTGCATTCATCATGGATTATTGGGGACTTAATTTAATTGAGCTGAAGCGATCGCCTGTAAATCACATTACACTGTCATTTCTCTTTACACCAAGGAGACAAAAGCCCCCGCTGGCTGCGACTTGACAAGACACCAAGGTGGGTGTTCCAGCAGGCAGTTATATTCCACCAACAGAAAGATGGAGTAATGAGGATTAGAGCTGTGTATTTATACTTCAAAATAACTCCTTTGAATATCAATAATGGAAATGACTGCACAGACAACGAGAGCTGTTATAATGTTTGATTGTTGTCATTGGATATCTGCTCAAGCTGCCTTTGTCACTCTTTTTCTAAATCCAGTTAGCATGGTGATAAACTGGGGTCTGATTGTGTTTACTCTAGAGCAGCAGCAGTGTGGCTGCAGGAATGCTCTTATCGCTTTTATTGCCACTGCTTTACACACTTGCTTAATAAACTGGATGGGAAAATAAGAGCTGACAGCATTCAGCCCCCTTAGGTGCATGCAGCCTCATTCCCTTAGCTAATGTCTATCAATATCCCTCATTATTCAAATGAGATGAATGGAATATTATCAGACTGCCAGAGCCAAGTGGCAGTGCTTTTTTGACCTATTGCAGATGTCACAACCTTAACCTACCTTTGTTTAGAGTGGCTCATGTGTGATGCCTGCTGTAAATAATGGGCCCTTGGGTGTCAGGTTTTTACACGATGCTTCTCTATAAATCAGCCTAGCTCAGCCATGACATCAATTTGAGCATGGAACGTTGACCCCTGACTAATTTTCAGTAAGTTTGTTACATTTAAAAGAGTAAATGAGTGAGAATTATGTAGAATTCTTAAAAGTTGCCAATTCCTCTAAAGCACCAATAAAACTGATCTCCACAAATGCTAATAATGACATTACAGAAAAGGTAACGAAAATCCAGTCTGCAGACAAATGTGGTGTGAAATTTTAAGAAAAGACTTTTAACTCACCCAAAAGAGAGCTGTTTACGACACAAGGTTGGTGAAAGAATCTAAAGAAACTGGGACAGAGCGACAGCGTATAGGCCTGCTGTATTGAGAGGAGGAGGCCAAGTGTATTGTATCCCATAACCTCCTGTTATTGCCACACAGCACAAGCGGCAGTGGAGCCCCAGCCACTATGATGGAGCACCCTTCTCCTCCTGAGAAAGAATGTTTGCTTACTATTTCATCATTCCCCGGGGCCACAGGAAAATAAGCCCATCAGTTGCCATTGTGACAGGATAAAAATGGAGCCGTCATATTTCAGTAGGACAATGCAGGCGAAAGGAAAGAGAGAGAGACAGTGAGAGAGTGCCATCCAGCACCATCACCCTATCCAGCAAATGAATTATGGACCGGCTTCTTTCTCACGCAAAGACTATAAGTTAATATTATCTCCTCAGGATAATTATAGCAAAGTTCAATTACTGACACAGCATTACCGTGTGGCCCTGCACCGCAGGTTCTGACACACACCCCTTTCACACATTTATCTTTTCACTCCAACACAGTAAATCTGCATGATGGCAGTGATTTATCTAGTGGTGCCCGGTCCCTAACTCCAGCACCATTCTTCTTCGCATACAACGATTGGCCTGGGTCCCTTGAGCCCCCTTGAGCTTAATGTAAGCTTTTCTTTTTACACTGTGTTTTCGGACCAATTTGTGTCCCCCCTTTTGTCTTCAATGAATGGGGCAGAGGTCTGGGATTTTGAATTTACTCCTCAAGATATATGACCTAGTGATTGCTATAAGAGGACGCACATGAACTCCGCAGCAAATCCTCTGGGTGCACCATAACAAGTGCATTGTGTCAGACTACCCTAAGCTCCTAACAATACCACTCTAAAGCAGGCATCTTGGATGTTCTGTGTGAAAACCTTGACACTGAGTGTAACTGAAAGCAATGTGTTGTCTTGTCAGTGTGGAAGGCCCCTTGTTGCATCTGTAAGAATTCTATTGGTACTCTTCAGAGAAATGCAGGTGGTTGAAGATGGTTAAAGGTTGTTAAAGAGCTCCAGTATATATTGCTATATATACTGGAGTACAATATATATGCTTATATATATTGTACAAACCTCAGTAAAAATTTTATATACACAATTTTTGTTTTTCTTCCTCACTGGTTTATTGAGGTAGTTTATTGCACATCTTATGCATACAGATTAGTTGAACAGGTTGGTGGTGAGAAGAGCTGAAAATTAAAGATATCTGCTCACTTTTATTTTTATCCCTATCTGATTAATGCAAGTTATTTCTTTATTGTCTCTTCAAGGTCAGTTTTTTTCATCATTATCTATATGTGCAATTATTTTCCTTCAAGATGAAAACATGTCATGTGAGGTTGTTTCATGTTACTTTACTTGCTACCAAAAATATCTAGAAATGAACAAGAAGATAAGCCAGGGACAATAGATGTGTAATAGATCAGAATGACACCAAAAACATTTGTCAGAGCGCTGACATGTTTCATCATAATCACTCTTACCAGCTATTAGCTGTTCAAAAGTGTCACGAGCAACTCAACGACTATCTTTTGCATCACCCTTTTTTCCTATATGGCTGTACACTTGGAAGGATTGCATTAAAAAAGATAAAACAGCAATATCAAATGAGGAAGCATATATAAGAACATTATATAAGTCAGCCATTTTTATATCACACAGACTTTTACTCCCAGTGTGACATTTGATCTACAGCATATTATATCCCACACTCAGTACCGGGCTATTTGCATAAGAATTGACTGTCTGCCTACTAAGCAATGGCCCGCTTAAAGACTCAGCTAAAAATGTGTGTGCGCCATGAATATGAACATCTAAATCAAGTCAGAGCCTAACCCTCATATTCCGCAACAATTATTTGGCAACACCATGATAGTCACATTCAAACAAATCAAATTTCATTCTTATGAGACACATGTTAAAGAGGTGTACACTTTCAGTAATTATTCTGTAAACTCGGCCCCATATTTTCATGCAAATGTATTAGATAGTGACACGTCAAATATGAAATCCAATTTGTTGGTTATGAAACACATGTAGGGAAGAAATGTGTACACTAATTATTTCTGGGGCATCTTGCTCCCTCCCTTCACCGATTTCATACACAAACTGAACTGGATATTACATTTGCTTAAAACTCAATCATGAAAAATGAAGACTCGATTTGAAAAATTTTAATAAAGATAAGTTGCTTCTATCATTGAATCAGGGAATGCTAATCGGCGCTTTCATTCGGGTGGCGGCAGATAATGTCACCCTAGCTTGAGGCTCTTATTTTGCAATAAAGCATTTACATTCTAATGATTTTATTATAGCTTATACAGGCTGTCAGCGAGAGACCAACTGAGCCGCAGACCCTTCCTTCCAGCCTCTCCCATTCAAATCGCCGGCAAATTGTATCAGCTATCAGCTCATAGTGCTTTTATCAAGCTGGCCCAGTGGCAAGCCAGGGCCCACCACAATGAGATGTCTATTGCTTGAAGAGTCTGTATTTAATCATTTCTGCTTGCCGGTATTGTTCTGCTTACAGTGCATAAATAAGTGCTTCAAATAACCCCGGAGTGCCACTGACAATGAAACAAAGTATCTGTCTTATTTATCTTCCTTGCATTCTTCACTGCTCCCCCTTATATATAAATATATATAGATATATTCTACTTTCTCTTTCCACCACTTTCCTTATGTGCTGTAGGCAATGTTTCTTATTCACTCACCTATCATCTTGAAACAGTTTGAAATTACTCTGATGACTAGAAAGCTTTTGAGATTTAGATAACCAAAAAAGCACTTTTGAATGGCAAAAATCTCCAGCTTCCTGACAACTCTATTACAGAATCACGAGGAAGAAAAAAATGGGGTTGGATTTGATTCATTCTCTCTGAAACTAATTTTTTTTTAAATCTTTCTGGTAAGAAGAGACGAGAGAAAAATGGCCATATATTAGCTTACATGATTTTATATCAAGGTCTTCTTTCCTAAATAACAAAACAAGTCATTTTAAGCTGCCACGTAAAAACTCATATACTGTTAGATCTAGACAAAAATAAGAAATGCTTAGCAAGAATGCTTGTAAAAATAGAAGAATGTCACTCCAGTGTCTGCAATATAGAAACAATACTTTTTCCACTTTGTTTTAAGAATTTCACAATATTTCTTATTTTCAAAGTAGACAACAATGTTGTTATGTCACAATTTGGAAGATGTGTAGAAACAGGATAATATAAATGTATTATGTACATTTTAAAGCTTGTCATAAACTGTTGTTAAGGTATTTGTCAGATTCAGCAAAATTATAGAGATAAATCTGAATGTGTTTAATTTTGGTAGTTTTTTTTTTAGCAGACTGCTATAATTACATAACAACATACTGAACTGGTAATGTGCTTAATCAAAAATGTATAAATGTAGTTTTAGAGCAACAATGAAAAAAACAAAACATTGAGAATGTTAAAGTTAACCTGGATAATTAACGTACATACATGAAGCTCATGAGGTTCATGTAAGGTTATATAATGAATTAACACAGAGATTTTAAACCGAGCCAAGTTCTATGGCTGCATATTTAGAACTGTATTATTGTCCTTTGCTAACCTAATGAGCACAAGTCAGCAAAGCAAATACTCCCTAAATCTCGTCTGCTAGTGGTTGTAAAGATTAGCCTCAAAACTATGACAAGACAAAAGAGACTTTATTATGGCTTAGGATTTACCTCTCTTGTCTAATGGCATTCATAAAGGCATTGGTGTCAATCAAAAATTGAGTACAATGATGACGCCATCATCCATGTCCTTCCATAGTTTTGAGGTGTTATAATACCACGTCTGGCTATCGCTGCCTGTTCAGGGTGTACCTATACCTACGGCAACACAGTATTGTGTTCCAAGTTTAACAAGAGTCCTTTGAACTCACTTTGGAGTTGAATCACCTAACCCCAGGGTAGGTTTGTCACCGTAGCCTCATGTATCAACACAAGCTAGAAAATGCCTCAGAGGGACTTTGACTAATTGGGGGGGTTAAACCACTGTTCATGAATCTCTGACCTGATCCCCTCAAAATATAATGAATCCGGGCAGGTTTTGAAAAGCCAGGAAACATTACTTGTGACCTTAGTTGTGAGGCGTTATTCTTGGAGACATGACCGTAAACCCATCCTTCTTCTCCTAGGGCAGTTAAATACCTGCCATTGTGCACCATTGTTCTGTTATTGCTGTTGTCCCTTTTTCTTTCAAACTCAATTCTTTATTTTGGTGTATATTGTTACTCCAAAGGAGCTCTTTTTATCCTGAAGGCAAACATCAAACTAAGAGACAATATCAGCTCCACAAAAGACCTCCAAACTCCATTATGGTTTTCTTTTTTTTTCTGTCTATGCCTTTTTCTTCCTCTTCTCTTGTCCAATCTTTTGGAGAATATCACCGTTCCCTCTTGAGTTAAAAAAAAAAAAAGGTAATTTCAGCGTATTGGAATCTTGTATTTACATGATCACACTGAGGTCATATATACACACTGTAAAAGGAGAACTGGCAGTTGTTTACCTCAGTAAACATTTTAAATTTAGCTGAGTCTGAATTAAAGATTTGCCAGTTGCAAAAAGCAAAAACTTACAAGTCCAACAGATTTCATCCTACTGTTACTGTAAAAGTGTAACAAGGTTTTTTTCAAACTGCAGTAGAAGGATTTTTGAGTGTCAGCTACCACAGACTAATATTCTCAGGACTCAACCCTAAAGAAATCAGGATCATGCATGTGTTCATCTTTGTGAGTGTGTGCACATGTGGTTTGCACTTGCCTTAGCACTGCCCGACCTAACTGACTGGTAATAAAACTTGAAGCGCTGAATAAATATAAAAGGACTTGTTTATTGTTCACATGCCCAGACACTTTGATTTTCAGTATGCATGTATTCGTTGTCATTGAAAAACAATTGTGTACTGATTTACACAATGGTTCAAACAGTGGATAGTACAGTATAAACAGGAAATTATTATTATTTTCCACTTAATAGTCACTTATTCGTGATAGTAACATCAACAAAAAAAATGAACTCCATTATTTTTTATATATTTCCAGTTCACTTGTTACCTGCAAAGAATACAGCTCCATGTGGGTGTCCTGGGTTTGGAAAATGGAACAAACTGAGGACATTTTGGTTTCAAAATCGTTACAATGTATGCATTGCTGTGAACTGGTAACTGTTGCTTTGATTTTTTCTTTATTCTTTACTTCAAATGCTAATTGCTGCTAAAAATGCAAAAATGTTTTTTATTTAAATTCTTTTGGTGAAGCAGTTTAAGGATATCCAACAACTGATTAAAAATGTTGTATAACACATATTTTTTAAAATCTAGACAGTTTTTTTACAGTATAAACAATGTTTCAGCTTTTAATAAAACTACATTTCACTTTTTTATTTAGTATTCCTTAAATGGAAACATACTACTGGTGCTTCACACAGTCATTAGTTGATAAAGAAAATTCCTTTTGTCAGCGCTCTTGTCAAAAGTTGAAAAAAATTCAAAATGGTATTGAGTCATGTTGCCTTGATATTTTGCATTTTTTCAGCCTTTTCTGTTTTTACTGTGTATATTGAATGCTTAGCTTGAAATAAGAATAGCAAAAGTAACTGAAACTATCTTTTAACGTTGTCATTGACTTTGATTCCGTGAATCTTAACCGTCCTTCAGTCTATTCGTGTCTGTATTGTGTGAATGTCTATAGTTTTGGTTCATAATCATTTTATACATTAAATGTATATGTCAGCCTATTAAGGTAACAGGTAATAAATACAGTCTTAAAGTCACTGTGGTAAGCTAACATCTGGGCTTTTTTTCCATTCCTTTTATTTCGTAAAAACAATATGGTAATAGTGAAAAACAGCAGGGTATATTTACATCTGGCACACCAACAGACCAATCCTCGCTCCTTTCAGTCATTGCATTATTCACTGTGTGTTCATTTCCTGTTGATCAGATTGACTGTTTGATGTATTCCCCTAACTTGACACAATGATGCTGATAAAACAGTGGCAAATTTACTTATTCTGGTGACAGACAGCAATTTAGCAGGAAATGAAGTTGTCTTGACGACAATGCCATATTGCATACACACTCTGGCAAATAACCTAGTTTGAATAATCACTGCCATTCTCTGTTTAAATGATTTTTATACCAATTTTAAAGGAAGCCTTTGATGTGATAATAATAATTCCCTGCTAGTGAGATGGAGGCGGTGAGAATGTGGAAATTATTTCAGTATTATGATGTCAGTCAATCCTCTACCACACCTAGTCCCCTTATTAACGGGTAAAAACTAAGCTACTACATCTGCTACACTGCCTTCATTGTCTGAATGTGCAGTGCATTTGATTTCACAAAGGTTGTGGATGCTTTAATCTTTCTCTTTTGGTGCAGGATATTGAGTTTGAAGGGAAATGATTGTGTATATTTATATGAAAAAAAAAATCTTTTTTTGAAAAACATCCAAGTTCAAAGGCAAGTGCCCTTGTTATCCCCCAATATAGTTTAATTCACAGTCTGTTTTACATAGCACAATGCCCTAATACATGATTTAAAGAGCAGTCCCATATCACATGCATTAGGATAATGGAAGGGAATAATAAAACTTTCAGTAGCATTAACATGTGATGCATAAAGTAAAAGAAAGAGAAAAGGGTTGAATAAAAAAAGATAGTGTTTTGGGCAGAAGGTGTATGCCACCAAGGGATAACTAGGCTTTCCATTTTACATTATTCATTTGCTTACCACTTTTGTATAGTTTTTTGTTGATAGCATAAGTAGGTAGAAATATTTATAAGTTAAAAAATCTTTTTATACCTTCAAAATTACCTTTACTCTACTTAACAGCTGAGGAATTCACAATTTTATGACATGTCTCTAGCAACTTCAGAGAAGACTTCTCAGTGTGTGAACCCAAATGGTGTAATCTCTACAAGCATTAGTACTTCATTTAAAGTAGTAGTAAGATCCTGAATATTGATCGTCTGTAGCTTTATTAGCTGGGAACTGACATGCTAGATTGATGTCTCTTTAAACTGGGTACTGGTCAGAGATACCTGGGGAATCACACTATTGACTTTGGACTGTTTGTGCTGCAAGGCCTCTGGAGACTTTGTGTTAGCTTTAATGGGATCCATCAATTCTGCTTCCCTTTTAATAATTATTGTTTTACCATTCACAGGAGGTTTCAGCAAAGCACTTTTTTTTTTAAAACTGTTGCCCGTTGACAGCAGAAAATATTGTCTTTGTTTCTGCATAAGGAATTTGAGTGTGGAAATTTCTCCTTGTTCATTTTTCAGTGCTTCAATGCCATGACAGGATCCTCCTTTTCAACTTGTTCTTCCAATCAACAATAGATAAAGGAGCATTACAAAATAAATAAATAAATGCAATACTATGATTAAATATAAACTCAAAATTCCATAAAAATAATCCAGAAATAATCTTTATATGTCATCATTTTTGACATGATTAACCTGTACATTAAATAGAGATGGGTGGCTTGTACAAATAAACATTAAATAACTGAAACTATCTTTTTCCCTGTGAGAGACAATTGATTTTCATAGACTCGTTGCGAGCAGTGTGGTGTGGTGCTTAAGAGTGTCTTTGATTTTTCTCTGGTTTAACACACATTGACCACAGGAAGTTTGGGCACATAAAAGCACAACCTTGTAGACCTTCAAGTTCACCTTGTAAAGCGGGGGAGGGGATGTGAGTCGCCTCAGATGATACTGAAAAGGCATTTGGGAAGAGAGAGAAAAAGATCGAGTAAAAGAACAAGAAGAGAGGGAGAATTAAGTGATCTTGGTACATGATGAAAAGGAATGCTAATGTTAAGTACATTGATCAAGTGCCCCGCTACAGCTAAACCACCCTTTGCCCCCCACAATATCAATACATTGAAAACATCATTTGTATCAGCAGCTGTTTCTTTAATTAAGATCTGGCTCAAATCTTTGGTATTGATCTGTGCCATTACCTTATCGACATTGTCTCGCCAAGCTGACTCAGTGGCTTTTTCTCTATTGAAATGACCTGGTTTAAGGGTACAAAGTGCACCACTGTATTATGTCATATAAGCAGAGCCATGTCTTTGTCTGCTGTCCACACAAGGCATTCAAGGTAAGTGGTGCAGACCAGTATTGACATCCTTTTGCATCACTTAACAAAATTAAATATGTGGGAAAATAGCTTGCAGGACTGGAGTTCTTATAGGAGTCATGCATTTAATTCTAGCAGATATGTGATTTGACACTGAGTGCTTAACAGCCTTGTTTTATACCATGGTGATGCAACTTTCTTTTTCTGTGATACAAGCAAGAAATGTATTCCTCAGAATTACCAAAAAGTAAAACATATAGATGAACATAAAGTTATATATTTACCAAATTATACATGCCTACCACGAGATTTGTTTGCTCTTCGCCACTAAGTCCTCTCCCGGGAGTCCCACAATGTCTTTTAAAATAGCCACAGTTCCTCAGTACAGTGTAGAGTATTTACTTCATCATTATTAAGGGTCTATCACACAGTCATTACAGTGATTGATACTTCCATCGAAACCTTAAAGACATATATTCTTTATGTAATATCCCTTTACTTAGATCTCCCTCCTGTCTATTTGAACAATGACACACTTTCTTGGGTTCTGTTATCTTGGTTTTGGGATGCTCATCCTTTCAGTCCACACTGCTTCACTCCCCCTTCCTTTCTGCCTCCCTCCAAGGCATCTCCAGAGCTTCCTGTTGTCTCCTCCCCAATCCAGCAATGCACATGGCATGCATGGCATAGGAGAGGTTTCTGAATCCACAATGCCTCACTGTGCCTCAGGTGAGGTTTCAGAAGAGTCTACCACAACAGCCTCCGCCTTGCAGGCAGCCATCAGCACTCAACCAGCCTGCGTTCTGCTGAATACCGCCAGTCAATCCCACTTGTCTCACTGCGTGAAGTAGTACAGCATCCACCCACCTGATAAAATACACAACTCCTCCCTTCCTCTCCAAGCCCCTGAAGTGTTAAATTTGTTTCCCCCAACTCAACCCCCACCTAGCCCTGCAGGAGCACCCCACATTACACTCCTAAAAACCCCCAAGAAGAGTATTTATTTATTTTTTTTATGGGTGAAAGGATCGGTGGAGGCTTTGCATCTCCATGGGCATTTTGAACAACGCCTGCTTCGCTACGATTGCAGCCACCACAAACAAATCCAATAGTCACTACTAATCTGATCATCTCATCCCCAGCACTTTTCATGCTGGGTTCCTCCCTCAGAACCCCTTGTACTAGTTCCAGTCTGGGAGTGTGTGATAAGACACTGGAAATTTAGTCATCATCTTCCGCGCAAAGGAGCTCAGAGGAGGGATTATGATATTCCTATAACCTTACATTGGATATGGACAGGGGCAGCTCCTAGTGCGGATACAATCCTGTACATAGCTGTCTGTCCAGCCCTTTTTCTTCCACCTCCATCCACCTCCTCTTTCCTTTTAAAAGATTGGCTTTACAAGATTAGTGCACGCTAGCCGTCATCATATTAGCAGAGATAGCAAGGAGAAAACAGTGTTTACTCTTGTTGAATACATTTCAGCAGTCTGATAAGATGGTCAATGAAAATCTGACTTATTATTTATGTTTTTCTTGGGTATTGGATAGGAAAAAAAGATGTGTGAGTGAAAACGGATAAGTTAGATATGTTTATTCTGAAAAGAAGCTTAAAAGCCTTTAAAATTGGCATGCTGAGATAGAGAAGTACTTGAGAATACAATGCAACAAATCTCTGTGCTGGTAGATTTTTAACAGATTGTTCCAAATGCTTGCTACACACAAAATGATGGATATTATATAAAAATCATTCTCATTCCCTACAGAGCTAATTTTGCTCAGGTTGGCACATTTAGATATTTCAACTGCAAAGATGAGCACTGAGATGACTTTTTGGCATTTGTGTGTGCCAAACAAATCAAAATACCCTGTTCACATTTTGCAAGCATGTGTCTCATTTAGTTTGGCAGTTGCATATGACTTGGTGTGTAATTATTGTGGATTTCATTCAGAATAGCTTTTGGCGGGTCAATAATATCTTATTTCAGTGGCGCACTGCATTTGCTACATTTTCAGCCTATTAAAATGTCTTAATATCCTTTCGTTGAATTCACAGGAGCTGCATTAGTTACTCCCAGCTCTACTTGGGAACTCGTAAACTATTGGCACATGTGCTCTCATTTTTCCAGATACAGTGGGATAAAATAATTTACCTAAAAACACGGAGAACTGGAAAACTGGATTTTGAAGCCAGTACTAGCAATTTTGGTCTAATCCTGAGCTAAGTGATTTATCTTTAGGTGGCTATATTACATTATCTGAAAGATTAAAAAAAGACTCATGTAGCTCTAAATAATTAGGTCTCGAGTGACTTATTCATAATGTACCTTCATGGGCACAGATGAATTTAAATTTAAGTTTTAAGAAAACTTACTGCCTTTGTTGTCTTACACCACAAAGTAAAGAAAAAAATGATATAGATTCAAACAATGATGTACTGAAAGTACCACTGCCTCAGCTTTTGTGGTGAAATGGTCATACTTAATGGTGTCAGAGGCAGCTAATTATATAGCAGTTGCTTTGTAGAGCAGCTTGTCACCGTCACACAGTTCACAGTTTCCTTTCTTTTGCTGTAAACTCCTAGCTAAGCTGCATCTAATCGTGAAATAAATCCCAAGATGCTGCTCAGACCATTAGCTTGCCGTACAACACCAGGCAACCATTACAATAACCTCAGCATTGTTGTGTCCTTTATTTGTACCTGGCAAGCTTTTTGTTAGATCACATTTAAAAAGTGTATATTTGACATTTTTGACACACAATTGTTTGTTCTCAAATGATTATAAGGCGTTTTAAATGTTTGGCCGCACGTTTTAACATAACATTTCTTTGTCTTGCAATTTTTCACTCTCTCCCTATTACCCTTTTGAGTTGCAGTAAGTTCACCTTTTTTACCTCTTGTGATACAGACTCATTCAAAGTCAGATTAAATTAGGGCAGGGCTGTCTCGCTGAGATCCAGAGTGACAGAGATGTCCCAAGCTACAGGAAGCAGCAGTTACAGTTCCAACACCACCAACCCCCAGCCAACCCAGCCCCCGCACTTCCCACATCTCCCATCAATATTTCATTAGGTAACCTTAGAAGCAAAGTGTAAGTGAACACGCACAGGCACGAGTGTCCATGCACACACACACACATATACACACACACAAGCTGTAATTCTCAGTCACACACACACACACACACACATTAGTCTTTTTCCCCTGTTACAGCCATGCAGGTTTGCTGAATTTCTGTCTAGCCGACATGCAAGGAAAGCTAAGCCCCCCATCTCCTTCAACTCCTTTTCCACCTCCTCCTCATGGAAGATTTAGCTTCCATTCATTTATCCTCATTCAGGGTGACAAAAATCAATCATTTCATTCTCTCTGGATGGCTACCCATTAAGAATGGGGACAGCAACTGAAATGAAATACACATTTCCCTCAGCTGATCCTCTCCTATGATAGATTTCAGGAGCGACAAATGGGTGAAGGTACGGTTTCTGAAGTCAAAATGGAAGTGTTTGTACTATATGTCTTCTAATCACCCTCATTGCACAGACACCGGGGTGCTGATAGCGGTTTTATCTCAAAGCAAATGCATGGCGAGTTGTCGACTGTTGTAAGTCAACCATGTCATATAACATCAGGGTATGAGTCACTTTTTCAAACGTCATTTAACACCTTGTCAAACACCTAGTGAGTGTTAGGGGGAAAATATATGTGGTTAATAAAATAAGATATACTTGTATGGGAGTTGTGGTTTATTATAGAAATGACATGTAGTTGCGATTGAATTAAGAAAATAGAAGGATAAAGGTCAATTTTTAAAAAAGTAAGCTGAGTTTATGTGAAATGAGCAAAAAAAAAAAAAGAGCATTTTTTTTCTTTCTAGGTTAGTTTGCCAACGAAACATCATGTTCATCACCTGGAACTGTTCATCAGTGGAACTGTTCTCCACCAATGGGAGCTGCCCCACACTTTGAAAACCATGAGGGTGACAATATTATTTCAGCCTGAATAAAAACAAGCCATATCCATTTGACAAAGCTTTGAAAAACATGCATCATGTACCATCATTTGACATTGTTATGGCTTGAAAGTAAAATAGGTTGAGGATGTATTGCTGCAAATAATGTATAAACGTATTATGGTTGGCAGTGGGGTACATGAGCGATGAGATTTATTCTTAAGATACAATACTCTTTTTCATATTATTTTTCCGACTTTATGTATTCATGGATTCCTGATCTTCTTAAACACTGATGCTTGAATTGTCAAAAGCCTGGAATAAATTACAATAACTAAAAGTGCTGATTGTATTGTACTTTATTTTTGTGCAGAAAATATTGCTGTATTTGTTTTTATCTTTTTTTAACACCACTCATACAAATATGTGTATGTGTGCCTGTTATATATGTAAATTAAAGGGTTTTGTTTTCTGAAATATTCACGCTAACACTGCAAAATCCTGTAAACAGTATTCTATGGAAAGTAACACAAAATCTATGAAAAAAAGTAAATGACAAAAGGGAGCACAAAATTGGCCAGGACTCACACCTGCTTGGAATGATTAAGCTGTAGTGATTCTTTTTTTCCCCTTCCAACAAATGACTGCAGTAGTCGACAAAAGGTGTTGATTCAGAGGGCAAATTAAGCCTTGAACAGGCAAGATAATGGTTCTGTGATCAATTAACACAGACACAAGGTGTACTGGTTTCACTTTGAAACTTTATGGCCAGCCAACGGGCCCCTTTGTGCCTCTCAGTTGAGCAGCACTAATCATTTCCATGGCTTACTTCTAAAGGCAGCCCTGCACTCGGAGTATGGATTTTGCCTGGGGACTCTCCCCAGGCAATGAACTGACTAGTCAAACATGTTCACAGCAGCCCTAATCTTACTCTAGGACACTGACTTGAGATGAAAGAGTATATATCTAATTTTTATTTCACATTTTACCTTTGTCTGGTTTCTTGTTTTAAAATTGGTACAAAATCAAGAGCAGTCTTCCCCAGTTTATTGGGAGATAAAGTCAAGTCAAAAGCAGAAAAGTCTCGGAAGTCTTGTGTCTTATTCTTCATTGTTCAGCGTGCTTTACATAAATTGCTGGATTGATTTCAAGAACCATGAACCCGTTTTTATTCCCAGGGAGCTGCTTGCCTCTAAGAGATATGCACACTGGTCATATGATGCACTGGCTGCAACAATATTAGATGCTAAGATCATCCAATCTTTTCTGAGTGATGAAGTGTATTGTTTGTCAGTCACAGAGTTTGGTTTGGCTTCTAATAAACCTGCGTACAACATGTCTATGCGTTACAATTTACAGTAGAAAATTATTCCACGTTTCATGCATTGCGGGCCGAAAGCCAAACAACACCTTGTGCAAACTAGTGGTTATAAAAAACATTTCATGCCCAGGAACTGAAGTAAAAAAAACAAACAACCCGAAACAGCTTGATCTTTGCCTTGGTCCATGTCCTAGTTAATCGGCGTATGTAACAAATGATTGCATTATGCTAGAACGCTATGAGTAAAGAGAACATCTGAAATAAACAAGATTTTCTTGTATTATATGTTTTTTATACTGGACTTTATACAAGTGCATTAGGGTATGATCTCTGCAGGGTTACACATTAACCAAGATATCGAATTGAGTGTAAGCTTTACATACCGTAAGTACTGTCAGCTTACTGTCACTGTGTTTTCTTACACGCCAAGTGTATAAGTATTAATCTTGTTTGAGACAGACTATGCAGGCATAACGGCCTGACTTTGGTGGGAGGCAGATGATGGTATATCTATGAAAGTGTGAAGCTGAAGTAATATGATGTACCTTATAAAAGGAGGCTCCACAGTGAGAGAGTGCCTTAATCCCCCCTCTAAACCAACCTCTCCATCTCTGAGAGGACCTGATTTTGCTCTCCTTTGAATCCCCTTCTGTCCTTTGCTTTTTCTTTGGTTTGCCTCAAAGAGACGGAGATATCTGCTGCTGCTATTTTCTTTAAGATTAACTGACTGATGGGCCTGTTAAAGCACATCATCCACACCATATGTACCATGGCAGAAACAAATCGTATATAGTGGTTTGGGCAGATGATAATTCTCATAAAACACTGTTGTTTGAAAATGTGTCAGAGTGGGCTCTTTTAACAGCCTCATATAATACGGATTTGTAAATTTGTTTTCTATTTGGGAATGGTCGATTTAAAACAATAAGAATAAAAACTGATCTAAGGGTCTGGCATGAGAATAGAGAAGAAATCCAATCCATTCTGTTACCATGGTAGTAAGACCAACATAAGCATTTCATTGCATGACATGTGTTCCAACACTGTAAAATGTGGTGTTACTCTTGGCTTTAACAGCCTTTTCTTGAGAGAAAAGTAAACACTTAGTTCGACTCCATATTCTTGTAACTCCAAGATAATAATATTATGTGGAACCTATGGCCTTGGTAAAACTGGGCTTCAGTGTATCATGCCATGGATTATGGTCCAGTCTCTGGAGAATCCCAAACCACATTAACTTGAATTACCAAATCTGAACTTTATACACAACCACCCCACACCCACCTATTGAGGTTTTAGTATTTTATAAGTTATAATCCCCTGTTCCTTACATTTTAAAACCTTTTCCTTTAGCCCCTCCTGTGTCGAAATGACTATTAAATTATTGAGAAATTCACCACAGATGTCATCGTTAAGATGGATGTCCCCATTCTGATGTGTGAGGAATGGAATTTGAGCACAACCTGAAAGATGATAGTCAGGAAAAAAGACGGGAATGGTCAGCTGTGAAAACACAGGCAATACCAGATAAGGTGCTTGAGTTCTGCCCGCTTTATATACAGCCAGATCCCAAGCCTGGAAGCATGAATAGGGCCCAGAACAACTTAAGGTGCTAATTATCTGCTACTTACTTGTGCCGACAAAGGGAGAAAGAGACAAAAACAAAAAGACAAAGAAAATGTTTCTATGTGTAGCTGTGAGTAAGTCTAACTTTTAATGCAAACTGTATAATCATTGATGGATCTCCATGTGTCATATTGTCAGTGACTGCTGAAAAAGTTTTTAACCCAATGGACTAGCCTTTTATTTGCACTATTCATTAATACGCTGTCTACTTTTTACAAGCACTGTGGTTCTAAGGGTGGAATAAGTGATAGTGGACATTTAAAACCCAGATTTACAGGATGGGGTGATCTGATCTTTACATCAGAGAATGACCCCTGAATAAACAACAACTCTAAGGATCAACAATGTATCATACTAAAGTGATAGGACATAGATAATAGGACATAGATTTGTGTAAATAATTGCTTATATGATTAACATGTGGATAACTGTATGAAAGGAAGCTAAATTGCCACAATAATGAAACAAAATGTCTTAATATATTGATATACTGGAAACTAAGCCCAACATTTTTTTCTCAGTGGCATATCCATGAAATCCATCACCAATAATTAACTGTAAAACACAATGGACAAGTATTGGAAACAATTTATTTGCTCATTTACTTACTCTTCTCTTTGTCCCTTTTTTACTTGATTACTTTATGAAAGGTCAATTTACTACAGTGAACTGCTGAGGTTCTCAAGCCGTATTGTTCGGTTACCACAGGAAAGAAGAAGGAAAATTTTAAAGCCCCCTTTAGCTAGGATTGTGTCTACCATGATCCTTGATCAAAAAAGATCACTGTAGAATAAAACTGTAAAATTGGAAAAAATTACATTCAAATTAATGAGAGAAAATCAAATGGAAAATCAAACTGAAAAAAAGATAGAGATGTAGCTTAGTACTGTTGAAGATCAATCACTTCACACAGCACTGATAATAGTAAAATAAGTGGAAGAATTCTTTGCTTGTTCCGACTTCTGTTGTTGTCTGATGTGATATGCTATATTCTTATTTTTAATATGAAGGGTTTTTTTTGATGAGATTTATGGAGCATTCCTGATAGCACAGAGAGAGCACATTGTTTCTATTATACACTAACTATTTCGATGTCTTGAAATTTACCCCTTTTGACTATTCAGGGAAAAAAATGATAATTAAAAAAATATGCATTCCTTTTTTGATTAACTAAAGAGTAATTAATCACATAAGGGATGCATAAAGCACAATATTTTCAAAACTACATATCTGTGTTTGCTATCAATAACATTTTAAAGTCAGGTATTGTTTTTTACAAGTACTTTGTTGCACATAGAAGAAAAGTAACGTTTGTTATCATTAGTGCTTCAAAAGTTTAATGAGTGCAACTATTTTTTGCCTCGCTCTGGAGTGTGTATCTGTATCCCTGTATGTGTATACAGAATGTGAGTATGTGCACATTCTGTTCATACAATATCTGCTTACATCCCTGTGTGTGTGTGTGTGTGTGTGCGTGTGTGTGTGTGTGTGTGTGTGTGTATGCCTTCTTTCTGTGGAGGCCAGTCCCTCTGGGCTGTTTAACATACATCAGTTGTCCTTTCTTCTTCAGGAAATGGATGCAGCCGATTACTATCAGAAGGTTCATAAATTCTTTATGGGCAAGTTGAAGTTATGGTGGTTGATGAATTCAGTCTGCTGGATGGCTCATGCCAAACTTCCTGCTCCCTCAACCTTGCCATCTCCTGCAATGCTAGAATTAAAAAGATGAAGAAATTGTCTCTGTCTTTTCTTTAGTTTTCATCTCCTTTTGGTCTTTCTTTTTTTAAATCTAATTTTCCATCTACATACTTTCTACTGTAATTGCTTTTCCTGATAATGTAAAGATTGTGTCCATTTAGAAGGACCCCGAGGAGCAAATGGGGATTTGTTTGCGGTGCTTGTAACCCCCTGAAAGTGCCAATAGTATGTCTTCCTCAGAATACGCATGGACGTCTAGATTGGCCTTATTCGTATAATGTTACCAACCTTTACCCAGATGGACTTTTCAAACAGATAGTAGGCTGTCTGTCCCTAAAGGCCATTATCATTCTTTTGGCTGGTTCTTTCTGCGTTTACATTGGAGCTTATCTGCAAATTTGTGAACTTTTACCAAATGCAGTCTGTCCAACAGTCGACATCCAACATCCTTTTCCACATCAATCACCGTTTTAGTTTCTCCTTTCAAAGCTGTCTGAGTCCTTGATGTTTTTGCTTTTGCAAATGGATATCCAGAGGCAGCCTGGTGTACTGTCCTCTTTTTCTCCCCCTCTATTTCCAAACACTTTTTCCTTGGGTTGTCTTGTGTGGGGTGCTCACTAACTAAGCCAATCTGGCTACACCCAAGCATGCAGAGGAGTTATCCACCGGTCGGGGCTGTTTATATAAATGAGGACAGTGTGACACCCCAGGGTGTTTCACACTGGGTACTATTCCTTCAAAAAAAGAAGAAAAAAAATTAAATCTGTCTGTGTCACTTGCTCCTCTGAGTCCCTCGCCTTGTAAATAGATTTTGATGGACACGCTTTCCTCCTTGCCCTCATACTCAAAGTACAAATACTACTCACTTTAGCGTATGTGTACACAGCATTCTGGCAAAACAAAGATTCAGAATGAAACCCTGGCTACCTATTTAGATATGATCAACACAGTCAAAAGTATGAGAATATAAATTAGTATAAGGAACCTTGGTAAACGTGTGTGCATTTTGTTCTGGTGATGACCAATTAACAGATGCCCGTTAGCTGGAAGAGTGGGAAGTGTAGTTTTAAATGTGAGCTTTTTGTGCACATAAGTAATATGAATGTGTCATTGTATGAGTATGACTGATTATATTAGATTAGATTAAAATATTGAGGTTTACACAGAGCTTTGAGAACGGCCTGTGATCTTTCTTGAATCCACAAATACCCAACCCCATGCTTTGATTGGGTCTTATCACACAAATACCACTTGTTTTGGTCTGAGATTGAAAAGGGTGATGACGTGGAAACTAGGATTTCTTCTAAACAGAAAGCTGTTGAAATAACAGTCCACACAGATGACCTCTTTACACCCGCAGCTCTAATGCCGAGCAAGCGAGAAGAACAAGCAGCTTGATCTGGCCATGTGTGATGACTCTTAGAGGTCAGACAGGTTAAATGGTATTTGATTAAAATCAGTAGATGGCCAACACACTCTCTCTCTGTCTTTCACACATGTACACATACAGACACACACAGGCACATAAGCACAGATACACAAACGGACCCTCCTAGCATGGTCTCTTGGGAATAAGAAGAAGAAAATAGCCTTCATTCTGCTCTACCCTGCTCTCCTTCCCTTGTTGTGGTTACAACAGGGTTTGGAAGTGATGCGGGCTGTGGGGAGTCGGGGGGGGGGGGGGGCTAAAGCAGGGTGGCGAAGTCGACCTGTATGTTTGGCTGGCAAAAAAAGGCTTGCCACTGTTTATCAAGCCACGGCAAATCCAATTAGCCTGTGGCCTGCCTTCCAACCCTATTAACCTGCTCAGCTGTGAGAGCACTCAACAGCTCCTGCCAATATCTCATTTCTCCCAGGCGCTGATAAGATCGGCTCAAGATATTCAGTGGGGTTAACTTCAGCTCCATCTCTGATGCTGCAGCTGCCACCAAGACTTTAAAACCATAGCATCTGTCCCGAGCTTTCTCTCTCTCTCCCTCTTGCTGTGCATCTCTATCTCTCCCTCCTCTCTCTTTCTTTCATTCTCTTACCTTCTCATTCTGTCTTTTACCCAGCTCCTCACTATCTACCTGTCACCTCTGCCTTTTCCTGTCTTCGTTCCATTTCCCTCACTTTTTTTTCCTCTCACTGCACCTCTTCGTCTATCCGACTCTCCGCCTCTCTCTCCTGCTCTATCCACCGTCATGTAGCTACACCGAGACAACAAAACAACTAGGACAGTAACTTCCAGACCCATGGCTTGTTTCCTCCCAGACAGCGATCAGGGCGCAGGCCCCACTGTCTGACAGGAGGGGAAACTGATTTTCCTTATCATGGCCTGCCCACAAAGGGCCAGGCCAGGCCCGCGTGATTAGCATTCCTTGGTGGAGATGTGTCAGCTCTATTTCTATCACAGAGACAGATTGAGGCTTTCACTCAGACTGGCGACTGAGTGACACATGGCCCTGACCGGGGGGACAACATTGTTATTTGAGTTAAGAAATCAATTTGTATCAAATGTACACTGTAATTTATTTGTTGCCTTTGAAGGGAACCTGGCTAAGATAAATGGGAATGGACATTTTTTTCTCCTCTCCCTTACCTTGAGCCTGAGCCGATAAAGTTCTTGTGAAGCCCATGATAGTTCTCTGCGTCAGAGTAAAAAGTGACAAACATGTTTAAAGTTGTGCAGTGATCTTTAAATCTCAAAAAGAACACCTTGTCGGACATGATAGAACATTTTTACCTCTTCCCTTCCGTCTGTCAGCTGGCTTTGCTGACATACCGCTTTACTATTTTGGCTGACATTTCGCTTTATCACATACATCTGGCGGCGAATGGAGAAGCGATATTTGTCCCTTTTTAATACTCCCCCCACCCCTGCTCGATTCACAGTGAGCATCCAAGCTCTGAGATCAAGATGGTCTTTTGGGATTAGAAAGATTAATCTTTTTTTTTTCACATCATATATTAAAGCACCTGAAACAATATTCATATTCTGTGTTGTGCATCTTTTACACAAGAAGGAGCTCTATGATCCCACTGATAAAAACTTGTTTATGCTCTGTGTACAAGTTGCATTTTAGAATATTTGCAGGGTTACTGCTTATCAATTAAATAAATTATTGTACTATTGTAAATCTTTAATTTGTATTTCTCTAAAGGAGAAAAAAAATAAATGTCAACCAGTGTTGATTATTTATATTCGTCTGATAGTAATTTATCACTTTTAACTGCATTTTTCAATAAAATTTAAAACATTAAAAGAAAACTACATTCCAAAATGTACTCATTTTCATGTCAGTTAGTGCAGTGCATCTATATCACTTAAGACACAGTTCATACTTGCAGCTCACTTTGTAAACCGAGCATTTGCGCATATATGAGGAGGAAATCTGGTTCCATTTAGTCTACTGCTTCCCTGCTGGCTAAATCTGAGTAACAAATGTTTTCTGCATCATCTTGCCATAAGGACTTAACACTCAAGTCATTGGGGACCACTTAGAATGGAAAACCTCTCAGCACTTCACAAATATTTTACACATCAGTGGACATTAACTCTTGCAGGTAATTGCAGCCTTCATCTGTGAGTACAAACCAGTGAAAGACAGGAGTGTGCTTTTTTGCAGCATCGATGTGCGATCTTGAATTATTTCAAATACTTTTAATTTGTCTGTAGAGCTAGGTAGTTTAGAGGCTTACCTAAAATTACAATTCCTTTTAATTCCTGACAGTAAATAATAAATGTTTTGCATAGGGTATTGCTCTTATTTCTTATGTTGTACATAATAAAGAGGGAGAATGAAAACAAGCAAACCGAATATGTTTTTTGTACTAACACTTTGAGCATTCATTTTACCTGCAGAGAGAAAAGAAAGAGCACTATTAATGTTATCCATTTGGGAGGGTGTACAAGGATATGAGTTATGATGAACAGTCGACCAGCGTAACAACAAAGTGCTTAGCATTTCTCAGAAAACTGGAGTAAAAGAGAGAGAAAGAAAAAAAACCAAGTCACTATCTCTACCCATCAAACATATTCTGAGCCTGCAGGTTAACCCAGCACTGCTTTGCAGTTTCTGAGAGGGCCGCAAAGCAGAGCCTGTCCTGAGTTTCAGTACAAAATTTAGATATGCAAATGGACTAAAAGGATGCACGATTGAAAAAGGATGCTATATTGCCTCAAAGCCACATACTCTAAAGCTAAACAAGATTAGGAAAATTGAATCATTTCAAAAGCTGTGGGCAGAATGTAAACTGGTTAACATTCTAATGCTCTGGGGCAGGTGACCAACTCAGCCTGTGTACAAACATACTGTATGAAGAACAAATGAAACTAAAGTCTGCAACTGTACATTGGCTCATCTGAATGAAATAATACCTTTGTGCTTTTCTACCTGAAAAATGCATTTATTTAGCAGATTTGCATCAGATGCCTTGGTAGGTTTCTGGCCACAAATAGCATTAAATATGCTTTCTGGCATTCTTTTGTCATGTTTGCCTGGACAAGATTTTGTTAGCTTTCCTAAACCCCCAGTAGAAGGAATTCTCTCTTTTTTCCCGTCATTTTTTTAAAAAGAGTGATTGCATTACACAATTATGTTTTTTTTTCTTACACCAACATTTTCTCTATATATTTTGTCATTCATGCTGGTTGACAAAAGTACACAATGGACATTTTATAAAACATTTTTAGGACATTTAATTACATATCAACCCAGCAATAAATGAAATTGATAGTGATTGTGAATCTGGAACATATCAGGCTGTAACTATCAAATTGTGGTTGTGGTTAGTTTGATGAATTACAGTTTACATCGCTGGTACTTGAAGGGATGTTTCAATGATATGGCATTGCCAAGAAGATGAGATCGCCAAAGGTCATTCAAACAAGAACTGACCTACTGAGCTTTAAAAACTGATAAGTAAACACGTAACTCTGGAATAAAGTATCACATTCCAACTGTCATCAATACCCACAAAGAATAGCTTAGAATTAACTTAACTGTATAAGCAACAGCTTTGGTAACATGTTACCACCATCTGGTATCTTTAAAGCTCTTTGATGGTCTTGGATGTAGACAATCTTATCGGTTGTATTCTGGCTGAACTTTATGCTGCATTCTCAAGGATCAACTCTATATTTGTCATATCAACAGCAGAGTGATACTCTTTCCATGCTGGTCTCAAATGACATTGTGGGAAACAAATCGAGGGTCAACACTGGTGTTAAGATGTATTTTGGACACGCAACCACTGACTGATGCACAGTTGGGCATTGTGGTATTAGATTTACAAAACAGATAAGAGACGTTTCTTAAAATTTAAGTAACAGATGCCAAACACCAGCTATCCTTTGTTATCTTGTGTGGTTTCCTTCACTACTGTACTTCCTGAAAAAAAGATTGTCATTGTTTAACTACATTTCAACTAAATAACTTACAGTGACCAAATCTAACTGGTGTATATCACCCCAACAGATACTGTTAAACTGATGTCAGTAATCTACTTAATCCCTTTGATCCCGCACTGACAAACTGATGGATATACTTAACTTTGCAGCAAGAGGTCAATGCCCTCTTTGGTAAAACAGATGCTTCTTATTGTTGGAGTGAGTTGATCTCAGGGAGATTAAAACAACAAACTTTTTTTTTTTTAACCACAGTATTCACTTTGATTTATTTTTTTTTAAAGAGTGATTGTACTTCATCTACCATTCAAAAAGGTTTTTTTTGAGTTTTTTTTTTTACTAGTCCTATCTCACAAAATACTCTTGGATTAAATTTATGCTGGTTCATATGTTGTAAGAAATCCTTGTCTTTTTCATATTGCTGTCTTGAAGCATATGCATCTCACCTAATATCTCCAATGCTCATCACCACACACACACACACACACACACACACACACACACACACACACACACACACACACACACACACACACACACACACACACTAATAAAATGCCCCTAATAAAATCTAATGCTTTTTATTACAAAAAACACACAAAAATAGACAAAAAAGCAAATAGAACATCATAACAAAAACCTTTCCTACAAGATAATTGGTGATAATGAAACATGAACAGTGTTCTAATAAAGCATTTTCCCCTTAGATTTCTCCCCCACTTCATGAAATTTTTTAAATGTTTTTATTATATACAAAATGCATTTTTAAAATTATGATTGATTAAGTGGAAAACACCAACCAAACATACCTGGCCCTATGTGAAAAAGTAATTACCCTCTAAATCTGTTAACTGGTTGAACTGCAAGCATTTGCGATAACTGGCAATGAGTCTTTCACATTGCTATGGAGGGATTTTGGCCCATTCTTCTTTGTATAACTGTTTTAATGTATACATAATGATTTTGTATGTAACAACCTGTATAAGGTCATGCCAAAACATCTTCATTTGATTTAAATCTGGACTTTAACTAGATTGGTCTTTACCACTCTGAAATGTTCATTTTGTTTTGTTTTTGACGCATCAGATGCTAATCCTGCTGCTGAGGTTCGAGGCACAAACTGATGGCCAGACTTCTCCTTCAGGAATTCATGGTTCTATCAATTGTGGCCAGGTCATCCAGGTCCTTAAGCAGCCCCGGACTATCATACAGCCATGTATAATTTTTGGGATGCTGTTAGTTTAAGAAATGCAGTATTAATTTTATGTCAGTTGTAACAGGACTCAAACCGTCATAAAGTTTTGTTTTTTCAGTTTTTGTAATTTCTTGTCAATCCACAGAATATTTTTCCCAAAGTCTTGGGAATCTTCAACATAGCTTTTTGGTCGAAAAGAGATGAACCTTTGTGCTCTTTTTGTTCAACAGTAGTTTCCTTGAAACTCACCCATGGATGCTGTTTTTGGTATTCTTAGTGTTTAAACATGAACACTGGTCTAACCGAGATAAGGAAGGCCTGCATTTCTTCAGATTTTTGTTATTTTAGCTTTTGAAAATATTTTTTTAGCTTAATTCACTCTGTTAGGCAAGTGATTTCTTGGTTCACCAAGTCTAGTAGTAACCAGACTTGAATGTGTTAAAAATAACAATTAGGAAGGGGGCAAATACTTCTCCATACCAGCGGGGCACCAGTTTTCCAGTCTTCTATGCCTACTGTGAGTTAGCTGATCTAATAGTAACTGTTTAGTAAAACTGCTCATCAAGTGCTTGATCTTTTATTGGTTTTCATTTTAAGATCTTAGTATTAAACAAATTAGTCAGACAAATTATAATTATTATTATCAGTAATGCTAATTACTCTAATTCGCTTAAATTGAAATGTAACTATAACATTTGTGGTTATTCCTGACAGTGTATGACTTTTATGGGTTTTAGAGTATTTAGAATATGAATACAGCTGTCTTCATAATCCCCTTTTCATAGTTTGCACTGACCAGTTGATCTCTAGGGGACACTGAGATTATTTCTGCGGAAGCAGCTAAAGCATGCAGCCATCATACATCAAGTGAAGTGGGAATATTCAGCTGGCAAATTGAAGGGGACAGGGTATTTGGACTATTCTTATTCTGGAAAGCTTCCCCAAAAAAAGCAAATATATAGCATTTGAATTATGATGTGTTCCAAATTCTTGAACGCAAAAGCTCCAAGCATGTGTTCCCAATCTGTTTCTCACTTATGTGACACCAACCTGTCGCACAACTGCTGCCCCCATGGATTTTTCAGTTTCAAAATAAGGAACAGAGCTAAGATCTACTGCATAGAGGAAATACTTAGTATAATCCTATCATATGTTTTCTTTTTGGATAAAATAGACTTGTTCAAAGATTACCTTAACCTAGGCAAGCTGTGAACAAGCAAATAGTCCCTAATACAATAACAATAACATGCCATGCTTTTTTGCCTTCTCATATTTGGCATTTCAGAACAATGTTGGGATCTGGTAAAAATTTAGCAATGTAACACATTAAAATTTGTCATTTTCAGTGCAGACTTCCATCTATAGTGAAATGTGCAATTTTATTTGCTGCTATGAAATACAATTGTTTTAACAATGCAAAGTATCCATCGAGCTTCTAAGACATTCACTGGGCCCCATTAAAGCACTATTTTATATAACAAGAACTTAGAACCATAAATTTGTCCTGCTTTGCAGAGATTTAGTCTGGCTTTGATAATATTTGTGCAAATGCCATCTATTTCATTTTAAATACTGTTTCATTTTTTAATAATTATATATTAGTCCTGTGCTATTCTGCCAACCTGTTGACCCAGTGGCTGCTGGATAAGGCGCCAATCCCATGGTGACCCTATATTGTATACGCAGTTAAGAAAATGGATGGATAGATATTTATGTGTCATACTGAAAACTATTTTGGTAAGTGAAATGGGGCGATGTTAATGTTAAGGGGCAGGGGTGTCACGAAATCACTGTCTTACAGTCTGAAGTGAAAGTTGGGTCAAAGCAGACTGCAGTATATTAACTGCAGAGCCAAGAATGTGTGCGATAAATCTTGCTCAACCCGGTGCTAACTGTCACTTTGTGTTTATGGTGTACAGATTGCACACTGCTTGTTTTCTCCAAGGCTTGGGCCAAGACAGGCTGCTTTGGCTGGCAGACAGACTGGGTGACTAACTCACGTACAGGCTGGCTTTGTTGGGTTGACTTTGTTGCCTTTGACAACCTAGGCATAGCTAGCTGAATGGCCACCTGACTGGCTGACTAAGTAACTGCCTTACAGCCTGATCAGTGTTTTATTTGATGGTTGGCTTTCTGCCCCAGTGCCTGGCTGGTTGACTGATTGGTTCGCTGGCTGGCTGTCTCAGTGAGGTTGTGTGATATATGATGTGGTTCAGTGTGGTTGCGATTAACGGATTGGCAGAACAGTTGCACTCATTAATAACTCCACCCTATAGGGTTTGAGTAGTCCCTGACTGTATGCTGTAATTACAGTCAGATCTCTGTTTTTGGAAAAATTAATAAAGCTGGTTTTATGATTTGTAGATTGTCATTTTGAAATGTGTTTACTCTTACATTTGAGAGTAAATGTCAATTGAGAAGTGTTTGTGTTGAAAAATTCATCAGGGGTGTCATCATCACTATGCCTGACTGTCAAAGAGACGGAAACGCATCATATTCTTGTGCTGCATATAGATCTCCTTTGAATCTCACCCACTCATTGCTGCAGGGTTTGAAGAATTTAAGTTAATAAAGTGGCTCATAAGGAAAGATTAAAGATGCCGTGTAATTTGATTAACTGAATGGGAATGAGAGAGGCCACAGATGGGAAAATAAGCTTTTCCAGTGCCTCATTAAAAGGAACAATCCTGTAAAACCTCCTGGGTGAATTTGTACTGTGAAGAAGCTCTCCGAATTTTTTTTTAAAAAAAAGCAAACGAAAGAAATAAACACATTTTTTACAGGGTTGAGGGATACTGTTGAAAAGTGGTTGCAGAGGAACATTTTGTAATAATTTACATGCTCAATGAAAAAAATGTTTCCAGTTGCGGCGCCTGCTCTGGAGGGAAACAACCCGTAGCTAATCCCGCAGCATTACTCTTTGTCTAAAAAATTGCTTAGCCCAATTGTTCAAACATGATAAATTTGTTTCTTTATTATTGGTCTTCCAAAAACAAAACAACCACACAGTGATAATCCCAAGCTGTGACTTATTCAGTAGCAAGCACCAGCAATATTTTATTTGTGTAGTGCAATATACATACATTTTGTTTCATGTTTAATGCCATAAAAATTGACATCAGGTCAATGTCATGTGAAGGAAAATATGTTGTATATTTGAAACAATATATACAGTAATTACAGAGTTATTAAAAAAATAACTATCTGTACATGAGTGAAAATGATGACCCTAAGGAACACCTGTAGTTGGTATTCCACATCTTTAAGGCAGATGTGAAGTGTGTATAAAAGCATATATTTAAAATAATCTACACTTATCTGATATATTTTCATTAGTTTGGGGAATTTTAACCGAGAACTTTATGAGAAAGAAAGAAAAAAACAAACAAAGCAAAAGACGTACCAAGTCCATCATAATTCTTACCCAGTGTGGGCATATTTTCAGTGCTGACTTCATTCCCGCATTCACATGTGCAGGGAGATCAAGATTAGGTGCCTGCAGAATGAAAACCCATGAAGCTCACCTGCTTGCCCTTGATATTATGCTGGAAATATAAAATCCATTCCCAGATTTAGACATCTCTCGCCACCAAAAAAAAATGTTCTTTTCTGTCTGGAGCCACAGCCTGCCTGTCTGCTGCATCGTTCCTTATTGGCTCAAACTAGATGTCTTAGTTATGGGATGAAGAAATCCCTGTCAGTGGACATTCATGGGAGAATCCCCCCCTTTTCTCACTCTCAGCAAAGTGAGGTTAATTTATATTTTTTAGACCTGTTCCTTTCTCCTTAGAAATGGATTCAGTTGAAGTGTTGGCGCCGGATCGTTATCGGCGTGCTATCATTCCGCTGGGACAGCCCAGCCATCATCACAAATGGCCATTTTTCACCGGAATAAAACATATGAATTAAACTTCATAAGCTTATCTGGTCTTTGATATGTAGAAAGCCCAAGGTTTATTTCCACATTAATCCCCACACCCGTCTATTGCTTTGGCTCTTTGATGCATGAAGGTGGGTTTAGAAACTGAAATCTGCCAGGTATATATAACTGCATGTTTTACCCATTGCTTGAGCTTCAGGCCCTCTTTTCTCTCCCTCCTCTTTTTTTTTACTGTCTCTCCCACTGACACACACACAGGTTTTCCCTAAGAATTTCATTACAAAAGGCAGCCATATGCATTGAAATACTGCCGGCAAGCAGGGGTCATGTAGCCCGATACTGAATTTCCCTTGCCTTTGTGCAATCTTAATTGTCTGTCATTTCTGTCTGCAGCCCCGTCTGTGCGTGCTCCAAATAAAACCTATGGAAACATGAAAGGTGGAGCACTGCCCTCACTTTCATCAAGAGATCGCTTACCTGGCCTTGCCGTGGCTACCACAGGCTTGTGTTACGTACCTCATAAAAGTAGCTCTTGTTTCACCACTGCACTGCCCCATCTGAGCGCTGGGCTAATCTGTCAAGCTGAGCTCCCAGGCAAATTCTTCGGCAGCGTAATAGACACTGTTACAAACTCTGCTGCCTTTCTCCACTGCTCGTTTTCCCCCCTCATTTTTGCAGAGGGCTCCCCTGATGCCCTCTGATGTTGCTGACAGTTGAGGGTGGATGCCATGGTGAATTTATATTGTGCTACTGCATCTGTCATTGTTTTCACAGAGGTGTTGACCTCCACACGTCCTCATCAGAATATTGCCTCAGTTCTGCAACTCCAAGCAAAACAGATACCTACAACTAGGTTGATCGTAAAGGGTATTCACACCACAGAGATCCCTTCCCATTTCGATAGTTGGTGCAAAACTTTGACAGGCAGTTGGAAACCTCGGGGGAATTGGGTCATGGAGGGATGGGAGAGAGACAGAGGGCTCAGGGGAGTTGGGCAGTGTTTCTATAGCTCCAACTGTATACTGCCACAGAAAACACACACACATTGAGGGGACTGAAATGCTCTGTCAGACTGTAACCTATCTAGTGTCCCTCATACTTCACCCCTGACATTCTTTTGATCCTCTCAACCTTGATCTTAGTGTCAGTTTAAGACCTTGTCGTCATTATTCATAAAATCTCCTTTTGTATATGTGTGTATGAAAAACAGTCCACGAAGGACATTATCGCTTTGTAAAGAAACATTGATCTGTGGCTCGAAATATTCATTCAGTGTACCGATTGCTTACTTGGCACCCTAGCAGTTGATGTCCCAGTGCAAAGCTTATTCTTCTTTACTGAGTCTCGATGACATCAAGACAGATATATGGGCTATAGTCAGACAGAAACAGTGACAACTTCTCTGTTTTTGATGGCTTGTGCCAGTCACTGTTCCACGAACAAAGCCCGACAGTCACTGTATTGAGTTTATTACTCTTAAAGCAGCCACAAGAGATAGCACCGTCCATAAGCCACATGCAACACAGTCATGGTATTTTAAGCAGATTTCCTTTTAAAGGGGAGGAGAGGCGGGTATTTCTCCTTTAAAGTGGTCTTATCACTGGGGTTGTCGACTCACTGGAAAGCCTGACAGCTACAGCCTGCTGAGGCACCGAGTGGCCTTGCTGTGCTTCTGCTGTTAACTGTAGACAGGCGGGACAGCCGTGCTACTCTGCTATTCTTTCCCTAATAACACAGAGTGGCATGAACCTCTTACCTACTTATTTAAAGATATAATTCCTTTTTTGTGTGTTAAAGTGAAATTAAATATCTTTGATATGTTTATGAGCATGGCCAAAGAGAATCTGCAATACAAGAGCAATGTTTTCAGTATGAATAAATCCTTTGCCCCAACATAAGTCTTTACAGCTTTTTACAGATCTGTGCTATTCTGCATAACATAGCACAGTGGTGTACACACACCTCCATAATTCCTAAAAATTCTTAAAGCGTACAATTACAGTTAATATTCTGAAATATGTCTATACTACATGTACATTTTTACACTGAAAATATGCTTAACATGACTTTTCCCACCACCTTTACTTTGAAAAGTTGAGCTGTCACCTTTTTCATTATGCTAATTCAGTCAGTTGTTTATGCGTAAGTGAATTCTCTTGTCTCAGAGGTCAGTGTTCAGTTAAAGGCCCCAGCCATGTGTAGTAAAGTAAACTAAGGCTTGGCACTGTATACAGAGGGGCCTGTAATATTCATTATGCTTAACAACACACTGAGTTGAGAGTCAAGCTCTCTTCACATTCCAGGCCAGTTATTAGTCAGCATTATAGTTTATTTGTCCAGAGGTAAGATAAACCAGAATTCGCTCAGCTCCCTACTCTGGACCTGCAACACTGACTGGTTTGTTTGAACAAAGGGAAGTGGTCTCTTATGACAAATAGTCCACTAACACAAGATAATGCATGGCCCCGCAACCAGATAATGCCACTATTGAGCTGTGATGGAAATTTATTGGCCCTTTCTTTCTTGTTTCTTTTGTAAGTGCACCGTGATGCTGTGTTTTCTTGAAGTCATAATGGTGTATTTAACACTGAACTAAAGGACATACCGTCTCCGTAAAACATGAGACATTTTTTTGTCTGGAAAATATTTGAAGTTTCTGACATTTTAAAATGCTTTCCGCTATACAAGCTGTGGCTTTAAAGTATTCCAGTTGTCATATACATATACATACAGTCTATTTTTGACTTCATAAATTTAAAGTTGTTGGTAGTGGCTTAGTCGACTGTGTACACCCATGTGCCAACATTTGGCTTTGATTGAAACAGCACACAACTGTTTCTGTATTAAATAGCTCTTTCCCTTGCCACATGTATGCTTTTAAGTAACCATAGCATGTAAAGCATTAGAGCACAGTCACATTAGATACTTGTAACCTTGGTGGGTCAAATTTGTCTCCTAACAAGCTAACAAGCTAAACCTTTACACATGCTACACCATTGGTTGGCTTAACTTTCTTTCTTTCTTACTTTCTTTTTTTTTTTTTTTACACATCTGTTTTTCTTAGCTGTATTTAAATGTTTATTCTCCAAAAATGGCTGCACATTCAAAATCTTATGTCCATAAAGTGTTAATGCAAATGTTTGACAAAAATCTATTGTAGCATTTTAAAGCAGCTGCTAAGATGGAGAAATACGTGATTTCACTAGATATCATTTTTATGCATAGCTCCAAGATAACAACAATAAAATAAGCAAGTTAAATGCAAGGTGTGACACACATAAAAAAAAGCCGCATGCATCGTCAAAGAAACCAAACCACCCATGATTCCACCCGTTTGCTCTGGAGTATCTAAATGTTTTTAATTAGCAAGAAGCCGTTGTGTTCCCTCTGTGACTGCTTACTGCCTGCCCGTCACACGCTTCCTGATGTGTCCTGAGGATGAACTTTGAGAAAAACATGGAATGAAAAAAGCAAAAGGGAAAAAAAATTGCATCTTCTTCTTAACCAAAACCAGCCTACAGCGAGGCGGCTTGTGGGCTGCCTGCTGCTGCACAGAACATTCCCATCACAATTATGCTCAGTTGTCCCCTAATTGTCCTCTTCTCTCTCCCCAGAAGAAGTTGCTGACATGAGAAATTAGGCAATCAAGATGGCATTAGTGCATGAGTGGAGGACCGGGACATTGTTATACTATAATGTATAGGCCCCATTGGGGGTGCAAATAAGCAGGAAAATACTCGCATCTCCCTTTGAAGTGATGGCTGCTTCCAAATTAAACTCTTCATTACACCACTATCAAAAAGATATGGTTGTTAGAAGTGCACTGCTTACATCTGAGCAAACTTGAGCTTTTCTGGGGTTTTTTCTGTTTTTTTCTGTTTTCTTTCTTTCTTTCTTTCTTCCTTTCTTCCTTTCTTTTCTTATTTATTTATTTATTTTTTTTACAATAATGTGACTTCTGATTGATGCCTTTTAGGGTGTATCATAGTGAACATACCTATTCCAGTATTTTTGATGATCTGATATGATTTCTAGACAGTTTGATAGTCTAGTATAGCCACATAGAAACATAAATAATTAAAGCAAGGAGGTTTTAGTTTCAGAATATTTTCTTTCTATTGCTATGTTGATCCACATGGTATGTTTTTAAATATGTACATGTACTATAAAGAAAAGGGTTCTTATTTATTCTAACAGTTTATCATGCTAGTTTGTTATGGCTAAAATTAAGTTTTCTTGAATCAGCAGTTATCAACTACAGCGTGAACTTTGTTCGCAAGAAGAAAGCAGATACTACACATGTAAAAAAAAAATATATATATATATATATTAAATGTAGTTATCCTCGCTATAAAACAATGAAAATCTCTACAAAAAATCCGTTGAGATAAACATTTCATAGTTTCTTCGTTTTTCCTAAGTAGGAAACTGTAAAATAAACTGGGTCATAACACTATGTGGAGAAAAAGAAGGAGGGAGAAAAAGGGGAGAAAGGAGGAAAAAAAAGATTCTCCTGAACCTCCTGGGGGATTCAATGAGATTACCTCCCAAAAAGATTGAATTAGTTTGGCCAACAGAAGGAAGAAATGCTAGAAACTAATGGCAAATAACAAGCTTGTGACAATTCATCAGGAAACTTCACAGAGGGGAGGGCTTCAGTGGAATGCCTGAGACAGGACCTTTCCCCTGTGCTATGTTATTCTAACAAACAATGTCAATGAGATGGCATCCTACCTCTCACCAATTTGCATGGTTGTCAGTGGAGTGAAAGCCAGTTTAAAGGTACATCCTTTATGTGCTGGAGAAAGGATTAGAGCGAGCCCCACAAAGACGCTTTGATTTTCTTGCAAATATGTATAAGAAGTTTGGCTGAGAAAAGTGAGTTTTCAAAGCTGCAACTTTTCCAAAGCATATGATTATTCTTTGTGTGTGTGGGTGTGTGTCTGTGTCTGTGGGTGGGTGGGTGCGTGAGTGCACACTATATGTCTTCAAAAACATGAATAAAGTTCACTGTCTTGAATAGGTGTAAAAACAATATTATATGATGTTTAGAACATATTGTAAAATATTAAAGGGAGCAGGATTAATTCATCATGATTAAAAAGTATTCAAATGTGTATGCTACATATTGTATTGTTTTTATTTTATTTTACAATTGCAGGTTGCATTTTATGGCTTTCCAAACTTTGTTCAATGGGAGATTTATTCTGTGAGATTTGCCATCATGCTCCTTTTTTCTCTCTTTTTCTTTCTTTCTTTTTTGTTTGAGGGTCTCCGACTGAAAGCTCCCCACTACTCGGTTCAATGATCCACACACTGATCCCACATAAACACAAGGAGGCGAGCCCGTGCTAACCATATGCACTTAGCGATTAGGTTAGAGTGCAAGCCTCATTAGCATGTATAAACTCCGTGTGTCAAGAGGTCGCCATTGACCCTACAACGCAAAATCAAAACATGGCTGACACAAAGTGTACCCATGTGGGTGAGGGATGTGTGCTGCTGTCCAGTGTCTGTTTAAGTATTCGGCATGGAAAAAGTATATTGAAACGCTTCATTCCCTCAACATCAAGACTGATAATCAGTTTTGTGTTCAGGTTTTACTTTTCATAATACAAAAATATATAAAAACTGTGACTCAAAGTAACACAAATACTTCGAAAAATACATGCTACTACACTTTGTAAAATTTTTTACTAACATATCTAAAGCTTCTATAGAGTAAATAAACTGTGATGTATATTTATTTGGAAACTGCATTGCTGAAAGCTGTGTTGCGCTAAAATGGCCTGCCCCTAAATATTTAAGGATGCATCGCTACTTGCTTACAGTAAACTTAAAGGGGTCCATCACTGCCCAGGATTTGCTTCACTAGTTTAATTCACTTAATCGATTGATAGCTACATGGAAACAGAATTTGCGACAATTCCACTTGACGTTATAGGGTTTACACACACGGACACACAAAAAAACCCACCACTTCATGCTTAAAAAAGATCACCAGAGAAGCAATGTCCCTTCGGTGGCAGTCCAGCACAATGTGTTCCAGTTCACTTTCATCATGTTGTACCAGCTGAACATGGTGTAGCTTTCAGCCCTGCCCTGTGGGAAACCAGCCTGTCTTTTCTCTCACTGTGTGTTTGTGTGTGTGTGTGTGTGTGTGTGTGTGTGATGTTGTCAAACTATGTCGTCCCAAGCTTTCAGCAGCACAAACTCCCTGTCCTAGGGCCTCCAGTGTGGATTGGCCACAGAGATTCTGTGTGGCATGCTCCAATGAATGCTACCCCGATTCTCTACCAGAATGCCACCAATGCTACCCCTAAAGCATGTCTGTTGGATATCTCTGGGTTGCCAAGAGAGGGCCACTTTCTACAGTTCTTGTTCAGCTTCTATCAGTGTCTTCCTTCCCCGTCCTGTCTTTTTTTCTCTCCTTGTTTCTGGGTAAAGGAAAAAAAAAAAAGCCAGCGTCGGCCTGAAAGCTATGCAGTAGGAAAGGAGTCTCCATACAGTTTAATTACGCTCGTGCAAAAATACAAATTTGCCACACGGCCTCATACCCAAACTGATTACACACTGATTGCCCCCTTCCCTACAGCCCTGCCCCGCTGTGGTTAATAAGCTAGATCGGCCCCTGGGAATCTTCCACTTTAGAAATAATACTCAGATCTTGTGAAAATGCTCTCCTCTGTTCATGTTTATGGGTCACACCGTGAAACTTGATCATATCTTCTAATAATGGTAATTGTTCTGTTTAGATCACATATGAGTGGCTTTGACACTGCAGCTGACTGGGTGCAGCAGTAGTCAACCAGTAAATAGCTTCCCTGTAATTGTTTGATTACAGTATGCTGCCTGGGATACTGGATAATGTAATCATGCAGTCAGGGTTTTACATGTTCATTTCTTCTTTTTTTTTCTTTTCACTCTTTACCCTTGAGTTTATGTCGAAACAGCTGTCTGGCATATAATACGGTACTCAATGACTTGTGTCAACAGGTTTACGAAAATAACAATGTTCTCATTGTTTAGATAGGCCGCCGTTCCAGACGGTCTGAATCTTGAGTTGTTGACGTTGCTGAATACTTTATGATATTAATTCCCTTCCACAAGGTTACTAAACGTGACCTAATAACAAGTGCCATTATTTTTGTAAATATATGTGACAAATTCTACCGTTAAACTTGATCCCACTATCCATGAACATTTTGCCAAGCACAATAAATCAGACCTCTAAATAATATAAATGGGAACAAGAATAATACATGAGAGATTCTGTTCAGCGTCACACATAAAGGGTGTAATCTAATTAGATGGTTGTTTAATTCAAGTATCTCTACTTGTCTACAGAGGAGGGATTTTAATCACACAGCAAGTCAGAAGGTCATTTCTGGGGCCTGGCTGCTTTTCAAAGCATCATAAAGATCTTCAAAGACATATGTGCAGTTCATGTTAAAGTCTAGAGTCAGGATAAGCCCTAAAATGCAACTGTCCACTGTGTTTTCGACATTTTATTTGAGAGATTGTTGAATTTCTACGGAGACCTTAAGCAGCTGTGGAGATTCTGCCAGTTCTTCAATTAATACTTAGAGGCCAAATGTTAGCAGTCTCAGGGGGATCAAAACTAAACAAACTCCAGGTTTCCATTTTCAAGCAACCTAAGAAAAGAGGATGTGAAAGTTTGAATCAAATATCTCCTTTCAGATGTCTCATCTGTTTACATTTTGCTTCCTTTCGCATCCCTTTGGGGAAGCTTGGAAATGGTAATAATGTCAGGACGTGCTGTGTCGTTAATGGCTCATGTGAGGAGAAGCTCGCCCCCAAATGTCCACATAAAACTAACACCACGTGGTGGGTATGTGTTGAAAGAGCTTAATCAATTGTGAAGCTGATATGTAGGTAAAATAAAGGAGACTTCAAACAAAGTGAAGTAGTCCTCGAAGGGTAAAAACAAGGCACAAAGGGAGACGCACTTTGTGTGACACCCACAATGTTTCATCTGTGAAAAACGCCAGAGAGCCGTGGCCTGTTTAATGTAAACTCGTGGAGGGTAGATTTGTTTGGTGTCAGATCTAGAAAATAATTAGCTGATTCAGAGCAATGTGGTGTTCTTCAGAAACCTAACCCCAAGACCAGAATAGCATAAAATGTATAAACACTAGGCCACTGACTAGGAGTAAAGAATGGTGGAAAATGATGCAAGATGTGGTGAAGTTGCAGAGCCAGGTTTTTTCCTTATTAGTTAAAATTGATTGTTATTATTTTGTTTCTGTTTTTATGTGTATGTGTTTTTAATTCATATTTAATTTTAGAAAATAAATTATCCAATATACACTGAAAACATAAATGTGCTTTTAAATTGAAAAAATCGTGTTTTTAATGACATTGTATATCTACCTTTTATTTTTGACTTGTTAAAATTAAAACCATTCGTAAATATTCTTGTAGACAAGTCAAGCTATAGATATATCCATCTTTTTGTTGAGAAAATGTACTCATGCAATCTGTCTTCCTAACATGGCCCATTTTCAGGTTATGCAAATGTGCCCGACTGTAGGAACCTTTCCTCAGTGATAACAGAGGAATGACTGACTCAGCTTCAGTTAAAACCACAAGCATCAAAATGAGACTTGGATAACACGAGCTCCAGGTTTGCAGAAACATTTATTGTAATTTGCCAAAGTCTTTTTTTTTTTTTGAACACAGTACCGTCACAATCAGCAGTGAAATCAGTCCTCAGAAATCGCTGTACTAACCAAACATTATCTGTTGGTGATTATGTAGCACCACTGCTGAGGTAGTGTGATCCAATGCAGAAAAGTGGCCCCGAGGTACCCTCCCTTTTCTCAAGAACTAATGTTTACAATCATTTAGGGCGTCTGTGGAAGGCGTACAGGAGACACTGGCGTATGTTTGTCTCCGTTTTGAGGATTGTGGTTAAGCTGAAGCTCATCTGGCAACCTTATGGGCTGCTCATCCAAGCTAAAGCTGCTGTTCTTCCTTCTACTCCTGTGTCTTTCTATCTCACTTATTTTTTCTCACTTTTATTTCCTCTTCTTTCCTGTTTTATTCTTCTTCTTCTGACATTTTTTTTACATTAGTTTATTTCTTAATCCAGCTTTCCCCCCCATGTTGAATAGTCTCAACATGTCTTTTCTGATTTTATGAAACCACTCATTGTATCAGCTGTCTCCAGTCATACATGTCATCTGCTGGTATGCGCTGATGGCTGAGTTTTAGTAGGTCTTTCATGTGTGTATCATGTGTAGCAATGGCTGGAATGGGATGTAGCTCAAGTAAATCAGTTTGTCATGTGAGCAAAATCTGCTGAGTGCATAGGTTCACGAGCAGGTTTTGTTTCTCATCTTCTGTCTTATCTCCCATGACAGTCTCAATTTATGCCAAATGGCTCCAGAGATCCACTTTTGCGATGTTTGTGTTTAAATAAAAAAAAATATTACCGATGCTGATAATTTAACAGCTTAAAACACATCGTGTCCTGTTTTCATTAAAGATCATCACATTACACAAGCCACATTAAGGTAATGCCACACTGACGTAACAAATTTAACTTTAGTGACGTAAATGTATGAATTGGCACCGATCACTTCCAGAAGAAATACACGAGTGGGGTGATATTAAGTAATTCCTTCCAAATTGAAAGATTTCCCAACTGAAAAAGGAGACACCAATCATGCAAAATGACTCTTTGCATCAGTGCACAGTGTGCAATATGCAGAAAATGCTGTAAGATAGTTATCTGAAGTGTCTACTGCAGAGAGCAGGGCTTCCTGAAAATATTTCCAATGAAGCCTGCTCCCTAAAAAATTACATGTGAAAACGTGTGTGAATTCATATACGTGAATGGAGGTTAACAAACATGAAACTGAAAAGAAACAAAAGCAGAAACACTAAAATGGTTTGCTGGGAAGTAAGAATGCATGAGAAGCCATATTCATCTGTTCATTGCTTCAAAGAACTGGGATTCAGACTAAACTCATAAAAATATGGTCTTTTCCCCCTCTAAGTTTGTAGTGTTTTTAAAAAGTCTTTCTCTTTGTTCAGAACTAAAGATTCTGGGCAAGGACTAACCAAAATTATATCTCTTCAAATACAACCCTAAAAAGACAAAAAAGTTTAACAAACTGCACATAGTCTTTAAGTTTCCGGAAAGGAGCTTTTCCTGACCTCTTTCATCAGTTGACTAAATATTTTTGATCTAACCTTGTAGATGTGTCAGTACAGATGTTGAAAAATAATGCCCTATTTCTTAGTTATTTGGTTTAAGGTCAATTCAAACATGTTCAAGTCATGTATTTATATAATGTAGAAATTACTTCTCATGTTGAAGGAGAGGAGAGTGAGCTTGAGGCTTTAGCGCTGGATAAACGTTTGGTTTTCCCAGCTGCCTCCACCTGTGTCTGTATTATGAAGGGCAGAAATACTGTACAGCACTTCAGAGTGTGCCAATTAACAGCCCCAGCAGCGGCCGCCACGCAGGAGGGCCCCTCATAAAGACTCACCCTATGGTGTAAACCCTGCCACTTCCAAGTGCTTTATCCGGGGCCGAGCCCATGCACACAGCTGTTAAACTGGCAGGTTTTTAAGTAGCCCCAGCAACGCCGACAGGCCCAGGAGTTCATAAAGATTTTCTCAGCAAGTGCTTTCACAAGGAAAGTGAGAAAGATGAGATGAGAAAGACAGGAAGAGAGGAATTCTGAGCAAGCTAGCTGGTCAATCAAGTGCCAGACGTTGCTTAAAGACAAGAGAGTCACAACACTATCATGCCTCCATCTGTCTCTTTGTGGCTCTACCTATCTATCTCGCCTATTGTTCTTGACTGCACTCTTTCCCCCTTTTCTGTGTATAAAAAAAACAGTGATCGCAGTAACGGGTTAGCCAACACCAGGCAGGAGGAGGCCTGCTGAGGACTTGGAAGTCAGGGTAATTCCATTCATCCAAACCACTGCCACTCCAGCCCCCTACATAGCAACTGCTGGCATTTGAACAGCTTTGATTCATATTTTAGAGACTTAGTGCATCAGATATCTATATATATACATACATACATATATGTGTGTGTGTATATATATATATATATATATATATATATATATATATATATATATATATATATATATATATACATGTGTGTATTACTTTTAGTTAAAAAGAGAAGAACATACACCATTTTCCTGCTTAGGTGCCCAACAAGCCATGCTGCAAATTGTTGGGATGCAAAAACATGCAACTGTGCAGGTAATTAACATGTGTAAAATCGACAACTTTATGCCAGCTAGCTAATGTATACTAGATAAACTGTGAAGTGCTGCTATTTTAGTGAATACACTGTATCCAAAAGCTGTACTGTTTACTGATTTATTTCTTGTGCTTGGGGCTGTGAGCCATGCAAACTGTCTGCGAGTGCCACACTTTTGTGCTTTCCAGTTCAATTCTACCTCCACCTGCTTCAGCTGCTGATCTAACAATAGGCAGACATAAACAGGTCATAATGAAATAAAAACACTGAGGTGTCTAGCCATATTTGCCAGTATGTCCAGTTCATAATGTTAAAAACAATATTTAATCAATAAATGTTGATTAAATATGTATTGCTCTCTATCTTGAATCAAGGCAAAGTTTTAACTCTACTTTTACCAACAAACAAGAAAAAAAATTGGTCTAATTGGTGGCCAAACATCTAGCTTGTGATCTGAATCCTTAAATGTTGGCGTCATCACACTGAACATGAGGGTTGCTTTTGTGCCTACTTTCAGGTTGAGGGATGGGCTTTGCCTGTTTGGTTTTTTTTTGCTCTTTTTTGGTCAATGAACACCTGTTCAGAGCATCATAGTTCTTGGAGTCCATGGTTAGAGTGCTAGAAGGTACGGGTGATCGTGGCTCAAGAGTTGGGAGTTTGCCTTGTAATCAGAAGTTTGCAAGTTCGAGCCCCGGCTTGGACAGTCTCGGTCGTTGTGTCCTTGGGCAAGATAATTCACCCGTTGCCTACTGGTGGTGGTCAGAGCGCCAGTGTCCGGCAGCCTCGCCTCTGTCAGTGCGCCCCAGGGTGGCTGTGGCTACAATGTAGCTTGCCATCACCAGTGTGTGAATGGGTGGATGACTGGACGTGTAAAGCGCTTTGGGGTCCTTAGGGACTAGTAAAAGCACTATACAAATACAGGCCATTTACCAAGATAGATTCTTTTTTGCTCCACTTGAGGTCTACAAAGTTTATCTGAGCACAGACAGTGAAATTAGAAGGGCTCTCACTGGGATGAGCAGCCTGCTGCTCACAGCATAGGAATCAGACTGTTCTATTAGTGGACTTCTATGCTAATGACAGTTTGTCCATAGTGATGTCCATGCTTGACATAAGGGTGTCTGCAAAAACCATTGGAACCAGGACACCTTAGCCAATAGAATGATAATTAATTTTGTGGTCTTGTCATTAGATCTGCAACTTTATGACTTGGACACTTGTGAATTCATCCATCAACCGATCACCACTGAGTGGTGAGTTTGATAAATGCATAGCTGGAGCATACTTTGAGCCTTTGGCAGAAGATTTGGACCTCGTGATTTTGAGCTACAACCGCTGTGACAAGTGGCAACATTTGGAGGCAGATTGAGAACAGTTAGACATATTAGCCATGTTCCACTCCACCTTATTAAGGTAGTTGTTGGGAGGTATGACCTTATGGGTTCATCACTGGGTTCAGAAGGACTGCAGGTAAAGAGAACTGTCAACCTGGAGTAGGGGCCAAATAGAGCTTGGTTGTCTTGTGGGATTTTCACTGTCAAGAATAGTGAGTGGGGTGGGCACGGGAGTTTGCCTAACCAGTTGATGCAAGTTTTGACGACTTTTAAAATTCTGACCACATCACCAGGAGTGTCACGTGTGGGTGGTACAAAAATATGTTTTATCATGACCATCATTATCATTCAGTCCCTGTACAGCAATTCATTAGTTTTCATCACCAATATAAGTTAGGCTTGTTCCTGGTGTGCCTTGGACCCAGTACTTCCCTTTGGTATGATTCTTTTTATAACTCAAGGACAGAATTTATAGGTGCAGCCAAAGGGTGGACAGTGGTGAGTTTGATGACATTAGGATCACATGTTTCATTTATCCAGATGATAAAGTGTAGAAGTTGGTTTATCAAGCAATGAATTCCACCTGACACTGGGATAGTTTTCAGCTGTATGACTGGCCTGTCAATTCGCACCTTCAAAGGCATGGTTCTCTTCCAATAATAATAGTGTATTGCCAGCTCTCAGGCTGGGGTGCATTGCTGCTTCTAGTAGAGGAGTTTCAGTACCTTTAAGTTTTGTTGATGAGTGGGGGTAGAATGGATCGGCAGACTTAAACCCAGATTGACTGCATGCTGAGTGCTGTTTTGATTGTGGAGAGATGCAGATCTCAAGCTAATGGTGTGATATGCATCTGTACTGTGTTCATAACTAAATGGATGCATACAAGTGTGTAGTTGCTGCCCAAAGTCCAAAGCGATTGTTCCTGTGGACTAAAGCAGAGACAAAGCAGTTAAAACTGAGCTGACCACATGCTAGACAGTATTGGCTGCAGATGTGCCCAGACAGATCACAAAGAAAACGTGATGGCATTTCCTCAAGATGTGCATGTGTATTTTTAAACTTTGATGTGAACATGATTTGCCATGAAAAAACGCTTTGTTCTTGTGGTTCGCATGGTCTCAATAACAGGGCTCATACATATTGTATGCCTATCCAGAACTTTTTTTGTTTGTGTGTGTGTGTGTGTGTGTGTGTGTGTGTGTGTGTGTGTGTGTGTGTGTATCCCAGTGATGGTGTAGGTTGATCTCAGGACATTTAGTATTCTACTCAACATAAGTTTTCTGGTAAAGATCAGTTGGACGCATAATTGAATATCTGAATGAGAGAAGGAATAGCATGCACAACAATTTGGTGGTCGAGACAGTTGGTATCATAGATATAACAAGATTATGGGATATTCTTCCTTTATGAATACATGCGCAAACTTGTTTAAAATTAATTATAGGGTGTCACACAGAAGCAGCATTTTTAAAATTGTTCATAAGGGTTTCTAGTTATTTTCCAACCAACATTGTTTTGTACTTCATCGTCTATGTTGACTTGGCCACACTTTTCCTCAAAAGCTTGCCTGTGTAGAGAGAAAGTCTTTAAAGTGCCAGTTAAAAATTATATAAATTCATATAGATTAACAAATACACGCATGCAATTTTTTATTATTTCTTTTTTTTTTTACATTTGTTCATGATACTGCCTATAATACATGTCTCATATTCATATAATATTTTAAGCTCTGCATAAAAAAATCAGCAACTGGTTGATTTCGAGTCATTTTTCATTTCAAGTCATTTTTTATAGCTTGCATGACAAACACTTTGATCTAACACTCTTCTGTTACTATGCGGCATAGCTAGCTTCTGTTAGCACTCCGTGACATGTTACACTGACTACCATGCAGAGGAACAGTATGCATGAAGAAAGAGCCCCCAGTTCAAGCAGAGGGGAAAAGTATCACTGCAAGATAGTCTGGCTTTTGACCGGCCTGCCCTGTTTAGTTCAGGTTTTCATTTGTGTGAAGTGATAGTTCCAACACATTGTGTGCTTGTTCTGCTCTTCTTCTGTTTCAGCTTTGGCAGGTGACCCGGTATTGGATGTACTGGCTACTGTACTTTAGGTGACAGCTCCTGACATTGTAATTGTCTGCTTTGGGTGATGGGATGGATAGTGTAATACAGCTTTTGTTTCCTTTCGGTAGAAATTATTGATAACTGATGATGATGAGGTGCTATTGGGATTGGTAACGTTGTCTATGCCAGATGCAATAATTTCAAATTCCAATTACGAATAATTTCTTGGAAATAATCAAATTTATCCGAAGCCCTCTGTGGATTAAACATCTTCGATAGGGTTCTGACTTTTTATGTAAATAATCTTCTTTTCATTGCCCAGTTAATTTGTTTGGACAAAAAATGTATACAATCTTTTCTTTTGTTTTCTATGCACCATTTACAAATTAAAATGCTCTAAATGGAAAACACTAGCAACTTGTACAATCAATAAGTCATCAGAATGATACTCCTTCTGGCTTTATAAACACCTCCTTTTAAATTGTAGAGTTGCAATAATTTTTTAATAATTTAAGCAAACTCAAATTATACATGGTATTTTTTTATTTAAATTTAGAAAATCATGAATGAGCTAATTAGTAATTGTGTAGTGAAAAAAATCTACATAATAGGGCTCAGATAATATATAATGTGCACACATTCACACTCTGTAAGTGGATAAGTGAACAGTGTTACCCACAAGGGAAACCAAGACAGACAGGTGTAGAGAGGGACGGTTGGACAGAGAGGGTAAAGATTTCATATTAGCAGGAAGGAAAATGGTGAGTTGCATTTGATATCACCCTCTGTGCCGCACATGTGCTGGGAGTGTCCAGAGAGGACAAAAAAGAGAAGCATCCTCTGCTAAATGGAAATTCCTGTGCTTCAGCCACAGCTGCACTATGACACTTCAGATGGCTGTGCTTCCCTTTGTACAGCTCCCTGGAATTAACCCAAACCACAATGGCATCACATCAGAAAAGAAGGCAGGAAAAACCAGACTTTATTATCTGTCGTTCTGGAAATATTTGTGCAGGGAGGAAAAAGGGGCACAAGGCCCTTGGCTTCCCTGCCATATCAGCCTGCATTTGATTATTAAACACACACACGCACACACACACAACTGTCTTCAAACCAATGTTAGGTAGACCTCTGTTATGATACCTGTCCTCTAGGATGACTTGGGACTGAAATGTAAACACTGCCATTCCTTATTTACCTTTATTATTTTTAATTTTTGAGAAAATAAAATTAGTACAGAATGCAGTCAAAAGACACAATTTACTACATATGGCATGTTACAATTGTAAATGTATTTGCTGCAAATATATATATATATATATATATATATATATATATATATATATATATATATATATATATATATATATATATATATATATATATATATATATATATATATATATATATATTTGTATCCAGACAATTTTCTTGTTGAACTAGAACTGAAAAAAAAAAGTTCAACTAGTGCTGAAAAATAAACTCTGCTAACGAAGAAAAGTAGTGTTGGTATAAAACTTTCCATCAAAATGTGTTTGGAGAGGGGATTCACTTCAAAGAGATCTTAACAACAGTGCTGTCTGTCTAATTTACGTTTTCAAGCACATGCCAAATGTAAAAACCCCAATTTTGAGTAGTGTATAATTACAGAGAGAGAATGAATGACTATAAATAACCCCATCATTACTAGTCCTTCCTGAAGAACATGATCCATACTGAAGGATAATTAAGGCAAAATATTTCTGATCCTCCAGCAGTCTGCACAAGGAATGTGTGCATGCGCACTTGTATTTGTGTGTGTCGCTCATGAGTACGTGGTTGTGCGTGTTCTTGATAGAGAGTGTGGGTGCATATGAGATGGGATGAAATTATACGGCATTCTTCCCTAAATATAGTTCTGTTGTGGTAAATCTGCTGTGTACAAATACTTCAGGAAAACTCAAGACAGACCAGCTTTAATTGGTTTGTGGAGTCATTAATGGAACAGAAGAACAGCTCAAGTACGTGTGTGTGTGTGTGTGTGTGTGTGTGTGTGTGTGTGTGTGTGTGTGTGTGTGTGTGTGTGTGTGTGTGTGTGTGAGAAACTGTGCTTATTTATGTATGTCGGACCCTGTCAATGCCCTTAAAACAACAACAGAGACATGGCGCTAACTTTGATCAACCAACATGTTGCAAACAAGAAGATAATAATGAACCTCTATGTTCAGCCGAGGTCTCTTAAAATAGACCATTTCAAATAGGATATATCAGATTTGAGGATAATATTTCTAGATTAGGACAGCTAATTAGTGCCCCAATATTTGGCACAGCGATTTGACTGAGATCCAAATAAGCATATTGTCCTCATCGCAGAGGAGCGAAAAAGCTTTTCTGTTCTTTACTCAGAGTAAGAAAGAATGTTCAACTGAGACAGAGAAAACTTTACTCGACTGCGCTCCCTGTCTTACTTTGTTATCTTTTTCTCTCTTTCTTGCTCGATCAAAACATAAGAATGTCGCTTTGAGTGGCCAAATGAAAGGGAACCAGGAATACATGAGCGAGAGACCATGTTTATTTCTAGTATATCTACAAACCAGGCCAGGTTTTTTGTGTCAGCAGGGGTCCTCATGGGTTGTTTAGTTGTCATGAGTAGTTGCCTATCCGACAGCGAGTCAGTCAGACAGCCAGCCAGTTGTCAGGCAAATACTAGTTCCTTGTTGCTATTTGTGTTTGAATGAAGCCGTGCTGAGGGCCTCCCTCCCTCTGTTTTCCCCTTTTCCAACCAAATCCTCCGACCTCTTCCTATGGCAAGACTTGTGTCTTCCTGCAGCCTATCGCTCCTGGAATGAAAAGCCTATGACCAAGGCACCTATTCCTTTCACTGCCATTGTGCTGCTGAAACAAGGAGCAGAACCAAAGTAGCCAGATAAACATGGAGTAGCAAGGCTCTAGGGTGGCCCTGCTGTGGCTGCGGCTGCTGGGCTCCAGTGACTTGTTGTTGCTTGTTGTTGTGTGTTTCCCCCAGCTGAGGCTGGGGGCCCGGGATGGCTTTTGTGTCAGTGTTTGACCAGTGCTGCACTCATGAAACTAGATAAATGGATTAGAGAGGCACAGATATGGGCGGGCATCTTTGAGAAAAGACAACGGAGATGCTGAAGGAAAGCGGGGGTTGAAAGAGGAGGGTGTAGGGATAGGAAGAGGCAAAGACATTTGTGTTGTTGGACAACAAGGGGTCGAGTCTGTTGTAAGAATAGCCTGCTTCTGCCAAAAAAGACAAGACAGTGATAAACTTTCCTCCCCATGCAGTCACCTCTCCCCCCTCACTCTTCCTGTTACACATGCTCACGCAAGCACACACACACACATGCACACATACACACACACAGTCACAATGCACAATTCACCACTAAAATGAATGGATTGCCACAGCGTGACACGTCTCAGTTGCAGGGAGAGATGGTCCTTGTTCGCCAACAAAAGACTGAGGTATTATGGGGAGCACAGCCTGTGACAGAATGCTAAATTGTTTTAGGGTCAACAACTTATTGTCTTTGCATGAGCCACAATTTACATGTCTCCTGAGCAGCTTTCAGCAGTGAGTCCTCAGATGAAAATAGCTGAACCTGTTCCAAAGGTTACTGAAAACAGTTTTGACAACTTGCTTTTGTTTTTTTTGTCTTACTGATGTTATTTAATTTTTTTTAGTTAATCAATCAAAAAATCCAAGTGTGATGTGAGTGGCAATTAATTATTTTAACTGTAATTAAATTTTCACTATAAAATGAAATGCCATTTTTATTTTACATTCTAGAATGTAAGAATATTTAAACACTTGGTGGCTACAGCGATCTGAAGATCAGACATTATCGTGTGTTAACAGTAAAGTCCCGAAGAGAGCTTTTTTCTCAACCTCTAAATTTGCATTTAATACATTTATCTGCCCCTTTTCTTTTATTTCATTATATTTATTTTCCTTTTCCTCCCCTGCATCGCGGCCTTGGGCATCCAGGGAGGAAATGGCTGGAAGTGACAGCCTAATTATCAGCTTCAACAGCACTCATTACCCATTAGACAATCCACTGTACATCCACTTACTAAATGAATAATTTTGTATATATTATGGAAACACAATATAATGGCCTGCAGCTAACGCCTTTGCTAACCTCACGCTGTTTCAGTACAAAAGAAATAAATGGGACACCGAGAGGTTATTTAATTTTAGCCCCAAAAGCCAGCTCATGAGAGGATGTCATGTGCAAATGGGGTGGGAGGGAAACTTACGCACCTGCCTTTTTCTTCGCAATTTAAGAGTCATTATTGCAAAACACGTGCTGTCCTATAAGCGAATTGAAAAGACTCGGTTCGACTTTGTGTTAATTAATTTTATCCTAATTTAGATATAGCGGTTTATGGGGGCTGGAATATTTCATATTTATATACTAAAACGAGCAAATGTAGAAACATGTAACTATTGCGTTTTATGTTACGTATTATTATTATTATTATTATTATTATTATTATTGATAGACACATTAATATAGCGTGTAGTCTACATTTTAAATGTGTTTGTGATTTGACTAGAACCGTTTTGGTGTGTGTGTAAAAGCGAGATGATTCCACGTCGATCAACAAAACGTTCCTTGGCCTTAGTTAATTTTTTAACACAGTCTGTGACTGTTTTTTAAAACAGACATTTAAGTGACACAGATTTATGCGCAAAGACCCCCCACCCCCCTCCCGCCGTTCATCCCCTCCCCCACCTCTGCAAAACACAAACGATCTGGTCACCGTTTACCTACACGGAAAAAAAAGAAAGGAAAAAGAAAGGAGACTTGCGTTTTGACTTGCAGAGATAATTGCAGTTACTTAATTTGGCCGTCTTTGAATATGTAAAATATAAAAATGTAGCAGAATTAATACTAGTAATTGCCGTGCCAAAAAGCAAGCTCTTTTTTATTTATTTGCTAATTATAATTGTATTCCTATGATATTTCCTTTTTACTATGACGTAGCTCACGGATTTTCAAAAATATTAAAAGGTACTCTCATAAAAGCATAATAGTACACAATTGGGTGCAAGACCGTTAAATCAAATTAGAAACTTTAAGCTACATAATGAGAGATGCTAAAGTTGGAGTTTTTCATCTCACTTATAGCATTTGGGAAAGTGACAACGGTTTCAGGTCTTATAATTCTCTTTCTTGCCTATAGAGGCCGCTGTGATATTGCAAAACAGATGTGCATAAGTTAGTCCACAGGTTTGGGGCACTGAAATCATTCACCCTCTATAACAGCTCACTTTGCAGCTTATTTACAAAAGTGTCTTTCAGTCAAAGAATGAATGTTATCATACTCTTCTTGGTTGCTTTTAGAAGATTTTTTTTTAAATGAGTGTTGATTTTTCATTAAAAGCAAATATAAATAAATAAATAAACATTTAAATCGCTTGAGACAAATAGCATTAAAGACAAATGAAATAAATAATATAATGCAAATAAAATAAATAAGATATTCCAATAGCAGATAATTATTGCACTTTCCTTTTGTATTATTATTTTTAGACCCAATTAGACTGATGATGTAAATCAATATTTGCTTTTGGTCATTGTACAGCAAGGAAGCAGCTTTTTACAGGCTAATGATCACTATCAGCTTAGAAACAGACAGAGACCCCAAAAGTGACCCTGCTCCTCAAGGTCCACAATGTCAGCCTTCTCCTCCCCCAAAAGGAAAATATTAATAATTTATCTTCGAATCGACTTCTCCCTCTGACAGATTAGATTTTAACCATTTGATTTTGTTTGGACTGGGCGTTCCCATATTATTACTTAATGACCTTCCCAGCTGCTCCTGTCCATTTTCTGTCACCAGCAACCATCTGGACACTTATTAGCACCTCAATGCATCCACGCTGCTTTCCTCCCAAACTTGAATAAAATTAAGCCTGGTTGCATGCAGACTGCCAATATTTTTTTTTCTCTCTGTAGAATTCCCACCCTTTTTGTTGCAGGCCTAAGCTTTCTACATAATTTATCAATTTCGTTTGCATAATAATAATAATAATAATAATAATAATAATAATAATAATCACAGAAAAGAAATGTAGGCTGAACATTGTTGGGTTTTCTCTATAATTTCATTTAGTTTATTTAGGCAAAATATACGATCTGGACAAATTCCTTCAACGTTTCCTATTTACAAATTTAAATCACTTGTATTTACATTAAAGAAAGGACACCAAAAAACACAAGATAGTGACAAATAATAATTATAATAACAATAATTATAATAATAATAAAGTAAACAGCCTACCAAAATGTCCCAGCCTGCCTGGGCAAAGTGGAGGGAGAGAGAGTAACATTATAGGCGCGATTATAAGCTACACAACAATAGAGGAAGTAATCCATCCATCCACAGGATATTACCAAATTACGCCATTTGTTCTGTACCGTCTGAATGCTATGCTGCATTATTATTTCTCATTGTCCTTTTTAGAGAGCGTAAAGTCTTTGTTTTTTTTTTCTATTTGATTTTTTTTTCAAGCACAAAAAATGTCTTGATCAAGCCGAGGAGAGTGCAGTGAGGACCCGTTGCGTGGCGTCTTGTGGACTCCTGGCGCTGGAAGGCAGAGAGGATCTGGATAAAGAATAACAGAAAGGTAGATAAATACCCCCGCCGTGTTTGGACAGCGGGTTTCAATATGCATCTCAAGTGTCTGGCTGAGCAGTTTTGATTAGAAGCAGACTGAAGCCCTCCTTTTCAAGCCCTCGCGTTTTTTCTTTTCTTTTTTTTAAACACTAATAATTAAAACAACATGAACAATAATAGTGTTATCAATTTTACAAATCCGATTTTTTTTACGGCATGAAAAAAAACCCCTCACTGTTCATCCATTGTCAACAGTTGTAATTCGCTATCTCATCGTTAATTCTCTAAGAACGTTACGCACAAGAGGAAAACCTGAGGTAAAACTTTTTTTTTTCTTTGGGTAAGAGCGCTCCCCTGGGCTCTGGGTCTCCCATGGGTCTTTAGGGAAAGCACACAACCCAGACAGAGCCCGTTTTACTCGGTGACTTGATAAGTAGCCACACTCTCCCCAGAGGGAAGGAATTAAAAGGGTTGTGGGATGGGAGTCAAGACCCCTGTCACCCCCAAAGTAAACTGGGTATCGTTGAAAAAATTGTTTGTTTTATTTTGTACTGCTGTTATATTGTTTTATGTTAGAAAACGTATAAATAAAAGATGAAACAAATAAAAATAAACCTTAAGTATATATGCCAAAATTCGTTAAGCAGTTTACTCATTGTTTTTTTTAAATATTGTTTCTAATACTTCTCTTATCAGTAATGTTATAGCTTTATATTTTTTTTTAAAAGAGATCTAAGTATGTTTCTATTTCGCTAATCCAATAATCAGATCTCCTTCATTTTATTTCCGGCTGTGGCTGCTTTCATCTGCTTATGGCAACGTGTTGAAATTCAGCAAAAGCAATAAAGTAAAAACTGGTCTCACCTGTCATGGATGGGTCGAAAAGAAGACTTCAGGGTCTGTGTTGGAGGTGAATCCGACCTTACACCGTTTTCGTGATCTGATGGGAAAACAGTGTTAGCACTTGTCTGGTAGATAAAACAGAGACACGAGAATTTTTAACTAAACATTATTGTGTGTGTGTGTGTGTGTGTGTGTGTGTGTGTGTGTGTGTGTGTGTGTGTGTGTGTGTGTGTGTGTGTGTAGTCGATTGTGTGAAAGTGTGTGTGTGTGTGTGTGTGTGTGTCGATTGTGTGAAAGTGTGTAAATGTACTTTACTTGTGTGTGGATGCGTGTGCAGAATCTTTTATAGGCTAAATTAATTGTATTTGAAATCGAAAATAATAATAATCCGAAGTCGCTTTTTTTTTCAACAGAGCATTTTGCACGTCTCCTCATATGTGCAAACACAGACTGTCATCGTACCTATGTGTTTCGGACTGTGGCTCTCTGGTTGGGCTTTGCTGTCATTGGTGAGCGCTGCTGAAGCTGCTACCGGCGACACCACCACTGATGTCGGCTGCTGCTGCTGCTGCTGGGCCGGCAAGTGATGGTTGTGCTGGTGGTGGTGGTGCTGGTTTACTCCCAGAAACGATCTGACATTCAGCAGGGAATTCTGGCCTAAGAAAGCCCCATTTGTCCAATTGTGGAACTTTCCAATCTGGCAAGTGTACAGTCCGTGACTGGGGAGGAAGGCGGGGTGGGTCTGAATCTGGTGGTGGGGCGCTGATGGGTGAGTGGTGGCCCCAGTGCCGCAAGGGGACGTGGGTTTCTGTGACGAGCTGTCGGGACTAGTAGCGGTCTCTGCTAAAGACCATATTTTGGGCTTATTGTTGGACGGGAGAGGAAAGCTCCCAGGTCTGTCCGGAGACAAAACTCTTGTGGTGTTGTTGTTGCTGCTATCAGAGTTCTCCTTACTCCCTGGGTGAATTGAAATAGCGTTCTTAGATTTTTCAAAGGCCTCGTGGGCCTGTAGGGCGAAGGCCCGTCTTTTCTCTAAGTTGTCCAACTCTCCGGTTGCACCGAGGCCGCCCCTACGGTCCCTGCTGCCCTCCGATGACTTATCATCATCATCCTCGTTGCTTTGATCCCCGTCGTTGTCGTCGATTTTGTCTATATCTATGCTCTCCAGGTCAATCTCTTCCTCGTCTTCGTTTTTTTCTGCTTCGTCTCCACTGCCCAACAAGTTACCGTCCTCGTCCTCTTTGCTCCTGCTTCCCCAGGTCACCTTGTTCTCCTTCTTGAGCCTCCTCCTGGCGTTGGCGAACCAGGTGGAAACCTGCGTCAGCGTCATTTTGGTAATGATAGCCAGCATGATCTTCTCCCCTTTGGTCGGGTATGGATTCTTCCTGTGCTCATTGAGCCAGGCTTTCAAAGTGCTGGTGCTCTCCCGGGTGGCATTTTTAGGCCTAGCAGGGTCTCCGTACTGAAACTGGCCGTATGGATAGAAGGCAGGAGATGTGTGGGCTGCAAAGCTGGCAGGGTGGACGCCAGGACTGTCCTTCAGTTCGTACTGGGATCCCTTAGAAATCAAAGATTGTGTGTTATTAAAGTGTCCTCATGGAGCTTCATGCATAATTTTATTTCATGAACTGCTAAATACATGCTTCATATATACATATATATATGAAGCTCCATATATATATATATATATATATATATATATATATATATATATATATATATATATATATATATATATATATATATATATGATTCAAACAACTGGCTTTAAAAAATCTTTGAGTTACAGTTGCAACTGACTCAGCTGTGCCCACAAATAAGCTTCTCAGCTTGCAACATGTCACATGCTAGGCCTATGGCACCTGCAACTGCACAGCTCTCTGAGAGACCATTTATTAGCAATTATTGTCCGTAAATTGTCAGCAAAAAGTAACAAAGTGAATAGGACCAGAGAAAGTTTGTGATCACGCACACTGCATGTGCACGCAAACTGACAGCTTAAACATATAGTAGGCCTGCCTGTTAAACTCCCTTCTATGCACAATATGACAAAGCAGTATGAAGGCCCAAGCAAAGTTTTTCCCTTTTTTTCTCCCTCTTCTCACTCTGTAAAATATACACTTGCGTGACGAATTGTGTACTTTAAGTCTTTGGCTTGGTTTTGTGGAATCCACCCGCAGGTCGTTCAATTTAGTATTTTCGATAAAACCTATTTTTTTTTCTCAGTTTTACTCTGTGTTAGAGCCTAATACATGCCTTAGTCATTAACACACTCCAAGTTAATTATTATCACAAGATGTGCTGTGTCTTGCAATTCGTCAGGTAGAGAAAGTTAGAAGGGCATTCAACTAGGTCAGTAATGTTTACAAAACACAAACTTAAAAAAAGTAATTCCATATTTATAGTTTAAGATATTGTATCAGGCTGGTGAATATTTTTATCAACCTGATTTTAAAAAATCGTCAGAGCAAAAGCAGCATTTTTTTCATGTTGCACGGTAGAATACAGCTCCGCAGGATTATTTTTTTTCATAGTGTGAGACTAATAACTGCCTAATTATAATTTTCTCTTGTTCTTTTGCTTTATGCATAACAACAAAACACGTTTTAAGCCGCATTTTCAAGGTTTTTTCTTCTTTCTTTTGCATTTCGTCAAACTTTTCACCTTGCAGCTAAAACACACCAGCGGACTGTTAAATCAGTCAAGTATGGACTTAAACCAGAAAATGCGCAATATACAAATCGGCAACCAAGAGTATTCATTCTTTTGGTTGAAGTGACCTTTCGATTTTTTTTTTTATGATCAGACAGTGCTGGTTGGGACGGAAGGATTTACAAACATCTTTCGACAGAAGTATATGAACATGTTCTTACCATTTGTGAGAAAAGAGCCAAGTCCGCGCTGGTGTAGGGTAAGAAAGCGCTGTAGTTGTGTGCGTACGGGTTGGCGTACATGCCCAACACTGACGTGACAGCCGCTGCAGTGGCTGACGGACTTCCCCCGATCTCGGTGCTCCCTCCCCGGGACGAAGGCGTAAGCACTCCCGGTCTTTCGCTCCCGTAAACCGCCTGGGAGGCACTTAAGTACTGCGGGTACCCTAGCTGGGGGAAAGACATCTCCACTGCACAGTTCTTTTGTCCGATAAACTGTGCGTAAAAAAGTATGCGAGGCACAAAAAAAAAAAGAAAAAGAAAAAAGAAAAAAAATGAAAAAAACCCGGATGAGTAAAGAGAAAGTGTTTAAGCCAAAGTCGCAGCTACTACCGACATACAACGGTATGCAGTCAAAACAAACCGCTCTTAAATCTCTGCTTCCTCTCTTTTCTCGCGCAAAGTCCGCTGGATGTGATCTGATCAACAATTGCGCTCCGACTGACGCGCCTGGCCCTGAGGTCTCCAGGCTGATCTCTCAGATACAATTTGAAGTTGATGCTTTGATTGGCGTCCTCTACTTGAGCCTGCAAGCTCCTCCTCGTTTGGAGCAATGTGGATAATGTGAATATAGACTGAGCACATTGGCTGGGGCCCCCCTTCTCTCTCTCTCTCTCTCGCGATCTCTCTCTCTCTCCCCCCCTCTCTCTTGCTCTCTCTCTCTCTCCGTCCGTGTTTGGAGTTATTGTATGTTAAATGTTCAAGCATTAGAGTCCATTCACCGAAGGCTTTGATTGTTGTATGACAACCTGTCTACACGATTTTACAGCTGTCCGACACAAGGGGAAGTAAACCCGTCAAGAAGGAACTTACTTTGAATAGATTTAAATTGTAATTAAAGGGGGAAAGCCTGTCCGCCGAGGAATTAGTATTTGGTAACACGGGCTGCTGGTGCCTTTATTTAATTCAGTGGCATTATTTTTCAGTAAAAGTTTTAACATTAAAATTAATTTCTGTAATTTATGGATTTTTTTTTAAACCTACGCACTCGTAAAAGACACACGGGACTTAATCAGGATGAGATATTTAAAAGTTTATTTATTAAATAAATAAATAAATAAAAGCATTTTATATTTCTACAATGAAACAATTATATATATTTTTATTTTGTTTTAAAGTTATAACGCTTACTTCAAGACGGTTACAGTTAACTCCCTAAACAGTTGCGGAAATTCATGCAAATTCTTCCATATGAGTTATTAATTATGTAAGTCTTTATTGACTTCTGTTTTCGGTTTCCTTTGATTTCTTCATAAAGTTTTAATCAGCCTCTCCATCCTTTTCCCCCCTCTCACTTTCCATCTGCTTTCGTGTGTGTGTGTGTGTGTGTGGACTTAAAGCAGATTGTTGTTGTCCTTTGTAAAAGCAGAGCCACTTCACGTTTCCTTGCTTTTAGTGAAAAGGAATGTGGAAACGCCAGGGACGAGCCAAAGACCGGGTTACCGGATAAGAAGTCTCCAAGTCCATGTATTCGCCACAAAATGTTATTCAGGTACTTTTAGCTCCTATAATTTAATGAAAGACGTACCAACACACGAGAACCGGAAAAATATAGTGTGTAACAAATCTATAATTGTTTCTGGAATATATATATTCCAGAAACAATTATAGAATGTTTTCTAAAACAAACCAATCTTTTCAAAAATATTATCTCAATATTTCAAAGAGTGAAAAAACTCGGATGCTATTTTGTTCAGCGCCTCTTGAACTGCTTATCCAATTTCCAGCTCACAAAAAAAGGAAAAAAAAAAAGGGTCGGACACTAACCTCTGCTTAACTATCCACTCCTCACACACCTATGTGGCTCACGGGTGGGAGGGTGTTCATTTTTTGACTGTTCTATTTCTATTTGATTTGATTCTCATATCACCCACCTCCCGAGTCAAAGGGGGTATTCTGTAGATCTAGATTTAATACCTTAACGACTGAAGCCCAAGAAGTCAGTAGATTTTGATCTGCACCAGATGGCTCCGAGTGGATATTGCCGAGCGCCGAGGATCTGTTAAAAATATCTGTGGGGCACTGATGGTAATCTGGGTAACACATCAGAAAGGAGGGGAGGAATGGCAATTGTGATAACCCGCTGGAAATGTGTGCAGGGGGCTAAATATAATGGCTGTGGCGGGCTGGTGGAGGGGTGGCAGGGAGTTAGAAGACCAAAATTATGTCTAAACAGAAATGACACTGGAAAAGCCGAAGAGAAATCAGTGAATCGAGATGATGAGTAAATGTTTTAGAAACAGCGAAAAGATAATTTAATATTACTAGCTTACCATTACTAGTAATAACAGTGACGGTGATGATGATAATAATCATACTTAAAAAATATATGTTGACCGTGTTTCTTTTTCAGAAAAAAAGATTTTTATTAAAAAAAATCACAAACAAATCAATGAATTAGGTAAACAAAGACACGTGTCGAGGTCAGTAAGCCATCAATGTTAACTGATTTATTGAGTGTTGTTAAACTGTCTTTGCCACCACAAGCTTTTCAGGCTAAAACCAGAGAGAGCGAGAAAGGGAGGGAGAGTGAGAGGAAGGGAGGGAGAGAGAGAGAGAGAGAGAGAGAGAGAGAGAGAGAGAGAGAGAGCACGGTAAACTTTGTTCCGGATCCTCGCCCGTGTTTAAAACTCATCTTCATCACGTTCAGTTCTAATGCAGGCGTTCACCACATGTGTCGTCTCTGTATGACATGCACGCGCCTTCGCGCACAGGCGCTCACGTTAATGTTGTCAAAACGACTCTTAAATACTCTTCCCATTTTTAAAGAGAAAGAAAATCCCCCGGCTTATCATATCAGATAGTTTTATCGTGTAAATCTACAGGAGGCTCTTCATAAGCTGCTACGCCTTAATGGCCACATTCTAATAGGCTAAATCACTCAGTCCCAAGCACTGTGCGTTTTTAATTTTCCTGCCACCAATTAAAAATAAATAAATAAATATATACAAAAATAATAATAATACATAGTACCATAGTTAAGTATGTTCTCATATGATATGTGTTTTAATGTAAAATGATTGGAAACTTGTCAACAACTTCTGTTATACCTAACATATTCTCTCTCTCTCTCTCTCTCTCTCTCTCTCTCTCTCTCTCTCTGGTACCTTATAGCAATAGAGCCTCTAAAGCTATAAGAAAGATATGAAATATTCCCAGTTACTCTGTTGGAGGACAGCACTCTCTGCCATTACTCATGTTCAAGTAATAGAAAGAAAAATAACTGAGCAGTAGGTCTATACATTTTAAGGACAGTCCTGGCTGTACATTTTAAAATTACAGATACTTCAGTTATCAGATAATGGCAAACACAAACACTTATATATGCTTTCAATGGGAAAACGAAAAAGCTAAAAACAGATATTGTTAAATTCAGGCTTGTTAAATGAACAGCATTTTCTCTATATAGAAACCTGCGTGGTGACAGTGCATTGCAATCCATATTCAATACCACAGTTCATAATTGTTGTGTGATTCAACTTTATCTTGAATATCATAAATCATTTATTTTCTTTTTAAAAGCCAGATTTACCTTATAATCATAGCTTCTGTCATTTATAGTTTTTAAAACTAAGATATCAGTAGTAATCTGGGATCATGACAGTCTTATAATTTATTTTTGTAACTTTCTGGGCTCGAATGTAGTTCTCTAGGATGTGTGCAAATAGGTACACCTCATTGGCTCCAATAGAAGTCAACGAGAGTGAACCTGCATTACAATCACATTGGTTATGTTGACAGTTGGCTACCACCGCAGAGGTCAAGGGTGTCTCTGTGAACTAATAACTGTGGTGAAAGATACTCCTTTCCTGCCTCGAGGAGTGCCAAAGTTGAGGAAAGGTTAAGAATCTGCAGAATGTTCCTTTTGTGCTTTCTTTGCAGATTATCAAATTAAGTGTTGAAACAAAAACTCACTATCCTCCTGAAGAGAGGAGATTAGATGAATATCAATGATATTAATGGATCATCACAACTGTTAGACATCTCGCTTATTGCGTACAAGCCCAGTGCACACTCTCACATGCATTGGCTCTAGTGTTGTCCCAGACCTGCGTCAGAGCAAATGAGCTAGTCAGCTGTGGGTTGGAGTCAGAGGACCACTGGTGTTACTGTGAGACATTCAATACATAGGCAACTGCACCACACCTTTAGGTAAGGAAACAAGGAATTTCCTGGATAATAAAAGAGGTCTATTCTGGGTCAGGATGTTATGCACTTGACAGTTACACAGTTTGAGGGGGTGATGCCCCCCCCTCCCAATATTGATGAGACAATGAAGGTCTGCACTTGAATTTTTGCCAAAGTAAAGATGCTTTGCATAACCATTACACCCCCAACAAGTTTAGCCCTGGTACAAAGGCAGTGATCCATAGATGTACATACTATATTACTGAGGTCTTCAAATGGGTATGCAATGCTTTTATGAGTATTTTATGTATTATGCATCCAAAAACGTAATACAAAGTATAGCCCACATAGGTTCATTACACATATTTTATATCAGCAAGGCTGCCACAGCAAAAATACCACTGCCACCACTGCTGGCGCTGAAGGTATATTAAATATAAAGTAAATTAAACCAAACACTAACAGCAGAAGGTGTTAGCTCACGAATTATGATAAAGTATTGTCATGATTAAGCCCCTCATCTAATTAAAAAAAAAAACAACAGCAAAAACAACAGCAGCCACACTGGGGCAAAGTTAAGGGGAAAGCGCAACACTTCGTTAGTATTGACAAGTTACTTTTAACTCATTCTGGCTTCTAACTGCATAACATACAAAAGACAACAGAGGGATCTGACTTCTTTCCTCCCAAGGGCATTCTCAGGGGTGGGTAATGAACGGGTGGGCCCAGATTTTGATGTGGTTAGGGGCCAAGGGGAAAGAAATGTGAGAAGGGGTGTTAATTGTTTTGGCTCTTTGCTGGGGAAACATATCAACATTAGATCTAATGGAGGTTAAAGACTCTCATTGCCATAGGGGCTGGAGCTAATGAATAGCTATAGCTAGCCAAGAAGAGAGAGAAAAGTGAGTGAGAGAGATGCAGAGAGAGGGGAGAAAAAGAGAATGTAGCCTTTGCTGGGCTTTAAAAGGTTTTAACTGCATTGAGCTGAGTGTATTATTGCTCCACTGAACTAAGAGGATTAACTTAAAAAACTTATGAAAGTATCTTTAGATGAAATATATATTTTTCTTTTTTAAAATTAGACATCTAAAATAGTAAGCACAGCTATTTGCAGCTATAGCGACAGACCTCAAGGACATCTTCAACTATACATTTCAAGCAGAGGGATTTCACAGTCTCCATATTTAAAGTGGTATTATCCGTTAAATGTACCTTTATGAAATGTGAACACTTGCTTTTTTTGTGAGCTGTTGCAGTATACTTACAAAAACCCTACAAGTCTGCAGCAAAGACTACACTGGCAACTGTCAAACTAATTCCATTACTTTGTATTAAACTTCTTCTGATGTATGAATAGTGCATCAAATCTCACGAGCCAATAGGCTTTAAGCCACAGACTACCAGTCTTTACTATATGTGCATATCGCCAAAATAGCAGATGTATGCTAAGTAGAGTAAACACATAATGTACAGGGGAAAAAAGACTTTTGACAAAGACAGAAGTAATATCAAAGTCCTTGTTTTGTCCCACATATAATTTTATGCTAAGTCTGAATGAGGGAGATGCAAACACTGATTTAGAACATTAGCTTAGAAATATTCATAAGAGTTAGTCTCCCATTTCAGATGTTTATTTGCTACCTCAGAAAGTGAAATAAAAATGTGAGCATGCAAATCTGCTTTCAGATGATACAATTCCCACGTTTATTCATAAACAGAGTTAATTGAATTTTAAAGAACGGCCTTCTTGGGAAAAAAAAATACGTTTTTTTTTTTTTACACTGAAGTATTCTTTTGAAATGACACCCTTTGATAGTGGTGTAAAGGATAGACTTATAGATAAAATGATCAACAGACAGCATGACAAATGGAATTTTAATGAGGCTGTTTCTTTCATCTGTTATCATGTTGTGCTGATTTTCTTTTTTTTTTCTTTGCTTTTTGCTTTGGTGTGTCTTTGTACAAACTATTGATAGTAGTTGAAATCTGGTGTTTTTATGTTGCTGGACACGCTCCCCAGGTTGCATTGGACTCTCACTCCTAACAACACTGCTATCACCTTTATTAATGATCAGACTGACTTTGTTTTAGTTGCTTTGGGGTTTTTACTTCTTTCAGTGTTGTACTGGTTTTAAATGCAGAGACCGCTGGAGGGAAAAAAATGTCTGGATTAAATTCTGCTTTTAATTTTGGAAAAAAACATATTTATCATTCTGTTATTCTGAAGGCTTGTGTTGACATCTTTGGGACTTGAGAGAACACTTTGAATTCTAATTATTGATACCATCGTGGCTCCTGATTAGGCTAACCATTGGATGATGTGGTGTCACAGATGAAAACAGCAGCCTGTCAAATTCTGTAATGAGTTTTAGACAGTGACCTAGGGAGACGAGTGGGACGCTAGAGTGACAACACCTGAAAAAAAAGACGGGGTTTCAAAAGGGTTTACAGGTTATTGATGTATGAGATTAGCCCTTTGCATCACAGATTGAATCTTCCCATGTGCTCGAGCGAAGAGAAACTAGGTGGATTTTTCTTTATTTATCTGTTCAGAAAATCATGAAGGACCTCAATATCGGCTTAAAAAGAAAACAATAAGTTGAGTATCTTAGAATATACAACTTGAGTTGATTGATTTAGCCATTCTGATTGTGGATTAGATAAATATGTTGGGAACAGGAAACATCCTGACCTGATAATTTATTTTTATCATCCTGGAGTCCAATGATAACGGCTATTCAAAAACAAAGAAGCAGGAGAAGACAGAAATGTAGAAAGCATTTTTCACATGCTGCATATATTTTATAATTATGCAAATATGCTGCTACGCCAACAGCTAACTTACAAATGTATACAATGACTGGAAACATAAATATACAATTTGAATAACTCAAGTACTGGTCAGTAAACCAAGGGCTTTAGCCCATCTACCAGCTTAGAAAAAGAATGGGGTACACCCTGAACAAGTCACCGGGCTATTGCAGGGCTAATGCATAGATATAAACAACTATTTACTCTTAAGGCCAATTTAGAATCACCAGTTGACCTAACATGCATGCATTTGGACCGTGGAAGAAAGCTAGATTACCTAAAGACAACCCACCTAGGAAAAAGGGAGTGCGCGCAAACTCCACACAGGTGCCCAGCCAGTGAGCGGATTCAAACCAGGACCCTGTTGCTGTAGGGTGACAAAGCTAACCAATGTAACGCTGTGCTGCAAGTCTATGAACACAGATTGTGACTTGATTGAATTGCCAAAGTAGCTCATTAAGGCAGAAATTCATCAAATTCTACATAATTTGACTGGAAAATCAACTTTGTTGAGTGTCCCTGGAAATCTCATGTTAAGCATGTTGGCCAGCCAATTTAAATTCAGCTTTTTTCCCCCTATTTCCCCCCTAAGACGCCAAGTGGACAAATGATACTAAATAAACACATGATAAAGGGCCTGGATATACTGTGAAACATTTTCTTCTCACACAGGGGTAAATGAGGAAACACTTAAAAGTCTTCTGTATCCAGTGCAGTCATGGGGCTACTCAGAGAGTGGGTGACAGGTTACAGCATGGGATTTTACATCACGCCCATGCTGAAGCATCATTGATCCCAGCTGACAAAGAAACCAGTCTGGGCAATGAAGTTCAATAACAACTGACTCTCATCTCAAAAGGGGCCAGTTGATCTGGCCCCTTTTGAGTGTAATTCTTTAGCATTAGTGGCTCTCAGCTGTTTCTGCCAAACATTGGCCCACACCATGAAATCTCTTGTTAAGAACAGAGAAATTGTGTTCGCCTCGTAATTGAAGTATTTTATACCCCCCCTCGCCATCACTCTTGTTAACCCCTTTTTTCCACCTCTTTCCTCCAGTCTGTCCCATCTTGCTTGTCCCTATTTGTTTTCTGCTCAACCCCATCTTAATGTACACACAGAGACACACACACGCGTGCAAACCCCCACACCTTTTGTATGAGGAGCATCACCCATCAAAATCTGAATCGATCCCCTGGTGTCATTGTGTTAGGAGGTTATTTATGTGGGCATACAAGCCGCACCTGCCGCTGTGTTGGAGCAAGAGAGGAACACGGCCAGAGTCTGTTAATAGTGAAAAGGGAAACATCAAAGCTGAGAGAGAGGAAGAGAGAGAGCTAGAGCAGAGGGAAAGAGCAGACACCTCGGAGCCCCAAGAGTCCCTGCCAGCTCACTGCCTCGTCTCTCGTGAAATGAACACTTTCACAGTCAGTTACTCTTTAAGTAATAGATATATTGAGTTCATCCCTTGTAACGTTAGACAAATAATATATTATTATTTTTTCCTCCCCCCCTCCCCGCCCCTTGTTGCCCTCACTTTCCCCTACTCCCCTTCCATCTCATCCCTTTTTAGCCCACGTGTCCCTTTTCCCTCCATTCCCCATCAACATAGGATTATGAAGGTTAAATAAACTCTGTCAAAATGAATGAATATTGCCACAACCTCCTCCCCTCCTACTCCGACTGCAATCAAACCCACACCACCACCGCCACTCTCTTTCTCTCTTCTATCCTCCACCCTCACTGCAAAAAAAAAAGCAAGAAGAACTACAGGCCCAGGCTTTCTGGCGGCAGAATGAATGATCCTATTTATGTTAATGCATACATGAACGTTACACAGGTTTTTCCCCTGATAAGGCGATAGGTTAATGAAATGCTCATTTCATTTTACCAGTTGTTTTCTCTGTGAAGTTCCGATAAGTAGCAAACCAATGAAGCTTGTAATTACAATCTTACAGAAACCCGGCCAATCTGTGTATAAATCTCACCATCCAATTACAAGATGTAATAATTTTGCAGTCAAGCTGGTAATGAGGTCTAATACTCATGCATGTGATAATCCCCCCTGGATGCTGACTCTATCAGATGTTAGCTTTGTAATTATATGAGCTTGAGAAAAAAAAAAATCATTATTTCATGTTCAAGTAGAAAATGAGGTTGGTGGGAAGTTAATTTTCTCTATGCTCTGTGAAGCGTAGACACGAATTTAATGATTTAATTACAGTTGTTAGCCCTTTTTTGCGAGAGGCTTAAATTGAGCTAAGCATTTTTCATAGCCCCCGACATCAAGAGTTGGGGAACATCAAAGATTTTGACAGCATACAAAGTGATGAGCAGGCCCAGTGGCCTCCAGATTTTTTTTATTCTTCTACCCGGAAAACCCTTTCTCTTGCTTCTTCCTTTCCTTTCCTTTCCTTTCCTTTCCTTTCCTTTCCTTTCCTTTCCTTTCCTTTCCTTTCCTTTCCTTTCCTTTCCTTTCCTTTCCTTTCCTCATCATGGTACCACATCCCAGGGATACCAGACTTCCTGGATAAAAGCAACATCAACAAATATTAACCGCTCTGGCTTTCACCACCAGCAGCTAATCCACTGTATGTGAATTTGTCATATCAGATTACTATGACAGTCATGGTGCAGTGCAGAATGGAAAGCATCCTCCTGCATCCTCAAAAGGACAATATAGTTTAACTCCCCACCTTTTTTGAATTTCAAAACAACCTATGAGCGCTGTCTGTAGTTCTCTGATTTCCATACAGCCTTTATAGGAGAGAAAGAAACTATAAATACACTCCTGAGGGTAATCCCTAGAAGGGGAATGGCTGCTTTTGGCACATTAAAAAAGTGCTTTGAGCAATGTAATTCAACTTCATAGTAAGAGTAGCTACTTGGATATGCAGGATGGTGTGGTGTGAGGGTGGCAAACTGCTGTAATGCATTTCTGTCACCATTTTGGAGCCTGGGATCTGTTTTTTTCCCCTTCAGATTATAATAACCAATTTAAGGAATGAAAAGTTGACATCAAGAGTATGACGATTTATGAATATTTTTTATATTTTAATGTTTTAGTAACCTTTTAAAATCTATATATATTTTAAGTATTTTTGTGATGATGATGGTTATTATTAATGAATCACACACCACTATCTGAAAAAAATCACTCGTGGACTTTTATGAGTCAGTTTTAGCAAATGTATGCAAGATTTGCAGAATAGCCAAACTCACACTTTGCAAATACTTAAATACTTATACAATACAAATACACTTATGCCAGGGTGTTTAAACATTAAAAACAGTGCTGATACAGAAATGTTTGTTGTTACAAATACATGAGGCTGCAGCACATACATTTTACTAACTGCTGACAAAGGTTTAAGGACAAAGAAAAGGAAGAAAGCAAGTATCAGAGTAGCAGTAAACTAGAAATTAAACAAAAAGGAACAGAAAAACCTGTTGAATATTTTCTGTTTTTTCCTTTTCTCTGTTTTCCTTTAAATGTTTGATTAATAATAGCTAAATAGCAACATGTCTATCAAAATCTTTGTACTGACTAATCTACTAACTGGTTCTCTTTCAAGGTATAGTGTGATAATGTATATTATTCAGTGTTAAAAGTAGCATATTATGTAAGATGTAATCCTAAGTATTGAGCCATACCAAATTCTAACTCAAATTAAAAGTTTAAAATTTACTAGAAGAGTACACTTAGAATTATCTGTTCCATTACTTCTAAATTACTTAATTAATGGTATATCTAAAAGAACCTGTTATTACAATGGCTGTTTTTAAAAAGAAAAAAAAATCAGAATGATTTTTCTTGGATATCTCAAATATTATTGAGGTAACTACATTTAAATAAATAAATAACAGCCACATTGCTCTTGAAGAAGTCCTTTGTAATGATAATCATGCCCTACCTATTCTCTCTACACTCTTCCCCTCAACCAGTAGTCCCAACCTCTTCTGATGACCTTTTTAATCCCACACACAGCTCTCTCAATTCTTTCTCTGTACTTGGCCACATCCTGTTAAACAAGGAGCACATTGCAGTGTTGTGACCCACAATTGTGGACAGCTTCACGGCAGGTTTTGCAGGCCTTTTTTCCGCTCTGGTGTCCAGTCTGCCTCCATCTGCCACTGCCTCACCACAGTCCCAATGGGGGAGATGGGGCTAATTCTGCAGTCAATTAGCAGAAGGGCCGCTTTTGTTCTCTCATTGGCTCCCATGGGCCCTATCTGCTTCACTGCTCCCTCGCTCTCGCTCCATTTCGATGGTTCTCCCTTTCTGTCTCATTTATCTGTTCATGGTTCTCTAGCTCTTTTTGGTTGTATAATTTATTTTGTTTCATACTCATGCCTTCCTACTTCTTTCTGTCTTTTCCTTTTCTGTTTCCCCAACATGAAGTGTTTAAAGTATTAAGTGTCTGATTGCCATTTTTCCCTTCTGTGGAATGGAAAAATGGCAATCTCAGTGACCTTTGTGACATTTTTGACCAAATGGTGTCTGGCGATCATGAGCCATAAAACAAATGGAATTATAGGTGACTATTTACTGACTGATGTTGATACATTGTAGCAGCCATTAGTTGAAATAGCAAACATTAATCAGCAGGCAGGAAAGTTAAAAAGAAAAATGTCTTCCATTTTCTAATAACTATTACATTACACCGTTCATTAAAAGGAAAAAAAACCTAATTTAACCTACTTCTATGACAAAAGGAACGCATTACTGAAAATAATATCCACTGTAAAATATGGTAGAAACCAGCCTTTTCCATTTGCCTTTTGATCAATGTGGCACCCTGTGGGTCTTACCCTGCTGTTGTCCCTGTGGCTCTACCTGGCCCTACTGAGCTGTACCTGTCTCAAGTTAATAAATCATTTTGGCATTATAAAATATTCAAAGGAGGAGGGGATCAGGAAAGGCCAGGTTAAAGAATTTCTTACATTTTCATGGCATGACAGCCTGTTCCACATATGCCCCCCCTCCAGCCTGGCCGCCTCAGCTGCTTTGTGTTCAGGGCTTTGAGTGTGTGTGTGTGTGTGTGTTTCTATTGGTTGGGAGAATCTCTTGTGTCACTCTAATAGTCTAGAATTACACTTGTATCAGTGTCACTAGCATATTGGGTCTATGTATACCCTTAGGCCCATCACACTCCCTTCTACCTTCCACTGTCATGGCATTTAAAGTGATACCATTCGGGCAAAGCTAGTTTTGACAGAAAAAGTGAAAAGCTGTGTGTTTTCCTTCTTGGCCCGACGACAGAGCTGCAGCCACCAGGGGCCCCTGCCACTGAGCAGCCAATCAAATGATATTTTACACAATAATGATGGAAAATCGTTTTGCCTCCTTAGTCAGTGCACCCCCACCACCCACCCCCATTTCTCCTCTTTACGTTTTAACCTACCCTTTTTTCACTGCCCTTATCTTTCCCTTAGACCTCTTATTCTACCCTCCCTTTCCTCTTGCCTGTGCTTTGATTTTTAATAAGACATCAATTTGTTGTATATGTGTATATATATATATATATATATATATATATATATATATATGCTCTTTGTGTTTCTCGAAGATCACTTGTCTCTTTATTTTGCAGTCTCTTCATTTCTAGAGATGGTACACTGTAATGCAATTTCTGTATGTGGCTACAGTTACTTTATGACAGCGTTGTTTACAATACTAGCATCGTGAAAATAAACTGTGGGATGACTTAAATCATTAATCTAATGAATTCAACATTGCTAATCTGAATAGATGTTAATATCTGCTAATGCAACTTTTGTTAAACATTTCATTTGTCCTCTTTAAATCTAACTTTCTGTTTGTGTTGTGAACACTGATGTCTGTAAGCAAAGAACAGATCAGTGAAATTAGTCATCCTCTCCTTTGCTGTATCAAACAGCTGTAGAGGCCTCAGGTAAGTTATCCATGCAAAGGTTCCACAGCATATAAAATAATGATGAATCCATGGACAGAGGGACCAATTAAAGCTTCCTGCATGGCTTTCATATCACCTCCCCCCAAAACACACACACACACACACACACACACACACACACACACACACACACACACACACACACACACACACACACACACACACCTCCATCACCACTAACCTCCCTCACCATCCTTCTCTTGTGTTCTTCCTCCTGCCATCCTCTTTTGTCATACCTTTCACCATCCTTTGATTTACTTCTCTACCCCCACTCATACCTTCTAATTCCACTTTTCCTCTTAACCTTATCCCACACATTTTTTCATTCATCCATCACTTCAGTTTCACATCCTTTCAAACACAGACAGTGCTTCGGCTTGTTGTGCCACAGTGTGACTGGCTTCTTTTGGATAAAGACATCACAGTCAATAGTGACGGAACAAGGGCAGGTGAACTATTTTGTTGTGCTACCCCGTAAAAGGCCTATCTAGTGACAGGGAGTGCAAATTAGGCTATAGATGCTGTTCTATGTAGTGCTGGATGCAATGTGAAGGAGGGGGTAATTGTTTAGGAGAAAAAGTTGTAAGGGTTTCTATCTAGGCCAGGTAAAGCATTGGCAGGAATTTACAAATGGCCACTCATCTCACTATCAAATAAAGTGTGGTCAACTAATTTTAAACTATACCTTTCTGTGTGTAGTAAAACAAAGATATTGCTCTGTGTTAAAAGCAACTATTACCTGGCAGTCTCTTGGGCAGATGGTAAGATGATGCTTGGAGGCACAGCTCAGGTTCATGGCATCACACTGATGCAGCTATCCATTCCCAGCAGCAAGGAAAACTTTTAAAAAGGCCTTTTAAGCAGTTCTGTACCTCTTTCCCTTGAATTGTGTCACATTTGTGTTGGATCTTAGCTGGCACAGTTTGTACACAGATTTAAAAACATTAAAGAAAAAGAAAAACTAAAAAAAACTTCCACTAATTTTGTAAAACTGGGACAAGCCACAAAATAGAAGCCAATTATATCTTTAGCTTACACTATAATCAGTAGGATTATTAGGATATGAAAAAAAAATAATAGAAAAAAAGAGTTTTTGTTGATCCTGATAACTCAGACTTAGTCAGGTCACACATACCCTGACTCTTACACAGAAGCGACTGACCTCTCAGGTATCATACCATGATACATTTATTCCTCTTTTTCTCTCCATGTCTTGTCACCCTGCCTGTCCTCTCTGAAATTACCAATATATGTCAGTAATTGCACATAAAACCTCAATGCATTATTTCAAAACTAAATCCTCCTATGCCAACACTCATACACACATAAACATTCACCTGCTGCATTCTCACATGCATATAAAAACCAGTAATAGCTTGAGCATATACAAGTACACTTGCATATATTTTTGGGTGTGGGTCGCATTTTTATGTATACGTGCACAAACACACACAAACAGGGGCTCACTGGCCTGCTGATGGTGTAGGACTCATGTATTTTGATGATATGAAAGTTGACCACATTTACATGCAAATCGAAGTTCTAGATTAATAGGGTCCACGTGTGAGGGCAAAGGAAGACTGCATGGTAATAAGCTATTATGGCTTTTAAATACATTTACTGATGTTTTGACATAAAATTAGTATGGTCCTAGCACAAGGAAATCATGTTGGCCTGATAGTAATTTGGTTTTCAATTGGGAATACAATTTCATCAGGTTCAACTGTCATTTCTAATAATGACTCAGGTTGTGCTCACCAAATTGAAGATTCCTTTTCCTCACTTTTTCGTTTACTACAAGTTTGCTGGATGAAAGCTCAAACACCATGTTAACAAAGGCTCTTGCAGCTCAGAAATAGAGTGGCTAATATATATGAGAATTTGCACGTCTATTAGGAGTTTTACGTTTAGACAATTACTAAATTGCAAGTTCTTTTTTTTCAACTTATGAGAGAATATCTTGATTGTCATTGGACTTTAAAAGTAAAGGTGAAACTGACTCTTTAGCACCTGGGATTGTCCTTCGTCTTACTAGCATTTAAAAAAGTACATTTGCATGGCTCACATGAAAGATCATGAAGTCCACGGTTTGTCAAGTGATGAAGCAAATATGACTAGTCAAATGACAGCATGTCAACCGGAGCAAATATATCAATCATCCTTTCACCCCCCCCCACCCCCCCCCCCCCACCCCAAATGGTCTTGGCAGTTAAAAACAGCTCCTCGATTTTCCTGACGAAAACTCATTATTGAAGAATAATAAACGACTGAATAGATTGTTTTCTTCCGACATATTTCATCTTCAGAATGATGAATTCCAATATGAGGACTGTTGACAAAACTCAGAGCTCCCTTTACCAACAAATACTTCTTGCGCAGACTGACCTAAAAGCATAAACCGAATGCTCTCTTCTTTCTTGTTTTTCAACACTGCTTTTAATTAATATATTCAACTGTACCATGGTTTTGATTTTCTTTGAGCAAATGGAAACATAAGGAAATGGAAGCAAAGGAGGGAGAGGGAGGAAAAAAAACAGACAACATCCTTGGGTGTTAGACTTGTGATGTATTTCCTTTAAATTTACCCACTCAAGAAAAAATTAACAGGCCCATGGGACATAACACACAAATAGAATAATGCATTTGTGTCAGTCAAATGCCTTTCCATGGCTGAGCAAAGAAAACATAATAAATGGATATGAAATATGTAAACAGAGCCTGGTTACTATCCAATTAATAAAAACCATTTTTATCATGTCTTCTGGGGGCTAAAATACTTTTCAAAAATCGCAGCGTGACTTTTCAGCATCCTTGTCAATTTATGTAAACACCCTGCAACCATTCTAGAGGCGAGGGGCACAAGAAGATCATAGATTATTAATGGAAATGAAATAACAAAGAGTCTGTCAGTTTCATCCTGTGCCACCTTATCAATGACATTTGGTCACCGAATGACACCAAATGGTTTATTGCTGTACATCAAAAGCTCAATATGATATACTCATTAGACTTAGCTTGGAAACTGGTAAATATGTAGTGTGGTTATAAAGTGCAAGAGTTGAAGCAGAGATGAAAGACTCAGAGACTAACCTTTATTTTATTAAGGCCCTGATGTGTTGAAGGTCTGCTAATTTGGCTCTACTGGGAGCTTGGCTGGGGGATTCTGGGCTGAGTACTCCAGAAATTGTAGGCCTTTGACATCAAGGATCGATTCCACTTTGAGAGGGCTGAGTGAGAGAGAGAGAGAGTGAGAGGAAGGGGTTGGTAGAAATGCATGCCCCTTCTCATTAGCTGACCATGGGGGAGCAGAGGCGTTAACTAGGCTACTCCTTTGGGGCTCTAAATAGGTTTATGGCTACTACTGACAGAGGTGGGTGTTGGGCAGGGGAGGCAGGAAGGTTACAATCACAAAACTAAATTTGGTATTGAGTTAAACTTTGTTTTTTTCCTCAGCACTGAAAAAACTACTAAGTGGTTTATATAAAATTACCTAAGAGACAAATGTGATGATAAGTAGTGATACATGAAATAAACACTTTTATTGTGAAAACTGACATGTATGTGCAGGTACAGATGGGTTGAGTATTCAAGGAAAACTCTGAACCTGTGAGTCTAATGGACTCTCTCTGTCTCTGGCTGTGCATTTGCATTTTCTGCCATTGTTTAGATCCACTTGTCCCATTAGAGGGAAGGGTCGCTGGAAAGGTCACAGAAGTGCCTGCATTACCCTGTCCTCTGTGGAAGCCATAATGTGTCTGTGTGTTTTATAGTCTCGGACAGTCTCATATACTGTATATAAAAGATGGACAAAACCACCCACAACCGCCATTGCCTACTGGTTTGTAGACTATTCTTCGAGTTCCTCGAATTTGGCCTATGTTTTTCAAAATAAGATGCACCAAGCAAAATTTGAATCTGACAAAAGACCAAAGGACAGTGTATACCCATACTATGGCAACTTGTCCATTAAAAGGTTGCACTGCCTTAAATCATACTTCTCTTTATAAGTTTTTCCCATGAAAAACAAAGTAGCAAAAAAACCCCCCATGAAATTACCATAAAATAAAATGTCAGGATTCAACAGAAAAAGTTCATAATTTTATTGCTGATTCCCATACAATTTGCTTTTGAGTCACTAACGTTGATTCTTGCTGTCTAATAGAAAGCAAGTGGGAAATATTTCACACGGGCCTTTTCAGATGGTCCATATGTTTACAAATCTCATCATCTAAAGAGCTTAATTAGCAAGTTAAGTGATAAAATTTATGGCAGTACAGTTAAGAAAAGACTGAAAAATTATGACGTTAATAAGAAAGGTTGCCATAAGAAAACATCTTCTCTTTAAAAAGAACATGGCAGCACAGCTTAAGTTCTGGAGTTCTAGACTATTCTACAGTCAAATGTGAGGCCATCTGCCTGACAGCTAAAACTAGGCCAAAATGGGGTCGTGCAACAGAAAAATCATCCCAGACACAGCAGCAAATCTACCACAGAATGGTTGTAAAAGAAAGAATCATGATGTTAAATGGACCAGTCAAAGTCCAGATCTCAGCCAGATAAAAATGCCACAGTGGCAACCTTATGTAGCTGTGCTACAAACCTCAATGAACTGAAGCAACTTGCAAAAATAGTCAACAACAGCATGAGAGACTGACAATGTCATGCAGAAAATTATCACTTCAGGATTTTGCCATTAAAGGTGATTCTACAGACATCAAAATCTAACATGTAAAGTCCTAAATATATAAAAATAAAAATGGATCAGTTATCTAACTTTTATGGTAGTTTTATTTTAGACAGAATATCTACCATTGACTGGCCCGGCCACTCCATGATCTTAATGAACTTCTTATTTAGCCTTCGTCTTATCAAGCATATAATAATGGAAGATGCATCCCTGACATATCATCAGTGTTCTGGCTGAGGGAAGGAGGTTCTCATCCAAGAGCATTGTAAATGGTAAAGGGAGTGATTTTCATATAGTACCTTTCTACTCTCCAAGACCACTCAAAGCACATCATACAAGATGCCTCAATCACCCATTCACACCTATTCATACAAGCAGAAGTGCTTTCTATCTAACATTCACACATTCATACTCATCGGATAGCAACTTGGAGTTAGTATCTTGTCTAAGAATGTTTGGCTTGCAGACTGGAGAAGCCAGATATCAATACGCCAACCTTCAAATTAGTAGATGACCCGCTCTACCTCCCGAGATACAGCCAATGGCTCAATGCAGTGAAGCAATCATATACCCTTAGTACAGCCTAAAAGGTATAGTCCTAAAGCACATGCTTCCACTTCTGTGCTCAACTGTGGGTATGGTGTTCTTTTGGTCATATTCAGCATTTCTCTTCCTCCAAACATGGTGGGTGAGAGTTCATGCCAAAGACCTTGATTTGGTTTTGTGTCACCATAGTGCTTTCTCCCAAGCCTTCAATGAATCATTTTCATGTTCACTGGCCTCTACATGTGCTTTCTTGGGGAGGTGGACCTTATGGGCGATGCATGGTTTCAATGGTATCACAGCTTACCAATTCTGTTCTTGGTGACTCTGGTCCCAACTGTCTTTAGACCATTAACAAGCTCCTCACCAGTGTTGGTCAAGTTACTTGAAAAAAGTAATCAGTAACTAATTACTGATTACTTCCCCAAAAAAGTAATCCCGTTACTTTACTGATTACTTATTTTCAAAAGTAATTAATTACTTAGTTATTTAGTTACTTTTTAAAAACACGATTTACAACCTGAAGAGGTGATAAAGTGATAGATCTTTCAGCCCAATTCTACTTTTTCTACATAATCCATCATACAAAATGTAATCAAATGGAAAAGTCTCTTTTTTTAACTTGTTTTATTAGTTTTAATCTTTAAATTTTATGCATCAAGCAAAAATTTAATTATATGCAACATTCTCTGACTTGAATAAATTTGTTTAACATTTAAACCTATTTTCTACACATTCCAGCACATAAAATAAAATATATTTTGTGTTTACACTCACTCTTTCAAATAGATGCAAGTAAAACACAGCAGAAAATAAATAAAGTCAAAGACTCAGCGGTCCTGTTGCTCTATTTTCACCTGTAAAGCAGGACTGCGGTAGGCGGAGGGTTACCCTGGTGCAGGTGTGCCGCGGTCAGTTGAAGAATCCGCCAGTTTCTCTGTGAGTTTCCCATTACGTCGTTGCGCAATCGGTGCTTGCGCGGAAGTTTAGGGGTTTTTTTTCGCTGTAAAAAGAAGTTTTCTTCCCACGCACGATGGACGCTAATGTTTTTGTCACTTTTTATGGAATCAAACTCAAAGTAAGGTCAGTACTTCCACACTTTAAACGCTGCACGCTCATACTCTCTCCCGCACTCGATATGTGATCCATTGTTGATCTGCACACAGCTGTTGTCACTAACGGCGCACTCGCTTATGTCACTGTCGTGAGACATTCTCGCAAAAAATCACGGTTTTAGTAACGCAGTAACGCAGCGTTCCTACGGGAAAGTAACGGTAATCTAATTACCGTTTTTGCAATAGTAAGCAAGATTACAAATTCATCATGGGCTCAAATACTTATTTTCCCCAACATATGTCACAACCATCACCATCAACAACACAGCAACCACACCTCTTGAGGAAGGAGACAACACAGCACTTCAACAAATAAGTTCACACAATTAATCTCATGCATCCAGTAATTCAGCTAGCTAGCAGGTAGCTAAAGAAGACAAATGGCGGCTTTGACTAGCAATTTTGAGATAAAGATCTTAGGTAATGACGGATTAGTCATTTGCATCTTTTAAGTCCAACAGGCCTAAACAAAATAGTGTACACACAAAGCAAATGTCTACCTATTATTATTTTTAAAATTTCCCGGTTGGAGTTTCTGCACAACAATAATAAGCCATATGCACACAGTCATGCAAGCATGTAGTCTAGACTGCTCCTTTCACACACACACACACACACACACACACACACACACACACACACACACACACACACGCCATAGCTCAACACCTTTAATCTGCGTGTGTGTGGAACAAAGAGTAAAAGATTCTAAATAGTAGAGTATACTTGGAAGACAATGCAGCTCTTAGAACAATGATGCATTTGAGACAAATGAGCTTGTCCTTAAACCGCACATCTTTCTAATTCTTTGTCTCTACACCATGTCCCCCAATCCACCACCCTGTATTTGACTTTTTTTCCCATGCAGTTATAGTGGGTAATGGAGCACAACTCCATAGCTATCATATATCAGTTTTACACGTAACTGCATTTTAACTACTGTTTGTTAAATAGGCGAACTTGATTGACACCTAAGGTCCTCTTCTGTAGAGTATGATACTTAGAATAAAATGTTATACATGCTTAAATAATTCATGTACTATATAGCATTTCCATTATACCTGTTTTTGGTAGCTGTCCACTGTACTAATAACCACTCACCTCACCAGTTGGAGCATAACTTTAAACCCAACTAACAGAGGAAAGAGCCATTTACTTGTCTCCAGTGTTGTAACTGGCAAAGCTTATTGTTCACAGATGCCTCTGCTTTGTCATTGTTAAGCTCAATGACTTAAAGAGAGCAATGTAGAAGGCAAGACAGAGACAAAGTAACAGTCAAGAAGATGTTTAAACACATTTTTTTAAACTTTCATGGCCTCCTGTTTGGCCTCTTTGCCAGCTATGTCTCACAACTCTTTACTCATGATGTAACACAAAACTTAAGATGGTGTTGATCTTGAATTAATGATAAGGCCTTAATTAGTTAAGACGCAACATTCCCTAAACATAATTTACATCTCAGATGAATAGCAAGATAGAATGAACAAAGAGTTGTCTCATTTTCAGCAAGTGGCATCAGATTTGTTATGTTTCTTTTTGTTCTTTTTCTTTTTTGCAAAATGCACTTGCAGTGTATCTCACCTCATACATCAAATGTCTTCCAATCCCTTATTTAAAAGTATGCATGGTGCAGCTGAGTCCTCAAAAGATGATAGGAGTTTTCTCTAACTTGAAGCAGATGTTAAGCATTACACTAGATCAGTCCTGGTCTTTTTTTTCTTTTTGAAAAGGGAAAGTGGGATATTTAACACTCAGTTTTCATGATCCAGTAGTACTGTGTAATGCAAGAGAATATTCCACAACAGGAAAGCAGTGGAAGGAGAAAATAGGAAAGGAGAACCAGCTGCATGGACCACCAAAGGCCCAGAGAGCACAGCTAATATGACACCCCAAGGCCTAATCTTCTTAGTGGGGTGGGATAAAATGAGTATCCATTACGGAATCAACCTTTATCCCAACCCTCTCTCCCCAATATTACCAACACTACTACTCCATCCCTCCATCCTCTACTCAATCCAACCACCCCCCACCCTCCCTCTAGAGCCAGTGGTGGTATTGATAGCCAGCATTGAGACAATTGGCTGACTCTGGGCCCTAATCAGGTATTAGCCACTAAAGCTGTAAGGGAAGGCTGCTAATCTCCATACTCACTTCATCTGTAGAGGCAAGGCCCCAGCAGCTTGCTTTACTCTTGCCCAGGCCTAGATCAAAGATGTCTACTAGAAATCAGATTAGAGTAAAGAAGAGAGCAGAGGGTTACAGGGAGCAGGGTGTGAAGGCCACAGATCTTTCAAACCTCTCTCCACTTTACCTCTTTAAAAGCTTTTTGCATAATCAGGCAGGAGAGTGACTTTAGTCCGCTGAAAGGCCTTTTAGCAACAAATAAAACAAAACCATTAAAAGGGTTGAAAGACAGGTAAAGGAAAAGGAAAATATCTACTATAGTGGTCAGCTGTTGAATAACATCAGTTTCATTCACGTGTTACAAAATACATAAGCAAAAGGGTAGTCTCACTTTATAATAATAATGGATTGGATTTATATAGCGCTTTTCAAGGCACCCAAAGCGCTTTACAATACCACTATTCATTCACTCTCACACTGGTGGAGGCAAGCTACGGTTGTAGCCACAGCTGCCCTGGGGCAGACTGACAGAAGCGAGGCTGCCATATCGCGCCATCGGCCCCTCTGGCTAACACCAGTAGGCGGTAGGGTAAAGTGTCTTGCCCAAGGACACAACGACCAGGACAGAGAGCCCGGGGATCGAACCGGCAACCTTCCGGTTACAGATACGCTTCCCAACCCCCTGAGCCACGGTCAGGAAGAATTGTGTGATAAAAGAAATAGTTAGGAGAATAAAACCACATAATTTCCAAACACTTCCTGAAACAAGAGTTAAAAATACAAATTCATATCTTGATTGGACTACGTGTGTCCTGTTAGAAAAAAAATGCAACTAAAATATTTCTCTTTGACAGTTACCAAGCTAACCAGCTTGGTAAACCACTGGCAGACTGCTATAATGGTTTTATCTGAAGCTTCAGCAGTTCACCGGCCTTTGGAGTGCCTCTGGCACCACCTTTTACAAAGACGTAAAACCCAATTGTGTCACTTTTAAATGTAGCCAAATCACCACAGCAAAAATAGCCACACACTCATAAAGTGTGTGGCTATCCTTTTGACTGGAGTGCAGTGGGTTCAAATATTTCCATGATGGATTTTGAGGCGGAAGTAGTGCTTTAATTGTCAAGGCAGGATGTGGAGCAGAAGGTGTCAAGATTTCTGCTGTGTCGCTCCTCTTGGGGATGGTCAAGGGCAAACGACCACAGGAAACTCAGAGACTTACAGATATATATATATATATATATATATATATATATATATATATGTGTATATATATATATATATATATGAGTGTGTGTGTGGGTGCGTGTGTATTTTACAGCCAATTTTGATAAATGGTGACAAATTCAGTTACTTTTTTTGTCTGTGGTGGTCAAATTATTAGATGCTACTTCCTCTGCTTTTCTATTTCTTTGTTTTCCTTTGCATTTATTAAATTACAATAAACCTTCTGTAAAACTCTATGTTGCCAATATTAGCATATTGGATCTGGTTCAGAATCAAATATGAAAGTGAACAGTGAGTATAAGAAATGGAAAAGCACAGCATCTACACTAATTCATGCTGTTCACTCAAGCTACTTTACATACCATGTTTAAATGACTCCCGTTGCAAGATGAGATAAACCTTTGACGGAACACACACATTAAACAAATATTCAAAAACAGAAACATGCATATACTACAATAGTTTCTGTTTGGGGATGCAAGAAAAAAGTCATGTATAGTGTATGAATGCTAATTGCGGAGCGCAAAATGCTGCTGCATGACCCTTAATTACACATGGAAAATGCACACATTTTCTGCATTCTCCATGGGGGACAGCCTGTCCTTAGCGAAGCAGACAAATGTTAATTCCCTTCAGTGAGCACAGGTCTGACCTCCAGACTTCTTGAGGAGAGCACGCACACACACATACACATGTACACACACAGTCTTCTCAGAAGGTCACAGAGCAGATGACACCAGCCTGTTCCCTGTTTCACTTCGATTGGCCCATCTTTTCTCCTTCATTACCACACACAGCTGTGAATAAGAGACTCTGTGTATGTGTGTGTGTGTGTGTGTTTGTGTGCCCATTCCCTCACTCTCTGAAATAGCTAAGTGCTGTTAGTGCAGTTTTTATCAGCGAAGCCACTGGCGAGACTCAGGGGAACGGACCAGGGCTATCTCTCTCTGTCGGCCCTGAAAATTGATATTGAACATGGAGGAGGAGTAGGGCCGAAATCTCACATGCTGGTAGCAATTAGCTAAAAAGGGATTTGCAACTCTGTGATTCATCACACCAGAGATCGAAGTCATTTAAAGAGAGCATTTTTTCCCCTTTCCTCACTACTTGCTCACCTCTTTTAAGGCTGTGCCTTCTTGAGCCCGCTTACAAGACAGTGTGAGATTTCCTATTTAAGGTTTATTTATCCCCACTGAAAACCTGCCCTGTGCTGAAGCACAACAAGGTCTTTGATTTGACTTGCTGTGTGTACACACCTAACAGCAGGGTGCTAAACCGATGCAAGGCCACTGTTGGTTTGCTTTGAAAGCTGGCAATGCAGCATGGCACACTGTCAACAGCATGGAGAGGGAAACACACTACTCCTAGAGGGAGGGGAAATGGTACAGGTTAAACAAACTTTCTACTTCAGAGTTCTTATTTATGGCATTTGCAGCCTTTTAAGCTTTGTTTACACCGTGTGCTTCACAAATACTTCGACTAAACCACCAGCTTCAGGATATGAGGTTGAAGTAGTAAAACACACTCTGCCACTATGCTATGGAAGTTCACATTACATTGAGAAAGAAGAGGTACATTCACCTCATTTTGCTATCCTAACAGCCTGATCTTTTGAGTGATGGGGAAGCATTTTTTTTGCCTTTTTAAACAAGAACTTAATGAAACTCACACAATCTCAATGGAGAGAATGTGGGTAATACAAACTCATTTGTACTCTGTTTATGTAAGTGGTAAGGATGAAGTCTAAAAATATGCCTCAGAGAAAGGGCAAAAGCTCACTGGACAACAGGTTTGTTTTTCTGGTGAGAAGAAAAATAAATTAAAATTTCAGAGAAAACAGCAGCAACATAAAGGACATAAAAATCATCAAGCAAGCTAAAAGGCTTTGTTTTTGTTTATTATATTTACTATACTGATGAGCAATTTGGTGATATGTTGAAACAAACAAAGTGTCTTTTCAAAAAATTGAATTGAACTGAAAAGAACTCACAAACACAAGTTAAACCTTCATAAAAAGAGGCAAAAGCCAAAGCCAGTCATGGGCCCATTCACAACCCTAAACAGGGAACAATGCCTTTGGTGCCAAATTAAACAGCTGGATCAGATGTTGTCAAGAACTTTCAAGTACAACTTGACATTTCTACTCACGCGACACGCTTTGAGTAATATGATGAAAATGATTTCAGCATGTAACTTCTGATGTTTTTGGTGAAATCACAGCTTCGGGATCACATTGTCCTTTTGTGATGATTCTCCAGGTACAACACCTGTTGGGTTTTTTAGGTGCATTTTTTCCTCTAGCTGCTGTGTGTTTGAAGACTCTCAATTTTCACTTCAGATTGAAAACTCATTGACCTACAACTGAACTCTCAAAAATATTTGAAATCATGACAGTTAAGTTGAAAAGGGCAAAATGCTTCTTGTCTTTCTTTCTTTCTTTTTTTTTTGAGAAGGAAGTGTTTTACAAGGCAAAAAAGGTCACACTCATCTCTAAAGATTTACAGTGGGCCTAAGCAAACACCAGTCTCTCTTAGCCACTTCCCCACAGACAAAACCATCCAGTACACAAAATGACACATTCCTCATAAAGCATACACATGCACCAGGGGAGCCTTGCCCCAGCAAGTAAACCTCTACAGTTTAAAACCTGAGCAGCAGCCATTAATGGAGCCAGAGATGACGGATGGGTTCATATGCCATGCAAGCAGCCCTAGACAATGGCTTTAGCCTGATGACAGATTGCCTGACCGTAACCCAGTTTATGTTAAACTCATTCTTGCTGTTCAATTTCACAAGTGTAATTTTGTTGGGCTGTGCTGCATTGTCCTCGAATGTGGGTGAGGTGCTGGGGTGTGCTCTCGAGCTCGCAATCCCTACCTCCGGTAATGATTCCCCTGCTCTATTCTATTGTATTGTTTTCTGCATAATCAGGTTGGTAGTCAAGGGTTTGGGTGACACAGCCATCTGTCAAGTTCATTTGCTCTGCGAAATGCAAAGGAATAATGGCTGATCCTACGGGAGCCTATCTGTTATCAAATAGGAGAGGTGCCCCCTGTTTATGGCCCTGCTGCACTGTACTGCAGAATGGGATTTTTTTTTTTAGTACACACACACAAATGCAAGTACATACTGATGTATGGACAGTCACATTTCCTTTTTCTACACAATCCTGTGGAGGCACACGGGGTGCATACAGTACTGTATGTACTTACTCATAGCATGATGCGTGATTGTTTTAATCAACTCATCTAACTCGAGTAGCCGTGCAGCTATTTTGTGATATAGGATCTATATTTCCATTAACACTGTTAGCTGTTTGTTTGAGGAAGATTGCTCTGTATATGTATGCATATTTATTGTGCTTTCAGCTTTATATTTGATGTGAGAGTGGCATGTGTTATCTGGTATCCAGTGTGTATCATTTGCAGTGGTGTGACACATCTATTCATACACTACACTTTTGTTGTCACCTGTTACTTTATCATGGAATAACCAAACATCACCACATTTTCCAAATTCACATTTGAATCTTTGAACATCCTTGTAGTTTTTCTGTGAGGTAAAATAAAAAGACCCAAGAATTATATAATAGACACAACATAATAGTTTTAAATCTAAGAATAACAAGTCACAGAAGAAAGGTACTGGTGTATAGATTAAATTAAAATTATTTGTATTCATTTACATTGCAGGCTTGTTGTATGGAGTATGTACTCTGACACCTCTGTGGAGATGAGCTTACAGTTTTAACTGCTTAATTACATGTTGGGACAAGAAAACTTCAGTCGTTCCACTGCTTGCTTGAGGAACTGAAGCTATGCCAGAGTTAAGATAAAAAAAAAAACAAAAAAAAACAAAACAGTGGAAAAGATGTGTAGCTGCTGCGAACACCGAGGGGCAGTGAAAAGGTAAGCAATGTAGACAAATGTGTTAGCAACAAGAAGTGTGTAAGAAAAACCATCGGAGACATCAAACAACGATCTTATGAGAGAAAGAAAAACAAAGATAGTTATATATATATAAAAAAACAAAACAAAACAAAACTGTACTCCTCAAAGGAAGGCAGACAGAAAGATTAAAGAAAAGTCTGTAAGTTTCAGATCAGATCAGATCAGTGTTAACTTCAACTGAGCAAGCAGCCCCAGAGGACCAAAGCCTGAAAGAAGCACAAAAACTGCACACTGTGAACTCTGAATGGTGGGCAGGTTCTTGTCAGCACCTCAGTCCTGTTTGTGTTGTTTTTTTCTTTCTTTTTTACTCTTTTTTGGCAAAGTATTGATTCTACGTTGCTCTCTGAAGTCAGCAACTAGGCCTTTTGGCATTTCATTCATCACACAGATGCACCTCTGGTACAGCTGAGGAGGTGGTTTCAGTTGGTGTTTGAATGAGTGGTTTAGTGAAATGCAGTCAGTGCAAATAGCTGCACTGCAGGGAGATTCTTAAAAAGCCTCATTTTACCAAACTACATCATTGCTGTACAGTATCTGGTTATATAAAGTAGCATTGTTTCAAGTTTTCATGATTGTATAACAAATATTAGAAGTAATTTGTCACAACTACTAGTTTGTTAACCAGGAGTTCTACTTTATACTTTTGCTTCAGCATGTTAAATATTTTCACAAGGGTCAATTACTGAAAAAAACCTTTAAAACGTGCTTATTTCCCACAATATATGTTAAAGAAATACAGTTTTGTTGCTAAATGCCCCATAATCATTTACCACTGATATTATTGGTATTTTTCTCTAAATCTGGAGAAATTTAATATTTTGATTATTTAACAGACAAAAATAAAATGACATGACTCAGTGGGCAAGATTGGAAACAAAAATTGAAATGCTAAATTTTGTGAAATCAAAATGACTTCTCTTTTATTTCATATTAAACTATCCACTGAGATTCTGACTCCCGCTCTTTTTTTCCTCCCTCCCTTTTCGCTCTTCCCTGCGCTCTCTCACCTAGCCCATTATTCCATAGCTTGTGTGAAAAGGGTAATCGCTCAAATCATTCAAAGGCAACTATCTGTGTTTGACACTGGGGAGCATAACCATCATCACATGCAGCCGCTAATGGCTCTCTCTGGATCCAGCAAAAACGCTCCGAAGCTCGGCCTAGCGTACCACAGCGTAGCAGGGCCAAATGCTATGGGCACTACAGCGCTGCAGCCAGGGCCAAATTTTACCCTAATGAATTTGGACCTTGCCAGGTTATTGCAAAAGGCAGCCATGGCCATCCAATACCCTCCTAGATGATCTGAAGCAACTCCCATGGCCACTGTTCGTGCCAGGGAGCCCGGTGCCATGTGGACATGGAAGGAAAGGGAGGGGTGGGGGGTACTATGGCTGTTTTTGTCTTTGGCACTCGTCTGCTCAGCTCAGCCGTTCATTCCTGCACACATACAGATACACACACACACACACACACACGCACAGCGGCCTACAAACAGATTCAGACATAGCAACATTCACCTACACACATGCATGTTATGCGCACAACTTTATGTGCCCTGGCTCTTGGTTACGTGATCATTTAAACACTTCCAAACACTTGCTGTAATAAAGCCTGTAGAAAATATCCTATTATTTCCAGTGTTTAAATTTGGAGAGTGTGTGTGTTTTTTCCCTCCCAATGCACAATGAACATATTGATTTTTTTCCCTCTAAATTGCCCAGAAGCTTTTGCATATTGTACATTCAGCTCTAGTCCAGTCTGCATTCAAGTGCACTCTTTTTATGGGTTTTGGAAATGATTTGAAAGGCTATGAAGCACACTAGAAATCTGTTTTTTTTTCCACTATTTTTTTGTGCACATTTTCCTTGTTAGAAGCCGATTTTAAGCAGATGCATTTCTACAGTAGCAACAAATATGTTCAACGATCCAAATGCTGAAAACTAAACAGCCAGAGGACTTGCATGAAAGAAGAATGCTGGCTAGTCACGCTTAATTAATTTATATATTTGAATTTTATTAACTCTGCACAAATGCTTGTATTATACACACTCAGATGTGCCACTTATAAGAACAATTCTTTCTTTTTTTTTCTTTTTTTGCTCCCAGTAATTTCTGTCTTCATCTCATCATCATCTCCTGTAACAAACACCCCGTTCTTTTCTCCCTGTCTGTTTTCATCTGTCCAATATGCTCAAGGCCCCCCAGCTGTGTTACAGGTAGCGAAAGTCTCCTTCAATTAGACATAATCATCACTCACGGTCAATGATTGTGCTAAAGGCTAACTTCCAGTCTATGAGGGGGCCTTCGCATCTAATGCACTGATTCAGCTTGTCTCGGCCAACTTCTCTGTCTGTTGAAACCAAAGCAATTTATTCGTTGCCCAAGGCTCTTTTGGCAACAGCCAGTTGAGCAAGCTAACAGAGAGACAGATAGAGAGACATGGGGTGGGGGGGTGGAACGAGAGAAAGGGGGTAGCATAAAGGAGGGGGGGAGCTGCAAGGAGGACTCTCTTTTTCTCTCTCTGAGATACAATTTAATCAGAGACATCTGTGCACAGGCAGGCAGCTTTTCCTTGGAGGAGACTTAAGCGGAGTCTTAGTTAGGGGGCTGTGTTTGAAGTGCAGGGGAATTATCACTTTCTTCCAATAACAGTGCCAGGGATGGAGCGAGAAAGGGAGAGCATAGAAAAACACAAAATCTAGTTAATCTGCTTCATCCTGGTGTGTTGGGGTGTGCTCTGGACACATGAGAACCAAATCCAATCATCAGACAGGAAAGGCACGCAGCTGACCAATCAAGTTACCACCAAGCTTGCCAAACACGCAAGGCCAAAGGAAATTAAGCACTGCAGGTTTTAAAGCAGGGGGGAGGAGCAGGGAATGCGATTGTTTTAATCATAAGCAATACTTCACTGCCATCTTTAAGCATTGCAGCTTAACAGTAAGCTACATTGCAGGCGTCGGTAATAAATTCAAAAGTGCGCAGTGTAGTACAGAACTATCAGATTACTAATAGCAGGAGAGTGTGGCCTTTTTAATGTCCCATTTCATTTTCTTAACAACTCATTACTCAAGCCCGTGGTCTTAATTGCCATTAGTCATAACTCAGAAATATAACATGACGTGTGCTGTTGGCTCATTTTGTTCCTTTTCTTTAGCTGACATTCTGCTTAGAGTGGCCAAGCTGTTAAGAGACATAATCTGGGTAAGGTCTGAGAGGGAAGCGATAACCGTAGAAGAGTAGGGCGAGAAGGTTAAAAGGAAAGACAGTTCTTGTCATCGTATGCTTTGCTAAAGGTCAAGAGATATTTGGAATCTCTGTGTATGTGTGGGCATGTGCTTTTCAGGTGGAAGACCAATGGATGTGAATGCTTATAATTGTTCCGTGTGTATCCATGTGTGTGTGTGTGTGTGTGTCCTTAGTATCTTAAAATAGTCAAGTGATGGAAGCGCAGCAGAGATAGAGACCTTGAGCAGTTTGGAGTCACAGTTCAACAGGGCCGAGTGTTGCCAGACAGTGCCGTCATCACTGTGGCATCAAAAGGCTGGATTGTTTTTTTTAAGCAGTTGATCATTATGGACCTTTTAGGAGAACCTTTTTTTTTTAATACCTACCGTATTAAAAACTCAATTGTAAGATGTATCACTAGCTGAAATCTAAAAACCAGGAGTCATATTTTGAATATATGAATATATGACTATGACTAAGAATGGAATCTGCAGATCTTTGCTAGATTTTAACAGAAATTCTGACAGTTAAAATAAATAAATAAAGCAAAAGGACAGCTTTTATACTGCCTTTGGCCATGTTGATTAAAGTTTTATTAAAGTCCAAAGCAATAACTTAATTGCTTTCCCACTCTTTTTAATAACATGTGAATGGAGCTGATGGCTTGTACAACATGCAGAGTATAATCCAGTGAAACTAAAGGTGGTGTGTGGGCACCGATGAATTATAAAGTAAGCGGTAAATAAATCAGGCCGATTGTTATATTTACTTGAATCATAACAGACACATGCCACACAATGATGAGGTTCTTTGACTATCTCTCAGAAACACACACACACACACACACACACACACACACACACACACACACACACACACACACACACACAGCCTATGATTACAGCTTGGGAAAGTAGTAATTTACTCCATGATTACAATCTATCAGGCTGCCTGGGGCCAGACTCTGAGAAGTGTCTGTCTAAATGACACTTTAATAAGACGCCGTCAAACACACAAAAGGTACAGGCAAACACACAGGCACACACAAATTCAGTCTCACTGGTAGCTATGTTACGTACATGCATTCATGCACAAACAAACAAACAAACAAACAAAGAGATTTGTGTGTATGCACAGAGTTGCATGCACATAAATCTTCACATGTACACACAGAAATTAAGCAAACTTGCTGCAAAAGCATGCAGATTTATACACTGTATGGTGCCCTGCCTATGTCTTGCATACATGATTGCACACACACACACACACACACACACACACACACACACACACACACACACACACACACCCTCATTCCAAAGATGGCATCTAGAGTGATTACTTTTATCACTCACAGTGTGTCAGCCATGCATCATTTCAGATGAGTGCTCCTCTCTCTCTATTTCACTGCCTGACACTGGATAAATGCAAATGAAGTTGTCGTGGAGCAGATCTCATGCAGCAAAATGAATAATGTCTCTTTGTTTTGTTGTATTTTTTTCAGACACTAGTTTACACTAGAGAGCTTCAAATACGTAAAGCAAAGCAATTTAGTTTCTCGTGTTCGCCACCTTTAAAGGTTAAATAAGTAGTGGTTACTTAAGCAACTTTATCTCTTTTTCACATCAAAGATCGGAGCATTTCCAACAAGTTATATCTGTCAGACTGTTAGTATTAAAACAGAAGGAATACATAACTATCAGCTAAAAGTTTAAAGGCTGGGAAGTTTCTCTTTATAAAAGGTGACATTGTACAGTTTTAATAATGTATTAACTTATTATTAACTTATTATTAAAAATACCTCAGTCCATATTTTGTACCTTGTTGATCTGTCTATCTGAGTAGAAACATATTAATATGTATAAATACCTTTTGGTGCCACCTCTGCCTGTGCCTACATTTATGCTAAAAATACATGTATAAATTCAGAGTTAACAGATTACATCCAGTAAAAGGAACGTCTGTAAACAAAAGAAGAAAAAGACACTTTGAGTAAAAAAAACAACAACCAAAAAAACTCCCAAGCAATTACTGTGAAAGACAATTTATCAACCAGCTATCTCAGATTTCAAAGGTGTTCTTTCGCCTACACCAGCACATGTTTTACATATTTTACCTCGCTTAACAACCAGTTGTTAGATTTGTAATGTTAATGTAAGTCATTTTAATTCAATCACTTTTACACATAGCATAGTTGACAGTGCCAAAGAGGCATGTGGTTCAGAATTAGTACTGTATTTCTTGTGTGTTGAAATGAATAGCACATATTTTATTATTACCTAGTACAAAACAGGAGCATAACATTTGAGTATATAAAAATAGATGAATGCATTTTGAAAGTTAGTAAAAAAAACACAAAACACACAAACCTTAACATGATATCCGTGCGTCCACTTTCAGTGCTTCGATAAGACTTTGGCAGGCAAAATCAATTGAACCACAAGAAGTTTAAATATTTGCCCCTGAGGGATAGACAAGCTGGAACAGATCAAATGAAGACACGGTAATGACTAAACGAACACACATTTTAAAAAGTGTAAAGTGGTGTAATGTGGTCGTGGTAAGCTGTAAGTTCATTTATACATTTTTTGCTCTGTTTTGTTTTATTTCGCAGCAACTTTTTGGTGTCAGCTATTCGCCAAACCAAAACTTAGGTTTCATGCAAAGGATACCAACCCTACTTGTCTTTTATTTACATTAGTTGGCTGGTGTAGTGATAAGACCGAGGCTTTCCTCCAACAGGAAGCTCTCACTCTTATCATCCAGGTGATAGTTATTTGAGCAATTATTGAATACTATTATCCGTCTGACGCAAAAAAAGGAGAAGTTATCTTTTAAATTTATCATGATCTATCAAATCTATCACAATAAAATGAATATAATCCAATGTTTTAAATATATGAAACAAGGTGCTTTACATGAAAACAAACAAGTTACCCAAATATTACAAGCAATGGACTAGGTGATTAAACTAGGTGGAATGTTTATAATAAACTTTGAGAACCATACATTCATGAGTCACTTCATTTGGTACACCTATTCAAAAGTTCATTAATGACAATATCTAACCAGCCAATCACGTGGTGGCAACTTAATACATTTAGCCACTGCAGTCAAGTTCTGCTCAAGTTCAAATTGAGCATCAGATTGCAGACAAAAGGAATTTAATTGACTCTGAATGTTGGTTGGTTGTTGGTGACAAACGCTGGTCTGAGGATTGCAGAAACTGCTCATCTGCTGGTGGTGTTGTTCTGGTTAAGGATATTTTCATGGCACGCTTTGGGCCCTTTAGTTCCAATTGCAGATTGTTCAAACACTGCAACTTACCTATTGTTACTGACCATATTCATCACTTCATGACCACAGTATATCCATCTTCTAATAATGATCACCTGAAACTGGTTTCTTGAACATGAGGTCATGTAAAAAAAAAAGCACTATACATGTGCAACCAACATGTAATTCAATATGACTCAAAATCTCTGAGGAATGTTTCCAGCACTTTTTTTTTGAGTCTATGCCACAATGAATTAAAGCACCTGTGAAATTAAATGTGAGTCCAACCCAGCAAGGTGTGCCTAATGAAGTGACCAGTGAGTGTGCAATAGTAATTAATTCAGGATTACTCACACTGAATTGAGACTTGGCTTTATTAAGAACACTGTTTCATACACAGACTCACACTTATGGACATGTTAACCAAATATTTTCCATAGCTGACCAAGAAAAATCGAAAAGTTATTCATCATTTTTAACGGATCAGCATTGTCTTCACGGGCCCTCTGTGTGCGCCTGTTATTTGAGGCCCATATGAAATCTCGGTCATCGTCCTCACTCCGGCTCCAGGTACGATTAAAAAGTTGAGGAACTCCATTTATTAAAAAAAAAATTCCAAAACTCTACATGATTTAGATTTTGACTGTGTCCTCTTCAAGTTTGTCTCCTTCTGCACTTCCACTGCACTTGCTATTTTCAGCTCGCCCCATGGAACTTACATGTCAGATTTGCTATTTTACCATAGACCTCAAACTTGTATAGAGAGCAAAGTTTTACCACTGGGACAAAATGACCCAACCTTCGTGTCAGGAACCATTACCAGTAATGAGAGCTGGATCTCGAGCTGCTACTCAGAGGCAAAACAGAATTTCAGTGGATGAGTGAGCAATGTTCTAGTCTGAAAGTGGCACATGAAGTCATGAACCTTCATACATTCTTGAGGTTATGGCACTGAGATTTTGTCTACCACAGTCAGACAAGCAATGCAGAGTTCTACTGTAATGGCTGTCTGACAGTATTCATGCCACTGGCTTAAGTTGTGACACAATCCATCATTCATTGAAAATATATTGTTTTTTTTCTGGCCACATTGACAGAACTGCCCATGTTACTTACCAGATTTTCATCCCACAGTTTGGTCCTTTTCTCCCAAAATGAAGCTCAACCTGCAGGATTGATAAATATATATCAGTCTCTGTCAATCACTCTCTCTTTCTCATAATAATCAAAATACAAGATCATGACAGACTGAAATCAAAATGATGGACAATTAGAAAAGCTAATGCAAACTCACACTGACTCTCAAAATTCAAATAAACTACATTTTTACTCAGTCACAGCGACTCAGCAGTGTTTTCAGATACACACCACTCAAATTATCTTTCTTCCATCGTCTCTGTCTACTGCTGTCAGCAAGCTAAAGGGAGGCCTTAACTCTCTCTATCTCTCTCTTTCCCTCACTCTCTTGCTTTCTATCTCTCTCTCGCTCTTACTCTCCTCTTCTTCTCTCTACCACTCAGATATTCATGGCCACATCTGGGATAGTTTAATGAGTTAATGCCAGTTAATTACTCACTCCGGTGCGGCTGACCAGCCAAACTCTGTAGCAGTTGCTTTCTGTCTCTCTCTGTCTCTCTTTTTTTTTTTAACACTTTCTCTGCCTCCCCCACCCCCCGCCCCCCCTCCTGGGCTCCTTCACTGCTGATTAATGACAGAGAGAGAGTAAGAGGAAAGCAAAGAGGCGAAATCAGCATCTACTGCCATCATCAACATTACTGGTGTCTGGCTGCATTAAAGCTGAGAGAGAGAAAAGACTCCGAATGTGTGTGTGTGTGTGTGTGTGTGTGTGTGTGTGTGTGTGTGTGTGTGTGTGTGTGTGTGAATGTGCATGGGTGAGTGTGCATGTGTGTTCTGGGCTCCCGAGATAGGATTAGACCACTAACTGAATAGAGATGATTCCATTATCAGGCAGTTTGTTTGAGTGAGGAAGCCAGTTAGTTATCTGCTGGGGTAAAGAGAGACAGCAGGAGTTTTTTTTTTTTTTTTCATTCTCGCACTGCTTAGTAAATAAAGAAAAGAAAGAAAGAAGGAAAGAAAACAGATGGGCAGAGGTGTACTTGCTGCTGTGTGTAAATGAAAGGTTTTTATGCACAGTTTTCATTATGGGATCATTCACTGACCACAGCTAAGCTTTGTCATGGCTCATAGAGATCACACACACCTGCGCCATGACTTTTACTGGGGAAAGTACACTTCCCTGAATGCCACAAATTGATTCCTGATTATCATCTTAATTGCATCTGAACAATAACAACATCCGGCATAAAAGCACCCCATGCATACAGTTAATTCTAATCTATTGTATTCAAATCAGTGAGGAAACAAAACAAGCTATTATATTATGGATATAATTTACTGCTCCACTTAACATACGCTTTGTTATCTTGCAGCAACTCCAGTGCCATGCAAAAAGGAAACTATATTAAGATCTTTGATAAGAAAACAAAAGGATAGAGTGCAGAAGGTCCACAATAATTTATCAGCCTTGGTTTTTGGAGCCATTGACTTCACCCCTTCTGACCTCTTGGACCCAGCAGTAGCCTTTGCGTCAGTGACAGGGTGTGTAATAGAGTGCAATTATATTTTTAGATTCGTGTATGAATGTTGTGTGTTCACTTGTGTGCAAATATGTGCGTGTTGTGGAGGTTGCAGTGGGAAGTATTCAGGGCACAGGCTGTTTTCCTCTTAGCAGTGAAAGGTCAGGAACAGTGTAAGAAGGATTGCTCGAGGTCAGAACAATACACCAAGAGACTCTCACTATATATGTGTGTGTGTGTTTGTGGGTGTGAGAACAAGAGCCATCCTGAAGAGTTCGTGAAGTGATATATCTGCTTAATTTTCCATGCAAACTAGGCAGAAGTTCCTCGATATGTAAATCTGATATGTTTATGGGAACATTATTTCTCTGTGACACTGGCAAACTATAAAAAGAAGCAAGAGTTAAGCCAAGATTTTTTTGTATAACTGTCAATTTGATGCAAGATAATTATGGATTCCATTCTCCTCTGTTAAGAAGAAGACTGCAGAAAAAAAAAACAAGTTCAACTAAAAATAAGGGTTTGGGGCTTTAATTGCATGATAATCCTGTTCTGTGTTTATGTGTATGTGTAAATTGGGATTTGCGTGTTTGCTACCCACTGAGAGGTTTGGGCAGACTTGTGTTTATTTGTTGTTGCTGCAGTGGTTGCTAGTTTCAATTTACTTGGCACTTGTGCTTGTGGTTAAGGCTTAATGTTCACACTCCCATTTTACTACTGAGGGAAAAACAGGTTAGCGAAAGAAAGGAGAACTCGAGCAACAAAAGAATGTGTGAAAGTGCAAAACGAAGAAAGAAAGAAGAAAGAAGGCTCACACAAATGCACACTAAAATGATGAATGGCAATTGCTGTACCGGCATGATCAAATAAATGTGGTTTTAATCTTTCACTTTATATATAGTTTATAGTATTTGTGCATGACTCAAGGACTGTTCAACAAAAGGTTGAAGCTGTGGAAGGTCTTTTTTTAAAGTGTCGGTCTGCCTTATAGAGAGTGAAGGGACAGAGTGAGAAAAAAAGCTGAGATAGTAAAACAAAAAGATTTATTTATTAGAAACAGCAGTGCTCTAACTTACAAGCAAAGCCTGAACTTCCCAGAATTCAACACTAAATGTATTTTATTTCTGATGATTTAAAATGAGAAAATACATGACAAATACAAGAGTGAAAGTAAACATTTTGTTTTCCAATTTAAAGTCAGTTATTCATTATCTGAATGCTGTCTTATGTTACGGTGGAGCACAGGTGTTGCTGTCATGGGAAGTTTCACATAACCCTTTAGAAAATTCTATTGGCAAGCTGTGAGCTGCAGCAAAATGGCCCAGCTATGACCTCTCTCTGATATTTATTAAAGATAAGCAGGGAGTGTCAGGATAAGTCAGTAGTGACAGCTGGGATGTGATACACTTGTTATTATGTTTAACGTTAGTGCTGTAACTCAATGATAAACACAAGCTGAATAATAGCTGCTTAAATAGCGACACTGAGAAGTGGCACCCTTGCCACTCTTTGATGATGAAGCTCGGGCTTTGATATGTGTGTTTTATGCAGGCAGGGCTGGAACTAGAGTGACCCGCGCAATTTATTGGTCGTTAAAAGTTTTGAAAATAGTCGTAAAGTAGAATTGAAAGTGACACCATCATACTGTGGCTAGATAGATAGATAGATAGATAGATAGATAGATAGATAGATGGATGGATAGATAGATAGATAGATAGATAGATAGATAGATAGATAGATAGATAGATAGATAGATAGATAGATAGATAGATAGATAGATAGATAGATAGATAGATAGATAGATAGATTGATTGATTGATTAGTGGGGTATAAAGGTAAAGACAACATTTAAGCAGTTTGCTTTGTAACACTGCTTCTACTATGTTACTTTTCTTACCTAGCATAAAGGGATAAAGGGTCATGTTAGACATAGACAAAATCTGTTAAACCCTAACCTATGTGCTAATGTCAGGTCTTTTGTAAGATTAATCAGGAAAGCATCCAGTTCAGATGTAAGCTGGTAGAAGACATGCAGGATCCCCCCCTGCATCTAGGTTAAACAATGCACTGTCAAATACTGAGATGAGATAATTATAGCCATGAGACAGTGTTAACTCAGGGCACACACAGAGAGAACCTTTTATTAAGAGCTCTGTAATTAGGTGTCAAATTGCTGTGATGTGTAAATGCTGTCTTATCTGTCACCTTTTCTGCTTTAAAAAAAAAAAGAAAAAAAGAAAGCATACATTTTTGTAGGGCAAAATCAGCTCATTTTACTCCAGTGCAGGCCCAAACCAAATGAATTTGTTAAGAGTGGTTTATGTTAAGTGCTACGCCACGGTTTTTTGTTGTTGTTGTTGCTATGTATTATCATTCTGCATAAAGTATTCCTGACATTGACATTGTCAAAAATAATCCACTAATCAGTCACTTAACAGATTATCTTGGTGAATAATTGATCACATTTCACTACACACTTCATGTTTTTTGAAACATGGTGTTGGGGGAAAAACCATGGGGCACAAATATATACATTGCTTTAATCAAGCTTTTGATCTTCAGTACAATTCAGCAATAAGTCAATTAAAACTAGGCCTGCCAAAAATGAATTATGCAATAATTTTATTAAAACATTTATCAGATAGGCTTATTATAAATGGATGGTTTCCTGTGGAAGATAGGCAGATGAGATGAACAAGTCATCAGACTGGCTTCTTCTCCATCTCTCTTATTCAACTTGGTTGTTTACCATTTTGCATGCAGATTGTTTTTCATTATGATGCACCAAAATGTCTGCTTTTTTTTTGCAAGTCTTTGTTCTTGATAGTCTCCATCCAGTTTAGTAAGTGTGCTGTTTTTGGTTTCTGACAACTTGAAATGGCAGCCAAAGATTTGAAAAGTCATCCTGTCCTTCATCGTCTGCTTTTATCTCACTTTTCCCCCCCTGTTTACTTATCAGGAAAACGACAAATCCAGATTTGGCCCTAACAGACTGTGTGGCTTCATACTAACCTTGGGGCATGTAGGGTGTCAGAGAGCACGCAAATGCAGCGCTGCCTTGAGGAATTGTCAGTGGAAATGCTACCAGCAAATCAATCTCTCATGGGCCTCATGAGACATGGTGTGAGAATACACACAAAAAAGTTGTACATATATATAACTATATATAACATGACAGCTTTAACTGGGCTTTTAATGCAATTGTGGTGATTTAAGTCAGCAAAACAAAGCAAATGCTGTTGTCACATAACACTATGAGAAAACCCGATGTCATATCCTGTCCAAACACCAATGTGGATTTTAAATGAACATTGCACTACATCATTTATGCCACTATGTCTGCATTTATGTTTCGCAGTGCATCGCTTATTGTTGTGCCTCCTTTTGTGTCTTTGTTTGTAATTTTGACCTTTGGATCATATGAGGTGAGACTTGAAATCTCACAGCAAAGGGTTTAGAAAGTTGCTCCGGGCCAACTGGCAAACAACATATAAGAACTCAACGCTCAAGGTGCAACACCAATCTTAGGATTTTGGGGCTGCTGTTACTTAATTAGAAGGTTCAAGTGAAGACAAAAAAACAGGGGAAAAGTACAAAAAACTACATAGATAAGGACAATTATTTTTGTAAGTGTTTTTGTGTCTGTTTATATGATTCTTCTGGGCATTTTGGAACCTGTTGACACAGATTATTCAGGTAGAGGCCCGAGGGGCTGGCTGAGGGCGCTAAGCCGGGCCACTGTGCACATCTCAGCGCTTCTCTGGAATGGCTGCCAGCTCCGTCTGCTCGGCTGTGATAATGGAGCCTCCATTCCCCTCTCTGTGTTGTGTGGAAATGTTTCCATTAGCCTTTGACAAGAAAAGTCCTCTCTGCAATTTAGTCCATCTTTTATGTCCATCTTGTTTCTTCCATGCATGCAGATTTTATGCCTGCCTCCCTCTCTTCCTCTCTGTGTCTTGTGTGCTAGTTTACTGCCTGCTACACCCCTCAAGCACTACTGGAATGCTGGGGTGAGATAAAGAAAAGGCCCCGCTCTGAGCAGGTTCGAGTGTTTTGCCTTTTTAAATCAATGACCTTTTTGGGGGGATTGTAAACACAAGGGATAAACTATGGTTTGACAGAGGCTCTTCCAATTCAAATCTGGTCTCTCTCAGTGGCCATTTCAAAACATGCATTTTGATGGATGTGTTTAGTATGACAGAATCATAACACATTGCTGTTTGAATGGTATCCTTGTTTCCCAAACGTGCTCACGTCCACTGACACAAGCACATCTGGAAATTCTGATGTGACCTTTATTTGCATTACTAAGCTCATCAAATTTGAACAATAATTCACACATCCAGCTGAAACTAATGTGAAATATTTTGGCAAGCGCCTGAAATGAGTGTAATGCAAATCTCATGTCTTTTTGTAGCACAAATAGGAGCAGCAGCCAAAAGACTAACAGCTAGGCAATAATTCAGTCAGATGTGGAATATACTTAGAGCGCAGTGGGGGGAGACAGCAAGAGATGGAGAGGGAGAGAGAGAGAGAGATGTGAAGAGGCCATACAAATGCTTAGTCTTATGGCCTGGCATGGGATTCTAGACAGGTTAGCCAATATGAAACAAATTGCAGTGCAGAATGACTCTGTGAAATGCGTTGCTTACAATGGATGGCTTTTTGAACCTCTGGCTGTCTTGAGGAACCACTGGAAATACTGTATGTAACTGCTGAACTAATATATGACATTGAGATTATGCCTCCTTATGGCCTTGTGGTATGGATGCCTGGAAATATGGAGAGCATACTGGAAAAGTGGTTCTCTGTTTTGAAAGAGAACATTTGAACCTTTGAACTGAGACACAATTCGAATCATCTGAGCTTTAAAAAACAATTAAAAGTCATTGTGTTAGTGTAATAACAGCACATCATTCTGTGACCACTCTGAAATCTAATCAACATCTGTCCATCTGTTTTTACTAAACATAATATATGTTTCCATGCTTTATAAAAAATAGAAATCAAGTAGAGGACACATCTAGTTGTTGGCACTTTAGTGTGTAGAAACAGGCTTAGCACTGCACTGAGCAATGCATTGTGTGGGTCAGTATGTCTATTTAGTCCCAAGTACACTGGCTATGGAGAGTATGGCATGTATGTGGACCACTCATGCAGCGCATGCTACAACACTGCTTTCACTGTAATCGGTAGCAATGGATACAGACAATTAGAGCAACGCGTAGGTGGTGCATATCAGCGCAGCTCCATATGCATAACAGGCCAGTCGTCTATCTATAGTTTTTATACAAGGTGTCCACGGTCCTTTACACAAAAATGGAAAAGTGTTTATACTTTATATTTTAAATCAAATTACCCACAAAAGACAAAGAACTCAAGTACTGTCGAGTATTTCACCAGAACCATCTGGCTGTTGTTTGGTAACTTTATCCCTTACATACACTACTGTATCCTGCAGATGTTAACTAACCCATAGCACACAAACACAATGACAAAATGCATGTTCATTGTCTTGTTCTTGTCATCTGTGTGCTGCAAGTTTTGCCTGTGGAAATATACATTTTGTGGCATGTCTATTCCAAAAACGATACAAATAAGTTGCGTTCAAACTCGGCAACTTTCAATGTTTGACTGCACAGTTGCATTTGATGTGTCTTCTGTGCCTTTGTTTTAGATCATGATAGAAGCTACTGAATTTGTCATCAAGACAAACACATGTCACCTCAGAAAATTTAACTATTCATAGAAAATATACCACTTTTTACTATTTATTTACTTAATAATGGAGCAGAAAGCACAGTGTATACTATTCATGCTTCATCGCTTCCAGATTTTTGTTCGTGCCCAGTGCCCCCCCCCCCCCCCCCCCCCCGCCCCAAATTTAAAACAGCATGTTCCTAGAAGAGTGCGTATGATTTGAAACTCAATACAGTTTGCAGCTGTCTGTCAAAAATATTACCAGTGAACTGTTTGGATTTGAAGAGAGCGAGAGAGAGAGAAAGTGAGAGGCAGAAGGAGAGTGTTATTTAATCAGTGTAAATTATGGTAAATTAAAGTGAATAAGCTGCATTTGTTACCAATTAAATTTTAAATTATGAAACTGGATGACTACTGCTACTACCAAAAAGCCTTGAATGTAACAAGTGTATACCTGTAATACAATCTGTTCTGAATTTGAGGCCTATTTCACCACTTGGGGCTCTTTCACCAAAGTTATCATGGAAATTTCTGAAAGCTCTGATTGTATGGAACGGTGGATGGAAGCAGTATATTCAAATGTGGTTGTGTGTTTGTGTGTGTATGTGTCCATACGTATCTAGATCTAACAGCAGGAAGTGCTGGGTGATTGACAGACTTCTCTCATTTCCTCAGGGGCAAGGTTGCATGTACTGTTGCACCAGGTGACTACAGCAGTGAGACTGAAGAGCATAGGAAATCCATTAACTCCTGGTGTTATTATTTACCAACCCTCTGAAACCCCAAATGAAGGTTGCATATCTACAAATGCAGCCAGCATGTTACATGCCCACTATCTCCTTTTATCACTAATGTTTGTGCAGCATCTCTCATCAAAGTGAGTATGTTATTAATGTGTGTCTGATGTGTGATAAAATATGCAGGAATGTCAACGACAAACACACAAAGCTGCCCTGGCTTGTAGTGGGACATTAGAACTGCTTGAAACATGAAAAGTGAGCTCAGTATATCAGTTTATATAACTTTCAGGCAAAAATTAGCATCTGGGTAAAAAGCTAAATTATTATGACGTAGATTTAAATAAGATGCTGATTTATTGCTATGCTACAAATGCGATTTGGTTGGTGACATTTTGGTTATTTGTCACTGAAAACCAGAGTGTGTGAGCATTGTTCAAAGTTATCACGCGATACAACAGATGTGTTGCCTTTTCCGGTCTTTTGGAGCTTGCCCAGTCACACTTAATATAGATCCACTGTCACATACACTTCACAAGTGTTTGCAGGATAAGTGCTGGATTTCACCAAGTGTTAAAAGCTTAATCCACCCAAATGTGTGAAACTGAGAAGTATTTTGTTCACACTAGAAGGAGCAAATTGAATGAAGTTTGGTGTCAAGCACTTTGCTTTGCCATAAGGGGTTAGGGTCAATAACATGACCCTTCATAATGATTTAACTTTCAGACAACTGTTTAAGTCAGGCAAAGCAAAGTGTTGAACTTTTTTCAAGTTCTTCACAGTGCTTTAAAAACTGAACAAATTTATGATACTAGTCTTCACTGACATAGAACTTTAAATCAAAAGCTTTGACTTTCAGGAGGCAAAAATTCTTCTAAACATACTGTAGAAATATTGCTGTAAGCGCCACTGATGCAGTGGCTTCTGTAGCTTGAATGAGCATCATAATTGGTTGCACAGTAAAACATGAGCAAAGCAGAGAGGATTTCAGTAGTAGGAGCATGTTTGCTGAAGAGTTTGTGGATTTGTCAGAGGGAAAGACCAGATCTCTATGTTCCAGATTCTATAATGCATCGGTTTGATTCCAAATAAGGCTCCCGCATAGGGGCCTGTTCCTTATCGCAAACATGTCCACGTCAGTCTCCAAGATTTAGCCACAGCTAAATTCCTGCATATTTAGGCTGGCTGAATGATATGGACATCTACGCAGTTCCAATAGCTGCAGGCAGTGTCTCTTGAATAGCATTTTGTACATAAGCTTTAGCTTACTAGCCTAGGATACCAGGCCAATGCCTTATCCCTGTTAACAGAGACCCTTCTAAGACAGGATTAGTGGGGGAGATAGTCAGTGACAACGGGGGGACGGTCCATCTCCTGGGAAGCACCAGTGCTACCCCAATGGTAATTGCATATGTTTAGATATGGAGATCACAGCAAATCAAGTACTGTTAGTACAATATTGCAATATAATTTGAAATTTATGGGACCCCACTATATTATAAACAAGATTCTTATTTTATTATTGTACCCTTTATCTCTTTTATAATTTGACAGTCTTATTTTTTATAAGCTATCCTGAATTTGACATGTGATAATTTCCTGTAAATTATAGGGAATATTGCAGCTACGTTTTTCAGAATATATTTAGCTGTAAAGTCAGGCCTATACCATCCATCCAGCCACCCATCGATTTTCTTAACCACTTATCGAACAGGCTGCAGCCTTTGCCAGCTGTCATGGGGCAAGAGGTAGAGTATACTCTGGACAGATCACCTATTCATTCACTCTCACATTTACACCTATTGCCAATAAAAAAAAAAAACAAATAAATCCAACAAGCGTGTCTAAGGAGGAACCTGGAGTACCAGGAGAGAACACATGCATGCACAGGAAGAACGCGCAATCCCAACACACAAGGCCCCCAGCCAGCCGCTAGATTTGAATCCTTTGCTGCAAGGTGACAGTGCTAAACAGTGCACCAGCATGCTACCCAGGACCATGCGGTGGGTATTATTTATTGTGAAATATCATGATTTCATGTTGTTGAGCTGGTTTTCCCATTACAAAACACTATGAACAGAGACAGTGAGTAAGGTACTGTAGAGGAAAAACAAAAAATAGAAAAACTAACAGCAACCTGACTTTCAGATGTGACCTTCCACTCTTCTCCTAGTCTCCCATTCCTTTATGGGTTAACCATCCTTAATGCTTTATGTATGCCTTGTGTGACACTCTTTGCATAAATGATACCAAATAATTGGGATTTATAAATTATTCATTGTGTATTAACGCAGGTGAAATGGCTTTTTGGCTAGGACTGCTGTCTGTCATTTAGAAAATAAAACAGGAGGAGGTGGGGTATCATAGATACTTTGCCAGGGAAAAAAAAGAAAATACCCCCACAGAAATATATGCAATCAAAATGCATGAGCAACGCATGGTCAGCGCAGCATTTATAGCAGCATTTTCAACCATTCTTTCCCTCTTTATAAACAATAACAAAGACACTGAAATTGAACTCCTGATTTAAGCATGAGCTTCACATATCTAGATTTATATTTAAAAATCTTTAGATTTATAGTCTTTTTTTTATTATAACTGTTGGATTTTAAAAAGGTTAGACATTCAAAGAAGCACCATAATCGCCATTGTAAAAAAAAAAAAAAAATATATATATATATATATATATATATATACATGTATATGTATATATATATATAAAAAAAAAAAAAAACACCCAGCACACCCCTGCGGGCGGTTTATCCTTCAAGCTCGGGTCCTCTACCAGAGGCCTGGGAGCTTGAGGGTCCTGCGCAGTATCTTAGCTGTTCCCAGGACTGCGCTCTTCTGGACAGAGATCTCCGATGTTATTCCCGGGATCTGCTGGAGCCACTCGCCTAGCTTGGGAGTCACCGCACCTAGTGCTCCGATTACCACGGGGACCACCGTTACCTTCACCCTCCACATCCTCTCGAGCTCTTCTCTGAGCCCTTGGTATTTCTCCATCTTCTCGTGTTCCTTCATCCTGATATTGCTGTCATTCTGAACCGCTACATCGATCACTACGGCCGTCTTCTTCTGTTTGTCTACCACCACTATGTCCGGTTGGTTAGCCACCACCATTTTGTCCGTCTGTATCTGGAAGTCCCACAGGATCTTAGCTCGGTCATTCTCCACCACCCTTGGGGGCATCTCCCATTTTGACCTCGGGACTTCCAGGTTATACTCGGCACAGATATATATATATATATATATATATATATATATATATACATAAAACAGGTATTTTAGTGATCATTTAAGCCACGGATTGATTGTAACCTCAGTTTTAGTGACTGACTGGATGCTTTGTAAAGCAATACTGTGTTCACTGACTGATACTTTTTTTCCTAATAAGCGATTTTGTTAAAAGGGGTTTTAAAGTATGCCAAGATTGGAAATTATGTATACTTGCTCCTGGCTTCTTTCTACTTATTTCATTAAACTACAGCAACAAAGCAGTAACATGAGATAAGCAGAAAAAGGTATAAGTCTTACTGGTGATAAATAATAATTTTAGAAACAGAAAAAAAAAACTATAAAGTGAGGGTCAAAGGTCTAAACACTAGCTCTCTGTCTATTTTATGGATCAATGTTTCCTAAACTGAAAAAGTCATTGTCATCCCTGCCTCAGCGTTTGTTACTTTGCATAACATCCCAGTTTCAGGGCTATCATGGCCTTACTTGTCTACCAACCCATACATTTTAAGGCTTTCAAGGCTAGAAGTATTTCAACTGACTAGAGAGAGACCCTTCTCCGTCCCTGTGCACGTTTTAGTGCGACATAATATTTCTTTTGGCAGAGGTCATGGGTGACTCGACGTACATCATCACTAACTTATTAGATCTTGAGGCAATTAGCTGAAAACAAACAGGCCAGACAGACCAGCTATTGAGTTGCCTGAACAGGGAGAAAATAGCCTATGGCACTCAGTCATTTCAGAGCTGCATCAAAGAGGAGTCCGAGGCATCAACAGAAAGAAAGAAACACATTGTTGTGGTGTAACGCCTATACAGTACCAGGGGCTTAGCGCATTATTTTTCCAGTGATTCAGGTTACAGACCCAACTTGCCCCAGAATGATAGGGTGGTAGAAAGAACTTTTCACCTGAACACTATATGCAATGTGCAGCATGGTTAGTTTAGGATTAAAAATCCATTTAGGGTCCTCCCCTGACATGGGAAATTAAGCCTGTAGATTATAATGTGGCTAACCTTCTGTCTGTCACCGAGGTCAAGAGGACATCTCAGTGTGCAGTGCTATAATCACTGCAACAAGAGTGGGCACAGAAAACTTAAACTGGCCTCCTTCACTCAAAGTGGAAGATATTGTTCCTTATAATTGTCTGCAGTAATTACAAATCTTCTTTTGAGTCACTCTAGATCTTTACACAGAAAGGTCTGCAAGTTTCCTTTTACTTGTTAGCTTGTTTTAAATAGCTAATATTTGAACTTTCTTTCCTCGCATACATATATTACAGGTCTGCTCTGTTGAAGTCATGTGCATCTGCTTGCTTATTTTGCGTCTTGTGCAATGATGTTTGATCTTTGTTCAGCGCATATTTAGGCATTAGACATCTTTACCACACATCAGTTATTCCACTGTTTAACATTATTCCACAATTTGCTCAAGAAACAAAGGGCACTTTCATCACACACTGTGAGGTGGAGACATGGGAAAGAAAAATGGGAGTCTTTTGGCTTTTCAGACTTATCGGTTTCATGTGAATGGTCACTGGAATGCCAAGATTTTACTCTGCCCTTTTCCCACAAGATTTCTGTCGTGCTCTGTCTTTTTTTCTTAATTTGTTCGTCATTCCCTCCTAAGGATCTGGTTCCTGGACATGATATGCCAAATTACCTGCGGTATCAGTTGTGCAACTGACAATGCATTGTAAGCTTGTAAATTCCACACAAACCCCTCAGAAGGATTTGCCTCACTGCTGTCACTAACTTCATTGTCTTTGGAAAGTGGCGGTACAAAAGAAGTTGAGAGCTTAGGCATGGTATTATTATAACATGTACTGGCAAGATGAGGAGCTGTTACGAATTGAGGGTCTTAGATGAGATTTGATCAGGGTAATTATTCATGGCTAAGACCCAAACTTGTCACTTTATTAAGCTTTTAGAAAGGTTAACTTTGTCATGTTTGTTATACCGTAGACACAGTAGTTTGCGGCAGCAAAAATGCATGTTAATAGAACAGACAATAGAAATAAGATTCTACATTTTAATGTTAAACCATGAGGAAACAATATAGTGGACACTGCGAAACTGATCCAACTGTGGAAAACATATTTGACATCCCCTGCTTCAGTATCAAAAGTCACAGATGCAACCTATAAACCATAGTTTTGGACATCAAACAGTAGAAGCAATCTTACTTCTCCCTTTGTAATCCAGATAAACCCACTGTGGAAGTTACCCTTAGTACAAAGCCTTTACAGATGCACCCTCTGAACAGAAGGTGATTTTCGTTTGGAAAAGTTTACTTTTGCTGGTCAAAGCCCAAATGATATGTCTCAGTCATGCTGTGCACACACATACACAGACACGCACAATACAGAAAGAATTCTTAACTGGACCTCTGCATTATATAATTGCACTATAGCGCTGCTATTGAGCAATGGGTGACTAATATGTATATAAGTAAATTTTATATATTTACTATATCAGTATAAAAAACTTCCTAATACAACTACCATAATGAAATACTACTGAGTGACATTAGTTTTGCATTACTCTGCAACATGAACAGCTCTGTGAAAAAATCTGTCCCGTACACTGACACAAATCCCTACCCTAATTAGGACAAACATATGATTTAAAGGATTTTCCTTTTCATGTTTAAGTATGACCCCAATACTAGTAAGTAGCAAAGCTGAAAAAGACATGTCAAAGTGATCTCCACAGTGATTCTACTGTAGAAAATTTTCAGGTCAAAAAGGAGGATACAACGATACAAGCACCATACAAGCATGATACAACCTTTGTTACCTGTTGAAGACCAGGCTCTGGCTGTTGGGTTGGGGTCGGCATACTCTCAGTTATTTATGCAAGCAAAGAACTGTGCAGATGGTTGCAAAAAGCCAGTTAGGAGTATAACACAGCTGTTTCTGACTTGGATATCGTTTGCACTTTATCATCAAACCTTGTCCTTCTGTGCAATAAAAATAAAAGTTATGTTCATATTTCTTTCAACCTCAATTGATTTAGAACTGTCTAACACTTTTTTTTTTGCTTTATATCATGTAGATAATTGAAGAAGCTGTGCAACACAAGTAACAAGATACCTGCAACTCATGTGTGATCACTGAATTTAGTATAGTCAATGCTGGCTGTAATGAATTCCAAAGTAACGTATAACTGTAAATTACATTTAATGCAGTGATGTAATGCAATTTTATAATAAATTCAGTAACTTTACAGTACTTTACAGTTACAGTTGTTACATGCTTTACAAAGGTTCTTCAGTTCTCTGTGGACAAAAAAGACAAACAAACATACACTTTTTTTCCTGCGTGCAAATCAGCTGATTTGAGGAGAGCAGGACAATAGTGAAGCAATGGAGATATGGACATTACTTTTATTTACACTGAACAAAAGGGCAAAAGTTCAATGGTGAAAAGCAGGACAGAAACAGTTGCAGAATACCGCTAACATAACTTTACCTCTCGGCAAGCATCTAACGTAAAACTAGCCAAAAACCCAGAATGATGTTAAAACTGAGCTGAGCTCAGCAGCTGGAGCATGTTTTAAACTGCAACAAAGGCAGTGAGCAGATAAGCAGTTAGTCTTGTAGCATCGTGGCCTCCATTTCCACGTCTACATGATTCAACAGTAGAATAACTGTGGCTATTTGGTTTGTTGGATTTATGTTTATACATAAAAACTAAAGGAAAAATCATATATTTGTCCTAATTAGGATAGGTATTTGTGTTGGTGTGTGTAACTGCACACTCAGGTTTTATTGTTAAATGGTAATTATGTGAGAGTGTGTTTCAGTTCATTTTATGAAGTAACACAAAAGTAATGTAACAAATAACTGCAATAAGTGATTAAGTAATGTGCAGCTTTAATAAAGGAAAGTTCAGAGTAATGTTTAATACATTGCTGAGTGCCATAACACATGATCAAAAAATGTAAAGTGGTAACAGTATTGCATTACTTTGTGGCACATTACATGTAACACTGAATACTGATCACAGAATTAAGAAGCTGGTGTAATACCACTAATTAAATCTAACTAGTTTAAAACCAGTTCTTCATGCCATCTCCTCTGAAGCACACATTAAAAAAAATCCAAACAAAAACAAAACAACAATGAATGAATGAAACAATGAAAATATGTAGTTCCAGCATACAAATCATTACTGCATTGCACCATTTTACTGTGTTTTTAATTCCAAATTTAATTCCACTAGTTGAAGCATTTCATCACACTAAGTGTTACCATGTCAAGTTATAGTTCATGTTTTATCCAAGGCCTAACTCATAGGTAGTTAGTTCCTAGCATAATATCCTGGAAATTGAAAAAAACAAAAACAATACACATCAAATGAATTTGCATATTTTTGAGCTACTCTACATTGAGAGTATCTTTTTGTTTAAATAGTTGCTTTGCACGCCTCTGGATAATTTCGATTATGGATAAAAGAGTTTGTGGTAATGCAGCAGTAACAACAATGACTCTTCCATCTGGTTTGCATAAAGTATAATCAGCGAGGTCTCATCTTATGACTTTCTGTGTGAACCTTGCTGTAGTGTTTATCTAGTGTCTATGTGTAGAGGTGGATGATCTCAAGGGGGCTGCTGGGTAGGTGGTGAGGTTGGGGCTGAGGGCTCATTGCCTATGCATGACAGTGTTGTAGGGATATTAGAATAACACTGACTATATTCTGTAAATGAAGAAGAGAAGCAAGGGAAGCCTCAGGAGTCCATTATGGATTTTAATAATACATCAAGGTAGTGTAACTGAATAACCCATCTCAGAGGGAAGTGGAGAGGAAGAGAGAAGAAAAAAAATACACACGTGACATTTGGCTAATGTTACAATATGAATTATGAAAACAAAAAGCACTTTTAGTTTATCTTGTCCTTCTACTTTTCTTCATCTTTAGGCATTTTTGCTTTTTTTTTCCCTTTCCAACTTCGCCCTGAATCCAGAACATGGTGTAAACAAATAAAAGTGGAGGAAAAACAGTTTGGCATCTCTGTAGATTAATTAATGTGCCTGCGACTTGGCATCACCAGGCAAAAATTATGTGCATAAATAATATCACTAATTAAAAAGATGCAGATTAACATGCAAATAATGTTAATGAGGATCTGCAATTCCAGAGTGTATTCGCATAACATCAACAATTTAATGTGTTGGAAGGACTGTGTTTGCATTACATTAATAAAATTCAAAGACCCGTGCATAGAAAATTCTGTCGGAGTCTGTGTTTCCACTTGTGAGTTGTAAATTCTGTGGGCAGTAACAGCCACTTCTTTGGCAGATGCAAAAGTTATTATCTCAAAGGCTGGCTGAAGTGGTGCCATGAGCCAGTACGACCAGCTGTTAGCGAGTGGCCAGCCAGAAAAGCACTAAGACAATTAACTGTATTAGTTGTTGGGTTCCACTGTTTATTTTCCCTCAGATTAATTTCTTGTGGCTGATGAGAAATGTGCCGGAGAAAGTAAAAACAGGCACAAAACAAGTGAAAAAAAGCAATACTCCAACTCCTACATAGAAATACAATTACTGTTAAAAGCTATGATATGCAGGCTCTAATCCATACACATTGCCATGTTTTATATGAATCTCCTGTGTAACATACAATTGTGGAACAAGGCAGAGCAAACTTTTTAAATTATCTTGTCAGATGATCTTTCATCAGTGCATTTCAACACTTTTTCAAAAATGTTCACTCCTCAGAAGAAGATCCTACTCGTAGCTCATCCTCCCCCAAAAAAGAGCCAAACACTTTACAAGCATGAAAAAAAGAGAGCCTCAGTGTTTGGCCTTAATGGATTTCACAGTAGAAATGAAATGACAAACTTGAGTGAGCGCACCCCTTCCTGTGGGGCAAATGTCTGCTGGATTTGGATCGTTACCTGCAGAATAAACAAGGCCCTTTCTTAACAAGGAAAAATACTGCCTGTGTCTATCAACACGGTGTCGAGCAGGGAAAAGGAAAAGCTCTTCAGTCTGCGGTGATATGCATCGACTGTCCTCAAGAGGACATTCGCTCTAAGCCCATTCATTTCATAATGGGATAAGGCTCAAAGCCTGTTCATCTTACAATTGGCAGAAACCGTGTGCATATATCATACATGATAAAAAAAAGTGTCTTTTTCTACATTCTCAGTTTCTCCAGATACAGAGCATTATATATATCTTTATTGAAGGCTTCAGGTTGCGGGAAATGATAATAATGGTGCACAAAATAATAAATAAAAACATCAATGCGCAAAAAATAAGCATAGAACCAGATTATACAGAATAATCACAAAATATTTCCTTCTTTTCAGTTTCCTGAAGTGATCGGGTGAAATGCAAATGTTTTTCTTTACAGAGGCTGTCCAACCTGTGACAACTGACATGTTAACCCAGGAGCTCTTGCACACCTTTAGCTATCGCTGTCTGCATCTTGAATGCCAGCTGTTTCCTCACTGTTGCCATGAAGCACATGACATTACATCATGGCAGCCACAAGCTTGAGCCTTGAGGGCCCTGAAATTCAACCAGCTGCACAATAAAAATCAAAAGTTAAAGAACTGAACACTTGGATTTTTGTTTATTATGTTAATATGATATGATGCGCAAATTTATCAGATTTTGCTTGTATATTTTTATAATGGACACAGTTTTAATATAGATAGTAAAGATATTAAAAACATATTTTTCTTCCAAGAGAAGAACTACAAAAAGACATAAAAAAAATCAAAATGATCCCATTGTATCCACTATGTTATGTTATGTTGTTTTTTCTTGTGAATGGGGAAATATGTGGAATATATGGAACCTGTTAATATATTTAGGCACAGCGGATGCAAACGATAGCTTCACAGGACATACGGTTTGTATTATGTTTGGCACTGACTGTGCTACAGTGTGGTATTCTGAGAGAAAAGTGGAGAGAGAAAAAAAACAGAGAAACACAATGACCTCTTCAGCTGGGCATGGCTCTAGCAGCTGGCCAATAACTTAAACAGGGCCTTGTAATATGCTTGCTTTGGGCAGCAGGGAACTGCACAGACAACACATAAAAATATGACAAGCAGATGATGGATTAGGGTCATAAGTCTCAGTTCAGCCGTATAAACAAAACATCATGATCGTGTGTTATGACAATACGGTTAATAGACAGAAATTAGCAGATGTTGATTGCAGCATGGATACTGTCAGCATACCAAAAGGCTTTTAGAGAAGCACGGCTGGGCTGAACAGGGTGATCCAATACATGGAGCCAGAGAGACCCCCTGCTCATGACATGTGTAAAAGCACAACCAAATATCCTTTTTTCCCCTCTTTTTCACTGTCAGTTGTAGACTGACCTATCTCTCTAACCCTCACACTTTCAAAAAAAAATAAAAAATACTAAAGCCTAATCTATTTTTTTGATCTGCCATGGAGCTGTTTCAAAGTTGTCAGGAAAGAAACCTGCTTCAGTGTAATGATTTGGGGTTTTTATGTTCTCCTCTAATAGCCTAGGGTGAAATGCACATTTCATCAAGGTTATGGAGGGCTGCTGTACTACTTGTGCCCCTCATGAATGCAAAGTTGGCTTTGCCTGTCTGAAAACTTCCAGTGAGATTTGAATGCTGAACTACAAAGCACTTGTTGGAGCAGAGCTTGGCAAATAATTAAATTTAACCCTCTCAGTATCTGTGTGCTGGAGAAATTTCCTAAAAATGCTTGTTGGCTGCTCAAGCTCGTTGATCACTCTCATTGTTGTTTTGTCAGTATAACATTATTCTGTGCTGTTTAAAGACGAGAAAGGCACAAGGTTAATTCTGGATTAAAATATATTAAAGATATTTGTATGTGGTGATTCATAATTATGTTGGTGCTACTAGCAACTGCAACAGCTATTATTTTAATAACTCCTTTGAGAGGTTGGCAACAACAGTCATCCAATGAGGATTTTATTAAAAATTCTTAAATTGTATTTCCCTAAAAAAAGCACCTAATGATCTTCTTTAAAAAGATAAAAAAATTAAAATGATGATCACTTACAAATCTAAATTCAGGGGAAATTGAATAAACCCATCCACTCAGCTTTAACTAATACAGAATTAATAGCGCTCACAATGACCGAATTATTTTCAAACTCCAAACAGACAAAAGAGAGCTTGGGAGAGGCAGAAAATTAAATCGCAATTATCATAAAATCCATCATTGCAATTCACACAGGCTGAGCGTTGCAGTGTTTGGATAGGTAATGATTTTCTAATATGAGAGAGCAATTTGCATAAATAGCCTGGAGATTGGTTATCGTCGTCATCATCATCATCATCATTTTTGATTCCCCACAATAACGATCCTTGCACTATATATCAGAGCTCACAGCTATGTAAAACCACAGCACTAATTAATAAGCCATTTACAGACTAGCAGCTAGTTACAGTTGGTCCTGCTGATGACCTTAGCGAAGATGAGCCGTCTCAGAAGTGCCTGTGTGTAACTACAAACATAATGATGTGCCAGGAGGGAATCATTAAAAATAATTTACACAAGCCTTCATTTACCCAGATCTTTTGATAGCACGCTTCCCCCGGTGTTTAGATCCGTGGCACAGAACCTCCTTACCATTTGGAAAGTGCCGGCCGGGGGAACGAGTGGGGATACCTAAGTGGTTAATTAAGAGCTGTTGGGGCGCCGGGAGAGCCTCCTGAAAAATCTCTCTGATGTCTGCCGTGTCAAGTGTCTCTTCCAGACTGAGCAGGGAGAGGTGGCTGCCACACTAGGCTAATTACTGGGAAAGGCAGGGAGCAGCTGAGTAGAGGAGAGGGCCCCTAAATGAATAGCTCTTTCCAAGAATCCCAGCATTTGCACACACATGCATATAATAGAGATATGCATACACACAGAGAAACAAAGACACTCGCACCCAGCGGCACGGCAAATATTTAAACAATCAAAAAGCAATGAGGGCTGCCCCATTAAGCAAAAAGATGAGGCATCATGAGTGCACACCTATGAGCCATGTGAAAGGGTTAACTACACCTGGATGACAATGATGCTGTGATGGAGAGGAAAGTGTGTTTTGTACAGAGAGACGGGGAGTCGAGAGAGTGAGAAGAGAGAGTTGAACACTGTGTGTTACTCAGAAGACATGATGAAACAAAGTCCCGTTGCTCTATTGAAGCTAATGGCATCATTCTGTCCCTAATTGTCTTATCTGCTGAAGAAGACCGGCACTTTACTGAAAAGGTTTGAGAGCACACATATGATTTATCTTAAAATACACTTTAAAGAGAGAAACGGAAAAAGGTATAACAAAAAAAAAAAAAAAGAAGAGGACAATTAAATTTTTGTCTATTCCTTGCAAAAATGTACAGATAAACATATTATGAAATGGAATCTTGAGCGCATAGTTAATATTTTCTTTGTGATGAATACTATTTTGAATGACAGAATAAAGGCAAAGAAAATAAAGTCCCCTTTCCTATTTAATGCCTTGATTAAAAATTTGCACCTTCCCCCAACGATAATAAAGTGCCAAGAAGGAAGTGTACCAAATATGTCCCCTTTAATCTGCAGAATTCCCCACTGCAGTGTCAAAATTCTGTTCAAACGAAAGTGCTGCCAGGGAGAAAGGGGCTGAACAATGCTTTGGGATGCAGGCAAGCGCTGCCTGTGAAAGCCTATGCTGATCATGATACATTGGACCAGGCCCTCAAATGTGCTTGGCGCCTTCCTCCCTCTTTGCCTCCCTCTCTCTTTCTCCCTTCTGACTCCAGACCATCCTACGGCAGGAGTAGAGGGAGAAAAGGGTTAGCCGGGGGAAAGATAGACAATAAGGGTTTTAAAGCCTCGGAGCTGCCTACAGCAAAGCCTCTTTCCAGGCAGTGAGGATCCAGGCAGACACTACCAAGCCAAGCGCTCCAGCCACATCAACCATGACAGAAGGCTGGCAGAACAATCATCTTAACAATATGGCTGAGTCGCTGACCCCACACTGAAATGGGGCTATCGCTCCAACTATGGCTAGTGTTATGGCTGGCTTGCCACTGGCGCTAATAGCTCAACACTGATCCAGGCCTTGGACCGGGCTGATTGCGATGGGACTGCTGAAGGCTTGTGTTGGTTGTTTTGGAATGTGAAGTCACAAAGGCTGAGGAAGAATGATTAACAGAAACAATATTATGTATATGGACCCATATGATCTTTTTTTTTGTTTTCACATCGCGTGTATAAAATATTTAAATATGGTGTCACATGCAGACCTCTGTTCCAGATTTGGTTCTTACCTGCATATTAAGAAACACTGCATTAAAGCTAACCCTCACCAAATCACCGTGTACTCCTCTGTATAATCAGTTGCTTTATGAGAAAAGGAGTTGGACTTCACAGCTCCAATTATATGCAACTGCAAATCCTTAAATGTTCTAAAATTCCCAGACCTGGCAGTTATCACAGAAATACTATAATTATTTTAATTGACCAGGCTACTTCTATCAAGCCAAAAACCTGGGTATACCTTTGTGAGCTGTCAAGCTAGCAATTACATGTTTCAATATGAAGTGAGCATTTTTTTTCTTTGAAGAATACTTACAGATTACAGGAGAAACAAACGTGCTATTATATGATTTCCGCTTATGTCTGTTGTACTTACACACACACATCCAAAACTAAAATGTAACATTTCAGGTAAAACTAACTAAATAATCCAGAAAAAAGAAAGAATGAAATAATAATCGGAGAACAGAGCATATTACAAATGCTTAGCAAAATTTAAAAAAAAAACAAAGGATAATGCTGAATTTCACAAATGTATCAGTTTTTTTAGCCGAGAAAGGACAATATTTTGAGATAAAAAACATAATCACGCCTGTTAATATTTTATGTTTCTTGTGATTAAACAACATCAATCAAGAAGAAAAGAAAGAAAAAAAACAACCCTGAAAAGAATGAAGTGCATACTTCCTCTGGACTCATATTCCCCTATAATTTTATAGGATTTGTGTAAAATACAGCGGCCTGTTGAGTCATTGTATTATTTGAGTCAGAAATGGATATTTGCACAAAGGCTGAACTCCCCAGACTGAAAATGAGTGGTGTAGGAATGGCGGGGCCACAGGGCGTGGGCACTGTTGCCAGTGCTCACAGTGTTTTCCTTGTTGGATACACATAAACACATTTAGAAAGTAGGAAGGAAGAGTTTTGGGATGAATGCATTTGTGTATGTTTAGTCACAATGCACAGAAGATCACAGGTGCAAACAACCAGACGTATACTCACACAAACACACATATGCAATGCACAATGCCCCAGCTGTTTGGACATGGTGACGGAGCAGAAATAAATCTTCTCAGAACCAAAATATGTTACATGCATGTAAGTTTCCTAATGCTAGATTTGCATTTTTGAACTTATAGAGCCAGGGTTGAAGGGCAATAGCGATGCAAGACTTGTGGAACTGGTTCTTATACAATGCTCTGTCTAAACATCATATGGTAATTTTTTTTGTTCATGTGACAAACCAGCAATTTTAAATCAGTCACCACATACAGTGCCCCATCACACCACTTTTCTTCATTCGTTCACTTAACCACATAATGAAGCATTGTAAGGACTACGGAAGACTTGTAACTAATGTACATGCACATTGCTGTGTATTTGCATTTTACTCCCTTTTTCCCCTTTTTAATGAGATGAAAATGAAGGATTTCACTTTTAATGCCACATTTTCATGCCTGCCACGCTTCACGCAGCCCCGCGAATAAACACTGGTATCAATGGTTGGCCAGAAAGTACTGCCATAAAGGCTGCCATGAAATTTGTTTATCTAGCTGGTGAATTGTATTCAGCTGGGGATATATGGCATAATAATGCAAGAACTGTGGGCTCTGTAATTAAGTCTGTCTTCTGATGCTTTCGAAGCAATTCATTAACACAGTCTCTCACTGTCAGCTGAGCTGCAGAAAGTAATGCCATTCATTAAGTGACGAAAGTTAAGTTATTAAATGAAAATTTTTAAGTTTTTAGACTAACCAAGGATAACTTTTTTTCCCTCTTGTTTGTTATAATTAATATTTCTCATAATGAGTTTTGCAATACAATAATTGGTGTTCCAGAGTAAAGTCATTAAAAGCTACATGGCATTTTTGAGTATTAGTTAGTGACTGTATTCCAGAATATTTGAAGTGCTAGGTTCATTTCTTCATCTTTTAAAATAGTATTTCTGTATCCGTTTTGCATGTACCAGGGCTACAAATGAAACTTGTAAGGAACTGTGACTTGTCTTTGTTAAATTAAGAGTGGAATAAAGCTTTACAGTGGCGGTCAAGGTTTGAAGAGTTTTTCATGTAATTTTTGTTGGGAATGCAGCAACAGTGTAGAGGCAGCATTAAAGGAAAAAATAAAAAAGATGGTTGTCAGCAAACTGTAGATGGCATTCTGGCCTGTGCTGTCTGCTTGTCACTGCTAGACTACCAAGGAGCCAAGATTTGCTTGATTTCTACATTTTAATTCCCTATTTGGTCTCAATATCTCCATTTGAGTCCAATCGAAGTGCACTGAGCCGCACTCGTTTAGTAGACAAGGAAGTACTGCTGTTTCCAACACTGTAAATGCAATCTAATGAAATCTTGTTGGACTTGAAGCAGTGGTGTAAAATTACAACTTGGTTCGATCAAGTAATGTCATATAAAGACACTGATAAAAGCTTATAAGTCACTTGAAAGTTCCCAGTACATAATATCTGCAGTAACTGCAAGATAAGGCACATATTGCACCATATCGTCAAGTATTCTCATGGTGATGCACAGTCAAAAAGCCCTTTTCCCTTCTTACATTTTGGACACTTTTCAATTTACCACAGAGGCTTAGCCAACTTTAAAGTGCCTACAAATTATGAAATGAGGCTTTTGCCCCTATTGCGCTCTTGCCAATTGGCTGCCTATGGCAACACATCCAAAGCTAAAAGTTGTTTTTTCAAAGCCAGGCCAATTAAAGGATATAAAACACAACATGATTTAAACTGTGATCCTTTGGCAGAACCTTGGAATGAACAGTGGCTCTTGTAATGGCCAATCTAAGGATGCTTCAGACTGCTCTGGAGGGACACTAAACATTTCCCATAGAGCTAGACAGGGGAAAAGAGTGAAAGAGAGAGCGAGAGAGAGAGGTGGGGAAATCTGCAGTATGCATGGTGTTATATTTTCATCTGATGGACTTACCGGGTCAGCAGCAAGAAAATAATTATTTGCATACTGAACGCACATCTGAACACACGCATTATAAAATGCTTCAATAAAGGGAAAAATGCACAAAGAACCCCACTAAAGATAATGTCACATGTCAGTGATCTAAAACATACTTTACGGAAAGGAACCTCGCAGTCATTCCTTGACAAAACAGTCATCTTATTTACAAGGCTCACAGTAACCCTACGCAAATGTCGAAAAGAGGAATAAAGAGAGGGGAGGAAAAAAATAATTAGCATATTAATCTTTTTTATGCCGTCATCTCTCAGGTCCAGGGGACCCACGGTGTAATTTAAATCTAAATGCTTTCCTTGGCATTAGAATTCATTTTAGATGGGTCAATTGTTCCATAATAAAGGGATAGAAGGTGTACTTCATGCAAGAGATTTATGTTTGCCATTTGTTCATATTCATGTGCTACTGAATACCCCTCAATTCAAATGGTGATGGCAGCTCATATCAGTCGAGCTCCAGCCCTACAGATCACTAACCGGCAGCAATGAATTTCATTTGCGGAGGACAAAAAGATTGAGGAGGGAGGGAGAGAGTGTGTGTGTGCGAGAGAGAGAGAGAGAGAGAGAGAGAGACGTGGGGGGATCAGCTCCCCAACACAGTTTATTGATTTTTTTTTTCCTGCTCGACAGAAAGCCTGTATAACAGCTCTATTGCCCTCATAATGATTAGTGACAAAAGTTTAATTAAGCAATTATGAAGCCAATAATAGAGTTGTCTGGTTTGCTTAGCTTTAGACTGTTTAAGACTTATCTCCCTCTCACACATCACAGCAGCTGGAATGTGCTTGAAGAGATTAATGCCACAAGAACACAGATGCCCACTTTAATACAGCACCATGATGCTGTTTGAATGAAGTTGAGAACACAAGCTTCTCTTTATCAAATTACAAGTCTGCTTTTCATGAATATGGAGGGAAAACGAAGAAAAAAAAAATCAGCTATGGCTTCAAGGTGTAATTATAAAGACATACAACAGAAAGACACACAATTCCATTTTAGTAATCTCCATGTATGAAATATGCATGATAATGTATTACTGAATAAAGACTTACCATGTTCTAAGAGGCTTTGGCACTTTACATTGGCTCAAACAATTGGATAGTCTCAATATTCCTTAATGTTGTATTCAATCCTCTACCTCGCCTTTTTGTTCTTGCATCGTCTTTTGCCTCTGAAAATTGATTAGATTATCTCCCTTCTCCATGCGCAGCAACAAATAAATGAGGTTTCAAGATATAAACTTTGCATTCAAGTTGATGCCATTTGTCCCTGTTGATAAATCTGTGTGACATATGGTGATGTATGGACAATTTGCATAGATCCATCAACAGATGGATCCAGATACATTCAAAAAAAGAGTGATATTGAACATAATGTGGGTGAAAAACACTACAAGTGCAAGCTCTGGATTGTTCCTTTTTTTTCTGTGGGAGGCATGGGGGTTTCGGTGTGTTAGTAACACCAGTATTAAATCTAATATGAATTCAAAAACAGGCGCACTGATTAGCTGTTCATGTGTTAGCCAAGAGTGTGCTCTGTTTAGGTGCACCTTTTGTAATTCTTCTTCATTCTCCATAATCCCACTTTAAGAAGCAAGGTTTTTACACTCTGATCTTTAAAGGATGCACTCGGTTGATTTCAGTGATGCCACTATATTTCAGGAAGGTTGCCCGCCATAGAAGAGCAGTTCATTAAAACAAATAAATAAATCTGAGCCACCTGAGCTCATCCACATTTACTATAAGTGCAGCAACACAAAGTTGTGTGCTGTGACAGCCTAAATCCTAGAGGAAGCACAAAGCAGAAAAACTGAACACACGCTGCTGTTAGTATTACAACATATCCAGTATTTATATGTTCGGAAATAAAACTATTATAAGACGGGAATCTTAGAAGGCTCTGGGACATGTTTACACCATTTTAGATAATGCCTGCTCATGCTCTACATATTGAATCACAGATTAGTCTAATATCAAGTATTACAGTGTGTCTGCCTAAAAAGGAGGTCAAAATTGGTTGGATTTAATATATTCTCTGAGTGCAGTTTTCCACTTTTAGCTTCAGTATTCACATAGCTTCTGTCCTGGAAAGTAGTCGGAGCTGGAGGAATGCGCCTAAGCCACAGGGTTAGATCTATCGATGGTGGTAAAATTAAGTGGATGCAAAAGCACATAATCTTATCAAGTATTGTCACGAAAGCACTAAAACTTCACAGCCCTATTTCTGTTTAGCTGCATATATGCCCGCACGTGGCTGCATATACTGCACTTGTATAGTTTCTGGTGAAACTCTGGAGTACTTTGTGTGGAATGTTTAAGCCTACATTGTGTCACTTCTCAAGGTCGAGGGCACTTCAGGTCCCGATGTCTGTCTCTCTCTGCTGGGTGTGTCAGTGCAAGAAGACAGAAAGCAAAACAGGAACAAGGAAAGAGAGAATAAGCACAACATCCCATAACACATGCTGCGTTGTGGGATGTTGTGCTCTCTCTTTCCTTTTCTCTCTCTCCCCATGGCTTCCTAGGACAATGAGATGACATGCTGAAGGTGGGACTGCATCTGGCATCATATTTAAACAGGGCTGCCACATCTCAGGAACACGGGTCGTTGCCAGATTGCAGGCTAATTAAGGAGCTTCTTGGATGACCATCAGTGCCTGTCGGTGGGCAAGGTAGCAGGCTGAGCCTTGCTCTGCCACGCTCCCACTGTGAGGCCCTGAAAAGACGAATGGCCACTGAAACCCCCTTGGGATGTCATAATGCTACATATTTTCCTCCAAAACAAAAGATGTCCCTCACGGGATTCCTGTTTCCCATTTCCCTTTGTCTCCTCCCCTCTTTTCAAACAAGTGTAAATTACCTTGCCATTTGGGTAAGTGTTCGAGTGGCTTGTCCACACAGATTAGCCGATTGTCGCAAAAACAAATAGGCACTAAAATATGTATTTCACAGATGCTAGAAGCCGAATGCAATAATTAGTGGTGATATAATATGCTGTGAAGGTTATTTAATGACTTTGTCCACTAATTCTGAAATAAATAATTATTTTGTATAATTAAGGGAAGGAAATGTGATGAAGTAATTTTATTAGAGATATATTAGAATTACAGGCTCTGCTTCAGGGATAGACCAAGGCTTTTATTATGTCGACAGATATACCCTGTTAACCAGTTAAGTGATAGCATTTCTTTGGCTGCAGTGTGACTTGCCATTAATTGCACAGTAAAAGTTCTGCTTTAGCAAGGAGGGCTCAAACAAGAAGCCTCTCCATTGTTTTTGTATCTGGCATATTGCCTGTTTATGACAGGCAATATACCATAGCAAAGTACGGCTGGTTTGACAGCAAGTGGGAAGCCGGAATTGTTTACTTGACTTCATTTCTTTTCCCCACTTGCTGCCTTTATTTCATGCCAGTGTGAGAAAAGCGAGGGGAAACAAGATGTGGTTGAAAAATGCAGCTGGCTGCTTGGCTAATAAGATGCCCATCATGCTAGCTAGCACTGCTGATTTGTGTCTTCCTCTAACTCTCTCCATGATTACATTCTAAGAAGCCTCCCCCCTCTTTCTCGCTTCCCCCAGCTGATCCTCGTCTTGTTACGTGGCATTAATGACACTTCAGTCATTGTGGCTTTCAAGCAGAGCCCTTCCACAGTGAACAGAGAGTTGACATTTCCTGACATTTTCCCAACTAATTACAGTACAAATAATTAAGCATGTTCCTCTATGTAACAAATGAAGGCGAAAGCCGTCTGTCAGCCTGGGCCATGATTGATGACACTCCGGGAGACTTTATCTGATGGGTCCTGCCATGAGGTACAGAGGAAGCAAATTTATTAGAACGAACAATGCAAATTTAGAGTCATCTCATCCAGTTATGCGCCAAGGCAATATCCGTGTCAAGGTGAATGTGACAATGAAAGCAAAATATTAGCATTTTGTGGAGCGGGCTGAAGGGGAAATCAGAGCACTGAGATGACAGGCCTAATTATTTCGGCTCACACAGGCCAGGACAGCTGTTTCTGGTGTCCTGAACAAGCCTGTCACAGAGGTAACCAAATAGGGTCTGCGTATGAGCCTCTGTATTCGACACTCCATGGATGTGTCTGCCACTAATGACCAATGCTAATGTTGCTGCCATGTCTCTAAAAATGAAAAAAAAAGAAGAAAATCTAGAGGTGTCACTATGTGATTTTTTTTTCATCAGTCGATATTTTTCTACATAATAATGTGTTTTTAGAATAATGCCTGCCTGTCACATAATTCTGAAACACCCATATTCTCTATATGATAATTTTGACAGTTGTTTGTTTGTTTGCTTGTTTTTATGCTTTTGTTTTGTCCTGGGTGTTTTTTCTCCAAAAAGGAAGGTAGGTACAGACAAAAAATATTCTGCCAACCAAAAAGAAATAAATTAGTTTAGCAAAGCATCTATTTACTTAAAAAAAATAGTAATATTTAAAAAAAATGTGCATGTTACAATGAGCAAGATTTGTTAAAAAATGGTGCACACGGTACATAATAATTAATTAAAAACACCCCTGATCAAATGTAGAATGTTATGCAAGCATGTAGTCATCTGCGGATTAAACAACAGTCTAATTGAAGCTTTCTCCAATAAACCAACATGAAAAGATGAAACAAATAGGTGGTAAGGTCAAGTATCAGTGATGTTGAAGAAAAGTACATCTTTAATGGCTAATGTTAAGCTCAAGTACTTCATGGCAACTGCTCTGCTTTCTGCATTAGAGAGCTACTTGTAATATATGAACCAACAATAAACAATGGGCTTAGGCTTTTATGCTACCAAATAGCAATATGTTGTGTGCATACATCTGTGCTTTGGGGAATACAAAGGTTGCCGCCCACACTCATAATGAATCTAGAATTTGTACTCCAGGGCAGCCGCACAATGGCTCTTGAGGGGCAGGAAAATCCGGATGGGTTTGGAAAAAAATCTACACAGGGATCAAAGTTTGCTGCTTAGTGGCTCGCTGGCTGGCTTGGAACAGATGGGCGTCGGAGGCACTATGAGCCCATTGAGATTCAGGATCCAAAGTGGCTTCTGCTGCTCTGTACAAACAGGCAGATGATGCCTTTGTGTCCATGGTTTACCGATATCCATTTAGATTGGTAGGGAGGGATGTGGGCTTTTTTTGGCCTATAACTGCCGAAGTAGAGCAAAAGACAAAACAGCAGTGAAACAGGAGTGCATAAAGAGTGAAGCGTCGTTTAGGGAATTCGCTCACACAAGTTGGTTTAAATGTGCCGTTTTCATATTCCTCGGTTGTAAGTACTGTAATTGAGTATATGTATCTTAAATGAAAACAACAGGAGCCCTTTGTACACTTTTCCACAGCTTTGCTCTGTTTTGTTTTGTCTCTGAAAAACTACAATTAGCAACAGCTTTGTAGGCTATACAATGATTTACTGACTCTATGTACATTGTGTTTACAAAATCATTTGGTTTGAGAGGTACAGTAGAAAATTTATAGTTACTTTACACGTGTTTACAGAATATAAACGTGGGATCATTTTTTGCTCGCACCATCTCCTACACGGAATTATTTCGTACATTTTCATTTAGTGCTGATGGAAAACATCCCCTATATAGTGGATCCTTTTCTTAGAATATTTAAAAGGGCAGAGTAAAATGGCATCAGCTTTTTTTTTTTAAAGACATTTAACCCCTGGCCTTTAGAAAGATAATAGCAAGGCTGTGTAGTGTTGCATTAAAGCTGACAACAAACACACAAAAAAAATACTTGTCTGCTAAAAAGGCAAGCAAATATTTATTTGCATTTATTTATTGTTTTATTTACAGTCAAACACTTGTAGTACATTTACTATTGGAATCTGAACTTAAATTAGGACTTATTCAGTCTTGGTAATCTGTGCCACTGGTCTCCAAAGATTTCCTGGATCAGTAGCTCCTGATGTAAATCCATTCCATTACTGTTTTAAGTAGAGACAGTGTAGCCTCTTTGGTCCACTGTCAGGTATGAAATGCCATAAAGTTGAAAAGAGTTCAGAAGGATGACTCAGAGCCTGACTTTCTCCTTCCAACATGACAATTAGTTCTTATAACACAGAATGTTGGCATATCTAGCAAAGAAAAAAAAATAGCAATGTAAAACAGGTTTAACATTTTCTGTTATGGAGACTTGTATGATGTTTGACAGTGCCCCTTGAGACATAGTGCCTTTTGTTCCCGCTGTGCACAGGAGTACTAATTCAGCATGATATATGTTTCTTTTCACTTTTTTATTTCTTTTACAGGCATCATGTTATGTTAGAAGAAATGTTTTGTGCAGTTGGTGGATAATTCAGACCATGGTTTCTGATGTCTGCATGATTTCCTGTTTCTACATGGTTTCTGTAGCAATGACAATTCTTTGCATGTGGAATTTAATCTCCAAAAGACAGCGAATGTGCACTTCTTTGTAAGGATTTGTGAATAATTAGCTCACAGTTTAAAGTTGGATGTCACTATTTGTAGATATGGAGGATAAATAAATTATAACATAAACTATTTATACTATGGGTGTAATTTTTTGTGAATCTGTGGCATGAAGGGATAGTCTGAAAAAAAAAAAAAAAAACCCAGTAATGCACATAAACTAAATATATTGGCATAACAGGTAGCCAACATGGATAATTAAGGGTACTAATCTAAATGGCAATAAATGCCCCCGTTGAATTCCCGTGATACTGATAAATGTGTAGTTTTGCAGCTGGGCAATATTCCTCATACACTCCATCATGTTATGGTTGGTGTAAAAAGAAAAGACAGAAGGGGGTAGACAGTGTGGAAGATGAAGAGAGGGGAAGCAAGAGAGAAAGAGAGAAAGAGACAGAGAGTGAGAGAATGCCTCGGGGGCTTGCATTTAACCTGCCCACCAATCCCAATCAATGTCATTACTCCTTTCCACTTCATTTTATCTGCTCCTAGTGACTGTAGTTTCCTAGAAGTGACCATTGTACGGCGCTCTATGAAACAGTCACAAGGCTAATGGGATGAGATGCAAAGAATTATAAATGCTGACAGTAAATCATATTACATCCCTAATAAGCATTAACTGGATAACTGGGTCAAAGCTGTATTATCTTAATTGATTTTTCTAAAGAAACCTGACAGTGAAATGTCAATGCTTGAATATTTCTTCATGCATCATTAAAACAAGATTGGCTTTTAACTTAAGGGGAGGAGGACGGTATCCTTTGGGCTGAATTGATTCTTGCTCAGGGCTGCCTTGCACAAGTAAGTGTATTACATAAAAATCTATACAGGATATTAAAACAACACCCATTCTGCAAGACAGTTACAATTAAAAGCTGACACCCATCCATGCTTTTGTGTCTGCCACTACTGTCTGCCAACAAATACACTTCAGCCATGTGATTTGCTGCAATCAATGGGAGGACAGAATAAATGCCTAGAAAGCTTATGTTAGCTCAGTAATAGAACCGCTGCTCCCCGAACAATGGCAGTCAAGTTTTCCTGTCGTTAGGAACTTATATGCTAATCATTTTAATGATTCTGTCCTCTGACAGACATCAACCTGAAGTGAAAAACAAATAAATTGGTCTGTTTGACATGAGACGACAATTGAACATAAACTTGGGGCCATAACAGATTGCAGTGGGACTTTTGTGTAAAATGACACATGCAAGTAAAATGTATATACACACACAAGAAACATTTTAAAGTACTTTACTTCAGCTTTCAGTCAATTAGAAGAAAGAAAAAGCTCAGGCTTCTCTGTTTACCATCACCATTTACAGTCAATGTTTGAACATAATGACAGCATTCAAAAGATTTTAGTAACATGATATAAGCCTAATGCTAGACATCCACTGAGCTGGTAGCCTTGCTATATACTATATTCTGTCAAACATCTAAAACGCGTTGTCCATATGAACCGACTTGTGATCTGAGGATTAAAACAGAGTTGTGTGGTTGTTTGTACTGCAATAATTCATGATCAAAGCTCTGCTGATGGCATGTGAAATCATTCACCGGATCACCGTCTTGTATCTCAAGCAAATTTCAATCGAATATCTATGAAATGATTTGCGGGGTGTTTTACATATAAAGTTGCATGTTTGTGGGATGAGACCTATTCTGAGGGTAAGCAGAGCTGTCTAAGATGTTAGGGTCTGAGAGTGCGGAGCGGAGTGGACTAGGTCAGTTGGCACGACCGCAGAGCAAATGCTGGGAATAAATCAGTCTCACTGACATGGCGCCTCTCATCAAGTGACATCCCGCGGTGTCCCCATCAGTTACAAACTAATAAAGATGTATGGGAGGAAAACAGAAGTGATCACAGCAGATGCCAAGGTGAAATGCATCTAGTGTCTGGAGCGATATGTCAGGTCTGAGAAGTCCATCAGGAATCATTATCAATGTCAGTGTTTTTTTTAAATATGGCCTGTTACAACGTAGAATCATCTTTTATAGATATGCTGTAATAGACGTTTATTACAATATAGACACCGACATCTTTACTTACAAATGTTTACATGATTTAAATATTAAATACTGTTACTTAATAGTTAGTAAATATTGTGTAAATATTGCCTAATCAGGTGCTTCTTTAATAAAATTGAAAGCATGCATCACTGTAACTGTCAGCACAGGGCTTTAATGTGGGGAACTACTTTGTGAGAACAACAACAGTTTCAATGTTCAGAACATTCAGACAGAAGTTTGTCCTTGTTTATGATGTAATTTTACATATTATTTTGCAAATCAAGCAAATGTCAATGATTAAAAAAAGGTATTTGAGCAAATTTTTTGGTCAAATTTATTTTTTGGTCAAAGTGTAAACACTGATCTGTACCTGCAGTAGTGTTGCAGCTTCCTGATTTAACACGCATACCAGACGTTTAAAATGAGCCCAAAAATGCTTTGCATTAAGTGAAAAATTTGAATTTTCAGCAATAATAAGAAAATATGTATTTACTCGTGTGACCAAAATTAATACATTTTAATGCATTTAACATAATACATTTTCTCTTTGATAGTTGTATGTGAAAATGTGCATGTGAGTGTATGAGAGGCAGATAGGAGGAGCTATGTGGGTATGTGGAACAATGTAATATTCATGATGGTCCTGGTAGAAGACGTCTAGTCTCTGAGCTCCAGGAAAAACACCACACATTCACACATACACACTCCAAGCAGCACAGTCCGGTGGTGCTCACCTGACATCTGCATATGCCGTTCAGAGGGGTGATGTGTGTCTGCATCAGTGATTTCTAAACACTTTGGGGTCAACAAATTATTAATATTTAGTATTAGCACTGATGACAATGTGGCATCCTCCTGAGAGCCGGGCAAAATGTTGAGTGGGGGCCATTCTCTTGACGTCAACTGTGTTTGGCAGATGGTGCTGTCAGTTTAGGTCTTCGTTTATTCTTCCATGCATATGGCAGCATCTCCCCTTCGTTAAAAAAAAAAAAAAAGCAAGCACAGCAAGCTCATGTATTATCTATGGGGCCAAAAAGCATGCAAACATAAGCAGCGATGTATCAGAGGAGCTTTAACTTCTGTAAACAACCAGCAGCGGTTGTTGTAAATGTGATTTTACTGACAGAAATAGTAGAAACATATGGCCTGAGACAGGAAAAGGGGTTGATACCTGGATGGGCTGTGGTTCCGCCAGGGCCCAGAGCACTATGTTCGTGACTGGATGTCATCTGACAGGGAGAGGGGTTTTTTTTTGTTTGTTTTTTTTTTAAATACCTGACAAACAGAAATGCTGTTCTGTTTTATCATGCTGTCCCTTGTCATAAGGACCGTCAATTTATTTTCAGAAAGTATTTAAATGACACTGATTTGTATTTGTCCTTACATTAGTGTGTATAATTATCACTGGGATATCAGTTAGTGGCTGAAGCAGTAATAATTCACTGTATAAAAAAATATTTAGAAAAATAAAAGTTACAAATAAATGTTTTGCACTCAAACTGGTTCACAATATAATTACAATTACATTAGCCAACTTTGGAACAGTCATTGCTTTTAACTGAAAATTCCCTACAGATGCTTCTTTTGGTAGTTTGAGAAATGGCAAAAACGTGACGTGTTGTTGTATTGTTGTATTTTTCTGATTAAAAAAACAGACAGTTACACTTAATATTTCCTTTTTTCCCTATACATGTAAAAACACAGTCACCAGGATCAAATTCACATGTTGCTTTTGCACTAATTCTGAAATTGTAAGATTCTCAGTAAGACTCCCTATTTATTAATATTTTTTAACCTATCTTGAAGACATTTCAGTATATTAAGTGGCTGCTATTGGACCAATAATAATGATGCTTTAAATTATTATTAGCATTATTTCTTGTTATTATTAAGTTGGTTACTACACTGATGTCATCTTGTTAAATATAAATCTTACAGGTGTTGACTGTGAACTAAGAGGAATATTTTAACTAAAACATAGTAAAGTAAAAGAACAAATTCGGCTTATAATGACACACTGTCATAATCTCCTAAACATGAGTATTAGCTTTAACCCTTTAAGACCTACCATAGAACCAAGTCCGCCAGAGCTTATATTATATTTTTACATGCTGTGTAGCCATTTTTGGGAGCATTTCAAGTTGCTATACATCAATACAACCATTATAGCCAAAACTTTAATAATATGTCTGCATTAGGTGCATAGTAATTACATAAATTGCAAAAAAGTGCAATAAACTACAAAAAAATTGAAAATCGGTTTTGTTTTTTTAACATATATTTCTAGTTAGAGAAATTTAAGAGGCTCATCCCTCAAAACTGTAAATACAAAAAAGTTGCACAAACTAGTTTCCCACCATAGGAAATTTATTTTGAGTGTCTTCATAGTTTTATTTTTGAAATACACCAATTTTTATATACTGCAGGAAAAACGAAAATAAATATTATAGTGCAAATTTGCAAAATAACAGCATATGCATCAAAATAAACTATTTCCAGCAGTGCAATAGGAGTCCTAAGCATCCCAGAAACGACACAGAAAGTCATAAACTCAAACATAACTTTTTAAAACACAAGTATAGGCTCATAAGGCCCCGATTGTAAAAAAACTACATTTCCGCAAAATGACGTCACTTCCGGTTTCGGGCAGGTCATGCGGTCATGTGATAGTTCGCGCTGATGGACATAGGAAGTATTACAAACAGCTGATCGGATCAGCGAAGCGTGTTTCTGGAATATCATGTTTTTGTTGCTGCAAGTGATTTTTATGCAGTTTTTGCAAAGCTATATGTGGAAGGAAACTGTGACCTAGGACAAGCTGATGGCATAAGATGTAAGTACAACTCCTCCGGTTTCATATGCAAAAAAAATTATTGCGCTAGCTTACGTGGTTGCAGTGCTACCGGGATTTAAAAATAGTTACGCAAAATGGAGCGTGCCCGCTCCGATCGGCTGTAAAGGGTTAAGGTAGACTATGCCATATTTATTGCCAAAACTCATCTTAACATTGAAAACATAAGCATATCCAGTTTTACACAGTTAACAGATAACTGATAAGATAATTCACCCAATGCTCATGTCACTCTTCCTGGCATCCAAACCCGAAAGTGTGTAATTAAACAGAATGTTGTCACACTCAAAATCAGATGAAATTAACTATTAACATCATCTAACAAAACATGTTGCTGTTTGTTTTTTTTTTATTTCCAGTTGTGAGAATATAGTGTCTTTCTGCAGGATGAAGAAGGAGAGGAAGGAAGAGGAGTGAGAGAGACCCCGGTTAACTTCTGGAGTGTTAAACAGCGAGGGGTCTTACTCCTGCTTTTCTCTGACATGAAGCTGGGTTGGATAGAATCGACACTGGGGTTGAGCTGGAGGATGAGTGGAGATATGAGGGTCCCTGTGGCGACCTGGCAGGTGCTATAGCAACAGAGGGTAGAAAGATAAGAAAGACAGAAAGAGCAAAAGAGAAAGAGAGAGAGACAGACAGAGAAGGAGAGATAGATAGAGAGAGAGGATATCCCGCTAAAAGGAGGGGCTGTGGCACCAGCAGCAAAATCACTTATGACAGACCCAAACACAGGTCGGCAGCTTTCATGTTGGAGCCTGTGTCTAATCTTTGTGAAAGAAAAGAAGTGAGAGAAGGGAAAGACACTGAGACAGACAGAGAGAGAGATAAGGTGTGAGAAAGCAACAAAGACGGAGACTGTCAATAATTAATCATCAGATTGTTCAATGTTGTGGTTGTTGAGATGACAGCTGTTTTGATTGACAGATTTGGAGCATTTGATCTGCATACCATGGCTCTTGCTGGATGCTCTCCCTCTTTCCTGTTTTTCTCTCTTTCTCTTCACCTCACTCTTTTTATCCTTTAAATCCTAGCACAGCATCTATTGCATGGGAGTTATAGCTGCAGGGGGAAAAAATGCACCTCCCTGCATTGGAATTTGGCATTTAACGGGTTGTTCTAGATAGCATGTACTTTACAACTCATATAATGCACTTATCACTGAAGAAACAGATAGAAGACAGGCTAATGTGTTCAAGTGGTGCATGATACGGTATACCGGGAACAATTCATCCAAACATAAATTATGTTTTCTATGAAAATACAGATATAATAATCTAATCCCTGAAGATGAGCAGAGTTAGACAATCACATAAATAGCACAGCTTGAGAACTGCATGTCGAGTTTCAAGGAATAATGTAGGGTAGACATCTCTATGGTTCGGTAGCGGATAGTACCCTATTTATTCAAAGTTTTAACGTTCTTGAAATCAGTTAGCAATTCTGAGTTTAAAATATTCCTGCTACACTCAATACAATACCATTATGCTCAAAATAGAAAGGACAGGATTTGATTAAAATTGGTTCAAATTTAAAGAAGGATTCAGTTTAAATTTGGTGTGATATGTCTGTCGGCAACCACTGATTTGCCACATTAGAAAAGTTATTTTCAGTGTGTAGTATCTGCGGGATCGTGGGAGTCCATCATTCAGTGAGACAGTGAGTGTTCCCTGCTAAACAAGGCCTTCATTGACCTAATAACTGGCAGCCTACTCAGTCACCAGCATGTTGAGTAGTATTCATTATTCATGCTCATTAAATTCTGGGCCTCATACAAGCAAAGACTGCCAGCTTGCTGCCAAACTGTGTTGGTTTTGTGATGTGCCCACTTGAGACTTGGGGATTTAAAACCAGGACACCACTTCTGAAAAACTAGCATATAAATACACAGAATGCATTCTGCTTCCAGTTTAATTTGATCACATTTGACAAAATACAAAATTATACTCACCTCCATTCTTTTGCCTTGAATAGGATTTTTGAATTAATAAATGTGAGAGAAACAGGCGCATTCTCCCCCGTGAAAAGAGATTTGGAGTCAATTCTTGCTTTTTGAATATGCATGTTTGTAGTGAGCTGATCGTATTTTTTGCCATGCTCTATTCCTCAACATTTATTCTTCAAGGGAATTGAGCTTGTCGAGAAAACCCTTCAATGAAAGGCGTCTTTGAAGTATCTTAAAAACACATTGTTGTATCACATCCTATTCAGCTATTTTTTTTCTCCCGCTGAAAGAACGTCAGTCCTTCCATCTTTCCCCCCAACATATTTACGATTTTGGAAAGAAAACAAAGTGCAAACCTGATATCTTAAGGCACAGCATCTCGGGTTAAGTCATTTTTAACATGGTACCGATCTTGAATAGCAATGTTATTTACTTTGTCTATGATCCCGCTACAACTCCGAAATGTTGATTTGTCATGATCTTAACAGACAATCAAACCAAAGGTTAAACATATGCTTAGAAGGAGGCATGACAAGATGAACCTGAAATGATGCAAAAAAAAGAGGAGGAAAACAGCAACAAGCAAAAGAGGCAATGTTATACATGAATGCTACATAAAGATCAAAAGCAGCATTGCATTATGAATGCAGTAGCTTATAAAAGGGAGGAAGTTTGCATGCAGCTCTCTAACAGTAAAGATATAAAAAGAGGTTATGACAAATAGGAAACAATTATTTATTGGGGCACACATCAGGAAAGTAGTAGCAGCTGTCTGTACCCTTTTCCAGGACTGCACAGCCATCAATATTTGTCTCCCCCATACTCAAATCCCCAAGACAAATACCCACAGTTCCAGCACAGAGAGTGGATTACTGCTTTCCCATATGTTGTCCTGTGCAGACACAGCCGTATCAATCTAAGCCTGGTCAGTTGCTCTTTCATATACTCCTAATGTACTGGAAAGCCTGCCACAGTTGGCTGCCCCTTACTGCTGGTCTTGAACAGATCTCAGTCCCAAGTTCCACAATGGAGAACAATCACGCTTTTCTGTTGGGTTGGGGGAAAAGGGGAGGGTGAAAGCTCCTGGTGGCTGATTGTTGTCTGGTAAGGTTATGTTTTAATAGTGAGACACTTCAGCTCTGGCCTTTCTTTTTTTTTTTTCCTTTTTTTTTTTTTTGTGCGGGAACTGTGTCAGAAACAAGAGGTCTAAATAAACAGTGAGGCCCACCGGAGCCCTTTCATTCATCATGGCCTCCTCTGACAGCGGCGTGCTGAGGAATCATCTGGAATCATCTTCTATGGGCTCCGGCTAATGTGAGCTCTCGCGCCTAGCCGACCCTGAAAGTGAGGCCAGCAATGTGACACGCGCGCGCGCACATGAGTGCACGCACGCACACACACATACATACAAGATGAACTGTGCGGTCTATGAGTACATGCACTGAATATGGAGGAGTGTTGTTCATGTGAGGTTAGACATATAAATAAACACATTATTAAAACATGCACCCAGCTAGCCATCACACACACACACACACACACACACACACACACACACACACACACACACTGCAACGGGCATAATGAGCATTACATGAGAATTCTTTGAGGCAGTGTTCTCCATGTTTGTAAAAGATCAGCACTTATATCTAAATCGTTCTATCTATCATAAGCAGATCCGACATGACAGCCCACGCTTTATGAGTCACAAACCAACAATAGGCTCACTTGTGAGACATGAGCTCAAATATTAGTTTTGAGTCTGTTCTTTGAATTTCTTGGGTTAGTTTGGATTACTACCTCTAATCTAGGCACTAGTATGGTAGGGAATTTCCTGAACTCCATGAGATGGGAGTGATTCGGAAGAAACAAGACTTCAAAGAGTGTGTGCTCTGCAGAAAGGTAAGGTTGAATGCAAACATGTATTCAGTTAACAATATTTATTTTCTTCTCTCCTCAAAGCACTTCTCTGTTCGGATCAAAAGCTTAACCTTTTGACCGTGGAGAATTCGCTGGCTGTGTTTGATTTCTGAAAAGTAACAACTACTTCTTTTTTTTTCTCACTCACAGAACTCAATAACTCGTGGAGGGCAAGGATAGCTGCCTGAAATGCCACTTGTCTGACGATTTTCTGCAACCAGCAATTAGTCTACTGCATGTTTTTTTTTTTCTTATAGCAGATGTAAATAACACCGGCAAACTTTGACTCTTCAAACAGGTGATTCAAAATTGGTCTTCATGGAGTTTTGAGAAGAGTTAAACTATGTTCAAATACACAATTGACCCACCCCCGACACAACATAACACCAAACACGCACTCATCGCAAATCAGTGGAAATGTCTGACATCATCAATGTTTTGTTCAAACTGTATGAATGTTTAAGACTTATATTGCATAGCTGAACCAACTTTTGAAAGATAATGAGGAGGACATAGTAAAGCTAATACTTTTTCCAAAGCTCCCTTTCTAAAATAAAGAAAACCTTTTCTCTTCTTTGGTCACCAAACTTAATTTACATTTTGGTCCTGTGGCTGGTTGCTGAGGGCAAACCATGAGAGAGCTATGAAATCCTATTTCTGGAAACTGCTACTTTCTTTAAATGGTTGCGTGGCAATTTATTTAATATAATTACCGCATAAGCTCGTAATAACCTAATGACATACTGCACTAATGTTTTATGATCTCTAACAGCTCAGTTCTGCCTTTGAAATAGATGATCTTCTATTGTGCTGTTTTTTAGCCATCTCCACACATATTTTGGGTGGGCGAGATTACAAATCTGGGGGAGGTTCTGAGGAATGCATAAGAAATAATTAAGAAAAGATTTGGTATGCTAAGCTCCTCCAGTTGAGTTAATGGGATGTAGACCAAAAAGCTGAGATGGGGAAACTGCCAAAAAGATATTGAATTTGCTCTTTAAGAGGCATACTGTCAGCTGCCGTTTTCAAGAATTTAAAAAGAGGGGATAAAAAAATAATGTGCTAATGTTGAATTAATTATTTGTTATAACTGCTTGCTGTGCTGCATAAAAACTTTTGTTGTTATCACACATACACAATCCTTCTCAGCAGAGATTGTTTTTTTCATTAATGCTCACTGTTACCCATTAACTACTGTTAATAATGCACTATCTTTCCAATGTTAATAGGATAGCTAAAATTAATGTTTTAATATGGATACATAAGAAAGAAAATCTCTTTTTCACCAGTCTTAAATGATCAGATTGTTATTTAGGAAGATTGTGATCTTTCTCAAAATCTGTGTAAGTGTGTGTGTGTGCTTCTATAGGGCAAAAACAATGTAAATTCAAATTCTCTATTATATACTGAGAGTTGTCATGATGTGCTCTGCTTCCAGTAATCTAAGATGTCACAGGCAGGAACAGTTTCACACGTGAGACAGCTGTGATCTTTGTCAAGACACTTTCCCTCCTCAGGCAAGAGGTCATGATGGTTGACTTCATCTCCCTCCCCTGGCTTTCAATCGCTCAAACATAAATCAATACCGTTAATAACTGTTTGAACGGTGTCTAAATGGGATATCTTTGCTTGAAGCAATATTAAAAGAATCTCTTGCCCGTTCCCTCACTTAGTCACTCACTGGACAGAGAAAGAAAGAAACTGATATGTGTGTTCTGGTGTCGGTGTGTCTTGGCTGTAGTTTTTCCATATTTCTTCATCAGATTTATTTAGGCTGGCTATACTGTATTTAGTGGGTTTTTTGTTTGTTTGTTTTTTAGCAGGATCCAGTATCCCCTTGGTTAAGTTGGAGCATTTTAAAGAAAACAACTTTACCTCACTTCATACGAGGAATAAACAAATATTCTTTTCTTAAGCATCCCTATGTATATAAAGCAGGTAAGGAATGATTCTTAGCATTTCATTGCGCTATAAGATGTGTGGCTCGTACTCTCCACAGAGTACTCTCTATTTAGACTTACCCTTCGAGGCAGAATTCCAATTTAATTCTGATCATAGAAAATAACACTCCGAATGGTGTTCTTGAAGTACCTGAGAAGGTCAGCGCTAACAACAGCAAGGCAGCTTCTCATTCAAATGATCTATTAATTATCTTTCACACAACTGGTAATAACCTACAACATGTTTTGGACATCAGGTATAAGGCACAATAAGCGTTTTAAAAGGTGTTTCTGCAGTCATGTGACCTCTATCTCATCTTGCTTTCATTTATTACATGGTTATGCATCACTGGGCTAAGTGTATTTACTCTGATAGCACTGCCACAATGGAATTATGTGAGCTTGTAAATAGAGTTTGCAGTCAGGTGATCCCGGCTTTTCATTATGAGGTGGAGGGTCCGTGAGAGAGCCGCAAACTGTTTTGCTTTATGATCCATTCTAAAATCCATTGAAATGATGACCATAAAATAATGCCAAAAATAATACCTTACTGCTCAGGTGATGCAGGGTGATCATCAGCACGATTTGTGGGTTAGGTCTGAGCTGGCTATAAGGCAGAATGAGACATGAGGGTAATGCGATGATACAGTTTTATGTGAATATGTAATACATACACATTGACAGCAATGTTTGTAGGATAGTAAAGGAGATTGTGCTCTATAGATTCTGGTCAGAAAATATTCCTTAGTGTGCACTTGCAATGTACTTATATATTTCTTATTGCAATGCTCACTCTGGTACTTTCCCACATTCTAATTTCAATTCCATGTTGTTTGAAGCTAAAAGTGCATAAGTACTATATGAAAACACGACAGCAGATATTTCCATATATCTATGCTAAGTCCATTCGATTTTAAAGAATTTTAGAAAATTAATGAAAATAATAACGGGAACAGAAGACAAAGCCAGAGTGATATTGTCAACTATTGTTGCAGCCACCAAACACCACTAAAGGCCCTCTCTATATATTTGTGTGTGTGTGTTCACAAACAAAGAACTGTCAGTATAATTTTCACTGAGGAGAAAAGAATAGGAAATATTTTAATCTATTTTTTTTTCTTAATTTTTCCCCATTTAAGCCTATTGTGTTTTGCGGTAAAACTGAGCAATGGTGAAACTATGGAAACAAATAATCTGTTTTGCTTCAATGGAAAGTATGTATCATGGTGGGAGACAAAGCCAGGGATAAACATTCAGGGAACCCTAAACAATGGACCCTTAGCAGGCATGTGTCCAAAACGCTGCTGCTCTTTCAGCACACTGCCATCTATCCCTGTCCCTGTGTGGCTCTGTAAAATTGCATTCCTCAAAAAACAGCCCCTAACTGGAGTCTGCCGTACCTTAATGTGTAACAGAAAATGTCATGCTGACAGACATCCAAAGCAAATGATAATAATTCTCCAATTATTATCATTTTTAGCCTTGCTAAATGTGAACATTTCCATGTCTAAGACTTCTCAAATTGTATTAAATTTCTTAAATGTTACCCAACTTTCAGTTTTTTATTTCTAGTATGGACAGATGGTTTGAGCCTACATTTAGTTGTTTTTGCTGTAACGACAGGAAAAGATGAACGTGTGATCATGTTAATCCTATGATGCTCCCATTTACAGAACACGAGGTGTGTCTCAGTCTTATGATGAAGATAAAAACGTGCTGTTCATGATGTTCTTCACAGGTACGAGCTGAAAACTGAAGGAAGACTTTGGACAAACACTTTCTATACCACTTTTGAGTGCCGTCATCAAAACACCAAATTAGGAAATATCTTTTAGAAGAATGGTGTTTATCCTACCATTTAAGATCTGGGGACTTCTGCAATCAATACTATGTAGATAAAGAGGCACAGCCATCTACACTCGCCATGATCGAAGTGGGGAGGCTTGAAAAATAAGCCGCTGTGTTTCCCAAATACCCTTAACTGGATTTGAGAGTCTGGGATGGCCCTCCTCCAGAAGAAAAAAAAAGAAAAGAAAAAAGAAAAAAGGCTCAAGCACATCTATCAATTTGCAAACAGACTTAAAAGTGTCAACAGTGGCACACAAACCATAAGAAATGTTCTGCTTATCCTACACCAATGCACTCCTTCATGTGATGTAATTTCATTCTCTACAAGATTCTCTCTTTTACCCCCTCTTCTTCTGTCACTATTGCACAGAGGGGAACAGAGAGAAAGCCAATTCCAACAGTGACAGAAAACTGCCCACTCTTCCCCATAAAATTAGAAAAGCTGTTCGTGGTTTTTTTATCTTTCAGATTTCTTGGGTTTTATGGCTAAATACTAAAGCACTGGAGGCTGGTCATGCTTTAAGCTACTAGAAAAAGTTAAGCTTCAGCGTTGGGCAGCAGAGATATGGGCTATAAGCTGACAAGTAATTAAACCGGCATATCTGTAACAACTGTCATCTCTTATTTCTCCACAGCCTGGACGTAAACCAAAAGCAAGAAAGCCGAAAAGGATGGAGTTAAAAAAAAAAAGCGGGGCGGGGAGGGGGACAGTGAGAGAGTGAGAGAGAGACTCTTTACATTGCTGGGCAACTGGTATATCTCCTGCCGAACAGTTTAGCAGACTTGGGCATTTAGGGGATTGTGGAGGAGATCAAAAGGGTCAGGGATCCTTTTACCAATTAACAGCAGGGAGACGGACATCAAATAAGGTGTAAATTTCAGCTCTGCACTTTTCAGTGAGCCAAGCATGAAATGCATTCTAATGCTCTTTTTGAGTTTAAAGACGGCTTTTGAACCACCAATGATGTCACTGTGGCTTTCCCAAAGACGGGTTTAATCGCCTCTCAGAATGGTGTGTAGCCATCTTGTCCAGTGTGTAGATGTCAAAGGGAATGTCGAGTCAGTTATTGATAACGGCGGGACAATGTGTCTCTAGATTTACAAAACTGGAGAGGAGACAATAAGCTTGCTGTGGCAGAGCTTTGACCTCTTGGCTTGTGTAGCAGTATTAAGTGTTATTGATAAATCTGCAAGCTTTGTAAATGAGTGTTTACCTGCGTGGGTCAATTGAAATGTATGGTTTAGCAGCGACGGCTGTTGCTGGAGTTTCATACTGCACATTAGTGCATTAGGTATACACATTCCCAGATGCCAAATGTTTCAAATGCTTGATTGGTTCCATTATGTTTGCTTAGACTGGACCAGTATACAACATCATAGTTCAACTTTTTCACTGCTGGAGCAAGCAGGTCTCTGCAGCACTCAGTTATTGCAGCTACGTTAAAACCTTTGGTTTTAAAGCATGAATTTGTAAGACTGCTCCTTGATTAACATTGTGCAACACCTTACCTTACAGCAATCACTGATGCTACAAGTAGCTACTTGAATTCTGTTGGTGACTAATAGCTTGATAGTCTGCAATTTGCTCATCAGCCAGTAATTCAATAATTGCATTTTTCTGGGGTGACACTCTTCCAGCAAGCTCAGTTTTTTAGATACATGAAGTGTTTGGCTCGAAAAAAAAGAAATCCGACCAATGAGTCAAATTTAACCATTTATGGTTCATCTATACTAGAAGGTTTTATTATAAAAGCCAAGAAATGGAAAGAGCCTCAGTGGATTCTTACCTACAGCCCACCGGACACAGTTTATGTCCTTTAAAAAAGCATTGTAATTGCTATGGTTATCAACTAATTGCTAAAACATGTTAACAGTATTGGCCTGCACTGGTCTGCAGTCACCAAAACACAGTGATAGTTCTGTGTTATTTAGTTCAGAAGTAAGAGGTGTTTTGTTCTCTGTTGTTTTGTTGAGATTTAATGGCACTCAAAGCTGCTTTCAGTCTAAATAAGCTTAAATATTCTTGTAAAACATGCTGTTACTTAATGTGCCACAAAACCTGAGATAGCCAATCTGGCTGGCTGTATTTTAAGAACCAAGGATTTGTATCCATGGGAGCCAACTATCAAAGGAAAAAAGGCATTTATACAATCAGTGCATCTTCTGCCAGTGTGAACATTTCACTCCTGCATATAATTAGACATATTTCCTTTTTCAAACAATAGCCTAAGTTATCATCATTATAATCTGGTCATATTCTGCTCACTCCTTCATTATGCATACGCTGGTAGAAGTAAGTAGAATAATTGTTGGTAATTTAATTGAGTAATCTTAACTCACTCCATTGTGCTAAAGCCTGAGTGAGAGAAATAAAAAAAGAAAGATCCTTAATGTTTTTTGTTTTTTTTTCCACCCTGCTCATTATGCGTATTTTAAAACAATTTGCAATTCAAGGCCACACAAAGTGCTGGTGAGATGGAGAGAGAGGTAGGTGCTTGGGCTTCAAAGGATGCTGCAAGAGAATGACCCCGTACTCCACTTCTAGGGTCATCACCCCTGATGAGAGTGAGGAAGATGCAATTAAAAGAATTTAAAAACAATGTGTAACCAGACATTGTGGTGCTTATTATCCCAAGGTACCTTGCAAAATCATTGACCCAAACTGAGGCTCTCATCAATTAAAATACCAGGGTAACCCTTTCACAGTAGTGTATTATTGTATTGTATTGTAATATTTTGTACATATTCTTTTGTGTTCGCTATGAATTTTAGAAGTCATTAAAACCATTTTCTTGCCTTCATCATCAAACATACACTATATCGCTCTGTGCATTATGATTGCATTGCTGAAAACTTAAAAAGGAATTTTGACATATCAGTTCATACACAAATAAACTGATTAGGTCAACTTTCCCCAAAAAAGCACACATGGAGATACAAGATTTTTCATTTTTAATTTTGCATTAGACTTCCAAAGAATTAACAATTTAAATGATTTTGTCTCAGTAAGAGGCCATATGTGCATTTGCTCTTAGAATTCATGACAATCACTCGTAGTATTAATAACCAGTTTCTATCAAATTACAGTTTGCTGCAAAACCCATTATTTCTGTCCTCATATTAAATGTGATATCTGTCTGTACAACTCATGTCAGAGTCACTTTGGCGGAACAGTGATGTATTTATTTTTAGGGGATGTGAGCTTTCTCTCTCTCGCTCCCTTACTGTGTCTGTCATCCTTGCTCTCTCATAAAGTTATTGCTGAAACAAATGCAATCAAAATGTCATTGCAGGAATGAAAAGGAGCTGTTTAAAAATGCATCAGGAACCCGCCACAGAGGGTTCATTAATTCTGCTCAGGCTGTGTTGCGCAGTCGTGCTGAAAGCACTACTCTGAGACCCTATCCTCCGACACTCCCTTATCTTTATGGTGTAATTTCCCATTTAGCAAGTTAGCACCTAGGGAGAGCACAGTGTTGCTGGTCTAATTGGGCAAATGAGAACACAATACCAAACAAGCTCACTTACGTACTTTGTTTACAGATCCATTTGAACCCATGTGACAAAGCGGAATTACTAAGGACCCTATACAAGAGGCTTATCTTAAACTTTTATTTCACTACACAAATAGTTTGACAATGCATTGCAAATGAACATCTTTACACTTACAGAAATGATCAAAATCCTTCCCCTTTAAAATGTTTAATTTTTTAAAATCCATTGGTGTAGTATGACCATATTTTGTCAAGCCCATCAGGAAAGACGGATGGACAGTTCAGGATTGTTTGAAGAAACTATTCATAAAAGTAAATGAGCAGATTTGTTGCCATCCACATTTTCTTATTCACAGTATCAACTTCTCATCTCTAAAGTGATAGAAAAGGAATTAGCATACACACCATCAATAACTGAAGTCGGCAGTGTCACTTCATGTGATGGATAACAAAGGACTAGTGGCATGCTTCTGCAGATACTCAATTCAGACTGCCTTTGTGCCTACAGACTACATTTGAATAAGCGACATTAGCACAAACATGGATATACATACTTGTGTATGTATTTTACATGAAGAAACGTACACCAGATGACACAAAAAAACACACACAAACTACAGTAATTTGGAGAAGCCTCGAGTACCCACCGCTTTCTTTGTTTTTGCTTTCAAGGAGCCGGACTGTTTTGTCTTTTTTCTTTTTGTTCAATAGCTCTCATTGTCAACATGTATGAAGGACATCAGGAACGAGACAGTGTGTGTCTAAAGCCATTTGTTAAACACGATGGAGGCTCTGTCATGGTTTAGGGCTGCATTTCACCCAGTGATGTTGGGGATCTTGTCAAAAGCAATGGCGGGGGGGGGGGGGGCTCAAGACTTTTGCAAAGTACTGAAACTCAAACACACAAGCAACCCAGGAGCTATAATAAAACTATACTGCAATTGTTAAAAATCATTCCTAAAGTTGCACAAGAACATAAGAACACACAGACATAATATGGTAGTGTAGCGCTATTAGATTGGATTGCTGGTGGGTAAATTAGGCACACCTTTGTCACAAAGAGCTGATTCAGGCTGATTCAGATTCTGACAATGACACAAGCAATCCCCCATGTCATAATTTCCTGCCGAGGCATCTGTACTGCATGTTTTTGCAATCAAGTCGAAAGTATGTGTTTACTTTTGCATACCTTTTCATGTGCACATGTGCACAGTTACTTATGTCTGAGCCTCCGTCTGAATGAACATCATAGACTGGACATTTTGAACGGGTATATTTGTCTGATAAAGACATGTAGAGGAAGTGAAGAACAGACAAAACCTACTAGTGATCACACAATTTTTAGCAGCTGACTTATGGCCTGGCCCCTACCTGATGCCTCGACCAATCGGTCAGTCACAGCCTTTGCACGGACAACTGAGAGCAAATCCATACAAGTTCACACAATCTACCATCCCTACCCTTTCACCATGCTGTGGTTCCATGGCTTTCAATCTATGGTAAGTGTAAAACACATTCATGTTGGCAAAGAGTGAGAATGAAGCTATGACAGCTATACTTTGTATGTACGCACATATTTCACAAATAATTTCTATGCAATTTTCTATGACATATTTCTTAACATGTTCTGTGATATATGTGTTAAACCTTGCTTGTTTTGAACAGTGCATCAAAGTAACTATTTTCAACATGTATTTTCTAAATCTTTTACTAATATGTACAAAGGAGAAATCTCTTCTAAACTAAATCAAATCTAAATTCACATTTCATTATTTACAATTTTTAAAAGGTGATTGTAAAATTGAAAGAAAAAATCGTATTCTTCAAATGATTTTGCTGTGGTGAATTTTAAATAACTCTGTCACTTCAATTACTGTAACATAATAGAGAATGGTGCTTTTTTTGCCAATGGCAAGGTCAAACTGAAACTTATTTACCTTGATTTTTGGATGCCATTCATTTTCATCACACATGTTTTAAACCATATCACATCAGATAAAAGGAGGAGAAAAGCACTGTTGCATTACTACTACATAGTTTTTGCTTTATTTGTCTTTTTTATCTGCAGTGTAGAAGTTGTTTATGCCTTGCCCTCTGTTTGCTACATGTTGTTTTTGTATCAAACTCAGCTAAAGAGGCCAGAATCAACTTACCTGAATAATTAAAAACGTTCTTTGGGAAAAAAAATTTTTTTGACTCCATTGTTTGGAATTCATTTTAGCATAGATAATTTTGTTTTGTGCATTATTTATACTGTGGTAATACTGTGGAAGAAAAGAAGCTTTAACCGATCAGTGGCATGCAAGTAATGTACAACTTTGTTCTCGCATTGACAGAATGTACTTACATGCACATGCAGCAGCACACTCTCACAGTTCACAAGTGTCTGTATTGTGGTAGCTCCTATTTTCTGTATCAGACTTTTCAGGAAACAAATGTGGCCTTTAGCGAACACAAGCAAAGCCCAGCTGTGGCTGGAAGATACTATCAACTCTGTGTCTCCTTTTTTCACTTGAACGAGAGTGATAGAAATGAGAAACTGCAGTATGTATTAGTGCATAAAAAATGTGGCAAGCTCTTTCTGTGGTTGGTGTCAGTAACGCACAAGTCAAAAGCTATGCGTGCTAGATGTTATCGCTGAAAGCAGGCAGTGTTAAGTGGAAGAAAATTATGGCTTCTATTGTTTGGAGACTTGCTGAGGTTTATGTCAGATATGCAACAGTCAAATGCTGCTGATCACATGCTAGACGTGAAGAACATAAAAGGCATGCTTACAGAAAAAAAAACATTTGGGGAAGTGATGAAAAGGATACCAGCAAGCGTTTAGATGAGACAACAACATATATTCAAATTCAACCATGTTCAGAAGATAGTTCATACAAATGTAATTGTAAGGAGTAAAGTTTATTTATAATGAAAAGATGTTCAAACTTTGTGATTCAAATGTGTTCTGATTCTAACTCAAGACGACTGTTGATCTATTTAAGGGTCGAAAAGCTGTTTCTTCAAATGACACACTTTCGAGAAGGAGAAGAAAACACCCAATATAAAAAGAGGAAAACGCAAAACTGAGACAAAATTCAAACAAATTTATTTCAGCTATGGCATGTTGAAAATAAACACTGACATGTTAAATTATTAAAAGCTCTTGCATATTCAGAATGATAATTCAGAGACTAGCACGGTGTGAATTGCAATAACAAAATGTGCGTAAAGTGAATTATGTATAATAAAATTTGTTTTTGTATAACAAATGAACAACATTTCTCTATTTCTGTCCCACCATCAGATTCAATTAGTGAGAGAAAATCATCTTCACAAGTTTTGTTTCTGGTAAGCATTGTTTTGTTTTTTACTTTGTTCTTTGAGCTCTATGAAGAGATCAGTCACACATATTTGCATGACAAGTCTCTCTGTGTACTGCTTTGAGATGGGTTTGCTACAGCACTGTACTGTTGTAGCAAACTGGGTGCATATATTCCACCATAGTTTCTTGTATGTCTGCATATGCAGTTTACTGTAGCATACTTTTAGCTGTTTCTCAGATAATGAATGAAATTATTTAGAACCTCAATAATCAAAATGTGAAAGTGTGACTGACTGCACATATCTGCTTATTATCTAGTTAATATTACAAGGACCTCAGTTATCTGTACAAAGGAGAATAATGCAGAGTGTAGCTTAAGTAGTATATGCAACTTAGACGTGTTACTTTAAATGTAATCATATAATTATAAACAAAAAATACACTTTTTGTCATCTACATATATTGCAAACTTGGACGTGCTCACACACATGGTCCCCAGGGTTATGTGTAAACCACACACAGGTCTACATTTGCAGGTTGTTATTTTTGTGAGTACCATTGCAAAAATAACAGCCCACTGTGAACACTTGTCTTCCCCAGCCATTTCCAACTGTTAACCTAATCTTTATGATTATTGCAATGGCTTTAGCAGCAGGCCATTTCTGTCAGCAGACAGCAGTTCTCACTGTAGGGGATACTCCACACACGTGCACTAAGCCTTCAATCAGTGGGAAGACAGACAATCGGAGTTTTCCATATTTTGCATGGCGTTTTTGTAGCATTAGATTATTTTGAGTGGACAGACAGAGAAGACAGGTGAAAGAGTGAGGAACAACAGGAGAGGAGATTAGCCATGACAGGTTATGATGGGCTCGCTTAAAAATAATATATATTATGTAGTAACAACAATAAAAACTTGCGATTTGGATAGTATGGTGGTTTAGTGGTCAGCACTGTTGCCTCTCAAGATTCCTGGTTCGAAACCTCGCTAGGGTTGCTCCAACAGTTCAAAGAGATGTGAATTAAGCTAATTGGTGACTATAATTTTGCCATGACTGAGATGTAGATGAAGTGTTTAAAATGTAAGAAACAAAGTACTGTTTGAACATCTGTTGCAGTCTAAAGACATTCAAATTTTACATAAACTTTCTATATATATGTTTTTTATTTGTTTTCCATGTTTGTTAAACATAGAATGAATTTTAGCATTTACCATTTACAGAAACACTCATAAACGTCTAAAAAAAAAACAATGTACTTGCAGAAAATTCTTCTTGTTCTTCCTTTTTTTTGTTCAACAGATTTTTTTGTTTATTTTTTAAATATATTTGACTCATCATGCACTGAGTAGATTAAAAAAAATAATTTCTTATGAAAAACAAGTTTTTGAGCATTTAAACCACCCATGTTTCAGTAGAAACAATGAACGAGTAGTAAATCTGCATGGTTACATGAAACACTTATCTCAGCACAAAATTTCTCTAGTTCCCACACATCAGTAAAGGCAATAATGTAACCATCTGAGAAATGTTTGTTCTTACTAATTATGTTCGGCAGTGGGTCTAACTCTCTGTTTGCTTATCTCTGTGATTACCACATGAGGTGTCACACTAAAAGAATTTCAGCCCAAGGCCAATGACCTGTGAGGCCCTTAAAGTACCAGGCAGCACTGCAGGAAATCACTGAAGACGGTTCCTGCAGAATTTAGTGAGATAATACGCCCCCTCCCACTGAATATCCTTCACAACAAACATCAGACGTGGGCTAAAACTAAAAGATGTCTGATAAGGTTATTAGCAGTTCACACTGGGAACAAAGGTTGACACACACAGCTAAGATCAATAGCAGATGTTAGCAGGTAGTCTTAAATAGTTTTATAGTACAAATACCCCCTGTCAGGATGGACTAATGCAAAACAAATTTTGTTTATAGCACAAATACAAGTGTTTGTGTGAATGAGCTTGAGCTTCTGCTGGGAAATTTAGCAACCTTAATGCAACTCCAATAAATTTATGAAAAGGGAAAATGAAGTTGTTAGACTGGCAACTAAATACCCTTGTGTTTGCATATACCTTTGCACACTGTAATGTTTTCTGCTCATCATCACAGTGACTTCACAGTGACAGCACTCAGTCAGGCATCAGCTTGCATTAACCAAAGTTTAACGTCATTCAAGAGCACAAGATGACCTACTGAGAACATACACGGGTAAATCTGTAGCAATACAGCGCTTATTACTGTTCCCCCTCAGGCAAATACCTTTTGCTTAAGCCCCACGCAGGGGAACATTTTGTTTTATTACCTTGCAAGATAAGTCGTGAGTGAGGACAGGGGGAGGGCTGCTAAAAGAGAGAGTGAGCATAAAACAGAGGGGTGGGGGCTCTTAAGTATCTGGGGAATTAAAATATTCCAGCTCATCATATCAGTGTCTTAGTTCTTGGTTTTCATGTGGGGTGCACGTAATTATTACAGCATTTTAAAATTGAGCCAAGAAGAAAGATGAGTTCAAGTGCAAATTAATTTCAGATTACCACAACAAAGACAATCAATTCTCAATGAGGACGCCAGCAAAATGCTCTCGAAAGGGCCCGAGGTCTCCTACATACACACACATACGCACCCACACATAGAAAAGGACTAAACTAATAGCTCAAACAATTTGTGAAAAAAGCCCTGATTAAATTACACTTAAGATCTAAAGCACCGTACATGCTTACCTGGTACAGTCTTTAACTCTCTTTCCTCTGCCTTTCTCCTTCCCTACCCTCATCTGACACTCCCTCAATAGCCATCCCTCCCTCATTCCACTACCACCACCCAATGTCTCCTCTTTTACAGTTGTCTCACTCATTAGGAGTCCTATCACCAGTGTACCACTAGACCTCATTAAGGCAGCCTGAAAGCACAACTGTACCTCTGACTTTAAACGTCAAAGTAAAGAAGGAGCAGGTGGTGGGGGAAATTAGAGATGAAGAGTCAGCCTGGCCTGGCTGAGTAACACAAGGTAAAGAGAGGAATTGCCCATCTTAGATCTTTTCATCGGGCTAATTTTCTTGATAAACTCTGAGTCTAGCATTTTCAGCAGAGTTTAAAGGAGAGGAGAAAGGTTAGCCATATACAGTGCAAAGAATAAAAAGTGGTCTTTGTCCTTATGGTGAAGTCAAATTTTTATTTTTTGCACAGGTTAACCCCTAGTGTAGTATAAAAATGATCAGCTGATTTTATTTATAACTGGATTTAAAGTAACCCTTTCAAAATGGCACTAATTACTCACTGGAGAGGATTAAGAGCTATGAAATTGGCTTCAGAAATAGCATGCAAAAGACTTCACATAAAAACATTTGTTTGTTTCAACTTGTATTGATTACTAATCTCAGGGGCCGAGAAATGTGATACTCAACAGTATTAAATCTATGTACACATACACTTATTCAGCAGTAGGCTAATTTCAAGCAGTTTGTATATAACTACCAGTTTAATAACAAACTTATTTATTTATTGAAATAGAAAAGTAAACCTACAATATATATATATATATATATATATATATATATATATATATATATATATATATATATATATGCTGACAGGAGTGCTAGCCACTAAGATGAGAACAGTGCACTGTTGGAATGCTACTATGCAAGTAACCCCAGCAGAAGGGCTTATATGAATCTTTGATATCTAGCATCCAGATTGATGCCGATCTAAGAGCACACCACAGCAACCTCCCTAAACAAGGTGCAGTAACCATCACAGTGGTAGACACCCAAGAGAAGGTCTCCAGTATGAAGAGTTGGACAGCATCATACCCTGACATGCCTACATGCCTACTGGCTGAAGATGCTGACTGCACTCCACAAAGAGCAATATCTCTCTCTCTCTCTCTCTCTCTATAAAACACCCAGCACGCCCCTGCGGGCGGTTTATCCTTCAAGCTTGGGTCCTCTACCAGAGGCCTGGGAGCTTGAGGGTCCTGCGCAGTATCTTAGCTGTTCCCAGGACTGCGCTCTTCTGGACAGAGATCTCCGATGTTATTCCCGGGATCTGCTGGAGCCACTCGCCTAGCTTGGGAGTCACCGCACCTAGTGCTCCGATTACCACGGGGACCACCGTTACCTTCACCCTCCACATCCTCTCGAGCTCTTCTCTGAGCCCTTGGTATTTCTCCAGCTTCTCGTGTTCCTTCTTCCTGATATTGCTGTCATTCAGAACCGCTACATCGATCACTACGGCCATCTTCTTCTGTTTGTCTACCACCACTATGTCTGGTTGGTTAGCCACCACCATTTTGTCCGTCTGTATCTGGAAGTCCCACAGGATCTTAGCTCGGTCATTCTCCACCACCCTTGGGGGCATCTCCCATTTTGACCTCGGGACTTCCAGGTTATACTCGGCACAGATGTTCCTGTACACTATGCCGACCACTTGGTTATGGCGTTCCATGTATGCCTTGCCTGCTAGCATCTTGCACCCTGTTGTTATGTGCTGGATTGTCTCTGGGGCATCTTTACACAGCCTGCACCTGGGGTCTTGCCTGGTGTGATAGACCCCAGCCTCTATGGATCTTGTACTCAGAGCTTGTTCTTGTGCTGCCATGATTAGTGCCTCTGTGCTATCTTTCAGTCCAGCTTTGTCCAGCCACTGGTAGGATTTCTGGATATCAGCCACCTCCTCTATCTGCCGGTGGTATATACCGTGCAGGGGCCTGTCCTTCCATGATGGTTCCTCGTCTCCCTCCTCTTTCTTGGGTTTCTGCTGCCTGAGGTATTCACTGAGTACTCGGTCAGTTGGGGCCATCTTCCCAATGTATTCTTGGATGTTCGTTGTCTCATCCTGGACTGTGGTGCTGACACTCACCAGTCCCCGGCCCCCTTCCTTCCGCTTATCGTACAGCCTCAGGGTGCTGGACTTGGGGTGAAACCCTCCATGCATGGTAAGGAGCTTTCTTGTCTTTATGTCAGTGGCTTCTATCTCCTCCTTTGGCCAGCCTATTACCCCAGCAGGGTACCTGATCACGGGCAGGGCGTACGTGTTGATGGCCCGGATCTTGTTCTTACCATTCAGCTGACTCCTCAGGACTTGCCTGACCCTCTGCAGGTACTTGGTGGTTGCAGCTTTTCTAGCGGCCTCTTCATTGTTCCCATTCGCCTGCGGGATCCCCAGGTACTTGTAACTGTCCTCTATGTCTGCAATGTTGCCTTCTGGTAGTTCAATCCCCTCAGTTCTGACTACCTACCCTCTCTTTGTTACCATCCAACTACACTTCTCCAGTCCGAACGACATTCCAATGTCACTGCTGTATAGCCTGGTAGTGTGGATCAGTGAATTGATGTCTCGTTCACTCTTGGCATACAGCTTGATGTCATCCATGTACAGGAGGTGGCTGACAACTGCTCCGTTCTGTAGTCGGTATCCATAGCCAGTCTTGTTAATGATCTCACTGAGGGGGTTCAGGCCTATGCAGAACAGCAGTGGGGACAGAGCATCTCCTTGGTAGATCCCGCACTTGATGGTGACTTGTGCTATGGGCTTGGAGTTGGCCTCTAGTGTTGTACGCCACATCCCCATTGAGTTCCTGATGAAGGCTCTTAGGGTCCCATTGATCTTGTACAATTCTAGGCATTCCAGTATCCAGCTGTGGGGCATTGAGTCATGTAATCTTGTAATCAATCCAGGCAGTGCACAGGTTGGTCAGTCTGGTCTTGCAGTCTCGGCTGACTGTTCGGTCTACCAGTAGCTGGTGTTTTGCGCCTCTGGTATTCTTGCCAATTCCTTTCTGTGTCCCGCTGTTACGTTCCCCTGGGGGGGGGGGTCTAGGCGGTGAGGGGGAAGTAACAAAAGTGACCGGGTCAGAAAAAGGAGTCAAGGAGGCGAAACAGTTAAATAAAACAGTTTTATTGAAGTAGTTCAACTAAAAGAGACGGACAAGCCGTTATCACCATAAAACACCAACAAAACACAAACAAAACTCAGGCGTTGGTCAAATAAAGCAAAAAGTCAAAAGGAAAGCGCAGCTCACTAGCTGGAAACCACACTACACAGCTCACTAGCTGGAAACACCACAAGACACTCAGCTCACTAGCTGGAAACCACTCTACTGGCACTCTGGCCCAGAGCTCACCTTTCTCGGGGCTTAAATACCCTTAATTGCTGATGGGAGTCAGCTGCGCCGGAGGGAAAGGTGGCATCTCAGGTAGGAGGTAGTGGGACACGCCCACACAGGCACCCTCAGGAGAGAGAGAGGCCCTGTACCTGTTCATCTTATCCGATATGATGCCTGACAGGAGCTTCCATGTAGTACTGAGGCAGGTTATTGGTCGGTAGTTGGAGGGGACCGGTCCCTTCTTGGGGTCCTTGGGGATCAGGACCGTCCGACCTTTGGTTAGCCATTCCGGGTGTCTCTCGTTAACTAGCAGCTGGTTCATCTGTGCTGCCAGATGCTCATGGAGTGCAGTCAGCTTCTTTAGCCAGTAGGCGTGAACCATGTCGGGCCCTGGTGCTGTCCAACTCTTCATACTGGAGACCCTTTCTTGGATATCTGCCACTGTGATGGTTACTGGACCCTGTTCAGGGAGGTCGCTGTGGTCTGCCCTCAGATCCACTAGCCACTGAGCATTGCCGTTATTGGTTGCATCCTTCTCCCATATGCTCTTCCAGTATTGCTCCGTCTCCAGCCTTGGTGGTGCTGTTCTCTTATTATTATTGTTCCCTTGCCACTGAGAGTACACCTTTGCTGGTTCTGTGGAGAACAGCTGGTTTATTCTCCTGCCTTCTATCTCTCTGGTGTACCTCCTCAAGCGGCTGGCCAAGGCTGTGAGTCTTTGCTTGGCAGTTTCCAAGGCCTCAGGTATGGACAGCTTGCTGTATTTCTTATGCACCTTCTTTGTTGCACCTTTCTGCAACTCCGTTAGTTGGCTAACCTCCCTCCATGCTACTTTGATCTTCCCCTCTATGTGTGTGTGTGTGTGTGTGTGTGTGTGTGTGTGTGTGTGTATTCATGGGAGATCAGATAACTCAAGAAAGCAAAATTAATTATTTAATTAATAATAACAGACTTGCATATTTGTCAGAAACATAGGTGGATATGGCAACATGGTGCACTATAATGATGCTTTAGTAACAGAATAAGCACTGCAATTTCACTCCAGCCATTAGTTACAATGTTATGATTTGCCAGTTAGTAAAAAATGCAGTGCCAGTAAAACCAGGCACTCACCAGTGGAATAAACTTCACATTTCATGTGATTTACTGTCATTTTCCACAAACTAACAAAATTGCAAAATTGTTCATGAGTTTGACCTCCTCGTTAAGTATAGAAGGAGGAAAAACAGTAACTCACTTCAGACAGAAAACAAGTTTAGAGTTAAGAGCACTCTCACGACTTTGATACAATAATACTTCAAATGGTAGAGATGATTTTGTCTCCTTCAGATCAACTCTTGTGTTTATTTCAACACATAAGATTTAAAATGTTTCAGTTTTTTCATGCCTTATTTTTCATTTTAAGAACAGTCGAAAGCCTGTCTGCTTTTTGACATCAGAGTAAAGACATCACAAATACAATTTATCAGATTATTTAGAACATATCCTGGACACTAATGAATTACATTATTATTAATAATCAAGGCCAATTTTATTATTATTGGCTCATTCATAGCTCATTCATTTATTGCCTCAGGCTAGATATCATTTTAAGATAACATCATCAGGATGAGTAACAATTGCTGTGACAGGAGCTTGACTTTGAATCAAAGACTGTGTAAATTTAACTGTTTAGTTCTGCCTTTCCAAACACTTCTTTTACGATCCCCTTTGCTTCACCAGCTTTCCTCAACTTACAATACACCCTTGCTGTGAAAAGAGGTTATCCACACTCCTGTCAAGCTGGCTCAAGCCCCACAGTCCTCCAACTATACCCCTTACTTTCCACAATCCCTTCCCCTCTCTGTCTGTCTTTGCTTCCTGCTCTCACTCCACTCCGCACTCATACCTTGACCCCTCACACCTCCTTTCCCTTCCTCTCTCACAACCTCCACCATTCATCCCTCTATCTATCCATCAACGCACCCTGACTAGAAAGGCCTAAGGATTTCTCCCATCCTGCATGCTTTTCCTTAGGGAACCTGTTGTAGAGTTGAGAGCTGAATGGCTCCTAACGCTGAAGGGGAAAAAAAGAAGTCAAGCCTCATTAGATTCTCATTACCTTTGCATACTGAAAGCAGCAGAGATTTTTTTTTCTCTATAAAATTGCAGCTTCTGAGCTCCCTGGGAATTGCACTGAACACCCCTCCCCACTTTCACCACCCTCCTCCCATGTCCCAATTCTACTATCAAGCAACACCCCCTCCAATATTCCCTCTTTCCCCACCCTTCCTATATAATGACTATGCAACACAGACTACAGACTGACTTAGTGAAGGGAATTAAAGTTGTATTTCAATTCCAGTTGCACAATAAATCCTATCATTAGAATAGTCTGTTAAAGTTTAACATGTCTTGAGCTGCTCTCCTCCAGAGTCCATTAGATTGTTCCTTTAACAGCAAGTATCACGTTTTAAAAGTCCATCATGTCATATTGGAGGCATGTAAAAATATCACATTTTAGATCTGTTTCTCAAACAGTCAGTCTCATCTTCCACCTCCTCCCTCCAATACACTAACCGTCACACACAGGCATTATCACATCCCAGGTGATCGAGTCTATGTGTGTGACTATGAATGAATTCATGACCCCTTGATATGAGCAGACTGAGCCCTCTAAACTTCCAGTCAGAGTTTTAGCTCTCATACCAAGGCAGAAAAAAAAGACAGACATGATCATGTTTGACACATCACATCATGATAATAACCTTGAGATTTACTTTAAGTAAACTTAGAGCTTTACTCAAACAATTTACCTTATTTTACTTTAAGTTGGTGACTATGCAGTTAAGACTTACTTATGCAGTTGAGAGTTGGTAATTTTTTTTCTGTACTCCTAATTCTGTTAAGAACAATTTAGAACAATTTACCATTTGACAGTCGTGCTTCGTTGCAACTGGTCAAGAAAAGCATGCAGTTTACAAATGTAAATAACTGTAAATTTATATATATATAAATAACAACATAGGTGGTTCATTTGACTAGAGATTCCTTTAAAAAACTATAATCTAAAATCCAATGAGATGAAAGATGGATACCCAGTCTTGCAGTTGCTCCTCTGTTGCTAAGACATAGGGTAAGAAGAGTATGTGAAATTATCAGGACCGACACAACGTTCAGGTGACAGTTTGCAATGGTTTTTATTTATATGACAACGCTCTCTTTCTTGATTTCGATGTCGGGTCAGTCAGCTTTCCAGCTGATTTCCCACTACACACTCATCTCTCCCCTCGGGTCCCAGCGTCACTGAAAAGGGGAGCTTATGATTACTAAGCAACTGCCCTACTAGCCACCCTGGCACTGCCCCTTGAGCCTGCTGCACCACCTCTCCACTGCAGCAGAGCCAGAGATCACACCCCTGCCACAGAGTTGTACTGAAACAAATAGGATAAAAAGCCAAGAAAATGAGACAAAACAGAAAAACCACAGTTAATTAATTCTTAACTAGGCAGTCAGGCTGATAGTTAGATGGTTAATTTGGTTATGGTTCTTCATGGCATATCACAATAAAATTATCCCCTGACAGTTCAAGACCACATTTTATTAACCCTCCCATAATCCCTCATGGATTAGTGGTCATAGAAAAACATAGAGTTTGGTTACATAGACTGAAGCTTTCTGGCTAACAATCTTTGGCTTAGTATACATATATCATATATGAAACAATATTTTCAGTGCATTTTATTATTTGTTATTAATAAGATCTTCAGTGTTAAGCACATTCAACTTGCATTTTTTATTTTTGTGGTAAATATTTTTTTTTTTCATGAGATGTGATTACATGTCTGCCATAAGTATTTACAAACTCTTGCTTTACTGGATGAGTATTAAACATCCCACACTGCAGTATATTAAAGTATTAAACATTTTTCCTTAAATCATACAAAAGATACCATATAATATTTTTATTATCTCGTTCTGAAACTACTCTGTCAAAACAACAGACGTGAAATGGGATCTCTGTTCTGTTTGCTGCACTTCTTTGTGAACACCCCCCCAGAATCCTGATCAGTCCCACATGCTAGGGTCACACGGATAGTGCAGTTACTTACAATGTAAGTACGTGAAACACAAATTAAATGTAATTTCTTCAACGTGTTCTAATGCAGTGCTTAACAGTACTTAACTTATCTTCTCTTCGGTTAGTGGATTAAAGAGAAGAAAGTATTCTTCTTCTTTATATATCACAAAACTTTTATGTTTTCTTTTAGTGGATTGTATTTTCTTATTATTCAATAAACATTGGGGGTGTTCTTACCTTCACATTTATATCAGTGCCTGGAACCCAGTGAACCACAACCTATCTGGTAACAAATGAAGAGAGAGGGCTAGGTGATTAATGAAGTGGTCCACGATAGTAAACTGACTCTGATAACAGTTTCTCTTGCAAATAATAAATTACAAACCTAAAATTCTTCTAGGAAAAATAATAGGGAGGTATGAGGGTATATGAGGAAAACGTTCGAGAGGGAGATTGGAGAAGTGTGTGCGTGTCTGTTTTGTGTGTTAGTGTCTGTGGGTGTAAGGAAAGGGAGGTTGCAGGGGAAAATAAAGGGATACATTGCAGTCATGCTGTTTAAACACAGGTGAACACACACTAAAAATAATTAAAAAATAAATAAATAAGTAGTCATAGTTCCCCTGCACCTCTTTCCTCTTCAGAATTTTATTCCTTTCATTTTTTAAATCAAGGATTTTGCATCCAGAGCTGATAGTCAAAAAATACAATAAGTCCAATGCCATATTTGCTCCACATTGTGCTGTGAAAACACATTTGTTGGGCTTCCCAGCTGTAATTTCATTTTTGCTGTTCTCAGATTGCAGTATCTACTCTGAAGTTCAATTTCATGCAACTTGTTTTATAACATTTCCTCAAAGAGGCTACAATAGAAACATAAACACTGAACTTAGAAGTTGCACTGTATGTTTGTATGTAAATTTAAGCAGATCTTAAAATTAGGTAAATACAACTTCTGATGAACAAAAAAACTTGACACCTTTCACCTGACATTATTCATATATTTGTTTATATTATTTATGGTTTTTTTAATTGCTAAAATAAAGAAGCAATGTGTGAAAAATGAAGAATGACCTTATTGCTTCCATAGGACTTAGTACAGTGAGAAGGAACCAGATGTTGGTTGATAAATACAACAATGCACTTGATGAATGATCATCAGTAACTACCTCTATAAAAGCAGAAGTCTTGGCAGTTTGCTGTATTCAGGTGTGTTAATCCAATGCCAATGAGGAAAGATGTCAACAATGATCTTAAAGGAGTAACTGCTGCTGTTCATCAATCTACGAATGGTTATAAAGTAATTTACACACAATTTGAAGTTCATCTTTCTACAGTGAGAAGGACTAACAAATTGAAAACATTCAAGACTCTAGCAGTCTTCCTAGAAGTTGATGTCCCAGGAACATCACCCTAAGGTTAGAGAAACATCAAAAAACACAAGACTTCTGAAAAAATGTCCTTTAGCCAGACAAAACCAAGCTGGAGTTGTTTGGCCATAATGCATAGTGGCAGATTTGGAGAAATCACACATATCAGTGCAAATATGTACTCATAGTAACTGTGTTACTATGAGGTGGTGGTGGAGAGGTGATGATTCAGACTTGTTTTGAAGCCACGGGATCTTAAGTCAACCGTGAACTCTTAAGTCTTGCAACAGGGCAATGATCTCAAGCATAGCAGCAAAGGAACAAAAGAATGGCTGAAAAAAAGAATCAAGGTATTGCAATGGCGCAGGACAAAAGTCAGCCATGGTGAATGCTGTAGTTTTTAAATCATTTTTAAGACCTGGCTGGAATATTTCTTATTATATCCTAACATGTAAAACATATAACATGTAGAACCGAAAGAGGTGTGAAGAAGTCTAAGTTTAAATTACATCTCACATTGAATATTGGACACAAATTGTTGGGTTGCAAATCTTTTCCATATTTGGTTGAAATATTATGCCATCTGTGATTATTTAATTTAATTTTATGAAATTGGATGAGCTTGCATTGCCATCTTATTGTAGGCAGGTTGAATCTAAAAAAAGGTAATGCTCAATCTTCAAATTGGATTTTAAAAAATAAGAAAATAAAAACCTGTCTATTTTGCAGCTGGATGAATTAATTTAGTTTAAAGGTGTTTGTGTGATGGTACTGACCCTGCGAAGAAAAAAAAAAAGAACAGAACAGACAAACAGAGAAGTGTGAAAGATGGTAATATAGAGAGAAACAGATGGATGGAGAAAAGGCAAATAAAGGCAGATTTTGCACTATGATTGGAAAAAGAAGCAACTCAGACAGCCTCACCTTGGGCCCTGGGCCCAAACCCCCGCAGCACACAAGACCCCAGTAACCAGAGGAAGTTGCCAGGCCCACAGAAGCCTTGGAGGTAATTAATCATTTTAACCTGAAGCCTGTCAAGATACCACTCTGTCTCACTCCCTTTGCTGATTTCCTTGTCAATTATATGTCCAGACAATTCGACAACCTCTCACTCTGTCTTCTTCCCTTTCTCTTACTCCAAACTGCCATCTGTAATTGTTTAAAAAAGTTGCTTTGAACCTTCAACTTTTTTGACTGCTGAGTGTTTAGCTTAGTTTCAGGTTGCTTCTGCAATTGAGGGTTTGAAGATATTTTTTTTTCTTAATGAACCCAAATACAACATGTAAGAAAAAGAAACGGATGAAATTAGCAGTCTGCACTCTTATGACAATGAAATAAATAATCCATTAAAAAAGAGGAAGTGTTACACTTGCTATCTGCTCTTTGTAGCTTCACTTCCACAAGCATACTTTTTTTTTTTAGCATGCAGTGTTTTGTAAGTTACATTGGCTCCTCAGTGAGAACTGGATATTGCAAGTTTTAAATGTTAATTTCCACTCCACCCTTCCATGAGAAGTATTTTTTCTGGAATACTGCACAAATCTCAATCATCCCAATTCCTGTAACTACTGTGCTGGTCCCTGACAGCTTTCCCAGTGCTGTTGTGTGACCTAGAGGGCTGGTCCCCAGTGGTAGTCTCCTGTCTCCCAATTACAGCTAACAGACTTACTCAAAACCTGCCTCGCCAGGTTCGCTTCCATATTCTCTCTTTCACTTTTCATTGCTGTGTGGTTCTGTGTGTGGTATGAGCTTTTTCTTCTTCTTTTTTCTCTATCCTTTTCACTCTCTTGTTCTCTGTTCTCCCACCATCTCTCCTTCTCTTCCTCCATCCTCTATGCCTACATCCCTCCTTGTCCTCCAGGGACCGAGTGCAGTACTAGTGCTGCCGCTATGCTTGCCAAGAACAGATGTCCAAGAAATACCAACCCAGTGAGAGAAAAGTAGTGAGAAAGAGAGAGGAAGCACATGGAGGCAGATTAGGTGAACCGTAGGATCTTCTGGTGCCGTCTGGAAATGTGGGACTTCATTCAGAGATTTGAAAACCTGTGTTGTTAAGCTTATGGTTTTTGTGTTCCTACAACATTAGGGATTATTATTATAAAATATTATTATTATTATTAATAATATTATTGTTGTTGTTGTTATTATTATTCACAAACAAATTCTAAAAGATAACCATATTTTTATTTCTTTTAAACTTTTGAGTACATGTAACTTTAATAGAGAAAAACATTTTTTTTCTCGCTTCCGTACTTTTCCCCCAAAGTTTTGATAAAAGACATTCAGGATATATTAATATGTAGGATAATTTCTTTCTGATATCATCTGATATTTGAGAAAAAAGTATGAGAGTTGGTAATTATGTACCTGCTAGGTTTGTTTAAAGTACACTGTTTGACATACAGATCAACTGGATCAATCAATGAATTTACAAAAATACATCCTGATAATCTAAAATAACTTGTAAGGAAGGAAAGAAGACTAAGTTTTTAAAGTGATGAGATGCAAATCCACCCTGTATGATGCTAACTTATAAGATAAATTTGCATTCACTTGTGTGATGTATCCACAAGTGGCACATGAGTGAATCCAGTGCCAAGGATTTCTTGCTTGGCAGTTTGGTTTCTCTGACCTTGTGGCTTTTTCTTGAATCTCTTCCGCTTAACCTTGCATGGATGACAGGAGACATGAGTGAAAGAAAGCAAGTAGGCCTATTAACATAACGTATAGCCCATTTCACATTGGCCTTGTCGAGCCAGTGTTTTGGTAGCTGTCGTGAATATGTGACTCCGATAGCTATGTGTCATGTTTCTTGCAAGCTCTACCTGGGCACCTCCACTTGAGTATTTGCATTTGTGAGAACAACCTGTGTGGACCTTCTCCTGTTGTTGTGTTATATTTATTATAAAAACAGAGTACCTAATTTTCCTGGTACTGTTTTGAATTCATGTGCAAAAACAGCCTTAGCTTAAATTACATTTCCTTTGTGTTTCCAAGAATATGTGTGTTACCAGGGATACAAGTGAGCATTAAACCTTTGCCCCATATTCAAATATGTCCATGTTTTCTTTTCCTTCATTTATATACTTTTATTTCAAGTGAACTAAGTCTAATCTAGCCAAACTGTTTTTCTGCCACATTTTATAATATATGTTTATACTTGTAACGTACAACCTTGTGACCCTCCGAAAGGAAACTAAATATAAATGGGTTTAAATTTAAGAAACAGGGAATGAAGTGATAAAACCGCAACCTGGAGAAAAGAGTAGAATGTAAAATTAGTGAGAGAGAAAACACACATAAAGGAAAAAAAATGTGCCTGGTGTGGAACAAACCAGTGACCCAAGTAACCCGAGTTCCTCCCAGCAGATTATCATGGGCACTGTGTGATTAAGGCCAGCCTTATTAGCATAATGATTTCCCATCCTCCCTATTCTCTCCTTCTATCCTGCCATCCATCCTTCCTTCCCTGCTTTCCTCTTTTTCTGGGCCCCGTGTTGTTAGCCACCAGCTCCCAGTGCTCCTCAAGTACTTTAAGCTTGTTAATAATCATTATGGGTGTGCAGTGAAGTGGGGGAAAGGAATAATTACCTCACCTGAGCCAAACCAAATTAACCCCTTTTCATTTTTTTTCTCCTCTTTGACTGTTGTCAGTTACCCATTCCATATCCCCACCCACCCATTTGCACATGTGCACACACACAGACATAGCATTCACCTGGGACCTATTAGGGCTGTCTGTTATTAAGTGCTGAAATAATAAGTGCTTGCACACACCATTTGCTATTTGGTAGCAGAGGTACCTGTTTGGATTACATCTAAAGGGTGCTGTTTCACAAAGAAGGAGCCAAGATGAGTAAAACCAAAACATGCTTTTTGTCCATGCTGAAGAGTTATATATACACATATAATACATATATATGTAATATTATATATATATATATATATATATATATATATATATATATATATATATATATATATATATATATATATATATATATATGTATTTTCAACTCTTAGTTCACATTGAACGTGCAAATTCTGTCACCCTCGAATACATCATTAAATGCATTTAAAACATGTTTTTTCATGTTGTTCAGGTCATTCAGAGCATGACAGTAAGTAACAAGTGAACCAATTTATACAATTTTCTAAACATTTATTTTCAGTATTTTGTTCATAATAAATCCAATTTCCTCCTCTCAGCAGAGAGTAGACCAAAGACATATGTCTGTAATATTATAGCCTGATGCTCAAATAGAGATAGATTAGGGGCCATAAGAAATGAAAAATGTTTAAATTGTTAAGGGAGAGGGCTGATATTTTCCATATTTCACTCTGCGTATATCAAAATGACATAATCTTAAATGGGAGGAAACAGAAGCGAAAGCTCAGTACATATTTCTCATTTGAGTCAGCTGAGAAGTCAAGGGGTGTAATATAAGGCTTGCTTAACTGCATTAAGAATGTGAATAGAAAACAGATGTTGCCCTTTTTCCCATGTCAAAATGTTCGGCATTTCTGTACTCCAACAAGTGAAAATCAGTGATGCTGGGTAAATGGCTTCCAAAAACCCCCAGATTATACCCAAATAGGAGCATAAACCCGATTAGCACCTTGTCTTCCGTGTTATATTTGTGTACTATTATACCTTTATTTTTACAATAGCAGTGAGGCAGTGCGTCTACCTACCACTGTAGTCTTGAGACAGGGTACTTATTTATACAGTTATGCTGTTAGGGGAGAAATTTGTTCTTTAATGTAACAGTACAGAGTTGACCTTTTAAAAAATGCCTGAAAACAAGCTAAGTAACTATGAAGCTTGTTAGAATATCTGTAAATTCTTCACACTTACTTCATTAGTGAAAAATCCAGACAGCATTATCTAGATATAAAAGAATGAGACACGTTATGAGGCAGAGATCAAAGTATATTGAATCTATTCATATGTACATTACAAACATGAGCTTTGTTTATGGAACAGAAGCTATTAAAGAGTTTGAAAACCCTCTAGAGCCCCCATCACTGCTTAGTTTTGCAAGACAAAACATAAGCTCCTGAAATGATCTCCACTAAATGCCTATAAGCAAATTAAACATGGGTGTCTCCGCTGCTCATCAATGACAGCATTCATGGGAGGGATATGTAATGAAAGACTTGGAGTACAGGGGGATAACGCTACAAGCACAGCCATCATCACTCAGGTGTGTGGCTGAGATGAAGGATCAAAGGCAGACTCTGCCACTGGCATGCCTCTGCTGTGCTGCCGGCCCTGCTGCCAAAAAATCACTAGGTTTATTTCAGGGGAGATAAAGTAAGGATTAGGAATAAACAAATGCTTGAACTCACAACATCATTTACACAAGAAACAACAAGCTGGAGATGTGGGAGGCCTTCTGTACTTCAATTTGAGTGCTCAGTCTGAGGGAGAAGGTTGGTGTGAAAAGGCCTGAAGAGACGCTGACATTGCATTCAAAAAATGTGTTTTTTTTTATTGTTGATCCATTAAAACCTGCTGAGATGTAAAGGTATGAACAAGGTTTGCTGTTGAGACAGTTTCCTGGTAGAAGATGATGCTCACTGATTAACTTTAAATTCTTTATTTGTCATTTTATAAATCAAGGTTCAGATCTTTCTTAGAAATTTAGTGATTATGTGATGGTAATCAAATTCTGTTTTTCATTTGACAAAGAGGAGTGTGCATTTGTTTGTTACCATTACTATAAATACAGTATGTCTATATAGTTGTTAGGTTAAAGGATGTTGACACATGCAGCTATGCAAGTCACGATCGACCCCCATAACCAGTTAACCACTCTTTAGACTCATTCCCAGGTCCCTTTCCATCTCTTCATCCAAGCAGTAGCATGTTGTTTCACAGGCACAAGCCCGTGTTTTGTTTTGTTTTCCCCTCTCTTTGTTTTTAATTGCTACCATGGAGGTCAATTAATTTCACTTCCCCCCCACTCTCTATCTGCAGCCCACACAGCTGCGGCACAGTGTGTTTGTTAGCCCATCTCCTTCCAAGCCCTAATGCCACATCACTTCAAATGGATTAATCGAGCCACTTTGTTGTTTAATCTCGCCTCGGCAGAACTAGTGGGTGGGTGGTTTAGGGGGTGGGTGTGTGTGGGAGTGGTGTGATCAGAGATGCACAGGCTTGTCTGTCTTTGTCGTGGACAGACATACTGACGGGCAGACAAATGATTGCGCAGGCAGAGGAACGGAAGGACAGAGGGACCGAATGATAGGCAGAAACAGGCACTGAGGAAGACAAGAAATGCAGATGAGGTGGCATTACTGATAGACACATCGAAAATGTAAAAAAAAAGGACAAATAGCTGCAAACTTGTCTGAATAGTCACATTTTTTTATGTAAAGTTGTCAGTAATTTTTCAGTGTTATGAAGCTGCTCATCTCATATCAGTTTGTACAAAACATTAAATTACATCTAGAAGAACACAAATTCATGCGGGCCTGATGAAACATCCACTAACAATCAAAGGCCTGCAGCGCGCGATGCCAAACGCTGTTTCTTTCGACACACATCCACACATGCACGTACACACACACACACACACACACACACACACACACACACACACACACACACACACACACACACACACACAGAGAAGCACAATTAAAGGTCCTGTTTGATGTTTTGATGCTTTCATGTTCCTGATGACAATTTCATCGAGAAGGAGGGAGGTTGCATGGTTCGAACCTCCTGGCTACGAGTGGACAGACATTTGCAACAAGAAAAAAAACCGACACGGTGCCTCCCTGACAACACACAGTCAGAAGCACACACAAACCACATGTACACACATATGTACACAGCCAGCCTTCCAGCTACCAGCATTGCTTCCCCCCTCTCTCTTCTGATCTGCTGAGTCAGCCCAAGCCCCTTAAGATGTTTTGCCTTTACTAGATATCAGAGAGTGCAGAAGAAGAGAGAATGTGATGGGAGAAATAGAGTACAAAAAGGACAGATATTGGTCTGGGGACAGTCAACAGACCTTTGTGATCTTTTAATTTTTTTTCTCTTAATTTTGTTTTCCACCCTGTTGGTTGGGTTGAAGCGGCGGGGTATCTATGACAGTTTGCATGCATGATTTAAAAGTTGTTTAAGCTTTATATGCATGAAAAATTGCCCAAATCAGTCTTATTTGAGACAAATCTTTTCTTATGGCATTTGTAAACTGTAAATTGTAAAGGAAAGAAACATTCTTATAAGGCTTATTTGATTATTCATCAGATTAAAAATGTACAAACTTGAAAACAAAGCTAAGATCACAATTTTAGCAATATTTAGGTGTTTTTAGGTGCTTTGCATTTATGATCAGCTTACTGATGAGACAGTTGTTTGAAAGGCAAAATACACGGTGTATCTTTCATATGAATGATAATCATGTTGTTTATCCCTCATTCTGTATTTCATGAGCATCCTACTCAAAATGAGGACAGAGCCTGTTTGGGTGACCTCAGCAGAATAAGTCTGATTGAAATATAGGTGGTATATTTTATACGTGTGTGGATGTGCACGTGGAAGTACATGCTAGACAAAAGGAACACAGACACACTGTGGTTTCCTCTGCTCTAAACGCTGGGCTTTAGGGGAAGCAGTGAATAAACGGTTTTCAGTTAGCCCCGAATCAGAAGTTCCTTTGCTGATAAGGAGAGCCAGAGAGCTGATGAAGAGGGCAGGTGAGAGAGGGGCCAGTGTGGTTTTCTGCCAAGGTGACAGTTGAGTAATATCAGTGTTGCTATTACAAGAATCAACACCACCAACATCTAAAATCAGGTCAGAAAAGCGTCTCAAGATGCAGATAACTATGGAAAACAAGATAACTTCTGTTTGTTGTTTTTTCCATTGTACATCGTAAATGTGCTTTTAAACCCAATGACAATTTTCGACAACGTAAATAAATTTATGGATATCAAAACTGGAAAAAAATGGTATAGCCTATCTGCCGTAATATACATCTTAAAGGAAAAGGAAAAACAAGGAAAGAAAAAAAATCTATTACGTAAAGAAAAGGAAAAATGTGCAGCCCTCTTTCATCTGCTGGCGGATAATCCTTTATTACATGAAAACCAATGCTCAAATTACCAAATAGCCCCCTATAAAGCACCATAACTTTATAATCTGTTCATAATTAGCATTTCAATTATCCTACACATTAATGTTCGACCTTCAAGAACTCTGACCTGCCTCTAATTGGTGCTCATATCCAATCATTGCAGTATATGAAACTAGCCATGACCAAACAAATGGACCTCAGGTACAGCTAATTTCTGGAGCAATTATCTTTTCATGTTGAGAGATTTAGCTGATTATCTGCACAATTTCACACAGTTTTTTCTCTCAGTGTGATTCTAAATGGCATTACATTATAAAAATATTTTTAATCACTTTTTAAAGCCTGCACAGAGCACGTTCAGATGGTATAAGTCTTAATGCCTGATCGTGTGGAAATTTTCTAAATGCCTGTCCACTCAAGTACATAAAACCATGAAAAGACCTGATATATTTTACCACAGAGAATTTTAAAGACATGAAAGACTTTTGACCAGTAAAAACAGTAGGCACTTGGCATTTTTAAACAGTTATTAAGCCTCTTTTTTGGAGATTCCAAAGAGTAATTCATATGTATCCATGCTATATTGAATCCAAAGAGATAAAGGTCAACTTATGGCTGAAAATTGATTTTCTCAAAATGACAAGAAAAAGTTCTTATGCTGCTTGAATGCACCTAGGTGCTGTGTTCAAGTGGGCTGAGATATCATTTAACATTTTCTAATTGAATGCTGTCTTTAATAACGAAAAAGTAGAATAGTTTATGCTCAAGCGTGAAAGGTGGCCAGATGGTATAATTAAATTCAATGTACATCGAGTTATTATAAACATCCTTTGGGCAGGCAACTAAAAACAATGATTATAAGGTAAGTCATTGAGGAAATTACTATAGCATATAGGAAGCTCCTTGTGTGGTCCAAAGTCACTTCGTGTAATGTCCCCATTAAAACCAGGGACAGAAAAGCACAATGACAGTTTTAAAAGCGGGCATAAACAGTGATTAGATGCAGGTGTATTGTAAGTGGTCTTTACACCTTGATGAAGGCAGTGGCACGGGGAAAAACGGCAGTTGTTGGTTAACCAGCATTAGGAGAAAAATGGTTGGTATCAATGACAGAACAGTTTACATATCAAAGAGTTTTCATACTGTCGTATTCCCCTTCAGCTGCGCGCTGTGCTGTGTGCTTCTTAGTGTTACCAGATATGATGACGTCAGTGTGATTCCCCCTCCATAAACAAGGCCTTTAATTCACAGATTTTGTATAATGAGAACATTAATTGTAATGCTTTGAACCACTAAGGCTTTTGATAGCTAATCTTATCAATGCTGCACAACATAGGGTTTATCAAATGAATGCATTTCCTGTGGTGGGTCTAGCAAAGGGGGTTCATGGGGGATTATAATACTGTATTATTAAATATAAAGGCAGTCTGAGGAAATGTAAAAGTTAAGAGGGAAAATAAAAAGGCTGGGGAAAAATAAGCTAATATGACAGAAGTAGGTCTGAATTCTGATTGCTTTGCTGGTGTCTGAGTTGCAGGGATCAGATCGGGTCACCTTGGTTTACTGGTGTGCAACTATCAACAAAATACACCCCCCCCCCCCCCCCCAAAAAAAAAAAACAAAAAAACAACCAAAAAAACAAAAAAACAAAAAAACAAAAAAAAAAAAACAAAACAAGAACCCTACACAAAATCAAAACCAAAAATGTAAAATAGATTAATTCAATTTACAAGAGAGCAAAACATAAAGCAAACCATAAAGAGCATACTAAAAAACAAGTAAGTGAAAAGCAAATTGCACTTATTTTCATTTTGCACATAAGGCATTTTACTGAGCTTTTTAAGAAGGTTTATTCTATGAATTCTATGAAGGTGGACTGAGAGAAAGAAATTGTGTGTGTGTGTGTGTGTGTGTGTGTGTGTGTGTGTGTGTGTGTGTGTGTGTGTGTGTGTGTGTGTGTGTGTGGTGGTGGGGGGTGGGGAGGGAGGATTCACCTCTTAAAGAGATCACTTCAAAAATGCATCCTCATAAATTGTCATCCCATCCGCTGCTCGTCCAATGTGTATTTTTCTGATGCATGAGAGGCCATATTCAAATTAAGGAGGGGAAGACCTTTCACACACACGGCGAGCTATAATGGGGGAAAGCTTAGCATAACTTCTGTCTGATTTCCAATGCAAATATTAGCAGTCAAGTTCAGTGTGTGGTTGCAGATTATAGTTTATCCCTCTCACACACCACAGAGTTCTTTTACGCTCTGGAAACATTTTTGCTTATCAGTGCAATGCAACGATCAACTCTCCTCATATCCTCTCAGTCCCTTGGAGACTTCAAGAGGGATGGGGGGTGGGTGGGTGTGGGAGGAACAGACGATGATGAAGCGGGTGGGGGTAGGTGGTGGCAGCAAGGGTTGGGGGGAGGGGGGGGGTGTAGCAGAATTAGAGGAGATGAAGTGGGGGAAAGAGAATTATCAACATTCAAATGTAGTCAGATCCACCCCAAACTTTAGCCACAACCCATGATTATTTTTTTTTTTCTTCTTGTCTGAATCCTTAGCGCTCAAATCCTTAAATTAAACATCTTAATTGCTGTAAGCCTTACTATCAAATAGGGAATTACAAAGAACTCAGAGGATTCTGCAGCCCCTCTTTCCCCAAACTCTCCCTCTCCACTCCTAATAACATATCACATACTATTGTTTATGTAATTACGCTGCTTGAGATGCTCCAGCAACATCCCTCCCAATCTCCCCCTGCTCTTCTTGTGTTTGTAATAGTATAAAAGCAGCATGACTGATGAGTTCTCACATCAAACAATAGATGGAAAATAGCACAGATAATTCTATTAGCTTATACAGTTTGTCTGACACAAGCACTAGTGTCACTTCCTAACATGAAATTGGTTAGAAGAAACCTATTGTCTAACTACACTCACTGGTTAGTTTATTCATTCTAGTTTGGACCCACTTTTGCTTTCAGAACTGCTTTAATTCTTCATGGAGTAGATTCAAAGGGGTGCTGGACAGATTTCTCTGAGATTTTGGTTCTTATTGCCATGATAGCATCACGCAGTTGCTGCAAATTTGTCAGCTGCAGGTCCATGATGCAAGTCTCTCATTCCATCACAGCCAAAACGGGCTTTATTGGACTGAGACATGGTGGCTGTAGGGACCGTTTGAGTAGAGGGAACACATGTTTAAAGAAGACAGACCACTTTAATGTCTAAGGAGCTTGGAAAAAAAAGTTTCTTGAAGACGTTTCACCTCTCATCTGAGAAGCTTCTTCAGTTTCTATGGTCAAATGGTGGAGAGTCCCAGATTTTAAGCCTTGGAGTCTTAGAACTGAAGAAGCTTCTCGGATGAGAGGTGAAATGTCTTCAAAGAACTTAAAGAAGTCCAGATGCTTTTTTTTCCAAGCTCCTTAGACTACTCAGAACCTTCACAGACACCACTTCAATGTGTTACCCTGTTGGAAGAAAGCACCAGAAGTTACCTTGTGGTCATAAAGAGATGGACATTGTTAGCAACAATACTCAGGATTTAAATACACTGGAACTAAGGGTCCCAAACTGTTATAAGAAAATATCCCACCAACTTTTACAGTACCCATCTTGTCTGAACCACTGATTCAAGGCAGGAGGGATCAAAGCCAAATTCTGACCCTACCAACTGAATGGTGCACCAGAAACCAACACTCATTGCAATAGACAGTGTTTTCCCAATCTTTTTTTCTTAGCCCATACCAACATTAGTTCCCTGTTCTTCGCTGACAAGAGTGGCACTCAGTGAGATCTTCTGCTATGTAGATCATCTGCTTTAACGTTCAATATGCTATGCATTCAGAGATGCTCTTCTGCATATCTTGGTTGTAATTTGACTTGTTCCTAATTTGACCATTCTCTTCTGCCCTCTGCCGTCAACTAGCCATTTTCATCCAGTGAACTGCTGCTCACAGGATATTTTTTCAGGTCATTGTCTAGTTTGAAATTCATCTCGACCATGTCTACATGGCTAATAGCGCTGGCTAGCAGCAAAGTGACTGGCTGAATCAATGTTTCTGTTAACGAGTCGTTGCAGAGGTAACTAACTAAGAAAGTTTCCGGTGTGTGTGTGTGTGTGTGTTGATATACAGTACAGCAAAAAAAATAAATTAAAAAAAACGTTCAGGACAGGCATTGTTCCCAAATGTGATCATTTGCATACATCAATAAATTTATCTCAGTAAAACAGCATGTCTGGGTCCTAATTATTAGTTTGCCTTGCGGTGTAATGCCAGCTACAGCCTTCCCACTCTCTCAGATACAGTATGAATCTATTCATTACATTCTTTCTTTCTAATCCAATGATTATATTTTTCAGTTAATCAGTAAATCACTGGTTCTATGAAAGGTCAGTCCCTATTGCATGTTACCAAACACTGATCAGTTAATTTGAGTTTATCATAACAGTTAGATCAAGCGATAGAACATGCAATAGCTGCCAAATTGTCTGCTGGGTGTGGAATTATACGTTTGCCTAACTTTTTTTCCCATGCCAATAGCAACCACCATTATGTATGTGTATATTTATTATTTGTTATTGTTAAATATTTCAGAAGAAATTTTTTTTTTGCTCTTTATCACAGTAGACTTTATTTTCAGTAAGCAATATTTACATCTAAAGTACTTTTTAAAGTTGTCAAATGTTGTCAAAGAAAGGCTTTTTTTTTGGTTTAATTTTGTACTCCGACATTCATAGCACTAGAGAGGTGGGTAAACACAGAGCACCCTGGCAACAGAGCCAATTAGAAGTTGTATAAGGTCAGGCCAGAGCCCAAGGGAGTGGAGTAAACAATAAATAATTTGGAGGGTAAAAAGCAAAGTCTTGCCCAGTACAAAATGCATTGTGTTCTTTAAAGTCGTGACAATTTATTTTCCCAATGAATTATACATGTGAGACTCTGCTGCAAACATGCATTGCCCAGTGAGGGGGAGATAATCTTCAATCTTTGTAAGTACTTCAACAATGGTGTGTATGACAAACACTGGATGAGATTTGGTGCTGGATGGAGACGTGAAGTGCTCCCTGCATTGTAGACGTGAAGTGCTCCCTGCATTGTAACATCTCCCAACAGCTTTGGAAAACAACAATCCAACTGCACTTATCCTTAGCCAATGTTTACTGATTCTTTCATGTAATGGGAAAAATACTGTATTACAGGCAGCTTGTGGAAATAACCGTTTGTGTCAGTATTTTTTTTTTCTTAAATAAATGTTTGGAAGCAGAAAGAATGACAAAGAAAACAAAAGCATAAAAAATAATCTGTGTGGTTTACAAAATAAAAAAAAGTATTTTAAGACAAGCATGTTGTCTAAGTTTACACAAACACTACTATAAGTTGTCTGAATGATGATGAATAATCAGTTGTTAAGACTGTAAGCTGTGGCAATTGTGATTCCAGTGCCAGTGTGAGTGAACCTAAAGAGCAGATTTCGTATTTAAAGTTTTCAGCTGTGAGATTAAACATTTTCAGTTGGATATATCATCGGGAACCTTGAATCAGAAGCGAACATATTCTTTTCAAAGCAAATCCAGTCACGCGGAGCCATTTGCTGCATTCTACTTTTCCCTATTCTTGTTTTCCAAAACATTAGTCTTGCTAACTCTAATGCGTGCAAATGCAAGGAGTCGAGCAGGCTGCCTGTTTCTCTCTCACCCTCTCTCTCTCTCTCTCTCTCTCGTGTTTCTTTTCTTTTCCTCACGCTTCCTCCTTCTGTGTTTAGAAGGCGGTGAGTAAATCATATGGTCAGGCTTGTGCAAAGCCAGAAAATAACGGGATCATATTCCATTCTCTTCCGCCTATCAAAGTTTCATACAATAGCAACAAGCCTCTACTTTCAATACCCAGGAAATTCTAAAGACTCTGACAAATCAACATCCCTCGACAGCTACATAATGTATTGAGCCTGTGGATCCACAGCTACACTGATTTACCGACACATGCTGCCAGTCGCTTTGGATAGAAGGCAAAGGACTGAAGTTTGTTTTAGGAGGTAAACAGAGTGTTGAGGTAAAAGTAAGTTAAGCAAAAGTCAACTGCTTTTAAAGTTTGAATGGACTTTCAATGGATCTCCGAATTAACGGTGGGTGTTAATGTGAAAAGTGTGGAAATATTTTCATATAACAAATTAAAAATTTACATCACCATCAGATAATGCAATTCATTATAGCCTTTTCTTACATATAAAATCCCACCGTTTGGCTGTCCTACAAGCAGTCAAATTGAGCTGGGATATTTCCTGCTGACTGACAAATACCAACCCCAAACTCCAGTGGAAATGACAACGCTTTCCAAAACCAGCTTGCCTCTTTTTTTTTCTCTTGTGAAGTGTATTTTCAAGGACATCTGGAAAGCAGCACTGTAGAAAATGTTAGAATATAATCTTTGCATGGATGCTTTCTTCAACAGCTGTGCCGCACATGGCACACCATAGAAATTGTAAGGGAATCATAACATACCCAGTGCCGAAATTGCCTCGTAAAAATTCCCCCGTACATGCACGCAGTGACAGAATAACCAAAAGAAATGAGGGCAGACAGGAACTGCACTTCATAAAGCACATTCACACATAAAAGCACACTGATCCTGAGCCACATATTAGGTGAGACATCTCAGTTAAGTCTCTGTATAATTTAGTATATCATACATACGTCAGGGTCTTGCTCTTTACTCATGCACGTTCCCTCTAATCCAACATTTCCTGGGGTCAAAGTGGAAGTGAGTGGAAGTCATTTCCAGCAGAAGCCCTCTATTGCACATGCCCTGATGGGGTTGATTAATCCGCAGCAACTATGGTTTGTCTTCTACAGCTGAGTGAACAACTTCATTTCAACTGATGAGTTCAAGCTCAGGTCAGGGTGGTCCTCATCTGTGACATTACAACCGCCACACAATGAGAATTAATTTCTCTTACTCTGAAAACAACTATGCGGTACTGGGACCTGGCTTTGGTGACATATTGCAATTAGGATCAAACAACTCGGAGAGGAGTTATATGCTGAAGTGATATCGCTTTGTGTGCCCATGTGTGTGCATGTGTCCTAAAAGATTTTTTTTGTTTTTTTTTTCACTTTGTTCACTCTTCATGTGGCTTTGGTAATGTTGGTCAAGTGTAAACAATGATGTTTTTTTTTCCAGGCCTTTTCTGCATTTGACAGATGATTGTTTGGAGTCTGTTCCTCTGTAGTTTCCAGCTCCCACAAATGAATGTACTGAACACAAACAGGTGAAGCAATCTGCAATACTCATTTTAACGAAAAAAAAAATGTGGTGCCAGGGAAAGCAAACTTCAAGCAATGTTTGTCTTTGTTTCCGAGACTACCCATTCTGTAGTATGGGTTCCATTTGCATCTAATATTACCACTGCAAAATCAAAGAAAAACAAAAACTATTTTTTGATTTCTGTATGGTTTGCCATCTGCTACCATACTTCTGAATTCTGCATTGTGGGTCTCTAAGGCATTTACTCACTTTCTCTCTTATTCACAGCTATTTTTCCACCCCATCTCTTTCCCCCTTTGCAGCCAATCACACAGCTATGAGTTAGCCTCTCCAGCATCACCAGTATCCAAGCTTCATCAAAATATTTAAACCTAAGCAATAGAAACCTCATGTCCTCAGATCTGTGTGAACCTTTAGTTTGTTGTGTTGTGTGCTGAAATGATACAGCCCTTGCATACCAACGGGAAATGTTAACACCACTGTGGATATTCACAAAAACAAACCTACACACGTATAGTGTAGGAGGACATAAGGTACTGAAAAATGAAGTCACTCTTAAATGGGAAAGCACTTATAAATCTGCAGGGCCTTTTGATGGACCTGTTTTCTGCAGCTTTGACTGAATGTGCTGGCATTTTTACAAATAAATATTGGTTTGAATATATAGCCCTGTCAAAGCTTTGTATTATGGTTATGGTTTCGGGAATAATTAAATCTGTGCAGATGGTCTGATCTGGGTAAATTAATGGATTGTTCTAAGGGGCTGGTGCAAACAGAGAGGTCCAAGGTTTAGCAATTGTGATGTGTGGAAAGTCATTTCACTGTTTAGCATGGAAGGGCATAATGTAAAAATGTGACTGGTGTCCTGCGATGTATGTCACAGTCAGTTTTATCTTGAGCATGATGAAAATCAAGAGTCTCCGGGGTTTGAAACGACACTGCGTGTTATCTTTCCTGTGGAATATTCATTGCTGCAATTATTTAAAACTCGAATAGAGCCTGTCTGTGTTTATGTGCACTGAGGAGAAAATATGGCGCATGAAAGGTTATTCATAGTTTTACACATAAATCAGCATCATATTATGAAAATCAACACACAGCTACATAAAACCTCACAGCTGATAAGAAATGCTACCTGCAAAGCAGCAGAGAACTCAGCGTGTAGTGTAAATTAATCCCGCAGTTTCGCAGACCGCCAAAGTTAAACCTGCTTTGATAAAGTTTTCCTTTTGGCTTCCGAGTCTGCTCTTCATTTGAGTGAAAAAAATGAGATTTGTAAAAGAGACAAGGGAAACAGGCCAGAAGTTGTCAAGATTGAAACGATAGAGTAAATGTCGCCTGTGCTCTATCTGCTTCCACTCGCATGAAACACAAGTTGGCCGGAGCAAAGACAAAGAGCTTGTCTCCTCCAAGCATGAAGGAAGACAGAGAGAGAATATGTAACCATCCTTAAGTAATTTTGTTTACTGGCCCTGGCTCCTGTGCACTCGGGGTAAAATCTCTAGGCGCTCTCCCATCTATTGAACAAAACTAAGCAAATTGGTACCTCAGGTTTATTTCTCTTTCAGCTCTCTCACCTGGGAGTCGGGGGAAGAATTGCCTTGTAGGCCTGAACTGCAAACAGCTTTCTCTCTGATCTGCTCCCTTCGCCCTCACACTATTTGAACTGTGTTTTCCCCTGGCATTCTGGGAACTGTTTGCTCTCTTTCTCTGTGTTCAGAAAGAAAAAGGCTGTGTTCTTCATACATTTTTTAAAGTCTGGTGTATGCAAACCCAAACACATACAGTCATACACATAGACATACTTTCTCCTCTGCACTCGTTGGCACTTTCAGGGCCATTCTGTCAGTACCTGGACGTCAGGTTTTTGTTGTTGTTGTTTTTAAAGGAAAAGGTCTACCGACTTGCCCCAATTTGTAAACACGTTTGGACAACATGAGCGCATTAGTGTCGGGTCTCTGTAAATTCAGTGCTGAGAAATGCCAAGAACGTGTATAACATGGCGCTCTGATGAAGCTGTCATCGATCAATAATTCATCACAACTTTGCTTGGCTATACAACCATCTCAATAAGTTTCTAAGCAAATCAGAAGAGAATAAAATGAAAGCAGAAAGCTAAGAAAGGAAACACACACGCACACACGTCTCGTCGTGTTTATATTTAAAGGCTTTCTTTCTTTCTAAAAATGCCACAACACACTTGGTCAGCACATTTAGATGGGACGAAGGGAAGTGGAAGACAGGAGCACTGGTGCGGGGGGTGTCTGAAAAACAACTTTGTACAAGCACCTCTGGTTTGTTCTCATTTTGTTATTTAGCAGCATAAAGAAAGAGAAAAAAATTGCTTTGGCCACCATCTTGTGGTATTTCCTGCTAATCCCCACAACCTCCTGCTCAGCGGTGGTGCTGGTTTCTATGTTTGTATGTGTGTGTGTGTGTGTGTGTGTGTGTGTGTGTGTGTGTGTGTGTGTGTGTGTGTGTTTGCATGTACATATGTGCACCTGCATGTGTGCTGGGGCTTTAGTTTCTCTTGTGTGGCCAAAATCTAAATCCATGCCAGGACAGCAATCCAGTTTGAAAACACAGCTCTAATCCTTTAACCTTCAGAACAAGAGAAGAGGGAAAAACAGCTGAAGGGCCCCACGTGGTGAGGCAGAGGGAGCAAGACAGACACCCAACTAAGACCAGACCAGGAGGCCACAGATATTCCTTCAGCCCGCCTGTCTCCTCAAGGGAGGAAAATGGATTTCTATTTCTGGTGGCTTGATATCACTGATCATGGTTCATAGCCCCCTTTCAGGGCCTGGAGTTAACATTGCGGGCCGATGTCAGGATGCGAACACTGATCAGAGCCAGAGAGATGGGTCCTGATGGCCTTCCAATCTGCCAAAGCTGTGATGGCTGCTTTGCTGATACCATCATACTAAATTCTATCACTGTCACTCTCTGTTTCTATCCAGAAGCACTCAGACTATGTGTTGGCACATCTTAGTGTGTACATTAGTGTGTATGTGGCTTTTTCAGCTGTCCGTGACTGACAAGTTATCTGATGGCATTGTGCTCTCTGTGATGTACTGTAGCTTAACCTCAATGATGCAGTCCCTTGAAAACTTGAGCAGCTGGATTTACAGGTGCAATGGCTAATGAGAAAATGAATAATGTCGCTTTGTATTTGTAGTGTAACAGTAATGGTAAAGTGACACATTTTGATCAACAGAAATGATAAGTGGCACTCAACATGAAAATAGGATTTTTGCTATTGGAGATCCAAATTTGAACATATCTCATTTACTAATATCAGTAAGACAACTTTTACCGACACCCTGCCAATGTTGGAATAGCTTAAACGCGATAAAAGCACAGTCTTGCAATAAATGTGCTTGATTTCCTTTCTAAGGTTGTCGTTAAAACCTTCTATTGGTCCGTTTACATGAACATATAATGGTGTAAGCAGCACACAAGTCTGTAAAGTAGTGCAGCCGTGTATCATAGCTTAAACCCACAAACTTGCAATTCTTCATCATTTTACATGCTATCAGAACTCTCCATCCTTTGGCTGCATTGATATTTATGCTGACAATAAATAAATAAAATGTTCCTCCTACTCTTCTGTGTCTGTATAGCCCCCAGCATATTCCTGGGGCCTCAGTCTAGGAAAGGAAATGCATAAACAAGAAAAGATCTGAAGAGACTTAGCCAGAGGCACTGACTACACAAACCCACTCACAGGGGCCCGCACACACACACACACACACACACACAAACATATTGCATATGCAGTCCCCACTCCAGTCTCTCCCCTTCACACACGCAAATGTACACACTAGAACATTAATGGTCAGCAAACCAACTACTTAAAGTAATCAAAGGGTCCTGAATTCCTTGCTGATTTTTTTTTCTCTACCGACTTCTCAACAAACTTATTCAGAGTTTAACTTGAAAGAATTTACAAACGCATGACAGGAAGTGCATTTGCATGTGTGGGATTGGGGTAGATCACAGCTCCAGAGTGCAACTGCCATATTTTTTTTTTGTTCCATCTGTCTTTAAAGTCGTTTCTTGCAAGACAAATATAGTCGGTATGCAAACAAACATACAATGCATAAAGAAATCCAACATCCATAAGTATACACATAAATTAAAACCTAATATTTTTTGGTTCATTAACTGCAATCTGAGCAACCTGAGTTGAGTCAGAAAGCTCAATAGTCTTTTTTTCGCTTCACTGTTTACATAACCACAATAAAAATGAAATTATAAAAAGTGTGACCCAACAATGGAGTAGAACAGTCTCAGATAAAGGCATGTTTTCCAGAATATATGTTAAATTCAGGTTAATCTTACTTATAGTTGTTGTGCAAAGAGTTCACTCTGGATCTTCAGTATAATTCACCGTAAATATATAAACATGATGTTCCTTATGTGGTGGAGGAGGCTGTTTCATACAGTGCATTACATCTCCAGTGACAGGCAGTTTCCCTAGTCCTCCATACCATTAGGACCATCAATGTTGACAGAATCAATACCTGTGTTTTGGCCCCAGTGCCCCTGCCAGAGATAGCATGTCACTGCTGACAGACAAATATCAGCGCTTGGCCCTTTGACAGAGGGGAAATCATACTACTTTCCCTTTAAGATCATCCAACATGGTATTGATCTGCCCTGTGCTAATCATACATCAGAGCTGAATAAATGGCTCAGAGGCAAAAGTTCCATTGTTCACGATTGGGAGATGTAATAAAAAAGAGAGACATTTCTTTTATTGCTTGTAACTTGGGGCTAGTCACATAATCTTGCTTTGACGGGAAAAGACCTGGTTAGATTGAGGTTGGTCAGGATGTTGTTGCTACTTTTTAGTGATGATCCATCAGCTGAGCCAGGTTCTGATTACAGTTCATGTTGGTGTGTGTGGGAGGGGTTTATGTTCTGTGTTGGATGTAAAAGAGCAAATTACTATCAGATTACTTGTTTTACTTACTGTATACAAAAATTGGAACTCCAAAATTGCAGCAAGAGGGAAAACTGGAATTTGATATATGACTTGTGAGGAGTCTTCTTTAGATATGAAATGGATGTCCTTAGGGCTGTGCGATATATCATAATATTTTTTGGCTATATCACAATACATGATATATATCACTACATGGTTAAATAACCTCCAAAAACAAATGTTATTTTCAACCATATAGTGCCTAAAACTGCACTGGTATACACATTCAAACTGGATATTCAATATTTTTTTCCTACTTTCAATACAAAAAATCTGAATGAACTGAAATGTTGTTTTTAACCATTTTTAACCATAAGTTGCACTCAGAGGTTTTTCCACAAATGACAATACTGTCACACTAAGTCAAAATAAAACAATTCAATTTAAAAAGGTGTATTTTGTGCTTATAACTTATAAAAATTGGAAAGAAAAAAAATGTGATGATCTCAAATTAGAATAATAAAGCCATTTTAACCATCATATGTGGTCGATATATATCGCCCACCCCTAGATAGCCTCCTACTCTTTCACATTCAGTCAAGTCAATGCCTTGCAAGGGCTGTCAGTTTGTTGCTAATGATTTTGCAATACTTTTTCATGGAAATACATATTTTCCTTAAGTAAGAATCCAGTCCAATCGAAGACTGTAAGTTATAACAAAGTGGTTTTCACACATATTATCAGTCATTTCTGTTAAGTGAAGGATGTCATTCCTTCCACCACCATTCTGTGTATGTTGTAGGACTAGCAATAAGTAGCTTTATCATACCTTCAGCTCCCAGCTGGTCAATAGTATCCCCTTTAATAACAATTTTAGAGTTGGCACAGGTGCTTCCACAAAGAATACTCTGTGAGCCAGAAGTGACAATATGGTGGAGAGCTAATGTATCAGTTAGCGCTATAAAGCCTAGTCAACAGACTGCATCCATAAGGTCTAATGGTGTATGGGTGCAGTGCACCAGCTAATTAGTGCATATTAAGAAAATTTTAAAAAAATGTATTCACTATTGTTTATAGCATAACTTCATTAAAATGATTAAAAAAGCTCCAATAGCAGGTTCAGGAATTTTAGTGATAAAGTCATGAGGTAAATAATCAGTAACAAGGTTAACACGTTAACTTTTCAGCTTATTCAAGACTAAGAACATTGATATATATGTGCACTCGTTTCATTTCAGGTTAGTAGAAGACTCTTCACTACTGTTTCGCTCCTCTTCTGTGCTATGTTTCTCCAACAATTTGTGTATGTGCTCTTTGCTTAATTTCTGTTCCCATTTCGTGTGTTATGGTAAAACAGAGATGCATGGAGTGAAGGGCACACAAGGAGAGACAGATAAAGTGAAATTAACGTTACTTGACTTTACAACAACTTATTTCACTTCTGCAAGTTTTAGTACATTTATTGTGATTGCAGCTGAGCTTGAACAGTTCCAGTCAAGTCATAGTTCAGTGGGTTTCAGTCACAGCAGTTTTTCAGGTTTTATTTTGTCTCCTGTTTATTAAAAAAATATATAACTTTGACAGTGTGGGCTGCTTCTATTGTGCATGTACTTGTGGTCCTATAAGGCATCTTTTGGGCCAGTTTGCATATGTGTAGTCATATTAAGACATGAAGGGATTATTGCCATGAGAAAGAAGCAAAAATTAAAACAGTCCAAATACATCATTTTAATGAACAGAGATAAGTTTAATTAATGCCAGCCAGAATAGGAATTTTAACAGTTAGAAATGTTGCTATGTGGCGATGGTTCCATAATTATTTCAAAAGCAGCTTCTCTTGATCTCCTGTTTCCTTCCATCTTTTCTGACTAGACCTACTCTGTTATCTGCACAATTTCATCAAAAACCACGCTGATAACAGACTGGAGAACTCAATTGACCTTGACTGTGTGTGGGAGAGTAGACACTTGTAAATTGAGGGGAAAAAAAGGGCAAAGGAAACTGTTAACACTTACTGTCTGTCTATTCTATTTTTTTGCAAATGACACACTTACATTGTTGTAATTGTAACAGAGCTGTGGGTCTGTTAAGATAAATTTTTTGGTGAAATCATTTGAGGTTAGACACGATACATTTTAAATGATAATAGAGTGCCCCTGTCAGTCTAAAAAAATCTTAGATGATGTTATGTTATATTATAACATGATCTACTGCTGATTAATGATTAGCTCAAACCCAATTTACATCAGTTTTTGTTTTATTCTTTTATAGCATTAATTAAGTTTCTCCTAATTGGTCAGACAAACATCCAGCAAAAAATAGTACATGGTGATTGTGTCTTTGTTACATTACTCTTACCATACCACCAGCCTGTTAAGGAATCATTACTTGAGAATATTTGGTCATACTATATCACTGCACCTATAATATAATATGAAATTTGCGCGGTTTATGTAGTTATTTATTTTAATTTAATTGGCATATTATTATTATTATTATTATTATTGTTACTGACCAGTCTATTTTGATTCACATGCTATCAAATACACTGTTTTGTCAAACTGTGTCTGACAAACAAGATTTAGAGAGATGCCATTGAGTCTATTCCACTCACACCAGTGCTTGAAAAGGACCTTATGGTGTGACATTTAAACACTGAGTGGGAGTAATTTTTCAAAATATAGAGTTAGCCGCAAAGAGGTATATTCTAACCCAAACCCCAGTCGTTTCCTATACCCTAACCATTTATGCTTTCGGTGATTAAACCCATTGTTTACATGTTGAACATGTAAAACTGAAAGTGAAAAGTTGTTGAAAATTAAATAAATTAGAGTGAAAGCCAAGTAAAACAAAGTTTATAAGACAAAGCTCACAAAAAAGTGCAAACTATGGTATTCTGTCTGAAAAACATCTAATGTATTTCATACCCATGCAGCCTCCACAAGCTTGATAATCAAGCTAGCAATTACATATATGGGACACAAAGAAAAGTAATTGTGAATCCTGAGTGCTACAACAGTTTTGCAGGTATGAACCATCATTGCTACGTAAGTGTCCAATGCTGCTGAAGAATTAAAGCAGCACTCACCATACATAACTTGGAGATGCTGTTGTGCTTTCTTATACATAAATAAAATATTTCATTATGCAGTGCATCTGTTAGGATGTCAAACATGTTCGTATAATTTATTCACCATTTATTCAAGCACTCTTTGAGGTGTCTACTTTCGAGGAAAGTACTTCAAAAAAAAGGATTAAACTTTAAGCATAGCTAAAACAACACAGTATCCATATGATATAAAGATACATATACAGAAACTGGTCTATAAATACACAAACGCACACACACATACATTTAATGGTTTTACTTTATTTTTACTGCTCTATATATTGTAGATACTCACTGAAAATGTCAAATATATTAACGCAAGATATAGAGAATTGTGTAGCAAAGAAAAAATTGATAAATAACTCAAAATATATTTTATATTTTAGATTCCTCAAAGTAGCCACCCTTTGCTATGTTGACAGTGCTGCAAACCCTTGGCCTTCTCTTAGTGAGCTTCATGATGTAGTCACCTGAAATGGTTCTCACTTCACAGGTGTGCCTTGTCAGGATTCATTTGTGGAATTTCTTGCCTTCTTAATGGGGTTGTGACCATCAGTTATGTGACAGTCCATCACTACTTACTTACTTACTTCTATAATTACTACAAAGGGCGGCTATTTTGAAGAATCTTCAACATGTTTTGAGTTATTTCACACTTTTTTGTTTACTACATAATTCCATATGTGATCATTTGCCTTCATTGAGAATCTACAATGTAAATAGTCATAAAAATAAAGGAAAACCATTAAATGAGAAGGTGTGTCCAAACGTTTGACTGGTAGTGTATGACAGCCTCTTTTACTAGCTTCTCTAGTGACTGACTTCTTTTTAAGGAACTCTAGACACCCCAGTAGAAGCTGCCAGCTGTCAATACAGTGGAAGAGTGCCAAATGTAAAAAATCGCAAACCTTTAGCCTGCCACACACAATCATGAGTCTCCTCAAAGAAAAACTGCTGACCGTTAAATTATTCATATTCACGCTATGAATAAATAAAATAAACAGGCCCTGCTCTCAGTCTACAAATCTAGGAAGTATTTGCCCATTTAATCATCAAATTTTAACAGAAGCTGCAACACATTGCATAAGCACTCAGGACTCCTGGGACAGTTACAAACTTGACCAACTGCCAATAAGTGGTTGTGCCTAATTTTCAAGAGCCATTTGCCTCCTATCTAATTCCTTTTCCTCATATCAAGGCCCATAGTATAAAGCTTGTCTCTCCATCCGTCCCTAGATAATTAACTTGGCTTTGTTCTGAACAGCACACGCAAATCTATTTCTAATTAGCAAACAGCATCTAGAACTACTATAGGATATTTTAAAACACCTAGTAGTATTAGTAGCAGAGTGATAGTGCTTTTTTCCCCCACATGTACAAAATGTAGGTAAATCAATAGTGTCAGTAAGTCGCCGCCAAATAAAATTCACTCCACACATGCCTTGCAGCAAAGTCCCTAATAGTCCCCTTCTCTGCATGTAAATGACCTCCTGTTCTGGATCTTTGATTGCAGATCAATGACTGTTTGCTTTATTTCAGCATTCAGAGCTGGTGAACCACAATGCCACAGGGGCAAATGTTGAACAGAGAATTTACAGGTTTACTATTGAGCACTTTGAAACAATAAAGCTGCTAGTGAGCTATTAAACAAATGAGAAAATAAAGTGACTGCTGTGGACTGAGATTAACATGATAGATACAGTGTCGAAAGGTGTAATTATTCTTTACTGACACAAACGTTTAGCCCCCAGAGCGGAACAGTGTTTACCACAAATACTGCCACCACGCTTGACCTAATCAGTGGCTGAGATTTACCTGACTACACTGAAATACATTGCAGCTTATTTCTATGTTGGAGCTTATAATTTCTAGCAGTTCTCTCACTGTGTATGCTCATTTTTTTTTAAGTAACCAAGACTGTTCATAGTATTATAACTCCTAAATATACTATTATGATAACAAAAAAAGAAATAAGAAAACATGGTGAACCACAGCATCACACATATCCATAATTTATGGGGGACTTTGGTTCAATTTTTTGAGTTCTGGAGATTTAGACTGCATTTGATCATTTCTGTCCAGCATCTCTTTGTTACATTAACAGCAGACATAGCAGGCAAGATCAAATTACACTTTGTTGCATTGTTGTGTTTTAATATGGCAATAGTTAGTATTGTAATAGAAGTGCAAGTTACTCATGCCATGTTCCCCAGTATAACCACAAGTACTGGCTTTTGAATTCGACATTTGGAATGCATGACCAAAATCAATCCAAATTACCCCAGAATGTTGAATTGTGATTCTTTAGACCAAAATTAATCCACAGTTCTTTGTAAATGAGCGACACTGTGAACAATCGCAATGATTTTCAAAAGTTTTCATGATCCTTAATTAATTTAAGCCATATATGAAGTATATATGTTTTAAATACAGTGCCATCTGAGAGCCTGGAGCTCATATTCTCACCACATATAACGAAATCCCCAATTTCTTTGCAGTTTTAGATTGAGAAAGGTTATTCCTACACTACTGAACTAATTTATCTCTTTTATGAAGCGGTGAAACAGAGTTACAGTGTTTAACTGTGGCTATACATAATGTTTCTGGTTGATTGCTATAAGCAGAATGAACTACTGACCACCAACAATAAATTTTGTCCCTGACCAAGCTTCTAAATTTGATTTCCAGATGCAGTTACTTGGACAGATCAAATTTCTCTTTCTGGTTGTGAAGACAGGAGATGCTAAATACATATCTGGTGAATTACTATTTCAAAATCATAGCTTTAAAATTCTGCTTTGTTCAAAAATAGTCCGAGGACTCACAATCGCTATGACCATACCTAATGTAGGATGGATGTGTATAATTACAAGGTGGGGGACTCCACAAACATATACGTAAATGCACAACCAGACTAGCAGGGACAATAGAGGACAGACTTAGCCATTACTGCCAATTCCTGACTGCAGAAATATGGCAATCTGTATATTGTCCTGCCAATGTATTAAAGCCATGAGCTGCATTCCAGGTCTTGATTATGTGTGTACATGTACCACTGTCTATGCATGCGAGTGTATGCTGTACATATTGCATTGTTGGCACACATGTATTCATGCACTGATGTGTGTCTCTTAGTTATGTGTGTATAGGTGAGCGTGCATATTAGTTTGTAGTCCTGCTTGTGCGTGTGTGTGCTCTAGCTGGCATGTCAGCTGATGTCCCCAGTAATCCAGCAGTGGGCCTGTTGTGGATTAGTAGCAGGCTCCAGGGGATGGGAATCCCATTCCCGTTTACAGCTCTCCCTGGCAGGAAGAAAGGCAAGGATGCCTTCTCTCCCCTGCCTTCACACCAGTTGGAGCCTGAAGGTGTGTATGTTTGTGTGTGTGTGCCTGAGTTTTTTTGTGTCTCTGTGTGTGAAATGGATGCTTGTGGATGTGTGTGATGTGTGTATGTTGTTTAAGATTAATTGGAGTTTTCTTCCAGTCTTATTAGATTACATTACATCTATTTTACACAAGCACAGATTCAGTTGGCAGCAAGGTTATACATGAAGAATATTTTGAAAAGTTTTTAATCTAGCATCACTCATATGTGTTTTTATTCAACATAAAATTTTGGTGACTGTAAAAAAAATGCATGCAATTTTATGTAAAAGTCACTTTCTCGTGTTGTTGCCACCAAAGCAGAGTTATACAAGTTCCTTTTCCCTTCTCCTAATACAAAATGTCGCTTCCTTTTCTTGCTCTTTCTGTGGACAGAAAATGCTGTATCTATCTGGGGATGTCTCAGAGATACTCCTGCAGAAACGTCACAGATGGGTGGCGATGTTTTCATAATGTCCACCTCAGACACGCAAATTACGTGGCAACAACAAAAATTTTCCTCGCAGTTGGACTTGTCATGCAAAAACCATCCAACACAAGAGTTGACCTCGTGAACTTTGAGATACAAATTCACCTTCTCCCCTGTGACAACTTAAATGCCACCTTTCTTCCACCCAGAGAAACAAAAAAAACAAAGAAAAACATTTGTGTGTGTGTCTGTGTGTGTGTGTGTGTAACTGGGACTTGCAACTTGATAGCACAACAAAAGAGCTGTGGTGGCAAGTCCCCACGCAGACATTATATGTCAGCATCACCGTCATACTGTTAGCTGTCCCAACTGTACAAAGCCATCCTCAATCAGGGCACCTAACCAAGGTCAGCCTGGATTAGCCGTTAGTAACCCTATCAGGTCCAGCACAATGATTACAAAGCCCAGTGACACTGGCTGTCAGCAGACTCTTTCTAGGCAACCCTATCTGCCCGACCCTTGGCTACAGAGCCACTGGAGAGGGTTAGTCCATTTCAAATTGTTCCCCCTTTGTGTCTCCCTTTATTTCCCCCTTTGATTTTCGGCAACTCATTTCGTTCATCAATCAGTCTGTCTGGATGTGTGTGTGTTTGAAACCCATGCTGCACATAATTCCTATAATTTGTGGATTCTTTTTTTTTCTTCTTCCTCTTCCACATAGCCCATTCTTTGTGTTTGTTACTTCTGAAGCCAAAAGCCATTCCACCTAAATCCCCCAGCCTGCAGATGAATGAGCCCTGTAGCTTTACGCTTTATAGACCACATAACATACTCTGAAATGATCATTTGTAAAATGGAAATAGTAAGAAGACTTTCATATCTAACAGTTTTGGTTTAATCATCGTGTGACTTGTTTAAATTCTACTCTGTGTCGTATACTACTTCATGTTGAATATTCTGAATTGGTGAGACAGTGTTTAGTGAAGAACCTCTATTCTTGCAGTTTGCAGCACAGCACTTGGGAGGCATTTTCCCCATGAATTAGATAGCAGCCGCATTGTTCGACATGTCTTACTAACTCAGACAGCATGTCAAAATAAAAGCAAAATAAAGACTTGTGTTTCAGTACAAGCACAGTTGTTGTTTCCCTGCTTTTCTTTCTCTTTTTTTCAGGAGGAATTACACTTCAAGCCCATCGGTTTACTTCTTCACTTTTCCTGCCTGAGAACAGTTTCCTCCAACATGCATGTCAGTTAGCAGCATGTCAGACAAATCAAACCTATAAAGAAAGAGCTTTCTACTGATTTAGTTTCTTATAAACAAGAAGAACAGCAACAACAGCGCTAGCAGCATAATGTATTTGAAGCAACGTGGCAACCGATGTTCTCCACTTCAGCACATCAGAGGCGTCCCTGTTTCAGTCACCCTAAAGGTACCCGTTTACAAAGTGATAGGGCTTAGGGTTTTTAACTCGGGGCGAGGGTCTGATTTGAAACCCCCTTTGCTGCCAAGCACATGGACGGCTGCTGATTAGAAGAGGGTTGGCAGCAGTGGGCAGATGCCAGGCGGGGAGAGAGACGACGGCCTGTCGCCAGCCTGCCACCCAACCCCTCACATCAGCCATGAGTTGCCCCCTCCCTTACTGACCCCTCCCCCTCAATGTACAAAAAGAAAAAGGGAACGAGACGAACTGTAGTAGCGCATCAAAATTCAACAATTGTGACACACTGACAGATAAACAAAGTCGTGTACTTCAGCATTTTGGTTTTTTGTCATTTTTTGGGTTGTTTTTTTTTCAAACTGATCTCGGGAGTTTTGAGGAGTTGTTTTGATCACATAAAGCTCAAGTCTGCTCAGCTAACTAAGTTGCTCAAGGAAAGATCACAATGCAGTTTTTCTGCTTTCCTGTGCACACCCACGCACAAACATGAGCATAAAAAACACACATATGCTGTACTTTGTGCAAGCTTGGGATACTATACATTCTTTCTCCAGCCCACAGAGAATAAAATATTTTGAGCTTTTTTAACGTGTTTCTAAATTTGGGATTATAAATGTTGTTAGAGCATATTACGCTGTTTTTTTTTTTTAATGACACAAGATTAGATGAGCAACAATGACTGCCCAAAGTACAAAATCACCAGTATGAGTCCAAAAGAGACAGACCACAAGACAAAAGCTGCTTTTCAGGGAGGACAAACTCAGTGCACTCTGCCTTTAATCATTCTGCTATATTCCAGACTCAATTGATTTTACATCAGCTCAATATGACTACATAACAAGTCCATTTCTAGCTCTTGCCATGCACCTAGAGCTACGGATAATTACAGTAAAGGAGATACATCCATATTTCTTCATTTATCCAGCTGCAGCTAACTCTTCCCCTAAATGTACACAATTAGTGAACACAAGCCTCAATAGTTGCTTTCATTGCGCACCATACAAATAAAGTTTACAGCAGCCATATCCCAGAGGTTCAAGAGTGTATGAAAAATTAGAAATCAATATTAATTTAGTCATTTGTGTTGAGAACAAATATCATGACATAAAGGCTTTATCCTTTAGCTATTTAGTTTAACTCTGAGCAATTTACTCTATGAAAAGAATTAGCTGCTGGTAATCATTGTTACAAGTAACTCTGCCACTTCATTGTTATTTAAAGGTAAATTTTGTTGAGGGGAAATACTGGGAGAGAGGAAATCAATAATTGTTTCTTTTATTCATAAGGGAAGAGAAGATTTCTTATAAAATATCACCTGATATTAGGCTATCATCAGTGAGCAGAGACAATACAGCTACTTTTAGCCTTTAAACAATCATTTGCAAAAGCATCAGTTAGTTAGGCCTGAAGTCTATTTTTTTTTTATAAAAAGGTATTGAATAATAAAAAGAAACACAAAACATATTTTTTGTGTATTATGCTTTTGTAATTATTAATAAAAGTAAAGATAGCACAGGTCTCGGCATCACAGCAATGCAAATAATTTGAAATAATGTATATGGTCCGTGGAAATGGTGTTCAGGTACTTTTATAATGGAGTCAAGTAAACTGGCGATGTGTTCAGTTCATATTGAAAGGTCCACATCATTTTCCTCTCTGCTTCTGTCTGACCTCATGCTTTTCTGTTCCTCTTCACTACTTTAATTTCTGTTGGATCTATAAGGTCTTTCTCTGCCTGTCTCTGTCTACCTCATCGCTCTGTCTATGTGTCAATCATTTCATTCCCATCTCCTGTATCTTTATCAAGTTGGGACTAAAATATCTTTGGAGCCTTTCTGAAACTGAGACCTGGAATGCACTACTGTGGAGTTTAACATGCGCCCACATAGACACACACACTCTCACAGACACACAAACTTATGCACTTTAACCAGCTATAACAGGTGTACTTTCACAATACCAAATAGACACAGACTTGCATTTACGATTTAGATGCACGTGCATATAATTTAACCATCGTATATGCCTTCAGATATAAAGCCTCACAGACCATGCATACATATACACACTTGTTGGTACAGTACTAACAGTTAGCCCATGCCCTGTGTGTAGAGGAGACAGTGCCCCCTGGTGTGGGCCACTCAGTACTCCCGGTCAATAATATCTTGACCCGATCTATTTTGAGAGCACTCATTTACTCTTCTGCGATTGATTACTCCTGCCTGAAACATGGAAACCAACTGCATGTGCAGAAAAAAAACACAAGCCGTTCTGTAAAATTCACATAGATCATGAAATAATTAAGGATGTAGTAAATAATCTGTAGTTCTGTAATCTATTAAACAATATATATCTTTGTCAAACAATAAAACAATTTAAAAAGGTACCTATAGTAAAACTTTACTTATATTACTCTTATTTTGTATGTATTTCCGGGAACAGAGTTTTTAAAAAGTGTTCTAGAGGTCCAGCTACTATGGAATTTTAGGACAACAATGTTAGGTCGTGTCGATTTTAAGAATAATCAAATGTAAATTTCTGTTGAAAAAAAATGAGAGTAATACAGCATGTGGTTAAAATTAACAAATGGTAAATTGCCTGCCTTATGCTATAACTGTATGTAACGGTATAGTTATATGGTGTTATAAACAGTATTAAAATGTGAAAATACACATTTTGGGCAACACTATGTGTAAGTGATTGATTTGTTCACTTTTTTCTTTAAAAAAAATATGTTTAATGATTAAATATATGGACACTTTGAGTAATTTATAACAGATAGTTGTTATTATTTTTATTAGTATTGGTAGTAGTACCAGTAGTAGTAATATCCACATATATAGTATTAATCAAAATTTACTTCTTTTACATTAGATTTTATGTTAATTAGGTGTGAGGCCTATATATAAATTATTCACATGCTAACAGGCCACCTGGTATAGACGAATTAGTACAAGTGAAATAAGTTAAACTGATGCCCATATAAATGCACAAACAGATCACAAAACATCACTATTTCCCAGTTATTATGCCCCCAGAACAGACTGTTTTTACAACACAATGCAGCGAAGGAATAAGTAACTTATTAGATGAATACACATTCATTTGAACCAATCCAGGCTACACTTTTTTTCCGCCAACAGCTGCCACCTCGACTGTCTGTTCCAAAACTGGTTTCAGGTTGTCGCCACGGCGTGTTGTATCTCTTTTCTCCAACAGAGGTCATAATGCGTGTAATCACAAATGACTATGCATTAATTAGCAAGAAGACAGACCTAAGTGCACACAGATATACTACAACGCGTACAGGTGAGCATCCAAACGCACTGACCAAGTAAACAAGCTTGGTTGGAGTTGGTGGTTAATCTTAGTGTCTGCATAGAGGAAACACCGCCCTTGATGAAGCGACAACAGACCACAACCTCCTATGTAATTACTGGTGATGAATGAAATTGTAATAATAAGCGGAGGCCATGTAGATGCGCTAAGTAGTGAAACTTCGGGAGCGGTGTACGCCTCCCGCAGGCCAGAGCGCGCACTGCGTGAGGAGCGCCTACATATCGGAGTACACATACGTTCATGGATGTGTCGGTTTGTGAACTACAGGCAAAATAACCAGCTGCAAGTGGAGAGCATTGGCCATTTTATACTCTCGCTCCTGTTCGATCTCCCTCCTCAGCCTTTCCGTTGTTATTGGATTGGATTTAATCACACAGACACCGTGTACCACAGTCAACTTAGTTTTAAAGCAAAATAAAACGACAAGAAAAAAAGTACTGTCAGTAAAACAGATGAACTTTTATTTCACCGCCCTTTCTGCGCATGTCATGTGCTGCAAAAATACTCAGCCTAAGAAGCCAATTAAATTGGATTTAACCGTTTTTGAAATAATGAAACTGAAACGGACGTTGCGAGTCGACTGTATAATCATGGTGAATTTCTCTTGAAACAAATGGAAAATGAGCTATAACTGCGAGGCTTGGACTTAATAATTTGGGATCACTATAACATTTAGTTGGAGGATATGTCTGATACTAAGGGGGTGAAAAAAAAGTTTTAAATAGCCTCATTCCAAGTCAAACGTCTATTCATAGGACGGACGGACGCTACGATTTGCCGTGTGGATTCTTTGGTTATGTTCCGAGGCTCCATTTCTATCAGACAGAAAGGGGGCGGGGATGGGATATTCAGATGAGCCGGAGTGACAGCTCCTGTTTCCCCCAATGCTCTGTGTGTCTGAAACTCCACTGGCTCGTTCCCTCCTAACTCCTCACTTCATAGTGCTGCGTACTAAAAACATCGGACGCTAGGGGATCAAGACGCATGCCACATTGCCTCTATGTGGGCACTTTAACAGATCTTTCGGGGGGTTTTTCCCAGTAAGGGGGCAGTGGAGGGAGGCCTTTTTTTATTTTCACTCTCTGATGACTGTTTGCACGGCTGATTATTGAGTTGATTGTTTATTATTTTGGCCGCTGTTGTCCGCCGCCTTGTGCGTTTTTTTTCCTCCCCCTTTTTGGATTCGGCGACCTAACGCGCGCTCACCAATGTCCTATCCTCAGGGTTACCTCTACCAGCCCCCGGGCTCTCTGGCGCTGTATTCATGTCCGGCTTACGGGGCCTCGGCTTTGGCCGCCCCGCGGAACGAAGACTTGGCGAGGTCGTCGTCTGGCTCAGCCTTCAGCCCATATCCCGGGTCAGCTGCTTTCTCCGCTTCGGCCGGTGCAGGCTTCTCCACTCCACTGTCATACTCCACGGATCCAACCACGGGATTCCCATCGTACATGGTAAAACATCTTCTTTGTGTTTCTTTATGATAAAGCTTCCGAGAAGGCGATTGTCGGCGTTTTAAAGTCGCAGGCGAACAGCGCCGATAAATCGGTTTGCGTTTTCTTTTCTTTTCTTTGTCATGATTCACTCCACAGAAAGTAGTTGCGGAACTTTACCATGGAGTGCTATACATTCATATCTGGTGGCCTCCTAGAGGGGTCCTCGCTATAAAAATCTTTGACCCCCTTGGCTTAAATGGGATTTTTGATCGTGAGCCGCAGATTGGAATGGCTTTATTGACGCTTAACACTTCCTGCGCAGTTAATTGTATAAAATGGAATACCTAGGATTGCCTTTTAAGCGTCTGGCTTCTAAGCATCGACTTTATGCGCCATAGAAATCGAATATAACACAAACTATGACCCTTTTCTTCATCAGCCACGCACTAAAATCAGGAATGGATGGGGTGGTATAATTCTTGGTTAAATAAACTAAATTTTAACATGAAAAGCATGACTCGCAATGTTAATGACACAGGGCACCTCAAGCGTTCTAGGAAAGGTGCACATCAAGTGATTCGCTAATGGGATTTCTAATGCTGCAAAGAGACGATATGTTAACACATTGGAGCTGCCACCATAAACAAAAAGCAGCCACTGAAAGGAAATGAGTTGGTTAATAGGTGATTAAAGAAAATTAAAATTTCCTTTTTGTTATCTTAACTGCTATATAAAGGGGAACCCTGTTATTAGTTAATCCGATAATGATCCTAACCATTAGTTAACCATTACTCCTCGGCTTTTTGTGGCCTGCTTTTGCCCACGATGTGTTCAGCATGCCTGTTTACAATTAGTCCTTTTTGATTCAACCCGACAAGTGGGTTAAACCATAACAACAATAACAACAATAATACTTAAACAATTAGTTATTATTTATGCTTTGTTTATATGAAACAGTCCACTGCATTCCGAAATCCTGCGACGATATTTAAATCACTTTATAATATATAATTGATATAAAATGAAGATAAAATCTGGTACTACTTTTATATTTGAGTCCCGTCATTTTTCACTTGTTTGGACACGTTTTTCAAAAAGGAATGGTTATAGGCCTACTTTTTTAAACACTGTTGAATAAAGCATGTACAGTTATAGCTACTTATGATGTAATTTTTGTCTTATCATTTATTATTATTCGTCAAAATGTAAAGTTTATATATACATATAAATTTGTAATGTCCAACGTATAGGAAATTGTTTTTCAATATAAGTCACTTTGTACAAGCCACATTAATGTCAAATTTTTTTTTATTCTTTTTAATGTCAGTCTAACTCAGCTCAGCTCTTGACTTTTTCTTTCTTTCTTTTTTCCTCCAACTTTTATCCAGTCCTCTCCATACGACGCGCACACCACAGGCATGGCCGGGGCGTTGAGTTATCCCCCTTACGGGAGCCCAGGATACCCCTTCCAGCTCAACGACCCGGCTTACCGCAAAAATGCCACCAGGGACGCCACGGCCACCTTGAAGGCCTGGCTGCAGGAGCACAGGAAGAACCCGTATCCGACGAAAGGAGAAAAAATCATGCTGGCAATTATCACCAAGATGACCCTGACGCAGGTCTCTACTTGGTTCGCAAACGCTCGGAGGAGGCTCAAGAAGGAGAATAAGATGACATGGGCACCCCGGAATAAGAGCGAAGACGAGGACGAAGAAGACGGGGACGGCGAGAGGAAAGAAGTGGAGCGCTCAGAAAAAACCCTGGATAACAGCGAGGCTTCAGCGGAGGATGAAGGTGGGGTATTATCCGGCGACCAGGTCATGATCAATTCAGAGTTGGATGGGAAGGAGGGGGTGCCCATTTTATTTACTTCACAAGTTATGTGCTGCACTGCTGCTTTATGTCAAAATATCAAAGAGATGAAATTATAACTCAGTTACGTGAATTATAGTTCTAACACACACACACACACACACATATATATATTTTTTAAATTAAAATGTGTTTGCAAGACAGTCGAGTCCACGAACTATTTAGGTAGCCACGTTGATTGATATCAATTTTTAATGAAAAACGAGGTTCTAAGACTCAAGCTACACGTAATGACCTGTTAGAAGGAACATTTTATTTTCTTAAGCGTGATTAATGACAGGTCACTGGCAAGCAGACACCGAGCATAGCAGTAGCCATAAGTGGTCTCAATAAAACTAGACTGTTAATATTGTTACGATGAAAACGTCGACGTGCATGATTATGTAAAAAAAAAGAAAAGAAAAAAGACAGTACAATTGTTATGGTATAAAATATACATTAAATCCAGCCTACTTTATAAATGATGCATGTACCACTATTTAAGTAAGGCTGGCTGTAAAGTATTAACGATTAATGGACTTTATAAGTTTTATACAGTTTACTTTTGAGACTTTCTCACTTTCTTTAACATTTCTAACCCTTTTCCATTTATTTGCATGCTCGTCTTAGGCATCAGCTTGCACGTAGACACCCTGACGGACCACTCCTGCTCGGCAGAGTCAGACGGGGAGAAGGTCTGTGTGGGCGAGCTTGGCTCGGAACAAGCCGGCGACAAATGCGAAGAGGACGGCGAGGACCCAAACCGCGACCAGCGGGCTCAGCTTTCACCTAAACCCGTCACGTCATCGCCACTGACCGGAGTAGAAGCTCCAGTTCTCAGTCATCACCATCACCACCACCACCACCACCTCCACCATCTCCACCACCTCCACAGCCAACGCGAGGATTTAGCACGGAGCCTCGTCAGTAGCAACAATATTAACACCAATAAATCCTCCTCATGCCTTGACAACAGGCCTTCTTCGGGAGCGCCTCCTAACCCCACGGTCAAACCCAAATTGTGGTCGCTGGCGGAAATTGCTACCTCGGACCAAAAGCACCAACATCAGCAACAGCAACTGGGGCAGTCAACTGGGCAACCAAATTGCCCCTCCTCCAGCGGTGGACTTCTCACTTCCCCAACGCCTTCCGCAGCCTCCCCGGCTGCCAGTTCGCCCTCCCTCTACCCGCCCCCCTCCATCCTCGGAAGACCTATTTATTACACTTCACCCTTTTATAGCAATTACACAAACTATGGCAACTTCAGCCCCCTGCAGGGTCAAGGGATCCTGCGGTACACTAATTCATCTGGAGTGAGTCTGGCTGCTGCCGCCGCCGCCGCTGCCGCTGCTGCTGCAAACGAGGGTCTCAGTTCTTCTCAGCAGGCTCTGGAGGCCAGCACAAACCCCAAACACAGGCCAGACTCTCCCCTCGTTAAAAATAATCCAAACCAGATTGTTGTTGAGCAGCAGCAACAGCATTTCAGAACCGCAAATTTAGAAGCAAAGAAAGGTACGTAAAATATGACGCGGTAAAAAAAAAAATCATAATAATTAAAAAAAAAGAGAGAGACTAACTTATGAAAACTTATTTAATCTAGTGTTGAGTCCTAAATTTGTATTTTAATTCAACCCTGTAAGGAAATGGCGCCACGCTGGAGGTAAAATGAGCTCACTTGTTTCCAATGCAAACTAACTGGTTTTCTTTTTCACTTCCATGTGTCACTGCAATGACACCAAAGCATGATCTGAACTCTTTAGCCTTGTTTCGGGAAAGAAAAAAACAAAAACAAAAAAAAAAAAACAAATAGCACCAAAACAGAACAAATTGAAGCCTTCATATTCAAGCGATATTTTACAAGAAACAGCTAACACGACGTGATTTTTCATTTGTGCTAAGAAGAGTACATTTTAGGACTGAATATGAGACTAAATGACTTATTAAGTTGGACATTTTTCAGCGCAGTAAGGAAATGAACGCGCACTATGGCCTGTTATTCGTTTTCATTGCAGTAATCTCCCGGAGTAATCAATTTATAATTGCCTACCAGCCCTTAAAAAAGAAAAAAAAACTACGCATATTTTGATCTTTCCGATGATCCCACGGGATCATAAGAATCCGGTGACGGGGTTTCTATTTGCAACAATCTTGCCTTACAAAGCAGTAGGGATATAACATACAAGCCAATTGCAAACAAAACTTACAAGATCGCGTCTACAGATACACATTAAAACAACACTATGAAGGACGGGCCTGAAACAAGCTTATCCATGCGCTCAGACACGCGCGGGCGCGCGCGCACACACACACACACAGTAGGCACCCTGTGAATCCAATAAGCAGACAAAATGTTGCCATAGTTTTGAGCAGGAATCCTATTTTTAATGCTTCCTGTGTGTGCGCGCGCGCGCAGCGGGCCCAAGACCTTATCTTTCAACCTGGAATAATTCTAATTACACAGAGTCAGCCAAAAGCAAACAAATGAGTTTGTTTGCTGTGTGCAGTCATCGTGGAACTTCACGTTTTCAAATGTCACTTAGGTAGCTGTGGTGGTTACTTTCCTTGCGCACATTTAAAGCTTTCCCTACATGCCGACGAATAGCTTAAGGACGTTTTAGTAGCAGTATAAGCAGAGACACCCCCCCCCCCCCCCCCCCCTCATTTTTAATGAGCACTTGCAGTATAGAGGTGTTTTTGTTCATGTTTTCTGTGGTGGTGGACGAAATTGATCATTTGATCGTGTGGGACTTTTTTTTAATTTCCATGGTCTGCAGGTAGGTGTCACAATTGCTTTGACTATAAAACGACAAAGGACGCCACCCCTTAGCCTCACGTTTTAACCCACATAACCTTTACTCCAAATCGGATCTGGTGCCACCATTTAGTCGGAATGACAGCTGCTACCGCTTTCTAAGCCCCACGCAGACTGGGACTTTTTCTTCAGCTCACGTTTGTCAGAATGTTATTGTATTATTTCCGCCGTTCTGTTTGAGGCAATTTGGACGACAATTACATATGCTGGTTTGAAACCGATCTCCCATTATATGTGATTTACATGTTATTTCTCAGGTTCCTCTAGTTTGCTTATTTGCCACGGTATATTATTTCAGTATATATTTACGTGTGAAAATAAAAACTAAAATTTGGCCTGAAACCGAGGTGTCTTGGGGACGCAAAGTGGACCGAATTGAACTGAAGTGAACTTGAGGACTTCAAAGTGGAATAGCCTACATTTGATATTTATTTTTTTAAAAGGATGGCGAAACGATGCCTATAATTTATGCAAGTTGTATTGCAAAAATGGGAAACTGACATCGTCCGTTTGTTTTGTAAATATATATACATACATATATATATATATATATATATATATATATTATGGACGGTTTTTATTTGAAACGCATTTGGGAAAAAGGCGACCCAATCTTGTTATCAGGAGTACTTTTACTAATTTATATCTTTGAATGTAAATAAAATCAAAACTCGCTGGTAAAGATATACTGGTGGGGTATTATATCCATTATTCAAATGAGAAAATATTAAACTGTTTTCCCAACTATTACATTCATCTTTGGCAGTCTTTCTTTTAGTCATAACACTGTTTAACCCTGTTGCATTTTTTATTCCTTTTTTTTTTATTCTTTCTGCTCATTATTCTTTTGTTTTGTCAGTTGCAGATGGGAGATGTTTGATGAATCTCACTTTTCATGAAGATTATGAGTTCTCACAGATTGCACAATCCATTCTTTCTAAATGGACAATCATTTTCTTTTAAAGCGTCTGGTCAGGGGATCTCCCTCGGTCACATATTCAGGACCTTGATGGGGATAAACGAGATGCTTATTTTATTTCATTTTTCTCCCAGCTCCCCTCTCCCTGCCACACATTTATTTTTCAGTGTGATTAATACAGCCGTGGGACGCATCGGGCATTATGGGCTCCCAGCGGGGCCGTCCCTGGAGCTTTTTAGCCTGGTTCAGGATGGGTCAGCACTGCCTGCTTCATTACAGCACGGCATTGAGCAATCCATAAAAGTCTATCTAAGCATCTGCCAGCTCCAATGGGCTGTGTGATGGGCCCTAATCGGACAGGCTTTTCACTGCTTTTCATCATGGCTGGATATTATATCACACAGCTAACTGAACAAATTAGAAAGAAAAAAGGTAGTCTTTAGTTATTATTATTATTATTCTAATTATTAATTTAAATATTTTTTCACCTTATTGTGATATAAGGTATGAAATACTCAAATATACAATATTGACATCCTCCAAGAAGAGGCCTCCATCATTGCTCCCAGCTAGACTAAAAGCTAATCCTTCATTTTCCAGTTGAATTTGTGCTTTGGAGCAGTCCAAATGTCATGGGACCCCCACCCCTCCCCATACCAACGACGTAATATTTAGCTGCTACCAAGGGAGCAGTGGAGGGTAAACCTACCTTAACTCACTTAGACCACCTTTTAAGTTAAAACAAGTCTTTGTGACATAAATGCATACTTTGCTCAAAGAGTAAATAGTGTTACACTCCCAGGATGGTGTAAAAGTCACCTTTGGATTATTCATGAAACCATCACTATTTTTTTTCAGGTTCTTTGGTTCATCAGTGCTGTGAATTGAAATATTTTATCATTTACCTCTACCTCACTAACAGACTGCTGCAGTAGACGGAAGACATGAATGTTATAGCACCTGGCCAGTTTCTTCCTCAGTCAAAATGCTTTCATTAGCAGCTGATTTATTGAAATGCATACTTTATTCTCAGGTGGGCTCCCCCAGGGACGCGCACTGTTGTCAAATAGCACCGGAGGCAGTCTCGAGAGCACATAGGGGCCCTGCCTCTCACTCGCTTTTTCTTTCTGTCACCTGCTGCTGCTCCCTTCAAATGTCAACATTTGCTTGCAATAAAAAAGTGTTATTGTTTCATTCAAAAAAAAAAAAAAAAAAAAGAGAAAGTGCTCGGCAACCAGTCACCTTTGAACACATGAAAAGAAACTTCCACCCCTCCTCTTTGTTTGACTGAGAGCAACGGCAGGTGAAAATAGGAACAAGGCGGCCATTGCACATGACAAATTTCAAGCTGTGAAACCCCTTATGAAACAATTGTGAATTTATGCCACAATTAGTCACAATTGTGCAGAGGAATTCCTGACTCTTTTGAAATAGCTCTTCTTTGGTCCACATCCATTCAGACTATTTGTGGAAGAAACTAGGGTAACCTTGACACAGCCTCGATATTGATCCTCAAGGGCAAAACAGACGGTTTGCTTAGTACCATAAAGCAATGTTTTAGTGTCGGGGAATGATTTAAACTAATCTAGATATTCTTTTAGTTCCATGCACTGCATACCAAATAAAGACATAATCCCATCAAATAGCCTACCAACAAAGATGCGATCGTTACTAAGGACTAGTCGTCATTGAAAACTACATTGATGTTATCGCAGGGCTCATAGGCTTCATGCGAGCACAGACTTAAGAGCAAGTGGACTCATTCCCCTTATCGCTGATCAAATAAGTAGCTCGCATATGCAGATAATTCATGAGCTCTGTGTATCTTTTATCCTCCTATCAACACTTTCTCCTCCAAAATGGCTCAAGCGTTTATCTCTGATACACACCTGCTGAAGCTAAAGTTTCACTGTAGCCAATTACTATTTTACAGTTGTCCTTTACTGGAGGTGCAGTGTTAATTTGACATGATGTTAAGGAAGACTATTAGGCAGTTGACTGATTTGCTACAGATGCCCAGATGTTAAAAGAAAAATTGACACTTGCATATTATTTTAGATTCAGTATGCATGTGTCTATCATGGGCAGACAGAAGCAAGAATAATTAGCCTGTTTTCTTGCGTTGAGGATGTAATGCAGCTATTCTCTTGCATGATACAGTGAGATCATGTTTTTAAAATTGCATATAAAACACTAAAAAATAGCCAGCTGAAATTCCAAGATGTGAACTTAGCTTTATAGAGCTATATCAGAAACAATACCACTTATTTTTTTATAGCAAATTTGAGGTCTTGTGTAAAAGTAAGGCAAAATAATATGAAAAGCACCATTAGCCTTTAATGTAACCTGTCTTTTATTTTAACCTGTTTGATGCTATTAAACCCTCCATGGTAAACTCACCCATTAAGACCTATCCATAAATACTGCTGATGTTCAGAGTCAAAGGAAAGTACTACAAATATTCAGGGAAAAATCGAGAGACCAAAGAGAGAGGTGTACAAATCAGGTGCAGTTGTGTTTAATAAAACACATCAAAGTGAATGAGGGGGGACGTTAAAAATGAGTCCAAGGTCCTGTCCTCTCGTAAAGGTGTCAAGTGAAATGTTCACTACTCTGGATGATCAAGGGGAGAGTAAGTTGTGCAGGATTTCATAGTGATCCTTACGGGTCTAAGTCCACACACACACACACGCACACACTCGCTCTTAGACTGAGACACACTAATACATGTCCGCACAAAAGTCTAAACAAGGCCATTAGGAGCCTTGACTTCCACTCCTAATTGACAGTTATGTTTAATGCCTTTGGTGAGTAAACACTTTGCAGTAGTGGACTCCACCTTTAGGTTGTCAATCAGGCAAAAATTGGTAGGCGGCTGTGAAATCTCCTGCAAAGCTGAACATAAAAGGTAAGGTGCAACATACATGCGATGCAATTTATTGAACTATTAAATCCTCTGTGTGTGTGTGTGTGTGTGCGTGTCGGTGTTTGTCAAAAGCAGTTTGTGAAAACACACGCAACATAGGTGTATTTATTTAAAAGTGTTTTGCCCACAACCATACCATAAGCACAAAAATAAGTTCATAATGCTGTATATACTAACGCAACTCCATATCTACATCAAGTATGGAGAACCTTCCCAGACATCTAAGTATATACTTACATACAGTATATGCACTATAATGAAGACAACATATATTGTTAATAATACTATGAGAACTATAACGTTTACATGCATACTTTAACTGAAATTCCACTGATAGCGCTACACCTTTTATTTTTCTAGGTTATACAGTGGACATTAAATGATACACATCACATTATCTAAGTATTACACATACACAACATGCTTGTTTGCAAACACTAATGGTGCACTCAGTGCTGGACCTTGTTAAAAGTAAGAAACAGAATGAGTGACAGTGTGGTGACATGAAGCATACGATGAGAACAGTAAAAGATGCCACTGTTACGTAAGTGTCACTATTGTCTCACGTTGTCATTTTTGCTTCACACTCTCAATACACCACATAAATATGTCCAGTGGTCACACCCACACCACCACCCCCCCCCCCACACACACACACACACACACAGAGACACACATACAAAGGCACAAAAAGAAATCTGTGAAGAGTCACTGAGTGCTGAAGAAACAAACAGCCTTAAAATACAAATTCATGCAGATAATGAGTCTTAGGCATACATACACATACTGTATATTGATAAAACTGTATGCACAAGATTAGGGTCAAGACATTTCTTCCATGTTTTTGCAAGATATAGACAAATCTGTGTCCAGTACAGCTCTTCAAGCCCAATATTGTGTTTGAATTAAGGAAGTCTTCAGATTTATAGAAAGAAAATAAGCCAGCAGGGATGATATTGGGAATTATGCGGTTAAATCTGATATGTGTGATATGCTGTTTATGTGCAGCAGCACTTTTGCATTATGCTATATAAAATTATTAATGTAATTGAACTAATATTCAATTTGGACTTGCGTGTTTGTCTGCACATGTGGGAAGGTATGTTTTCGAGTATTCTGTCTATCCATTGTACGTTACTGCTGCTCTGCAAATTGTGATATGTTAAAGTTAAACCTCCACACCCTGACCTGTCAACTGTCAGCTTTCATACCATTGAGTGCAACAACTGGATGAGGTAAACATAGATTTTTTCCATCTGTATGTTTCAAGTGCTTCTTTTTTTCCTTTCCTTTTCTTTTTTTAAAAATCACAACATATCTGCACTGAACCTTCTTACTCCGATTACGTGTTCTGTTAGACATATCAGGGAAGTGATTCATGTTAAATATCTGTCAGACTTGTAGGCTAATTAAATGAAGCATTGCTTTAAAGATAATATTTAATGTCATGACTTTTGGCATGACCGTAGCTTTCAAGCTAAACTGCTTTCACAGAGTAATAGCACAGTATGCAAATAAAAAAAAGCATTAATGTGTTGAAGAAGCACTGTGACCTAAGATGATCATTTAATGAAAATATCCAGGGAGACATGCCTCGAGGCACAGTTTGAGGCACTATATATTAGCTGCCAAAATGTTCACTTTAGGCTTTCTTTAAACATATTGCATCACTTCAAATTATATCTAGATGTTATGAATCAAAGGAAGCTGAAAAGCTTCTTGGAAAGGTTGGGAAACATCTTTAAGACCAAAGAGCCATTTCAGTTACTTTGACTGCAAAACATAACCTTGCTAACAGACAGTCAGAGAAAGCAGGATGTTCAAACCAAATATCATTTTTTACCCTTTTAAATTAAATTGGAGGCATTTCCAGATGAATGAATAAAATAACCCCGTTGCAACAAGATGTCAACTTTGGAAAAACTAAATTTGCGAACCTTGACTTCAATGTCAGTGATTGTTTTGGATCCTGTGCCAGCTTATAATAATCCTTTATTTAACCATGAAAGTGGTGGCATTTTTAAGGTTAGAGAAAACTCTAGATTTTTTGTAGAAAAACATGGATTATTTATTTTAGTTGTATCATGTTACTAATTGCGAGGTATATCAAGACACAATTAAAAAAGTCTGCAAAATCCAGTCTTTTGTGTGCCATTAAGACATGCTGTACTCTCGTATACCACTCTTACATCCATGTCGGTTGATATTGGATATAAAGCATAATGTTGATGTTCCTTGGCATAATGGGTGTTTTTTACAACTTATAGTGAGGTAGTGATTTTTTTTTTTAAAAGATAACTGATCATGTTCATTTAAAAGGAAAAAAACTGTGGTGCACAAATATACAAATTGGAAAAGTTCTTAAGCCTTTTATGAGTAGTTGTTATAAATTTTTATCATCATTTTACCAACTGCCATGATTGGCTTGCCAAAACTAAAGAGTGGACCATCATCATGGAGATCAGGTAAGCTGTAGCAACAACAAATGTGGTGGTGTGGAGGAAAAACCTAGAGTGTGCAAGAAAAGTTTCTTTTGCTTCACATAACTAAAAGAAAAAATGCATTAAGTGAAAGGGTTGCAGTCAAAAAACAGACAGAACCAACAGAAATTACCGTTATAGGCATACATCGTAAGGGTCATCAGTGTTTTTGTACTTGCTGCCAGAAAATGGGAGCCAAATGTTACATACTGTAAGTTTAAACTGCTACATTAGCTTGTTGTGTTTAGTCTGTAACTTTAACATGAGTTTTAGAAATGTTTTAGATATTAGTTTTGAAAGGTCAAACCCAGAGTTCTACAGTGTGCCTCCATAACAAACTAAATGAAATACAAACCTCCAACCAAAGCAGTCTAGGGCTCCAGTTCTAAGAGCAACCAACAAATGTCTCTCCAAACTCCTTCCCCCTTTTTTAAAAAGCTTCATTTGTACTCCTTCTGCTCTAATCAGGGTTATTCCCCAAGTGTTGTACTGGGGAGGACTGGGACACTGCACATTGCAAAGCACATTGCTCTCTCTCCTCACATTCCTCCATCGCTTTCTCTCGTAGGAGAATCCCCTTTTGACTCCAAACCAACCCAGGAATATTAGTCTTATTGCTTTTAATCACCAAAGTCTCACACCCAAAATATGTCAATTCATTAAAGGCACTCAGATATTCAGGCCAGCTGCTTCCTGGCGACGGGCTAAAGACAAGGTGGAGACAGACAGACTGTGTGTGTGTGTGTGTGTGTGTATACATGTCTGTGTGTGTTCTCTCTCCGTCTCCCTCTCACTCTCTCTTGATCTCTCTCTCTGTGGAGACAGGGCTACCCAATCCTCAGCAATGCCCTGGCTGTGCTCAGCACAATTTAACGACAGCTATACCTAATCACACTACACAGAGGTGGTTCTGCTTATACTGTATGACTGTATGTGTGACTGAGGTGAAGAAATATGTGTGGACGGATGCAAAGTGTGTATACACAGAGAACTGTAGATGCACATACTGTATATGTACACACACATACACACACACAGCTTTGCAAGGCTTTTAAAGGACAGACTGTTGATCCCTCCACAAGCAAGCGAAGCGGCTTACATCTTTCTGTTACAGAGGATTGGAGGTGCATTCTAATACAATTACGCTGACGAATAAAGTGCTTGTATATGAGGAAGGAGGTGCTCTAGCAACATCTGCAGCTTGAAGCTGTCCAAAGGCACTTCAGCGGTGACACATGAAGAAAGAGGCAAATGAGTGGAACAAGGCCATTGTTGCAGGCAACGCGACTGCGGTTGAGACAGTCATGTGAAATTACATTTGGAATCCAGAACAAAACAAATTGAACGTCCTTTCATGTGTCTCTGTTACTCGTTTTTGGAAAGAAATCTGTTTCCCCTCTGAGCAAGGGCATGTGAGAGGCAAGTGCAAGGGTGTCTGCCCTTGTGAGTCTTTGTGTAAGAGCTGGCAAAAAAAAGATGATGCTTGTGTGTTCATGTGTTTTTCACATTCACCTGTATGTGCTCACCTTCATGTGTCATTGTGTAGTTGAGTATTACCAATGTACCCGATAATTTAAGGTCCAGATATGCTTTGGGGTTGGGTTAAGTTAAAGTTAAAGTTAGGTTTAAAAGGGCTGGGAATAGTTTTTTGATTTATGGTTCTATAGTTAGGACGAGGGTTGGAGCTGACTAACTGTATGTCAAAGCAGTGTCACTTGAAATCTTGGTAATGACTGCTTGTGTGCACATATGTTTGAGTGTGTAAAATATTCTGAGAGACAGAACAACGCATCTGCACACGTGGCTGTGTGTGTGTGTGTGTGTGTGTGTGCGTGCGTTTCACATCCAGAATATATTCCACAGACCAGATGGCTGCAGAGTGGCTTAGGAATCAATATTTAAGAAGAAAACATACCAACAATGCATCTGCATGTGTTTGCTGTACCCCTGTGATAAAATATTGACTCTCTGGTTTTTGCAAGAATTATCGGCTGTGGTCAAAAATAGGATTTGCGGCTTACCGGCCTGTATCTGTTTTGTGGAAGCAGTGATGATGGCTACACATTTGTGTCAAATGTGGATGTAGACAGGCAGTGTGGATGTTTGTCATGAATTACTGCCACCATCAGCAGATGTCAAAATGTGTTGCTGGCACTTGCAGTTACTTCTGTTTGAATGAACAGAAATTGAGAGAGTGAGAGCGAGAGGAAGATAGATGCTACACTCAACTGTCCTAAAGCTATGTTTATTATCAGAAGCTAAGCCCGAAAGTGCTTTAAGTTTGAAAGATTAAGCATGTTGGCATTTTATATTTTCTTATTATTTAACCCCTACAGGTTCAAGACTGAAATTCATTCTCATTTCTTCCTTCTACAGTTGGCCCATTTCTTTGAGCTTGAATTTAGAGCATTTAGATGTATTAATTTATTTAAGTTCTTCCTCACTGAATAATGGCACCGTGTTTTAATTAGCAACCGATATAAAGCATACATTGTCAATCTTGTATTTTATTATTTAACACAAATGTTTTTTCAGACTATTAAAGCCTTTATTGAACTTGCATTTATATACAGTGGGGCAAAAAAGTATTTAGTCAGCTACCGATTGTGCAAGTTCCCCCACTTAAAATGATGACAGAGGTCAGTAATTTGCACCAGAGGTACACTTCAACTGTGAGAGACAGAATGTGAAAAAAAAATCCATGAATCCACATGGTAGGATTTGTAAAGAATTTATTCGTAAATTAGGGTGGAAAATAAGTATTTGGTCACCTCAAACAAGGAAAATCTCTGGCTCTCACACATCTGTAACGTCTTCTGTAAGACGGTTTTCTGTCCCCCACTCGTTACCTGTATGAATGGCACCAGTTTGAACTCATCATCTGTATAAAAGACACCTGTCCACAGCCTCAAACAGTCAGACTCCAAACTCCGCCATGGCCAAGACCAAAGAGCTTTCGAAGGACACCAGGAAAAGTATTGTAGACCTGCACCAGGCTGGGAAGAGTGAATCTACAATAGGCAAGCAGCTCGGTGTGAAAAAATCAACCGTGGGAGCAATCATCAGAAAATGGAAGACATACAAGACCACTGATAATCTCCCTCGATCTGGGGCTCCACGCAAGATCTCATCCCGTGGGGTCAAAATGATCATGAGAACGGTGAGCAAAGATCCCAGAACCACACGGGGGGACCTGGTGAATGACCTGCAGAGAGCTGGGACCAAAGTAACAAAGGTCACCATCAGTAACACACTACAACAGCAGGGAATCAAATCCCGCAGTGCCAGACGTGTTCCGCTGCTGAAGCCAGTGCATGTCCAGGCCTGTCTGAAGTTTGCCAGAGAGCACATGGATGATACAGCAGAGGATTGGGAGAATGTCATGTGGTCAGATGAAACCAAAGTAGAACTTTTTGGTATAAACTCAACTCGTCGTGTTTGGAGGAAGAAGAATACTGAGTTGCATCCCAAGAACACCATACCTACTGTGAAGCATGGGGGTGGAAACATCATGCTATGGGGCTGTTTTTCTGCCAAGGGGACAGGACGACTGATCCGTGTTAAGGACAGAATGAATGGGGCCATGTATCGTGAGATTTTGAGCCAAAACCTCCTTCCATCAGTGAGAACTTTGAAGATGAAACGAGGCTGGGTCTTCCAACATGACAATGATCCAAAATAAACCGCCCGGGCAACAAAGGAGTGGCTCCGTAAGAAGCATTTGAAAGTCCTGGAGTGGCCTAGCCAGTCTCCAGACCTCAACTCCATAGAAAATCTGTGGCGGGAGTTGAAAGTCCGTGTTGCTCGCCGACAGCCCCAAAACATCACTGCTCTCGAGAAGATCTGCATGGAGGAATGGGCCAAAATACCAGCTACTGTGTGTGCAAACCTGGTAAAGACCTATAGTAAACGTTTGACCTCTGTTATTGCCAACAAAGGTTATGTTACAAAGTATTGAGTTGTATTTTTGTTATTGACCAAATACTTATTTTCCACCCTGATTTACGAATAAATTCTTTACAAATCCTACCATGTGGATTCATGGATTTTTTTTTCACATTCTGTCTCTCACAGTTGAAGTGTACCTCTGGTGCAAATTACTGACCTCTGTCATCATTTTAGGTGGGGGAACTTGCACAATCGGTGGCTGACTAAATACTTTTTTGCCCCACTGTAAATGACCAAAACGAGGTGTTCACTTCTCACTTTAAACAATTACGTTGTATTTGCAGAAATAAGTGAAAGAAAACAAAATAACAAACATAAAGACTTTCACCCTAATATCATGATGTGCTGAAGGACAACGTTCAGCAGAAAGCTACAGGACTGTGGTGCTTGCCATCATTTGACAACACAAGAGTTCTTTTTGGCCACATTGATATAATCTTCACTCACCACCAACCCTACTAGCCAGATTTGGCTTCCTGGAGTTTCTTCCACATTCATATTTGGAAAATGAAGTTAGCCTGTTATAGATGGGATTTAGCGTGTATTACAAAGGCTTTTATCTATGGGGAGCAATCTAAAAAATAGCTGCTGAGCCGATATCATGACAAGATGACTTTGAAGGCGAAATTTAAATCAGGCATGGTTTTTGATTTTTATGGGCTGATTCCATAGAATCGGAAAGGTTCAATGGTCTTGACTGACATAGAGTTGTCTGTATGAAGCCTATCCCAGCTGTAATAAGATGAAAGGTGGGGTACACCGTGGACAAGTTACCAGTGTGTTAAAGGGCTAACAAAGAAAGACAGACAACCACAACACCTATTGCCAATTACAATCAACAATTAATCTAATCCGCTGATGCGAGAATACCCAGAATGAACCAATGCAAACAAGGAACTCTCCACACAGGAGGCTCAAGCTAGCTGGTGGATTCAGGACCTTCTTGTTGTGAGGTAACAGTGCTAATAGCTGTATCGCTGTGGTGCCTGAGTATTACGGTTAGCTATTTTGGTCATTGGAAGAGAAGTTGCAAACTATTAAAAAATAATTAAAGAAACAAATGCATTTTCCCCATCTCCGTGACAAGATATCTTTATTGTATTTCACTTGATAATGATAATTCTCCAATACCAGTGTACATCTCACATATGATATGTTTGACCTGTGAGACGCGCACCAGTGGACATGTACACTTGGAGAACATTTTTCAGTTGACAGTATCTTAACTGGAACTTGACCTTGGCGCTCTCCCTCCTCTTTTTACGAAGAGTGAAACTAACCTCTTTATTTTAAGTCAACAATACAGCATGTGAATGAACGGCACAGCTGATAGAGCTGCTAGGACATATCACAGATTTCACACTATACACAGATTGAGTTCTCTCTCTCATGAGAAAGTATGCAGTTAGGACATTTGGCCTATGAGAGGTATGACTTACATGATACTCTGAATCACATCTGAGAAGAGACCAAAAATCAGCAAGAGACCACAGAGTGGATTGAATATCAATGAAGCATATGCACTGTTATTCAAGTATAGGTGACTGAGTTGTTTTAGAGATTGGAATGCACACTTACCAGATGAGTACTTCTATTTTAAAATAATGCTCCACAACACAGTTGTTAGTCATCCATAATAACGCTTTTTTATGGTATTCACAACATAGTATTAATATTAATAGAAATGACTACTCTTAAAAGCTTTATTAGCGGGACTTTACAGTCACAAGTCACCAGCCAGTACTACACATCCCTTCCTTTAATGTGATTTGGTTTACAAATATTCTTATGTTATGCAAGTAACAGACTCTCCATCACAATTTAACAGGGGTTATTTAACAGTTATTTAACATTTGTTTAATGAATTTCTCACTATATGTCTTACAAATGCTTTGGAAGTTGGTGAATATGAAAACAGTAAAATGTAAATGTAAAAACAAAGATATTTAAGCCAAGAACTGAAAGCATTCAGTTTTGCAATATGTTTCAAGTTCGAACAGCTTTACTTTTAAAGTCAAGCTGTTATTTTGAATAATCCATAAAAGTCTTTAACCCACTGTACTGTAAAATATAGTAAATTAGTGAGGCCTGAGAATTTCCCATATGGAGGTGATTTTGAGAGGAAATGTTGTTTCTCCATAAAAAAGTAAATGAAGAAAAACTGAATCTGACCTTCATAAAATCATCTTGCAGACAAGAACTGCCTCTCCATCATTTTTAATGATCAGTATTGATATTTACCATTATCACAGAGTTGTAACAGCAAAACAAAGTATATGCAATCCCTGTGAACTGTTCTTGAAGGGGAGTAGTGACAAAATGGACATAAACAACTGTTCCAGATATTTCATTACATGGTAATATGAAACTATGGAGAGACAAGAAATCTGTTTTAGGTTTATTTCAATTCTATGACTGGGATGGACTCCAAAAATAAGATAGATTTGACTTATCTTATAATAACAAAGATGTGCTTTATTAACAAGTATGAAGAAAGCATTACAGTAAAGAACAAATACGTATTTTGTTTTGTCAGTGTGTGTGAAATTATGTATATGTTTTACACAGCATTGTTTCATAATTTAACTTTTTCCTCACCAGCCACTATTTCTAATATTTTAGCATATATCTGATAGTCATGGATCAACAGTCAAGCATCAGGAGAATAATGTGTGTAAAGTAACAGCCTATAAAATATTTTATCCCATCTGGTTGGAGTGCAAATATTTGACATTCCAAATCCAACTGATGGCTCTGCGTGTACCCCCTCTTTTTCTCATTTGTCTGTCAACCCCATTTGTTAATGATATAACAAAGAGGATCTGACATAAAATAACATTTAAATTACACACTGACTTGCTCAGAGTACACATCTGAAGATTCCTGTGCCAAGAAGGAGGAACAGAGACCTTTGAACATTAATGAGAGTGGAGTGGTGGTCTCTGAAGAGCCAGTCTCTTGGATCCTATGTGTCCCTGCACAGTCCTAGGCGACTGAGCATGCTTTATAAGATCTGATTAGGTGTAAATTAAAACTTCATTAACCGTCAGGCCTGATTAACAAAATGGTGGAAGAATGCTTTTGTTTGAGTTCATTAAACTGGATATAGCCACGATGCCTCTTTGATAATGTTTGCGTGCATAAATATATGCATATACATTCAATATCACTTTTATATATATACATATATATATATATATATATATATATATATATATAGTAATTTGCACCAGAGGTACACTTCAACTGTGAGAGACAGAATGTGAAAAAAAAAAATCCATGAATCCACATGGTAGGATTTGTAAAGAATTTATTCGTAAATCAGGGTGGAAAATAAGTATTTGGTCAATAACAAAAATACAACTCAATACTTTGTAACATAACCTTTGTTGGCAATAACAGAGGTCAAACGTTTACTATAGGTCTTTACCAGGTTTGCACACACAGTAGCTGGTATTTTGGCCCATTCCTCCATGCAGATCTTCTCGAGAGCAGTGATGTTTTGGGGCTGTCGCCGAGCAACACGGACTTTCAACTCCCGCCACAGATTTTCTATGGGGTTGAGGTCTGGAGACTGGCTAGACCACTCCAGGACTTTCAAATGCTTCTTACAGAGCCACTCCTTTATTGCCCGGGCGGTGTGTTTTGGATCATTGTCATGTTGGAAGACCCAGCCTCGTTTCATCTTCAAAGTTCTCACTGATGGAAGGAGGTTTTGGCTCAAAATCTCACGATACATGGCCCCATTCATTCTGTCCTTAACACGGATCAGTCGTCCTGTCCCCTTGGCAGAAAAACAGCCCCATAGCATGATGTTTCCACCCCCATGCTTCACAGTAGGTATGGTGTTCTTGGGATGCAACTCAGTATTCTTCTTCCTCCAAACACGACGAGTTGAGTTTATACCAAAAAGTTCTACTTTGGTTTCATCTGACCACATGACATTCTCCCAATCCTCTGCTGTATCATCCATGTGCTCTCTGGCAAACTTCAGACGGGCCTGGACATGCACTGGCTTCAGCAGCGGGACACGTCTGGCACTGCGGGATTTGATTCCCTGCCGTTGTAGTGTGTTACTGATGGTGACCTTTGTTACTTTGGTCCCAGCTCTCTGCAGGTCATTCACCAGGTCCCCCCGTGTGGTTCTGGGATCTTTGCTCACCGTTCTCATGATCATTTTGACCCCACGGGATGAGATCTTGCGAGGAGCCCCAGATCGAGGGAGATTATCAGTGGTCTTGTATGTCTTCCATTTTCTGATGATTGCTGCCACAGTTGATTTTTTCACACCAAGCTGCTTGTCTATTGTAGATTCACTCTTCCCAGTCTGGTGCAGGTCTACAATACTTTTCCTGGTGTCCTTCGAAAGCTCTTTGGTCTTGGCCATGGCGGAGTTTGGAGTCTGACTGTTTGAGGCTGTGGACAGGTGTCTTTTATACAGATGATGAGTTCAAACAGGTGCCATTCATACAGGTAACGAGTGGGGGACAGAAAAGCTTCTTACAGAAGACGTTACAGGTCTGTGAGAGCCAGAGATTTTCCTTGTTTGAGGTGACCAAATACTTATTTTCCACCCTAATTTACGAATAAATTCTTTACAAATCCTACCATGTGGATTCATGGATTTTTTTTTTCACATTCTGTCTCTCACAGTTGAAGTGTACCTCTGGTGCAAATTACTGACCTGTGTCATCATTTTAAGTGGGGGAACCTGCACAATCGGTGGCTGACTAAATACTTTTTTGCCCCACTGTATATATGTGTGTGTGTGTGTGTGTGTGTGTGTGTGTGCGTGTGTGTGTATTTTTTTTTTATAAAAGTGATATTCCTGTATGTCTTCAGCTTTCATCACACACATTCAGTATTTATTTATTTTGTTCTCTACATGGTTTAGACAGACAAGAATTATTCACAGACAATTGGTCACAATTTAAAATAAATCCAGTTTACCACATATACCAGTCCAAGTATTAATGAGTAATACTGAAAACATGGGCCAGATACAAAGTAGACATCAATATTACATGACCATAAAACTCAATTCTTTTAAGTTAAAAATAATCAAACTTTATGACTGTTCATGGAATTTTTATTATTTGTCTATTTACTACAGCCCATTATGTTAAGCATTATGCATTATATGTATAAAGCTGTACAATATACACTCACCAGCTTCTCAGTTAGTTACACTTGCTAAACTGTTCAGTAACACAAATATGTAATTAGTCAAATGACAGCAACTGATTGCATTTGGCGGATGTAGACAACAGTGAATGTGGATGAACAAGACTACCTGTTCAAACAGAGCATCAGAATGAGGATGAAAGGTTATTTAACTGACTTTGAATATGGCATGGTCATCGGTAGCTGGCATAGGTATATCTGAAACCGCTGATCTACTGGAACTGTCCTGGACAATCATCTCTAGGGTTCACAGATAATGGTCTGAGAAAGAGGAAATATCCAGACAGCAGCAGGTCTCTGGGCGAAAATACTTTAGTAATGCCAGAGGTCAAAGGAGAACAACCAGACTACTTCAATCTGTCTGGTTGAAATCAACCAAAAGTGACAACAACTCAAGTAATCGCTCATTGTAACCAAGATATGCAGAAGAGCCATCTCTGAATGCACAACACAGCAAACCTTGAAGCAAATGGACAACAGCAACAAAAAAACACACTGGGCACCACACATTATTATCTAAGAGAAGGACAAAAAGGATAAAAATTTGCACAGGCTCATAAAAATACAATAAAAAAATTGCCTGTTCTGATGAGTCCTGATTTCTGCTGTGACGTTCGAACGTTAGGGCCCAAATTTGGCGTAAACAGCACGAAAGCATGAATTTATCCATTTTTATCACTATTTCTAAGATGGTGGTGGTGGTGTAATTGTGGGAGTGATATTGTCTTTTCAGATTTTAGGCACCTTGGTACCAATTGAGCCTGTTTAAACACCACAGCAAACCCGATCATTTCGCTAACCATGTCCATCCCTTTTTAGCAACACAGTACCCATCTTTTGATAGCTGCTTCTAGCAGGCTAACCTCAAACAGCTTTCAAATGGCCTATATGGTCATCTCAACTCAACAGAGCTGCTTTGTGGTGGAACAGGAGATTCACATCATGGATGTGCAGCTGACAAATCTGTAGCAACTGTGTGATGCCATTGTGTCAGTGTTCTTGTTTCAGCTGCTCCATAGTGGATCATCTGCCTCTCACTTTATTCTTAGCATTTATGAAACTGTTTTGTTGTCTCCCTATTTTCTTCTTCCCTGGCAGCTTCATACAAATCCACACATTTTATAACCCGTTCTAGCTAACCACATTCTAGCTAAACAAAAGTGTTTCTTGAGGCATACGCTAAATAGTGTGTGTGTGTGTGTGTGTGTGTGTGTGTGTGTGTGTGTGTGTGTGTGTGTGTGTGTGTATAGGTGTGTGTGTATAGGTGTGCACGGGCGTTTGTGACACCAATTTTTTTTTACTGGGCCATTGTCCTCCCCCACCTATGTCTCCTCCTCCTGTTCTCTTTAACAATCCACATCTTTGGTGTGATCCAAAAACACATGCACACACCCAAACACCACAAGCATGTGGAGTGCATCTGCTTCATTCTAAGTACCTGAATTGGCATTACCTTAATTCACCCCATAACACTTGCAGGCCTCCACCCACCACAAACACATTCATAGTTGACTGTGCAATGGATCACTCAGTGGCTTTGAACATCAAAGTTGAGGTGCTTGCCAGCATAGTCCTGAAATCCAGCAAGTCAGGTTTTAAATACACACACAAAAGTACAGCATATACTTTCTCATAGACCACACACACTGAGAACATTATATTCTAGTGATTGCACAAGCATGTTGGTGATCAAGCTCTGGCAACAACGTATGACCAACGAAAACCAGCGCCTTCACGTCAGTTTCTTCTGTTCCCCTAACAAAAAAAAAGTCAGTTGGCTATATCCTGATTGTGCAGATGTTAACCTCAACGATTAACACTCAAGGCATTTACAAAAGAGAACTAAAATGGGAGAAAAAAGTATTTCTAGTTCACTTTTCTTCCAAACGCCTCAGGCCTTTTCCGTTAATGGAGGGTTTAAGCAAGTGCAAGCTGTTTAAGTTTATACACACTCGTGAACACATCAAAACCTCTGCTTAGGGCTTCTGCTCAATGACAGTTAGGTTACAGCCCACTAAAAATTAATGATGAAGACAAATTGAAGCAGCACCTGGCTAGCTATTTATCAAAGCCCTGCAGCTGAGATGGTGCTGTTTGCCTGTGAGGGAATTTGGCGTATTTCACCGAGAAGTGCTTTAGAAACACAACAGCAGCCTGGTAAGAGCAAAAACAGACAGAATGTGAGACGGACACCATTTGTTGGCTGATTGAATTAGAGAATAATTTTTTTTTAAAGAATGACTCATGAATTGTGGTAAAAACTCAATTTCCAAATCAATCCCTGCCTTTCAAATCTTGTTCGTCTCACGAGTAAAAACAACACATGAGAGATGAGAGTAAGACAGAGATAGACAAGTAAAAACACGAGAGATCAGCGACTTCTTTTTTTTCCCCACCTGTGAAATTATTAATAAGATTCTTGACCACAATTCATTTTGACAAATCGCTGCGCAGGGCATCAGAGTAGTTTGACTGTGTTGAACACTGCCTCACGCCAAGAGTTTGATAACCTCCCCACCTGCACATGCTCTACCACAAGCACTCCTCCTGCAGGATATTTGATGGAAAGATAAGCTCAGATGCTGAACATACATTTTTCTACAGTGTAAATTTTAGTTGTAGCTGGAAAAACGTTCAAGGCAAAACATGAAAAAGATGTAGGCGTGGTTCCCACACTTGAGATCTTGAAATACCTGTCAGTCTATCTTTGAGCGGAAAGATGAGTGGGGAGAGCTTGAGTGAGGCTCTTTGAAATCACAAATGCTCAATTAGTTAGCAGTTAGGTGTCATTTTCTTTCACCATTTTTCTTAAGTGATTTTTTTGAAGCTGTGTGATCTTCGGCAGGTCAGTCCCTAGAGCACTTCAATTACTTTTGGAATTTTGATGACTGTGTGGCTGCACCTCCCTGAAATCAAAAATCACTCATGATCCTGGCGAGACATTAGGGGAGTCTGGAGTTAATTATAACATGTTAAACTCACTATGATGTACTCGAGGTGACCGTAAACCTTACATCATAAAGTGAATTTACTGTGATTGCTATCCAAAATCAAATAAAGACATTACTCAAAACTGTTATTTAAAAGAGATTAACAAACAAGTAAAGGGTTCAGCTCCTTCGGTGATTCATAAGAGGAGGACTGCCTCATTATAAAAATGTCTGATCTCCACCTGTTCATTGGTCATGATCACAGAAAACAATAAAATGACTCATTTGAAGGCTCGTGTTTTCTTAATTAAAGGTTATCAACTACCTTTTATTAGTATGTTTTTCTTTAATTTCAGAAAAAGTACAACTCTACTTTGTGATCTGAAGCCAAGGAACATAATAATATGCGAGGCATGAACAAGAAAACATGAAAAAAAAAACCCACTGATGTCACAGTAACATGTTTTATCTTTCTGCTACAATGCATTGTTTTCTTTTTTGTTTCTATCTACCTTATGTTTACAGGCTCTTGTCAGAAATCTCAAGGAAAATTTGTCCTTTCACATTCCCTCAGATGCATTCAAACTGCATAGGTGGTGGAGTGTGAGACCTCAGATTAATTTGTGAGAAGACCATTATGCTTTCTGACCCTTCAAATGCATGTGGGTCAGCTATCAGCCCTGCTTAGAGGTATTTCGTACTAACACTATGAAACGCACACATGGCGTTGCACAGTTTAGATGGTACAGATAATGTTAGAATAAAATTAATCTACTCTGACTTTACCTCAGGCTGGCTGTGGCTCCGCTACAGTCATGACCATGGAGTATGTCTATGCCGCCATCCACTTACAGGAGTAATCAGTCATGCATCTTGCCCACACCACACCTCACTATGGGCCAAACAGCACTAATCCATTCACTCACTTCATTTCAGCTCGATGATTCACTTCATGTACATCTACTTGACACAAACAATAAAGCAATTAAACTATACCAGCCATGTACAGTCTATCTGTGTATCATGATGTGCATTAGTCAGGTCGATTGTACATTTGACCTGTCAAGCTGACTCTGCAGAAAGGAGGCAACATGGTAGAGACTGCTTTAAAATGCAGAAATTTCTCTACATTTTCAATATCTGGTGCTTTAGCCCACTGAAGTACTAATGTAAGGTTTGACCTGTTAAGATTAAGCTGTTTTCAGGGGCTTATTGCTGAATCCACCCACATATTTCTCTTTAGTACTCACAGTATCGCTTTCTTTTTATGTAGCCTATACGGTTGTTCAGTCTGACGTCACTAGCCGTGTCTGGGCCTAAACTCCGCTGCAGGTCCATATATCAAACAATCACTATGGCATTACTGAGAGTTGAAAAACTGTCTAAAGTCTTTCATCTTTAATAAAATGATCAGCGTTCTGCTCTACCAGGTGTAACAATTGAGTTTAACATCCAGGCATCCATGAAAACGGAATTTATGACATTTAACGGAGTTAGAAGTTAGCAGGAAGTTAGCTCGCTAGCTTCTATCTAAATACAATATAGCATGTCCTGACTGCGGGGATTTGGAAACAAATGAAAACGTACAGCTCTGCTATCACGTCCAACATAAATGAAGACAGAAAGCTAAACAGCAGTGACGTTTGTAGGGTTATTGAAGTTTGGCTAGCTGGTACGTGATGTGCTACGTGACCGCTAGCGACACAGCTATGTTAGCATAATATAAACAAGCTAACTTTTTTCCCACTCGATAAAAGTTAACGTGAGTGTTCTTGGTGGTCAGGAACAAATGTAATCGCATGGCAGGATGCTGTAAAAGGACCAAACTTCAGCCAGGAGAACAACTGAGATAATCCATCCACAATACGAGGTTAGTCATTCATATACTGCTGCATGGGCTGGGCTGTAGTTACATCCTAAGGTTTTAAAAACTGAGCTTAAGCCGAGGGAGGTCAACAGTGATCACACAAAAAAACCCACAAAAGTCATATTAAACGCAGACTACTTTAGGCCCGGAAGTAGGATTCGTCACGTCATCACTTAACAATCGGATAGCTGTGTGCCACTTCTATAAGTTTCATCATTTTATACATTTCAGTTTCAGGTTCACGTGTGTCCAAAATCGCACACACTACTCATAGCCACTAAAACTCACACATCTGCACACAACACACCCTCTCTGCTGTTCCAGTGGCTGTACACTGTGTACATCACTAGAGGCAAGGTTACCTTTGTTGTTTTGGCTCTCCTTGCCAGATGCCTTTTGTAGGTGCCTCGCCCCCAAGCACTTTGTGGATCCTGGAACACACACTCACACACGGACACAAGTATGGCACAGTGTGCACTCAATGATGCACACAGACACATTATCACATGCAGACAAATGCACGGTTACATACAAGCTCACTCATATACACTCATGTACCACCTCCACCTTGTGACTCCTCAAACACACGCACACACACACACACTAAAGCGCACGCAGTCTACCCCCACCACCCATGGGTGATGAACAACATCTGCTTATCCGTCCCTCCGTCCCTGCCCCTGGCGTGGCTGTTGGCTTGCTTCTGGCTTTTCTGCCACAATGTCATCTTGTCTGCCTTTCTGTCACCCATTACAAAAATGTGTAGTGACAATCAGTTTTTTTTCTTCTTCTTTTACACAGACCCTTTCACTTACATCACCTTGGACCAGTGGTTCCAGCATGCACAGTGGCCTGATAAAATGATCTAGTGTCATCTTCTGGCTGCTGGAATCATTCCCATGGATCAGGACAAGACTTTACACGATGGCGGTCTAAATTGTTGTTGTGAAATTATAATTGATAAGCCTATATTTGGCACTTTGGAACTTTTAGACTAAGGAACATTTGTCCTCATTCACCAAAGTTTTCACTGTGAACCACAGTTGTCCCCCACCCCCTTCCCCCACTTGCCACCACCAATTATATTAGAAAGATATAAGAAGGTAGAACAAATTCAAGGTTGGTAGTATTTTTTTTTGTTAAAAGTCTGATTAGATTAGCAACTGTTGCCACATCCCAGATGGACATATTTGCACGTTTAAGAGTAGAACATTTGTTCAGGAGCAGCTAACTTGTTGTAAAATCTTTAATAATGAACACTTTTTATACACACATTTGAAATTCATTATCCATCCACTAACTACAATAAGAAGTAAACATGGAATCAAAAAATTGATACCTTATAAACATATGGCATTTTAAAGTTGAGCTAATCAAACATTGATAATGAAACCAAGGTGATACAATCTTACATTGTTTTTTGTTTCCTTGATTTTTCAGGTTTACTTTTGTGTTCAAGTTTGAAGAAATGACCAAGTTCCATGACTAACGGGATTTCATCAAAGTTGCCCTCTAGATAATAATTGAATGCCATTGCACGTGTGTATTTGTGAAGCTATTATTTCAGAATCCTTTCTCAAGCTGAAACCTGGCTGTTTGGATGACTAGAGATCTGCTAATGCTAATGCTCGGTGAGCAAGACAGACAAGAAGAGTTTTTCTGTTAAAATGCATTCAAATCGCTGAAGTTTAGAATTAAACAACTCCATACCACATTCCCACACACTCAAGATTTAAGTAAATCAGTTATATGGCTACACTGCAAAGTAATACGAGTTTATGTTGCTATGTTTTCAGAGCTCAGATGTTTATACTTCCTGGTTAAAAAATGAATAAAAAAGAGAAGGATGCTTGTTGTAGATAGAGCTAAATGTTAAAGAATTAGTACTAGCCAGGCACAAAACAGTTAGCCAAACAATAAAAAAAAATAAAAATAAAACAGACACATACTTAGTTGTATTGTATTGGCCTATGTTGTATTTCAGTGATCATATGTGTGATATAATTTTTTTTTTTTTATATTTATTTTTATGTATTTATTCTTTTTTTTTTTGGGGGGGGGGGGGGGGGTCCTCTTCGTAATAAAGATATTGGTTTGGAAGCTTGAGCTAACACTATAGCTCATTCCATTTAAAACAGATTAGAGTAATTGGTTTGTGTAATGGTGTCCAGTTTTGAAACACGTGTCTGTGCTATAATTGGTCTATTTTATGTTTTCGAAGGTACCCCCATACTCTTTCTCTTACTCTAGTCTTACTTTTCAAAACTCTGTGTTCAGATAGGCTTATTCACTCTTGTTTGCATTTATTTCTCGTTTACATAAACGTGATATTAAAAAATTAAAAACTAATTTTACATTAAAGTATTTTAAATAAAATTACTCTTTTTATATACCACTTTCACTGCTGTTAAATCTAACTAATCTCCCATAACAGTGACAAAACACAGAATAAACAAAGGTAAAAAGATTTACTTTGATATTGTTCTATGTATGTGCTAGTTACAGTATCTTAACATCATTAAACAAATATAAGTGAATCTTCTTAATCATATAGTATAAATGTGATATTGTGACATCTCTAGGGTTAGTCTACAAAATCATCAGTGACATTATAACAATGAGACTAAAAGGTCACTAGCAAAAGCTATGCCATAACTCTAACTTTCTTGAATGTAACTAGGCTAAAATGTTACTCAAATGTGTTTTTATATGAAAATGACCTAAAACAAAACCAGCATCAAGTGTCAAAATAAACACTGTCCTGTACTTGTACAAGAGCACTGCAGAACCCTGTGCTTTGGCTTTTCTGTGTCAGCCATGGCAAATAAACTACTGTAGCTGTAGGGGGCAGGTCACAGAGGATGTTGCTGTAAAAGCACATTCTCTCTCACTCTCTCTCTCACTAACTCTATATACCTGTCTTTGCCAGTGGGTGTCTGTTACTTACAGGTCTGCAGGCCTGCAATCTCCTGACACAGACAGATGACATATTTATTAGCTTGTCAGATCCTCTTCTACCCTCCCCCTTGTTCAAACACGCACACCGTCGTTCACTCTGTGCCACGCACACAAATATGTACACACACACATACACGTACACACAGGTGGGAAATACAATAAAGCTGACACGCGGATATCGACTTCAATCAACATACATAAATGCAGTCTGATATTGTATCAGTGTGTCACCTTTCCAGTCCACACCATAAAATAGCATTGCTCCTTCTTCCTTTGATGTGGTTACTGTTTGCTCTCTCTTTCTTTCCCCTACACCTAAGCTAAACAAAACAATTGGCTTCACTGTTGGCTAATTGGGACGGGCTCCCGTGGTGAGGAGCAGGCAAAGCGCTTGATGAGGCATAAAATGATGATTAATTAATTTACTGCTCAGTTGGTCATCAAACTGAGAGCTTTATGAGACTCCCAGCAGTCAGCCAGCCCAGCCCACTGTAGTGCAGCACAAAACACTCATACACACATGCACGCACACATTCTCAAACATGCAAATATATATGCAGCCTCCGAATGTTGCCAGCCATCAGCTTGGATGCGCACATCCACACACACAAACGCAAATGCACACGCACACCCGCTCCCTGTGGTCAGTGCTATACACTGAGTGAGTAGGCCTGCCTTTGCAATGACCTGTGTTGGAGATTTACTGAAGCATGGGAATGCATTTCTTTTCAGGAAAGTAAAGCGATGTCTAGTGAGATATCTAGTCTTTGTTGAGGCAGAGATCAACAAATCATCTGTGGTTCATGTGACTTACTAAGCCAGTATTTAGCTCCTGTAAGATGAAGCTTTCCTCCAGATCATATTTACTTGTCACAAAATAATAAAGTCAACTGAAATTGCACTGGGTCCACCTGTTTTAGCATAAAATGCTCTTTAATGTTTCTTTTCCCCTCATATAAGAATGTGATAAAGAGAAAATGAAATAGAGGAGGAAAGGTGACAGATTAGACAGAAGTGATAAGGATCAGAAAGAGAAACACCTGTGCTCTCACATATCTTCATTCCACTCTGTTTATTTCAGCTCTGTCAGTGTGATTGATCGTCTGATATCCCTTCACTGTCAGTTTTTCTAAAACGCTCTTTAGTTTTTCTCTTTTCCCAGCACCTTCCAACTGATATGCAAATGCAGTGAAGGAAGTCAGACAGAGGAAAAGGTGCCAAGTCAAATATTTTAAATAGAGGCATTAGGAGCTTTCAGAGCATTGCAAGGTTGTACAACAACAATTGTCTCGTCATCATCAAAAGCTTGCTTGTCAGGATTATGCAGCGCGAGCAATATGCATTTGTGCTGCTGTTAGTTTTGATTGTGAAAGACCTCCAGTTGTCTTTTAAGTCCCTGTGGTATTACCCACTTGAATAGGGATCATGGAATACTGTCAATACGGAGACAATTTTTTCTTTGTCTTCAGCTTTACAAAGATCATCATTAAATCAACAATACATTGTTTTGTGCTTATTCTAGGTAATTGAACAAGGCATTTCTTAAAACAAATCCTGAACAGATTGAAACAATCTGAGTTTCATGCTGTCTTTACAATTTTAATCCATGCCAAGACAAAAAAAAATGTTGTGCTAAAATTAAAAATTCACATATGTAGATGTGTTGTCACATACTCAGTTGTATACTATTCACTCTCTCTCTCCCCATATCTATCTATCTATCTATCTATCTATCTATCTATCTATCTATCTATCTATCTATCTATCTATCTATCTATCTATATATATATATACTAGGGTTGCCACAAACGATTATTTTGATAGTCGACTAGTCACCGATTATTTTTGCGATTAGTCGACTAATCAGATCATCATCCATTGGACGTAAAACGTACAGCTTATTGCACCAGCAGCATCTGCTCTTATATAACTATCATTAGCTTACAGCTTTAAGTGTTTACGGTATGTGCTAACTAAAAATAAAGACAAGATGATAGTTTATTAAATTTTAATGAAATTTGCAGATTGTTTCGGTGAAGTTTAATAAACTCCTTGCTATCTAAAATATAACAGGACACCGGAGTATATTCTCGAGCATCTCACAATTCTGATAATCAGTTGTTTATTCAGCTGTGTAAAAACTATAACCTTAATCTCAGCCAAACCGATTTACTCAGGAACAAATAAAATACTAAAAAAGCCAAACAATGACATTTTGAAGTTATCTAAGTGACTTATATATATTTAACCTGAGTAGCGAAAGACGGCAGTGGGTTTGAAAACGATTTGCCGGTGAGCCTTGCCCCCGGCTAGCTATCGAGCTAGTGGGTAACAGACGTCTCCGAAAACGTCGGGGCGCTTTTGAAAATATGTGGTGTCTTGATAAACTGAGCAGATATTTGAGGTTTACACAGCTACATTCTTGCCTGAAAATATGTTAAACGTTTATTTTGTGACCCAGAAAGAATAATAAGAGTAATATTAAAACTAACTAGCTGCCACCATTGTTGTAAACTGAGCTGGGCTGCGCTATGAATTCTGGGACACAGCTTCTTCTTCTTCGGGGTTAACGGCAGCTGACATTCTTGTACATGCAGTGCTGCCATCTTCTGTGTCAGGCCGTTATTACACTCTTAAATCCTACTACTTATTCCTGCGTCTTTTGTGATCTTACAAAGCTTCAAACGACGCGTCGACTATTAAATCAGTCGACGATTTTGATAGTCGACGTAATCGTGACTAGTTGACTAATTGTGGCAGCCCTATATACACACATACACACATATATATATCATGTTTGCGTGGGGGTGCATGGATGCTGGGGCAGATGTATTTGAATATTCAAAACCTTTTTCTTTTGAACACATCTCTGTTGACAAGTATATACAAGGTGAGCAATAACCTGTCATTAACCGTCATCTAAAAATGACAGAAGATTATGTTATTAAAATGAATTCCATGTCTGTCCTAGCATGTTGTGAAGCATTTCTTAGTGAAAGCACTCTGTCAGACAATAGAAGGATGGGGCTTAGGGCATTAGTTACTTGGAGATTGTACCAAACAAAAAACATGATCATTTTAACCACTCATGCTTATACCTCAGTTAAAATAAATATATCTAAGGATTATACTGAAAAGGGGAGCGCCTCAAAATATTTTTTGTGTGACCCCAGTAAGAATATGTCAAGTATTTGACTTTTTTATTTTAAAATTTACAGCCAAAATGGGACCCTTGACTTCAGTGTAAAACTGATATGCTTGTCGAGTCAAATTTTAAGGGGCATAGCATATGTGTATATGTGTGATGGCATTACATTATCCCTAGGCTGCATTCCACAGTAACACGATCAGTTCTACAGAATCACCTGAATTTATACTATTATCTAATTTAGTTCTTTTGAATAGCATTTTATAAATTTGTGTATAAGCCATTAACTCAGTGTGAACAGAGTCTGTTGTCTTTACACAAATAACTTTCACTTTCTTCATTTATGCTATAGCTTTAAGTATTTCTAACTGTTTTGGGGGGGTTGGGGGTGAGTAGATGACAAATGCACCGGCATATCTTACTTGCATGTCTTTTTATGGTTAAATCTGCCTACCTTCAAATGTGTTGAGCTAACATGATAATGTGTTATGGTGGTTCATGTGTTAGCACTGTCACATCAAGAAGGTTTCTGGTTTGAAACTCCTGGTTGGTTGAGGTCTTTTCTCTGTGGAGTTTGCATGTCCCCCTTTTGCCTGCATGGGCTTCCTCCAGATGCTCCAAAGTTAGTTTAACTGGTCATTTTAAATCGGCTGCGTGTGACAGACTGGCGACCTGCCCAGAGCTTTGCCTTTAACTGCTAGGAACGGCTCCATCAACCAACCCCACCCCTGCACCCCACCACAGGCAACCCTCAGTTGAATGAGAGTAAAATAAAAGTAAAATATTGTGAAATTTGTGTCATGAGGAATTGAGGTGATTTTTATTTTGGTTTCCTGATAAAGTGCAGAGTAGCTGTGCACTGCATTGTGTAACGAATAGAAATTACCAGGAAATCTCTGAACGCAATACCAGCGACGCTGAGGTGGTTCTGTGAATCAAGAGTTAACGTATTGGCTAATCTCTCTCTTTCTTTGTTGCTCTTTCAGTGTTGGTAACTCCCTCCTTCCTTCACCAAGTCTCATAATTGCTTTAGCACTCTGTGGATCAGCGCCTGAATTCAAAGGTGGAGAGTAATAATTGGATTTGCAGCAAACATGCTGAGCTGTGTAGCTCTCACTGTCCGGTCTTGTCCTCAGGGCTACAGACTGCACTTTATATATTGGATCCATGCACCACGGAAATGGAATATACAGTGGAACCCTGTATATGATGTATATGTGTACTGTATATTGTGTCTGTGTATATGTGTGACGTTTTAAAGGAGACAACTTTGTAGAGCCCTACTAGAATATTTGGTATAAAGGTGGAGGTCAAATGCATGTGTTTGTGTGTATGTGTGTGTGCATGGTAAACAAAAGCAGTTGAACTTAATCATCCATTATCGTCGTTAACAACAGTGCCAGGATAGGCATAATATGACTCACCTAATTTAAGACCTTTTTGCTTTATTTTTTCTGCCACTGTCTTATCTCCATTGTTCTCATTAGACAACTGTCTCTCACATGAATTGTCCTTGCTTTATTGCTTTATTTAGTGGATTGACACAGTGTGGAAGATCAAGAGAGAAAGCAGACTTCCTTAATTTGAGTTTGTCTCTGTGAGCATGATAGACTGCAAGATGGAGACATTCTCTGTGCGCTTGTGTGTGCACTTCTTTGCTGTCTGACAATAAGTCTGTAGCTGCAGGTGAAGAGTCTTGGCTGAGAGTCTGCAGTGTCCTTGGCAGGCATAAGACTATGTCACATCAAAGCTTAAACCCTGGAGAAATTGGAGTGTTCACTGTGTGCTTTTAGTGTGTATCAGGGTCTTACTCTGTGTGTTGAGGTTGAGGTTTGCTGCTAAGCAGTTCTCCACATTGTAAAGGAGAAAATGTCTTTGGATATGTGATGACTGATGATAAAAGTGACATTTTTAAAGCAGCTCACAGTATCTAAGTTTCATAGTTTCAAGACTTTATATATATTAAATAAATTAGTTGCCTTTATTTAGTTATTTTTGACTCAATCTCTTAGGATTTATATAATACTTCAATTAGATTCAGCAAAATGGCTCAAAAGCTGCCTTATTTCACAGTTCAGTTGAAGCAGGAATGTCCATTTATGGCCAGCTTTTATTGTAGGCAGATAACGCATTAACATTAAATTATTTTATTTTATTTTCACCTCACAAATTTCCTAGCCATATTCTAAAAAGCTAAACACAGTCGCTGGCAAATTGTTTGGATCTTTCAAGACTAGCATGACACAGAAAATCAACATTTTCATATAATATTATACCAATGTTATTTTTTGTTATTCTGTAACCAGAATTACCACAAGGAGATTACAAATACCAAGATAAACCTGTTGATAATCTTCTGCCTCAGAAGAAAGATTTCTCTGGGGTCAGAGACCCAGAACATTTCTGAATAAGTCATGATCAAAAACATAAAAAAGCACTGTTCATTGTGGTCACTACATGCTCTGTTATTGAAAATGACAAATGGTCTTTCATGTCTTCTTAACTTCCTCAGATTTCACTTCACATTTGCTCTTGGGCTTTTCAGGTGTGAGTCCTTTCCATTATAGGATTTTTTATCTGGGTCCAAGAGGGGGCTGACGAACACAGAAAAGCATTGTATCACAGCACTGACCACCTAGAGTAAGAGAGTGTTTAGCTTCAGGCTATGTCCTAAGGACACAACAAACCACTGTAGACATTTGTGAATAAAACATTTAAACAGAGGATTGGTCCATCAGAAACTCTTCTGCAGATGTCCTGTTCCTGAAGATGAAAAGAAAAGGTGAGTAGGGAGGACAATGTGTGTCTGCACATGTTGTGTACATCTTTTAACACTCTGCTGTGTCATAGACGTTTCACCTTGAACTAGGGACATACAAACACATGCAGCAAACACATTAAAGTGGACAGGTGAAGAAGGGGACTTTAGTATAGATCTTGTCACTTCAATTCATATTATACCTGACAGTAAGATGCATAAAGCCCAGTGTCCAGAGACAGAGACAGTCCTTTACTCTGTAACAGTGGCAGGGTAAAGGACATGACTTCATGTGTCTAAAGTCAGCTTCTGTTTTCTGATGTAGACAGATTCCATCTTTGACAACAGACTGTATGTCTCCTAGATACAATTGTAACAAATCAAACTACTTGTATTTGTTTTGGAGAACAAAACTCCTCAAAGCACATTTGAAGCAAACAACCTGCCAAATATATATTTAAACATAATCTTCCTATTTGTGTAGGCCTAATAATTTATTTGCAAGCTTAAACCATTGTGGATATGAAGACAAAACTTATTTGATAATATTAACCAAGGAAATGAACACACACAAAATAAAAAAAAAAATGTAAAAAATTCAAATCCTGTTTTGGTTTAGGTTGAGTGACGTTGATCTGGTCGCGTGCTAGTCGCCCACATGACCCCTTAGTTGCTGACAGACGGCTGTAAGCAGAGTCGCCAGAATACTAAATCATTTATAAGCTGCACACCAGCCAACCACCCCCATCCTTGTACTCTAATTTGGCTTCATCAAAGTCTTTTGTGTGTCTTTCTGTGTTAGAGAGTGCATTCTGTATACATATCTGTGGATTGAGTGTACATGTTCTTGCTTACTCTTGTTGGCATTTTGTGCAAATGTATGTATGTTTAATTGCAGTGACTTAGCTGAATGCTTGGAATGGTGAAGGCAAGCAACAATGGTCCACTGAACTTTTGAATCTACTAAATAGTTAATGAATGATTTGATTAGGACCAGGAGGCCCCTTATTGCTGCAGATGAGATCAGTGTCTGGGTCAAACAAGGAAGATGATAGGACAGCGTCTGACCGATACCCACAATTTTAAAGTAGGACTCTCCTATTGGCATGTTTTCATTGTGTAGATGTGAACTGTGCTCACCTGGATTTTGTCAATATAAAAAGTATAGTAACTACAGCTTATGAAAAGTATCTAAACATTAATTTGCAGTATCCGCTATGCTGTTGATACTACCTGGCATCAACATTACAGAATATAAAGAATATGCGGCAGAATATTTGCAAAGCATAGGTATGTTACCGACAGCTATGCCATTGTATTTTAATATAAATAAAACTTGCCATATGTAATCATTTCTGCATTTGCACAAATGCTATCGTGTAATACCATCATGCTTTGCAAGTACAATTGCTAATAGAAATACTATTGATTCTTTTGGGTTAGATGTTGAGCAGGTGTACTAGGTATCAATTCACCTGTCCATTTCCATTCTCTTTCACTTTGTCTATGTAATTGTCATGTCCACACACATACACTCATGCTATCTCACTTCAGATATATGCTAGGCTGAACAGCACCCACAACAACAAGTACTAATGTCACGGCGTCCTCCTCTTTGCTTCTTCCCCCCTGCACTCAATAATTTAGTTCAAGGTGTCAGACAAAGCTGCCCTGGCTCATACAACCCCTGTAAAAGACACCACTGCTTGCTTCACTGACTTACATCTCCACCCTACCACTACCACCTTGTCTCAATTAAACATTTGTCTAAGTGTTTATGGGTGAATGAATGCAAACAAAGAAGTGATGGAAACAGGATTATGGCCTACCTGATTATTTTTACAACACAGATTAAAAAGTTCTCGGTACAAGTAAAGATGCTTCTATGGAATGGATTTTATTTTTTAAAGAATTATGAAATGCATTAGTGAAGCTACAGGACGCTGGACACCGCTCATTTGATGGCTTTAAAGCAAAGACTGATTTTATTAGTACAACTGCTCTCTTGCCAAGTAGTTCTGTAGCCTGAACAACATCTTGCTGATTGTGCGGGATATCTTACATGTGTCTGGTTATCAGTTGTCAGAATTCCTTTGAATTTTTGGCATCACCATTCTTTACGATGTAATCATGATGTAAAAAGTTAAGAAAATACCATAAAGTGTATATAGATTAGACATTGTTTGTATAAAATATTTTGAAGTACTAACCCCACACAAATAGCATCTGCACTAAAAGTAATGGCACACACATTTTGTTTCACTTACCAGTTCCAAAAAGGAAATTCTTTCAAGTGTCTTACTTTCACCACTACGATGAAGTGAATGATTTGCTACTTTGCTCTCACTCCAGTACTTTTACATTTGGCAGTCATTTAAAACAGTATAGTAAGCACACTCCACCACACTCAAATATTCTGACACATTATCTGAACCAATCTAGGCAAAAAAAAAAAAAAGTTGAGGTTGGTAAGAAAACATTTCATACAAATGAGAATTGGGATGAGCACATATATTACATTAGGTATTTTAATCCCTGTTATTAAGTTTTAAGAGTGTAAAAGAATAAAAGTCTTCACCCTCCCTCTCCTACCAAAATTGTGAGACCCTCAGACAGCTCTGTCTGGTAAGGTGAACTCCAAAATTCAGTTTCAGGTTTTAGCCCTACAAATGGTGAGGACCAAAAGATATTTGGATAAACTGCCATAAAATGTGCAACAGATTTTCTATTTGCTATATATTAGATAGACTGGATAGATAAATGATATCTGATTCAAGCACAATTCTGCCATCTGTTAATAAATCACTTAGTGTCATTGTCAAGCCAAGGTTTCACTTGTTGTATTGTTTGCTTAAAAAGAGAAAATCAGAGAAAAAAATGATGAATACTACCACCTAAACATTAAAATACTGACAGTGAGCAATATAACATGCTGACATTGCTTCAACGCTAATATCATTTGGCCTAAGTACAGCTTCAGAGTCATTAAGTGGGCTGTAGTCCAGTTAGAACTATATCATTTTCAGCTATTCCATCTTCTTTGTTTCCAAGCAGTATAATTAATTACTTCACTGCAGTAATGTCTGTTTTTAGTAATGCCCCGTTATAAAGTCCAATAAAAATCAAATAGACCACACAGTGTAGCAGGAATAACACTCAGTTACCACTAATTATGTCCCTCTTTGACTTTCTTAGTTGCTGCCTTTATAAAATCCCTCCCCCTTAACTCCTAAACTACCCCTGTGTAGGTGGTGGGACATGGTGGTTGCAGGGAGACACTACTGACAATGATGGATTTGACAAGAGGAAAGTGTTAATGATATTCCCGCTTTGATGGCTGGGGCTACTTCACACACATTTGCATTTCCATTCATCATCCTGGCATTTATCATTATGGGGTTGCTGCCAAATCTAATTACAGTCCTGGGCAAACGGGGGTGACACGCCTGATATGAGGGCCTCCAGCCCCTTACTCATCTTTATTTCTCTGTGTTTGTCACTTCCTATCATTCTCTCATTTTTCCTTTAATTTTTTTCTCATCTGACTTTCCATCTTTTTTATTTGTTACTTTCTTCTCAATCTATATCTGTTTGCTTTTAGATTGTGCTCTCCCCCCTCTGTGTTAAAATCAGGAGGGAAACATAAGAAAGTATCCAGGCAGGAAGTGTAGCACCAAACCCAATTAACTTCACTCTAAATTAAGTCATTTGAGGCCTCTTCATTAGAATTACTCAGAGAAGTGAGGCTAAGCATGGAGGGAAATAAATAAATGAGGGATGAGATTCGGTTTCATAACTCTGTTCCCGCATGCCTCCCTCCTCTCTCCCCTCCTCTCCTGTGGGGTGATTTAAGCAGTGATCCAAAGAGATCACATTAGGAGGTTGGTGATTATCCCCTCATAAGTTTATCAACACTAATTATTCGTAACAAATCACTTGTTACAATAAAGGTGTTTGCTTCGTTTCCTTTACAGGTAAATCCAAATTTCTACCATTTTATTTTAAAGGCTGAATATACAAACTTTTTAAGTTTTCAAATGTTAAATAGTTTCCATTTCTCTGCCCTAAACCTACCCTCATCAAAAGTTTCAAGCACAATGTTATGATTGTTTTGTGTTCCAGGACAAAGCCTGGTACTGTGCTACCACGGGGGTATCGAGGTCATAGTTGGACCTCCTATGAACCAGTATAACCATCTCTCTCTATTCATCATGTGCACAGCGTGATGTAGGCAAACATGGGAAGAGTCATCCTTCAATAGTCAAGAGATGTTTACACACAGACACAAACACACAACACAAAAACAGACTGTTAGCCAAACTGTTACCTTGAGGGTAGCTCAGACAAAACTGAGAGTCCTTCGAAAAATCACTCGAGTGTCTAAAATTTTGCATGCAATTAAATGTTTTTTGTTTTGTTTTTGTTTTTTAAGGAAGAATGGTACAGCTCATTGGCCAGTTTATAAAAATGACTGCATTCAGAAGATTTAATTAGCTACTACTGTTTTAAAGAAGAAGCCAAATGCATAAGGAATTAGGGAAAGCAGGAACAGTGGAGGGAAAATGTGATTGTCTTGGATCAGGCATTACTACTAAATAAAGACAATCTATAATTAACAAATAAAGAAGTCGATAACTCTAGGACCAAATAAATAAAAACATCATGTGCTGAAGCAGAATTGTCAAAATAAACTACAATTCAAAAGATATACATTTATCCTTTGACTGTATATTTTCTACTACAAAAGAAAAAGACACAATAAATGTCGTATATTAAAGCTGTGACATCCATAAATCTGACTCTCACTCATTAGGGTTTTAAGTCAATCAAATATAAGAAGCAAGCCATTTAATAAAAAATTCCTTAGATAATAAAATGAGGGGTGGTTTAGGTGTGGAGGGTGGAGCAGGAGACCTTTAGTAAGCCAACCCATGCTGGACAAATTGCCAAAAGACCTACTAAAAAAGATAACGGCAGCATGAATCGAGAAAAGCCCAGCGTGGAGGAAATGAAAGGTGCCCTGTACAGAGATAACCATCATGTCGACTTACACAGCAAATTACTGAGCTGGCTGTTATAACTGGCACTGGATGCTCCATCGTTAGATGTAACATGGCTGAGGGAGGAAAGGAACAAAAGTCAACTTCTGAAAAACAACTTCAACTAAGTTGTTTCCTTTTGCTGTTTGGCCGTCATTGCAGACAGGGCTCTTTGATAAGAAGCTAGTAACCTGAACAGCAGATAAAACGATGTAAGACAAGGGCACACACTCACACACACACACACACACACACACACACACACACACACATACAGCTGCCATATGTTTCAGGAAGCCAGAGACCCTTCAAGATGAGAAGGGGGCTCTGAATTATTGATCAGTGATTAGCAGATGCAATAGAAATGTTACCCTTGATGTTGGCTGTGTGTGTGTGTCATCACTAATCTACTGTTTGTTCTGCCTTTGAAAAGTGCATATACCTATGCTATTTGTTTACCAAAGTGAACATTCAAATGCACATTTTATATTCTAACCTTTTATAATTACAGTTCCAAGTGTTTGTGTTTGTGTGTGCATGTCTGGGTGTGAGTGTGAGTGTGTCATCAGAGGCTACAAACAGCGTCACCACTGCATTTGAAGGGGGATCTAATTAATTATTAAGTCAGGGACAAAACAGGCAGTATGGGAGGCGGGTAACAGTAGGTGATTGCCGGCCTGTATTGATTACTACCAACACCAGGAGCCAAGTGTAGTGTGACGGGTTGAACAAAACCCGCCATACCAGCCACACACATACACATACACATACACCTACACACACACACCAACAAACAGATCGCGATGGCAGAATAGCCATTGTCATTGCCTTTAGAGTGTATTGTCCTGGCTGATGATGCTCTTTCACAGAGGTGACTCATTTGGCTGAGGAGGGTGGTAAGTTACCACTGTCAGGAAGTAGACATCTAGCTAATGTGGTGCAGTGTTTTTGTTTGCTGTCAGGTGACTAATTGGTGTCTATTCTTACTGTTAGGTGGGTGGAAGAAAAGATAATTTGTACATTCATACAAATGCTTTTTTCAACTAAAGAAAATGTTTAATTGAAAAAGAATAGACAAAAGCACTGCCTGGACCTAACAGGAAAGCAATGATGATGCTCAAACTATGTAATCTTGATGTCCTTAAGATTAAATACTATAGATACTGTCCATAAATGACAGCTTAAAAACCCTAATCAGAGTCCTATCGGTTTAGCTTTCTCTGCCTGTGCAGGGAAAAGAGAAATTCATTGAATGTGCAGGCTTCCACTTGCATGCAGTCCTCCAACAAGCCAGCAGTGCAATGTCTTTGGGGAATGGTGCTGCGCTTAGTTTGAATTCTAATTGGCAGAAGGTTGGCTTGAACTGGAACGAGAACAACCACAATGCAGTAATATTGAAGATGCAAGTAGAGAAGCACCAACAGTTTTGACTATTTTTAAAACTACGTTAGTGTACAAAGAACTTTTCCATACACAATGACAATGCATTTATTTCTTCCACAACAGGGGTAAAGCAAAAGGGCCGGCAGCTGCACAAATGTGAACAAACAATGTCTACCTTATTGATGGTGCCTCTGCCCAGAAGTGGAAGCAGACAATCTCCAAGCTGAGAGAACGATAGACATTTGTCTGCAAAGCTCTGGGTGCCCTTTGACGTTATTCTTTACTAAAGTAGGAAATAAAAGTGCATTTAAAAGTTGAAATTCATGCCACATAAATTGAATTTTGTTGAAAACAGAACTAGGAAGTGATGCTTACTGTGCATGCAGCAGGCATTTTTCTGAGGTTAGTGCCAAAACAATTATCCAGTTAAGTGACTGTTAAATCAATAGAAAGCTGATCAGAAAAAAAGTCACTTTGCTTAGGCCAAACTGTCCTGGGTCAAAGTTTTAAATTGTGAAAATTTGAGGTAACCTTCTGTAATAGATGGAATATAATTGAATTCTGGATTTTTGCTGAAGCAAATTTTAATAGGAATTTTACACTTGCTTCAGACAATAAATAAACGAATCAAGAAAATAAATAGCAGACTTACTGATTATGACATTTCCTCCAATTTAGTAAAAATCCAGTACATTACAAAACCCTCCAGTGATCACTTTTGGTTTGTCATTCACCACAACCAAAATGATACGCTAAACTGGATTACATGTGCCCCAATATCTGATAAGTGTGAAACAGTTTTATTGCATTTGTGTGCCTTTTCGGAAGATGTATTAGACATTAACAAAATTTGATCAGTGCGTTTAGAGCCTAATTGAATTATATGTGTGACTTGATAAGGGCTGACATATGTTTCAGTATCTCCCAGAGAGGGATACATTATTCTGTGGCCAGTATAAAGACATAATGAAATATAAATATCCATTAATCCTCACATTTCAGTCACAACATAGTCCAGCTCAAACTGTTAACGTGATGTGATGCCTGTGTGTGTGTGTCTCACTTGAACAGAGTACAGTTGTGTTGCTGTAAGTGTCCTGCGCTTGCTCTGTTTCTGCGTCTGCGATCATAGTTGTGAGAGAGCAGTTCACACTGTGAAGGAGTCATCTTCATTATAATGTGCCAGAAGTAGTGGGAGCTTGGGAAAAGAACTGCCACAGCTAGGTAATCGAAAGCCGCTATGCTGGGATACAACAAGGGGCACTTTTGAGACATACCAGCACAACCCATATGGCATATTGGCTTGGCAAAACTGGCAACTCTCCTGTCTATATCCAAACAAATGTGGCAAGCCCACATGACAATTGAGTTATTTTGTCAGACTGACAACTTGAGATTACCAAGTGAAGGATTCTGTTTATTTTTTCCGTCTTTTTTTTGTATCTTTCTCATTTTACTATGGCTTATCCGTTCTTTGTTCTCCAGTGTTGATATATCTCAAGAATCACTAAAACTGTGAAATTTGCTTTAATATCTCAACACGCACATGATCTCAAATGTTATTTAAGCATGTAGTTTTCTGTAAGCAAACAGAAATCAGGGAAGAGAATTATATGAAACTTGATCACATTAGTTAAACTGACTCTCATTTGACCCCAGCGCATTAGCTGTAAACACTTGGGTAATGCAAACCAAAATAAATATTAGCATAATGCTGGGGGCAAGAGAGTGATTTTCCCATATAGTGATTAAAATATGAGACCACAACGCAACACAATGTGAAGTCCCATGGCATGATTGCAGTTAGTGGAGAAAAGCTAATTTCATGATAAATTAAAAAATGATGTGGCTTTTCTCATGAGACATCACTCCCTTGTATTTATTTCATGAAAAGGAGTAAAATTAGCCTCATCAAGTATATTATCTTAAACATAATTAATAAAACATTAATTTCTGGGGGAATTCTTTATTGTAATATTGTCTTTCTTTTTCTTTGCTGTAGGTTTAACTCTCTTAAGGTCCAATTTGCATATTCCACAAACACAAAAGAACAATAGCTTGATGTAATGTACAAGAGGATTGGTGCTATGCTAAAGAGTCAACTGAAGAGTCAGACTGATAACCAGCATACATCCAGTTTTATTAAAGTGTTAAGAAAATCACTCTTTTTAATTTTTTTTATTTTTTGCCTTATGTGAGAAAAGAACCTTAAATTTAATAATTTATTTGATTTTATTGCAGGTGTTTTATATTGTAAATAGAGTTACTGAATTTTATTTTTCTTTTCAAAATATCTATTCATATTTCAACAAACAACTGGGCATCTTGTGTTATTTAATTCCCCGCTGTTTTATAAATTATGTCTGTACTGCATTCTGAGCCAAACTTACTGTCTTTACCTACCAGGGTAGAAATGCAGTGAATAAAAATGGAGTCAATAGATCATGGGGGATACTTAACTGCAGACAGCCATGATTATGAGGTGCGGGGATGTGCCACAAACTTACTCGGGGCCAATATGTATTGCTTACGCTTATAATAAATGTTATCTTTCTGAGGAGAAAAAAAGCTGTCAACTTGATGAAAGACACAGATGAGCATCTATATGGCTGACCAACCATGCATAGATATGCACAAATGCAGTTTTCACTGAGGGAGCGATGGACGGGGAAATTGTGCTGCTATATCACCCCTCTCAGTGAGCATGAATAATTGTTTTGACTTGTTTGGATGTTAATTCGCTTAGTTGTGAGATAGAAAAAAAATAAAGCATGTGGGGAAAAAATATCCAATGATCAAATAATACAAGTATGACACACAAATAATTGTTTATCTTAAGATGCATCCTGGTTTGGACAACTGTGTGCTCCCACCGTAACAATGTTCAAGCCCTACAATTCTGTTCTGTCCTCACAAAACAGCAAGAAATCTTCTCCCTGGTCCATTATCTGGGTCCAGATCTTAGCTAGGCGTGTTAGCTGTACTATTTGTTTGTAATGAATATGTGTACTTTGCCTTGCGTATCAAATAGCAGTGTTAACATGACGTAGAGCAAACATGAGATGGTCTGGAAACTAAAACCTGTGTCGGAATATCAGCGTTGTCCTTCTCACTCCTCACCTGGCTTAAAGGATCATTCATGTAACCTCTCATGACTAACAGGAATTAGCTGTCCTCCATGTTTTAACCTCAATAGTGGACAAAACAAAATGACCAAACAAACAAACAAACAAACAAAACAAACAAACAAAAAAAAAACCAGAGGCTTGATACTGCTGGATTCAATTATTCTGGACTCAGTGGTTTAAAAAAACAACAACAACAAACAAACAAAATAAAGCAACGTTTCAAAGACAAACACAGGCCATTTCACTTTAAAAAGGACTATTGGGGTTTTAATTTATACAAGCAACTTAACCACAGTGTTCAAGATGTTGATTGATGCCATGTTTGACTATGGACTTCTCTTAATAACAAAAATGAATAATCATGTTCTATAAAAAGCAATGTGATAAACTAATATCAAAATGCTGAAAAAGTTATAAATCCTGGAAGACCTTCAGCTATATCCACATGCATTTTTTGTAAGGGCTTCCTTGCCCCCTGAATATGCTACTGGCACTGTAACAAGGGAGTCCCTGTCCTGTTGTCTGGTACCAGGCCCCAGGCCAGCCCTAGAGGAGCCCTTCTTCCAACATCAAGAGATAAATACATTGTTCCCTGTTGTATTATTTCTGCCTGAACACAGAATAAATACAGTCTGTACTCCAGTGATGACAGTAACTTTTCAAGAAAGTCAAAACTTAAAAGTTCAAATCTCCTACAACGTAAGCAATGGAGACTTTGGAGAGTCAGATCAGACAATGTATCAAGATGTAATAGCATGATACATGAACATGCAAATGTAAATGTGTTAAAATGAAACACCAGTCAATGGGTATAGTTTTATGATGATAATATGAATATAAAATATCCATATAGCAACCTAAAGGTTAAAAAATGGACCGCTTTAAATATTTCATAGCTAATCAGTGAAATATTGGTGGAGAGCTCACTAAAAATCACTCAAGATCTTTAAATGAAAGCATGTTGGTGGCAAACGTGGTCATCAGCTCAAGTCAAAAAGGGCACAGCATGTATGCTACAGTGCATACTGCGGTTTTTAGTTTTCATAAAAATGTATTATTTGGAAGAGCCCTGTAATACCAAAATAATTTATAGAAATTCTATTACAGTAATTAACCAGAAGAAAACTTTTCCAAAGCTTAATGATGTAATAATGCATCACCCAAATAGCGTTTTATCTCAGTCTCTTTATATTTATGTTTATTTTAGTCTAAAACCAGCTACTCCAACAATTTCTTCATCCAGATAACCTCAGGGAAGAGGATAACATGTCCCAGTGGAAACATGTTTCTTTGCTTTCTCCTTAATTTGAACTGAAAGGAAAATTGTGTTGTCTCTGTATTTGCACCCATCCTGCATTGTGAGTATTTGCATTTTTGTAACAACAAAGCCTGTCGGTGTCAGATCACTCATTGCTGGATATTGTTTGCCGATGTAATGAACGTGCTTCTGAAGTTCTCAAATAAGAATCAAATTCCCATTCAGGGAGATTCTAATTTAACTCATGGAGAACAATTGTAGGCAGATTGTTAGGCTGCCCTTGTCAGACAGTTTGACTGTATACTGTTTATAATGTGATATTTGATCATGGACCGCAGGGAGGAAAAGAAAAGTCACCTTTGTTTTTATGTAAAGCTAATTTCATGAACTGAAAAAGCAAAGAGTGAACTTGAATTGTTAAAAATATGTTTAAAAGATTTAGAAACCTCCTTTTTATGGTTCTACATTTAACTGGTAAATATGATATTTTCTTAAAGTACATATGCTTGCCGTTGTAAGTGTTTGATAATAGACAGACAACAGTTGATCTTGTAGTTTGTTAAAAAGGTATATACACTCAAATTCAATTGAATTATTTGTTGTTATAGTTACTTGTTTTAACAGTAACTTATTTTAATTACTTGTGACAAAATGAAATGGAACATTATGGAAATGAAAGGAATTCGGTAAAATCTGTATGTTAGGGTTCCGTATTGGAAATGCAGTGAGAGCGCCTATATACAAGTTAAAAACAAAACAAACCAACAGGGAAGCAGTGGAATGAAATGTTGCAATTTGCAACAACATTTGCAGTTGCCAAAGACATTTCTAAATTCTTTGGAATTACTAGTATATTGGCTTAGATTACCCATAAAAAGTAGTCTTCATCTAAAGCAGTATTGATTACTAATTCTGTCTGAACTAAGCTAAAATAATGGAACACATTTTGTGTGTGTGTGTGTGTGTGTGTGTGTTTGCTTTGTACTTCTTTACTGAACACCTGTTACACATTCACAGTGTGGGCTGAAAAAAACAAATGAGCAAATTCTGGTGCTATTGACCTCTCCACAAGTTTCTTGATATAAGGTGTTCCAGTGAAGAAGATGGGATTGGACGTGGGGTGTAGAAGTGCCCCTGCCTATAAATAAAACACACAAAGTGGTTAGCGTGAATCATACCTTAATCACAATAACTTACATGGGAACTTACAAGACACAATATGCAAATATACAAGGTGCAATATGGTTATAAAATAATTTCTAAAGACCTGAACATAAAACCATAAAATGATGTGCAAATGTTGTTAACAGGAGCTCAAAGTGCTGTGTTTAAAGAAGAGTAAGTTAAAGCAAAGGTTATAGAAAACAGCAGGAGAAATCTTTACAATTTGCTAAATTATTAAGTGCTGCATGTGAAAAATATTATGAAAGAACACCACAGCAGTCCAAAGCAAAATAAATTAGATAAAAGAATAAATAACAATAAATGATTAATTATTATTATTTTTATATTAATAATTGTCTCAATTGTATCAAGACATTTTACAGGTGGAAGCCAGTGGAGCAGTGTATGATGAGAAGCTTAGAAGAAGCAGAGTAATGTAGCACACGGCATAACATTTTTCTGCAAAATTCAAGATTTTTTTTTTCAGTCAACACTGGAGGGGGCTCATTATGTCCAAAACATAACATGTATAATCATTTGTGTGTTGCGTTTGTGTAGCTGCAACTTATAAAGAACTGGCTATATTTTATGATTAATAAGTGCAGAAATTCTGGTAATTTCCAAGGATTCATAAATGTTTGCATACAATTGTAGATTAGACAAAGTGGGAATAGTTGTGTTGGACCAAGTCAAAATATTAAAATTTCTACATTAAAGTTAAAAGACTGCAGTGTTGGCTCGTTTCAGGAGCTAAATTAAGTATTAAGGTTATTGAAAATTGTGATCAACCCTTAGATATTGATAGAGGGATCAACCTGTTTGAGCGTAGTTGGTGAGCAATTTTTTCCCCTCTTACACAAGTTAATGTGTTTCATCGGTGTCCTAATTCCAAAATGTTAAGATAAGGTCCCACTCAACTCATCACACAGGCTCTGTGAGATAGGATTAAGTTTCATGGACACTTGGTTTCAGATTTGTTACTCAGGTGCTGTATGCATCTTTACAAAAGAGGGCTTTACCATTACTCACCAAGAAGTGTTACCATATACCTTAAAACGAGTTTCTTACCTCATCCTGTCTGTCACTGTAGTTTGACTCATTTAGCTGGATAGTTTCAATTAAAGCCTTGTGAGTGAGTGAGTGAGTGAGTGAGTGAGTGAGTGAGTGAGTGAGTGAGTGAGTGAGGGAGTAGTAAGTACAGTATTAATGTTTGCATTTGCTTCAAGCAGGTGTTATAAATCTGAACTTGTCAAGTTAAATTTATTTGATTTCCATTTAACATTTCAAAATGCTTTGCACAGCAGAATTTATTTGCAGTCTGAATAATAACCTCAAATAACTAGCCCAGGTTTATTACCAGGCTATATTTTTATCAATTCTTTCAGATGTACAAAGGTTTCTTGAGTGTACCTGTACTTTAACCAGCCTCTTTATCTCAATAATGGAGATAGTGCCTATGAAATCGGAAAGCATAAATAAAACAGAAGTCCCAAAGCAAGAGAAAAATATTACATTACTTATAACCCACAGTTTATAAGACCAATATCTCCACTGATGTTCATGCTGTGATCTATGCCTAAGACAAGAGTCTGCACTGTACATACCGTAACAGTTCTTAATAAGTCTGTCTGAGTCAATACTGATAAAGACACTTTCTTTATATTCCCATTTATTCCCTAAGCAGCCGTGAAGGAAAATGCTATAAACTCCAAGCAAACGCAGCAATTTCATTTTGAAGATGATAAATATTTCAGAAGCACCAAGAGCATATTTAAACTACATTCAAGATTTCCTTCGCTTGGGAGATGATGATCCTCCTCTCGCCTTTTAGAGATAATCAATGACTCCTGTTATCCCTCTCGCTAGAGCCTTCTTTGAGTTTTGAATGGTAAAAATTGAATGTGTGTGTATGTGTGCAATGAATGCCCAAGATGTAACAAGCTGTGAACACCATTAATCTACATGTTCTGGAAATATAACCAATTGTCAGACAGGCACTCACAGACATTCCATCACCTATCCAATTGGCTTTTGCCGAGCTCTACATTTCATTTGCAATGTAATGCGCCCAATAAAATGGAATTCTGGCTGCTGCATTGATTGAGAAATAGCTTCATCTTTTCATTGAGAAAGAGATGCATACCACTCAATTAGATTCATTTAAATTATTGTTGCTCTTTTCACCTCTTCTGGCTTATTTTTATATTTTTGAATGTTTAGAAAATTAACTGTACATCATGAAAAATTCAACAGTACGCATTGTTATAGTATGCTGCAAATGAGCATGATTTAAAATCAAAAATAGTAAATTTCAAAGGACAGCTCATTCAGACAAACCATTTTAAGACTGACTCATTATTACACTACAGGTATTAATTGTATCTCTGCATAACCAGATGTGAAAGACTGATTGGTCTGTGGATGGATCTATGCTAAAGTTTCTGTATAAATGTTTATAAAAAAGAAGTTATTAATGACATGAAGATCCACTCTTTGTCTCTCATTTTTCCTGCTCTTTTAATCTCTCCCTTGACTGCTGCTTTATTCGCTCTTCCCTCTTCTTTCATATCTACCCCTCCTCTCTCTCTGTCACCCTGCCTTCAGTATGTGTGTATCATTAGCTCCTTTTCTCCATTATCTGCAGCCATCTAGTGTTGACTTTGTGCCCTAGAAATTATCCTGCCTCTCTGCCAGCTTTTATTGCTTCACAGTAAAGATAGTAGACACATACTACGTTCAGTCCCATTTTGAAGCTGGTCTGATTGTTAAAATGGGTTAATCCAAGAATAGTGTGAAATTTCCGCAATAAAATCTGGGTGTTTGTTAGCACATAAACATTTGTTTCATAATAAGTTAAGCAGGAGCAAGAGCTATGGAAGTTATGCGTTAGTTCAGAACAAGCATTAGTGTGTGCAATACTCCATATGTGTGTGTGTGTGTGTGTGTGTGTGTGTGTGTGTGTGTGTGTGTGTGTGTGAGTGTCTGCGTTACTGGGTGAGAAAAGTCAGAAAGAACAAGAGCAAAAGCAGAAAATCAGTCAGACAAACTTGACAGACTGAGAGCACAACCTGACAGCGAACGCAAACATTACATTTACTGATATTGCTGTTCTCTCCCCAGCCGGGACAGACAGTCAGTAATAACAGTGAGCACCTGGGCAGCCTCCAGGCTCTACACCTCAGCCCCTGGGGCTCTTCACCTGGGACAGGAGGCCCTACGCAGCTTTCCTTCCTACTCGAGAGCTGCCTGGAGCAAGCAGATTATCGCTCATCGCCCAGAAGGGACATGAGACCTGGAATTCTGTCAAATTCTTTTACATTAATCATCAGGAAAGACTGACAGTGAGGCAAGAATACAGATACATATCGTAAACGTAGCACAAAATTCTTACAGTGTCAAAAAGTCAACTTCCTCAAAAGTTACAGTGAAACTAAAGTAACCTTAACTATTCATCTAACACTTTTTTGTTTCCTTTGGTTCATCTATCATTATGATTCAACAGAATGTGACCACAGAAAATGAACCCTTTAACCATCGCATGTCATAAAACCATAACCATATTTTAACCATAATATATAAAGCACACAAATATGCAGATATAAGGTGAACATCATGGAAGGCTTTAATAGCAAAAAATATATACACACACACACACACACACAAAAAATCAATCTACAGAATGGACGTTATTCAAACTGCTTTCAAATTGTTTCAAGTAACTCTGTGCTCTGGACATCCATTCTTCTGCACACCAAAACATTAGTAAAGTCATAACTTTTGGCTTATTCAACAATAAGAGTGATAATGATCAGCATACACTACAATTAACATTTAGTTAATCCTGTGCATTTCAATCCAAGCAGGAACTAAAAAGAGAAAGAGGATGAGGAAATTAGAAACATGTTAACTGTGCACAAACCCAGAATTCACCCAACACCACTCTACCTCAAGAGATTTAGTAGCATTGCAAATGGGGCACAAGTCGCATTTCAGGATGCATTAGGAAACAATGAATTCTGCCATCCAAGCATGTGGAAGTTTGGCACTGTCTCAATTCCAGGAAGCGAATAAGGAACAAAAGTTGTTCTACAGACTTTCAATCAAGTCAGTCAGATAACTGGATGACTCTATTAAAAAATATGTTCTCTTCTTGCAAAACTAATACAGCAACCAGTCACTCAGGCCATCATTACTATAGTTTTGTATTCACTAATATCTTGGTGGTCAATATTTTGTCAAATTAGGGCAGGAGAAAATCTAAGTGAAAACATACTGTGCATTTGTGTGTAACTCATGCACACAGAAAATTCACTACACTAACTTGTCTGCCCATATTGACATAAGGCATTCAGGGCCAAATGAAAAACTAATTAAATGAAAACATGTGCTAAGCTCGGCAGTGGATGGACTTCTACTGTACACACAGAGCTCTGTTAGACACTTGTAACCTAATTCTGTTATGTTTTAATTATCATACACACCTTTGGAGTCCACAAGAAGGTTAAGCAAATATAACGCAGTATATATACTTAAGCTTTAGGTGCAATTCAGGCCTAAATGCCCCTGCATTTCTATTTAATTAAGTTAAGGTCAAGACTTATGAGCCTGGGTTGTTTTTTAAGGTAACTGGTAATTTGTGTTGTGGCCCTAAAAATTCATGGTCACATACAAGCCAGATTCACTATATCATACATCATTAGTTACCTTTTTATCAGTGCTGTAAATGTCAACTTTGCTCAGTGAAACAACAAATACTTAATTTTATCAGATCCCATATACGGTTGTCATGAGCCCTGTTATAACATTTTTGGCCCAAATCTTTTCTAGAGAATTCAGGTTTATGTGGTAGAAGAACTGCACAACTGTATCAGGAACATAAAAAGGGATTATATTAAATCTTAGTCCAGGCTATGCTCTGGTGAGTCTGCTGTAAATGCATAGTCACAGGCAAATAATTTTGCCTTCTAACACCGTTATTGTATTGAATAATTGATGATACGTCTGGCAAAGGCTGTTATGTGTTTACATGATGACCACCCCCATTTTATGTTTCGATAGCCTTCAAACCCTTTTACGAGAAAAAGGAAATGGTGGACCACCAACGTTCCATTGTGTGTTCTTGTGAGAAATATCAATGAAAAAACAATGGCATTATTTAGCTCATTAGAGTTTTATGAGCTGTGTGATTCACTAGTGAACAATCTAGTCTGTCATTTAAGGTATGAGGAAGTTTTGTACTGCGTTTGTGCAGAAAGAGAATACGGAAAAAATTAAATCGTTTCAACCATAAAGATTGTATGGACAAAAGTGAGAAGACCATCATTACTGGAGGGCTCTATTCAATAAAACTGTTAAAATATTGCTAATTTGTAGGACATTTCTGACAGAAATAGACTCATGCCAAGTATATACATGTTTCTCTCAAATTTTACTACGAAAAGTATTTTTATGTTCATTTTAAAATTCATAGTGATTTACCCTGAGGGGCACTGACAGATGAGAAACAAGTCAGACACCAGTTGCTATGGCAAAGAGTTAAAAATCAACTGAAGAACAGTTCAAATGATCATTTGTCAGATGTGAATATGTCATGAAATGTATATACACACCAATTCTTCAAAAAAATTAAAAAACTCACTATAAAAAATTGAGTCAACATCAGGTGAGCTGGTCCTGATGTTTCTAAACAAGGAAAGGAAGAATCGGAAATTCTGGGTTCATCCAATTCTGAAGCTATGGAATTCTTGAATTTCATGGTTTGATCTAGGAAATAGAGGATCACACTGGAGCAGTTTGAGCTTTTGTTGGTAGAGTTGGGACTACATTTGAGGAGAGATAATGTCTTACAGCTGATTGACCTGGAGCAGCATCTAGCTATGTGTCTAAGGTAAAACAGCATTATTCTATCATTGTACACTGGTGCACTTTTTGGAATAGAAGCACACTTGTTATCAAATACAGTCATCTGATTGGTCAGATCTGTTTATTTGTGTGCAAAAAAATCAGAATAATAAAGCTTGATCTGAAAAAATAAGTGCCACACATTCATCCTGCAAAATTACATGTCTGGTGTGAACATCTGCATTAAGAATAGGTGAGATGGAAAAATATTTGTAATGCATGAAATAGCACAATTTTTTCATGTCTTTTGTGTAAAGGCCCTGTAGGCTAAAAAAAAAAAAAGGCCTTGTATTTATTATTTATTTGCAAGTTAGCGTAGTGAACATAATCAATGTTGGGGATTGTTAGTCAAAAAAACAAAATACTCATTATGGATTCTTCTTCTTAGAATGTGCAATATGGTACTGAATGGAGAAAGTCTTTACACTACTTTCTTTTGCATTACAACATGACCTAAACGAGACCTAAAATGCATTGTCAAACAATGACCAGTTAGCAGTACAACCTTACCGTAGGTTACAGTCCAGCACACCAGCACAAACTTATATCATAATGACGTGAAATATTCACAGGCAGAAATGCTACAATGGATGCTACAAAGCTACAACCTGGACTTCTAATCACTACTTTTGTTACCTGTTGAAGTTCAGGGCCTAGATGTTGGGTTGGGGTCGGTATTTACTCAGCATTAACATCACTCTGGGTTCTTTATGCAGTTTGTGTTAGCATGCTGTCTCTTTGCAGACAATTGCAAAGAGACAAACTTTTGATAAAAGAACGCATGTTGTGTTAAAAGAACGCAATGCAGTTCTTTCTGTCCTGGGTGCAAATTCCACTTTATCATTTTTTTTTCCACTTTTCCAACTTTTGTTCAGTAAAAATAAAGGTAACCTCTATATTTCCACTCCTCAAAAGTTTAAACTGCTCCACCATTTTCCTCTCCCCTCTACACAAACTAGCATTATCCAATAGAGTGCAAGTATGCAGGAAGAAAAAAAGCATGTTGGGATGGGTTTTTTCTGTTTATCTTCCCATCATGCAGATAACTGACTCAAGTAAAAACACAATTGTAACTGTAACTTGATTACTGAATTGAGCACAGTAATTCATTACTTTACTACAGTACTAACAAGTCTAATACCTTAACAGTAGTGGATTACTTTGGAACATCTTCATCCAACACTGGTCATAATGATTCACATACTTCCCTTTATGATAACTGCTTATGAGATTGCAAAAGAAAAGATTTTTTACATGCCACAGTTTTTTAGACTCCATATTGCGTTATACACAACCCATAATACAATATCTAACTGTCAGGCCTTTCTATTATTATTACTATTATTATTATTATTATTACATAGCATATTTAAAAATTACAAGTTGTAATTTCAGGCATACTGAAGGAAGTTTTATGTGATACCTCAGCGTCCACGCCATTCCAGCTTTCCTTACACTACAGAGCTTGTGTTTCCCCATCCCAAGCTAAAAGGGAGAGATAAATGTGATTTAAATTAATAGGTGCTACCAAATAACTCCTCGGCTGGTAAACGATGCATTCATCAGATACAGACAGCCAATATCCTGTGATTCATGGCACTCTTTACCACGTGAAGGGTGCCAACAAAAATTGTTATTACTTTTTAATAAAGTGTACCAGTCACTAATCCTCTCATTTATCAGTGGAAGGCAGTTGGTATGGAGGAAGTCAGTGTGAACCGGTGTGCCTGGCTGCTCTGATGAAGAGGAATGGGAACTGTATGAATGAAAGTGTATTTAATGTAGAGTGCTCCTTTACAATGCAAGCTTTAATATGGAAGCATCAAAAAGTCAGGTAATGGTAGGCATCGCTATTAATAAATACTTATAAAATTTCACCCATAAAACAAACAAAACATTTTTTTTTCTTACACTGATGCTGTTTTTATATGAGCTACATGCAAAACAATGGTTGTCACATGAATTGTTGCAACTGCTCTTTACTGACAGGATATTATAGTAATCACACTGAAATGTTGGAGGAAAAAGCATTTTGGTTTAATTTAAACCTGAGCCCCAGCCCCCTTTTATTGCTTTACTGGAAAGGTTTTGTAAGCAACATCCCACCTATCTATCTATCCAGCCATCCATTTTCTACTTTTTTTTCCTTTTTTAACTTAGGTATAGAGGTACTGGAGCCTATAGTTGACAATTATAGCTTGTAACTCTATTTAATCTGGGGGGGCGGGTTGTTGTTTTCAGGTGCAAATCTGCCCAATCATTGATAACGATGTTGACCTGATTGCAACTATGCTTCCAAAGTCAGTGACAAGAAAACACAACAGACCTTGCTAACCAGTAATCATTTTAGTAAATAATAATTGGAAAACTTGCCATATTGGTGATGACACATTGCAAATATGTCCCATTTGTTAATGTTCAACCTTAATGAGTTTATGCAAGGTAAAAAGCAATGTTCCTGTGGTGTGCAGACTCGAAGGATTAGTGGTAGTGGACTTGCTGCCCATTCAAAAATATGTTTATTATTCCATGCTGACATTGTATGCTTCTGTTTTTGTGTTGTTTTTCCAAATTTTTATTTTTCCCATTAGTCTCTTCAGGACACCTACGAATACACCACAATATGTTTCACAACATAAGATTGTTTAATTTTTTAATGCTATAAATAATTATTTGATTTAACAACTTCTAAATACAAAAATGGATTGTTTAAATTGAATGTTTGAAAAGTCAAATATCTGACTGCTGACTCACTGACTGCGAGGTGTAATTGATGTTGGTTTCGCAGCACACATATTTCCTAGGATTATGTCCAGTGTGTACACAGAATAAAGTAAAAGCACCACCCACCACCTCAGGATAAAGCCATCACTGTGAGGTACAGTGATTAAAGACTGTGTCTTGACCTTGTATCCTGGACTGAGATAAACCCTCCAAAATTCCTAAAACAAACAAGCCACAGCTCTGTTAATTTAGCCCTCCAGCAGAAGCAGCGAGGCTGTTGAGGCAGCCACAGATGATTCCTCTTGTGTATGGGCCAATGTTAAGCTTCAAGAACAGGTAACAGTCAATCCATTAACCTTAGCTTTTAGTGGGCGCTTCATGTCACTACCTCTGAGTCTTGCACACACATACAAATGTACACACTGCCATGTGGACACAAACACATCTACACTTAAATACAGGCACACACACACACACCCTTCACTGCCTTGATACATTTTTTTAATCGTTGCTATGCAAAGACTTGAAAAGGTCAGTGCAGCTCCTCTTGACATTGACTCTGCCATCGTAATAATGAGCTCTTTTCCTTTTCTTTCCTCCAACTTTAACAATACCTTATCACTAAGCCTGAAGCCATCCACCTCTTATATATTGGCCAGCTATGGTCACAAATCTCACAGCTGCACATATTTAAATACATTCAAAGGGACCTAAACATCCAAACAATCACAAGAACGTAGAAAAAAATGGACACAATGGAAATAGAGATACATGCGCATAGATAAATACACACACACACACACACACACACACACACACACACACACGCCTTCTCACACACCCCAGCCCCCATCCCTTTAGGCCTAAGTGGGGGGTGTCAGCAGCTATCTTCAGCTAGGTAATATAAAAGGGCTTCCAAAGGCAGGGGTCATGTTAAATTGTAACGCAAATGTTATTCCTCAATTATCCTTCTGGGGGAAATGTCAACTGCTTCAGGAGGAATTAGACTGGGCCCAAAGACCGTGTGTGTCTCTATGTGTGTGCTACCTCAGGCCAAAGAGTGAAGTGACTGTTCACTCTTCCACTCTTGTCCCCACTACTGCGCACAGTGGACACAGCCACTCCATAGACTAATTAAAAAAGTATTTGTGAATTATAAAAGCTTTGTTAAGATGGAGAGATAAAAACAGGATATAATATATCCTGTTTTTAAGTCTCAGTATTGGCTGTTGTAGAGACATAAGTCTATTATTGACAGTAATGTAATTAAATAACATTAATTAAAACATTTAGCTGTATTAAATCTGTGTATTCTCAACCACTAACCGAAATTTTGTGCTTAGAATTTCTTATTTAAATAAGTTATTTAAGATTTCATTGGAAAAGTATGCTTCCCTTAGCTGGTTTTGGGAATGTCCAAACATACCAGTAAGAACCAGGTCAGCATTTTTTTCTTGGTTATTTTCAGATGAATACCCTATCCCATGAATTCTTGTGGTGGCTGCCCAGTTGGGACCTGGGGAGTTTATCAAATGAATTTAATGAAAAACTCTCCTTTGACTGGCAGCTGAATGCCAAAGCTAACAATGAGGGGTCAGAAGTGAAACTACTATTGCCCTTTTCCAGTGGCCTCCTCTGACTGCCTCAGTGGATATTACAAGTTACCACATTTATATTTGCAATAACAAATTGACTCCAAATGGTCTAAGTGGGGATCAAGACCTGGCTGGAAATTTGCAGTGCCTTTAGGAAATCAGTTTGTGGACCTTTGTGGAAATAAGGGGTCTAAAACTAAGACCCAAGGGTATACAAGGACAGAGAAAGACACACATGTGCTTATTATATCTCTGCTCAATTTATGCTTTTACAAACAGTTTTTTTTACAATATTTATGCACATTCAAAGCACAGATGTACAGTGTATCTGGAAACTATTCACAATGCTTCACTTGTTAAACATTTTGTTGTGTTACAAAATGGATTAAAATATTTTTTACCTCAAAATCCTGCATACAATACTCCATAATGACAAAGGGAGAAAGGTTTGCTTGAAAGTCTTGCAAATGTATTAAAAACAAACACACAGACACACACACAAAGTATTCAGTCTTTACTCAATACTTAATACTTTGCTCAGTGCAACTTTGGCAGCAATTAGATGGTCAGGTCTTTAAGAGTATGATGTTTCCTAGTTTTGGGGAGTTTCTCCAATTTTTCTTTCAGAACCTTTCAAGCTCCATCAGGTTGGATGTGAAGCATCAGTACACAGCTATTTTCAGATCTCTCTAGAAATGTTCAATAAGATTCAAATCTGGCTGGGACACTCAAGGACATTCACAGGGTGGTCCCGAAGTCACTCCTTTGTTATCTTGACTGTGTGTTTAGAGTTGTTGTCCTGTTGCAAGATTAGCCTTCACCCTAGTCTAATTTTCAGAGCACTCTGGGACAGGTTATCACCAAGGATGTTTCTGTCCATTGCTGCATTCAGTTTTCCGACAACCCTAAGTAGCCTTCCACTTCCTGCTGCCAAAAAGCATCATGATGTTGCCACCATTTTTCTTTATTGTTGGGATGGTTGACCAAGAGATAAGTGGTGCCTGGTTTCCTCCAGACATGACACTTGGCATTCAAGCCAAAGAGTTTAATCTTTGTTTCGTCAGACCAGAGAATTTTGTTTCTCATGATCTGAGAGTCCTTCAGGTGCCTTTTGACAAACTCCAGGCAGGCTGTCATAAGCCTTTTACTGTTTTTGTATGGCCACTCTACCATACAGGCCTGACTGGTGGAATGTTGCAGAAACGGCTAACCTTCTCTAAGGTTCTTCACAGAAAAATGCTGGAGCTCTGTCAAATGACCATGGTGTTCTTGGTCACCTCCTTGATTAAGGCCCTTGTACCACAATTGCTCAGATTAGCCCGTTGGCCAGTTCTAAGAAGGCCTGGTACTTCCAAACTTCTTCCATTTACGGGTGATGGAGGCCACTGTGGTCACTGAGACTTTCCATACTCAGAAAATTGTCTGTACCTTTCTCTAGATGTCTACAGACATTTCCTGTCCAGGTTTGTGCTCTGGCATACATTGTCAGCTATGGGATCTTATTTAGACAGGTGTTTTCCGTTCCAAATCATGTCCAGTTAATTACATTTACCACAGGTCAACTCCGGTTAAGTTGTAGAAACATCTGACAGATGATCAGTGGAAGCAGGAGGTTAAATTTGAGTGTCATGACAAAGGCTGTAAATACGCATGTGTTATACTTTTGTTTTTATCTTTAATTTGCCATTTGCCAGAATTTCAAACATACTTTTTTCATTTTGTCGTTATGGGGTATTGTGTGTAGAATTTTGAAGTGAAAAATACATGTAATCCATTTTAGAATAAGACTAACATGACAAAATGTCAAACAAGTGAAATGCTGTAAACACTTTCATGCTTACACATTTTCTCTTTTCTGAATAAACACTTTCTTGAAGATGATGATGACGCACCCCGCATGGACTAGAATTCAATTCCGCAGAGCAACTTTGGGGTGTGATTTGCATCATGGATGTGTTGCCTAAAAGACTGCACCGTGTGATGCAGTCATGTAAATATGGACTAGAATGTCTGAGGAATGTTTACAGTACCTTGTTAAATCTATAAAACAAAGGATTAAAATAGATTAAAAGGCAAAAAAGGGCCCAACCCATGTACCCGAACTGGGTGAATGTATATAAAATTACATCCATACAACTTTCACTACCTTCGCACAAAACAGTTTCAGTTATTACAGATAATCAGTGCTTTAAAGTGAACAGAAATCCCATTTCCACTCAATTGACAAAGCAGATTTGATATCCGTCTTTTAATATAGAGCTATTGCTCAATGAATATCGTGCACACATGTTCCATTAAACAGAAGCCACAAAGAAACCTAATCAAAGTGCCCTAAAAATGGGCTTAAGAATCATAGTTGAAAAAAAACTTATAACACAGTCTCCTGTGACTAATAGCTAAATAATAGCAATTATGATCATCTTGCTATAGCCAGATTTCTGTCCGAGACAGATTTTTTTCAGCATTATCCTATCTTCTCACTTTTATTCTGTCTTTCACGTCATTTTTCTTATCACTCCCTTCTATTGAAAGCACTGTTGGTTTCGTCCCCATGGTTACAGCCGATGGTATCGTGTTATCATTGTAATAAAACTAAAGTGCTGAGCAGGAAATTGAAAGTGTATTCGTACAGGAAATAACAGTGCTCCGTCATAATCTACAGTCAAAAACATGTGTTCATCCACATATTGTGTCTTTATCTGATGATGGAGAATACGGTGTGGTCAGCCATCTTTTTTTTTCTTCTTCTATCTTTCCTGTTCTATTGTTTTTCATCATTCTCATTCACACACACTTTGACCAATCAGGGCTTAATATGACAAATGATGAGACTGCAGTATAAGCCTAAATCACCTTTCAAACACTTGTAGAGTTTCAGTTTAATATAAAGCAGCAGATCTTTGAATAAATGACTGTTGAAAATGTAAGCTTTTATATATATATATATATATATATATATATATATATATATATATTAGAGATGGACCGATCCGATATTACGTATCGGTATCGGTCCGATACTGACCTAAATTACTGGATTGGATATCGGAGAAAAATTAAAAATGTAATCCGATCCATTAAATATCACGAAAGCACCTCACAAAACTTGCAACACGCCGTAACTCACCTCAGAACGTTAGCACGTCGGAGCAGTATGCATCACGTGATAGAGCGGCTGTGGCATGCGGGACCTGTCGGTGGTCTGGATAGCATTTGGAGCTTCGCTAGCAACCTGGCATTTCATCTCCGACAAAGTTATCCCGAGAGAAGTAAAGCAAGTGTGTAAGTCCATCTCTGAATGTTTGTAAAGCATTCCTGCGTTAAGCTTAACAAACGACTGCCTCTCCTGCTGCTACTTCAATCATGAAACTGCTTAACGATCAGCTGATCGGCTTTTCTGTCTCGAGTCCGTCTCTCTAGTTTGCTTTTGGCCCACTTTGCACCAGAAAGAGTAAACCAGCGGCTGAACAACAGCAGCACGTTTAAGCTTGATCAGCTGTTGTTAGAATTTATTTAATATTACTTTCTACTCGAGGATCTTTTCTACGTAGCTGACGGCTGGTAACTGTGCAGGGGCGGATCTAGCAAAGTTTAGCCAGGGGGGCTGATAGGGCATTAACAGGGAAAAGGGGGCACAAAGACATACTTTTCTTTCTTATTCTCATTTAAAATGTCTAGCTTTTAATAAATAATTATCTGACACCCAAAGTTTTAATTTGATGTAAAATGAATAGAAGTCAATTACTGTATATAGTAACTATTAAGTCTAATATATATATATATATATACCCTAGTAAGCTATAGTACTTTTTCCTTTGGGAAGGTACCATCTGTGCAGTCTGCAATTTTGTTGAAGAAAGATGTTGAATCTATTTAATATTTCTTGAAAAATAATTGATTTCTGTGCATTTTTTTTTTCACACTGCATCAAATTAAGGTTGATTACGTCGATTAAGCATCATGAGGTGGAGCGTGAGGGGTGGTTCCCTATTTTTTATTTATTTATTTTTGTTGTTGCTGGGAGTTGGAACCCTATTAGTTAGGTTGCTTAATATTTATGCTAAGTACTCTTTAAAATACCAGAATAGGGAGGATGGTGTAGGTTTAAGTTTATTAGATTGATCAGTATTGCTGAACTATGAATTTTTTTTTTTTGCAAACAGGTATAACAGAATAGCTTTAGTGTAGTTGTTGTTTTAAACTTGAGTATGAACTTATACAAAATGCAGCAAGATATTTAAAAAACAGTTTTGTTGATTAAAAAACACTATATCGGATTCATATCGGTATCGGCAGATATCCAAATTTATGATATCGGTATCGGTATCGGACATAAAAAAGTGGTATCGTGCCATCTCTAATATATATATATATATATATATATATATATATATATATATGTGTGTAAGCTTTTCTGGGAGTGTGAAATATTAATGCTGGAGGTGGCACGCTCCGTTTTGCGTAACTATTTTAAAATCCCTGTAGAACTGCAACCACATAAGCTAGCACAATAATTGTTTTTGCATAAGAAACCGGAGGAGTTGTACTTACACTTTATGCCATCAGCTTGTCCTAGGTCACGGTTTCCTTCCACATACAGCTTTGCAAAAATTGCATAAAAAGCACTTGTAGCAACAAAAACATAATATTCCAGAAACACGCTCTGCCGACCCGATCAGCTGTTCGTAACACTTCCTACGTTGGAATAGATGTCAGCGTGAACTATCGCATGTCCGCCATTACCTGCCCGAAACTGGAAGTGACGTCATTTTCGAGGAAAATTAATTTTTTTACCTTCAGGGCCTTATAAGCCTACACTGGTGCTTTTCCGTATAGTTTCTGGGATGCTTAGAACTCAATTTGCACTGCTTTAAATAGTTTATTTTGACGCACATGCTGTTTTTTTGCAAATTTGCATTATAATATTTTTTCTTCGTTTTTCCTGCAGTATATAAAAATTGGTGTATCTCAAAAATAAAACTATGAAGACACTCAAAAGAAATTTCCTGTTGTTGGAAACTATTTTGTGCAACGTTTTTGTATTTAAAGTTTTGTGGGATAAACCTCTTAAATTTCTCTAACTAGAAATATATGTAAAAAATAATAATAATAATAAAAAAAACAATTTTCGATTTTATTGTAGTTTATTGCACTTTTTTGCAATTTGTGTAGTTATTATGCACTCAATGCATACATATTATTCAAGTTTGGGCTATAATGGTTGTATTGATGTATAGCAACTCCAAATGCTCCCAAAAATGGCACTACAGCATGTAAAAATATAAAGATAAGCTCTGGCGGATTTGGTTCTATGCTAGGTCTTAAAGGGTTAAAGGTTAGAAACGTAACCAAAATACCGTATTCATTTGCTTAAATTGTGCCTGTTTTTGAATGAAAAGCAAATGAGTTCTGTTGTTGCCGTTATATAACTGCAGCAGTGTACAACAGTGTAAAATTAAAATAAAAAATACTGCACACTGACGATAGATAACAGAAACTTCTTGGTTTAGAATAATAGAAATTGTAACTTTCATATTTGGTGGTAAACCATTTAGCCTTGTTTTTCTTCCAAAGATAGAAACCACCTTCCAAAACAGGTTCCTGAATCTCACGTGTTCCTCTTATCTGCCTGAGTGGGAATGAAAGAGAGTGAGGTAGCTGACACAAGGCCGCCCTCTGTCTGAAGTAACCGAAAACACCCTCTACTGTAAATGCTCCATACAGATATTTCTCAAATGGTCTGAGCTTGTATGTGTGCCTTTCTAGCAATGTTCACAGTGTGAGTGAATGGGGGGACTCTCATTTGCACAGAAGGGAACTCCACTGATGAGCCTATAATGACTAATATGATTTAGTAATGAATATAAAGTTAATCAGGGACCAAGAAACCAGAAGGATGCTTTGAAACCCAATTTGCAACACATTCTAAAGAGAGTGGCCCAGACAGTTATGTTATATATGCCAGTAAATATAGTAGATCAAACACCAAGCACAACCTTAATAAGGCAAGGTAAAGGGGGGAGGCTATGATAAAGAGAATGCTCATAAAATGTGTCCTATCCTTTTGTCTTCACTAGTGACATATGGCTCACTGATTGGCTGATGCAGTGCGGTATTAGCAAAGTTACTGAAGAATCACAGAAACATAAAGCAAAAAATTCTAATTTCCATGAAATGAATTACAAGGCTACTTGGAGCTACAGTGGGGCAAAAAAGTATTTAGTCAGCCACCGATTGTGCAAGTTCCCCCACCTAAAATGATGACAGAGGTCAGTAATTTGCACCAGAGGTACACTTCAACTGTGAGAGACAGAATGTGAAAAAAAAATCCATGAATCCACATGGTAGGATTTGTAAAGAATTTATTCGTAAATCAGGGTGGAAAATAAGTATTTGGTCAATAACAAAAATACAACTCAATACTTTGTAACATAACCTTTGTTGGCAATAACAGAGGTCAAACGTCTACTATAGGTCTTTACCAGGTTTGCACACACAGTCATAGCTGGACTGGCCATCGGGCATACCGGGCATTTGCCCGGTGGGCCGCTGGCGATTTTTTGTTTTTATGGGCCGATGGATTTTTTTTTTTTTTTTTTTAGGAAGGGTATATATAATGAAAGGTGTTGGATTGGCCAATTGGTCATGATCGACTCTGGGCTGGACCAATTACAGCCGAGGAGGCCGGATGCACCCTCCCCCCTGTTTAGCAATCACGTGATTTTCGCGCATTGCATGCCGGGAACTCGTGGCAAAACAATCCAAGTACCGCATCAAATGCAAGCGTTTGCAGCACCGCAAAACGTTCATTCTCCGGTTCCAATACCTTCTTGTTTTTTCTTTGCCGCACAAAAAAGGAATGTACAGAACAAAAGGAGAACAATGCCGGTCCGTACAAAGACAGACTCGACGAAAAGACAAAGAAAAGATACGAGGAAAAATCAAAGGAGTGAAAGGGTCAGACCCTTACGAGCACACAGAGGGACAAAAGACGTTAGCGTGCTGCCCAACTTTCACCACGCTCATATTTATAATTATACGGTTCTTGGAGTGAGTGCATACACTCATGAAGTTTAGTAACTTCAGGTCACTGCAACAAGCCCAGGTACAGTTTACCGACGGATGGGTACAGGACCTTGAAATGCACCGTGTAGAACGAAAGACCATCGTACGAACAAAGGTAAGTTTACCAGTCTCACAAATCGTCGTCATAAATACACATTCGTTAACCGTTTATTAATAGGACCTTTGAGCTCAACGGTAATTAATTAGTAGTGGAAATAATTTCTGGCAGCATTACAGAAATGTAGCAGTGACAATAATATTGTATGCTGTAATCGCACTGGACAATTAGTGATACAAAACAACAGTTTTATCCTGTGAATAAAAGTATATGTTTTTGTCAATGTACCATAATAACAGAAGCGAAACGCAATATTGTGTCAGGACAATTTACTATTTATGCACAATAAATAAAGGAGCATAGCGCGACAATTTCTGTTCAGCGCCAGACTTGTAACCTATATCACCAATTATGTTAAGAAAAAGGACGTATTAACTACTACAAAACTCTGATCTTTGTGGGAATGCTTGGAGCAGACTAACATGTGAGCTGGAGTGTTCTGGGACATTATATTTGGTATATCCAGGCCATCCGTCGGCTCTTACTTCGGAAACATGGCTTAAAAAATTTCTCTTCAACTACGTAATCCGATAAAAAAAAAAAAAGATCTCTTTACCCGTCGGCTTTCCATGGCTGTCATGCGACCAGCTATTGCAGTTAATAATACAACAGCTTCTTGGCATTTTTTGGGTTTCTTTTTATCGCTAGTACCTCTTGCCACAAGTTCCCAGAATCCTTTGCGGTTTTACCCCTGAATGGCGTCACATTTTCAATCTTTATCCTGGTGGGCCGGTCTCTAGTCAAAATGCCCGGGCCGATTTTTTGTCCCAGTCCAGCCCTGCACACAGTAGCTGGTATTTTGGCCCATTCCTCCATGCAGATCTTCTCGAGAGCAGTGATGTTTTGGGGCTGTCGCCGAGCAACACGGACTTTCAACTCCCGCCACAGATTTTCTATGGGGTTGAGGTCTGGAGACTGGCTAGGCCACTCCAGGACTTTCAAATGCTTCTTACGGAGCCACTCCTTTGTTGCCCGGGCGGTGTGTTTTGGATCATTGTCATGTTGGAAGACCCAGCCTCGTTTCATCTTCAAAGTTCTCACTGATGGAAGGAGGTTTTGGCTCAAAATCTCACGATACATGGCCCCATTCATTCTGTCCTTAACACGGATCAGTCGTCCTGTCCCCTTGGCAGAAAAACAGCCCCATAGCATGATGTTTCCACCCCCATGCTTCACAGTAGGTATGGTGTTCTTGGGATGCAACTCAGTATTCTTCTTCCTCCAAACACGACGAGTTGAGTTTATACCAAAAAGTTCTACTTTGGTTTCATCTGACCACATGACATTCTCCCAATCCTCTGCTGTATCATCCATGTGCTCTCTGGCAAACTTCAGACGGGCCTGGACATGCACTGGCTTCAGCAGCGGAACACGTCTAGCACTGCGGGATTTGATTCCCTGCCGTTGTAGTGTGTTACTGATGGTGACCTTTGTTACTTTGGTCCCAGCTCTCTGCAGGTCATTCACCAGGTCCCCCCGTGTGGTTCTGGGATCTTTGCTCACCGTTCTCATGATCATTTTGACCCCACGGGATGAGATCTTGCGAGGAGCCCCAGATCGAGGGAGATTATCAGTGGTCTTGTATGTCTTCCATTTTCTGATGATTGCTCCCACAGTTGATTTTTTCACACCAAGCTGCTTGCCTATTGTAGATTCACTCTTCCCAGTCTGGTGCAGGTCTACAATACTTTTCCTGGTGTCCTTCGAAAGCTCTTTGGTCTTGGCCATGGCGGAGTTTGAAGTCTGACTGTTTGAGGCTGTGGACAGGTGTCTTTTATACAGATGATGAGTTCAAACTGGTGCCATTCATACAGGTAACGAGTGGGGGACAGAAAAGCTTCTTACAGAAGACATTACAGGTCTGTGAGAGCCAGAGATTTTCCTTGTTTGAGGTGACCAAATACTTATTTTCCACCCTGATTTACGAATAAATTCTTTACAAATCCTACCATGTGAATTCATGGATTTTTTTTTTCACATTCTCACAGTTGAAGTGTACCTCTGGTGCAAATTACTGACCTCTGTCATCATTTTAAGTGGGGGAACTTGCACAATCGGTGGCTGACTAAATACTTTTTTGCCCCACTGTATATTCAAGCTCAGATTGGCTAGAGCAACATATATAGACTCGCTCGTTTTCTCTCTCTGCTATTCTCTGTATTGTTCTCTTGCTAATCTACACATTGCGTCTGTCGTCTCTCTCTCTCTCACACACACACACATGCACACACAGGTCTACCCCACTAACTGATGTAAATGGAAAGAGTAAAGGAGGCTTGGTGAGGGTTGACCTTGTAATATCAGGGGCAGCTCACCCCAATTAATCACAAGATCCTTGCCCAGATGCTTCAAGCTAATAAACAGCACTCTGAATCAAAAAGTCCCTGCAGTTGTACAGCCACTCCAATGATTGCACCCCCTGCCCAAGATTAAAGCCCACTGTGAATTGAGAAAGGGCAAATGGCACTTCTAACAATCCAGGGTGGCAAGATGAGTTAGTTAGAGGCAGATGAGAAGCCTATGGAAGCTTTTTTTTCTCACATTTAAGCATTTTACTGCAAATTGCATGTCAAATTACCCTTGCAGTGAAATACCCTTAATGATTCCTTCTTTTCTTGTGTAAATAGTAATTTTCCATCCATTTCTTACCCTGTAATACTTACTGGGGGATTTTAGGGATTATGGGAACAAAATTATTTCACACATTTTAAAAGGATTATTTTCACAATGTGGGATATGTCAGTCTAGTGTGCGATATACAATGGCCTCTCTGTGATACAATTTGAAAAACACTACGAAAGCGCAGACAATTGAACCTGGTGAATGGCACACACAATATTAGGAACTACAATGCGTTCATAACATAATTACATTGTATATGGCATAAACTCTGACATTTGAAAAGAAGGCAACAATGTGGTATTAAGGTGTGGAACATACATGCCTTTGTGTATATGTGTCTGCGTAAAGCTGCTAACCTTGCTTTAGTAATTTCACGGAATATTTGAAAGGTTAACATCTCTGATTGCAACGTGCCATGGCGGCTGGTGTTTGATGTATGGTAATTCGCAATTCTTACACATTGGGGCCTCTGAGACTGTTAAGTCTATGAAGTGGAGTCGTGCCTCTGTTCCTTAAACCACGCTTGTCTCTCTACCTCTGTGTTTATCTGAAACTTTAGCTGAAGAAAAAGCAATCAACTCTATGAGGAAAACAATCTAATCAAGAGTATTTTGAACCTGAACAATCGTGTAAATCAAGATTTTCTTTCTGTATCATCTTAGTTAATAGTGACATAGAAATGTCTGAGGAAATCAAGAGCTGGACTGCTTAATATAGTAAAGTGCAGCAGGTGTCCTGTTTAAGCTGTTCCTGGAGTTCATGCTGTGCAAAAAATGTTCTAAAAAAAGAGCAGGTTCATTGAACTTGAACATGTTTTCTGCGAACAGAAATATATTTGCAACTAAAGGAATGTGACAGTCATTATACAGGTATGTTAAAGTCTCCGCACTGTAAATAACCATATGCATTTCAGCATGGCTAGAGTTTATAGTCACATGCATACTTCACTGATAAGCTGCATATTTTCTAGTCACCATGTGCAGGTAATGCAGTACTGCACTGTAAGCTTAATGTTGAGAGTGTTGAAAGTACAAGTGTGGAAATTATCTTTTTAGTGTCCTATCCACTATTCACTAGGTAATCTTGCCACAGCTTGTTTTGTTTTTTTTGTTTGTTTGTTTTTTGTAGATTTACTTGTTGACCAATGCTAAATAGCCTATATATTTCATTTTATTTTAAGGCCCTTTGTAAGCTTTCACCTCTGTATTTGTAATTCTGTATTTGCCATGGTCATATGACCTCGTGTTTCAAAATTCAAAATAACTTTATTCTTATAAGTTACATATCATTAGTAAATACCCATATCTGTTCATGAGAGTAGCACCCAGTGATTGATTAATTCCTAATGTGAAGATTTACCACAATTCCAAATAGAAATTAAGACATTTTTATTTTATTTTATTTTTTTTGTTTGTTGGAAGCATTCGATGAAGTATTAAGCCAGTTTGTATAAATGCGTACAGCTAACTCTTATGACGTGCGAATGGGGTATCCTTGGCTCATATTGTGAAGAAGAAAAAGAAAATGACAAACAGGCAGAGACAGGTCAGGACATAGAAATTTACATTAGGTAAGGGCAGCGAGTGTAAGCAAGAGGGAGTGTAGACAAGGGATTGTAGGTAATATGAAAGCAGATGGGAGGTGAAAGAGAGAGTCAACATCCTGGCCAGGATCCCAGGATGTACCAGCTGTTGCTGTAACTTCACCCCTCACGTCCCCTTTCTCCCTTCCACATCATCTTTTTTCACAGCCTCTTTTTTTTAAGCTCTTTAGGCTAGAAGATGTAAGCACTCTTGACAAGTGCCTTCTTTTAAGTATCTGTCATATAACACAGAAGATAAAAGAAACTGGTGAAATTCCTTAGCAAATTTAACAGACTGACACACACACATACATGAATATAAACATATTTAATCTAAGATGTTACTGAATTATTTAAAATTTCAATCTTTTAAATATTGTCCAATTTTTAAGATGATAAAAATATTTTAAATAAAACAAAGAAGAATGAAGAAGGGATGAAAATATTGGCATTGGTCAATTACCTGCTACATTTCCTGTATACAATAAAAGTGCAAACAAACAAGGAAGCACAAATGAAAAGCAAGTAGCTGAACATAAGGAAACCAAGGAACTGCTTGAAAAATTAATGAACCACTATAAACGAAGTGGATCGCCAGCATTTGCATTGTGTGAGTGTATGTGTGTGTGTGTGTGTGTGTGTGTGTGTCTGTGAACAGGTGGAGGCTGGTACAAAGAGCTCACATTTGGAACAAACACTGATGTCTGTGAAGCACCTTTATGTCTCCCTCACTCTCCTGCTCTCTCTCCAGTGTAAGTCACATCAAAGTCTGAGGCCCGTTGGCTTGACTTACACCTCATCCAATTAGTCGGCAGTATCTCAGCGACCCTAAAGAATAGCCGGTCCTTTTCGAGGCACCGCCGTCACTTGATCCCGAGTAACACAACACCTCGGTATGCGGACACGCGCGCATACACATTAACACACACACAAGCACCTGATACCTGCGGCTCTTGGTGTAAAGATAAAATGAGGCAGCGAAAGGCAGTGGGCACAGACGTCAAAAGCATTAGTGAAACAAAAACACCCGCCCCCCCATCCAAAAAAGAAAAGAAAAAAAAAAGAGTAAAGGAGAGAGGGCGGAGAACAGAGCCAGGTACAAAATTGATGGCTCACAATGCAGCCAGTATTGTAACAAAATGAATTTGTCGCCCTATTGTCTGTGACAAAAGGCCTAATTGAATTCAGGCCTCCTGTTCCTTGTCTGTTGCTCTTCTTGGCATGTTAAGTATCCTGCAAGATATGGTGATTCTCACTTGAACTGAATTATTTAGATAGGCAAGAAGCTGCTACTAAGCAAGGAGAAAAGAAAAGATCAGACCTGTGTGCACAGGTGTGTGAGTGTGTGCTTTTTTTTTTGTGGGTGGGTTGGGGGGACATAAACATTGAACCTAATAAAATAGATGACAATTTATTACGAGTTAACAAATGCCACATTACAAACCCACATTCAATTTGAACATCATTTTATTTATTTATTTATTTATTTATCACAGCTCCCTCACCAGATACCATGACACAGCATTATCAAGCTTGCAAGGACATCTCAGCTCTCTGTACCGCATGCCTGGAATCCAATTACTGGGCAGCAATTTATGCTGTATGAGGATACATTACTATTTCAATATTGAGATGTCAAATTACACACATGGCCTCTAATGCACTCTGGCAATCATAGCCTACTGCTCAGACTGCCAGCAACAAACCTGTCAGAGGACCTTGTCACAGGGGAAAGGAAATCTGATTCGTCCATATTCTCTCTTTCCTTCTCTCTCACTTTCTTTTGGACCATGACTTCCTTCAGTTAACCAGCGCCACTGTGTTCTCTTTCGTCTGCTCCCTCTATATAGCTGGTGTTCCTTGGAGGGGTTTCATTGCCCAAAGCTCCATGGCAGGGCGATTGATGAGGAGTCCTCAATTCTCTGACAGTTGACATTTACCAGGAGACTCTCCTTGGCATGCCCACCGTGAACAAACAGACAACGAGACAGCTGGAAATGCCTCTGAAAAGAAAGGACAAAAATCCCCTGCACCACAGTAAAGGATGAAGCGCCATTTAATAACAATTTAAACAATTTTTGTTTAAATTTTAAGCATATAGACTTTATCATGATCAGAAAATCATCAAAGATCACCAAAGTGCTGCTTATTTATCATAAGAAAAGAAAATGCCTGAAAATCAACCTTTTTCCATTGTGGTTTTAAGTTCCCGCCTGCTCTTTTCTCCAGTGCTTGCTGTCTGAATTCTCCCTCGCTGCCTGTGTTAGTACCGAAAGTCTCAGCAGTGGACGTAGTACAAAAGCTGACGTGAAGGCTGGTTTACTTAGAAGAATGCTCACCCGGTGAACACAAAACAGAGATGGTTTCTGACATCTTGTGAAGTTGTCTCCGTCCCCGAGTATACCTTTGGGGAGAGAGAGCGGGCGGGGAGCGGCGGCAGCACTGAGACCATCAGGGCCGTCGTTACTTGCCAGGCACTGAATCTTTAATGCAGAAGGCCCCCACAAATGCATGGGCAGCATGGTGTTGTCACCCTGGCATATTTTATAACTGATCAAACATTAGTCGGCAGCTGTTGTAAACTTGTAGCTGTCTCGGTGGCAGTGGTGGTGACAGGCTCTGACACACTGCTGAGAGACTGAGGCCCAGCTGGCTGCTTTTACTTGCTTACATTCTGGCATTGTGTAAAAATAAATAAATAAAAGAGTGTCTCCTCCATCTCAAGCATTTGACTCTCTCTAACTATCACTCATTTCCTCATTTGGTCCTTCTTTCTTTTATTCTCCTCTTACACTTTTGCTTGTACTTTTCTGTCACATGCTTGTTTGGTTGCTTCTCCTCCCATTCCTACTCCTCCTCCCTTACTTCTCTGTAGTGTCTTGTGATTTCCCCAACTGCATGTTTGGTGTCCCTGCAGTGTTACTGTATGTGTTGTACAGCTTACAATGGCTACCTGAGCGTGGGAAAAAAGAAAAAAAGAATAAGCAGTAGTACAGTTTTGGCAAGGCTCTAAAAGAAAACACACAGGGGGAATAGTTTGACAGCGAGAAGAAAGTGTGAACAAACTGTGACACGTCAAATATTGTGTGCATTTCTTTGGCTCAGTTGTGCTCCAAATGCGATTTTGAAGAAATCAGAAATTGGGATAGCTACTGTACTTGTTTAAGGTGTTTGGAATTCCTGTTAAAACGACCAGCAATCATATTCGGTGGGAGTTGTTACTGCTAATCTAATGCTTTGATTGTCTAAAATCATTTATTATAAACGCCTATAAATGATTTGTTAGTGTTGTTCTCTGTATGAAAATCGCTTGCTTTTGTGTGGACATATTGTTAGAAGCATGTTTATTCAGAGTAAAACATCTTTCCGAGCAAATATATTAATATTTCATTGCTTCATTTATTATGTAAATTCTTCAACTGCATATTTCAATAATTGCTTAGGACATGAGACCCCCCCACAGCCCCTCCATGTGTCTCTTTTGCACAAAGGCAGCGGTTGGACAGCTCACTGGAGGGAATTACCTTTTGGCTAGCACAAAATAATTTTTATTTCTAATTTATTTCATGACAACAGGCACACGCAAAGGGAGAGACCCTCAGCCAAGTGCCTTGTTGGCAAAGATTGATTACCCAATATCTAATTAGCTGAGATCCAATCACTTATTATGCAGAGTACGAGACAATCAGACTGAAGTCAACTGTCAGCCAATTGATTGATGACACCTCCAATCCAGCTTTTGTTTGCTCTAATGTCCTGACGCTTGTTACAACCACCAAAGCTCGCTCGGACAATGCAGTCTGTCACTCTGACGGGGAGTTGCCGGCCTCCTGTCTCATTTTTAGTTTACGTTTGTTTACAAGTGTGTGCGGTTTTGTGTAAGTGGACAACACTGGTATGTACGTCTCTATTTGTGTGTGTTTTTCGTAGTGTGGAAATGTGTATTTGAAGACAACAAAAGATTTGTCAAGTTGTTGGCCCTATTAAAGACAGGTCTCCTCTTTTCACCCTGAGGGCAGTTGGTTTTTAGTGAAGGTTGAGAGGGGAAGGGGAGCCATATCATGATTAAAAACAAGCAGTGATGAATGACATAGCAGTGATTTCTTTCTGCACAGCTCAGCAAAAATGTTTGGGTTTTTTTTACCATTTAAAAAATACTTAAAAAAAATATGTATTAAATTGAGATTCAAATTGTTTGTTTTTCTTTTTTTTTTTTTTTTTTTTTAAAGATTGATTTATATGTGGGAAATCACATTCTTTCAATTTTTAAAACTAGCTTCTTCTTCTATTTTTTTCCCCTGTCTTTTATTAAGATTTTTTTTTTTTTGATTATTACAACCATAACAGATAAGACCAGTGGTGGACCAAGAGACCTGAGACCCAAGGGCACCTCAGCTCCCAGCAGGGGGCTGACAGAGCGGCTGCCGGGAGAAAGCCAGTATACATCTGAGCACCCAGCCCTGGACACTGAGAACTACCAGTTCACAGGAAGGTGTGAGCACCAGCCACTGGTAGGAAGTTTGGCAGGGGAAAATAGCCCCCACACCTGGGGAAGCCTGAGATGTGCTAAGAGAGAGGGGGAGTCTAAGACGAAAACTAGCCTTTTCTAAAGAAGACAGACTTTTGGATATGAGAAGGCTGTCAGGTATAATTAAAATAAGTGAAAAAAAAATTGTAATTCTGTCTGTAGGTCGAACACAAAATAGGGGTAGTTGTTGTGTTATGTTGAGCTTTTGTGCATGTTAATATACTGAACTCTTTTGCAGTATACCACTGTTGCTTAACTATCTGCCCTGAGTCTAATACAGTCAGTTTAAAGAAGATCTGTGGTATCTTAACTGTTGAATGTAGAGTATTTGCTTCCCCATTTTGCCAAGGAGAGCAGTTACATAAATATGTTTGTGCTTACCCTTGATACATTAATTTTTACTGTATAGTACAGAACTTTCTTAATGTTTCATATGATGATTTTTGTGCTTTTTGTGCAAAATGCAAAAAGCAGTTTCCTATTTCTGTTTACTTAATAATTTCTTGTGGTTTCGTATGGTTGTTACTCTAAAGCTTTTGCAGTTAATGGGCAGAAATACTGTTAACTAAAGAAACAAATATTTTTTCCTTTAGGTATATCCAAGAAAAATGGTGTTCATTATGTCAAAACGTAGTTTATTTGTGTTTGATTCAACTTTTATTTTTTCCTTTTAACAGCAAACAGTAGAGAGAAATGACAATTTGACAGCATTAAAAATGTATAGCAAGTCAAGGGCCTCAGAGGTTTCCATTAGTAAATAGGGTCGGAAGCTCACATAAATGCACACACACACATAGAGATGTGGAGGGTGGGGGGTGTTATCCAAAGCTGACTTGTTCAAGGTTCAAGGATGAAGGCCTCTGAGATCCAGCTGCAATTTATTGTGAGATATTCAGCATCTGATCTCAGTGACAGTAGCCTCTGGCTTTGTTCATAAGAGCTAAAATGTCTCTCTTCTGTGCTTGCTTCTGTGTAAGTGTAGTGCTTGTGCCCGTGCATTTTCTGCTTGTGCGTGCGAGGTCAGACGGTATGAAAGCAAGGGTGAAATTCTCTGACATACATCAAACAACTGAAGACAGATGCCTGGACAGTATTAATCAAAACTTTCCCATTTCCTAAAGAATTAATCATTAAATAATTAATTTGGCAGCTACAGGCAGCAGTTAAAGGGGGCTTGTGCCTTCCTGCTGGTTAGAATTAGTCCTTGTCGAGAGGCTAGATTGATATATTTATTATTTATCAGATTAATCATGGCTAGAGACATTAGGATCCACTGTCGAGATCATACCAGTTATAGCATAGGAGGGGGTGAGAGAAAGAAGGCTCAACACATGAGAGAAAAAGGCAGGTGGCAGCTGTGTGCAGTGATTACAGTGCAAGGTGGTCAAGGATACACTTCCAAGCCTAGACACACGTATACACATTCACATGCACATGCACATTAATACAATGTAAAGAGGGGGTGGACGCCAGGACGTCTGTGTAGCCCCAAGCACTTTTTTTTGCTAAAGCCAGAGCAGCAGAAAGCAGTAGGAGGGGGAAGAGCAAAGACGCCTATGATACAACAGCTTTACAGAGGTCAGGGAAAATCCTAGGGTCATTTCTGTTCATAATAAATATTTGGAGAGTACCCCTGTGGTGGCAGTGAATGACAATGTCATACCAAAATAATATCTATCCTTCACTCATTCATTAACCCCCACAGTAATTTTAATCCAATTTTCCTTTTTACCCTTTAAGGATATGTGAGCTAGCTATGTTTGAAGGTTGTAAGGTGGCAGTGACTGATATGTCTGCCAGTGAATCAGTCTTTTAGTTTAGAGTTTCAAGTAGATGCATCCATTACTGTCTGTGGGAAGCAAAGCCCTGCAAGCACAACTCCTACATTTAGAGTAATTGTGGTAGTCAAGTTCTGACCACTTGTATGTGCATATTTGCAATGCTTGCTGGATCTCCTTCACTGTATTAAAAAGTAACATTTTGACTTGAATTTAAGTTTATGGAAGATAATGAAGTTGGAGGAAGCCAAATCTTGTCAATAAGGCAGGTGACTGTCACAATGTGGGATGGACTCAAGCACAGTAAAGGCAGCTAGAATACAGTTCCGTTTATTACTATACAACACCAGGTGCAAATATATACAAGTGAGAGGGCAGGGGGAATCTAGGGCACAGGGGAATCCGGTAAAGGAGCTCTTCACACACGAGGGTCTTTCACAAAAACACAGCACACCAGCCTGCACACCAAGGGTTCCAGGGAAACGGAATTCCGAGGTTACTCAATAGTCCAGCGACGAGATGTATCCAGCCACTGCCTTAAGTAGTGGATGAGTTTAGGCGATGAGCCACAGGTGTGTGATTAACCTCAGGTGTGAGAGCCAGGGGAGGAAGCCCGCAATGAGCTCTGCCCCGGCGAGACACGGCAAGCGTGAGGGAGGTAAACAAGAAACATATGTAGCCAACCTGAGTCAGCCGGGCAGACACGGGGACCATTACAATACCCCCCCCTCAACGGGAGCCTCCCGGCGACTCACCAGGCTTACCCGGATGCTGACAGTGGAACTCCCGCAGCAAACCTTCAGCCAGGACAGCCGACCGAGGCACCCAGGAGCGTTCCTCTGGCCCGTAGCCCTCCCAATAGACCAGGTACTGGACACCCCTCCCCCGGCGCCGAGAGTCCATGATGTGAGTGATGTTGTACACCTCCTGACCATCCACGAGCCAGGCGGGCGGAGGAGGCCTGGCGGGAGGGCACAATGGTCTGGAGAGCAATGGCTTGATCTGCGAGACATGAAAGACATTGTGAACACGCATGTTACGCGGCAGTTTTAAGGGGACAGAGGCAGGGTTAACAACAGAGTCGATCTCAAACGGTCCAATGAAGCTGGGCGAGAGCTTCTTTGATTCTGCTCTGAGCGGCACAAAGCGAGTTGACAGCCATACCTTTTGGCCAGCGGCATATTCCGGGGCTGGGGTCCGCCGGCGGTTATTTTTGGTAGCGTGGGCCACCAAAAATAACACTGCAGAAAGGTGATGGTGCGGTGAATCCTGGGATGGCAGGTGAGACAAGTGTCATGCCCCCACTGAAGAACCTGTGACCGGACGGATGTGGGAACAAAGAGCCGACCTCACGGGCCGGTACCAGGGTCGGGTTCAGAGTCTTGAGCGTTACGGACCAGAGCCTCAATCTCCCAGGAGACTGCTCCAATAATGCTGGAGGTGGGAAAAATGGGCCCGGGATCCGACTCTTCCTTGATGGTGGTAAATTGTCGAGAAAGGGCGTCTGCCTTGATTTTACGGGAGCCTGGCCTGTAGGTGATGGAGAAGTTAAACCGAGTAAAGAACAGGGCCCACCTTGCCTGACGAGAGTTGAGACGCTTGGCAGATCTGATGTACTCTAGGTTTTTGTGGTCCGTCCAGACAATGAAGGGGTGCTTAGCGCCCTCTAGCCAGTGCCTCCATTCCTCCAGGGCGAGTTTCACGGCCAGAAAATCTCTGTCCCCGATGTCATAGTTCCGCTCTGCGGGAGAGAGCCGATGGGAAAAAAAGGCGCAAGGGTGGAGCTTACCCTCAAAGCACTGTGACAGGACTGCCCCGACCCCAGACTCCGATGCGTTCACCTCCACTACAAACTGCTGGTCCTGGTTGAGCTGACGCAGGATGGGAGAGGCGGCAAACCTTTCCTTCAGGTCGGTAAAGGCCAACTGAGCTTCCTGATCCCACTGAAAACACACTTTGGGAGAAGTAAGGCTAGTGAGAGGCAAAGCAATCTGGCTGAAATTCTGAACGAACCAGCGGTAAAAATTGGCAAAACCCAGGAAACACTGGAGTTGACGACGGTTAGACGGCTGGGGCCAGTCCAGAACTGCGCGGACCTTCACTGGGTCAGGTTTCAGGTTACCTTGTGTGATTATGTACCCCAGGAACACCACCGTGTCCACGTGAAACTCGCACTTCTCGGCCTTGATGAATAGCTTGCTCTCCAACAAGCGTTGAAAGATCTGCCTCACGTGGACCTCATGCTCTGCTAGGAACTTGGAGAAGATGAGAATATCATCAAGGTAAACAATAGCACAGCGTTTAATAAAGTCTCTGAGGATGTCATTTACCAAGGCTTGAAAAACGGCAGGAGCATTTGTCAGCCCATATGGCATAACCAGATACTCGAAGTGGCCTAAATGTGTGTTAAACGCCATTTTCCACTCATCTCCCCGTCTGATCCTCACCAAATGGTATGCATTGCGCAAATCGAGCTTGCTGAACACTGTCGCCCCCTGCAGCAGTTCAAAGGTGGAGGAAAGAAGAGGTAAGGTGTATTTGTTTTTCACAGTGATACTGTTGAGTTGGCGGAAGTCGATACATGGCCGAAGGGATTTATCTTTCTTCTCCACGAAGAAAAAGCCTGCACCTACTGGGGATGATGATGGTCGAATAATGCCCGCGGCCAGCGAGTCCATGATGTATTTCTCCATGGCCTCCCTTTCAGGCTGGGTAAGGCTATACAGGCGGCCAGATGGAAGGGGGGCCCCGGGAAGGAGATCAATAGCACAATCGTAGGGCCTGTAAGGCGGAAGCGAGCATGCCTCATCCTTGCTAAAGACGGCCATGAGGTCGTGGTACACGGAAGGAACTACAGATAAATCAGGTGGCTCAGAGGGCTTTCCGGGGGAGAGATAAGTGACCGGGGGCGTGGCAGACTTCAGACAGTTCATGTGGCACTCAGCACTCCACGCCGTCACTCACTCCTTTCTCCAATCTATCTGAGGGTTATGTTGCAAAAGCCACGAGTGACCTAACACGAGTGGGGTCAAAGGAGCCAAAAACACAAAGAAGCATTACCTTTCAGTGTGGTTGCCAGATAATGTGAGTGAAAGTGGTTCGGTTATGTGTGTGATGTCAGGTAGACCAGAGAGAGCAGAAACACGAAGGGGATCAGGTAGTAACTTGACCCCAATGTTCAACTTAGAAGCTAGAGAAGAGTCAATGAAATTTTGCTCGGCACCAGAATCAACTAGAGCAGACAGTGAATGGGCAATGCTACGTACTGTTAGCTTGACAGGCAACATGAGACGGGGGGGAGAGAGTTTATTGGAAAGATCGCCCACCAGTATTCTCTCTATTACTGGCGGGGCAGGAAGAAATGAAATGGCCCCAATATAAGCACTCACCGGAGGCAAGACGGCGTTGACGCACTGCGGGAGAGAGCCGTGAGTGGCCGAGCTGCATCGGCAGTTCCCCCTTCTCACTTTCGCTGTACTCGCGCGCCCTCTGATGTTCGGGGGGAAAATCTCGTGGCATTGGAGGCTCCCGTTGAGTACATTTCCGTGCGTCCCGCCGATCGTCCACCTGAATACACAACGATTCGAGAGAAGCAGGAAGCTCACGTACCATTAGCTCATCTTTTAAATCATCATTTATATTACTCAACAGCGTGGTCCTTAAGGCCTCCGCTCCGCATTTAGTCTGTGTGGCCAGGGTCCAAAAATCAACTGAATAATCAGCCATGCTCTGCTTTCCTTGTTTGAGGTTGAGTAAGCGATGACCAGCTGCTTCGGCGCTAGAACCCTAGTCAAACACAACTTGAAACTTAGACAAAAAGTCAGCGAAAGTGATCTCAGGGTTAGCTTGTAGTTGAGCTTGTGCCCAGGTTAACGCACGGTCTCGCAGCAACTGAATGAAATATGCGATTTTCACTCCGTCACTAGAAAACACATGGGGGAGTTGTCGAAACTGCAAAGAACACTGCATCAGAAAACCACCACATTTTCCCATCTCCCCTGAAAAAGTCTCTGGTAAGTGTCGGTCTAGGGACACCGGTGGAGGGGATGGTGAAGGGGTGGCAGCCGCAAGAGCTGACGTTACCTGTGGAGATGAGGCAGAGGATGGATCTTCATCGTGGGGCGTCCACTGAACGAGGGCCTGGGCTAAAGACGTCACTTCTCCGCTGAGCCGAACCAGCATTTGCTCATGTCGTTGCAATATTTGCTCCAACGAGAGAGCGACCGGGCAGGGGTCGTAGAGTCTGCTGAGTCCATAGTCTTGGCTGGACTATTTTGTCACGATGTGGGATGGACTCAAGCACAGACAAGGCAGCTAGAATACAGTTCCGTTTATTACTATACAACACCAGGTGCAAATATTTACAAGCGAGAGGGCAGGGGGAATCCAGGGCACAGGGGAATCCGGAAAAGGAGCTCTTCACACACGAGGGTCTTTCACAAAAACACAGCACACCAGCAGGCACACCAAGGGTTCCAGGGAAATGGAATTCCGAGGTTACTCAATAGTCCAGCGACGAGATGTTTCCAGCCACTGCCTTAAGTAGTGGATGAGTTTAGGCGATGAGCCACAGGTGTGTGATTAACCTCAGGTGCGAGGGCCAGGGGAGGGAGCCCGCAATGAGCTCCGCCCCGGCGAGACACGGCAAGCGTGAGAGAGGTAGATGTAAATAAGAAACATATGTAGCCAACCTGAGTCAGCCGGGCAGACATGGGGACCATGACAGTGACAGATTTTCTTGGTGTGGCCAAAAAGTTCTATGAACATGATACGTGCCACAATGCAGTCAATTTGTTGGAATGTTCTCTCCCAAATGCTTTAGGAACTTTAAGTCCTTGATTTGGGAAGACTGGTTATATCTCAGAAATATACATAAGGTGTCCTGTTTGGCATTGGTTGTAGTATAGTGTCACTCCCAAGTGGCCACATATGGACATTTGGTTAAGACCCATTGGCAACATAGCGAACCCACTGGTTAGGTTTACTCTGGAGCCTATTTTGCATGATTCACGTCTTAAATTTTAACCAAAACCATTTTTTTTATTACCAAGTCGTTTTGGTGCACAAATATAAAAAAACTAGCAAGTTGAAGTATGGGAGCTAGAATCTAAACACCCAGAGATTAAAGTAAGATTTGGCAGGTAGAAGGTCCTTAAGATCAGATTTAGTATTCCAGCATGGTGAAAATAATTATTTAGAAAAAAATCAGAATGTTTTATGAGCTCTAGTACACTTTTTGGTTGTGCTGAAACTCTGATATCCAATGCTCTTTGTGGATTTAGCCACTAAATCGTTTGAATACAACCCAAAATTTGTATACTTTATGTAGCTAGCTGCTTAAGTACTATGACTGCAATTTACATCTGCGCTATGATCGCATCACAGCGATGAGGAAAAAGGTGTTAGCAGGCCATGGGATGTCATGGTAAATGGCCTGTATTTATATAGCGCTTTACTAGTCCCTAAGGACCCCAAAGCGCTTTACATATCCAGTCATCCACCCATTCACGCATACATTCACACACTGTCATCTTCTTACTTTACTGAGGAAGTTTCTCAATGGCATCAGCAGAAGTAACACCATGCTGCAGCACACCAAAAATGAGCTCATTTGTAACATACATTAACCTGCCTATCTGATTTTTTTTTTTTAAATGCCTGACAGCTTTCTGACTTCATCAAGTTTCCCAGCCCCCTGCTAAAGAGTTAGGCCACAGGAAGCAATGCTGCTTTCAGGTCAGAGTGGAGCTTGATACTGAGGGTTGTGCTTGATTGTTAAAAACAGACTCTGCCCGAAGCTCACTGCAGACCCAGCCACTTCTTTTTATGTTACAAATAACCTGCCCATCTTGAGTATGACATAATTTCCAGACTGCTTTGCCTATGTGGCATTGTTCAAGCTTTGTTCAACCACAAGGCTGCTGCTTGTTGATGATGTTGCTTAGACTGAACTGTTTGCACATGTTGCTTGCTTGAGTTTATTGCAGAATAAGGATTTTCTTTTCAAAGTAGTCTGTCATAGATGTTTTCAGTTACACACGATCAAATAAAAAAACGTATTTTGCAATTACGGCTTTGCTTTACTTGTGTTGGGTTGACAATAATGATACTTTTAATTATTAAAAGTCCAAGTTTGTGAATGCCTCTGTATGCAAAAAAAAAGTAAATTCCAGTGATAATTATATTTATTCGTCAAAAGCAGAAGTAAATAAAAAAATGTCCATAGGAATTAGTTTGAAGTCTTGTAACTTCAATGGCTAATTTACAGAAAGCTTCAGAGCCATCTGTTACATTTTCTGAAAAGTCCAATTGATGTGGAGAAGTTACACAAAGGCAAGAAGGCAACATTTTTATTGAACTATTAAAAAAAAGAGACATCCCAGTCACTACCACTATTAAAAGAAAAAAAAAAAATCTAGAAACTGGTCGCTAAACTAAAACAGTAAAGAGGTCACTGGGTCAAATACAAAATGCTGTAACCATATGCTGTCTATGTTATGCATGTTAAAGTTGTTTTAACTATTAAAACATCCTACTGTGCTGTTTGATATATTTTAAAAAGTTCACGTCAATGAGCATGCCCATTCTATTGAAACAGTCAACATTCCCATTGGTGGGATTCCCTCCCAGAGATTCCATTAATGCCACTGACTTTAGATAGGGACCAAATGTTTCATGCTTTTTTTATGTTGTATAATGAAAACACAATGCGTTTGTCATTACACACACTGCATATTACCAAACTTTTGTGCTCATGTCACACCACCATACTACAGGAGATGTTTCAACAGTTCAACATAGAAAGGAGTTGTACTTTCCACAGCGTGTTTAATTGAAGCATACAGAGTGAAATTATCATTCTACTCCATTTACCTTTCATCTTTTGTCCCCCTTTTCTTATCTCACAAATTAATCTGGGCAACAAATTTATGAGCATAATTGTACATCACAACATAGATACTGAAATGAGAAGTGAGTGGGTGCTTCCTGTTCTATACTCAGCTTATAATCATTCACAGAAGCAATCAAAATCGGGTTCATGTCAGTGTGAAAAACCCATTTGCGTTCAAAAACAAAACATATCCTCTGCTAATAATGGGCCGAGTCACTCTGTTATCTCCAGCCATGCAAACCGAGACCTAATCATGATGCTTCCCAAACCCAGTTCTTCTTTCTCGATTGGAAAGGAAGAGCAGACAAAACTGAGTTGGGGTGGGGAGTGCCATAGTGGAGGATGGAATAAAAGGTAGGAACTCAAAAAAGGATACTCCTTTTGTGGAAAGGAATAACCCATTTTGTGAGATGATTTGGCTTCAAATCTACAGGGACTAACCCTTGACATGAAGTCATATTGTGTTGGAGTTTCAGCCCTAAATTCATACATCAATTATTTACTCTCATTGCCGATTGTATAAGTGTAGGAAATTACAAGGGACGGGTATTTTCTCTCAGGCAGAAAGAATGTGATACAGTGGATACACCCCACCTAATGTGAGGGACCCAGTGTCCGTGCAGTGTCCAAGGGACAAATTATTTATGCATTAGAAAACAGTGTGGTAGTGCAAGAGGAAAAAGGCAGACACATTATTTTAAACCTTTCATAACATGCATCAATATTTCAGCAGAAATAAATAAAGGATGGTGGGCTTGTTTGGAGGACAGCTGTAGCTCACTCTGCTTGGCTAGCTTGGAGCAGGGACTCTTGGGATGCCACGCATACCAGCCCCCAGTAAAACCCCTCCATTTCTTTTTAATCATCCACTTAGAACAGGGTGACTGGAGGAGCTGTCAAGGTGAGCTCCTTTAACGCTAGAGGATGGGCATATTGTGGGAAGGAAGCAAAAGAGTAAAGTAGAGTGAGTTTTTGTTTAGAAGACAATGAAAAAAACAAATGTTGCACTGTTCAGCAACAGTGCGCACACTTGTAGTAACTAAATACAAGGTAAAGATTATTTCAAAAAGAATGTGTCTTTTATGTATTAACTTTAGAAAAGTAAGCAAGCTAAAAAAAAAGTCATTTAAAGTGCTTTACACTGCACAACAATGGACTATTATGTCTGTTGTTTCACTTTAAGTCTTGTTTTTTTAGTTATTATGTCAAAGTAAACAAAGTCAAATGGCTTTACTGTGTCTCTTTAAATAAGGGGAGGTGGGGGGTGGGGGTTATTGGCATGGTTTAATTCAAATTAATTGTTGCTCATGGAGAAAGAGCCTTGGCAAATTAGAAATACAGAGATAACCCTACATGACTCTTTCAAGTAGTGCATACAGTAGTCTTTATTTAGAGCATGGGTAGAACTGCTGGCTGTGATTACGCATATACAGTGGTATTCAATTACATTTAGTCATGACTATTTTAATGCTGGTGCCTGTTCCATAATTTACTTCTTGACATCGTCAAAGGCTTCACCAAATTAGTATACCTGTTTTTGTTTATCAACGTTGTAATTACAACACAGTAATGTCTTGCTAACTCATTACATACTAGTCTACAAAATCTTGTAGAGTGAAGGAAAACATTGCTTGGTTAATAGTCAAATTGATTGCAATGCCGTGTCTACTGTTTCTCTTTGCAACACAATCATTCTGTCCTTTGATTTGTTCCCCTGCATTTGGAAAAATCAATTCTCCCAGGACTTGGAATGAGGGGGTTCAGAAAGAGGATGAAAGAGGGAGAAGGAGCTTCTGTTGCAGGACAAGGTGCAATGTGTTCTATTACAATCCCAATTGAGCCAGCAGGATGCTAAATTAAGGCTCATTTAAACAGTCCACCGCAGAGTGAATTTAAATCCATGGCTGTTAGCCTACGAAATGTGTGTGTGTGTGTGTATGTGCGCGTGCATGGGAGGACAAGAGGAGTTTTCCTCCCCCGTCCTTCTCACATTCATGCACCCACACAGGGATCCTTTCTTTTTTTTCATGCTGACATCTCTTAAAGGTCAAAACTCTGCAAGTAAATGTAGAGAAAGGACGGCTAACATGAGCTGGTTTCTGTCCTATGTGTTTGACAGCTCTTTTCATTGGTTAACTTCCACAGGAAGAAGACCGTTGCCAAGAGAGATGCATTTACATCATCGATTAGGCCCAAGTGCCGCTGTAAATATCAGGTAACAACACAAGTGACAGAATGTGACAGTGCCTTTTTGATATTACTGCATCAGTTACCTCAGTGGAGTAAAAGTAGCTTTCTGTTTTGTAGATATGCCATCACTAGTCAGACTGAAGTTACAGAATGGATAACAAAAATAATGAGGGGGGAGGCTGTCATTGACTTGACCCAGCAGATTATTGCACTGCATGATATCATGTATATAGATATTGAAAACGAGAGGGAAAATTTTTAAAATATAGCTAAATATCAGTATTATTGTTATGATTGGAACATGCAGGATGCTACAAATGAAATCATGTTGTGTACTTTGGCCTAAATATTTCAACAAAAGGCAAACAATTTACAATCCACTTACTTCCTCTGTGTTACTGAATTGGTTTAGTTTTAAACTCCTAAAACCTAAAAGTCTACATGAGGTTGCTTGGGTGCATTTGGCTCATGTTAATGCCCCATTAATCTATACACAGCCAGGGGTATTTAGTGACTGTGTTCCTTTCATCGTACAAAGACAAAGAAGGTTTTTTTTGTGGGTTTTTTTTTAACAATCCTCAGTGTCAGAGAGGAAGGCCTTGACTCCGGTTTGTCTAAGTAGCCCCTTCTTTTTAAAACCTTTGCCACTTTCCAACAAGCCAATTGGATCACAGCTGCTTATCACGGGCAGAGGCAAGCCTTCCCTGAATATAAACCAGTTGTAGTACTGCCCTCTAGGGATTCGGTAAAGGTACCAAATCTTATTCTCAGCAACAAATGTTATCATGGACCTTCTTCTGTGTCTGTTTTCTCTGGGGGTTCTGCACTACACAGACTATCTGTATGGTCCGGCACCAGAGTGTACTGAGAGGATGTACTTCAAGGGAAATATGATGTGAATATGATTACTTTGCGTGTTTGTATGAGATGTATGTTTATTTTTGACAAGTTCACACATGTAGACTGGTGACCACTTGGGAATAGTTGCTGTTGATGATGGATGTCTTTTAGTCGGCATATTTGACTCTTTTTCCCTTTTTTTTCTCTTCACATATTTTGAAAATCATTTTCAAAAGTGCTGACACTTGCTTTCGTAAACTTGCTTGTAAGCAACTTCTCTCACAAGTGTTTGAAAGGCTGTTTGAAACACAACAGGAGATAAGATGTACCACAATGTAAGGAGTGCTCTGACACGTTGATAAATATGTTTTTTTCCTTTCTCGCAGTCGAAAGACCTAGCTTTTAAGACCAGTTACAGGGGACTTACGCCAGTTTTAGACTTCAATTTTATTGACTGGAAGTGCAATTTAGAATATAATGTTCAAGTTTTTGTTAGGGTTAGGATTTAATTACATTTTTGAATTCTGTCCATAAACTAACTTAAAGTCTTTTCGATTGGCTACTGATTGCACAACAGTTCAAATCAAGATAAGGGTTCATTTGACCTAAACTCTTATTCACTTTTCAATTATCTCAAATAATAGTAAGCAGAGAGAGCAGGGCAGATCCTCCCATTGACATGACTGCTATGTCACCGGGGGAACCTCCACCCACCCCACTTCTGCTAAACAGGTGAAAATAGATTTAAGAGCGACAGGGTTTGGTGCGACTGAATCTTTGATTTTATTCATTTTTTGCTGTGTTTTACTTCTATTTGAAAGAGTGAGTGTAAGCCCCCCCCAAAAAAAATATTTTATTTTATATGCTGGAATACGCAGAACAAAACAACAAATGTCTTCCTGTCAAAGACTGTTGCATATAATTTAATTTTTGCTTGATGCAATGTGCATAAAGTTAAAAGATTAAAACTCAAAAAAATATTTTTAAAAAGACACTTTTCCATTTGATTCAATTTCATATGATGGATTTTGCAGCAAAAATAGAATTGGGCTGAAAGGTCTATTGCTTTATTACGCATTCAGGTTGTGTCATGTTTTTAAAAAGTAACTAAGTAATAAAGTAACTAATTACTTTTGAAAATAAGTAATCAGTAAAGTAACAGGATTACTTTGTTGGAGAAGTAATCAGTAATTAGTAACTAATTACTATTTTCAAGTAACTGGACCAACACTAATAGCAAGTAAGAGTTTTGTTGATTGTCTGCTGGTTTTAAAGTGAAGCGTTTTAAAACCTCTCCTTTAGAGAAGGATATGTAGAAATCTCTGCACATTATATGTGTTATAAGATTTATTAGTATTCACACCTAAAACAAGTGATGACACTGAAGCTGATCTGAGAGTGAAAAAGCGTGTTTGGCATTAACATAGCTTTATTATCTTAAAGGTAACAAAAGATATACCTAATTTAACCCAGATTTCAGAAGCAATTTTGTTCACTGATTGATTTGTTCAATCAACCAATCAATTAATAAATTAACTAATCAGTAAGTGAAACACAGTTATCTTTTAATAAAGTCAAAACTAATCTGAAATCAATCAAACTACAACAAAATATTATAAGTATTCTAGTAAAGTAAATATGGACGCATGGATTTCCATACAAATAACTGGTTTGGAGTGAGAATGAAAAACTGTGTTTGCAATTAACATAGCCATAGCTATAGCATGTTTATTTGATCATCCCCATGCACATGCACTGTTATTAAGTGGCTTCATGTGTGTTAAATGCTATAGCAGGGTTGAAATGAACTGCTACCATGAGGTGAAAATGATTGTTGGCTAGACTGAAGCGTTGTATTATAGCACAAAAGACTTTCCAGATCCGTGGCAGTGGAGCTGAATCAGTCTGTTAGAGAAGGTGCTCCGCTGCCTGTCCAGCAAATGGTATAGAGGACGGTGAGTATGCATGATAAATTTCTTAGTGACCTCTTCTCTACCACAGCTTCAAATGCGTCCAGTTTGTAGCCAGTCACAGAGCTGGCATTCCCGATCAGTTTATGGAGTATCACCAGCTCTGCTGGGGCACCCCCAGCAAACCACAGTAATCTACACTTTACTCATCACAGCACAGTGATAGAAAATAGCCAACATTTTGATACACTTGTTGAAGGCTCCATAAAATAAATATAAATAAAAATTAAAGCAAAAATAAAAAAAAACAAACAATAAAGCTGAACACCAAGTTCTATTTTGAAATATGTCTTTTATTTTCAGATGTGCTTGGCATTGCATCACACTGTGCACAGCTCTATGGGACTGTGCTAAGGAGAATGGATGGATGATTTCTTCCCTCCTGAATGCCTGAGGAGAATAAAAGGTGCCAGTTTGAGTCTTTCAGATCTTTACACCCTCCTCCGGAGCTGCTTTCCTCCTCACAATAAACTGTCCCTTTTTATGCCTTTTAAGTTCACCCACTTATAATATGGATGAGATAGCTCCCTCTCCATAGCTGTAAGCGGTATAACTCTTCCCTGCCTTGCTTTATCTCCATGTTCCTACAAGCCAGCTTGAATGGGGAAACCATTATCTCGAGCCTCACAAAGGAGCCAGACGTCCACATTCAAGATGTTCTATACATGATATATTGATCAATTCGCAGAGACTAATAGCATTGTAATGAATGGAGAAGGGGACAGAGTTAATGTCTCCAGGGTTCATGCAAACTCCAAACTGCAAATGAAGCACTTGGTGACACAAAGGGTCTGGTCCGGTGAATTACAATTAGACCCTGGCCTCAATAAAAGTCAAGGGGTTGTTGCTCAGCCCTCTGCTTAATTTACTGCTGACTCGAATGACAGCATAAGGAAAAGGCTGCAATTTGTAGAGTGTAAGTCGCTTGAGTCATTTAGAGTGCTGAAATAATAGAAGCAACATTAAGCTGATTGTCAGCTAATATTTTAGGATAAAACTGTTCAGTGAGTTGCTTCTCACAGACTACTGTTGAGCAAAGGCTCACTAGTAAATAATTGTAAAGAATTGGCTGCCTATTGTTTTTACCATTCCTAAGGGCTTAAGGAAAAAGCAGAGGGAAGCTCTATGAGTGGAGAGATGAGACAAAGAAAACAGGGGAAAAAAGAAAAGTACCAAAAACAAGATTAGCCTTTCAAACACTTGTGAGAAAAGTTGCTTACAAGCAAGCAACTGACTGTGCTGGAAACCATATCGTAAACACATGTAACACAGGAGTGTTTGGCCTAACAAAACTGGTTAACAGTCATTTTATTAAGTCTCTCACTGAGGCATAATAACTCAAGCCCCACAGACTAAAAGGTTGAATTAGTAACAGTATTAAAATAAAGTACTTAATTTGATTTGACTCCTTTCACTCTGAATCTGAACAAAGACATAAATGCCTAAAAACACACTGTTAATGTGACAGGTTCAATCAAAAGTTGCCTAGCATTATAAGACACTAGCAGTGTAATTTGCATCAACTGGCAACAAATCTGATAGGGATGGCTTATTATGCCTATCATTTGTTTTGTTCATATCAGTACAAAGACATGCACAGTGTATATAACCCTAGAGATATATATTTCTCACAATTGCAATAGATAAAAAAAAACACATTAGGCCATATGTAACTCCTGTGTCAGCATAACAGTCAAGTACCCTTTTTCAATACCAGCCAGCACCTTTTAATCTTCTCCTCTTCTTTATGAATAATGCTAAGTATATTACTCACTGACAACAATGCCTCTCCCCTCAATTTATGTTCCAGCAACCTTGCAGCACGGGGGACAATTTGTATCTTTCCATGCAGGCTGTCAGCTATAAGTTCAGAAGCAAGAGGGAAGGGATCTGTAGGCATTTGATATGCTTTGGTTTAGTAGGTAAGACAATGGGGGCCTCGGGAGTAATGTGTGATTTTCTTTTTCCCTTCAAAGGCGCCTGGAGTAATATTATGAGATTTCACTTTTTTCTTTATGGAACCCACTTGTGGTAAAGCCCACCTACAACTCAATGTGTGAACACGCCTCTTTTTTTTAATCCACTGCCATTTACTCATAAGGAGAACTAACAAAGACGACTTTTGACAACCCGAGAAATCAAACCGCAGGTGTCATAGCTTTTCTTAAGGAAAGGCGACAAAAAAAAAACATGGAGCAAAAGGAGCAGCCTACACAGTCAGCTCTCTTTACACTTAACACGCCCTTTCTTTAGCCAACACTTACACACAGACACACACACCGAATCACTCCTAGAAGCATCCTGCTTCCCTGCCTCTTCTCCCGCTCAACAAGAACTTTTGCTGACAATTCCCTCAGAAAGAGGACAGGAGCGAGAAAGAGTAAAGAGAGAGAGAGAGATGAAGGAAGGAGGGTAAGCAAGGACAGAAGTGACATAGATAGAGAGGGAGAGAAAAAGCAGCTAAAAGGATTAAATAGAGAATTAGCTCACGTTTCAGAGGGTTCACTTTGCTGATCTGGTGAGCATTTCAGTCAGAGAACCCCTATCCTTTCCTTCACTCTCGTTCCCTCCCACAATCCATCCCACCCTCCTCTCCTCCACTCTATTTTCCCGTCTCAATAGCTTGGTAGAATTAGTGAGACTCTTGGCAGTCACTCTAGGTGTCACTTCATGGGTTCACTAAGGGCACAACTGCTCCTTTTCCTGGGGCTTGAGGTCGGGGAGACTATGAAATCTCTGTGTGGTTCAAGAGGAACAATGCCCCCCCCCCCCCCCCCCCCCAAAAAAAAAAAAAAAGTCTAGCTTGGGGGTGGTGGCTTGTGAAAAGCTATGTTGTTCTGGGGCCCCATGCTCCTTGAATAGATTTGTTAAAACCCCTATGGTTGGTTTATGCTAAATGGAGCAAAGACATGAGGGAAAGGCCAAGGCAAGCCCAAGCCAGAACATCACTACTGCATCTTCCCCCACCATGCAGAACATACTTGGATTCTTTTTTTTGGGAGTTGCCAACTGAAATCCAAATCTCTTTCCCCTTCTTTTCGCGTTCCTCTCTGGTCCCTCTATCCTCCTCCTCCTTCCCTGCTTCCCCCTTTTCTTCTATTTCTGCCAGGCAAAGATAATCAGGTTTATGTAAAGTATGTGTGCTCTTTTGACAGTCGGCAATACCTCATTAATTCAATCACACCAAGCACCATTGTTCCCAAAGTGTTTGAAATGCGTACCAGGCAAGGGGGCCTTTTTAAATCCTGTCAATCAATGTTAACATTTTTCTAGCTGTTGCCATGGCTGGGGCCAGAGTTCATGAAAACAGAGAATATAAGCCAACAAAACAAGAATAAAGACTTATTTGAGATCGGCCTTTTTAAAAGGACATCTACCATGCACAAAAACACGAGAAGCAAATGTAGACAAGTTTGGACACTATAGCGTGGCCGAGAGCGGGTAAGAGAAAAGAGCATTTGGAAACCAAACAGGCGCCATAAAAACTTGACCCGGGAGGGCTCTGGGAAAAACCTGATGAATCGCTCTCCGGAAGGACTGTGATTTTTCTCCCCCTGCGTGTACTCCAGTGGCATAATGACTAATACATTTCAACACATGATTCTGGAAGAGCTCTACACTCTTGTAATGCCCTCCTGGAATGCTGAATGCCATACTAAACCATGGAAAATGACTTTTTTTTCCTTACATTTCAGAAAGCAAGTCTATAGTGAAATCATTGAACTCAAAAGTTTTTTTGCCACATTTTATGTATAAATCAATAATAATGTATAGGTTTTCAAACATAATCATAAAAAAATCACATCCAGAGGTTGCATATTTCCGCACATCTTCACATATTTTGACAGCCAAGAACTTGCATATTTCACAGTGAAGATGGATGTTCATGTCTGCCCTCTAGTTGCCAGTAAGTCAGTAACAGGACTGTACACCTCACACATACAACCTCACACATACAACACATCAATTAGGTAAGCCTGCTGTCCATTGTTATACAATTGAGCCTTCCAGGTTGTTACAGCACACCAAGCCAATTCTGAATTCATGATTAAGGGAGGGCAAAAGCATTTATACCTGATAATAAACAAAAGCAAAAGATAAAAATTTCTTAAATCAGCATTTTTAGAAACACATTTTTTTATTTAATCTGATTATTTTTTGTACAGGGTTTATGTTATTTCAAGAATTTTAAAAGTGTTTACACGTGTCAAGCACACACAAAATATTCAACCTTCCACAGTCTCATCAAAACAGACATGGAGCTCATAATTAAAAAAACAAAAAACAAAATCATGTAAAGGGGGAAAGTTCTAGTGTCGGAGAGATCACCAGCCCTTCTTCTCTGTGGATTTACAACCTAATCTGCTGTGAGAATGTGAAAAAAGTGGAGTGAGAAGGAGGAAGATTAAGCCATTGAAGCTCTGGGGGTGCTTCCTACGCATCAGTGATTCCTTTCAGGCCAATTTAAACACTGTTTGTTTATTAGTGTCTTATGCTTGGCATTAGCAGCCTAGCTTATCTCGGCACACACACAGAGTTGCACAATACGGCAGTGTTCAAAGGCCAGATATGTGTCTATGTGTGTTTGTGAGTGGAGCGTTGCTTGTTCGTGTTGCTGCTATGACCTTGTTTAACTAGTGAAAGACCATGTGAGACACGAATTATTGGACACTGATGCTCTTATGCTTTGTGTAAACATGCTCAACATACCCGGTTGCTACACAGCCTCTGTGGCACTGACAAAAGACTTAAAGGTATACAGAGGAGATTTGGTTTAAACTAATCTCTCTTCACTTTTTATATATGCATGGACATATCAGCTGCTCCTGCCATAGGTTGAGAAATACCTATGGTTGCTATATCTGATAATAGCAAATGTAACCCTCTTTTTCCTCTCTCTCTTTGAGCCCCATCACCTCGAGTCTCCTGTTTTTATAAGTCAGTCTGTTCTATTCCACCCGTTTCTTTCTTTCCCTTTTCCATCACTTTGACCGCCCGCTGTTCTTTTTCTCTGTTTTTTTTTTATTTTCCTTGCCACTTGAACTGTGAACTTTTTTGTTTTGTAAAGCTACAGTGCCATCATATTTTCTAAAATTATAAATACATAAAAGTCAAACATGTTTTCAGGGTGATCTCGGTGGAAGTGACCACTGCAAGGCAGTGTTGTGTGTAAAATAATCTTCCTGCATTTAAGACAACTGCACAAGAAAACAGATGACAGGTAGCAGACACACACACATTTTCCTGATGACATTGTTAATTTTTTTAATAGTCTTCAACATGTCCTTAAATTGCAGTAAAAAAAACAAACTTTCTCTCTTCATGCATCTTAGTCACTTTATTCACATACAAAAGAGAGAAAGAAACCGCCCATGTTTGGTTACCATGTTGCTGTGATTTACCTGTGTTTAGAATGATATTTCACTGCAATGTCTGATAATAACTAACCTGTTCACCAGCAACGAACTTAGATCTGTCTTGTGTGTGAGAATATGTGTGTGGCATGAAATGTTGTATCTGATCTTGACTTTCAAATGGCTGATTAGCCATTTAGCCGTATATATATGGCTATATTTAAATAATTTTGCTCACTACGCTCAGTTTATGTTTACTCAGAGGAGCAAAAATGCTATAATACTTTACATTAAAATTCCACAATAGTTTTCTATAAAATATACTTCTGTTTTATAGTCCTTCTGTTTTTATGATAGGCAGCTTTTGTACACAACACTGGATTTTTGCTGCAGTTGTATTTAATGATTTGCTAAATGACACTATATTATATACATGTATTGCAATCTATGTATTGACGGGCTTTTAGAAGTTTGAAGTATTACGTTTGACTGTGAGTGCAGTATGGTGCTTGTTGTAAATACAGAAACATGCATAAATCCAAGTGAAAGTTTGTCTTTTCAGAATACAATGTTTAACTACTTTGTATGTAATAATGTTATTTAAAAAAGTCACTAAACAGCAATGCACTCTACATTTTACTGATAATTTTGATTCTGTTCTATATGTTTCAGATAAAATTTAATGTAAATAAAGATATGTTCATTGTAATGTACAAAAGACTGCATAATTTTGAAGACAGCACCAATGACAAAAAACACACAGAAACACACTAAAGAGACAAGATATAAAGGTAATCTCATACACTGAATGGGAAGCACATATGCTCTAAGGGATTCAGTATGTCTAAATATTTCATCTGTTGACCAAAAAAGTAACAGATATTACAGAAATGTTTCCAGTCAGAGTTATTTTGGTATGTGTGAGTACTTTTCAGGGCCGAAATATATGGAACACACGGCGTGTAACACACATGTCAGAAGCCATCTCTGCCACAGCATCTCAGACATCTTCATTGTGTGAGTGGAGACAACATCCATCAACGTTGCATGAGAATAATTTGCCAGCTTTATTCAATCTACATACGTCTTCGCCCTCCCTCTTTGCTCTACCTCCAAAACTCACTCAGATGAGACACCATGAGATTGTTATCTTGCCTCGCCTTTGTATGAAAATCAAATTGGGAATTGCTTTTTTCCCTGATTCACTTCCATGCAAACAAAGAAGTTGTTTTCTTATTTTCATGTAAATGTCTTTTTTATAGGAGGCGACAAGTGTAATCAATCTTCCTCAAGACAAGGTAGGAGGGCCTGCCGACGGGGGATTATTGGTGCTTAGTAGCCTGGGGATCATAAAACAAGGAAATTGAAAGTGATATTTAATTGACACTGCCATTTCCACTGCAAGGCAATGTCTCGTCCCCCCCTTCGCTACGTCTCTACCACACGCCAGGCCATCTCGCTTGCCGCAGGTGAAGCAAGTGGAGGAAAGAACTCGCCGGAGCAAATTTCCTTTCAAACCCTCCTCGAGAAACCCGAAGAGCAAGCTGTCAATCTCAGAATACAGCGCTGTGAAAGAGGCAAAGAGGAGAAAGTTTTACGCTGAGAAAAATAGATTTCAAAATGTCACCTCATCGGGTTGGTGCACCATACTCCAGTGAAGTGGAACATGGTCAACATTGTGTATCTATCTGAATAAATAGCTTACCTGTTTTATTCAGCTTTGCCTGCAGAGACAATAACAACGAATCTAAAGTCCACATTGTAAATATGATAGAGTTCTGATATTTAAATTGCAAGATGATTTTTTATGTATAAACATTTCTTTACATATACAGTTAGTTTAAATATAAAAGTCATTAAATCGCATAATTTACTATGTTACTCTAATAAGTCCCATAAAATGTCCCCATCTTTGAAACTGTACACTCTATGTACCTGTCATTTTCTACCACCAATTTGACCAGTTAAACCCCCCCAAAATTAATCAGCCTTCATTCAATTATAACTCAGACAGTCTCTGGTCTCTCACAGAAATAAGAGAGAGCGAGAAAGCAGAATTACTGTCAGAGATACTTTCCCTGAAATGAAAAGTGACACTGTCTAATTAGAACCACCTAATGAGATCAGAAGGTGTCTTTGTCCAAAGACGTGTAGTGGAATAAGCAGAGATTTACCTCTATGACCCCTGAGCGACAACTTATGACCCGAGTGAGAGGTATCGGCATATTCTATGATATATCTGGTCATTAAGCCCCCCACACACATACACACACATGCACCCTTAAAAATGAAGTTTTCCAGATGGTATTGCATGGCAGCTCCAATTTTGATGGCTTTTTTTCTGCATTCACAATTCCATCAATCCTCAACACCACTGGCAACACCAAACACAGACTTAAACCATGACAGAAGTTCCTTTACCTCTCTGCTGACAACCCTAATCCTACATGCTGATGGTGAGGATTTGAACCAAAACTTTACAATTTGGATTAATCACTCTCTATAAGATGTCCTGCCAATGATTTTCAGTTTAGCTCTTGTGTAATTTGGCATACCTCAGCCTTTTCTCGCTGATTCCCTTCCTTAAGAATAGCTTCTTCCATTGAAACCATTTCAGTGGGAGAAGTTTTCAGTTTTCAGCAGACAGCTCTTTGGGAATCACCTTCACATGGTGCATATTGTATCATTTTATGGCTGTCAAACTGTATTGTCTTTTGTATTGGAACAATTTAAGTGTTTTTGTGACAGACTACTCATAACAAAGAGCCTAAAAATACAATTTAAAATTAGTTCATTGCTAAGTCTTCTGTTATCTGTAGGCACAACATCGGTTCACTCCTTGAGTCAGGTGCTTTTCTTATACTTGATTCCTAAGCCAATGTGAAGTGGCTGTTGTAAAATGAGTGAAACATCCAAAACACCTTCATATTTTTTTCATTATTTTTTTCAGGTATCTGCTTATCCTTCTCTTATTAACCATTTCCACTGGAGTTTAAAGTTATCACAGAGCCATCAAATATGGTTAGACTTTTTTTAACCCGTAGTCTTTGTGGTGACACAAAGACTACGTATAGTAACATCTCCATTTACTTGTGCAAATGGTTGTTGCATTGCAGCAGAGGCTAACCATCTTGCCTGTCTGCCTGACGAGACATATTTAAAGAGCTTGCTGCTGACCTACAGAGGCTTGAGGAAAGCTTTGGGGACAGGCAGGAATTGGTGTCAAGGGGAGGCAATGATTTATAGCTAGGAAGATTTGACTGGCAAGAATCTGCTGTTGTTGCTGCCACAATTACTTTTACCGCTAAACTCACACACTGACTGCGTGGTATTCTGTCTGCCACTGCCTTGTACATACACTGACTCACACCAGCACACACGCACACACTGCTTTCTCTTTCTCACAAGTGCTATTCATGTTTGAGTGGTTGGGCCTCTGTGTCTTTGGCCTGCCTTGTCCACTTAAAAGGGCATTAATCAACAGCTACTTTATAAATCAGGAGGTCCTTGCAGGCTCAAAGCGATTATGAGGTCAGGGCTCGGCAGAAGTACTTAACCAATTCCCAAACCCACCCCGGACTTGATATATTTTGCTTCCTTGCAGCTAGGTGATTCATCATCATTCTACCACTGAGGCGTAATGGGACAGGCAGGGAGGGAGGCCGGGATGTAAAGCAAAGGTATAGATGATGAGAGGAAAGCAAGAGAGCGAGGAACAGAGGAAGATCGGCCAATAAAGTGTTACATTTGCCAGCCTTTCTTCCTCCGCTCTATCTATTATTTTTCCCACTTCACTCGGTTTCATTCTCCCCTCTCTAATCAAATCCCTGGACACTTTTGAGGCACTTAATGCCAGCCAGGCCGATTTATTCTGGCCTATAAACTAACCGGAATTATTTCAGGCAAGGCTGAGACAAGTGTTTGGGAGATGTAGCTTCTGTTCTGAAACTGGCTGAGCTGAGGGACAGCAGGATAATCAGCGCTTTCGGTTTGTATCTGGTTTGAGGACTCTAGAAACAACAAAGATCTTTGAGCTGCCTGGAAGAACAATTAACAGGAAAAACAGATGACAGTAAAGATGGAATGAGATTAAATAATCCAGAAATGAAGTCAGTGAAGATTACAAAGTGAGAAAAACAAGAATGATTAAATCAAATTGCACAAATCACAGTTGAAGTCACAGTGGTAGAGAGAGAGATGCAGTCAAACAGAATAAGAAAGGAAAGAGGGAAGTTATGGTAAAAGAGGCAAATGTCCCATTGGTAGTCTCTTTACTCATGAAGAATATCAAACTGAAATGAAGCCCATATAGTGGGGATTGTACCTGCTTGTAGATGTCAACAACCACAACTACAGTCCATGGAGAAGTAGTCATCCCTATTACATTTTTTCAAATATTCTTTAAGTCCCCCAAAGAGTGCACACTGTAGCATGAGGCTGAACAGAGTCACAAACAGTTAGAGGGCTTAAATCAGGTTAAAAGGGCAGTCCAGAATGGCAATAAAATGGGTCAAACGGAGAAATGGGAACGCACATAACTAAGAGGCATCCAAGGTTTTTAATTCTTGGAAAACTTCTACAAAAACACCATAACTTAACACAGAAGGGAAACAAGGGTTATCTTTTCTCTGTTAGTTAAATAAAAAATGAGTAATACAGTTCTTTTTACACTCTTCCATCTAGATTCTCCTTCAATTACCAAAATGTGCAAATTAGCACAAAAACAAAACAAAAAACAAAAGAGTGTCAGTCTGTAGAAAAACAATGGAATCCTTTAAATGTGAATTCAAAGGGTAGGAGAAAAAGGCACAGTAATGGGAATAATAAGTATGGGAGCTTGTCAGGAAACTGAAAAATAGTGAGGAGAAAGAATAAAGGACAGAGGGAAAAATATTTGGAACAATGAAGGCAGCTGTGATTCAGACCAAAAAGGAGAAGCACCAAATGTAAAATGGAAAAGACAGTTTCCATTACCTCTGGCACCCACCAGAGAATAATTTGCTGAGGTTGGGTAAATTGCGATTTAAGAAGTCTAATGACTTGTAATAATTTTATGTCACTGTATGCCAGTTAATAGACAAGACAGGTCTTGTAAGTGTGCCTGTGTTTGTGTGTGTGGCGGCTGTGAATGTAGGGAGAGGGAGGGGAGAGGTGCTTTGGTGGCTTGTTGGGTCACCCGCAGATCCAGATGAGGGGACAGACTGTGTAATATGGGAAAAGGCAACCCAAATTAGCAGTGTTTTGCCTATGTAAAAGGAACAGGAGACACACTAGTATAAGTTAGAGTACATATTCTATTACATATTCTACAGGTTTTTCATTAATAGAATCAGAAAGGCAAACCACTTTTCCTTCCATCTGCAACCGTAAGCAGTTAATTATTTCTAATAAATTAAACCAGTATTGCTGTTTGGTTAGCCTCTCAAAAAAAAGCTGATGTTAATTATTTGTCATCTTCCCACAACCACCCTCTGCTCATGCTCATCATAAATCGCTGTGTTCGTGATGTTTAGAGTAAGTTTAAATTTTTGTATCAAAACCTATTTTAATGAAAAAGTGTCATCAGAATATGAATCTTTGTGTGAATCTTTGTTAAGCAAGTGCCTAGCCGAACCTATAGGCATTCGACAAAGGAGATTTATCTTTGACATATGTAATTTATGAAAAAATAAAGCACCGGGCTCTCTGTTATTAATGCCTCGTCACAAGGTCCAATAGAGCAAAGAATCGTGGGCTTTGAATGATTATGTTATCACTTTTAGTGTATGTTTTGCATAGACGTGCACAGGTTTCAAAGGGGCAACTCAGAGAGGGGACGGCAAATGTGAAACAATATCTCAAGATACAGATGTAATATATTAAAACATTTTTTTGTATTTTTTTTACATCTGCAAATCTATTTACTTTTATCAAAAAAAAAGGGACATTAACATAGCTGACAAATAGCATCTAGAGTTTAGAGAAACCAATGTAAATGAATCCAATATAGAGATGTGGCAACATATTCTAGGGAGCAACTTATTTGAAATGATAAATGGGGACATGGAGTCCATTTCAATTATTCAATTCAGTTTATCACTGAGAACATGTGGTGCAATATAATAATGTCAGCAACTATCAGTGAAGTAATAATTGTATGCATTTTTTTTCTTTTCAGTGAACTGTACCATGTAACTACTTACAGTTATCATTAAATCATCATTAATACATTCGGAGGGATGAAAACATCAGCTCAGCAGATAACTGCAGCTTGCCCAATGTGTGTACGTGTATCACAGTAATATCTATATTACAAGCTCAACGTAAATGCATAATGCAACCATGTAGAATACAAAATGTCATAAATCAAAATGAATATGCAATGGATTACAATGCTGCGGAGTAAGTAGGAGGCTGTGACAAGGCTAATACAACATCGTTCATGGTCAAAGACAACAATTACTGCATGTGGTTTAATACTTTTTCTAACTTAAGAAAAGAAGGGGGGGAAAGCCATGTCTTTTTTTTCTTTAACTATTTTTCTAATGATATCTTCTTTCCTCATTCTGTCTCAATCTGCTTCCAAAACAAAAGTTGTTTGATCATAAAGTGTTGAAGTGCAATGGCTTGTCTCCTCCACTTTCACTCAGTGGTCCTAGTAGTAGCAAGAAAGATTAGAAAGTCTGTCACACTACCCAACCAGTCCCAGCATACCATTAGCATATATATGAGATTTGAGACATTTTCTAATATTCTCCAGCAGGACTCATCTGTCATGGCCCGGTGATGAATTATCAAATGCTTGTTTGGGTGTGAGGGAGCTAGCAAAGTGGCAGTATGACTCCCTCTTTCTCCTTACTTTTATAACCTTTACTATAACTATGTTTAAAAAAAAGGTAGGTAGTGGAATAGAGGGGGGATTCAATGTTGGGACATTTCAATAAATAATGGACTTCTGCGATTGGTATTACCTGCTTACGTGTTTTCAGGTGTCACAAAGTAGCAGGAGACGTAAATGAAGACAACAGATGGAAACCATTACAGCTGCACGTACCACTGTATCTTGTGACAGGAGAGCTGTTGCTATCCAGGTATTGTGCTTTACCTCATGTGCACGTTGTTCAAGAGTTGACTGCTGAATCGGATGCAATACAACCTATTGACATGACCTTTGACACTGTACTCATATGTTGTTTACGTACGAATTATCACTTTTTTTGTTTTTCCTTTTTTTGGGCGGTGCTATGATTATTTTGGTCACGAGGCAAATTGCTATAATCACTTGTAATTTGTATAGAAAGTGCCGACTTGTTTGCAAATTCTCACTACTAACCCAGCTGTAGTAAAACTTGCAAAAATGTGACACAAAACAGAAACTGAGAATGTTACCTTCAAAATAAAGTTGTGCCTCGTAACTGCAATCAACATGATTCAAAAAGTGCAAGTTTTAAATTGAAGGCAAATATTCTCTATTTTTTGTTTATGTCACACTTTTCACTTTTTAACTATTTGACAGCCAGTTGGGAAATTTTAGCTCATGACCAGTGGTTACCAGATTGTCACTTGGCCTTTGTGACTTTATGATCAAACACAGTTGCTTGATCCCAAAGTGCTCAAAAGAACTTTACTTGGGACACAAACCATAGTGCCGAGGGTCAAGTGTTTTTCACTTGATCCTACAGCATAACATATCCAAAATGTCAGACAAATTAGCATCATGTGGTTGCATCATGGTCAGGTGCAACCAGTGGTGGGATTGTTAATTCAAAATAAGTAATTTATTACACATTAATTGTTACTTTTCTTAAAAATATGGCAGTCAGTTACTTATTTGCTTAGTGTAGAAAGTAATTCATTCCACTAGTGTTTGTATTAATTCCTCGTTACTCCGTAAAATGAACTGAAGCACACTGTCACATAATTAGTAGCTAACAATATGAACTTTATGCTACAATTCAACACGTCAACACAAATCTCTTTCCTAATAAGGACACACATATAAACTTTCTTTTAGAGTTTACATAAAAACACAAAGTCGAAAACACAAAGCAAAGCTGAAAACCAGTTCAAAGAGACTTCAAAGCATTACTGAAAAATAATGTAACACCAACAAGCACTTCTCAATAAAAATTTAGGATATCCTCAACAACTCACCTTAGTATTGCTGTCATCCAGAATTCAACAGAAGTGAGCTTCACTGACTCATATCAGACTCCATTCACAAAGTTTTAGGCCTCCACCAAAGTAAATAGACACAGATGCTTCTCACCCGGCATATAGACAGCTGAGGTAAAAAACACATTAACAGCCTACAATCACTACAAATTAGTTTTTGAGGTGATTTGCGGATAAAAATGTAAAATGTAAAACAGCAAATATTTGTTTGGAACATATCTGTTTTTATTTCTGATTTATTGTGTTGATCTTTTTCAAATATATTAGAATATGCTGTGTTCAAAGTTTTTTACACAAACTGTAGTAGACACCTGCTAGCAAGCCGTGGCTGTTATGGGGTGCGTAAGTTGGTGGATGAGCTGGTGAAATTGTACTTTGTAAATCATTTCTCTTTTAGCACACAAATACAGCGTGGTCATATAAGTATAAGGACGTTGAAAAGATTGTCCAGAAAGCTGCATCTGATCAGATGGCAAAAACACACAATCTTGGAAGAGTTGGCCCAATTTGTACAAAGTGAAATAGCTGGCAATGGACAGATGCAAGGAAACTGATGGTAACACCGTCGTGCAATAAAGAGGATGTATGATATGTCATAAGACATATCATACATCATAATAAGATGGCTTTTCAATGTGCTTCAGTAACTCATCTACACAGGGAATTTTGTAGAGGGTATAGCAGGTGTGGCAGTTTGTCTTGCAACAACAACTTTAGACTTTTTTCTCAAAACAGAATTTCAATTTTAAGCTCAAAATTTCAACTTTATTCTCAAAATAGTCAATTTTTTTTCTTAATGTGGTCCTAATATTCCTTCTTAGGTCACAGCCATTGTACATTATTAAAATAATAAAAAAAACATGTTTTACTGACTAGTATTTCTGGAACCAACTAGAAAGAATAGTAAGGTTTAAACACCTACTTGATTTAAACATGATGTAAACCACTCGCTTACTGAACAGCCTGTTTCTCCTTTTGTTCTTTCTTATAGAATGATGATAAATATTTTTTTATTTACATGTTAACTAGAAATAGTTTTCACTATTGCTAGTCATCATAAGATTTTGGGTCAGCAACTACAGTGCTTAATTACCTGAAAATAGACACATCTAATTGATTCAACCAACATTTTCTACCTCATAATAAAAATGTGGAAGACTTTATAATTTAGTTTTCTTTTAGTAATGAAATAATAATTAACATAAATTGGGGAAAACAGCCCTTAAATGTTTGAAAGTGCACTTAATACAACTGTTATACACCTACAAAGTCAGAAATGTTTTGGGATTTTAGCTCTTATTGTCTTCTGAAATTTGTAAGACAATGTACTGGTCAATGCTTGACCTTTAAAAAAAGATGCAGATAATGCAGTTTATTACATACATGAAAAATTAGCTCATTTATAGCTTACACTATGCATAATTTACCTTTCAGGGAGTTTAGTTACCACATCTCATGGTGTGACAGGGGAGGTGTAATACTTTATAAAGCTTTATATTCCAACTCCTTGCAAATATCCCATGTGTTAATTAAATGAGCAAAAAGTGCAGTGGCCTGTGTCCTAAATTAATTACTTTCTATTAGATTACATTACTGTAGATAGACCAAACCATATTATTAACATTGTTGTACATTCTCCTACATTCAATTTCCTTGAACATTATTATTGAGAGAAATCACTCTCTTCTTTTTGCGCTGCCTCTCTCTTGCTCCCTTCTTAAGATTGTTCCAAATTTCTGCCATGGTGCATTCTGCTCAGTTAATTAAAGAGGGCTAAAGTGCAGTGGCCTGTATCCTATTGACATCAAATCCATAACTTAGAGAGAAACATTTACATTAATTTGCCATTAATACCGCCTATGCCAACTTTTCAATTCCCACTAAGTATGATCTTATACAATAGTTAGCTGTTGCCGGTAAGACAAAAAGGCGAGGAGGCCCATGAGGGGTACAAGAAAAAAATGATGCTACTGTTAATTAAACGAATAAAAGTGCACCAGACTGTGTCTTGGAAAACAGCTTTCGGTAATAAAAATATAGCCAACAATCTCTCCATCTTCTTGCTTTCAATTCAGTTTTGAATGCTATTACACACGGTAATGGAGTTTGGGAATGGAAACTTCTTGATAGCTGTCAGAAAGAGCGTGCTAGAGAGCAGGTAGAGAATGCCTTGTATTTCTTTTCTTTTCTTTTTTTTAATAAAACAACTAAGCTCAGCAGTCTGTATCCTATCTCAGCTATTGCATCTATTGGATTGGATTATTTTACATTTTGATTGAAATGATGTCCGCCCCAGATAAAAGCACAGACCCCAGCTGTTGTAATTGAATCAGGGTGGAGTTGTTTATTCGGTTGATCTACAGCAGTGATTTGCTTGTCCTAACACCCAATGCATAAAAGATCCACTCTTGTTTAACACACCGCTGATTAGATCAGTTTAAAATGGCGAAACAAGAGTCGTCCATGTCCAGAGATGGGCAGGCATAAAGATAATACATATAACAGCATCAGGAGAAGGGGGAGGAATCCAGAGCAGCAGATGAGAGAAAGGAGGATACAAATGGGGCCCCCGTCTCCCAGACTCTATTGATGAACGTGTGTGTGTGTGTGTGTGTTTCAGTGTGTATGTTTATCTTCTGAGTGCTATAGATGGACCATCTGCTTAACTTTCCATGTGTGACCAAAAGTTTCACTACATAAATTTTGCATGATGCAGATGCTTGATGCACAGAGATGAGACCCTCAGTAATATTTAAATAAGATTTAATAAGGCACCACCCCCAACAGTGAAAAGGTCTTCACTGATTTGAATAGTAGTAAATCAACTCTAGGATGATTTGGGCTGAATGAACATATAACAAATGTGAAATTAAATGCCAATCTCAAGTGTCCAAATGCTGCTATTTCATGTAATATTGCTCACGATTTAGCGAACCTTATTTGGAGACTACTAAATACATGCTTTACCATGGATGGTTGATCATCAAATAATGACTCTTATCACTTTGAAGTAGGATGCACATCCATCATACTGAGAAAAAGGTGAATGTACGCCCCAGTGCGCAATGCATGCTGATTTTAGTATCACTCCTAGAGGGACCACATATGAAAACATAATCAGCTTAGATTGTGATACCACTGGTACAACAATAACTGTGTCAAGGGCATAGGCAAGTCTCAAATTTGTTTACATTTTTGCATATCAAAAATGAGATATGAGGCCCTCTTTTAAACAAACAAAAACATCACAGTACTAGACATGCAGCGTTTTATTTTAACTTTTGGATGAAAAAGATAATAATGCATCAGTTCTGATCTATTATTTCTTCCAAAAACCCAGTCTATTGACATGTTGATAAAAATAACAAAAGCACACTGACTTTGTGTTTAGAGCACTGTAGTGTGGATGTAAAACTCACGATGACAGTTCTGTGTTGAGTGCGGCAACAGCATTTTTGTGCTCATCACAAAACAGCAGTAAAACAGCAATATGTCTTCATTCAACTACTAGAAGATAACTTTGTGCTTTATTGTATTATTATGAAAGCGGCACGTGTGTATTAAACATATAACAATCCTAAACTGTTCGGGTCTAACACAAAAGAATGAAACTGCAATAAGCATGTGTATCAAGAGTGAACTTTACTTGGGACACAAAAAAAACCAGCTGTAATCTTTGACATTTACTGACATTCAGATTAGGCCAACATTTGTCAGAAAGCTTAACCTTTGTCCTTCCTTGTCCGTATATTATCTGCATATTAAACTTTCGCATCTGACTCTATCATTTCCAAAAACAGCTTTTATGAAAGATTTAGACAATGTGTTTAATAATTTCTCATGTTTCAGACGCGTTTGGGTCGCTGCGCTATAATCAATCATCTCTATTAATGCCCATATCTCGTGCTCCACCAGCCGTGACCCTTGGACAGCTGAGCTCAGTTTTTATCAGCACATCCCTGCCGTGTTTTACTTTCCCTGACATCCCTATGTTGCGTTACACCTCTCTCTGTTGTCTGCCCATGTGGTGTTATAAGCATCCTGTTGTCTTGTAGTTGTTTTATCAGGCTGGTACCATTGCTCATTGTGGCCCTGTGGTAACCTGAATAACCTGAAACTTATCAGACAGCTGAACTCCATTCACATAACTGAATACAGAGGCAATTGCTTTAATAATACCCTAGCCTAAAATTATAATATTTGGAGAACATATATGGTACATCAAAGTCCGGCAGTAGTGCAGCAGTGTAAAATATAAAATTAATAAATAGAGCAGCTTATAAGTTGTACATGGACAGCAGCGCAATGACCAACAGCAGCAGGTATGACAGTGGTGCAAACGGTTGCAGTAAAGATAGTCAGCAGCATTTAAGATTTGAATGTAACTTGGATTTTATTATGTAATAGTTCTGTTTCTAGTATAGTTTTTCAGTATAGATCGGAATCTTTATCTCAAAGATTAAAACAATTGTAAGTAGTAAAAAGGTCCACGAAAAAATGCTTTAGAGCATGTATACTGTGAATTGCAAAGCTGCACACTAGAAGCTTGCATGGTAAGAGGAAAACCTGCAACCTGTTCAGTGTAACTTTGACAGGTATAAATACATATTAGTTACTTGGTTATTTTTCAGAATGACATAGTTTTTGTGTTTTATTTAGGGTTATTAAAAACAGTTCTGTACTTTATGCTAATTACTTGCAGTGGAGAGTTAAAACATAATAATCAAAGTCTGTGACTATAAACTAATTAGATGAAGCATTGTTGGGTACATGGAAAAATATACTTTTAGAGACTCAACATGATTTTTTTTCTACTGTGAATATTGTAATGCTCCAATAACAATTTATAGTTTACCAGAGCTTGTTGGCCCGTAGTGACAAGTAGGTTAAGCAATAATTCTAATATCTGAAACCGCTGTGCAATTTGACTTTAAAAGATACAGATGGCTCGTGCAGCCAGCATTTACTGTTTATACTGTTTAGATCGTGGTATATCAATCCGCGGTCTGTCTTGTTGGAGATATTTACATCAGTCCACATCAGAAAGCAAGAGAACAAGAAATGATAAAACAGAGATGTTCTCAGCTCATAGATAGCGGTGGGTGACCTTTTCTCTCACTGTCGGTATCAATCCTTCAAACACCACACAATATGCGTGCACACATACACACCCAAACACACACACTTAGAGGGAAAAAAACAGAAAGCAGTAATGTGGAAATGTTAACAACTTACAATTAAAAATGTGATTTATGTTCCATGCAGCTATTAAATGACACTGTGGCCCAACAATATCGATTTCCATATCATTAGCATAATAGTTTTATTGTGGTATAATTACTGAATAAAAAGGCTCTTACCTGGCAAACCTTACTGCATATCAGGGACTCTTAAACGAGCAAAATGTTGCCTCACACAAGTTACATGGGTCAATTGCAGCCGGGGATAGTCGGGGGTAATGATTAGATCATTAAAATTTAGTCTATGCTTCACAGAGCATAGAGAAAATTAACTTCCCCCCACCAAGCTCATTTTTCTGCTGAACATGAAATAATGATTTTCTGCCAGTATAATTACAAAGCTAACATCTGATAGAGTCAGCATCCAGGGGGGATTATCACATGCATGAGTATTAGACCTCATTACCAGCTTGACTGCAAAATTATTACATCTTGTAATTGGATGGCGAGATTTATTCACAGATTGAGCTAGGGTTCCTCGGTAAGATTGTAATTACAGGCTTCACTGGTTCGCTACTTATCACACTGTGTGCAGGAGGGAGGAGGACCGAAAAACAAGCGGAGAAGAGGAGAAGGAAGGACCGTTTCATTAAGCAGGACTACCCTATCAATGGCAGGATGGCGTTGTGGCGAGGCCGTGCGGATGGCTGGGGCGAGTGGGTAACATCTTCCCTCTCCTTCTCTATTTATGAGGCCAAACAGTGGAGGTGTTTGCAGAGGGGGGTGCCGTGAAGGGGGGCATATATTATTACTGGGGTTCCTCTCCCTGACAAATGGGATTTCATTTATTTAACCTCTGCTGATCTATTCCAGTGAAACGTATAAACAAGCCATCCGTTTTTTACGGCCGCCGCAGAGTCAACGCCTCAATTATCTAAAGGCTAACTGAGTGTTAAAGTGAGCCATCTGCCAGTGGGAAGCCCATTGATTTAATTTGCCATGTGGTTTTACCCCTGATGCAACTGGGGCCCCACTTTGTGCTTTAAAAAAAAGAGACAACAGATACACATATCGCTCATTGAACTCGAGGTCAAAGAGAGTGGTCATGGGGCGTTTCTGGGAGAAGGGAGGTTTTGCCGTGTTGTCACACAAGATGTGAATTTTCATCCTCGGTACATATGTATTTATGTACTTCCACTATGCCCCACATTCGTCTGCAGAACACGAGCAAAAAGGAAAGACAGAGAGGAGAAAAGAGAAGTTAAGAAGAATCAATACTTGGGCTTTAATTTGACAAGGAGGATGTCAGGCTGCCAATGGAGGGGACACCTTTGTTCTCCTGTAGCCAGCTAATCTCTGCCTGCATGCTGAATGAATATTGACACAGTATGTATGTGTGTGTGTGTGTGTGTGTGTGTGTGTGTGTGTGTGTGTGTGTGTGTGTGTGTGTGTGTGCATTTGTCTGTGTTGTCCATGCATATATTTTCCCCAATGCCTGATTGGATAGTGCACTGAGTATTATCTCTAAGCATGCATGTTTTATGTGTGCCCGTGTGTGTTTGTGTGTGAGTTTGCAACCTGGAGGGCTCCTTTGCAGCTAATTTTATAGTCGGCCCCACACACTAATCAGTGTGCCAGCAATAATGGAGTTGTTATTGGAGTCCATTACAAAGACCCAGGTTGGATCAATGCTCGTATCAGTGTTCACAGATGCAGCTGGTTCAACCTATACAGGCGCAGAGTTTCAGAGGGGTGTCTCTGTGAGGGTTTAAATACTTACCAAGCGTGTTTAGAAATTCAAACTGGGAGTTTGTACCGAGAAGTCTGTTATATGATATAAGGAATTTCATATAATTCACCTTTAATTCTGAGTTATATGCAATTAGATAATTAACATATCATTTTAGAAAATTCAAAAACAGACTAATAATTGGTTTAACACCAAAAATCCTGACCTATTTGTTAATCTCACATTACATTACATACATTACATATTATTACATAAAAATGCTTTGTTTTAAATATTTTATGAGTTTCCGCTTTCATATCCCTGTTAAACATTTTTTTACTCCCATAGAAATTAGGGTAACTTATAATATGTTGCTATTGATAACAATGGCAAAAACAATAAAGCAATTTTGCAATGCTCGATACACTGTAAGAAATTCATTGAACCTCTCAATAATTATGAAGAAGACGAAGAAGAAAAAACCCTGAACTACCCCAAAAATATGTAGAGTATTAATATTCACTTTTAATAATTGTCATTTCAGTTGATTAAATTCTTTGTTTTTTGTTCCTCCTCTGGCTGGAGTTTTGGTGATGTGTTTGGGCTCATTATTCTGTTGCAGTAAGAGTCCTTCACCTCAAAGATGCATGCCAGAGGGTGTAGCATGTCTTTAGAATATTGGGTGATGTCTCCTTGTTGTTGATTTGGTGCAGGTGAACATTCACACTACCACGTTTCACTGTGGGGTTTCTTAATTGTCCACTTTTACATACTGTAAAACCCTGTTATATTCTAGTTCATATCAGTAATCATAGGGGAAGTAACTGTTATGTGTTTCTTATATAAATGAGCTAGAAACGACTCAATACCCCCCTTTTAATCCATGCTCTGTCTGCCGTGGCTCTAAAACCCCAATGGTGGGCCCCATCCCGAAGTTTGATGACCACAGATTTACAATATATTTGCGCGTCACTCCTTAATCGCCAATCAAAATCATGTACATTTTCCCGCTGTATTTGTTTTTTCTCACCTAACCACTTCCTCAGTCCTCCTCTTTCCCTCCATCCTCTCTCATTTATCTCTCACACAGAAGTTATTATGTTATCCACTCTTTTGTTTATGCTTACTCTTTCTATTTATCCAATGACATCATGTCATCTTTTCACCCTTCCACTCTGTTCCCCACCCCCACACCCCCATCTTTCAGTGAAACTTCCTTTCCCCTCTTCTCTTCTTGATGCTGCTCCCCCCTCCAGCTCAGTTTCCCCAGAGTCACTCATATGGTATTTAAGTGGAATGGGGCCCATTAACCCTGCCAGCTTGTGCCTCTTCTCTCCTCCATTGATCAGAATACACACTGGAGATATTTTATTACTGCTGGTTGTGGGGGACTGACACAGCCATTTAAGCAACTTGAGCGGGATCATCTGTGTGTGTGTGTGTGTGTGGGTGTGTGTGTATTTGAATGAATACAGGGGTTGACACAGATTGGAAGAAAAGTAGTTCCTTGAGGAACTGTAATGAGTGCAGTTAGGCTTGGTGGAAATATCTGTTGAAAACAGCTTTGCTTTTCCTTTGTTTTTATTTATTAGACAATGTCTGGTTACTTCATTCAGTCAATATCAATGGTTGCTTTATTGTAGCCTTCACTTTTTATTTAAAATATCATTGTATCTTATGTATTTACATTAAATATAACTCTTTTTGCTCATTTTGCTAATGGGTTAGCATTTAATATTCATACTATAGTAGATTACAATATTATTAATAGATAGAATTATTGGTAAATGTCAATATGGAAGCTGTTCTAAATTTTAGAACGGTTCCTCTGAGTTCTGTTATGCCCACTTATACTGGTATGTGCTTAATTTCATCTGAAAAATCACACTCTGTGTCAAACTGACCAGACTATCACTAGTGATTCAGACTGGGTTTCTGCTTGTGACCTAAAGGGTGTGATCAGCAGCCAGCACATTGTTTTTTGACATTCATCGGATTTAGCCTGGAAAATAACCACAAATAATAGAATAGAATAGAATAGAATTCAACTTTATTGTCATTGCACATGCACAGGTACAGGGCAACGAAATGCAGTAAACACCTCTCTAAAATGTTTTTAACTGAAGCAGAACATCGTAACACACACAACGAGGATGTTAGAGAAGTATTCTAGTTGCCCTTTTTGTCTTAAAGCTAAAGACAACAAATACCAACTAAACTATACAACGGTATTGATCTTTTGATAGGTAGCATGCATTAGCACCGCTCAGTGTAATAGTTCGTGGTATCTAACTACATTTCATTTCCACTTCTAATGATTATTTAATGATTATTGAAATATGGTCATATACGGTGACACAGAATGTGCTATCTTGGATCCCAATAAACCATTTTTGAGCACTGAATTAGCAACAGAAAAAATGAAAGAGGTACAGAAAGGCATTCAGAAAAACTCTCCAGGTAAATGTCAAGAATTCTCAAATCCAACTACTTATAACGCTGCAGAGATAAGATTTAATCATGGCTCTACACAGAAAAACCTATAGCTCTCGGTGCCTCTCTGTTGCTGTGATATGGGGTACTTCACCTTACTGCTTCTCTTTTTTCATTCATGGTTATTCCATATCCTTAAGGCAGGATTGTATGACTGAAGAGTGGATGAGTCGTAATAATTCTGGGTTGAAGCGCTGTGCAATTATTAGAGTACTAACTCTTCTCCCTGTAATATTCAGCCTGTGCTTTTATGCTAAAGGCCTGCCAATAGAAATATAGCATAGAGGGTCATCTGAGGACATCTCACTCAGTTTCTCTCGATGACATTAAAACTGTCTTAATAATTGGACTAATCAAATAATAAAAATCATTCTTCTGCACATTATACTTCCTGTTATTATAAGAAGAAGAACAAACAATTTTTTCGAGAAAGCTTAAACATGTGCAGTGATGCTTCCTTGGGTGGGAAAAGGTCTAAGGACAAAAGAGACCATGATTGGTGGAGTCTGACCAGCCAGGTGAGTTTCCAAGAAAGTGAGAAGCAGAGGACTTAATGAGGACAAGGCTGGCACACTGTTGATGAAATAACCTGGTAAGGAGAGGGTGGAAAAGCTGGGTTTGGTGGTAATTTAGTTGGCTCAAAGGTTTAAAAAAAAAGGTCTCAGAGGCACAATGGGACCATTACAAACAACTTCTGTGTCACACTCACATGACTTTACAGGATCATCAGTGCTAATGAGCACTGTATCTCATGCTGTGACCTAAAGACCATAAAGCAGTGGAAGTGAAACATAACTGGCTGCTTGGTGAAGTAACCTATGGGTGTTAGTCTTTCAGGAGGACAGTTTGAACTGCAGATGCTGATGAACAATTTCCAGCTCAGCAGAGACAGAACTTGTCTTGTGTGCACAGTAACAGGAAACAAAGCTTAGAATCTGTGAAATGTGAATATCTCAGGCTCCTAAGAAACAACAGCTGAAAGTGGTAGCTTTTTCAGTGCTTTTGAAAAACTATAGATAGACTCACAAGATTGAGAATAAAAAGTTGTCTGTTTGTTAAGTTCCATCCATCCATCCATTTTCATCCGCTTTGTCCGGGGCCGGGTCGCGGGGGCAGCAGCCTAAGCAAAGAGGCCCAGACCTCCCTCTCCCCAGCCACCTCCTCCAGCTTATCCGGGAGAATACCAAGGCGTTCCCAGGCCAGCCGAGAGATATAATCTCTCCAGCGTGTCCTGGGTCTGCCCCGGGGCCTCCTCCCTGTGGGACATGCCTGGAACACCTCACCCAGGAGGCGCCCAGGGGGCATCCTTGTCAGATGCCCGAACCACCTCAGCTGGCTCCTTTCGATGTGGAGCAGCAGCAGCTCTACTCTGAGCCCCTCCCAGATGGCCGAACTTCTCACCCTATCTCTAAGGGAGAGGCCAGCCACCCTTCGGAGGAAGCTCATTTCTGCCGCTTGTATCCGCGATCTCGTTCTTTCGGTCACTACCCACAGCTCGTGGCCATAGGTGAGGGTAGGGACGTAGATCGACCGGTAAATTGAGAGCTTCGCTTTTACACTCAGCTCCCTCTTCACCACGACGGACCGGTGCAGCGTCCGCATTACTGCAGCTGCAGCCCCAATCCGTCTGTCGATCTCCGGCTCCCTTCTCCCATCACTCGCGAACAAGACCCCGAGATACTTGAACTCCTCCACTTGGGGCAGGAACTCATCCCCGACCTGGAGTGGGCACTCCACCCTTTTCCGGCTGAGAACCATGGCCTCAGATTTGGAGGTGCTGATCCTCATTCCCGCTGCTTCACACTCGGCTGCGAACCGCTCCAGTGCGAGCTGGAGGCCCTCACCCGATGAAGCCAACAGAACCACATCATCTGCAAAAATCAGAGATGAGATTCTGAGGCCACCAAAGCGAAAGCCCTTCGCCACTTGGCTGCGCCTAGAAATCCTGTCCATAAAAATTATGAACAGAACCGGAGACAAAGGGCAGCCCTGGCGGAGCCCATCACCCACCGGGAACGAGTCCGACTTATTGCCGGCAATGCGAACCAAGCTCTTGCAACAGTTGTATAGGGATCGAATGGCCCGTAGCAATGGGCCAGACACCCCATATTCCCGCAACACCTCCCACAGGACACCCCGAGGGACACGGTCGAATGCCTTCTCCAAGTCCACAAAACACATGTAGACTGGTTGGGCAAACTCCCATGCACCCTCAAGTATCCTGGAGAGGATAAAGAGCTGGTCCAGTGTTCCGCGACCAGGACGAAAACCGCATTGTTCCTCCTGTATCCGAGGTTCGACTAACGGGTTTGTTAAGTTGTTAAGTTTAATGATACGTCATGTACATGGAATGTATTGAGGAAATTTTTTGACCTGACTTTTTAGTTTCCTTAAAAGGGATATTGTGGTGACTTCTCAAAGTTTCCTTTTCTAAAACGGTGACAACTTTCAAGATTGATAGCAGGTTGTGTACTGTGAGTTCCCTTTGAGGAAAGGAACAAATGAGGAGATAATGAAAGAAGCGAGTCTGGGGAGTAAATCAGCCCAGTTCATTGAGCTTGTACTTATTTGTCCTTAGCTCAGCAATCCTTAGCGTGTAAATTTGACCAGATTCAACATGAGGATAAATGTCAGAACGTAGGGAATTTTTCTTTAACATGGCAGAAAACATTTCAGCTTACCATGTAAGATTTATTAATGTACAAAAATTGAATGTTGCTGCTTTACATAAAAAGCACTTCTAATAAAAGCCAATATGGTGATACCGATTCACTATAATTGTAATTTTAGTGTAAGCGCTACAAAATACATAGCTCACATTGCACCGTATTTCAAGACTCGACTGTTCACACAGTTGTGTTTCATTCTAATGTATCTTGTATGACATCTGACCAAACTGAGATCTCAATCACAGAACAGCTTTATTGTTATTGTTGCTGACATCGACATGTTGACACATTGTCAGCAGTAAAAGAAAGAGAGGGAGCATTTTGGCAGCTTGGTTGCATGAGAAAAAAAAATCTACTGGACGTGGAGTCTGCTCAGCACAAGGAACTGGCCAATTATTTCTGAAATGGCAAGGGAGTTTTTGAAATGTGAGAATGTTTCCTGGGATATATACCGCAGACAGCAAATAAATGACAAGCACATAAACAAGATGTGGAGCGATGACTTTTTCCCCTTTTCGTTTCCCCAAACACACGCAAACATACACACACGCAGTGGAGAGAAAATTGTTTCTTATATCAAAATTATTGACTCCAAAGCTCTGACCGCTTAGTAAAAGCATTCACCGTGTGTGCTTAGGCTACTGTGTAGGTTTCAGCATGTTTATTTGTGTGTGTGCGCACAAATTCTGTTCGCTTGAAACAGTGATTCAAAGGTTGGCTTGTGTATCATAAACCTAAGCTGTTTGACATTTGATTAAATAGCATTACTGCCAATCAGCAAAGCAAGATGCTGAGCATCAGTTCATACGGACTGTGGATTTTTTTTCCAGTACTGTTGACAAGCATTCAACTTAGCGTGTCATCACACATTTCGCTATGCACGTTCTCTGAAGGAATTATTCTCCAAAATAAAACTGCAAAACATACGGAAATTTCCTGTTAAGTTATTCTTAAAGATCAGCACCTTGAAAACTAAGGACATAGTAACTGACTTCAGGAAGCTGTCCCCCCAACCCATCCTGCACTAACAGTATTAAACGGTGCAGCCATTGAACTGGTGGATAGTTGAAACTATTTGGAGGTTGTTCTTGGTAATGTGCTGTCCTTTGAGTCACATTTTGCTGCTACATTTGAAAGGTACTTTTTAAAGAGACTGAGAGTTTTTAACATTTCATTTTAAATGATGACCTCCTTTTTTTATAAAAGTTTTTTGGAATCTGTCTTAATGTTTTGTATCATTGCTTGATACGGTAATCTGTCCTTAACCAATAAGACCACACTTGATAACCTGGTTAAAGTGGCTGTTAAAAGACTTCAGTGAGGACTCCGGTCCAGCTTGTCCACTTTTATAACAAGAAAGCAACCTCCGTCATGTTATGTTCAGACCATCCTCTCTTTAGAGATTTTCAGCTGCTTCCCTCAGTTCGTCGGTATAAAGTGCCTGCAGTGAAGACCAAGAGACATAGAGTGTCTTTTATACCTGCTGCCATTAGCATGCTTAAAAACACTAAAACATAAGCGCTGTTGCCATCTCTATTGCAATTTGTTGATCCTACTGATAAAACTGGGGCATTTCTTTATTTGTGTGTTTTGTTTTTTTGTTTTGTTTTTTAGAGTTACCAAATAAAGTTACCATTGACCATTCTCATTATTCTTATTATCTATGTATAACAACCTTAGCATATGTATGTATATGCACCCTATATGCTCCTTACAACTTTTAAATATTGTCTCTGTTTGCATTTTATGCTTGAGTAACGTTCAACGTACTTCACCCATGCATGACTTAATGGTGACTAAAATTTGTATTGGTGATGGAATTTTGTTTGAGTCACCAATAAACATGGAATGAAGACCATCTGTAGGGTTAGTTCTTCTTCTTCTTCTGCTTATTATTATTATTAGTAGTAGTAGTAGTAGTTGTAGTAATAGTAGTAGTAGCCACCTATCATTTTTATTTTGTTTCCAAGGAGCCAGATTTTCTTTTTTTAAAGTGATCTAGAGCAACTTAAGACTGACTTATGAATCTGTTAAACTTAAAAAAACAAGCCATGTAACTCATAAGATGAACAATTGTATACATTATAGACAACCCATTTTTGTGTCTTCTTGTGTCAACAGATCCCCAGATTCTCATTTCTTTAGGTAAATCTATAAGAAAATACCAAAGATAACACAAATGACAGACATAAAATAGTATTTTTGTACCCAGACATTGATTCCCAAAATTAGCTAAAAACCTAGCACATCTCTGCATGGTGTATGCTGTGTCCTTAACAAATCAAATAAATTTGACAAGTAGAGGACAAAGGAGGAAGTGATAGGTCTAAAAATCTATCTACAATAGATAAACAGAAGGAAATGGGAAAAATCCAGCAAAGACCTAACAAAGAACCTGCAAAATTCACTGGGCCATCAGCTGATCCATCTACAGCTCATTAAAGCTTCATCAGAAATAGTCTCAGTCAAATGGCGGTTGCCAAGAAGCCATTCTTAAGGAAGGAAAAAGCAGAGAAAAGAGGGATCCCATATTACACGAGAACTGGCACACATACAAAGTGGCAAAAGGTCTTATAGAATGGTGAAGCCAAATTTGAAATTCTGGGTTCAAGTCATCACCAGTATGTGTGGAAGAGATCAGGAGCGCTACAACAGTGAATATCTACAACCATTTGTAAAATATTGTGGAGGCTCTTTCATGTTTTGGAGTGGCATTTCAGTCAGTGGTGTTGGAGAGCTCATCAAAATTTATAGAATTGTGAACAAAATTTTGTACCAACAGATTTTGATCCACCATGCAGTGTGATCTGGAAAGCATCTACTATTACTTATTGAAGTAATATGGGATCATCCATCCATCCGTTTTCTTCTAGTTATCCAGTCCAGGGTCAAGGGGGTGGAGGGTTCTCCCAGCTGCCAAAGGGCAAGAGGCGGGGTACACCCTGGACATGTCACCAGTTTGTCTCAGGGCTAGTGTGTGATCATCTTGACTGAAAATGTAACAAAAGGCACCTAACATCCAAGGAAGAGCTCTGAATGTACTTAATGAAGCCTGAAAACTATTATTGAAGACTATTCAAAGAAATTACAAGAAAGCTTGCCATAGTTCAGACTGTATCGATGAGTAAAGGTGATCATAACTAGTATTGACTTTCCTATTAATTATCGATGAATGAGGGGTGGCTCAAGCCATTTTGCAAAGTATAGTATTTCACATGATTACATTTAATACATATTTTCTTTTCAGCTGTTTATCCATATACTAGGTCTACTGGACCCCACTGGCTGGAGTGTGTATAAGCTGTCTTTGATCAGGGACAGTACCTTCAGACCTTGTACCTCAACATGATGCGTTCCTGTACCAGTGTTTGACTATTCCCCAAAATTCCAGTTATGTGCAGTTGACCTAATTTCTCCTGTTTAGCAGCACAGATCAGTTTGTAATAGTTGATGTGTAAGCCCATGTGCCATATATGCCTGCAGAACTTCACACTAAGAAACTCAACTTGGAAATCATTAAAAAGTCAAGTCATTTTATAATTGCTTTTTCTAGTGCAATGTAAATGGGACATGGCATGATACACTAAAATACCTACATATACACACATCCATACACACTGAGAGTTTAAACCAGAGCAAATCATTCCAGCAATTACAAATAAATCACATTATGACACTATACAAAGTTGTGGCTGAATAGAGGATAGAAAACAGATAAAGGGGAGAGTCAGTTGATCAGAATTTGTGATTTCAATATTTTATAAGGCAAACCTCATGCAATGCTCTTCGAATGTCTAACCTAGTTTTTGGGCAGCAATTAGAAAACCACGTTATCCTTTTTTTTTTTTTGCTTTAACTATTGAATGTTACCAAGCCAAGAAAAAAATAGAATTAAGGAAAGATAATCAGTATTTATTTGTTTTTGTGTTAAGCTTTGTCTATAATAAGAGCTTGACCCTTGACCCATCTCTCCATTAATCAATGTAAGATGAATAAACAAGTGGGATATGTGGCAGCTGGCCTTCCAACAAGCTGTCTACAACTGTCTAAACCACTTCAGAGTCATTTGGCATGGGGATAACAATAGATCAGCCAAATGGAGTTTGAAACCTAAAGAGTGGCCAGGGGATTGGAGAGGAGCAAAGAGCAACATAGAGGAGAGGATGATAGCACAGCAATCTGCTGCTTGTGTGGGAGGTCTTGCTAAGGAGAGAAGACACAGAGACAGAAGAGACAGAGTGGCCAGGAGAGATACAGAGTGTACTAAAATATTTTAGTGGAGTGACGAAAGGTGGGTGGGAGTTTAGAATGACAGAAGAGGAGATGAGTAACAAGTAATCAGACAGAGATACTGGATGATCCGTTGCTGTGGGTGGTCTACAAAGACCAATAGGCAGACAGACATGGCAAAAGAATTACTTGAGTAAAGTAGCGAGGGAAGGGGAAGTTTGTGATATTGTTTTCCAAAGTAAGAAATATTTGAAATAAGTGGCAAGATATCATGAAAGAACCTTTAAGGAGGAGGATGTGGAGATACTGGTATGTGAAGCTGTGGTCTGTGGTGCTACTTTTACTAGAAAAGGTTGGGGGTAAAATCAGTATGAGTGAGAAAAAGTTGGATTAATAGAAGAGTTGCAGAAATTGAATGGATATCTGTGGTATGGAGAACAGTGGGAGCCAAAGAGCACTCTACCATTTCCATTATTGATTATGATCCCATCCCACCAGAGGCACCAGATGTCAACTAGACAGTTTAAGTTTCAACTGGCCTGTTTAAAGGTGCCAAAATTAATCTCCCTCCATAATAACTTCTGTCAGTGCACAGTATACAATGCTTCATATCCTGTTAAATCCCATACTGAGCCTCTTCCACTGCCACTGATTATCTTTGGCAGCAAATGTTTGGAGCAGAAATCAGAATAAGTGAGTTGAATCGTGTGACTAACATTAAATAAGATGGAAAAGTTTTGTAAAATAGATAAACCTGTGGGAGTTCCATGTATCGCAGGGGATACATGGAACGCCATAACCAAAGGCTGGCATAGTATACAGAAACATCTGTGCCGAATACGGCCTGGAAGTCCCAAGGTCAAAATGGGAGACGTCCCCTAGGGTGGTGGAGAATGACCGAGCTACGATCCTGTGGGACTTCCAGATACAGATGGACAAAATGGTGGTGGCTAACCAACCGCACATAGTGGTGGTAGACAAACAGAAGAAGATGACCATAGTGATAGATGTAACGGTTCCTAATGACAGCAACATCAGAAAGAAGGAACACGAGAAGCTCAAGAAATACCAAGGGCTCAGAGAAGAGCTCAAGAAAATGTGGAGGGTGAAGGTAACAGTGGTCCCCGTGGTAATCGGAGCACTACGTGCAGTGACTCCCAAACTAGGCGAGTGGCTCCAGCAGATCCCAGGAACAACATGGGAGATCTCTGTCCAGAAGAGCGCAGTATTTAAAAAAATATATTCTTCAGTAAAAAAAAAAAATAATAATCAGTGTTAAAATAAATACATATAAAGCAAACATTAATAAAAATCTAAACCATCAGTTTTATTAACCAGAAGAAAAGTCTGAAAATTTTACAAAGTTTTGAGTGAGTTCTGCATTAGTGCTGACACAGCAAGGCCACTTAGATTTCTGTGTCCCATTGTAGTAGGTATATTTTTAATGAGCATATGTTCTTAAAAACCTTGCTCAGCAGAGACAGCTGGGATACTTAGTGCAATACACAGAGAACTCCAGAGATTTATATAAAAGTAAAGTTAGTTGTTTTGCAGAAATGTTGATATGGCATTTATCAGTATCAGCTGTGCTTGAACTTTTCTGAAAACAAGGAACATAGGAATACTTGGAGGGGTTCACAGGGTTAAGCTTGGCCAGGGGTTCAACTTCCTTCAAGATGCTTGGATTGTTTGGCTCACTGAGACACAATGTAAAAACATTTTAAGGCGACAGAAAGAGTGATGGCAAGTTTTAGGAAATCTCACCATATTTTTTTTCTGCCTCTAGTGGAGGCAGCAGAGGTGATTATTATCACATGAGTCTTTAGTGCTGCAAATAAATGGAAGAAAAATTATTTAAAGATTTGGAGAAAAAAGAAAAGCAGATTTTACTTTTAATGTATTTTACCAAACACAGTATAAACCAAAATAGAACAGAATGTCTATTTGTCTTAATTTATCTTTGTCATTTTGAACAAATGTATCTTGTATTTCTTAAAATTTGTTACCTGTAAAGGTCTTTTTTGCTTGAAGTAAACCTGATTGACAGAAAATTTGAATATTTTATATAATATACAGTATTTAATTATTATTGTTTGATTGATGAGTCGCTACACACGGCATTTGAAGCTGGTTTACATAACTGCAGACCTCTGCATGAGACAGCATAACTGACAGAGCAGAAGTAAAATGAAACTTGACTGAGTTTTCAATGTTGTTTCCTTGTCTGTAAACAAAAACTACCAAACTGAATTTCACAAAACGAAAGTAGAATAGCCCAAATTACAAACTCATTCAACTTTGCTCCAGCTCAAAATCATGTTACTTCAACTTAAAGAATATGGTTTATACATTGGGGGACAATGTATTCCCTGAGTGTTCCTTTAGATCTGTGTGAGCATTAGCCAATGTAATATTGTGCTTAAATTTGAAATTGCAACTTTTTGTGCATCATTTTTAGCAGCGAGTAGCACATAGTAAATGTAGAGTTAGGATTATGGCGTTATACATAATGCGAATTGACATATAAAAAGAAATGTGTACTTATAATAAAAAATAAATACTTGCTTTATTTTTTACATGTTATTCCATGATGTGAAGCTGCTCTTATATACAGCTAACACTTGGTTAAAGACTGCATGTGGTGCATTTAATACTTGTGTTGTGGGGACTTAAACCTGATCATATACTTAGAATATAGTAGAAGTGTGTGAGTGTAATAATAAAATAGATAATACACAAATAAATAAAGTTGTATAGTGTGTGTGTGTGTGTGTGTGTGTGTGTGTGTGTGTGTGTGTGTGTGTGTGTGTGTGTGTGATCTCTTAGTATTTCTCATGTTGTATCTGTGGGAGACGTCAGGAGGGTCCCAGTGAACTGATCCTGAACAAATGAAATAGTAATGCATTGGATGGGAAACAGGGGCAACCACGTAATTCTGTTTGAGGAAAAAAAATCAATTCAATTCCAAAACACAAGTCTTCTTTCTACCACAGTTTGTCACACGTATGGATGTATATGAAGTCACTGTCCCCAAGTGTGTGTTGTTGCTTCTGTGAGTTGCTGCTGACACTTTGCAGTGCTGTAAACCTGGGCAGCAGAACAAAAGAGTTCAACTCTCATAAAAAAAGAAAACTGTGAAAAGAAAGCAGTCAAGTATTAATAAATACATTTATTTATTGTGTTTAAATATTCAGACATAAAAACATGCAGATACATGGCATTTAAATCATTACTTTTGGATTGGAGAAAGGCTATACTAGCTTCTTATTTGATTTCTGTCTGTAAACAGCTATCCTGGTTGTGGTAAAAACAGAATCAATGAGCAGTAGTGTGCTGGCAGGTGCCAATATTGACAATGATGGGGATCAAACACTTAAGGCTTCAAAATCAGTGAATTTGTTTTCAGAAAACCAATCAGCTCTACTGAAGCTATAAGAAATGAAATCAACCAAAAACAGCAGAGCACTGGTACTGTTGTGGTATTACAGAACATCTAGATGGAACCATCCAAATCCTTTTTTTTTAAACAGCAAGGCCTAATATTCTACCTGCGTAATATTTATGTCCAGCTACTTAATAATTGTTAAACAGGAATTAAACTTTTCTTCATACTCCTGGCATATAACATTGTAACAGTTTTCAGTTTAATCTTGAATGATATATAGAGTTCATTACAGTCAGTTCTTTGATTATAATAACATCATTTGTAAATCTTGGCACTGAATATGTTACTAAATCCCTTGTTTGTGTGTGGGTTGTGGTGCTTACATGCTGTGAGAATTAAAACTAACAACAGAAAGTATAAAGTTATACATTTAGGCTCAAAAATGAAATAAAACAAAATGAGGGACAACTAAAAACTATAAATGTATTGTAATTAATGGCCTAGTATCACTTTTTTTTATTACCAACAGCATGTAAAACTGTTAAACTTGGTGTAAGAGCTTCATGTTGCTATAGCTTCCAACTAATTTCCAGAATGTCCTTAATTTTTAATTAATGTTGACTTCCTAATTTAGCTCAGTTGTGTTTATCCTCATCATTTCAATGAAGTAAAACAGAAAGAGACTTTTATTATGCTCTCTTTTAGTAACTTAAACAATTAAATTGAAGCTATGTATGTAGTACAAGTGCTGACTTGCCTCTTCAAATTAGCAGTGTCCACATACAACCATCTAGGCAGTATGGATTTTTCCCTAAGTTTTGGACTGAAAAGCTGGACAATTAAAGGGTTACAATTCCTTTGCTGCTCAGTTCTCAAAAATCTGCTGAAAGTCAGTATTTTTATGTCAGATCTAATGAACCAGAACAAAGAAAACATACGTGTGGATGTCTAAATATTTACCCAGCTACACTTTAAATCAGAAAGACACACACAGCCCACATAGACCTACACAACTACAACTTACTCCCATATAATCAGAGAAGACTGGAGGATTATTTTTGAACTCACTCTTCTCTTTCTCCTGTCACTCTATTGATTTCCTGACAGAGGACTGAGAGGGGAACATGCGACCTATTACACACCAGTGTCTGGTGTCTTAAAGGTTAACGAAGCAACAGTAATGGGAAAGAGTCAGACACGTTTACCTCACCGCAGACACGTATGCATCATGCTAAACTTTTCATAAAATTACAACACGTCTTCTGTTCATGTTTGTGTGAGAAACATGAACTTCTTTGTGCCTCCACGTGAATTTATGTGTACGACTGTAAATGGAAATGAGTGCGTGTGTGCTCCTCAGATGTTTAAGTAGAATTAAATCACGTTTAGTTTTGCATGGAGCAGATGTGATGTCCATTGATAAGGTGTGACTGGGCCCAGTCAACTGTTAAGGTTTCGATGTTGCATTATAGAGTGTTTAGTTCTGTGTTAATGGGCTGCTGCACAAGAACATGTTGCAGTCACATCAGTCATTGTGCACCATGTAGGACATGCAGGAGACTTTTCCACTGTTTATCTTGTGCATAAAAATTTATTGTTCTAGGGTATATGAGATTCTCAATGATAATAATGGGACAAATACCTGGAACATACGATAATAATTAATACGTACTGTATATTGTTTGGCATTTACTCACACCTAAAAAAATTTATATGTTCCATTCTTTATTCTAATATGCTTAGACTTGTAGGACTTTAGTGTCAGAAATTATTCATATACTTCCTAATTTGAACTCCACAGCTGTCATTTTATAAATACTTTATGCCTTTTTCTGTGTTTCTATAGCAGGCTGCTGTAACACAACCCTCTGATCTATTGGGGACTTGCAGCATAGTATTTCCTGATTTTGAGAAGACCAGCTGCAATATGTTAAGAAACCAGGAGGTGGCAGCTCCTATACTCTTTCCACAAGCTTCTGAGCCATCTACTGAGGGGATTTAGACTATCAGCAGCACTGCATTACTTTAACTGTCTAATTAACTTTAATTCATGAGCAGCAAATATGTGAAAAATTGTCTTATTCACTTTTTTATAATTATCTTAATGATAAAATCTGCCAATTAATTGCTTTTCAAAATATTTAAAAATGTGTGAATTCCACTATTTCTAATAATGTAATAATAATGAAAACCATGTAATATATAAAAATATTTCTATGATTTCAGTTTAAAATCTGCTCTTACATTATTTTCAAAGTGACTGGCACGACTTTCGAACCTCTTCACAACTACAACTGCCATCTGATTTGGAAACCTTGTGCAATGACAGACTTAAGGGCACATAAAGGAACAGTCAGCAATTTCCATGTCCATACCAGTACCAGTTTTGATTACATTAAAGAAATTGAGAACGTTCCCAGGGGGTGTTTTGTGTCTATTTAGTCGCCTTTCTTTCACTCTGAGAGGTCACACACCCATTCGGCCAGTTTACATTTCCTCTCACACAAAAGCAATATACTGCAATTTCCCTGCACAAAATACCCCCTCTGGTCACTACCAATGGAACGACCTTTTCTTTCTGTCTTTCTCTCCCCCACTTCTTTCTTTCTCCCTGATGTGATTTAAACACTGTCAATCCATCTTCAAATAAATATATATACTTACATGTTTTTTTTCTTTACCCCTACAATCCCCTTTATCCATACAGGAATGGAGGACAATCCTCCTGAAAGAAACATAGATGGCTTAGAAACAGAAGCACAGGAGTGTGCATCTAGAAAGCAAAACAGGAGGAATTTGTCGCTGACCTGCAGGAGCAGCACAGATAGGCAACAGCAGCTATTCCCCCCAGGCTTCACCCACTCTTTTCCACACTTCTCCTCTGCTCCCACCTTTTCAACCCTCTTTCTCTGTCTTCCCTTGGGTTCCTCCTTGCCTTTCCACAACCCCCCACCTTCTTCTGCTTCTCCTCTTTTTTTCACTTCCATCTCCCACTTATTTTCCCAGTCTTCCTTTTTTTTCTTCTGTCCTCTCCTCAGAACTCGTCTTTTCCTCCCTGCTCTGTTTCTCTGTAGCCTTCTTGTCTTTCCATAAGTTTTTTACCACGCTTTCTTCCTTTCTCACTTTTCCCTCTTCAGCGTCTAGTGGCCATTTCTTTCTTTTACTTTTTCCCCATCTGGCATTTCTCTTGCCTCATACTTCACGCTTTCCCTCCATCATCTGCCCCACCCTACTGCTCCACCGTACAACCACCACACATACACACAAACACAGACCACCGCTCCCTCTCTTACCCTCTCTCAGACTTACACGGGGTCTTTCTGGCCCACTGACTCTCCTGTTCAAATGTAACAATGCTCAGCGTGATTTGATGATGGCCTCAGTTCACCAGTCTGTGTGTGTATGTGTGTGCACATCTAGACACAGTTCCACTTTGGAAGTGTCTGGTGCCTAAGCATATGTGATTTAGCAACCTCCTTTTTTGAAATGAAAAAAAATAATTATTACTTGAGTATAGTGTAATTTTACATAATTACCACTTTTTCATAATATTTCTTATTTTCTTTTTTTTTTCTTATATTCTTATGACTGTCTCTATATTTTTTGCCCAACAGTTTGTTTCCGCACACTAACAGTTGTACATATTTAGCACTTTAAAATAAATTATCTTCATTAAGCTAAGTGCAACTTAAATCAAGAAGACAGAAAGTTAACTTTGATAAGGGCAATGAGTGTGTTTGTGTGTTTGGCGGTGTTTGTTCTCTATGCAAGCGCATGCATTAAAACAGATTGGATGGAGGTGGGGGCAAGTGTGTGTGAGGGGGTATTGACTAGCCTGTGTCTTCCTCACACTCGTGTTTGGTCGGCAAGCAATCTACCAACCGTCAATCAAGAAGAGGCAACCCAAGTTGGGAACCATCAAGCAGTCTGACTTCTGGTGTCAGTGCTGAGGGGGATCTATTTCAGCGTGACACGCCATCAGCGGCAAATCTAAAGAGGGCTCCATTGTCAAAGCAGAGAAACACAGAAGGACACACATATTCTTGAAAGCTCACACATGGTTTTGCATTACTATGCACACACCTACCTGTTTTTTTGTTTGTTTTTTATTATTGGGGGGGGGGGGGGGGCGTTTCCAGCAGGGAAGTTTGCAGAGAACTATATCAAAAAAAATATATGCATGAATGAGTCGTTATATAAGGTATATTTTCGTCAAAAAGGATTTATACAATATAGTTTTACTTGTTTATTTATTATTTTTGTTTCTAATTTAAATATTTGATCCACCATCAAAGCAATTAAATGAGAGGAATCCATAAACTCAGTTAAATGCTGATTATGTAGTTTCCTTTTGTTTTTTTGTCTTTTCTTTTTACTTGTGTTCTTAAATTGGTTTGAAGGAGACGATAATAAAGCATCGCTGCCCTCTGGGGTCTATGATCATTTGAAATCGACTGATAGAAAATTACTTTTTCACCAGTAATAAAGCACCGCACTTTGCCTAACCTTTGAACTCGTGCCACTGTCGCCCCTGGCTCTTTGCCACTTGTGAATTGTAAAGTCCAACATGACATTCAGACAAATATGAACATTCTCATGTTTTGAAAGCAATTAAACGGTTGTTTTTCCATGAGTAACTGATTAAAACCCCATGGGAGCAAATGCATTGGTTGATGAAAAATTTAACAAATAATGATGTTTACAGCAAAAGAGTAAGTTAGTTTATTTTCAACATATGGGATTCAGTCTCATCGTAAGTGCAATAGCTCACTCTTTCTAGGGGAATGAGTTGTTACCTACCCTTATCTGAATCACGTGAATTCCTCAGGTCCTTATACTAAACTTGTCAAGATCCTTAAACACCGTTCCTAAATTACCTAATGACATGTCTTGTTAGCATAAAGTATTACTTATGCAAAGCATATTGATCCTAATTTAAATGTACAACTATATGCATATTGATTATCTGAAAACCATTAACACAATGATTGAAAAAAGAGAGGCATATCTTATAATTAATTATTTCTTAGATACCGATAGTAGGATGGGACAGTCGGTAAAGCTTAATTGCTATGCAAGGAGAAAAAAAGTGGTGATAAATGTATATTGTTTATGATGCATGAAGCAGTGTGTTCTTGTAGAGTCCTTGGGGTTGTATTTTCATTTGTGGAAAGTAAATACAGTAATATACTATACAATCAACACACACAGAGGGAGAGAGAGGGGGAGAGAACGAGAGTGAACAAAGAGGCTGGATTAAATCTTAATAATTTAAGTCTCCAAAATAATGTAGAACACTTTAAAGTCTCTTTCTGTCCCTGTCATAATAGATAAAACTTAAGCAAAATTAAAGTTCCTGTAAATAAATTGTGCAACATTCTCCTTGAATCAAAAATAGCAGGAGGGCATACTAGATTCCACAGGAAAGGTGCAAGCCTCCATCAGGAGTGAATGTTGACAGAATGAGACATTGTACTTTTGAGCCATGAAATTACAGGCTGGTAAGCCCAAGGCAGTCACCAGGTGTGACTGATGCAATCGGGGCCTGCTTGGACAAATTCAGCGTTGTTCACCAACGTTCCTGCATGTCAATCACGTTATAGATCTCCAGGATATAACTCATCACAAGGACCAAACATGAATAATGAAGCTAGTTTATGAATTCATGTATATTATTACTTTATTATTACTATTCTTTTCCTGTAGGCTTATTCCCTCTTTGGTTTATTTTTCAAATTCTTTAGAAAAAGGTACACAAAAATGCTGTTTGTCACTGGACATATGACAGCTTCAGCAACTGACGCTTTTGTCTTACTGTAGGAATTCAGTTTATTTCTTAATGACTGCAACAACCCTGTGGGTGCAAAACTGTCTTACTGCCAGACTTTGCTAAACGTACTTATTATTATAGGAAAGACTCAGTAAAATGAATTTAAAATACTTTCACCACTAAAATAATGACAAAATATGTTTCTCTCACCTTAGTTCCACTAATGCATTTATTTAACATCAGAACAGATTCATTTCATTTCAACTTCATCCCATTGAACAATGGGAACAAAAGATAAACTTTCTAGGATGTTTGAACAGGGGTGGTCTCTGTAGAGAGGTAACTGTGCTGTTCTCCACTGTACTGTGACAATTACAATGAATCAAAGCTGCTGTGTGGGGGCCTTTAAACTTCTCCCTCCTTGGTTCCAACACCTGTCCTCGGGGCACCAAGATTTATGTCTCTGTCCTGCCAATGCACTGCTGTAGTCTCGGCTTTCTCCTGCTGTGTGTGCTTGTGTGTATGAGAGTAAATGTATATGAGTGTGTGAAAACTTGTAATCTTACTCATGGACATGTCTTGGGAGAGTTAAACTTCTGAATTGGCTAAACAATGAACTATGCACTTTAACTAACAATGCATAACACCGCTCTGTTGGGACACTTCTCTCCCTGAGCAGAAAAACTCAAAAATGACCACCCCATTAATTGGTTTTCTAGGGTTTGACCAGAAATAGTGACCACAGAAAGCAAATTCAAACAAGAAGAGAAAGAAGTGTAAAAGCATCAAAGTCATGGCATTCAGTCAGGGCAAACATGGCAAAATCTAAAAATAGATTTCAACAAAGTGAAAGTGACCTCTCCTTTTACATCTTAAAAGCTCTTTTTTAGAGATAGTACAGCAACACTACCCACTACATAATGCGTTACTGTAAATTTTACACAATATAAACTATTTAAACGGGACTCAGATTTAAACATCTGCAGCATTTACACTGATCCAAATGATCCTTAGGGGGTATTTTTTGGCAAAATAAAGGCTTTGATTTTTGAAATTTTAAGTAAAATGTGAAAAGTTTACACAGTTTGTGTGTGGTGAGGTATTTTTATAGTGGTATTGCTACTTTTAATTAAAGAAAGGTTGTGAAATATATTTTACCACTTATCATTGTCAGAGTAGAAAGGTGAAGACATCCATGAAGTGTGCAGCAAGATACATGAGGCTGTCAGCATATATGAAAGAAAAGTGTTAAATAGTGAAGGAAGACTGGTTCTCTATAAAAGTCACTCCACTACATCAAAAACAGAAAAGCAGCATGTGAAGTACCAATAATAGCTTCGGTCCAAAGTTTACATTTTTTGTTGCACTTGTAGCACTTAAGAACCCTGTATGTTATTACTTCCATCATAGCTATGAAATGTGTTAAATGCCAGCAATAACACAAAGAAGAGAAAAGGGCCCACATCAGTTGTTCCAGATATTTTTGACACGGCCCCTTTAACATGTAGATCATGATTTATGAAACGTCGAGGCCACGATATACCTGCTGCTTGGTCTGCGGCTTTCGTCAGACGCGAGGACACCAGCGTTGTTTTTTGTAGCCTTTTCCCTTGTTGTGGGGTTTCAAAAATGGTGGTTTAGATTTTCGTGAAAGAGACGTTCTCTTGACTCATTAAGTGACGTCACTGACCAGCCAATTGGTGGCATGCAGTCTGACGATGTCACGTTTCAGTACTTGCTCGGATCGCTTGGAACTCAGGCCAAGCAGGTTCTGTTTTAGTACCTGGTACCAGGTACTATGACCTGATGGAAAGCTCTGAAAACTATGGCAAACTAATGGCAAACTGTGAAAAGGGACTTCAAGGTCTAATTCATTTTAGACTAAGTAACTGATAGTTTTATTTTATTTTTACAGCACAGACCTTAATAAACAAACTTGAAATGGTGATATGCAATATCATATTTAATAGGTAATATGTCATGGGGATACTTTGATGTAAAGCCTTACTAATGTTCTGCATTGCACAGAAATGTTAATGTCTAAATTTAAATTGAGTTAGTAAACAAAAATGGTGCTCTGAACTCTGAACCTATGTTGTAAGTGATGGGTGTTAGAATATTGCGGCCCTTCTCTTTTAAAAGTCTGTGCTCAGACATCGCTATCATCCTGTTGAGCAGAATGGGCACCACTATAGTGCTTTCTCCAATGCCAGCAATAATTTGAGTCATCTTCTCTCTAAGTTTATGTGACATTCTCCTGATGCCGATAATATGTCGTCCTCATAAATATGATGGGCTCTTAAAGAACTCCCAGGACACTGCTTAAATCCATTTTAAATATGCATAGTGTTGGCCATCTCTCTGACTATTTTGAGAAAGCGAGACATAGAGATAGACATGTCGCTTTCTATAACATTACTTGATTATTTAAGCCTGCACATGGTTGTCTGGTGGACTTCAACTGTAATTCAAAAATGCAGGATATCTAATAAACATTAAAAAATCTAATCAATAAAATTAAAACACTTGGTTAATCCATTGATTAAAAAAAGTTTTTTTTTCTTTATTAAATAAGGTGCCTGAACCTCACAAAAAAGAAAAAAAAAACACTGCTCATAAAAGCAGAAGGAAGCCACTTATAGATCCCTTGCTATCGAGGAATAGAGTTCAGAGTGAAAATATCGAGCTTTAAACGGTAGCTTTTAAAAGGTAAATGGAGTCAAAATGCTTCAACCAATAAATTTGCCCCCAGAGACAAGAGGGAATGAGTAGCAGGCAGAATAATACATGTGGGCGAAGGGGTAATGAATTGGAAGGGATGCAGAAAATGTGCAGTGCTGTGCATGGCCCTTTGAAATGGATGGGGAGTTCACAGAAAATACTGCTCAGTTACCCTCTGAAACATCTTCATCCACATGAAATGAGTATCCTCCAGCTAATTTAAATGGTATGACTCTCTATTCACTGGATAGGAATGGATATGCACATTGGTTTGCACCATTATACAGAAAGAGCATATTGTTGGCTACACAGTGGAAGCTTCCTGTGGCTCTCAGAGATTTCGTATTTGAACACAATGATGGGATTTTAAAAACTGTTATCTTTTAAGCCAAGAGTAAGCATTGTGGTTGGGGCTGACTTTGAGAACACAAGTTAGAGGTTTGTTTGTCAGCCAGCCTACTTGAACTGGAGTGAAGTGCTGTTACATTTTCATTTATCCTGTCAATTTAGCAAGACGTTTGCATGCTCTGCTTAGTTTAATATACACATGTATGTCATCTTTGTGATTTTTGTAGCAACTTTTTTGTTTATGACAAAAGCATCACACCCTACTTGAAAACATGTGAGCTACAAGGCAACACACACATGAGGAGCTTCAATGCTTTTAGGTCTATGTTCAGTGTAATGGTAGCAGTTGTTAAACTGCAAATGTTTTATGCTTTTTCTAATTTACACTTGTTTTACTTGTTTTTTTCTTGTGTATACATGCTGGCATGGATCATTGAGCATTCTGGGACTGTATTCCTAAAGATCATTCAGGTGGCTTTTGTACCTTTTTAATTTCCTTATAGAGTGACTTTTTCCTGTACATGCACTCATAGTGAACACAGTACAACGAAATGGAATGTGGTATTTTGTATAATCCTGTAATGTTTTCCTCATAGAACAGCTTTGACAGTCTCTTGTAGTTGTTGGTATTTTCTCCTGGGGCCTCTGAACTTCTCTGTCAGTCAACTGATGAAATATTTAGCATTACAATACCTGCCTGTTAAAAAAATAAGTGTCATTGGCTTGGGCCTATTGTTGTGTCCAGCGTTGTTATTGTGTGTTTTTTACAACTGTTTGCAATTAGGGTTTTTTTCTTTCTTTCTTTCTTTCTTTCTTTCTTTCTTTCTTTCTTTCTTTCTTTCTTTCTTTCTTTCTTTCTTTCTTTCTTTCTTTCTTTTTCATTTTGAATGATTAAAAGTTTAACAAAACAAACACAGGAAATGGAAAACATAAAAAAAATTCCAACAAAATGATCAGTAAAGTGAAAACAAAAGGTGTTCGAAAGCAGGAAGAAGCAGTAGCATATCCTGTCCTGCCCCTAAGTTTACCTACAATGTTCATTTAACCACTGGGTTGTTGTGTTTTAAAAAGGGAATAAAGAGAATAAGAAGCATGGGGTACGCAGGATCAAATACAAAATGTATAAAATTCCTGCTCTAAACCTCAGATGTGTAAAGGCTGTGGTTGTCATGACAATTTTACGACAAAAAAAATCTGTGTTTACTGTATAGATTTCCTGCGCACAACACAATCCAAAAGTAACTTTGGGAATTAAACTCGGCTCTTATTTCTTTCTTTTTTCTTTGGAGTGTTGAAAAATAGATGGAATTGGGGACAGAGCAAGGTGTTGTATTCAATAAATGGGCTTTCATGTGATAAATTGAACGTTATTCATATATGAGTGCACACTGTTTTTTGGTTATTCTAGAGAGAAGTTGCTTCTTGCTACCCAGGGACCCTTTTCCTTTTAACTGAGAAGCGATTCAGGAGCGGTTTAGGAGTATGTGTGTCTGTTTGTGTGTGTGCATAGGAGTGGTGGGGTCTGGGTGATGGTGGGGCAATCTCTACAGACTTTGATACAATTACTGTGCCTTCCCCTCTCCTTCCGCACCACTTCTGGCCACGCTTTCGGTGCGCTCTGGGAATAGAAAGGCCTAGCTATCTGGCAGAAGATTTGGTCAGTCAGGCATCAAATGCACGGCCCTCTTCTCACACTCTGTGCTGGGGTGGGCACGCTGGGGGACCTGCATTGTGCATTTTCACACACTTCTCTCAGAGGGGCAGCAGGAATCCTTAGCCTTCAGAAGGAAAAGTGGGCAAAGAGAGAGAGAGAGCGAGAGAAAAAGAGAGAAAGGCAGAAAAACAGCAGAGGAAGAGTGATGGAGAGAATGAGGGAAATAGATGGAGCAAGAGTGAGAAATATCGAGGGAGAGAGATGGAGAGGAGGTAGTAAAACAGGTCCAGAGGCTAGACAAAAAAGCATCAAGGCTTCAGGTGACATCGAAGAGACAAACAACAGCTCATCAGATAAAAGAATGATTTTTTCTGCGTTTTTTGTTTTGTTTTGTTTTTTTCTCTCCAAAAGGTAGAAAAGGTTTTATTTGGGGGGTTTTGAGAGCTGACCCTTTGTGGGTGTGTGACAGCAATGGCCATAGGCTATAGGGCTCAGGGTCAGGGTGAAAGCAGGGAATGTATTTCTATTCATGGTTTCAGAGCACTAGACTTGTTCAAAGACTAATGTCACACAAGAATTTTTTTTTTTGTTCAGGAAAAGTAAAAGTACAACCAAACCCCCCTCCCCCCCCCTCCCCCGCCACCGCCTTCACCCACACACACATTATCACCCAGCAAGAACACTTTCTTATTTTCCTCAGCTATCTCCATACAAAAAGTGACTTTTTTGAGAGGGGGGGGGGGGGGGGGGTATCAGCTCAAATAAATTTGAGACACAGGCCAAAGGGCAACACGTATTATTTGTCTGTGGGCACTGGGGCAAAAAGAACAGAGGAAGCAATAGGGGAGCTGTGTCACATGAACATGCAAATATCCAGATTTCCACATTGCTACTCTACAGATCCTTTGACTGGCAGGACAAAGATTCCCTGTGCACCTCTTTTTAAGTGGCTGTCTATCTATAGAATAAAACAATGCAATACCAAAGTTAAGTTGTCTCGTTGCTTGGCAGGACTGAATGCAGAATGTTCTCTTTTATCATTTTGGCAAAAAACATATGTTGAGAGCATTGTATATCCTAATGAAGCAAGTTAAAGATAAGAAATAATGGTCTGCCTTTTCTAACTTGCTGTGAATGTGTGTGTGTTTAAATGACTATGGAGTTGAGCAGTATTGTGGAGATAGGTCTAGCAGTGTCAGACAAGAAGGTGGTCTGTGTCTCTGTACAGGTAGACGTGGGTGAATTAATTAATTCAACAGAGATATGCCCGACTGCTTTTACTGAATAAAGCATTGTAACCATAATTGTAGGTTGCCATTGTTAAAGTAAAAACTGCTCCTAAGGAGATTTGAAGAACTTTGTCTACAGGTTGTATTTTGCTTCTATAGTAACACTGAAAAATTTAGGGGTCAGTTTATTTACATTTGTTCCTCCTTTTTTTTTTTGATTACATCTGCTTTTATAGCAAAACATGCTTTGAATACTTGATTTCAAATTCTGTTAATCAGTCTCATTTTAAACTGCCAATCACTCAAACACCACAGTGCAGCTTGCACATAGTTTAAATTGCTCTATGCTTTAATTCCTCACTTTTTATGATTATCACACAGTATAGAAATTGTAGCAAACAGTTTGGCATTTCATGTCCCAGTTGAAGGGACATCACTCATCTCCAAAAAGTTGCTCTTGTATCAACATAATTAAATACAACCTCGATATCATTTATAGTGGGTAAATATCCGCTACTAACATGCACATATTTAAAAGGACTATAAAGTTAAACAAAATATCCCTCTTCTAGAGGCGGCTAGTGTATGAATATTATTATTGTTGTGCATCTCTGTGAAAAAGGGAGAGAGACTTCCTAGCTTTCTTTATTGCGGTGTTAAGGCCCAGGTAATGCCTCAGAATAATGCATGATAAGGCAAACATAGGCACTCCTTTCAAAATATTCAAATGTGATCGGCGGAGTGGAAAATAAAGCAACATGGATGGGTGGAATGACTTCCCTCTTCTCTATACTCCATCATAATATTCATATCGCCACTCATTTTCTCCTTTACTTTGTTTTTCAAAGTGACCCTAACACTGGAGGAACAAACAATAGGGTGTTTCAAGGGGTTAATTAAGTTATATAAAGCACAGGTTTACCCTACCCCCTCCAAGCCTAAATGTGTGGACACACAGGAAGCAAAGCAAAGTTTAGGCTTCATTTATTGGCATTAATTCGACTGATGGACTGTAAAGGATGTGTTAGTTGATACCTAATGCCCAGTGAATCAACTGTATAGACATTATCTGTAAATCTATGTAGACACAACTGTACTGTACTTTTCTAGACCCCAGATCAAGGGATTCTCCTTAAATAAAATTAGGTGTTTAACCTATAAGACCAGAATTTTCTTGTTTGGTGATACGGTGTAAACACAGATTTTGACTACATGGCTTCTTAGAAACTTAAATATTACAATATTTAAAAATTAACAGAAGAAGCTATCAGTCGAGAGTATTGTTTTTTTAGTATATAAACAAATCTAAAGTCACCTGATATTGATTTAACTTTGTCAAAGCTATAAGAAAATATCATATGCGAATTATCTTTGCTGTTTCCTTGTTGTTTGCAAAGATTAAAACAGCAGCTTGCTTATATGTCAAAAACATTTCAGAAAAAGGGAATAAAATCCTGAATCATAAAGAGCAAAGTACACTTTATGTGGCCCAATTTTTGGACCATAAATAAGGCAACACAAAAAAGCCAAGATTGACCTGCTTGGAGAGAACAGTCCATTTGGTGAGTAAGATCTTAATGCAGCGATTAAAGCCATGGAATACTGCAGAAGTGCCTGGTTGAAAAACCATGTCATGCCCAAAACTGCCACAGTTACTCCTGCATTACCTGCCTGTTTTCTGTGCAGAACTGCAAAAATGAGAGGCTCAGAAAGCTGCTGCATGTTAAATAGGTATTAAAATTGTATAGTTTTAATATGTCCAGGTAGAGGAAAATATTCAAATGCATCCACTTCTCTTGTTCTGGTTTTGAGTGATTGAAAGAACTTGTGATTGGGTTTCCACGTTGTGCTCCCGTCTGCACATGCCAGCCCTTATCTGCCTTGATATTAACATGGCTCTTTCATTAGAAACCCAGCCCATTTTCTGGTTTATGGGTAAAATAAGATGCAGAATGAGACAATAAAGTGCATTTGTGTTTTAGTGGATGCATAATGAATAAATAATTGTAAGTGCCTGCATAGGCTGCATTGTCTTCAAGAACATAATCACTTCCTACAACACATTCTCTGCCCCTTAACACAGCTACACTCAGTGTACTAGTTCTATTATGTAGGTGAATATTGAAAGAGGATCATGACTTTATAATACCCATGTGCATCACAAGTAGAAACAAATGGAAAATGGTGGAAGAAAATGGAAAAGGGCAGTTTCTGGTAACTATTGCTCAGGTTATTTCTAGACAGAGAGAATGGGAGAAAGCGAAACCCCAGACAGAGGAATTATTTCTTTAAAACTACATCAGAGCTTATACATGTCTAAACAGATGTACTGACATTGCTCTTAAGACTATTTGAACATTGTTCAAACTATCCAGAGTACTTGTCAGTAAGACCAATGCCATCAGATAGTCTTGTACATAAAATCATATATTTATATATATATATTAGGGGTGCAACGATACACAAAATTCACGGTTCGGTTCGGTTCGATACTTTGGTGTCACGGTTCGATATTTTTTCGATACAAAAAAATGTTCATGCCTTTTTAATTTGTCATTTATTAAAATTATAAATATATATTTTAACTCAAAAGTACAGTTTTTAAATTTAACCCTAACCCTTGTGCGTGTTTTTTATTTTGACAGCGAATGCGCACCTGCGGACCACTTATGTGCAGCCCTGGTTATTTAGCTCGTCATATTGCAGCCACAGAAATTATTTTGTCCATGAAACCATAAAGCTGCACTTTCTTTTTGCCTTATAGTCTGATTTGTCATAACTTCTCCGTTTTGTGGTAAGCTTTTCTTTGGCTGTCACTTCTTCACCCTGACCTGTCTTATTTGGCTCAGCAGAACTGAAATGCTTTTACACACGGACTCACATAAGCTCAGCGATTCTCTGCGCGATCAACCTCTCACATGTTTAAGCTTGCTGCGGGAGATTTCACTTGTCATGTTTGCATAGTAAGCTAACGATTAATAAGACGATGTCAGAGGAATTGGTGCACAAATTATCATCACTCACAGATCAGTGCTGTCGCTCTCTAAACACAGTTCGCACGATTGCAAAGTGAAAGCAAAAAAACAAGCGCAAATTCAAACGCGATTTCAATATGTCACATATTGACAGTGGCTCACCGATGCCAATGACATAATTACCCAGCTACATTTCTGAAAGAATGCAAAAGCATTGACATATATTTTTCCTTCCTACAATAGCCCGACGGGCAGGGAAGAGATAGATTTTGGTAGCCCACTGAAAAAATCACTAGCTCCGGGACGTCGGGCTAGCGATATTGCAAGCCCTGTATCTGATTGAGGAATCACTCATCTTTGGAAAAGAGAGTTTATTACAGAGAAATGGCTCTTTCCAAAATAAAAGCTATACTATCCACTTCTTCTGGGCTATATTCTCAGCAGCATAAGGAGAATCATGTGCTAACAGCTGTCTAAATGACTCGGCTAAAGTTAGTAGCATGCTTGCTTTTTTTTGTCTGCTTCCACTTGTCTTTGCACTAGGATGATGTCGGCGTAAATGTGCAGTCATATTCGTTGTGTTCCCACTAGTGCTTTCAGGTTAATCTCGTTGAAATGACCTTAACGCCACAACACGGCAAATCTCCGTTAACGAGCTACCGCCGATCGCTCAGAGCATGGGGCTAGACGGCCAACACGTTAACGAGCTAACTGCGCTAACACACTAGTTCACACCAATGTAATTGAGCATTGCATGGCACATCCAACATACTGTTTTACTTTAGTCCATGACTCGCTTACCTTCAGGGTCATACGTCACATGAAAACCAAAATAATTCCAAACGCCAGATGTGAATGAGGTTCAATTTGCCTGTTGCAAGGAGAGCTAAACTTCTGTCTCGCTAGCTTGCCCTGCGCTCTTCCTTCTGACTATGCTGTCTGTGTTGAGCGCTCAGTGGATCTGCGCTCGACAGTGCAGCCTAGGCGGAGTAGTCGAACACAGATTCACTGAGCGCTCAACACAGACAGCATCGTCAGAAGGAAAATTGATAAAATAAATTACAAATGTTGTATTGTTCGATACATATGCGTACCGAACCGAAAGCACTGTATCGAACGGTTCAATATCGATACGAATATCGTTGCACCCCTAATATATATATATATATATATATATATATATACAATTGCAAATTTCATGTGGTGAAAGTATATTCAATAACTGGTGGCTGCACATGGCTGCAGATGGGTTGGCTGCACTATTGGTGGTCGCAGGTGTTGGAGTAGTCAAGGAAGTCAGTTTTCTGGTCTAGGGTCTGCCATGACAAAGAAATCTGCCACCTGGCCCCTTGTGTGCATAATGCTATGATCAGCATGATTCCAATGTATGACATGATGGTCTGCTGTTAGTGACACAGATATACACACACACACAAGCACACACACACACACACACGAATACACACACAGATTGATTGACAAGCATCATTGTTTTGCTGACTAGGCTGGTTGTATTTTCCAGAAGGGCAGACAAAGAAAGCTTTACCATTATTAGATGTGGTGCAGTGAAAAAGTATTTTCACCTTCCTGGGTTTTTTTAAAATTATTTTTCACATTTAAATGTTTCAGATTATAAAATACATTTTAATATTAGACAACCCGAGTAAATATAAACTATACCTGTCTGACAAAGTGAAGCAGGCTAAAAGATGTTAAGAAGCAACACAGCATTCCACAATGGAAAGAAAATCAAGAAAAAAATCACTGACATTATTCAGTCTGGAAAAGGTTACAGAGGTCACACCAGCAAACTACAGTTAGAGCCTTTATCCACAAATGGATAAATCTGGGAATGGTGGTGAGCCTTCCCAGGCTGACTTACCAAAATTACTCCAAGAACACACTGACATCTCATCCAAATTGCCACAAAAGAATGCAGAACATCTAAAGAACTGCAGGCCTCACTTGTCTCTGTTAAGATCAGAGTTCATAATTCAACAATGAGAAAGACGATATGCAAAAATTTCTTCTTGGAGAGTTCCAAGGAGAAAACCACTGCTGACCAAAAATAAACCAATAGCTCAGCTCACATTTGTCAAAAGACATATTAATGATCCCCAAAACATTTGCGAAAATATTCTCTGGACTCACAAAATGTTAATTTTTTTGGAAGATCCTGGTCCTGTTATCTAGAGAAAAAAACTAACATAACATTTCATAAAAAGAACATCAAATGAACAGTCAAACACGGTGGTGGTCATGTGATAATCTGGGGCTGCTTTGCTGCTTCAGGACTTGAATGACTTGCTGTAACTGATGGAACCATAAATTCTGCTCTATACCAGAAAATCCTGAAGGAGAATCCCAGCCGTTAGTTCGTGCCCTGAAGTTCAGAAGCACTTGGATCATGCAGCAGGTAAATGATGTGAAACACACCAGCTAGTCCACCTCAGAATCTCTCTAAATAATAATAATAATAACAAATAAATAATAATAATAATAACAACCTTAAACAGAATGTTCATGCTGGAAAACCCTCCAAAGTGGCTGAATTAAAACAATTCTGTAAAGAACAGTGCGCCAAAGTTCTTCTATATTGATATGAAATACTTATTGCCACTTATCGCAAACACTGGATTGCAGTTTTCCTGCCAAGGGTGCCACAACCAGTATTAGGTTTAGGGGGGACATTTTTTTCACACAGGGCCAGGCAAGTTTGAATATCTTTTTTTCCTTAATAAATGAAGTCATCATTTAAAAACTACATTTCATATTTACTCGAGTTTTCACGGTCTAATATTAAAATTTGTTTGATGATTTAAAACACGTAAGCGTGAAAAAAATGCAAAAACCGAAGATATCAACAGGGGAGCAAATAGTTTTTCACTGAACAGTAAATGTAGATAGTGTATCTGGTACACATAGATTTGCCCTACCAAATAGATTAATTTTTAAAGGTAATATAGTTAAAGTCAAAACCACATGCTTATATAATAAGCATCCAAAGACTCCCCAAAATTAAAATGTTACAATAAACTACAAACTTTTGTTTTGGTGGATTTGGTCTCAGGGTAAAGTAAATTGTGTTTGTTGCTCCTATACTGCACAACGTAATGCATTTTTTTTTTGCTACAGAAAATAAAATATGAGAGTAGATTTAACTTACGAAAAATGGGGAATTACATGTGTTCAATAAAGAGATTTATGCTACGTTCTTTTTTTCTTTTTTCTTTTTTTTATAGAATCAGAAGTAACCATATTTGAAAGTGTGGTTTCTGTGCTAAGTTAGAGCTAACACTAGCGAGCTTAGTGTTAGCGAGCTTAGTGTTAGCTCAGTTTATGGAGCTTAAGCAGCATCCATAAACTATATACTTGGGATGGGAATCGATTAGTCCAATTCCTTGGAATTGTTAGTCTGCTTCGGTATTAACCCTGCTTATTGCACTCCTACAGTTGTGTCCGAGCAGGAAAATAGTGGTGCAGTCTACAACATGAATATCAACATTACTTTAATCAATTGATTAATTAAGTATCGTACTGCATTACTTTTAAGAAAAGTGTTCCACGTAATATGTGTAATAATTGCTTTTGTTCAATGACCTCACCACTAATCACAAAAAAGAGGGAAATACCTCCACTATGCACAAACATTTGACCACACAGCATGTAATCCAATGGTTGTCACTCTTAAAACAGAGCCGATGAAAACTCAATGAGAATCAATAAGAGAACTGATAGGGAATCAAATCGATAAGTGATATCAGTAATGGAATAAGAATAGCTAAATTTGTATAAGTACCGTATACGTTACATGGGCCCAAAAATCTGATAACTACCACTACAGCAAATGAAATAGAATTTCACTAAAAATTGACTCCTTGGTCATTTTGTGAGTAAATGAAACAAGAAGCCACATTGTTTTGTTTAAACATTTTCTTTTCAAATATTTGCATTAAAAATAATTCAAAAGACACCAGTGTGCTACACATCATCCATTGATAAAGTTAAGTAACTCAAAATTAGCTGTAGTCAGTTATTAGGGCACTGAAAGTGCCTAAAGTTTTCTTCTAATTTAAATTTACAAGCTTAATTAAAGAAAATTACTTACTGTATACTCTTGCTCCATTCACCCCAACCGGTCACAGCAGATGGCCACTCTTCCCTGAGCCTGGTTGTGCTGGAGGTTTCGTACAGTTAAAAGGGAGTTCTTCCTTCCCACTTTTGCCAAAGCGCTTGCTCATATGATTGTTGGGTTTTTCTCTGTATGTATTATTGTAGGTTCTACCATCCAATATAAAGCGTCTTGAGGTGACTGTTCTTGTGAGTTGGCGCTATATAAATAAAATTGAATTGAATTGTATAGACACCGAGATGGTCTTGTGGAGACAGCCTCTACTGCAAGTTCAAGGTACATTAACTTTTTATCCCTGCAGTTTTCCACTAGATTGTAAAATGTTATATCAAGATTACTGTAGCAGTTGAGTAGCCACTTAAGCACAATAAATGTTTTCGAACTAGAAGCGGTCAAATAATTATGACAAGATCTTATCACTTAAGTGGTAGAGTAAATGACTAGTAATGAAATGTCTAAAGAATAATTAAATAAGTATAAACATAGAATGAGGTCAGATGTTGTACAAATGATCTCAAACATTTTTGTCTTTTTTTTGGGGGGGGGGGGGGGATTCCAGTAAAGGGATAACAAAACAGCTGCCTGTTTTACAGGAGATTTGATTGTGTTCCCTCATATCCTTGTCTACGTAATGGGCATACATACAAAGTCTGTCCAAGAACACAACCTGTGAACATAGGACCAACACCAGGATTTACAAGACACATTGGGTTCTCATTTTGGGGACCTGGGAGTCTACATATAGTACTTCTGTGTTTCAGTGCCCGGCCAGTTGCTAAGGGAACACCTGCAGATAGCTAGTTAACTAAGTGCAGCGAAGATGCTGCCGTAGTGGTGATCAATTATGAATGACCTGAGAGAACTTTGACATGTTAAACCTCTTAGAGAGGCTGAAGAAGACTAACACCCGGAGAGATGGGAGCTAGAGGAAAACTGAGAAATAGAGGGTCAGGTACATTCATCTCAAGCATATTATCATGTTACTTTTATAAAGTGGAAGCTCCATTTCACTGGATTTTACCATCATTGCTTTGCACCCTACTTGGATACAAGGTGCTTATACTGCATAATTTGCATAATTCATCACAGTCCATCTTCATAATATGCATAATGCAGTAAATATCAAATCTTTCCCACCACATCCTGAGTGACTAAAGTGTTGCTTCATGGAGTTGTGCAACATTAACAGAAATTACAATCTGTTCTTTCAGCTTTGTAATGCTTTTGATTACAGCCCATAAATTACATCTCACAAATATTGCCTTTTGTCTAACATTGTAGCCAGCTGTAAATACCCCCCAAAACGGGGACAAAGGATTGCTTTAATTAACAGCTTGTACAGTCCAGAAATTACACCGTTATAAGGCAGCATCGTCTCATATTTTTAATGAAATCTGGTCAAAACATTTTAATTAATAAAAAGCATGCTACACTTTTCTTTATACTATAATTCATTAAGTAAACATCTGTAGACTTTTTTTCACAGCAAACATTTTGACTTATCACAGTAGGGAAAACACAATGAATTCCACTTATGGGACACTTAATGGAACTGAGCCCTCATTACCTTTCCCCTCTGACAAGCAAAAATGCCTGCAGTAAAAGAAAATATTTAGTATTTTGTTTCTTATGAACAAAAATAATAAAGTAGGAAATCACAAAAGAAAGGAAGAAAGAAAAGAAATCTTTATAAAAATAGCTGTTTACCAGCTTATTCTCTATCTTGTCTCTTATAGACTTGCCCCATTACAGGTATCCATTACTAATTGACTGATATTTTTAGAATTAACTGGAAAAACAGTACTTTGAAGGAATCAACTTCAAAAACAACTCCAGTTTGAAAAGACTGCTGGTCACAGTGTACAAACCACCAAGACACTGCTAGCAACAACAAAGAATTCCTATTTTTTACACCAAGTTCTTGAAGAAGCCAAGCTTTCTGCTCCACTTATATAAAAAATAAATAAACTTAGGCTTTAGAACCCAATGATAACTGAGGAAAAACAGTTAATTTACTTTAAAAGAGAAATAAGCTATACTTTGAGAAGATCACTAGAGATCAATGTTCCAGTGGGACACCAAGACTAGACAGTATCTAGACTGATGTTGTGCTGGATAAGCATTCTGTTTGATTGCTAGTGTGTAAGAATGCTTAGACATATTTCCACGACTACAGAAGGAGAAACATGGACACTATTGGAAAGCCTGGGAGCTGCTCGGGGCTTCATGTCATAGAGAGAGTTTGTCTGTGCAGCTGTCTTCAACTATTGAGGTCACTGTTGGTTTTCTACACTGCTGACTGAAAAAACAGTTATTGAGACAGTCGACCAGAAGACATCAGAGCACTGGAGCATTGTCCACATAAGGTGAAACAGAATGTGACAAAATGCACTCTATACTGTAACAAAAAAGACCAATGCCTTTAAAAGAAATAACATGCCATTATGGATAACATTCCGTTTTCATTCATAGCTCCAGAAGAGAAGAGAAGAGACATAAAGACGATCCACTGAGTTTGTTCACCTGATCTTAACCCACGTCTGGGAGTTTGAACATGGCAGAGGTTAACATCAGAACTATCACTGAACCACACTTGATTCAGACAAGTTTCCTGTCTCAGTTCTAAGTCAGCTCTCATATTGTGAGCAGAACGCACACATTTTGCCTCTGCTGCTTCAGTCTGGGAGTATAAACTGCTCACACAAAGTTAAAAAAAATTCTTATCTGAAAAAAATCAACATGAAAAAATGAATTACAAGTAAATTACATTTTTTTCCCAGCTCTTACAGATCCAGACCATGTAGATTTAAATATGGACAAACTACTTTCCTTTTTTTAAAGATTTCCTCATATGACCTCAAACCAGAAGACTGACAGATGGCTTTAACAAACCCACAACATAGTTCGCTTAGTAAACTCAGCTCCCACTCCACTTTCCTGTGTGTATTTCTTTCGACGTAAACAGTCCCACACATATATCTCCCGCGCACTCTCCTCCTCCTCTTGGCTCATTAATCAACAGCAGATTATCAGGAAACTGACACTTTGTATTATGAGTTCCGTTGGAAAGTCAATGCAAGTTATCAGGCTCGATTCAAAGTGCAACTAAAGATTATTCAAATTGCAGTAATTTGGGCTGATCTGATGTGGATGAGCACAATTTCAAGCTCTCTGTGGGTATTCTTATGCAGAGTAATTTGCAATATAGTGATGTATAGTCTAATTTGAGTGAAGGGGTTGATTTATGTTGCTCTGTGAACATGATGGATGCTCCTACACCAGGTCTCTACTGAACACAGCTATCTATCCTAATCTGTACAGTAAAGCCACCTTCAAGTGGCTCATTAATCTAGATCATTAGTAACTGATATATTTTTCTGATTATCGTGTTTATCCTCAGTAAAAAAAGGAAGGAACCACACAAGTGCAACCAGACCATAAGCATTACTCCTTTGCCCTAAAATGGAACAGCATCTTCCCCCTGCTTGCGCCACTTTAACCACAGAGCATCTCTGCTTCCTCACATCTGGAAGGAAGGGGAAAAAGAATCTCCTCTTTTAATCTTTAAACGCTAAACAAGCATGAACCTCCTTTATTTTCCGTCTAAAAGGCATACACTAATGCGCCTAAATATTTTATCAGGGGCGCATGATAAAACTGGGTAGCGCAGTGGATAATGAAAAGGTATACACCCAGGGGGAGGGGGAGGAGGTGTGAGCCGTAGCCTATAGTTCAGTGGATGTGTCTCTCCTTACCTCTGTACACATGTGTAGAGGTGTATGCAAATAGAAACAGACAAAGCTGGACGCCCAGGTAAGTCTATAATGCGTGCGCGTGTGTATTTGTGTTTACCCCAATCCAAAATGAAGGTGTCATCACTTTCTCCTTCGTTTCGTCCCGTGTGTGATGTTGAAGATAAATTGGGTCCCGCCCTGCCTTTATGCACTACGTCGCACATAAACTCAATAAAGGAAAAAAGTCTAAATTTTTAAGACAAAACGGAGCAGTAGGCCCTCCGTGTGTGTTCGTGTGTGTGTGAGAGCTGTGAGTGAGTGTATGCTTGAGCGGTTCAGACGGGTTGTTAATGTTGAGGTGGCATTAGAGTTAATGCAAATTAAAAAGGGCTGGCTGATCCCTTTTGACCCCCCCGTTCACTGTGTTAATGCGGCCATTTGCTTGGAGGTACTAACCCCCTATAATTCAATTTGTCAAAATGAATGAGAGAACAGACATCTTATAAAGCCCACCCTCCCACAGAAACCCAACTTCTTCACAAAAATTATTTAAAAAGAAAAAAAAGAGCGACACGAGGCAAAAGTTACTTAACCGAAGCACAAACGTCTTCGTCCTCAGAGCTCTTTATTACTTCTTTCATCTGTAAATGAAAGCAAGCAATTATTGCAAGGTGCCGGAATCATATTATTATGTTGGCCCGGGTCCCCTAGATAGTCATCAATCACTCTCAATCGACCTGTCACCGGCAGGCAGAGATCCAGCTGGAGAGGAGAGAGGAAGGAGGAGGGAGGGAGGAGAAGGAGGAGGAGTACATCATCATTAATTTGAGGAGTGACCCCTGGGGCTATCCACATGTCTCAACCCGGGATTCTCCAAGCAGGGCAACGCGCACCGGCAAGGTGGCGAGCCAGTTTGGGGGGTTTTTACAGCAGTTTGATGAGTCTTCCTAACAAATACACAAGTGATAGATAGATAGATAGATAGATAGATAGATAGATAGATAGATAGATAGATATTGCACCGAATGTTAGTATTATAAAATACATTCACTTTGTTAATTAATTAGTTTCATCTTTGGCTGCTATCTTTAGTATGAAAATATTCTTCACAAATTAATTTGAAACCAATTAGCTCCCAGTGTGATTAGAAGTTGTTCGGAGGAATGATAGGAATGTGCTTCATTAGGCCTAATTCATTTAAGCGGATACAGACGTGTGCATATTTAAGCCACTGATTGGCCTAATTGATTGATTGCTCGTGCAAATTAATCTCCAGGACATATTCGTGTTCATAAAGGTACCCCGTGCCTTTTACTCTATTAAACATTTCCTCTTTATATCGTGCTTTCAGTTTTTTTCTCGTCATCCTGAGAAAGAAAATGCATATTAAAGTTACAGTCTGGTCATTTTTAGAGTGGGAAACTTCTGACGTCACAGTCACCGGCGTTTAAAACAACCTGCCTCTGCTGCTGACGTCTTTTATACTACTTTTTATAGGCAAAAATATGTATCTGACAACAAAGTGATTATTCTTGGCAAAGAAGCTCGTGTTTCCCTAATGCGTTTATTTATTGTTAGTGGAGTTTTAAAAAAGGAAAAGGACAGGTTTGATTAGGTGGTTTAGTTAATGCAGTTTAAAGTCGTTTGAGTGGGGGCTTTTTACAAATTAAACATGCTACTCTGCTTCGCCCTATAAGCATCCTAGGAGCCTGTGCTTACCAATCAATTGGTACAGTCAAACAGAGCCGCAGCCTGCGTTAGAGTGGAGACCTTCAGTCTCGCTTTATTTCTGGATATTGGGGGACTTCTCTACCATGTCATATCCACAATTTGGATATCCCTATTCGTCTGCTCCACAAGTAAGTTCGTGTAACTACGTTTGTTTATAGGATGCTGTGGTATTCATGTCGCAACGGGTGATTGTCTCATCGATTTAAGCTTCATCCCTTTACGCACTTTAGCCAAGATTCCGGGAGACTTTTAATGTCTTTTCGGGCACCGGAAAGGTATTGCATTGCAGCCAGTGGTACCTGTGTAGCTAAAGCGAGAAAGAAAGGGGGTGAAAAGAAGGTATCCAGAAACCATCGAGACCCCCGACCTCCTGTTCACTGATTTCTGTAAGATAATAGCCGCTGTGTAATGTTAACCATATGTTTATCTGCTTTGGAACACACATGGCAACTTGTTCAGCACACGCCATGTGTGTTTTGCGCTATAACAGCAGCTGTTTTATTTTGGCTGTGAGCCATGAAAAATCGTTTGGCTCTTTACTTTAGGTATTACCGAGCAATCTCTGGGAAAAGCATGTATCTGTTTGCAAGGCATGGATTTTGATTTTGAATCAAGCCTGTTAGACGGCACATTTTGGACAGTTTTACGCGCATATTATCACGCGAACAGAGTTGTGGCGTTCGACTTTAGATCTGGTCTGCTCTGATCTATTTTAGTCGCCAATAGATCTGCCATTTTTAAATGGGCAATCCACAAAAAAAGGGCAGACAATGTAGATCATTTCAAAAGAAGTAAATTGTATAATTTTAAAAACGAACTTTTTTATAGCCAAGTTTAATTTCGCGATCTGTGAAAGTGAAACGTGTAGAACTTTTTTTAATCAAGACAATTTTTAAGACAAGTTTTAAACTAACTTCGTCACCTGTCATTCTGTTTCAGTGCAACATTAAATTAAGCAGCCTATGTTCTAATTTAAAAAAAAAAAAAAAAAGAAAGAAAGAAAAAACAGCCGATGAATTTTCTCTTGATCTCCACCCAGTTCCTGATGACAACTAACTCTCTGACCACTTGCTGCGAGTCCACCGGCAGATCCATAGCCGACTCCGGAGTAGCGGCTTCCGGACAGACACCTGTCTACTGTCCCGTGTATGAGAGCCGGCTGCTGGCCACGGCGAGACACGAGCTGAGCTCAGCCGCTGCGCTGGGAGTGTACGGGAGCCCTTACACCAGTGGTCAAGGCTATGGGAATTACGTTACATATGGCACGGACGCATCCGCTTTCTACTCACTGGTAAGCCCTTCATCTGATCCCTCTTGGCATTGATTTATGGACCTGCAAGGTTCAGAAGCTGAAGCAGGCACACCTCTCTTCTCCCTCTCATTTTTAATGTTCTACGTAGCAAAACATTAGCCTTTAAATGCAGAAGATGCATTCTTATATTCAAGACAACCGTTTCAAGGAAATTAAAAATTCACTCCAAAGAATAACACACTTCGTATCAGCTTGTGTTGATGCAGGTTAATTTTAAACGTATGTGATTTCCGTCGTTTTCAGTCTGTTTCATCTCTGCAAAAGTGAATTTGAAGACTCAGCCTGATAAAATTGTCAGAACATGAGTGCAAATAACTTCTTTATTTAATTAATTTTTTTATTTTAATTGAATGATTCTAAAAGGAAGACATGCTCATATAAAGTAAAGTATTGCTTGTTTCATTTTGGTTTCATATAAAATTCCATGTAGTGGAATCACTGTTGGCAGTAAAGGGGTGGTTGGAATCTTCTTAGACATTATTTTACCTACAACTGTGAATTCTAATTATTTATTTTGTCTGATTTGTTTTTAAAAATAATCAGAGTTCCAACTTTTCAGTCCTTAAAAAAAGTCTTGTCCCTGCAGTTGGTATACAATCATATTTATATGTACACAAAATATGAGATGGATTTTTTCTTCACTTTTAGCAGAACATTATTGTTGTATTGTATTATTGGGCTTTTGTTTTTGTGATAGTTTGGATTTCTTTGGGAATCATTATCCTTGTTGATGGCAACCTAAAAGTACAACCAATGCGCATCTCTTCTTGTCAAGTTGATTGTTTAAAATGCTGCAATACCTTCCCCTTTTTGTGTGTCACTCTTCTAAAAATGTGTCTTGCTGTATGATTGCAGGGTACATTTGATACTAAAGATGCCACAGCTTCTGCGCATGCGGGAATAACCCAGGCCACAGCTTACTACCCCTATGATCCTACCTTGGGGCAGTATCAGTATGACAGGTAGGTTTCTGTGACAGCTGATTTTTCTTTTTTGGCATGTTAAAAAAGCTCATTATCAGTTCAAACAACAGACCACTTGATGTAGACCCAATATCCTGCTTGAGTAAAATGTGGTACAGGCAGAAAAACAGAGGGAAGTCAGTTACATCAGAAATAATTTTGAACTATGCGCTTTAAGTCTGCTATCCCAAAAAAGTGAAAACTTATCCCAGGTTTCTTAAGCAACAAACACAAGATGTAACTAAAATGAAAGCGAGAGGTAAATATTGAGCTGTAGTTTAGGGTCAGTTTCCTGGCATTAAATCAATCATTCCTGAGGGGTCAAGGCCATTCTCATCGCGTCAAGCAACACTGGGTGATCACCTTCATCTCATGACACATTTCTTTTCTGATGGGGTGAATTGCCTCAGAGGACCCATGCCCCTTTCATCAAAACATAAGGCCTGTACACTGTTGTGAAGAGCATGCCTGCCATATTGAAAGGTCTTCCCAATAATCAGCTGACATCCGCAATAAGTCTGTGATGTGGTGAAAAGGTAGCGTGTGAACGTGATTCATATGTGACTGTGCATTTACCTTAAAACAGAACCTAGCAGCGGTATCAGAACTGCATTGTGATACCACATGCTTGCTTTTATTATTATTGCACATTCGTTGATCACACTCGATATTGTATTGGCGGTACTCGATGTCTTATGCAGACTTCGAGCTTTTCAACATGTAGCCCAAAACCTAAGCGACAAGTGCTTTTGCCAATCACTTTTAATACCGCATAAAGGGCAAAAGATGCTCGAAAGTGCACACACTGCAAAAAGCTAAATAACCTGTGTCACCCAGATGAGCAAGCAGGCCAACAGCAGCACCATACTGTCTGCACTCATCTTTTACCTGAGGGCTCATCATTACACTCAATAAAGCAATTTTACAGTCTATTTTATCTGAGAACAACACAGGCTAAGGAAAGGTGCAGCACTTGTCTCCTTTTGATTCCCTTTTCAGTGCATGACCTGCTCTAAGCTATACGGAGCAATAAAGGCCTCATAAAAGCCTCCCAAGAGGACTTTTACAGCTCACTGCGGACTGAAAATCAACAGCATGCATTTTAAATGTAGGCTTATGGTTGATATTTGTGGGAGAGGTGAGGGTAGGGAAAGAGCTGTAGCCTGTGCTAAGAATGGGTTTTAATAGGTGGCACAACAAAAATGACCAGAAAAAAAGAATGCTTACCATAATTTACACTCTTCATCTTTACTAAGCTTATATTTTTTTAAATGACAGTAATAGCATATTAACTTTGTGAGAGCTTTGCATTATCTGAGGGGGTTTTAGGGACGTTGTCAGAGTCTCTGTTGCTTTTGATGCCTTCAGTCTTATAAAGCATTTTCTGTGGACTTCACATGACTTTGCAGCTTTCTAAGAAATATTAGCGTGTACAGTATGTAACCTTTGACAGGGTAATGATCTTCTGCTTGCATGCCTTTCGCTACAGCTTCGGAATTATATCTCTTAAGTGAAACATGCTTCTGATATTCAGTTTTAAATTTTATTTGCGCTGACGAAGGCAGGAGTGTGACTCCAAGGCTTATAAAACATGATACGCATCAGCTCAAAAAAATTCCAAGATGCAGATGGCTCTGTCATGGCTGTAAGGAGAGAAACTGCCAGGACAGTGCTTTAAAAATTGTCAAGCAACAAGCGTTACATACTATATTTACTCTCTCATTAGTATTTTGCTTGCCTTCTTCTCATTAACAGATATGGCTCCATGGATGGGGGAACAAGACGAAAGAATGCTACACGAGAGACAACCAGCACGCTGAAGGCCTGGCTACAGGAGCACAGGAAGAACCCATATCCGACTAAAGGAGAGAAGATCATGCTGGCCATTATCACTAAAATGACCCTGACGCAGGTCTCCACCTGGTTCGCAAATGCTAGAAGGAGGCTCAAGAAGGAGAACAAGATGACATGGCCGCCGAGAAACAAGGGCTCAGAGGAGAAAAGATATGACGACGATGATGAGGATGGATCTCAAGAGGAGCAGATAAAAAGCGAGAACAATGACGATGGTTAGTGTCAGAGTGCTTTGCAAGGATAAAATAAAGCTGTAAAACTCCAAAGCTGAACTCTTTCTAAGGGAAGTTTTTGACTTTTCATATAGTTCACAATAACAAAGATGAGATTTATGTTTTTTTTTATTTAGTTTTTTTATAAAGACTAAATAAATAATTTGCTCCTTTACAGCTATAGACAGACACTTAATAAATAGACTTTTCCTTAAATTACAAATTGTAGCATTCTGCAGCATTTTGAATTCCATACCAGACTGTACAGATAGTCCTATAAAACCTGACCACACTCATATTTTAGTTTACTCTGACATCTCTTACAAAGAAATATATTTTTAATAGAAGGTTTTATACTGTAATTATAGATAGACACTACATCCTGATAATAAATAATTTGTTTGACTGAAAGGTTTACCAATGATCTGTGCCACATTATAGGCTTAATCACGTTTACTATATGACACGTGAAACCTGTCAGCAGCAACATTATTTTTGAACTATGCTGCACAGGCCTGCCATCAGACTGGGCCAACACTAAGAACTTACTAATGGAGGAACATGAGACAGGCCTCAGTCAGAGTTAAAAAAGAGTCAGATATATAAATAAGTTTAGACTCCTGGAGTTTTGATATCAGATTAAGCAGTTAATTGTGATAGAGTTGAATACATTGGAATTAAAACTCTGTTTGTTTTTTTTAGCTTAAGGGAACCTTTATTTTCCCCAAACATTATAATTTGCAGGTGTGAAACATTAATTTACACCTTTGATTGGAAGCCTATTTTCTGTCCTGCTGTGTGACACTGACTGACACGCCCCTCGTTTCTTTTCTGTTCTTGTTCTCCAGAGACCAGAAGCCGGCCCGACAAGGACCTCCAGTTGAGCGACTTGGACGATTTCGACACGCTGGAGTCTGAAAGCTCTGAGTGTGAGCTGAAGCACCGATATCACATGAACACACATATGACCACAACGACAACCGACTGCCCAGGCGAACACCTCCTCAAGGACGCGTCTCTGAAACTCTCCATCCCCGTTTCTCTCGGTGAGGAGCAGGACTTGAGCAAGAGTTGTCTCAAAACGAATCATAACGACGGCTTCCAGTCGGACAGCAGACAGCAGGAAAAGGCGTGCTATAATCAGCAGCAAGGGCACCAGATATTAGACGGCAAACCTCGGATCTGGTCTTTGGCGCAGACCGCGACGTCTCTGAACCAAACAGAGTACCCATCCTGTATGCTGAGGTGCCAGCCCCCGCCCTCCTCCCTCACCCCGTCCCCCGCCGCTACCTCCCCCGTGACCGGCCTGGACAGGCAGGACTCGCCGGTCACAACCCTGAGAAACTGGGTGGACGGGGTTTTTCACGACCCCTTGTTCAGGCACAGCACTTTGAGCCAAGCCCTGACCAACACCACCGTCTCTTGGACCACGAACACCAAAGGCACAATTCTGGAGGCTGAGAGAAGCACGTCGGCCTTGCAGCAGCATCAAAACTCCTCCAAAGACAGTGCCATGAGTTTTCCAAAAACTATCAATAAACTTTTCTGCTCCTAACAAAACCAAATGATCCTTTCTTGCAAAGAGAGTGGAAGACTTTTTGTGACTAAAACTCGGATGGAAGAAAAAAGAAAAGAAAAGAGAGAGAGAACTATTGCGTGTCTATGATTCCCTTGTTATGTTTTATTCTTTATTAAAACAGTTGTAGCCATAAACTGTTACACTCGAGTTACAGGAGGGAAACATTTCGATTCAACGCACGCACAAAAATGTATAACAAAGTTTACATCTTGGGAAAAAAACAACAACAAAAAAATGTAGGCCTAAGCCTTTTCCTTTTAATTTTTTTTCTTTAATATATGCGCATGCTAATGTAATTGAATATTATTTAGGTCTCAGCAGCTGAGTATCACCAATAAAAGAAAAATAAGTCTCACTAATGCACTGCTCTCCTTGGGAGTGGATGAGAGCGTTTCAACTTTGTTCACTGAAAAATAAAAACAGTCGGTTTCTGAAGAGCGCTTGTGATGTCGGGTTAATGGTGAGAGTTGCTGTCTATGGTGCTGAACCAGGCCGTTCCCCCTTCTGCTCTACTTTTGCGTTTGCTTTTATCTAAAACAATGACTTAACCCTTCCCCCGCGATATGGGGCCTGCTGCAAGGCTGAGGGGAGAAAACCTTTTAAAAAGCATCCTGCAGTTTAAAACAGCACTCCCATCACTCCTAAACCATAAAATACTCTCACGATCTAACATCTCACACCCTCTTTTTTCCCCCCCAGAAAACACTCACTCTTGTGCAATGACGGGAAGAAAATGAGGCAGCTCATCCCCACAAGACAGAACAATATCAGTATCTAAGATCTGCCTCATTAATTCCCTCTAAACAGGCTGTAATTGGGATGTTCACAGTCATATCTCATGTCGGGCTATTGATTTCCCCTCTCTGCTCTCTGATAATATTATCGAAATATTTCAACATCTTCCATGATGCGGCTGTCAGAAGGGTAAGTTATTCGCCATACGTCCTTTAATGGGTTCAAAACGGAGGCCCGTAAAATAATTTTGAAGTGAGGAGTTTTCGCTTTGACACTAACCCCTCGATTTTCCTGGAGACGGGGGTGGGGGATCCGGCAGAAAAACAGCGCGGATGCTGATTCCTCCGCTGAAAAGTGAAAGGGCTTTTACGAAAGAGGCACTCACGTCGTCTGGAAGTGAAAAGGGCAAAGGAACTCGAATTAGTTGTTGTAGATAAAAGGGCAAAAAGAAAGGAGTCAAGGGTACTTGACAGTAATGGCGAAAGAGGAGCTCTCCGGGGACTCTGTCCTGTGAGGAGGGAGTGGGGTGTGGTGGTGGTGTGGAGGGGCTTCGGTGATGAATTTTAATGGGAAAAGCACCAACGATCGAGATCACCCCGCCCTCCACGCGCCCCTTTAAAAGAAAGTGCAACGGCGGACAAAAGAAATTTTCTATATACCGCTTGTATTTTTTATTTATTTATTTTTCTTTCTTGGGCCGAAAAAAAAAACCTTGCCTGCAGCATTTCGAGTAGCAACGTTGACATAACCTCAGAATAAAAATCAAGGAAAGGCATACATGTTGTGAGGGTGCTTATTTTTTACTTGGGAGGGAGGGGAGAAAAAAATGCTTTCCTATTTGACTTGACGTACACCTGTTTAACCTACATACAAAATGGTGCATTTAAATTTTCATGGCCTCTGATAGAAAATTAGCGCATAGTTAAAATCCCCGAAGATCAGATAGCCCCGACATTTAATTAATTTACCATGAAGACAGATTTTATTAGACCTCTGAACCAACTGGCTTTTTATTTGACAGAAAGAGACATGAAGTAAGACAGAAGAGAGGGAGAGAGAGAGAAGGGAGGGGGGGGGGGGGGGGGTGTCCTGGGAGAGAGACCAGTGCGCACAGTGCACTCAAAGAGAGAGAGACAGAGAAAAAGAGAGTGAGAGAGAGGGGCCACCTATAACTAAATCATTCAGCCATGGCAAATACGAACGCACAGAGGGAGCGGGATGGTAAATTAACAGGAGCTTTTTACATAGAGACCAAATAAAACTGTAATCAGCGACGCGTTACTTTTCATTAAGCGGCTCTGACAGCAGCATATTCAGCCACTCCGACACAGGAGCAGGGCCCGGGCTGAAATAAACTGCTCTCAACCCGAGAGTCATAAGATAATTCCTTAAGCTCCATTAACAACTCTTAGCCGCAGGAAATGGGCTCCCCCTGAAAACATCTCCAAATCTAAAAAGCTTTATCGACCTGGCAAACCTCAGCTGATGGCTTCTCTTTTTTTTCCCCAACTCCCCCCTCCCCCTCTCTCCTTTCCCTTTTTTTCAACTTAAGGGACAGAAACGTCCAACTGAGGTAATAGACTTTGACACAACACATTAAATGGGAAATGAGAAAAGAGGGAAGAAAGGGCACTCTTAAACGCCTTTTAAACGTTTCCAATTAGAGGTTTAAAACTTGAATAAGATGTAGGCCTTTGGCATATGCCTGGCTGATGGGACATTTTACTGAATGCCTTCTCCACTTGGTAAAAGCAGCACTTAACTGGGCACAGTATGTAGTCGTCCTGTGAGGCGGGCGAGTCAAGGGATAAGCTTTATCTCACTTTATGAGAAAAAAAAATGCCCACGAGTCTTAAACAACTGGATAGTTGTAAGATATTGCCCCCCCCCTCCCCAAAGCTACGAATGAAAAACAGAACAAAATAAAAGTTGTGGAAGCATCTGTTGTTTATTTTATTTTCATTTTTTACTCATCTTTGTATGATCTTCCTTCCTGCATAGCTCAAAGGGGCTTCTTGCTCTGTCCACAGTGCTAGAAGGCCCACAAAAGCTGACAGAAACTCGGAACAATCAGCAGTTGTGGAGTTTCCCCAGAGAGAAAACCAGCCTGGGTCAGGTTAATACCACTGTGACCCTGAGCCATAAATATATTTACACATCATTACACATCAACATACACATTTAAACACACTCTCTCTCTTTCACTGTCGCTCTTTCTCTCTCTGTATCTCATACACACAAGCACACACACGCACATATACACACACAGTCAGTCTCAAAACCTCTGCCACACATGCCTGCATCAGGCTTAATTGAATATTTAATCTATTCATTGACTAACATTAATATGGTGAGAATAGCTTTAATGTGATCAAAGCTTAAATGAAAATGTGAAGCATGACCACACACAAAGGGTAGCGTGGAGAAATGGCACACGTGCACACACACACACACACACACACACACACACACACACACACACACATACAAATATGAGCAGTATGGGACTTTGCCTTAGCAGCCCTTTTAAGAATCAATGCAATGGCCTTTAATTCCAATTATAATGAAGAATATTAAAGCGGTACTCTCAAAGCCACGATAAACAAAACAGCCTGTCGGTGTGTAATCATATGATTCCAAAAAACACATTTTTTATTAGGATTAAATTACATCTAAATGTCAGTTGGTGTGAACGCTTGGCATGGTTGATCTTAGCAAATTAATATATTGATAGAGAACAGAGCTATGCACTGAAGAAGTTTGTTGAGTCAGAGTAGTGCAGAAATTAGTTTGGATCCAGAAGCTCCATGTTTGGTGGTGAATGACAGGACTAAATCCAAGAGTTGTTTGTCTTGTCATCTCTCACTTGCCACAAGGGTGAGGTGCAGAATACCCCCCACCCCCCACCCCCCCACCCCCCAACACACACACGCTCCACTGTTTTAGGAGCTGAAGTGCCACCTACTATTCTTTCTTCACTGCTTGGAGATATGGTCTGTGTGTGATTGTTTGTGTATTTGTGGCAAGACCCCTACTGCCAAAACGACATGTCCAGGATGTGCCTTTAGGCCCCAGTGACTGCCCTTTATCAGCCCCTTGCTGCCATCACCTCCCTGCAGTCTTTCCACAGGTCAAGAGGTTCCAGCCTGAGGTGCATTGCTTTTCATCATCATCTCTGCTGTCTGTCTGTGACGACACGGGTGAACTGTCTTTCCCAAATTCATATTCACTACTTTTATGAATGAAAAAATACTAATCATGGTATATAATACTCTCTACTCTTCAATGTATTTTAGAATCACTATACAGTATATCTACATATAGAGATATATATTTATTTATAAGTATATAAATTGTACAGAGCTGATTTGGAGGTTTACCTGGTTGCATTACCATTCTTAGCAATGGTTGCAGCCGCCCACAGAAAAGTCCAGGGGTGTAATCTCACACTCGTTAAGGTCAGAGGAAAGGTTAAGAGGATCTAATCGTGGGTCACTGCAACACACTTTGACTCTGTCAGACAAGTGAGACTCAGTTAGGCTCACCACTAGATAACAGATATTTTACATGCAAGCACCTGAGTTCTTGAGGATGAATCACAATTTTTATTTATAACCCGGCATAAGCCTAACAGATCTCAGTTTCATGAGATGTCCAATATCTCTATAGTGGAAATCTTGTTCATAAAAGTCAAGCTACTAAGGCAGCTTTCTTAGTTTAATCGAGAAAGAGTCACCAGTCACCATGAACATGCATGTATATTTTATATTTTTACTAAGCACAAGTTAAAAAGTAATCAAACTTATATACACATAGGTTGGTTTTTTGTGTCACTGCATTGAAATAAGTCTTGCTCAAAGCCCCCAAGAATAGAAGTTACATTTTTACAAAATGTTCATGCAGCACTGTATTCTCTAAACTTCAAGCATTTTCTGTGCTTCATATTCACAACCACTTTGATATCACTTATAACCCGACATGCATGTCTCGAAACTGTGGGAGGAAGCTGAAGTGCATAGAGAACATAAAAACTTCACACATTGCTCCCCCAGCTGAGAACCAGGAATCCTGTTTCTGTGACAATGTTGTGGTGAGCAGTAAGTAGAGCTCTAATATTTAATCGACTTAAATGTAAATATCCTGCAACATCTCAATCATTTCTCATGTATAATGGAAGTAACAGCTTCTGTGAAATTTACCACTCTGGTAAGGTGTAGGTGTAGTTGCACACAAAAACAAAAGAAAATGAGTTGGACATTGTTATTTTTTTCATCTACAGTACCACTAAAGCCATGTAGAAGTAATTGCTAAAGGTCAAAAGAGGCTGTGTTTTACCAAGACATTTGTGTTTATCATTCAGGACAGATCAATACAATATTGTTGTTTTAAAGAACAAAAGCCAGGGGAGACTTAACACTGACCTTTGGTTCCATTTTCCATCGTGTTCAGGAGGTCATACAAAACATATAAATGAGGCCCTCAGGTTTCTCTGGAAAGAAAAGTTTCTTTTTTTGTTGTTTTCTTTCTTTGTTTTTTAAGTAACGGGCCAGTGTTAGCTGTGGAAAGTGTGGGATATTTTTATATCTCATTATTTCTCCGCTCTGCTGGGCCGTTGTTGTTGTTACAGACTGACCAACATCTACTGCTTATTATCATCACCATGTTTACTATGCAGTTTGAGGTAACACACAGTAGTTAACTAAATACATTTAGCAAGTCACAATGATGTTCACTCTGAATATATGTTGTTAATTTTCTCTTTTTCATCTCAAACAATACAATCTTTCAGTATAATTTCACTAGTAATGTATAATGCATTATTATATCTACACCTGCAGGAGTCCAAAGCCATCTTAGTGTTTACACATTGTTTAAACAAATGGTGTGTAGACTGCAGCTGAAAATAAGTTAACCCAATGCATATCTGCTACAGTATTACTGGTGAACACACATATCTTAACTTGAATGTCTGGCTACAGTATGGGAATGTGCACACCTGACACCTGTATTTAAGTGCTACTATAAGTGCCCCATAAGTCAGACTGGCATGTTGGGAAATATACATTGTTATTACATATTATCCATTATAGCATGGAGTTCATCAGCTGTCAGAGACCTCTGGATACTGCTTGCCTTATCAGCAATTCCAACTACAAACTTTCATTTGCCCAACCTTACCAATAATTTTTGTGCCTTAATCATGAGCTTTTCCCAAACAGAAGTAACTTAAGACCAGACTGTGAAGTACTGTTTTGCTGGTCTGTCTCTGTTTGAACATTTCAGAATTGTTTTCTCTTACGCTAACATTTGAAGAGTTTTCTGCAAGACCTACTGCACCCGGTATGTAACGTATACAGCTGTCTGCATGTATTGCAAAAAGAGAGTGTTGTCTGACACTCAGCAGAAGCTGTTGTTCTCAAGAAGAAGAAAGTTAAATGTTCTACAGAAGTTCAAGAAGAATCTTTCAAGGTCTGCCTCTACCTCAAGGCTAAGGTACAGGCAGGAAAGCATAAACAATTAATCGGCCCATTTACAGAGTAAGATTTCTTCAAATTCTCACTCCATTTCCATCACAAATCTCCAAACAATCCTTTAGTAGCTCCAGCTTTTTCTGTGTGTGAGCAATAAGTGTGTACATTAAGCAACAGCGTTTCACATGCAAACCACACGCATCTTATCATTGTAGATATCTGAGGGAGCCATTTCTGACGTACATGTTGAAGACAGCATAGGTCTGAGCTGTATGAACACCAATACAAAGTGTAACTTTGTGGCTATGAATGAAAACCAGTTGTTACTCTTGCACTTGCTGCTTTGAAAAAGCATTTAAATGTTTAACATTCAAATCCAATGTTTCTTTTTGCTTTTCACTGGAAACTAGGCTTGTATGAAGTACTGTGTGTGCTAAATCTCACAATGTGTTTCCAGCACTTAGAGTAAGGCAGGTGGATTCCAAAATAGCTCCTCTAACAAGTCCCACAGAGAGAGGAAAAGAGACACCTTTGCGGGCCCATTGCTCCTGGGCTACAACATGTAGTGTGACGACTCAGTAACTCCAACAGGTCGACTTTAGACTATTTGGAGAGTTTTGAGAGACAGCCCGGCCAACTGTGAGGATGTGCTCTGACGCGCTACGTGATTCTTTATCTGCCATGCGTCTCAATCAAGTGTAATGTCTGCTTCCTGGCTTCTCCATCTTTACCCTTTGCTCCTTCTTTCCTCTAAGCATTTCTTTTTTTTTATGATCTTTCCTCAAGTGCAAGAAGGGTAGATTCATTTTCTATCCAAATTGTGATGAGTCAGCCAAGCGATGTGTTTTCCACCTTCCTCTGAAATAACTGTTTGACTCAACTTACAAGATGTACTTTCTCCTGACAACCCAGAGGGAGAAGAGAGAGACAGTGTCTTTGTTCACAAGCTTGTAACTGCAGTGGACTGGTTGTGACTGTGTCCATAGGCTGCCCAGCTAACTGGGACTTCACAATGGACAAGAGTCCTAGTTTTCCTTTCAGTGGAATATTTTGCAAGTATTCCCAATTTCTGTTTTTGTACCCTGTTCTATAAATTTGACACTACTGACATCAAAATTTCCTCCGTACCAAAATGCATGGATAACCTTTGAAGATTAATATACATAAATATTTTTAAAGGAATACAGATGACATAAAATCTGTAAATAACATTTGTGACAGAAAGTAAGTGGAAGACTGGTTCAGTAAGAATTTTGTGTCTGTTATAGGACACAGAAGTACTGGGAATCTTTGGATCTTTGTGACTGTTTTAATGTGTACAACACATGGAGTGTACCTGATTGTACACATCAGCTGTAAACTTTTTGAACAACCAATCCAAACATTAGTTATTTAAATAGAGCAAAATTAGATAGAGCAATTAGCGCAAAACTAGAGATGGATCAGATTATCTAGGAGTGTTTTCTAAATCCCAAAATTGAATTTATTTGTTGAGCCACAGCTCCCATAAAGGTAGCAGCAAAGCAGCAGTTCTCTCAACTCCAACTCCCAAGCAGTGATGAGTACACTTCTTACAATATGGGCTATTGACTAATAAGAAGTATACTTATCAGTGAATGCTGGTATTTGTTTCCACAAAGTAGGCCTTTATCATCTCAAACTCGTCTCGAGTCAGAGAACTTTTTCTGGCCTCTAAGTGAGCAGTTTTAAAGAAACACACTGAACTGAGGAGGTTTTCAGATGGCAGAAGCTAAAGTCAGTTTTTCCTTGGGTCTGGTCAAGGGTGTTGAGGTCCGTCCCTGCATAAGCAGTGTGTTGGACTGGTACAGCGGCTGCGGCTGACTGATCTGTCTGCTCATTAAGGCACTGGCGAGCCCATTTGGCCTGGTCCTGTAATGGGAGCCTGTACTGTGTCAGAAACACTTATTTGCTCCACAGCCATCACAGAACATTAACATTCACGACAGCCCATCACATGAGGGCGGGTGAGGGGGGTCAGAAGGGTGTCTGAGAGGGTCTGCTCACTGCCCCAGCCCACTCACTCCCACACACACACACACATACGCACAAACGCACACACACATAAACGCATCAGGGTACACACATGCAAACAGACGGCTATACAAAGTAGCTGTACCTTTCAGACCTGCACAAACATGCAAACATGATGCACATTGCACATTACACTCACCTTAATACACCTGAAGTCATGCAATTGCAGCCTATGCTGGCTATTATGTATTAACATATGCATGCATATGCACACACATGCACTAGCACAATTTCATTCTCTTAACACATTTTTTCAAAGATCATACACACACACACTTCAAAAGCCTGCGTTCTCTTACACACTCAAGGAAACATGCAATCAGCCCTCTAAGTAAAGGTCACATTTGCAATGCAGGTGACTCAAGCAGAAGGCAGAAAGTAATTGGCTGACGGGACGGGGAGCGCTAATACCTTGTCTCTGAAAGATTATGTGATGGATGGGAAATGCTTGGCATTGGCGTAATTAGATGTGTTTGGAAGAATCTAGACCAGGCCAAGGTCTCCACGTATGATAAGTGAAAGTAAAGACGGAGGAAGGGGGACAGTCAAAGAGGAGGGTGGTGTGACTGAGTAACAAGGATCACACAAGGCTGCTGCTAAATTTAGGAGCTCTGGCAAAAAAGAGAAGCAGAAATAGATCAAGGAAGAAAGTAATTTAATTTTAAATATTGTTTTACTTCTAAGGTACATAGGACTAATGAACTTGAGTGAAACACATACCAGCACGGTCAGGCACGTGCTTCGGTCAGGTCATTAACATCATTTATAACACTTTATAACATTAGAAAATTAATGTTACTGTAACAATGCTCTCAACTGTAAATATTATTACATGTATGACCCCCACAACATAGAATTAAAACAGATACTGTACAATGGAGAACTCATATAGAGAAAATCAATTATACTGTACAAACTGAAGAAAAACAAATATACTGGAATGAGCAAGGAACGCAGAGGAAAGGACACATAAGACAGGAGGAGGGGGAGATGAGTGCAAAGCATTCTAATTGAAGTGGGCCAGCTGTGGTGGGGTGAAACCCTTTAAGACACATGCATTATTTACATGTGTGTGTGTGTGTGTGTGTGTGTGTGTGTGTGTGTGTGTGTGTGTGTGTGTGAGAGAGAGAGAGAGAGACAGAGAGACACCCTGTCTGTAATGCACCTCCTTTGGAGAAGGAATATATTCTATCACAAAGCATTCAAGTGGAAACAAAGACTCATCCATTCTCCATATAGAACGGTCGAAATGGAAATATTGTCATTGACACTATACTTAACTAGGACTGGAAAGAAAGGAATTACAAGTACTCTGGTACTTTAGCTGTGCATTGCTAAGCTACCAATAGCAGACAGAGTGCAGTTAAGTTCACTTTAATTCATAATATTGTTAAAAGTAATTAGCGTACCTTACAGAATTTAGGTAAAGAGGCAAGGACAAGTTTTTTTGTAAATAAAGAAGAGATACTCAATCATATTTTATGTCTGACATGGGCAGGAGAAATTTACTTTACTTACTTTTAACCAGTAACATGCAACTTAATTAGTGGACATCAACAGTGTTTTTGTACTGCGTGCATACTAATGCACACTTGCAGTCAAACAGAAATCAAGTCTTAGGAACAAGGGTCAAAACAGTTGATAGCATTTAAGATGAAAGTATAGAGAAAACTGTGCAGATATTTTATATTTACAGTGTTTCAGATTAAAGGGAGAGATGTATGGAGATATGAGATCAAAAAATATATATATAAATGTCCATCTTGAAGCCTGTCACCTAAGACCTGTTCCCCTTTCTCTTATGCTAGATTTGATGTTGTATGTAGCCCTCTAGTGTTTATAACTAAACTATGTTGAAATAGAAATAAAAACATAACATATTGACAAAGTGCTGCAGAATTTATGATCTTGTAAGATCCTCCGAAATGCCAAATTGCTGTTCAAAAGGTTAACAAGAAAAGATGGGAAATAATTAGAAAATATACATATACAGTTTAAATTCCAAAATTCATGGTTTAATCGTTACTGTTCCAATCCGACTATAATGACATAAACTCAGTAATCAATCATCGCCATTCCTCTCCTCTCCTCTCCCAGCAGGTTATTGCCGCTATGTGCAAATAAGATTAGCAGGTTGTATTTTCTCAGGTCTCTGCATTAAAACAGTAAGCCTGGCTGTGTATATAATTAGAGAGAGATTATGGCAACGCCACTGCCAACAACCATGGCCAACTGACATTTTGTGTGTGCATGTTAGTGGGTCAGTGTGAGCTGGCCATGGTTCTTGTGCAGTGGCCTCCCTATAATCTCTGCATGTATCCGTATGTGTGTACAGGTCCACAGGTGATGTTTGAAGTGTAACAGAGCCAGGATACCAAGTAATGAAAATATGGAGTCTCTGAAAAAAATGAATACAATTAGCCAATATAGTTTTGTTTGTCATAATTTAACACCTAATAAGAATACAATTACTGATGTAAACACACGCGTGAAAGAAAAATGGCAGATTTCCATGATTAGGAGTGCATTAATTTGCTTGCCAGTGGTAGCCCTTTGTTACTCCAGACTTTAAACTCAGTCATAGTGTAAACACGCAGCCCTGTGAACTTGGCAGATGTCTGTAGCTAGTATCTATCCTCCTGATGGCCCGAGTGTTTGACTGTGACTACATCGATATCCTGTTTATTCAGTCTGCATAGGAATAATCACTTCAGTAAATGTCTGATATTCTGCAGGATTTGTAGGTTTGTAGGTCGGAAGAGTTTTCCAACACTTTGTTGGTGTGTAATTCTATATAATTTTACCACGCTCACTTTCAAAAACACTACAAGAAGTTTGCGCATGCATACAAAGAATGTGCAAAGGATGCAATGGATGTAAAGGGTTCTTCTCCAATCTGTTTGTTTTACTAATGAACTAAACAAAAAGGCTTCTAATCTGATGATGCAAATCTCTTACTGCAGGATAACGATTTTTAAAATCACCTTTAGCTGACATTCCTATAATAGCAATGCCTCCTACTTTTTATTTTAAAAACAGAGTTCAAGTTTAAATAATTTCCTGTTCGACATCACTTCTTTTTCAGCACTAACTGCAGAAATTCAGATACAATGACTTTTGCTTCACATTATTTTTCCATCTGCTTCCCATCACTCCACGTCGCCTGAAAGTTACTAAATAATAGAAGAATTATGTGTATTTTATTCAGCCATTTTTTACGCACAGTTTCACCCCAATTTTTGCTCAGAGCGCTTTTCTAACCAACTGACAAATCACAGTGGTGTGCTGCTGCCTGTCCTAATAGACGCCTCATAGCTCGCCACTCTCTCCTCTTGCAATTAGTTTTCATTGAATACTATTGATTTTTAACCCCTTTCAATTACATACACAAAAGTCAACCACCTAGATGTTTGTAGTCATTAGGAGCTCCTCTTTGTGTCCTCTCCAATACTAATTATGTCTGGCTACTGGTGGTTGTTATCTTCCCTGCTTGGAAGAAAGAAAGAAAAACTCCAAAAGGAAAAAAATAGAATCACTACATGCACCAGTGGAGATCTGGGGTCTTGTTGTGTGCGTCTGTGTATGTGTGTGCATGTGAGTGAGTGTCTGAGTGCATGGCTATCCTTCCACCATGAAGCCTATGGAGAATACACCTAATAAAATAAATATGACTTGGATGAAGAAAAAAGTAGTAAGTGTTTGTCCCTTGGCACATCGCTTTCAGAGAACGTAACGTATTGTATTTCTGTGTGGCTTGGCATTTCTCCTGCATTGTTAAAGGGATGTTCCCAGAAAAGTCTTTGTTGTATTTAATTCTAAATAAATCCTGACATTAAATGGCTATTTCCTCTAAACAGAATTTGAGGATTTATCTGTTTGAGGATAAAACAGGAAAGGAAGGGAAAGGAAAGGAAACTGCACTGAAGGAATTCTCTTAAAATACATTTTATTTATATGGAGCCAATTCATAAAGGAAGCAATCTCTGTTTACATTATAAGGTAAAGGTAAAAATATTTGGCTGTACAAGTTCCAGTTATGGGCTCTTGTGGAGCAACATATTACAACCCAGGCTGATTTGTATTAACTGAACTGAATTGTCAACGCTCTCGCTCGCTCAGTGAAAATGTTGCAGATCAGAGCAAAAGGTTGCACAGGGTCTGTGTTTGCACTAACCTCTGTCCTATATTTACTCATCCTCTAAACAGGAATGCCATGCATATGTACAGAACAGATTTGGCTGGCATCTCTGAGTTGAATCATTATGCCCTTTCCTCTGCATGGCAGCAATTCAATGATAGCACCACAACAGGAAGTAAGGGGCATATAACAATGCAGAGATGCTGATTGAGTTGAAATATGTGTGCAGGGAACCAACAGTGTTGAAATATTGTTGCTTGTAAAAGAAGGGTGACCAAAGCATTGAAAACTAACATTGCTATATCAGTTCATTGCTAGTGATTTGCCTTGATCATGGTTATGCTTGAAAAGACACCAACTTCAAATTTGATGGAAATTTTTACTGAAGAGCATTTCATTTGACAGCACATAAGATATCACGTATTCTTGGAAACAATATTACTGTAATGCCAGAACAGCACCCTAGCTTCTATGCTAGTTTTTTGTGTTTTTAGTATTAATAGCATTACTTAAACTAGCTCATGAAACATGCTGTGCTTCAATAGAAGAGAGAAATTCGTGACAAGTAAAAATTAGTCCAAAACAGACCATCTGCCAAGCTGCTGTTATAGACGACAAAGAGCTCAAAAACACAAAACAACACTCTGAAAAAGGCTGTCAGCTGGAACTGTAACTTGGATTGAAGAGTCTAACAGGAATAAAGCAGACTTTCTGTATATGTCTGATTGACAATCAACTAAAGTGTGGGTTTTATAATATCAGTGCAATGCGCAGTCAGGGAGAATGTATCCCGTATTTTTGGTAGCTGCAATTTACAGATGGCTCAAAAGTGTGTTACATGCAGAAATGCAGTGATTCACTTGTAGTAGAAACAAGGGCTAAAGATTTAGAATTTCTTTGACTGTGAAAAAAACTTTCCCTGAAAGATTATTGTGAAATCTTGTCATGTGTTCAAACTGTTTTATTTTACTATGTTATCGTGATTTATCTGGAGCCAAAACTGTATTTAAGAGCTACACAAAAGTGAGTAGTTTCTTGGCACTTATGAGACAGATAATGTCTTTTCAAAAAGTTGGAACTTTATTCCTTAAACTGACTTAATTGACAGGCAAATCTATGTCACTGATCTTCTAGAACTACATTTATCAAAGAGACACAAATGAACTTTACTTTCGCTCTAAAGTTTTCAACCTTCTCAGTAAGAAATCATGGAATTTTAGAAATCATGAATTTTGAGTAAACACATGCTGAAAATATGATTTTTACATGTAGCACTTGTTGGAATTGCTCAACTTTACACTTTGGGTAAATAACTCATTGCGGCATAGTAAAGGATTACCGCTATTACAAGCTTTATTTGTGCCTTTTCCGTGCACACTGACATAAGCACGCCATCATTTGTCATCACCAAAGGTTAGCGTTCAGTTTTTCCTTTGACATCTCATTAGAATTGTTTATTTGACAGGTGCGCATATGTGTCCAAGTTACAGTTAGAATATATCATTTCGGAAAGGCTAAGAAAACCCTTTTCCTTTGGATCAAAGTCAGAGAAATCCTCTAATTGTGATGAGGTTCAGACTAGGTGTCTCAAGCTTACTTTTCCTCCTGCTCCCTTGATCTCTCTGTCGCAGACTCTGCCATCTATCACAAAGTGTTCCTTTGATAATTACATGCCAAAATGACTTAAAACTCCCCTGCTAGGTGTAAGGCATTGCAGCCTGAATGACATGCCAACTAACCCTAAGGATTTTTAACAAGGTAAGTCAGGAGTGTGCCATGCAGTCACTCACTCCTTTGCACAACTGCTCTGCAACTTCTAATTACAGACTTTTATAATCCTCCGACTCGTTATTTTGACTAAACAAGTTCACAATGAAAGCCACTGTGGCAGTCTGCCATCTCTTTTGCTTTCCTCCCTTTCTATGACACTGTTTCTGTGTGTGTCTGTGTGTGTTCTGTGGGTCTGTGCATGAGCAAGGAAACGTGCAGACATAAAGTAAGGTAGAGACAGTCTGCCACTCAGTGAAACAGATAATTAATTGATGTACAGCAGACTGGAGATTTATTTATTTATATAAACAGATTCACTGGGCAGGGAGGATACTGCCTTTGTGTTTGTCAGGCGATGGAAATGAGACTTCAGGATAAAGGGGCGGAAAGGAAATAGAATGTTGATAGGCCGAATGCCAAGCCACAGAGTCTCTAGTGAGTTTCTCCATGAGACACTGTGTGTGTACACTTGTATGTGTGTGTGTGTGTGTGTGCGCCCATGTGGGCGCAAACCCCCAGAACAAGCCAGCAGAGCCTGAACATTTGGCACTAGCAGTTCATGTGTTAAATGTGGGCATGGTTGTCAGCGTGTATAGAGGTGTGTTGAACTTGCTTAGCATGTCCCATGGACACTTGCACACTTTGTATACTTTTAAACAGCATGTCTGAGTTATGGAGGCCTCGCACACAGACACACACACACACACACTTGTGTGTCCCATTGCTTCAGTCTAAGCAAAGCATACTGGGAAGTGGTTTTGTGTTTATGTCTTTCAAAGGTTGTGTTTGATCTCACTGGATCAGCTCTTTTTTTTCTTTTTGTTCAGCTAAGCAGTAGCAAAAAAAACCCAAAAACTACAGTAAAAAACATTTTTGTGAGCATGTTATATTTGTCAGCTAGATAGGAAAATATTTTATAATACCATGGTCCCTTTTATTTGATATCATTAAAGCAGCTTATGCATTTTTTGTACACATGATCTGATAATAGTTAATTGCAAGGGCTTCAGCAGTCTTTACTGAGTGTAAGCTACTCGCCATTTGCTAAAGTAGCTGCTACTGTAATATTTTTATTAAATCTATTTGCTTTGCCTGCTGTTTTGCAGTTTTTGTAATTTGGACTTCTTGCATTTAGCTGCAAAAGAAAATTAATGTTAAAACTTATATTTTTCTTTTTGATTGGTATTCCTGGAAAACAGCAGTATTCCTAGTAGTAGGTTGAACCACACAAAGTCAGTATAAAGTGGTTGGGTTTAGTTTAAAGTTAGGCTTTGTGTACTAATGCCACCTTGCAATTCAGTCTCTTTCCAGAGTGAATTTGAAACCTAAAATACCTCAGATACCTCTAATGGGATGGGAAGAGGTTTACATTGACCCTATCAAATCTAAGTAGTATATAAAGCAACAGTGACCTCTGTGGTTTGAAAATAGAATTACATAATTGGAAGTTGGACAATCTGAATTAAAACCTGGCATTAGGTGTCCAAGCTGGTCAAAGTGCCATAATTGTAGCGTAAACTTTTTAACATCTACTATTATTTTTTGGAATATCCAAACCATTTGACAAATGTATATGCAAACTGGTTTAATAGCACCCAGATTTTTATATTGAAGTCTGTGCCTTAAAGGATAAAAAGTAGGAGGAAGCTTAATTCTTGTGTTTCCCTGTTTGTGCATGTGCATGTGTGTGTCTCAAGGAAATCTGTGTCTTCGTGTCCATCTCCCATCCGACATTCAATCTATAGAATCTGCCTCTTTGTCTGTCAGTTTGACCATCTCTCTGTCAATCACCGTGCTTTATTTGTGCATGTTTCTGTGTGTGTATGAGGCACAGAGAGAGAAAGAAACTGCCTGTCAGACTGTCTATCTGTCACCAGTGATACTAGCAGTTTGCTGGAGGGGAAACATCTAGATATTTCTGCTTGACCGTACAGCTGCCCAGCCAGAGATGGCCTCTTTTCCGGCTTGGCCCCTGTGCGGACAGCTGTGTGTGTGTGTTTGTGTGAGTGTGTGTGTATAAGTTAGACAAAGCAAGACAATGTGTGTTGGGTTGGACAGTGATTTCAGAATCTGTTTCACCCTCAGGTGACTGTCAAGCTGTCAGAAAAGCAGGTTTGTTCCAGCTCAAGATGTACCTCAGCATGTTTATATTTGCAGTTATTTTCCCCTTTGAGTGCTAACATCTTGTTGACAACGCTGTACACAGAGAGGCTGAACAGGTAAATAAGTCACACAACTCTTCAGATCAGTTGGAGTGTTTCCAAAAAATGTAGGATTAACAAGACGAGAGGAAATATGTTTTATTGTTTGGGGGATTTTTCTGTGTGCCTGAAAGAATGTGTGCCCATTATTTGTGGTATTTTTTAAAAAATAGGCAAAGTTTTAATAAGTGAAACACCATTATAGGTGTTAAAATAAAACATTGTAGGCCCCATAGGGTAAAAGGAAGACAAAAATCAAGCACAAGTCATAGGGGTGGGATATTTTTTTACTTTTACCTTAAAAGGAATAAAAGACAAAAATGTTGTAAAGCTATATTAAAAGTCCTTTTTCTGCTTGTTATGTGCATACAATGAAAATTATTATAGTTATTTCAGAAGAAAAGTTCATGTTTAATCCACCGGAATATGTTCCGACTGAAGGATGAGACCAAACCGCACTGCAGATGTATAAGCATTATATCTGAACTATCCATGTGGTTTATCACTCTGCAGATAATAATGAGCCTCTTAGTTTATCGTTGTACACAAGACAATCTACTCTGTTCATTGTCTCCTCTCCCTGGGTGAGTGCGTCCTACAGATCATTTTACTGATCCCTCCAAGGACAAAATGAGAAAAGGCCCTTTCTCACAACACCTATTACCTACTGTGCAGTGATAACCATACAGCAAACAGCAAAGAATGAACACCAAATTTTCTGGCACGAGAAAAGCACGAGTTCAGTCGAATAACAATGCAAAAATGTCCATTTTTATGATCCAGGATTGTAATGAATGAGAGCATGTGAGATTAGCGTGGGGTTTTGTTCAAGCCTGTTATCAAAGAAGAACAACAATGGTGGCGAAAGATGGGACAGGCTTGCATGAAACACAAGTTTTTGTTTTTTGGGGATTTTTCAAAGCCTTCCCTGAGTTGTTTTTTTTTTTTTTTTTTTTGGGGGGGGGGGGGGTGAACAATCGCCCCGACGCAGGTCCTTTGTTTCTGGATGGGTATAAATTCAAGTGGCCGAATGTGTCTGTTGTTTGAGATTTCTGGCTCTCAGCACTCATCATTTCCCACAAGATAGGTGATCAAAGATAGAGACAACAGGATGCCAAAGACATATCACAGAGAATGTGAGGATTTACATCTGCACTCCTCAAAAAACAGAAGCATTTACAATGGAGCTCCAATGGGCCCCTTGTGGACTGAGCAGAAATACGTGAGTGTGTATGTGTGCGCGATGGATTTCCAGCTCCAAATCACTCTCCTGTTATTATTTGCTATGTGAGAAAAACCTATGGGAACATCAACAGAAAAGGCAATATCAACAATTTCACACAAAGGACCAAATAAAAGAATTACGTGCTCAAAAACCTCTGTGTTGGATGAAAACAAATGCGTATGCACAGCACCACATCAGTAAAGCTAAACAAACTTGCACAAACAGACAGCAGGCACATGCACATCACATGCAATCACAGAGCATGGAAGGGATTACAATATTTTTCCCCCTCAGCCAGATTAGACAAGATCAAATTATTTCCCTTCTGTGATGCCAGTTTTCTGCTGTCTAATGCCGGCTTTTCAAACAACACAAGGTTTATTGTGGGCAGTGCATAATACAGCAGATTTCAAATTCCTGTCAAATGCGGTGTGACAGAATACACTAGCTCTTCCTCGTATTCAGCAGGAGGAGGCCCGCGCAGGCCACTTACACTGGCTGCAGCTAAGCTGTTTATGTCCCCCATTCAGCAGTTACACAGGGCGGCGAGTGTAAACACAGCAGTATCTTTTTAATTGTGCTGTTTCAAGCCTTGCTTCTCTGTTGAATTAGAGAGCAGACCACTCTGTTTCTCCCCGAGTCTAGCAGATTAGAGCCCTCGCTGTAAGGAAATGCCGGGGTGGCTCAGTTTGGGTTGTCACCGAATCAGCTTAAACTTCCCTCAGCGAGCATGGCGAAGAGCGATAACAACCATACGCTTGTTTGCGGTGCAGATGCGGCAGTAAGGGTGACTGGGTGAAGGCACTGTGCGCATATGTTTGTATGTCCTGCAGACTTTTCTGCTTGTTGTATATTTGCTAGAAAGCCAGAGATAAGGAGTGAGAAAAGGAAAGTGAGATACATAGGTAAGTGAGTATACCTGTGTATGCACAAGTGTGTGATACAAAGGGACTGAAAGACTATGAGAATGACAATGCCTATAGAAAACAGAGCAACATGTAGTATTATGGCAAGCCCTAGAAAACCGAATCTGATGGCCTCGAGGAAATTTCTCTTTATTATTTCGTGGTCAACTACAACTAGCCAGAACTAGCCAGGCACATGCAGTTACATGTAAAATTAGTGAGCATACAGGATACTACACTACATGTTCAATAACTTCCACATGCAGACAAATGTATGGAATATGGCACACTGCCAGACATAAACAGTAATTGAATGCATTTCACGTTTAAGTTCAAGTTTAAACACATGCAACTATTTGACCATTTTACTATTGGATTTAGAAACATTTCTAATGCAAAGATGCGTTAAGCAGGAAAAGAAATAACATCAATTACACCACCTTTATATTTGATTCCATTTATAATAGTCAAAAAGTTAGACAGGTTTCCGTCGGTCTCAAAATAAGAGAATGAGTTTCTGCTTCCTCTCCTCCCACTCTCTTGGCTCTTCTGATTCTTTCATTCATTCTCTGGAAATTTAAAGAGATGATTGGCAGATTCTCACTGCGAATATCCAGTTTTCCTTTGTTAGGTTAATTGGTGATTCAGGGTGGATAAAACACTGCACAGCACATAGAATATAGTGCTGTATGATGACGTAAAAATAAATAAATACAGTTGGCAAAATTTAATGTGTACGTCCATATGATAGTCTAACTCTTCCCAAACTGTCACAAACTTGTCTGGAGGCAACCACGTGAAACTCACGAATCCCCTCTTTCTAACAATATGTTTTGATTATTTCTCATGAACAACTGTGGAATTAAAGCACTCTGAAACCAGATGGTTTTTTTAGATACACCCTATCCTTAATTTTATATGTGTATAACTTGAGTCTACAACTACAGCCAAAACACAGCAAATGTCCCATAAACGATTTGTACATTTAATTGACAAAACCCTTGTTGTCAAAGCAAATTTGACAAGTGTTACCAGTGGTAATTATTCATTATGTTAATTTAGCACCCAATTCTTACCTAAAAACCTAACTGGATGTGTTTAAGGTGTTTAATGGAGCAATACTGTCAATACTGGCATCAGATAAAAGTCTCAAAGGCACTAACTCAACTGAAGGAGTGGAGACCCCACAAACAACTGATAGAGAATGCCTAGCTGAAAATGATCTGTCACAAAGAAAAGGCAATTTTGAGTGGAGGGTAAATGATTAGCACACTGCTTTGCAAGTTCACAAAGACAGCCTGGATATGTTACTTGACACAATTTTAACAAAATCTCAGAAGTTTTCTTAGACCCCAAATTTGTAAGTTCTCCTCATTACACATCTGCTCATCCAGCATCTGTTTCTCCCAACCATTAAAAACTTGGTTGCAATGCATTTTTCATTGCACCATGTGCTTTTGTAGAATGATCAGCTGGATTTAAATTGGTTAGGACGTGTAGGTTTTAAAAAATTTAAATGTTGTCTTTAACGATGGGGGCAGGGACATAACCCTGGCAGTTGAAATGAGGTCTATACACACTGAAGAAATTAACCTTTTCTCTATTTAAGACCTGTAAAGAAGTGAAACGTAAGTTGTTATCTGGCATTCAAGAAAGAAGAGGGGAAGAGAGAAGCTGAGGGGATTGAATAAAGGGCAGAAGAGCATTATGGAGCAAGTGCTTTTATGTTTTATTCACAATTTAGGTTTTAGGGGAGGTTTGTGTATATAACACTATGACACTGTGTGAGCCATTAACATTTTGATTACCATTTATGTTACTCTCACTTGGGATCCAAACTAGAGGGCCTGAATACACACTATGGCTGGCATTACAAGGAGTTTGATCTTGACTGGTCTACAACACAGTCAAGATCAAACAGAGCAAATAGAGTTAGTAAAGTAGGTTGCCACCGTTTCTGTCTAGCTATTGGTAGAATTTTTACAGCTTTAATCTGGGGTTTTTGAGAAGCAAATAATTATGTTATCCTCTTCAACTGACCCTTTCTATGAACGTTCTAGAGAGGCGAGACTGATAACATTTGCTGCCCATCTCCAAATTTAACGTTATTGTTTTATAACACTGGTCTTCAAAACATAATTTTTGTGTGCTACTGAGAACATATGAGCTCTTTATCTACTGCTTTACTGATTTCAGATAATGGAATCCAGTTTAAGCTATATGTTTGAGCTATATATCACTGATGTCTTGACATTTTTGAAAATAAATATAATATATAAACACAATGTCTGAAATTGTAACTGTTTTCTACTAAAATGTTTATTCTGAAAACAAACCTAAGATGATGCCATAGATAGATTAAAGCACATTTCTGTCAATTTAGCTCAAAATAAAACAATTTTTTGAGGAATGTACTTTTACACTTGTGCTCCTCATCCATCTCTCTTTGTAAGAACCAACAAAATTAAGTTGGTTTTCTGTCACTTTTATATCGTGATGAAATATCTTTAAATGTTCATCGCTGACATCGCAAAGATTTGGTGGAAAAAAAGTCAAGATGAGAATGTAAAAAGTGCTTCCTCAGTGACATTACTGTAATTATTACCTGATAAAATGTTGCTTTTAGCATGTTATCCACACGTTCAGCATAATTCTCTGTTCTTTCATTGCTAATACAATTTTGGAGAACCCACAGTAATGGTTCCCATGCTGATGATTCAGCTGGCTTCAGTTTTCCTTTTGAACTCACCGTCAAGCATGTATTGATGGATTCAGGGACAAACATGAACACCTTTTTTCTTAAATGATAAAACACATTGCCATTTCTGTCACATGATCCAATACTTAAAACTTCATAACTAAAAAATGAGACATGCTAGATGAAAAGGTTTTTTAGATTTGGAGTCAGCAAGTGAAATTTATTAGTACAGATGAAAGAATAGAAGAATGCCAGTAGCAAAATGGTTGTTGAATTGAATCAAATTAACTATAGCTAGTCACTACCCTAACGATAGCTAAACAGACAGCTAACATAGCTATCTGGTTACCGCTAATAGCTAAAAGGCTTATGTTGACTTGTCCACCAGTCAGGCTGAGATATATGATAAATGATTAATACTGACCTCTCAAATTGACACTGAACGCTCAGTGTTGAGTGAACTCTTGTTCATGTGTTCATTTGCTGGTGAGGCAACAGGCTGTGATTCTACCTGTGTGACAGCTGGAGGAGGCCAACACGGCGCTGTTAATACTGATACTGCTGCAAATGAGTATCTATAGTAATTTTGGAATCTGCATTTTAAACTACATTACATAAGCAATTTTTATAGACACCCCCACCCTGTTTTCATATTCTGACTATCGCAGAACATGTATTCTACTGAAACATTAGCAGTATATGGAAATAGTTATGGATATTTAGATTTTCAGCTTGTCTGATTGCTGCTCTATTTTACATCAGTTGCGTAAGATTTAGAGCTAAATGTGGAAAAATGTTGCTGTTAATTTCGGCATGTTTCAGTTTACAAACGGCGCCCCATAGTTGCGCTGGGGAGAAAAAAGTTGTTGTAGATGAAAAGCAAAAACATTTGTGTCAAGCTCACATGTGTAGTAAAAAGGAAAAAAAAACCTTAGTTGCCTTGATTTTTAAATGTCATAGATAAGATATCCTGTCAGTTAGAAAATATGTTTTAAAATACATGTATTCCACAGAAAATTGAATTTTCTTTTAATAATTTCAAAGGCAAGGCAAAAATCCACTCTGAGGAGCACTGAGGTGATGCCTATTAATCCCCGTCTATTCGACAGCAGCGTTGGAAAAGGTAGAATTGTGAAATGACAAGCCTTAAAAAACGCGAATGAGCACACTTGAACGATTTCAACTACAGCTCCCCTCAACCATGCCTGTGGTTTTGAAAAGGAGGCGAGTATGGTGAATTCTGTCTGCAGAGTGATGCAAAGTCAAGTGGACAGGCAGGTAATAGGAGGGAGAGGTGGGGAAAAGGAGACAGGCATGGAGCAATCATGAAAATGAATGCAAATGGAGGCAAAGGCAGCCATGGGAGGTCCAGGAGCATGGAGAAGGATGTAGTTTAAAAAGATCTGTTCAAAGAGCAAAGAGGCCTAACCTTTACTTGAATCGAATGAATAATTGGAATAAGCATACCAACTTACTCTGTCATTTTCATGAACATCAAATTTCTAAATACAAGGCGTGGTCACATCTTAATATGTTCTCCTTTATTTAAGCAGATAATACACATCAAATTTCCAGCAGAAGCTGAGTGCTACAATTAATTTACCCTGGAATTTATCACACAGATCAGATGATGCAGTGGGTGGGCACATACATTTTCAATGCTCTATTAACAGTAGAGGCCTTTGAGAGATGAATCCAAAGTAATATCATATTATTATCATTATTATTAGCCATTATGTTTTTACCAAGCATGCAGTCTTTTTAAAACTTTTTCTTCACTTCCGTGGAAAAACGTGCTCCACCCTTCACTCCATCTTTGCTCCCTTCACATTGCTTTCTGTAGCCCACTTCTCCTCCTGCTCTCAATCCATGCCCACAGTTTCTTCCAATTTCTTTCCTCTCTATCATCCCACTGACGTTTCCCCTTGGCTTTCTCACTTGTATGCCTGCCCATTCCCCTCCCTACACTCCCTCTTCCACACAGTGTGGATGTAGGGTAGCAGCTTTTCTGCTCAGTCGTCCCAGACTGACAAGTACCTTAAAAAACACTGTCAGTTTAAAAACATGACGTCCCGTGACCTTCCCGGCATCCCACACCCCTGCCCGATAAATTAATGGAAATATACATCAAAGCTGTGAGTGTGTCTATATACGTGCATGGATGGGTTGTTTTCATTCCTCAACGTGTGGGTGTGAAAAATGACGCTGATGAATATATATTACTCTTGGGCCATTCAATTGTGAAGAGTCTAAAACAGCACAAGGTGTGTCATTTGCATTAGATGTGCGTGTTATGCATGTACCTAAAGTATGTGTTACCTTTTATAGATCTTTCATTTACTACATTTTTAAATTAAAAAAATATGATTATTATTATATCTGATGCACAACTTTAAGTATTTTACTGTTTATGAACATTTCCAGTCCAGGTTGTATGTATTGTATACACTTCTTTAGAGTTTGATGACTTTCCTAATAACTTTGAAGACTACGATGGTAGGAGCCAATGTGCTGGCAAACATCATTTCTCTCCCTCTCTCTTATTTGCCCTCTTCCTCTGAACCACAGGTCCTGGATTTCCTGCAGCTTTGAACATCTCAGCTTGTGGTTTCAGATTAATAAAACAGGGAATTAATTAATTTTGGATGAAACCTTCACAGTTGGGGACAGGTTGTGCCTCATCAAGGCCTGTATTATTGACAAGACTAAAAAGCTGCAGTTCCCCAGGAACCAAACTGTTATAGCCAGACACCCTGAACATTTCTTCCATAAAGAATGATAACTGTACAAAGTCAAGAATTGATAGTTAACTGAACATACTTTCAGTGGCTTAACATGAAAGGAAATATCTTTAATATCAGTAGGGCCTGTCATACACTGTTAGCCTTGTACTGTGGACGAGGTCAAGAAAGTTGTGATGAAATACTTATAAGATATGAAGATTCACCTGGGAGGAAGTATACACTCACTAACTATTTTCAGAATATATTCTTTTAAAAATAAAATTAAGGTTTTTTTCATGAACTACTTGAATTCTTATCTACAGAATTTTCCACAATATGGCTTCCATAAGTAGCAGTCAGCAGTAATGGAAAAAAGATGACAGCAGCAGTTTTTCATAAAAGTTCCCAAGGAGAGAAATCTTAAATTTACTCTCCCCAAAGCTACTATATATTTCCTGTTTTAGTCCAATACAGAACATGAATGAATAGAAATTGTGCCAAAGCACTGAATTCTTTCACGTTACTACCAGTACAGTTGTCCTCCTCGATGTGTGACATCTGTATGTAGAAGCATCATGTGGTTCCATTTAGTTGTTTTCTCTTTGGTGACTATATTTTTGTCCTTCCAAGCAGCTTGCCATGAAACATTAAATGGATGCTAAGTGACTAATGGACTTTTTCAGTTGTGTGTTGAGACAATAAAAAATTAACAACAGAAATAATTAATTTTGATTGGTGCCAACAGTACTGAGAAACTTATGTTGTGCCCTGATAAGTAATTTATACCTCATGCAAATTCTCCTCTTCACTTACATCCAAAGTAATGTCACTTCTATGTTATATAAATTCTGAAAGACTTTTAACTTATGTTCCACCATGTTGTGATTACAATATGCCCCTGTGCACCTCAGCGTGGCTTTGAAATTTTATTTGCTTTTATTTTAAAGTTCTACCCAGTCATCTAATATGCATTTAACCAGAGGTAAACATGCATCCTAAGCAGGATTTCATTTTGTTGCTATTAATTCTTACCTTTCTCCCCGGCATGGCTCATTGTCACACCACTGTAAACATCTCTCCTTTTGTTTTGCTGTCTGCTCCGTAGCATATCGCTACCAGCACTGCATGCCTTAAATTTAACTGTCATTTAGCCTATGCGGCATCCAGTTCCTCTTGTTTACATGATGTTTGCCTACAACTACCACTGTTTGTCTGTTTCCTAAAGTGATTCAACAAATAGAGCCAATGTTACAACAGTACCTACAGTACTTCTGTGTCTTTACAAGAAGAACAACACTGTATCCCATCTAACTGTGGCTTTTGTTTTTAAAGGTTAATATGATCATGATTTCAGGCTATACACAAACTTTTTGCTGTGTTTCCCACAAGTTGCTTCACTTGTGTGCTGCAGTCTACAAAGCTTTCACATAAGATTACAATAAATAAATGAAATGCTAAAGACACATCAAAATGATATCCAGTTTGGATTTTAGGTATTAACTTTCATACTTTCCAGCAGCATGGTGGCACGGTGGTTACCACTGCAAGAAGGTCCAAAGACATGCACTTAGGTTAATTGGAAACTCTAAATCGCCCATAGGTGTGAATTTAAGTTCAATTGGTTCTCTTTGTCTATGTGTAAGCCCTGCGACAGACTGGCAACCTGTCCAGGATGTACCCTGCCTCTCGCCCTAAGATAGCTGGGATAGGCTCCAGCGCCCCCCGCAATCTTGAAAAGGGTCCTGCAAATGGATGGACGTTCATGCTTTCCACTGCTTTTCACTACTGGGCAAAAAGATACAAAGTAAATACAAAGTAAATAGAATGAAAAAAAGAAGCAAACAATGTTATTGCAACACAGTAACTTATATTTCAGTTTAGTCTCCAACAAACACATTCACTCACACATTCAAATATAAAAACTAAGTCAACCCATTTGAATTACTGAGTGTACTCATGCACACACAAACAGCCACAGATTCTTCTCTGCCCCTCGTGATCCTCTTGTTATCCCCGTATGGCATCTCGCTCAGTGAGTGAATCCATCCTGACAACAAATGGGATATGAGACAAAGAATATGTTTCCCTTCACTACACCCATATTACTAATAGATAGACTGTTGGGTTGCATAGCATAAATACTTTAACCACGTCGCCTCCATTTGTAACACTGTGGCCCAAACAGATTCAAACAGGAACATATTAAATATAAATTGGCATTTTATAATGGCCTTTTGTGTGTGAGTATGTGTGTGTGTGTGTGTGCGTGTGTGTGTGTGTGTGTGTGTGTGTGTATCTGAGAGTGTGTTGTTTGGACTCTGGTTATGTTCTGCAGGGACACTCCAGTCCTTGCAGACTAACTAAACTGAGAAGGTAGACAGACAATGTTTTTCTGTGGGGGTTTAAGTTGTGATGACAATAAGCTGAATCGGGTCAGTACAAGAGAGATGTCTGTTATCCAGACACATTTCTCCCTAGTAAAACACTACTCATCCACATAAAGGCATCCATCCACCCACATATGCACAAATGTGGTAATTTTATGGGGAAGTAGACATCAAAAAGTGCCACATCAGTTTAAATTAAAGGTCAATTAAAAGGCTTCATAATGAGAAGATTTCAAATCTTTATGAGATTATATTAGCACTGCACCAAGTCAGCGAAGACAGATTGTGATAGAAGCAAAAACAAATAGTTGCATGTCTTTTAAAATAAAACAAATCAATGAAGAGTAAGCACCAAAGAAAAACTTAGGAAGCATGCTAGGGAAATAAACAAAACCTGCATAATGGTAGGAAGTAATGCTTACCACGAGAGAAGCACTAGTTAGCTTTGCAAATGCACAGAGCATGTAGACCAGAAGCAACGTGGTTTGTTGGAGCTTGTACTACACTCCTGTTGGACATCATGTCAACCCAGAGCTGATCCATCACGCTCAGACATGCACACACTCTAGCTGTGAAGCTCTGACCACAGATCTGTCATTGTAAAGGCTGTAGAACATCTTGTCTGTCTAACACACACACTACAGCTAAACTGCTGTACGACATCTTAAATCACAGGTCCATCATTGTACTGGGGGAAGAACATCTAGTCTGTCTTGTTACAAACCTAAGACAGCAAATTGAGGCAATTATGGCTTTGTGGATTACAACACGCAAGTATAGAGGCTTAGGAATTTTTTCTTTGGCTTGATTATATTGGCTTAATTTGTGTCACACACCGATGCTTAGTGACCTAATTACACAGATAAAAGTATGAAAGATGAAAGTATGTATATTGTAACACGGCTCCCCACTCTTATTTTCAGAAAACAGGTTTTTATACAGTACAGAAATACACATTCACTGATAGCACAATAATAGATGCATAAAAACTAACAAAGAAGCTGCTAGTGTTTTTTTTTTTAAATCGATGTGTACTCTTAGACATTTACTATTAATGCAGTTACTGTTCGATTGTTAAGATATAAAAAAAACACTGAGGAAAAGAACACTGATTGATTTTCTAAAGACACAAACCTTTGCTTACAGTGTCAACATCAAACAAATTTTGCTCACACCTTCCTGTGTTGGCACTGAATCATATACTGTTGAAAACTTGTAAATCCTATTTTTAATCTTGATAAGTTCTGTTTAACCCTATTGTTTAACCTAGGTTGCCTTTTTTAGTTATTTTTGAGTAGATACATTTATCATCAGAAAAACATCATACCACACAGTCATAAAGTCCTAATCTCAACATTTCACTAAGTCCCACATTGAGCAAGCATTAACTTGATCCATTAAAACAAAGTTTCAGCTCATCATGAAGAATTCATATTTCTGAACATGATTATTATTTTAAAAACATCAAAACACTCGGAGGGAAAGAGACAAAAGTCAGGATGAGTGAAGAGACCAACAACAGACCTTAGGAGCATTAAAAATAAAAAGACTGACAGAAGGAAAAGCTGCCAGTCCATCTCACTTCACCAGTTCAGATACTGTCAGCCTTTGATTTTCAGATAATCTTCTTATCCTCTTCTTTGTGATAAGTGGACATTGACTTGCTGTTGCTCTCTATTTGTGAGGTGCCTTGTGTGACACACACACACACTCACTCACTCACACTTGCACACACACTCATTTAGTGGGGTACACAAAGTTTGACCAAAAGCATATGTACATATGCGCATACATAGCTGTCAAGATCTCAAATTCATCTTTGGGTTTTCACCATCGATGGACAATGTTCTACTTTCTCTTGCTTACAGACACAAACATTCTAACATGCATGTACACACATATATTCTGGAGGATAGCTGAGCACCCAGGGGATGGATAGCATCACATGTGAACAATTTACACACCAACTGACTGTTGTAATGTATCTCAGATGCTTTCTCTCCATCCTAGAGCAGCTGTGAGAGATAGAAAGATATTCAAGACGGTTCTGCTAATGGATCAAGAGACAAATGGGGCTTTAAGGGGGATAGTGCGCAGGAGTGTGCACAGAGGAGATAATTATATGACATATTCTTTGTCTAGCGATATTTATCCATTGCCTTTTTTATTAGCTCCTTTGAAAATTTATTCTGAAACTGTAGGAGTGCAATGTATCACAGTGTATAGCACATGTTTTATGACATTTTCTTTACCGAGTGATTTTGTCATAGTTGGCTGTCATCGTAAACAGCCATAAAAAGAGTGCATCCACTCTGTAACTTATGTTAGCAATGCACATTCATTATTATACTTTAGTGACTTGCTAAATTTGAAAACTCTTCTTTCTCTCGGTAGGAAAACCATAAACCTGAAACTACAGTGACTCTCTCCCACATCACAGTCACAGAGTCTGAAAACATTATTTTATAAACATTAAAGTTTGGAATTTTCAGAGTCCAAAAATCTTGGATTCTGAAAATTGGTTCAAATTCAGTCCATTACCATTTATATAGGTTGTGTGTCACACATCACATGAACAAAAAACAAAAAACAAATGAAAAAAACTCTTACATCTACATAATATACATGTCAGAAAAAGGCTATTTTGTCTATTTGTATAGCAATTGAATGTATATTCATTCAATATAATACAGACATTGTGAGCTTATTTGTCTTTAAGCTGTGTCTGTGAGAGAGTGAAAAAGAATGGGCGAGAGAATTAAACCATTAATCAAATGTTATTAATGACTCACCCATATGCATGTGCTGGACAATTAACCATTCACAGGTGAATGCAGCTGATAGGCGCTTTGCTTTCTGTGGGACAAATTGAAAGAACTTTGATAACATCAGTGGCATCCCTCTTTTTTCTATACTCATTCATTCTCATCGGTTTTTGTTTTTTTGTTTTTGTTTTTTTCCCTGTTGTCCACTGGGTGCTCTTGTTGCTTTGGTTATCAAACTATCACCAAAATTTGCTTCCCCATCTACCAAAGCAGAAAACGGGAAAGCGGGCAGACCAGAAAGAGAGAGGGAAGAGCCTAATTACTTTAGACTCTTCCAGTGTCAGGTCATTAATAAATCCTAGTTATCTTCCCATGATGTCCAGCCAGGAGCCTCCCCAAGCCATATCTTCTTCTTATCTAGCATAAAATATTTGGGAATTTTTCCTCTAAAAATAATTCAAGATTTTTGTCTTGGCTGGATAATAAGAAAAGGGAAAAAAATCCCAAATTCCATGTGCATGTCTACATGCACGTGTGTGTTCCAGGTGGATAAATGTGCTAGAATTACACTTGCCTTAGCTTCATAAACATTGATGGATCTGGGCAACCTGCAAATGCAGATAAGGACTGTGGAAAAATCACTGGGGCAGTATTTTTCGTTCTTGGCCAATGTATATTTAAAAAGGTGTATATATGTGTGGGTTACATATGCATTACTTACTCTTTTGCCAACATACATCAATGACAACCAAAGAAAAATGAATAGTCAATAATAGCATGGTGGGGTTGTCCCACGGAGTCCAGCCATGCATATTTTACACCTGCCTCTATCAAATAGAAATAGTAACGTGATATGCAGTTCATTTCCTGTAGTGTAACCTCTCTGGCCTGTTTGCTTGGGAGTCTGGTAGATGGAAAACAGAGCGGAGAATTTGTAAATCAGGTTGGGTACATGGAGCAACAATGTTTTTTACCAGCTATCATCTGTCTAGCTACAAGGCTGAAACTACGTTTACATTTTTATCCATGGCCAACTATATCAGTGCCGACAACTGCTCTCTGTTCTTGCAAGGGTAAGAGAGGGCAGTTGCTTCATAGTGGTTATTCATGGCTGTCATGCAGAGTTAACATGATTATTGTATTTTTTGGTTTGTCTTAATGAAGTAATATTATACCAGTTCAGCCATCTGGCTCGTTTCCAAGCCATGGTCTTCAAGTATCACGGTTAAGCACACAGAATGTGCATGTGTTGAGCGTGTATGATGTCCCTAAGCTTTCAAATACATCCCATAATACCCAGTTATTATCTTCATCTCTCCCTTCTGATGACAGATCATTTCCAGCTGCTTTGAAACAGTAGCACCCTCTGCTGAGTACAGACCTCTGATCACACAAGAGCTGTATTCAGTGGGAAATTGAGAAACTGAAATACTGGATCACGAAAGACACAGTTCACTCAAAATGTCTCATGTCTGATCAAATACATACCATTAATGCACTTAGCAGAGGAAGTATTTTTTCAGGTTTTTACAAGTAACCTGTTTTATTGTGAAGAGCTGATTGTAAGAGGAAGTGAATGTGGTTGTGTTCAATAGCAGGATTAAAAAGGTTGTGGAAGTCTGTATCTTCTGGGCTATCTACTCGGCAGTCTTTGTTGGTGCGCACATTTTGCAAGCTACCTGTGAGAAACTGGGGACATTTCTGCTCGAAATCCACCGTGCAGCTGCTCATTTTTGTTTTAGCGTCAAGAGCCTGCGCCATCTTGGAGATGTCCACTGATCACCCTGCATTCCTTCATGTTTTCTGTACATAAAACATGCCCTCCACCCTCTGGAGACATGGGACTACAGAGCCTATTGAAGCAGTATAAAAATGATGTCTAAAATTAGTCGTTTGTTTGACGTTGAAAAGCCACCCACAACGACCATTTGGATCTGCATTTGGACTATAAAGACCCTGTACACGGAGGTCCTACAGACGACAACATGTCAGCAGAAAAAAAGACCAAGACCTATTAATTTATCACTATTGATCATGTTTGACTAGGTCAGTAGTGTCTCTTTGACTACATAAAAGGGATTTGTTTGACAGTACTTGCTGGATTATACATTACTCCAAAGAATTTGGAGAGTCCAAGAAATTCAGTGAAGATCTAAGAAGGAGATTTAGATTTACACAATTTTGGTCTCTTGGATGTGTCATCAATTTCCCAAAGTCAGGAAGAAGACCCAAACTATCACCCTCAAATGAGAGGAAAATGATTAGAAAGTTTAGGAACAGTGTCACTGTCCTGCGAAGCAAGTTTTACATGGCCATGGACTGAGAGGGTGCCAGACAAGAAAGAAGCCCCTGCCCCAAAATCCAAAACATTAAAAACTCTACTGAAATTTGTAGTTCCCCATATGAACAAGCCAAATCCTATACATAGTTAGATGAGACACAGAATGAAGAATTTAGCCATAATTACAAGAGGTATGTTTGGAATAAAGGTTAGGATTTCAAACCTAACAACATTGTTTCAGCTGTCAATTATGGTGGCGGTAGCATCATGCTCTAGGACTGTTTTGCTGCCACTTGTATTGGTACATTGCACAAAGTTGATGGAATAACGTAAAAAGATGGCTAGCTCCGAATTCTTAAACTTTATCATAATAGCTGGAGACTTGAAACACAGTTGGGTGTTCCAACAGGACAGTGATCCCAAACACACATCAAAATTGGTTTTGGAATGGATAAAGCAGGATAACATTAAACTTCGGGAAAGCCCCAACTCCAACAATATCGAAAATTTGTGAACCACACTTAAAAGCTGGTTCAGAAACCAATCATTTTAAATGAACTCTACCAATTCTGCCAAGAAGAGTTTGCTTACCATGACAATCCACCCTCACCTCCTCCTCCTCCTTATGGGTACTTTGTGGCTCTGTAACTTCACTTTACTGCCTCATTTGTTCAAGGAAAGCTATAATCATTAGACAATAATGATAATGGTCTCGAATGACATTAAACATAATAAACTCAATAAACAAGTGGTAATAATTTAGTCTCCATCTTTTGCAGGTTGTTAAATAAAATTTGCAATTTGCTAAACAAAGGTTTACTGAATTTTACTGAATTTTAGCACAAATGTTTGAATTCTCACTGTGTAAAGAGCAATTTGCAGTTTATCCTAAACAAAGCCAGAGACAAAACTCCATCCTCACCCATCCCTACTCCATATGTGTTCGTACAAGAGGAAAGAAACATTTTTATTAATAACAATTGGGTATCCTTTTTGTTTCTTTTAAATGGCTATGTAGATGAAGTCAATATCGCATCTAAAATGCTACATCCAGATGAAGAGAATCAACTTTTGGCGAATATCACAGCTACTCACTAAGTTTGTTTCAACAAGACTGCTTTTATCTAATATCCCCTACTACACACAAGGAATTGTAACCCAACCCATGGCTTAGGGTCTGCCATGGCCATCTAATTTGCTCTGCATTTAGGACTCATGAATAAGTAATGACATCTCTCAGTACTGACAGTAAGGCCAAGAGCTTTCACCTGCTCCAGCCCATGTTCAGCGTTAATGTTTTCCTTCCTTCTTGATCATGTGACAGACAAGCAGCTGACCTGAAACCATCATAAACAGTGGCATCCTGTAAGTGCAAGACAGTGAGGAAATAGGAAGCTAGAATATTTGATTTGGATCCAAAATCATTATCTAGGTAGAGTCAGTGCACAAGTTATCAAACTTAAGTGTACTTAAGTGTACACTTACTTAAGTGTAATAGATCAATTTCTGAAATAGCCAGGCATTAATATGAAATGGTTGATATTTTATTGAATTATATTTGAACTTTGTTGTATACATCAGTTAGTTAATTTGTGGGACCACTACATAACACTGGCACAAATTTTAGAAAGTATAAAAAAGTATTAATTAAAATACATCCCTATGTAAACGTTAAAAAATAGAGAGATACAAAACTGCCCAAAGGCTTATCATCACAGGACACAATACATTAAACATCCAGAAAAGCTAGGATTTCATTATATAGATTAGTTCTGAGCTCCAATTTTGACCACTTTCTGTATTTATTCTTTTTTTTCTCTCACTTTTTTCAGTATGCACCTACAGTACTGTTCACAAGTCACTTGTCTTTCTTATATTTTGCTAGGAAAATGGCAAATCAGTGCACCAAATTATTGAAACATGCAAACATAGAGTTTGTACAGTTCTCATGAGCTTGAAAATCACTATTTATTATGACCACTTTTATTCAGCACATCTTGAATTATCTTAGGCAAACTTTCTCATAATTTCTTTAAGTGGCCTTCATAAACAGTTCTACAGGTTTCCACCCTCTGTCAAGATGATCCCACACTTCAGTAATGTTGAGGTTTGTGGTCTGCGGAGGCCATGACTGAGACAATGTTGAGCACTGTGTGTTTTTCTATCCTGCTTTTACTACATTGGTAGTGTGTTTGAGATCATTTGGACCTTATTTACTAACAGTGCATACACACAAATCTGAGCATAAGGATTTGCCATCATGTCATTGTTGACGATCAGTTGTACCATGTTGTCCACTGCCATGTCGACAGTGGACAAAAACTCCAGATGGCGCTTTGTGAGTGCAAGACTTCAATCTGCTACTGAACCTGCAAAGCTTCTTATGATTAGTATATCTGCTGATAGCTTGTAAGGTAGCCAACTCCGCAATGCTATTGACATGCTTTCTAATTTGATAGAAATTGATAAATTGTTATCTGATAGATCTGATAGTTATATCCTAAGCGTCTTGCAAGAAAAAAGCTATGGTTGGCACTACAAAGTAATATAAAATCTAATAATATCATCATCAGTATAAAAAGTATGATAGGTTTTCCGACTTTTACCAGGAGAAAAGGACCCAACTACTTTGCAAGAAGAAGTGTGTTTCCTTTTTATTCATACAGTAGAGGTGAACACCGGCACCACAACCTGGCGATAATATGCCGCCCCCCTCCTCTTATAGTTTTAGTCACTTTTTAAATTATGTTCCAGTGGTCATTTTTATCAGTACGCTAGATTTATTGATATGTTTAACAATACATTGTGATTTTGGCTCTAGTACCTCTCCCTTGCTGATGGATTTGCTATGAAGATGAAAATATGGGTTCTAAAGGTGATAATAATACCAGAAAATTTCAATCCTTTATCCCCTTGCTCTCTTTCGCTCCCTTTCTCTCTGTCTCTCCTCTTCTTTTGTTATTGTTGAAAAGGTTGCCTAATGTCCCCACATCCTTACTTGGGCATATTCATTTCATGTTAAATTGATGAATTAAGTTATCCCTGGCTCAAAATCAATTGCAGCTTGCTTTTTTACACTGGCGAGAGAGAGAGAGAATGCATAGAGACACTGATAAGGCTCAGTCCCGTTATATGTCATTTTAAACAAAGAAGCAAAGCAGCCTGTGGAGACTCCCTATCAGCTATTAAACAGAGACGTAGCACGCAGCCTGAGATTGATGATTAGCATTTTCTACTGGTAGAATAAAGATGCTGGCCTGGACCAGCGATAACAAGAGTGACTACAAAGAAAGGCATCCCTTTTCTCGCCTTTTTTTTCCTCCTTTTTTTTTTAAGTATTTTTTTTTTTATTGTATATTTGACTTTATTAACACCCATAATCATAAATAATCATTTCTTCCTGTTTGTGTTCCACTCTTTTCCATTTTCTGTCTCTTTTTCTCTCTCCGTCCCATCACTCTTTGAATTTCTGTCCTTCTTTCCGTCTCACTTTACAGAGGCAAATAAATGTGCAGGCCACTTTGCTGTCCTTTTGTCTTGCATCTTTGTGTAATCGGTTAGGACTGGACGACGCAGAATCCCTTATGTCACAGTCAGAGACTTGTAAGTCTAGGCCAGCTACAAGGCAGAATGACACAGAATGAAAGCGGGTTAAAAGAGGGGATTTAAGTAAGAATTTGATAGGACCATGTAGGGGCATTGTTTTCTTTGCTGCAAGGCCAATATCAACCACTGTGCTGAGACCGTTTCAACAGCATGTAAGAGCTACAAGACAGCTGAGCTTTAGATGTACAAAGAGACATATTTCTCTTGCAAAATACTAACTGAGAGATTTGGTAGTGATAATCTGTTTTTGTAATCTTAAATACACGCTGACTGTCAGATGTACCCTTTCCTTCATTTAAACACTAATACCATTTTTAAAATGTATTTCATGTAATACTTTATAAAACTTAGCTTTCATTACATTTATGCCTGGCACACTTTTTTTCACCCAAAAAATTAATTAAGTAAAACAAAATTAAAAATGTAAAAAAAAATGCATAAAAGTAAGTGTCAGTTCAGTCATGGTTTTATTCAGTCTCCTGGATTAAATTGCCTCACAGGCTGTTGTATTCTACTGTATGTTGTTTGTTTTGGAGGTCAATTCTGATGTAAAAAAAATGTTAGTGGCAGGTCATTGAGGTTCCTGCAGCATTCAGTTTTTGGCATATGCTTTTGATTGTGCAGCATCTTCAATTTATAGCTTTGTATTTTGTGTACATTATTAGTTTTTAGAACATGTTATTTTTTGTTCTTGTTATCAAGAAAGACACTTTCTTTTCTTTTTCCGTTTCTGATTCTGTTTTTTTTTTCTGTTTCAAAGATAATTTACATGAAATTTATGTTTAATGTGAATCACTTTTTTGTCTTTTTACTCTGGTTTAAGTTCTGTAACACAACTGATATTATCCAGGTTTAATATGTGTTTACTTCAAATTTGATATCTGAGAATTTTATAGGACCTTTTTTTTTAATTATCATATTTATTTACTTAGAATAGACTTGTTAGATGTCAGGTCAGGGTCACTGTGACCTCACATCATTTCTATTATCACATCTATCATTTCTAGAATACAATACATGACACACAAAGGAAATTGAATTCAATATGGCATAAAAGTTCACTTAACTGAAGTATGAGCTGATGAACCGATGCTCAAAGGTTACGATCATATGACCTCACAAAAAACAAACTTTTTCCATAACTTAAGAATTTTTTTTATCACATTTACAACAACATTTAATAAGTGTAGCTATGCAAATTGGTTAAAGTGGTTAAACTAGACGAGTTAAGAAAATAGTCAATAAAGCAAATGGAGTCAAAGTTCACTTATAATCAAAGCACAAATAAGTGTTGTTTATTTTCATTGCTGTACTTGAATTTACACACGTTTGTTACCCATATGACACACATGGCTCTGTGTATACAAAAAATATGTATAAGGCTGTGCACATTGAACACATGCACTAACATAACTTTAATCCACAAATGCATGCATCGTCAGCACAGCAGCAGAAGTAACAAACATACAAAAATAGGTACACAGTCAAGGTTTGCATGCACATGTATACAGATGCAGATTTGGTCCTTCCAGTGGTCTTTCCGAGTGATCAAAACAATATCACTAGAGCTCCTCCAATTGCTCACAGTTAGTACTGCAGCAAAAGAAAAAAAGTCCACATTGTACATACTGTAGTCCGATAAGTGCATAGACATATGGATATAAATAACCTTGAAACAAGTTGCTTATTTTATCCAAATAAATTAAGTATTTCAACCTCTAGCATAGTTTAGATTTGCAAGTCTTAGGATAAAATACTAAACTTTAAGCAGAAACTCTAACCTTTATATCTTTGCCACCTACATAAAGATCTTAACTGGATGGTTTGAAAAAGATGAGGAACTGACAAAATGAAAAAGCAGGCATGTCTCAAAAGGAAAAATCAAAATCACTTTGCTTTGATACCTTTGTCATCACCATAGTTGGTCAATTAGACTAAACACTATCCCTCTTGCAGAAGAGAACATAGAAAGTAATCAGAGAGAGGACGAGAGAGAGAAAATGGGGTACATTTGTTGAAGTGTTGGCAGATTTGGAGACAGGGAAGAACCAAGAAAAAAAAAGAAGGAAAAAAAAACCTAACAAGGACATTTGACACATGAAATGTGACATCTGCCTTTCATCAGCAAGCCACCCACACTTCCATTCCCACTTTGCCTGGACACTTGTACCAATCCAAGTAGAGTAATTTTGTTTCTGTCTAATCTTTCCAACCTGCTTGTCAAGAGAAGAATTAACCCTCTGTTTCTTCCACTCTCCTCTCCCAAGCATTATCTTTTTGAATCTGTCTCAACTGTTTTAATTTTGTTTGTGGTGCCCTCTAATGTAATACATTTTAAGAGTCTGGGTTTGTGTTGTTGCTTTTGAATGAGTGGTGATGAACTTTAAATTACTGAAGATTTAATGTTAAACTGTCAGCCACAGCATTAAAATGATCTGGCTAACATTTTCTTGTTCAACCTCATCAACCCTTTGGAAGAAAGTAATATTAGCATATTTAATTCAAACAAACATAATGCTCAAGCTTATTCTACCTGATAATGTAAGTGATTTACAGTAAACTGTCCTTGAAACCACAAACCTGTCTTCCACAGATAAAACAACATGTTAGGCTATAGAACAAAACCATCATCTGTCCCCACTCAACATGTAGACTGAATATTAATTTAATATTCAGGAATTTTTTGGAATTTAATTCCACGAGTTTCGACTTCCCTTTGTTATCAGTGGTCAGTGTGAAACAAAATCATATTTGGCACACACACACCAAATGCAGGGTAAATTGGGTTGATACAAAGCAAGGACTGTCTTATGGGCTTCATCTGAAAGTAACGTGTATGTATCAAGAAATGTGCACCACTGCATAGATAGACGTGTCTTTTAGCAAGTGTCACTTGAACCATATCATATACATAATCAATTATGCCATAATTTAGCAGGTATCCAAAACCATAAAGCTGTATAGTTCAGAAAGCAGAGATACACTTGTTGATCTTGTTCTTGAAAATAATTGTAACAATCTGAAGACCCTGCTTTGGCTAATAAAGTAAAGACTAATTTTAGAAGTACATTTCTTTCTCATTCCTATTCAGAGACACAAATGCACACACACACACACTCGTGGTTTTACCACTGAGGTTGATCCGTGTTTTCTGTCACCTGACACTTCCCCTCTGATGATAGCACCACAAGATATGTGTATTGTGTGTGTATGTGTCTGTGCGAAAGAGCAGCATTCAGGTTTTATCTGTTTCCCCTTCCTGCTTAGTATGATGCAGTCACATTCCAAATCACTGACACCCATTTGATTTCCATACTGGCTTGTGTCTCTATTTTTTCTTCTTTCTTTGATTATTCAAGTGTATGGGGGGGTTTTCTTATTTTAGTGGGGGTTTTTTATCTCTTTGTTCCTTTGACTTCATTCTACACGGCTTGAGAAAATTATTTAATATGAAGATTACAACAAAAAGATCAAAGCATAACCAAAGTCCAAAAAAATGATCAGTGATTCAGTCACGCCATGGTCACACTCGTTGTGCCTTTCAAGGTCAAATACTGTCTCTGAAATATCCCAGCAACATTTTTTTGAGTGTTAAAAATATACTCTCACTTCCTGAGAGATCCTTTTGAGACAAAGGGAGGTTGTTTCCCCATCAAACAGGAGTGGGCACTCAGCACCATTTAGTGATATATTACAAAGTAAACACATGCACAAGCACTGTCTGTATAATCTCCCCTTATAACTCCCCACTCTCCCTTTTGTTTTTGCATGTGTAATATTACAGTTGTACAGGTGTCCAGTCGGCAAAGCAACGCTGACAGACAGGCATGCCAGAGGACAGCCAAGCACTTGTGTTCACCACAAAGATCTTTCTTGTCCTACAACTGGCTGTCTTGCCCAACATGTGGCTTTGGTTACAAAACCCGCTCTTCTCTCAGGAACTCCCTTCATCTCAGCGAGGAACACAGAGGACGATGGAAGGTGCTTTCCAAGATGAGCGGCAAAGTGGCTTCCTTTTTCAAAGGGCCGTCGATGTACACGGCTCATGGATTCCTGTGTTAGCTCTGAGATAGCACAGCACCTGGAGAGGCCAGACAGGAAGAAAGGACACGAGATGAGAGGAAAGAGACGAGGAAAAAAAAAAAGAAAACAGCGAGAAGCCGCTTAGATGCAATGCCAGAGAAGGCACCGGCAGCTTTCTCAGATTTCAAACATTCGTTGTGTGAAATTGCGGTTTCAAACTGTAGCGATCAGACCGCCTTCCCCTCCCTACCCGCTTCATCCTGCACTCATCATCAGCATATCATGCAATGTGTAGATTAGTGGTTTCACAAAAGCCTGCTGCACAGAAATGGACGGTTGTGAATTCCTCTCTTACCTGTAGGTTCTGATAAAATCCTCTCTCTGGGATAAACCTACAGCATTACACTTTTGTTTGAGGTTCTTTTCTTTACCACTTTTTGTCTTGGAACCAAATGTAAAACAAACCAACAACAAACAAAGAAAAGTCATATGAATGCGTATTACTCATGCAAAGACGAATGAAAGTAAAAAGACAGGTCTTTGTCATAGAAGCAATAGAAGAGGGATAAAACAAAGGGCCTTTGGTGATTGACACTTGCAGAGTCCCCTGCCAATCTCGGGCACAATCCATTTCCTCAAGCCAAAGTGTTCTCTTTGTGTGTTGAGTATGTTTTGGAACATGCCGGCCATTGATTGACATGGGCGCAAGGGCTGGTAAAACATTTCTGTGGTGTGAAGCAAACAACGGTCCATCTGTCACTCTGCCTCAGATGTTTGGCCTGGGGGGTGGGGGGGATACTATATAACAGTGCTATAGAAATCTGGATTTTCTTCTTTTGTTCTTATTCTTATTCCCTCTATTTAATTTCCACCTCATTCATTCATCATAGCTGTTCATTTGTATTTTTGTTCTCTAAATTTTCTGCTAACTGGTATTCGAACTTATCCACCGTTGGACTTCATCAGCACAGACTCAACCTTCTTTCATTTCACATTTGACAGAGTTTGCCTTCAGAAACTGATAGTCAGCTTTACTGCACTTTAATTCACAAATGCATGAAGCTGCCTCCGTTTTGAATCTGGGGTGAAATGTGATGGTGGTGATGACAACTAAAGCCACTGAAACGCCTGTTTAGAAATGGAAGAATTTAAGATCCCATCAGAATCCTGTTGGAGACAAAAAAAAATAGTAAACTTAACTGGTTCCAAATTATGTTGACTGTTCACAAAACAGCAGAAACAGAGTGATAATTGTCCTGTTACAGGTTTCACTGTGCATACCTTACACGTGGCTTTTGAGTAAACACCATATGCAATTATAGTGACATATTTATACTTGTTTAAGATGTTGAAACTTCATTTTTTCTCTCCCCTTCAAACAGTTGCAAGGCAGAGTTCTGACACCCAGTGCAAGTCACCACCTTGCACCTTTCTGTTTCCAAATGAAAACAATAGAAAAAATGCTGTATATATAAAATGTCCTGATAGCTGTGTATTTTTAAAATGTCATATGGATTGATTCAACACCGGCATTACAATTTTAATCAGTGGTGTAGAACCAGTTGTTAAAACGCATGCGGCAGCCCTCCAGGCCATAAGAAATTGGACAAGGCACCGGGAAATTGTCTCTCTTCTAGAAACAAGTGTTTTGTGATTGTTTACCCCATGTCTTTAAATTGGATTTCTTCCTTTTTAATTTAAGCACCTCAGCTATGGGATTGAAGGATGGAAAGAGAGGGAATGAGCTGTCGCAGAAATGGGGGAAACCTTTTCCCCTATTTCTTTCCCCCTTCTTCTATCTCTCCATCCTATCCAGTATTAACCCTGTCTTATATGATTCCTGTCAAATGCAAATGTCACGACCTGATACGGTCAGCCCACAGGGCACTTTGGCTACATGCTAGTCCATACCCAAATTACAATATGAAGTTTAATGGTGTGTGCTAGTCTGTCTGTGCCTGCAAAATGAGCGTTGTGTGTATGTGTTTGTGTGTACGTGTTTGACTGGTTGTCCTTGACATATCTGCAATTGGAAAAGCCATAAGCAAAAAAAAAAGGAAAAAAAAGAAAACAGAGAAACATGACTGCTATGAGAATGAGTAGAAATCAAGTGTCACAATAAAAGTAAAGCCTCCAACATGCATCATCATTTTTCACACTATGCTTGAGTACCTATACAAGCATGTACTTGAATCAATAGGCTTGCAAAAGGGAAACTTTAAAAACTGCTGTGCACACACAATGCAATGCAGTTCAACACTCTGGCAAATATAAATGCGATTACTTTGAGTTTTCTGCACAGCGTAGTCTATTTGTCTTTTATTATGAAAAATAAATAACTAAATAAAAGTTATTTCCAAATAAATGTGTCTTAAACGTGTCAACTGCCCTGTTCACACCTTTTATCTGAAATGAATGTGTTGAAATGAAATGAACATATTTTCATGTAGGTACTTAAGACATACATATACACACCCTCTCACATTCTGCTCTCACTAGCGGCCTTTTACATCATTTGACATGGGATGGAAAGGAGTTAGTGAAGCAACTGGTGTTATAACTCAAACTTTTATTCATTTTTAACCAATAAAGCAAGCAATAAAAACTGAATTAAATAACATGTATTTATATTTTTTCTTCTTTTTTTCTGCTGACTGATTTCAGTTTAATGGTTTAATGTCATTTGTCAAATCTTTGTCTAAAATATCTTTGGCAATTAATCAGGAGAGCATGATGACTGTTGAGAATCAAAGGAAATATAATCTTCCACTAAAATTAGCTCTTTATGTTGAAAGTGACGTGTATTATGAACTACATGGGCATCAACAGCTGTGTGTATACGTAAGCATCTTTACACATATCATTGAGTGTAAGTCAGAATTACTGTACTTCTGATGGCACTGTGAGGTTTTCACCACTAGAGGGAAGCATATAATCGGTTATAAACTGGCATTAAGGCAAGCCATTAAATAGGGTAAACAGTGTAAATATATATCACCATAAAAGTACTCCAGATGATACAAACATTAGGACCAATAATTCCTATATTATAACGTTTCTCAAACTTGATATTTACATATGCACATGAAAGAATATGCATCTAAACATGTCTGATTTAGATACTTTCTGGAACAGAACTCTTTAAAGCCATAACAAAAAGCGGCTCAGTAGATAACGTTTTCTGCACATCTCTTTTTATTCTGACAAAAATGAGAAGGGAAATAATAAATAAATAGGAATTAATTCATTAATGACAATTCTGTGAAACTTCCCCTGTGGGATTCTTAAATTAGCCATTTAAACACAAAATACAAAAAGAAACATAAATAGCAAAACACCTCAATGCAGATTTTGGACAAGTTATGGAAACAAACAAATGAATCTCCAAATGAACTAAAGCCTAAAAAAATGGATGGAAAATACTTATTTTGTTTGTTTATTTGAGAATAGTCACAATGCAAACCATTAGTCCTAGATTTCGTTGTTTCATACTTGGTTAGTTGACTAACAAAGAGCCACTGTGTGATGAACTACGTTTGGGACAAATGAAATGTGTGTTTGTTTGGGGGTTTTTTTGTTGGGTTGTTTTTTTTGTTTTTGTTTTTTGCCTGTTATTGATTACTGATTGCTTATTGAACTGATAGGATATGTTGTCTGTATGTTCAGGCCTATGTCACCTTATTCATTTAAATTCAAATCTGTTTAAGCTACATATTTACAGTTCTGCAATTGGTCTCTTTGCAAAGCAGAAAAGACTGCTATCTCATACTTTAGAGTTTATCGTTTAGTTAAGTTAAGTTAAGTTAAGCTCTGTTCAAATTCACTCTCTTATTCTTCTTCTGGCTCCTCCTTTTAGGGTTTGCCACAACGCACCATCTGCCACAATCTCACCCTATCCCTAGCATCTTCCTCTGTCACGCAAACCCTTTGCATGTCCTATTTTACTACTGTAATGTTGGCCCCAAGAAACATAAGCCGGAGCGAATATTACGACAGCAGAACTTTTATTTAATACTGTGGTTTTGTACTGGGACACAGACACTCCCGCTCTCTCTCACTGCTGTCACGTCCGCTCTCCTCCTCCGACTGTCACTGCCAACATATAAAGAGAGACAATCACTGACAGATCCCCAGCACACCTGTTCACCCCGCCCCTGCGCCGCCCCGGGAGCTCACTGAGTCACCCCTCCTCTGCAGCTGGCCAGAGACCACACCCACGCCACAACTACATCCATGAATCTTCATTGTATACTGTCCTCGCCATTGTCTGACTCTCTTTATACATACCCTGCACCACCCCTTACGTACTTTTGACTTCCTTATGCAGTACCACAGTTCTTCTCTTGGTACTTTGTCATATGCTTTCTCTAGATCCACAAAGACACAGTGCAACTCCTCCTGACCTTTACAACAATTCTTCTCGGTCCTCAGGCATTTTTAGACAGGTCCACACCGACACAGGTCTGTCATTCACCCTTCATATTCACCCTACATAATTTCCCCTAGGGATCAATAAAGTATTCTGATTCTGATATTCTTCATAGCTGGCCTCCCTCACTCTTAGTAATCTTCTGCATTTAATGATTCAATAGCTGTCCTTCATCCATCCTCCCTCTTCATTCATCAGCTCCTGAAAGTACTCCTTCCAAATTCTCAACACGCTCTTCAGTACTCTGTCCTTAATCACCCTGACCTGTTGCACATCCTTTCCAGATCGATCTTTCTGCCTAGCCAATTGATACAAGACCCTTTATCCTTCCTTAGAGTCAAGCCCTTTTCCCTTGCCACATCCCTCTTTGCTGTACACCTACATTCCCAGTATTCGTGTCTATTTCCTTCATCTCCCCACTTTTTCTTTGTTGACCTCTTGCTTTGAATACTTTCCTGTACTTCCTCGTTCCGCCACCAAGTGTCCCTTTTCCTCTGCCCAGAGGATACATCGAATTCCTTCTTGGTAGTTTCCCTTTCCACTTCTGCTGTACTTTTGCAGTCACGGGAAACTCTACATGCACGCTACTCTACCATTCTACAGAACACTGAGGACGTTTCGAAAACATTCACATCATGAACAGTGTTGGGATTATATATATATATATATATATATATGGCTCCAGCAGATCCCGGGAACAACATCGGAGATCTCTGTCCAGAAGAGCGCAGTCCTGGGAACAGCTAAGATACTGCGCAGGACCCTCAAGCTCCCAGGCCTCTGGTAGAGGACCCGAGCTTGAAGGATAAACCGCCCGCAGGGGCGTGCTGGGTGTTCATATATATATATATATATATATATATATATATATACATATATATACACACACACACATAGATGTCATTAGACTATAGAGAGGAAGTTCTGAAGCTGGCAGCCTGGTGTTCAGAAAACAACCTGGCACTGAACACTAAGAAAACCAAAGAGCTCATTGTTGACTTCAGGAGACACAGCACTGACTTGGCCCCCCTTTACATCAACGGGGAGTGTGTGGAGAGAGTCCACACCTTCCGGTTCCTTGGTGTCCTCATCTCTGCTGACATCTCCTGGACAGACAACATCTCAGCAGTCGTCAAGAAGGCCCAACAGTGGCTGCACTTCCTGAGAGTCCTCAAGAAGTATAAGCTGAACTCCAACCTGCTGCTGACCTTCTACCGCTCATCCATTGAGAGCCTGCTAACCTACTGCATCACGGTATGGTACGGCAGCTGCACCATGGCGGATAGAGTGAGGCTTCAGAGTGTGGTCAAGACAGCACAAAAGATCATCGGCTGCCCTCTCCCCTCCCTGATGGACATTTATTCCTCCCGCTGCCTCAGCAGAGCAGCAAACATTATCAAGGACAGCTCCCACCCTGGGGTTTCAACATGTTCAGCCTGCTACAGGTGCATCAACACAAAAACCCACAGACTCAAAAACAGTTTCTTCCCCAAAGCCATAACCACCCTGAACTCACACATGCACCGATAACACAGCCGCCCCCCACAGCCGCTGCAGAACTGTGCCCCCCCAGCATGTTTGCACTGAGTAGGAGATGCTCTGTATCTCATAGTACAACTGTATAGTGACAATAAAGGTATTCTATTCTATTCTATTCTATAAATTTTAACCCACAAGCACACCGTATTTATGTGTGCTTGTGTTATAAATATTCATTTTTTAAAAAGTGAAACTAAATTAATAAATATCCTCCCAAATACAAATATACAAACAAAACGTAGAGCAAATTGATCAAATTATTAAAATTACGACATTTTTGTTAAATGTGAACGCAGCATCACACCATGCTGGGCACAGGGGATCGACATGGGTAAGAAAGATTGTCTTGCGCATGCGTGATGCATGACGAGTGGAACAGCGGCTCCGTTAGCATCCAAAGCTAGCGGACTGGTTTGATTGGGGAGCACGGTGTGGAGGAAGGACTCCTGCGATATCGGCGACTTCAGACATCCCCAGCTAATCCTCGAGCCAGTCATCATCCCTCCATGCTGTCCAAGAAAGGGAGATAGCGTTAATAGCCCTGCACTGCCAGCTCAATTAGCCACTGTCCAAGACAGATAAGGGACGCTACGTTTTGCGTGAAGAGCCTTCCTTTCAAGCAGAATCAGTTTTCTGACTGAAGTATTAAGAAATACAGCTGCAGCCACGACTAATATTACCTCTATAAAAAATGAGGTTGCCGAGTAACAGACAATGTGTGATGGAAGGAGATGGAAAGAAAATGGATCAAGCTCCACCGGTCAGAAACCCTTTTGTGCACGTCTTGAAATTCACCCCACTGGAAAAAGCAAAGGTAATTTTGTGTATGTGTTTGCACGCATTTTTTAACCTATTCATGCAGTTTTAGCTGCCCGTGGAACACTATCACTTTAGTGCGACACAGAGTCATACTGGCAGTTATTTAACTGATTCCCTTGATTGCATGCATTCAGTTGAGCTAGTATTAGCTAGTCAGCTAACATTAGCTACATACATGTTGCTTTTTCTCCGCTATCTTGTCGGTTCTACTGCCTTACTTGAATCCCCATTGAAAGCGCGGGGGGTCTTTAAAACAATCGCCTTAACTGTAGAAAGAATGTCCCATTTTACACACGACTACCTGATGTAAAGCTTGTAAATCACCCTGTCTCTATAATAGGAGAACGAAAGTCAGTTATTTGAGCATGGCTGCCTGTCCAAGAGGGGCCTAGCTTGTTGCTGTTTAATTGTTACTCCGGCTATTAGAAAGGTTTTTTGGTGGGTTTCACTATATTGGATGACAACATTTGTGTACGTCGTTTATTTAAACATGCTTCTCTTCTTTTTTGCTCTGGCTTCGTTGGTTATCGCGGTTCAATTAACACGTGAGGATTTGGAGAAGGGGGGTTGTAAACCGGCAGACACGTTTTTTCCAACCCTCCTCCTGTCTACAAATAAAATGGATTTCCCCACAGCTCTTAATGTTCAAACAATTTGCCTTTCTCGTTGAAGATGGAGCAAAACTTTATAGCAGCTATTCGTCACTGCTGCTGCACGTAATCAGATTTTGGGGCTTTCGGGCTTCTCTGCAAAAGGAGTTAATTGGAGAGCAAGTCAGGTTTGCAGCCACTAGGCTTACACTGATCAGTTTCACTTTAAAGTCATGAAACTGTTTAAGTGAGAAGTACAGACATCGTTCAGCGGAAATTTGAACCCTGCACAGATTTACCTCCTTCAGTATTGTCTTGTCCACTTTTGCTACGTGTTGCATTAGGCACAGATAATGAGAACCTGCAGTCATCATCTGTAAGCTTGAGTATTAGACTGTCATGTTCTTGAAAACTGGGACTGCATGCGAATTAAAGGCACACATGGCCCATGTGTAGTTAACCTCATATGATCTCTCGAAATAGCTGACACAGAGATGTGTGTGCACCTGTGCGTTCATTCTAAACAATTACTTGCAATTGACTGCTTATTCTTAACATAGATAATGTAATATGTGCTGTGTTAGTAAACAATGTGGAATTGCAGCACAGCTATGTGTTAGGTATTTTCAGTAACACAGCACAGTAGAATGGGAAGGCCAGAGTTTATGAATGAGGCAGCTCTGCCATTCTGTAATAGAGTATGGTGTTACAGATACACATAGTGACTAGGTGAAGGTCAAGCACATCTCTTTATTTGTTGCTTTTTTCCCCATAGAGACTGGAGGGAGAATTGAGAATGTGTGGTAGATAGGTGGATCAAAGCCAAGAGAATAGGCTTACATTTATTAGCCGTTCCTCAAGACTAAAACAAAAGTGTGGTTTCTCCAGCAAGTTTAATATATAAACAAAAGGGGAAGAAATAAAAACTTGTTCATGAGACTTTGAGTCTAACAACTGGACAACTGATAAGTGACACTCAAAGAGGCTACAGAGAGCATCGTGCTCAGGTCTTGCTTTCACATCCAAATGATCAACCCACAGAGTCTGTTTTCACTTCAGAGAGAAAGGGAACTGCAGTATGTTCTGTTTATTGTAAAACCGGACATTGTCACAGTCTTTCTAGTGAAACTGAAGAAGTTTGTGTTGCATTGGTGTTTCACAAATGCGAAAGACTGCCTCAGTTGTGTGGTGATAATTTAATTAAGTAATGGACAATAATAGCAGGATCAGAGGAGTTGCTGTCAAACCATAAAGCTTTAACTTTATATAGTTTTGCAGGCTAACGGCTTGGGAACTGATAGGCTGTTAATGAATTGAGAATTATTCTGCTTTTGCATATTTTTAAAAGGAATAAATTCTTTTCACTGCTTTGCTGATGCTCAAAGTGGATTTCTATAAAAAGAGGCAATCGTAATAAGGTAGATAATTCTTACTAATGGGGCAAATGACTAATGTGGCTAAATCTTGGATCAACTTTAGAGGCTTTGTAATTCAATACTTACCTATTCAATCCACATAAAGTTGCTCATGCAATGTCTGTAAACTTTAGTCAAGTTAATTGACTGAGAGCTGATCAGTAGGGTGACTTTATGGCAATATTTTGTGATGTTCTTGATTAGATTGTGGTCAGCCAATATTCTATTTCAAAGAACTGTTCCTGAGAAGCTTCAAAAGCTGGTGAGGTGTCACAATGCATTCTGCTAATCTTAGGAGTCTGATTTTGACAAGCCTAACCTAAAGGCCCAAATCTGTCTTTGTGTAGTGAAAGTGGAAACATTTACAACTTCTCATAATTGCACAAAACCACACCATTAAATAATATTTCCTACATGAATGCCAGAACACAGGGTTCGCTAGCAAAATGCTGTCCTGTATATGATAATCGCTGTGATTCACTACTCGATGAGCGATGATATTGTGGTAACTTTTTAGTATAATTAGAAGTTTTATGTGGTCTGACATCAAGAGTGGGCACATCAGTTGTGTATAGTGCTTTGGAAAACAATACCTCCTGCCCCTTCATAACTAAATGGCCTTCAGCATTTGCTCTATAGTATCCAGCATCTACATCCACACTGAATAATAGTATGAGGGGTATGATCCTGCTCATGTAAAAGTTGTAGTTTATAAATGTTGAACATGAAATGACACAGAAAAGATTGCAGACTGCAGGTCTGATAGAGCATAGATTGATTGGCAGACCACTGCGTACTGTATTACTGTTGGCATTAGCATTGCGAAGAACCATCACTGTTCTCTAAACTAAATCTCAGCTTCATTTTTTTTTTTTTTTTTCGTTTGAAAGTCCACTCCCAGAAGCACTGTCTTTTTCTTATACTTTTGCACGTTAATATTTCCAAATCAAGTGAACATTAAGGGTTTTCTTTCTTTTCTAACTCATCAGCGCTAAAACGAGAGGGAGTGGTTAAACAAAAACCCTCTGGGCATATGCAATTCGCTTGGATTTTTATTTGTCAATGCTGCTAATTCAGAGAAGTGTTTTACTATTAATTTGTTGGCATCTCCTTAAACACAGGCTAAAATCACTCTATTGTTTTTGTATTTTTGCTGATATTTAAAAATGGAAGGGAAAAAAACCCCAAATGCACAAAAAATCATCTTTGAGGTTAGTGTGGAACTGCGTGTATAGCTGATGTTTAACACAGAGCTCACTTTCTAACTTAGCCTTCTGTTACATATGTATGATTATGTGGTTTAACAGTGCACATTGTTTTCAGCCTCTTGGGACTTTAATTAGGACAGAAAAAAGATTTATACAGTCTGTTAGATAACATTTTTATATTTGATTACACTATAAGCCCTAAAATAAAGTTTTTTTTAGCATATTGCTATACCTCTTAAATTCCAAAGAGTCCCTTTACTAGCATTGCCTGTTGACATTCATGTATTCCTGTGCTTTGAATTGATCTTTCAACATTGCACAGGTTAAGACAGCGGTCCCCAACCCTGGGCCTCGGACCGGTACCGGTGAGTCGTTTGGTACCGGGCCGCGAGAGTTGAGGCTCAGGTGTGAAATGTATAGTTTTCAGGGTTTTTATCGGTTTTCAGCGTTCTTTTGTTATTGTTTTTATCGTTAACTCTGTTTTCCTGGGTCTTTTCACGTGTGTTATGAATAAATCTTCTTTTTTTCGGTACCGGTACTAGTTTTATTTTGTTGTATTTATCCGCGACACCTTAAAGGCCGGTACGTGAAAATATTGTCGGGCATAAACCAGTCCGTGGCGCAAAACAGGTTGGGGACCGCTGGGTTAAGACATTCTTAACAACAGGAACCCCCAGCCCCCTTTTTTGAGAATGTGTTTGGCATTTTAAAATGCAGTTTAAACTGAATTTGCTGTTAGATAAGAACTCTCTCCTGATAAGGTAGGCCACTTAGACTTGATGTTTAACAGCAGTGCTTGCTATCAGGACAAATATTGACAAAAGATAAGGTGTGCTATCAGGGTCATGAATAGCTTTTAAATAAACAGTCATAACTGAATCTTTAGAGTGAGGTGCAAGGATTATCAGAGCCTCTAAGAATGCACAACTTGGTATATAACATGTCAGCTTTAAAGGATATTGCTTGTGAGTATAGGAAGTAAACCCATAAGACAAATTTGTATTGCGTAGTCTTAAATTATAGGAGCTATGTTTAGAGGCCATGCTGCAAACTCGCTGCCATTTATACTGTGTAGGACACACATATTAGGCACTTGTTTGTGTGTGTTGCTTATTTTACAAACACACAGTCATTTTACTTGTTTGAACTGCAGCCTGAGACCATTGTTGTTCGACCATTAAAGCTCCAGTTTGGCAACCTGAACAGCTATGAAGTTGCTGACATACCCATCCTGTAAGAGATCACTTCAGTCATGGATTCATTCTGTAGGCTGAAGTCATCCTTTTACAAATAAGAACTGTAGCAGTATAGAAAATAACTGATCTTTTTGCTTTTTCTCTATTTCACAGATTGCGTTAATGACAGTCACGCTATTCCCCATCCGTCTACTCATAGCTGCATTCATGATGTTGCTGGCCTGGCCTTTTGCCTTCATTGCCTCAGTGGGGCGCTCCGAGACCACCGTTGAACCCCAGTGCCTCTGGAGAAGGTGGGTGTTTTTTAATGTATAGCTTTCGATAATTAAAAAAAAAAAAACAACTGGTAGAACTGGCTCAAAGTTCAGTAATTAAGCTCGAGTGGCTCCATAGTGTAATGATTTGCACATCGGCCTAAGAAATGAAAGATCCCTGGTTTCCCTTTGGAGTTGTGGGCATTCAAACATGGAGCTATGGCGACCCCTCTTGAATGAGGGAGTTTAGAATGCAGAGTCTAGTACTGTTAAACTAATGTGCATTGTTATGGTAGATTTGTGATGTGCTTCCCTTGCATTACTCATTTTATGTTTTCGAAGGAACTGCACAATGAAATTTGTCAAAGTATGTGACTTCCTATGTTTGTTGAGTTTGTATGATAGCATCCATGTTCAAACATGTTTTTGCCAATCCAGCACAGTCTTTCTATAATTTAGTTGTGGAGGTGGTGCCTACTTCCTCCTGACAGTAGCCAGTATAAATTGAGGAATTTATTGATTTTTAAGACAAGAAACAATTGCATAATCATGAGCATCGTTAATATCAAGTTTAGTTTGGCTGTTGACAGCAGGCCCTGTAGGGTTAAAGCACACAGTTCTCCAGCTAGTCTTTGCTGTCTTACTCACTTTATGATGATACCAACCAAGCACTTTTTGTTGAATTTAAAGCTCTGATGTACTTAAAGTGCTGTGTGTCAAATAGAAATTTTGTGATACTTCTGGTAAAAGGTGTTTTTTAGTGAAACTTAAATTATAGCTAGTTTCTTGATTGGCCTTGACTGGAAAGATGACGGATATAATTCTGTCTTAAGTTGTGAGATCTCACCGGTAATGTTAGTGAAGAAACAGCGTGAGAAGTAATACATTTGAAGAACTAGACCCCACACTGTGCATTACAGGTGGTTATGGTGTCAGTTCGCTTCTGGTCACCAATTATTGACGCAGTTTATTTTCCATAGCAACTTACAACACTAATCCTGTGTCCCTTATGACTCTATTGTGAATATTGGTACTGCTGTTTTAATAAATTATGCTATATCATTTAAAGTGTTTTCTTTTATTTGCAAGAAGTGAAAAGTGCTTCTCACACATGGATGATCTTGTTTTCCAGACTGGTGGACATCATTCTGAGAATAATCATGCGAGTCATGTGGTTTGCGGGAGGGTTCCATTGGATGACTGTGAAAGGGCGAAGGGCATTGCCTACAGAAGCACCTATCCTTACCCTGGCACCCCACTCTTCTTACTTTGATGCCATCCCAGTCACCATGACAATGTCCTCAATTGTCATGAAGGCTGAGAGCAAGGATATACCTCTCTGGGGAAGTAAGTAACCCCACCACCACACACACGAACACACAGGCACACACAAAAACAAAATCTCATTGCTCATGACAGTGAGTTACTAGATGCATTTCAGCAGCACGTGAGGGAAAGATGATATTTGTGGTATGTGGCTTGTACAAAGGGGAAGATTATCAGTACAGCATCAGTAAGACAGTTCCCATGACTTTGCTGCCGTTACAGTCAACAGGGGATTGCCCACTCTGATTTGCATTTAATTTTGATAAGTTAAAAGCAAGTGTAGCTTGGTTTTTGTTCAGCCTTGTGTAGCTTGGTATAGCAGTGCTATACCTCAAAAAAAAAAAAGACAAAGAAAATACAGATGCTATGCTGTAATGAAAGCAGATATTATACTCCAGAACAACACGTTTGAGTTTTCAACTGTGACTAAACAAGGTAATTTTGTTAAAAAGAAAAAAAAGTCAAACTTGAATGCTCAGTGTTACACTGTACTCACAACATTCTTTAACCCACAAACATGTCAAAAGGAGCCAAGTCAAAATACAAAATATAAGTGTCTGGATAAAAGACACTCAGACTAATGATTTTTTTTAAATTTTATTCATAGCCAGACATAGATCCCACAAAGCCAAATGCTTATTTAGCTAGCTGTGTGGCCTTGTCTTTGCACAACTCAGAGTAACATCCAGAGGACCGGCAGGACTTGCTTAGACGCACTCAGTACAATAATATAAGTCAAATCCTATCAACTAGGCTGCAAGTTCAACAGTCTTCTCAATTGCCAGTTCAGTCACCGGTTCTTATGTCCCCGTAAGCAGAACATGCTGTGAAGGTGTTTATGTGTTATTTTTGCCTTCCTTTCTCCTCCTGCTCTGCCTGCTGAGTCAGTAATTAGCCACATTGTTAGTTCCAGGCTGAGTGAAGCTCGGCCAAGTTAAAGCAGCTTTACTTGTGTTGCAGGATTACGACCATATTTCAGCATATTTGTTTATTGGCAAATTGTCTGTTTAAACAATATGCAGTCAGCTATTATGATTTGGATTAGCTGGGCTAAAGTGTAAAAAATGCAAATGAATGCATTTGAAATTGTAAAAATATATTGAATTTTATGCTGTTATTCTATTGTTTCTACTATCTCAATATTGGCTTTCCCTAAAATGTTAAAGGGCCTCTAATGTTCTTTAGGGTGACAAGTCCTTTTGGACTTGCAGTAGGAACCAAGCACAAGGGCATGGCCACGTGGAATCCAGAATAAGCATTAAGACCTGATCAGCCAGAATGACGTGTGCAGAGCGACTTGTAGGGTTCTTGCGAGAGATGTAATCCCTTCCTGTCAGCAGACAGCTCACAGTTGAAATCATTTCTTCTTCTTCTTGTCATGGTCTCACCTTCTTCTTTCTTCATTTTGTTCCCTTACTACTCTCAAACTTCTCTCTTTCTGTTGACTTTCTGTATGAGCAAAGAGAGGCTTTTTTTTTTTTTTTTTTTTTTGGTCTCGGTAAAACGAAAGATGCTTCTGCTCTACAAAGTCTTTAACCCTAGTCTTTGCCTACTCAGTTTCCTGTTTGTCATTGCACATGTCCCTTTGCACGTCTACTAGTGCACAGATTGCACATATATTGGACTGTTCAAAGTCAGAGAGAGTCAGTATGACTTAAGGGGAACAGATTTCTTTAAAAAAAAAACAAGATGAGGACAAATATAAAGCAGAGATGTGTTTCTGTTAGAGGAGTTAACCTGTGGAATAGTTATGACAGTGATTTAAAAAGGTGTAGTTCATTTTCCTTGTTAGAAAAATATATAAATCAAGAATGAAAAGAGCAAAAAAAAAAAAAACCCCAAAAAAACAAAACCTCTTGATTCTTTTGCTTTGATGTAGTTACTTATCTAAGGTGGAAAGTTTTTTTTGTTTTTTTTTCTTGTTTGTTTGTTTGGTTTTTGCTTTGTTTTATTATTTGCTTCGAGCTGCATGCAAAAAGATATTTTGTGAAAAGGGTAGGCGTAATAAGCAAATGCTTCAGCCAATACCTTTTGATTAGCCTTGTCTCATGCTTTCTTGCTTTGTGGTAGATCTTTGTTCTGTTTTCACTGAGATATTTGAATGCTAATCAATAAAAATCAAATCAAAATATTTAAATTTGTTCTTTCAGTTATTATGCACCAACAATAATTTCACTGCATTACTCAAGAGTACTTTTTTGGCTGTGAAATGAGCAGTTTTGTTGTTACGGCACAAAGAGCGCTGTAGATGCAGTAGAGAAGGTCAGAAGGAGCTGCATTGTGTCTTTGTGGAACTGGAGAAAGCATATAAGGTGCCAAGAGAGGAACTGTAGTAGTATATGAGGATGGTGCAGAAAGTGTATGAGGACAGCAAAACAGTGGTGAAGTGTGTAGTAGACGTGGCAGACGGGTTCAAAGTGGGGGGGGTGGGATTACATCGGGGATCGGCTCTGAGCCCCTTTTTGTTTGCAGTTATGATGGACAGGTTGACAGATGTCATCAGATAGGAGTCTCCATGGACTATGGTGTTCACAGGTGACATTGTGATCTATAGTGAGTTGAGGAGAGCAGGTGGTAAAGAGCCTGGAGAGAAGAGGAATGAAATTCAGTGAATGAGAAGGAGATGGGTGTAACAGTGAAGCTATGAGGGTAGATAAATTTACACTCCAGGGGTTAACCAGCCAAAGCAATAGACAGTGCTCTATAGATGTGAAGAAGAGAGTGCAGGCAAGGTGGAGTGGGTGGCAACAAGTGTTAATGTTCTCATTACACCTTACATTTTAGTGATAGGGCTTAGAAAAACAAACAAATAAATAAATGGTCTAGCATTACATTGGGCAGTTGCTCTGTACCTGATAATATGCACACAGTTAACTGGTTCAGCACTGTTGTTGTAGATTGTGTCAGTATGTAAAGGTTAAAGTTTGTTTCAAATGCAGGTGATTATCATCAACCAAGCCAGCAGCAGTGGACTGACAAAAGCTCCAGCGTGTAACTACTGCCAGCACAAAAACTGTATCACTGTCAACAAAATAAAAAGAATCATATCATATAGACGGACATAACAAATAGTCATACAGCCACCATTACCCCTGTTGTCCCTGGTTGTTTTTCACAGATCGATAGTTGCACTGACCATTACTGTTGTTTTGTTGTGCTCTGAATTGAAATCGCAGCCGGAGGTGTTTCAAATCAGTTATTCCATCATCTGACGATGGTCTCATGGTCATGAAAACAATGATGATTAGAGGGCTGTATGTTATGTCCTGTGTGTTTTAGTGCCACCTTCTGCCTGCTCAGAGTTCCTACAATGGAAACGTGGCTTATATTTAAACATTAGATGATATGACAATATACTACAAAATGGTTCTTATAAATACAAATAGCTCTAATATATAGATATCCCAATATATCAAACAAAATTGAATATGGATAAAGTTTTAATTGAGGTCCCTCTCTTATCATACTTATTTTGTTATTGTCTCTGTACAGTATGTGCAGATCTTAAAGGTGTGCAACTACTGCATTGTGTATGTGTGCTTTAGATGGAGGAACTGTACATAAAGATGACCACAGGCAGCAATGATTTCTTGTGTCATTCAGTGGTGGATTTGGGTAATCTCAGTCTGTCACTGACTGTGCTCCCGTGACTGGCCAGCATGTCACTGAGTGGGTGGGGGTTATTGTACAGAATTGGTTTCCTAATCTGTCATCAAAAGAGGAAGTTGACATCAAATGTGTGACAGTTTTTGTTCCTTAATAGCTGTGTTCCTTGTATTTGTATATCTCCTTCTGTATATTTATGAGTTATACTCACTGAAGTACACCATTAATTTTTTTTTTTTACAGCAAAAGGAAATGCAAGTACAATGTAAGATATATTTAACAATGATTTAATCCTGCAAACTTTTTGTGGATCTTACAGATTTTCATAAAATTATGCGTTTTTGCTTGAAATGTATCTAATCCCAGTCATTATTGGATACGGTTTTTCCTTTGTGTTAAAAACTTTAGACTTTTGATTGAGTTTTGTGCCTGCAAAAGATTAGATCTCTGCCCAATTAAATTATTCTGTGTAGTGAAGCGTTTGTGCTTTTGATGTTTGACAGTTCTACATTTACGATTGGGATATTTATTGCAGAAATAGAAGTATTTGTTGTTTGCAGCAATGGCTTCTCAAGTAATTTCTATCTGAATTTCCTCCACTGTCTTCCTTCTGCTTCAAGCTTTGATTAAGTACATCAGGCCGGTGTTCGTTTCCCGGTCAGACCAGGACTCCAGGAAGAAGACTGTGGAGGAGATCAAACGCAGAGCCCGCTCTGGAGGAGAATGGCCTCAGGTAAGTTGGTGAAGTTATGCAAGAGTCACCATGTTGCACCAATTAAATGCATGAATGCCATGATCTGTTTTTACCAGACATTGCAGTAAACATCAACCACTAACTAGTTTCCCTCTCATACATACAGATCATGATTTTTCCAGAGGGAACGTGCACCAATAGATCCTGCCTAATCACCTTTAAGCCAGGTAAGTACCCATGTTTTTTTTTTTTTTGTTTGTTTTCTTTTTTTAACTGTGTAATTGCTATTCTAATTTTTTCTTAGACCAACATGTTTCCTTTACAAATATAACAGATGAAAACTAGTCTCCTGTCTTGTTTTTGTTGTTGTTTTTAAATCCTCGTAGGGGCCTTCATCCCAGCTGTACCAGTGCAGCCTGTGGTCATTCGTTACCCTAATAAACTGGTAAGTAAATTGGCAAAAAGTTGTTTTGTTTTTTTTTCCCCCCTTAGCCTTTTTGTCATTAGGTGATAGATTAGAAATAGGAGCTGTGAAATGTAGAAAAAAACAAAACAAATCTAGAATCGTGTCCTGTGGCATTAATTCATTTTATTTGGAAAAGCACTCATCGCCCTTTTTGTTCCTCAAACCAATTGACTGGTTAACCATGATGCTTTTGTTATGGAATTTTCAAATACCCAAAATGTTTTGTTGATTGATGCCAATTTGTTTTGCCATTTTTTTTCCTCATGATGGCACTATTGGCTTTACTTTTATGATGCCGAAATTCATGCACAATGATAATAACTGTGCAATGATGCACAGCAAGGCTGTTATCTGCTGATATCACAGCAAATTATCTTACTATGACTGCAGAATTTAGTCATTCAAAAGCATAACAGCTTTCTGAGACATAATTTTACATATGAAAATTATGTCTGATGAAAATGAAGTCGGTGTCCACAGCTAGAGGAAAGAAAGGGGGTGGGTTCCACAGCTTTAAAGAGTTAAAAGCGATTCCAGAAGAACTTAGTTTTTCAGCCATATGAAATCACTCCTAGCTGAGAAAAAACGCTAGTGATGCCCATTTTGCCCATCTGTATTCAGCCGCAAAGCATTAGAACGAAGTACAGAAACCAATTTTTAATAACTTCTAGCTAGTCTGTGTGAATATTAATTCCTGGGCTGCCTCATTTGCATTTAATAGGTGTCATTGCGTGAGAACAGTAGACTTTTTAATATAATGGTAATAAAAAAAAAGTTCAGTCTGCCATGAAGCATAATGGATTTTGAATTTTATTGACACACATTATCTTACTGTGTTTACATTTAAGGGATTAAACATAGCATTTCCATTTTTTTGGAGCAACCTTATTTTGGAAATGTCCATAAAAGGATAGAAGCCTTCCAAAATTTAAAAGAATAAATAATCATTAGCACAATGAATCTCTTAGCTTTGGAAACCTAAGCACGTATCCAGGTGAAGTCTAAAGCTAATACATGTTTTCGCTCTGAGTAAACGCATCAAAACTGTAACATATTGAAACCTGTATGAAATGCTTGTTGGGGGTGTCTGAAAAATGTTTGTCCAAACTGAATTTTAATGTGCTAGAGTTGAGTATTTAATTGCACACTTAACTTACCATAAACTAATTACACTGTAATCATTTTTAAACTGATTGAAAATAAGCTGCCTGTGAGAAAGAAAGCTGGAGCAAAGTTATCACTTGAACCAAGAAATAAAAAGTAAAAGTGTGTTTGAGAGACTAATAATTTGTCTCTTCTTCATGTGGTTTGTTTGTTTATTTATTTATTTTTAACAGGACTCAATCACATGGACATGGCAAGGCCCAGGAGCGTAAGTACAGAATTTCACACTTTCTTAATTTAACACTTTGTGCATTCTTTACATACTGTAACTAACATTGTTTTAAGTCAAAATCAGACATAAATAAAGAACTAAACTCAAAATGACAAATATGGAAATTGCATAGTATTTACACACAATCTCACATGACTTGATAATTTGACAGTGTTTTAATTAATTTATTCTCGCATGTTACCTTAAGCTTTCCCAGCTGGAACTTAAATATTAAAGGGTTTGAAAATTTGTGCATTAAGAAAATTAAATAAACAACAAGAAAAATGTAAGAGGTTTTCAGTTGACGTGTTGTCTGTGCAGGGCTCTCCTTTTTTTTTTTTTTTTTTTTTTTTTTTTTTTTTTGTTTGTAATTTGTTGTTGTTGTTGATGTCCTGTTATTATCCAGATTCCAAATTTTATGGCTGACACTCTGCCAGTTACACAATGAGTTTGTGATAGAGGTAAGTGTGCATTACTGTCAATATAGATAATTGCATATCTACCCGTATGAAAAATATGACTCTGAGAGAGATGCTAATGATTTTAAAAAAGATATTTTTGGGGGGGCTTTCTACAGTTTCTTCCCATCTATACACCCTCAGAGGAGGAGAAGAAGAATCCTGCACTCTTTGCCATCAATGTGAGACGTATCATGGCTAAGTATGTTGAAATAATTGATCATATTATATACATTTCAACAATTTATGTACACAACACAAAGTTGACTGAGGTTATTATTCCAATTCCAATTTTGCCTCTTCATTTAAAAACGGTGAATGCAGTGAATGTCTCTAGCTGTAAAGTTGTATTAATCCACATCTTTTAGATTTCCATTGTCATCTAATTATTAAATAAAGTATACACTGTTTAGAAACTTTGCATTTTTCTTTAGAAGTATAATAATTATATATAAAATACAATCCTAAATGAATGTGAACCACCTAGTTATCATTGTCTTATGCTGTGTAAGGGCTATACTTGCCTATTAGATTACTACATTTTGTGCATTATTGCTTTGAGCTACACATGGGGAAACTTCAGCTCTGCAGATTCATGGAGAAAACTTGGAACATTGTTCCCAACTTCAAAGTAGATGTATCAGATACTTTCTCTGCGTTATTGGCCTTAAGCAAAGTTCATATTGATTTGCACAAACTGATGTCCCATCATTATCTCTCCTGTGTGGTGCACAGAGCCCTGGGGGTACCCATCACAGATTATTCATTTGAAGACTGCCAGCTGGCCATGGCAGAAGGCCAGCTGAGGCTGCCAGTCGACACCTGTCTGCTGGAGTTTGCCAAGCTTGTCAGGAGACTGGGGTGAGTCATTCAAACTTTCCAAGGCAATAAACCTATCAAAGATGACTAAGTAAGGGGCACAAGGGGGAGGAAGGCAAAATATTCTCCCAACACTGCAGGGATTTAGCGTTTTGCCTAGCAGAGAATGAAAGAGTCGAAACAATGAAAAACATGTAGCTTGTTGGGGGGGAAAATGCAAATGAGTAGAACGGAGCACATAAATATTATACAGTATAACTGTAAAGTCTATAGAGTTGTCATAGCTTGCTCATTCTCAGGAGCACAAGTCTTCTCATTTTTTTCCCCTCTCTCTTTGCTTACACTGTTATTCTTATGTTATTATGTCATCGCTGTCCCAGATTGAAACCACAGAACTCCGAGAAGGTTTTGCAGGAGTATGGGAACAGAGCCAGGAAGCTTGAGGGGCAGAAGCTGGGACTGGAAGGCTTTGCACACTTCCTTGATGTGCCAGTTTCAGATATGCTGCGAGACATGTTTGGTCTTTTTGACGAGGTAAAAACTGCAGCGACCTTTTACTGATAACCATGATTGCTCTGCAGTCTTTCACAGTGGTTACTGCTGCTACTTGAGTGCATTTTGTTTTATTATTTTCACGTTTAGTTTTTATTATGCAGATACAGAACAGCAGTTTTAGAAAAATGCACAACTGAAGCAATATTCGTTCTAGTTTGGGGCGTGATTGAAGTAGTCTGATGAGAAAGTGCTTCTAGAAAACTGGATTGTATGCGCTTTCTTTAAACTAAACTCAGTGTGCATATTTGCATAATGGAACCTAAACAAGAAAAGATTTGTTGCTGCAATGTGTTTTTGACCTAAATGGCTATCGGCCAGATGCTTCTGTGAAACATAGCAGTCTTGCTCACAGTCTGATTTTATTTTTATTGTGGTCTCTTGTCTTTTCAGCATGAAGATAACAGAATGGATATTAGAGAATATGTGATAGCCTTATCTGTTGTATGCAGGCCTGCCAAAACTCTGGAAACAATGAAATTGGCCTTTAAGGTAAGATTTTTGCTTATCTGACCAACTGGCAGAATAGTTTTGTGCTTCATAAGCACCAGCATAACATTTGCTCCATTAACGCATCTTCTGGGTAGTACATTTATATTTGTCCCATATTTCAAAACCTTTCAAAATGCTTGATGAAGTGTGCATTTAGGGTTTCACTGAAGCCGATCAGTTACTCTGGGTATCTATAAATCAGCTTGATGAAGTAAGGTGAGAAGAGCATGATAATCTTCTCTTCTTACTTGCTTGATATTTGAGTTGAGCAAGGGCGGTCACCTTATATGCTGTTCAAGTGGCCCTAAAGCAAAGCCAAGGAGAATGTTTTAATCTTATCATATTTCCTCTTCCCCAGATGTTTGAGGCAGAGGAGGATGGTGCCATCACAGAAAGCGAGTTAGCAGTTATACTTAAGACAGCTTTAGGCGTGAGTCACATCAGCGTGTCACATCTGTTTACCGCCATTGACGTGGACAACACAGGGAAGATCACATTTGGTAAGAGATCGAATAAAACGGCCATAAAAATATTTCACTGAATTCTTTTGAGCTATAATTAGTTATCAAAGTGAGTTTTTTTCCCCCTCATGCATTGGATTAGATTTGACAACCAGGACACTTTATTTTAAGATGCCCTCAGTCTCTTGGCAGTTTTTCCTAATGCTGCCTTTGTGTCTGGCACCCCCATGTGGTCTTTTCGCAGACAAGTTCAGAAACTTTGTGGAGCACCACCAAGACTTTGCTGACGACTACCTGTACACAGAAAACACAGACCTCCACAGTGCTCCCTACAATGATCACCAAACCCAACCCAGCCTGTCGACACTGAAAGTGAAAGGAGCCGCCGCCACCAGCAAAACGGCTAATGGTATCTGTCCCGAATTCAGCGACCACGATGGCACAATAGATGGACTCAAGAAACACAACTAAAAGAGTTTAGAGAAATTGGATGGGGAAAGCAAACCCCTCTCCTGGTGAGAGGAGTGTTGTGTAAGGAGAGCTGTAAATTGCTGAATAAGAAGGGACTATCTTTCATTAATCACAAATACAAAAATCAAGTTTACCATAACCTTTTATTACCATTGTATCCGTGAAATTTATGAGATTTTCAGCCTCTAAAAGGTTTATTTTGTTACTTTTTTTTCCTCTTCCATAGTAAGATTTGTCAGAATGCCAAACAATGGCTGTTAGGGTTACAATACTTGAATACTTGAAGCGCAGGCACATATTAAAATTTCTAGGGCAAATTCTTTTCCCTCTAACAGAGTATGGACTGTCCTTTTGTTTGATATTTTTTTTTTATTATTTTTTAAATATATAAATGAGGGGAAACTGAACAAAATGAGCCCCCAGTCATCTGTATTTGGTTATCATTGATTTGTAACTTTTATCCATTTCCTCTCTTTATGATAGCTGCCTTTTGAGTAGAAAGTGCAGAAAGGATGGGCTCAAGTTAATTTAAGCAGGATTGAGGATTAAGTGCTGAAAAAGGAAGGCCTGAGGGTACCAGTGACAACTGTTGGACTACTTGAAGCATTTAGCTTCAATAGCCACATTTGAGGTTAACTAGGGTCTCTGCAAGTTTGTGGTCGTACTTGCTATGAGCCTGGTGTGTGTGGATGTATTTGTACATAAATATAATATTTGATTTCGCTCAGGGTTCAGAGACAAAATTGAAAAACTTGTATGATGTCACAATTTTTGGCGTTCAATGGATCACATGCATGTACATTCCACAGTTTGGTCATTTCTCACCCGCATAAGTTTTTTTTTTTTTTTTTTTATGTTTTAAAAGAAATTACACTTGGACCAAAAATGCATTTGATGATTTCACGTCACCTTCTAGGTTTGTTACTGTCCTTTTGAGCTAGTTGTGTAATGTTGAAAAGAGTGGAAAAACATCACTGTACGTGACCACTGAAAGCACATTCAGTTAAGTAGCTTAGTTGGATATTTTAAAGGCAAAAGTGTATTTTCTGCATTACACTGTTATCCTTGTAGGACCATATTATTGTCAATTAATCTTCCCTAATGACTTCCAGGATGGAGTTTGCTCCTTAGTCATCTGTAACATTGTGCTTCATACACCCCATTTGAGGGACCAGTCTGTTGTTTGAAATGTCCGCCTGTAATTTTACTTTTGGATTCCCCCTTCCCTCCAGGGGGTCTGATTTAGTCACTCAGTAAGGGGGTGAGGTTGTGATTTCAATTTTAATGACAGTGAAGGGATTTAATAAAAAATTAAGGTTAAGTAGTTCCTCATTTAGTTCTTTGGTCAGATTTTTATTTTATTTTTATTTTATTTATTTATTTTATTTTGGAAACAAATAAAATGAGGGATTTTGGGAGATTATTTTAAATCACATTTCCATCTCATCTGTGATCATTCATAGTGTATATGTGTATCCCATTATGGCTTTCAGTGAAGCAATATTTCACATCTCTTAAGCCTTCTCAAGATGTATGCTTTTGAAGAGTTCTTATATGCATTTTGAATATTCCAAATGCAGGACATTTTGTGAATTTTTGATATACGTATATGACTGATTTTTATTTTCACTGCCATGACAAAGATCTGTGATCTTCTCTGCAGATTTTATTGTTGATAAATGAGCCACATTTTATTTTTCTTTGTGTAATAATGCAGTTGTTTTTGTGCTGTATTCCTCTTACACTATGAAAGGTTTATTGCTATATTATTACTACTCGTGATGATAGCCTTGAATCTGTAGAATTTTTATGCGAAAATCAAGAATGTATAGACAATCTTGTCACAATTGGAAGCCACTCGGCACTGATCTCCAGTGGACATTTTCCTAAGGAATTAAGGTTTCAAAAGTTTTGTTTTCTGTCTTTTTCACACACACACCCCCCTTCCTCCTTGTTTTACTAATGTGTGATGTGTGCAGGTTGAACTAAGTAAAGTGTGAGTGTGTACATATGTCGAGCCCTGAGGTGAAGAACCGCCACATGACGGGCCACATCATACAGACACTCCAGACTGCACACATGTCATGACAATCTTGTCTCCATACTTTGTCATTGAAGTTTTATCGATTTGTGCTTGCACTTTAGTAGCTTTTCCTTCTTAAATATTTCACATTGCTCTAAAGCATGTTGCATTTGTAGACAACAGTATTGTAGGTCATTTTAATGTGATTCTTTTTTTCTCATGTATTTGTTACAGTAAAGGGAGCACAGAGAAAAGTATAGATCACAAAGAAAGCTGCCCCCCCCTTCCCTTTTTAGCCCTACTTTTCTGCAACATCTCAGGATTGTGGAAATTTTGTAGCCTGAAATTGAATTTGTGAACTTCTGGGACTTGGCATCAGTGTAAAGATTTGAATGACTTAAACCTGTTTGCACCGTGAAATGGATAAGTATTAAATGTACTTCTTAGTGATGTGATTTTTCTAATGCATAGTTAACAGTTCACTCTGTATGTTTGAAACCATACTGTTTTTGTATATAAATGGGGAATCTTATTTTGAATTACGGCTGAAACAGGAAGTCAATATTTCAGCACCTGACAGAATGCGATTTATTGAGCCACAGTAACCCCTCCTGCAGTTTTATTTTAAATGGAAAGCTCCACTGGACGGTCAGAGGATGATGATGTACTATGATATGTATTCAAGTCAAAGATCTGCTTTTTATATAGTCAGTATTTATATTCAGAACAATTCTGCATTGGGGCTATATGAAAATACTATTTAAATTTCCTTTCATGACTTTTTTGTCTCCCTCCACTCACATATTTTCATTTCAGGTACCTCAGTAGAGGCAGTGTTTTTCCTGACTTTGTATCAGTCTGAGAAAATGTAAACCTATGAGAGAACTTGTATGCTATTACTGCCTGCTTAAACAGTTTATCTAACAGTGAGCCTAAGACGAAAGACTTGTGTACTCTGAAAGAGCGATATTAACTTTCTGATGGCTCACTGTATATGGACCATGAAACTGAACTACTTTTCTCCTGTAGCTTTACTTCAAACTTTTTTCTGAATAAGTTTTTGTTTTTATTTTGTTAATGCATTTTGATGATTGAGAGTTTTGAATTTGTTCAGGACTGCTATGATATAACTTGTTAATGTGACTCGCCGATGGAATTAAAGAAGCATCAACACTCCTGTCTGTCACAGTGTTATTGGGTCATTCTGTAACAGAGGTTTTATTATGTGAGGTTGGGGTGCAATGACTTCTACATCAGTACAAGAAAGCCTTTGCAGTGAAAAAAATTCTATTTGTAATTATGAATTTAGCTTTACTGTATAACGCATGTTAAAGATATTGAGGAAAGTGTAATTGCAGTATCATTTCTTAAATTGTTTTAATCTTCCATATATGCCTTACATCTATAACCATGAATTATAAGGTTGATAGAAACGTAGTCAGGCCACATGTTCATACAGTCATCTATTTTCTTGACCTGTTATTGCAGAAATGCCTCCCTCTTGAGGAAACACAGAGAAAATGCAGTGTTTTTTTTTTTTGTTTGTTTTTTTTTCTTTTAAGTCCAGTATGTTGAGCTGCAGTAGGCTGCATGACGGAGACTGGGGTAGGAGAAATCCATAATGGTACAATTTAAGTTAAATATCTAGCAAATTATGTGACTCACAATACGTTGAGGTCATGTTTATGAAATGATTTGCACAAGTATATTCAGCCATTTAATTTCCTTCCAGCTCTGTTTTTTGTCAGATATACTTTGGTCACCTCTCTATAGACGTTAATCTCTGTTCTGTTCACCCAGTTCCACCACTTTGAGCCACAGTGAAATGTTTTGACATAAATTATGTGCATGTGACACACTATCCATGTACATAATGGGTTACTCACAGACATTCAGAGTTCACAGGGGATGGATGCTAACAATACTGGTCGTCCCTTGACTTTTCCTTTAGTTCCAGAAGTGTGTAATTCAATGAATTTATTTTCCATGCACTCTTGTTACTTAGGGGCCTCTATAGTGTGACCTCTAGTGTGTAGCAAAACTAGGCAATTCTCTCTGCCATTCTGTAAAACATCCAGCAACAATATGCTACCATGCTTGCATAAACATTTAGTACAAAACCTCAGTGTGTATGTACTCCCTGAGCAATTACCATGGCTGAAGACTCTTCAGTCAGTTGAAACCAATTGCTCAATAACTGTATGTAAGAGTTATTATTGTTCCTTTGTGGTTACCAGAGGCTTTGTATGTAACTGAAAAGTGTTAATGGCATTTTCCCAATTAGAGAACACAAGTAAGTAAAAAAAAAAAAAACTGTTTCAAAAATAATTTATTATTGAATTAGACTTTCAGGAACCCCCCCTGTGATGCTCAGGAGGTTAAATAGGTTAGTCTGTGGAGGGGAGGAATGTTCTTATTGTCTGAAATGAGTGCTTATGCTCATGACTCAATGGGTTAAGAATTTGTCCTCATTCCTTCTCCTGTGTTTCTTTTTCCCTCCTTTCATGATCAAGCAGACGGCGCTCACAAGGAGAAAACGGGCTTGTGCATCTACTAACCCTCTCAAATCATCATCTAGATGTAACTGCTTATTCAAAGGAGAAAACTCATTAGAACGAAAAGGAAAGTTTCAGGTTGTAGTAGTTACCAGCCAGTAATACTGTATTACTGGCTGGTACTGTACTGTACTTCTTCCCATTTTAACATTTTTCTCATTTTCTTTTCCTTTTGCATTGCCTTTCACTTCCTCCTCTGCCATTCTTTCCTCACCCTTGCCTATCTTCTGCTCCTGCTTGCTCCCCTCCTCCTCCTCGTGACCCTTCTCCTCTGGGTCTCAGCTGTTGCATTTATGAAAACAAGACACTCGATTATGTTCAACTCATCGTTGTCCAAGCTCTGTCGGAAACCTCATAATTCCAGCACGGCTTACATCGACCCAACAACTTCTGATACGAGGCTTGAAGGATGATTGCACTTTAAAGGTGTGTGCGTTGTGTATTGTGTCAGTTGAGCTGGGGTTGGTGGACAATTGATCACCACGATTGGCTTGCAAACAACAAGTTGCCATTCTAAACATGAGTTATACGTCCGTCCAAGGGGAGCAGGCTGATTGGGTTATTCAATACCCTGGTCCTGCTGTGGTTAAATCTGAAATGGAAGGGGTCTAAGTGTCAGTGCTGATTCTGTTTTGCCTGCTGAACATTACAGGTAATGACATTTTTGCTTGGACACGGTGTGTCACTTGGTCACTGAGATCGTTTTAAAGGTAGAAGGGGGGGGGGGGGGGGTATCAACTAAGAAAGACCTTTGATGTTAACCTTGGGTTTTACACATAAGAGGCAAAATTATTAAAACCTCCCAGAACACCTTACTTCTACTTCTTACTATTAAACCCCAAAGCAAAGTTTCATTTAGTTCAATTAGTATTTTGTTTGTGTGTGTGTTGTTCTTTGTGCGACTGACACTGATTTCAAGTGGGATAGGGTTCGATGCATATTATTATTAGATACGGTTGTCTTTTCTTGCTGCTGCTCACAGTGTTTCATTTCTTTTGAGGGTTTTCGCTAATGCTAGCTGCTCCAGGAGACAGGTATTGTTATAAGCTAGTTTGAATCTCAGGTGAAACCAAGTTAGAGATTTGATTTTGAGAGACTGAATCATTGCAGTTTGTTGCATAATGGTATTCTGTGTTCATGCTGATTCGGCCAAGCCAACCCTTTTGCGTATTTATTTTGGTTTTTTAGACATTTTTTAAGACAAATTAAAATACATTTTTTCTAATTATATATTAAAATTGTTCTTGTTATGGCAGCTTATGCAAATCATATATTGGTGATAATGCCTCAGACCCACTGCAAATTAATTTACTGAATAGTTTTATTTTGGAGGTTGAAGGAGCTGTATGGTTTTCTCTTTTTTCTACCACCGTCTTTCTTCTATCACCTTATTACTTTGGGTATTGAGATTGCAATGAATTGCTGCCAACTGTATTGCTGTTAAAGGTGAGTTCCCTGAACATAAAACCAAGAAAGTCTATGAACAGCTTTAACCACAACCACTCTACCTTATATAAAGGGTGGCTGTAGCTCAGGAGGTAGAGAGGTCATCTACTGATTGGAAGGTTGGTGGTTTGATCCCTGTTTCCTTCAGTCTGCATGCCAAATATCCTTGGGCAAGATACTAACTATGCATCCATTGGAGTATGAAGGTGTGAATAGTGGATAGAAAGAATAAAAGAAAGTGTGAAATGGTGAATGTGGCATGTCGTATAAAGTGCTTTGAGTTCTCTGGGAGAGTAGGAAAGCGCTATATAAGAATCAGTCCATTTACCAATACAGCTGTAGGTTAGATGCAAAATTAAGGCTTTTCAATGTAATTAATAAAATTATTATTTAAATTTATTTATGTTTTTTAAAATTTTTTATTGCACTTTATTTTAGAAATCTTTAAGCTTTAAGCTCTCACTCCTGTCTTATCCGTGGGCCAGAAAAGATTAGGTGCTTATGTTATACAGCTATAATGTATCTGAATCAAGAGGATGATAACGATGCTGAAACTGCATGCATCTGGGAATAAGTGTTGCAATATTGTATTTGCTTTTTATCCCCTCACACTTACATGGATATATGATGGGTGAGAGAGGAGGAGGAAGACATGAAGCTTGATCGAGGAGGGAGGGAGGAGAGTGACGGTGATGGGGGGGTGTTGTTGATTGTTTCTCATATTTCAAGAGTGGTCCCGCAGACAGATCTCCATACAAACCCACAGGGTGCTCGGGGCTCTGTGTGTCTGTCAGTGGAGCCAAGGAGGGTGGGAGGGCTTTCTATAACTCATAGATTGCCAGTTCCTCATCTTTTTCTCTCTTAATTATCATCTTTTCCCCCCCTTCTGTTTGTGCTTAACATCTCTTGCTTTGAGTCTAACTTATCAAGGAAGGTCTGCGTAAATATGATCAGCATCAGTTTACAGCACACTAGAGGACATCAGCACTGGAATTGAATCCAAACTGACATCGGAGTTCAGCTATTATTTCTAAAAGGTAAGAATATCATTTTGTAGTTTAAAATGTTTTGTGCTTTGTAACTCTGTATTTCCCTGTATTAATAGCATTATATATCCATTATATCCTGTGTTGTTAGTAAAAAAGAAAAATTAATTAATTGCAATTTAATTACAATAATTTGATGTGATCCTTTTGAAAAGATTTAGAGAAAAACAAAAACAAAAAAACACATACACTTTCACATAAAAAGTATTTTTGTGACATAATTTTAAACCAAAATTAAATCTGGAGTACAACATGTTGGTAGATAGTGTGCATCATCAACATACTAGGCCATTCTGCAAGTAAAATGGTTATCAGCACTTGTGAAATAAAACGAGCATGCTGTGATGACCTTGTAGACATGCTCCCCCATCCCTTCTTGTTACCCTCAGTCTGAATCAAATGACTCTGTTGTGTTTTCTCTTTCTCTCTCTTATGCCACATTTAATTTTTTTAAAAATATGTATATCTTTGCTACAGTTTCAGTGTTTAAAAGCATCTCATATTGTTCTTAATCCTTAATTTTCATCCCAGTGATCCTTTTGATGATTTTTATACTTGAATCAAAAACCTTATTCTTCACAAACGGAATAAAAAAAAACAAACTCATTTTTTTCTGTCTCATTTTGTGCTCAAGACTTGTCAGCTTTACCTACCGAGATTTCAACTATTACCATTTTGCACCGTGATGTCCTCAGTTGTAGCCCCAGAAAAACCCACCTCCAACACGATGGGTCCAAAAGAGGTCGGTACAGATCTAAGACACACAAGGCTGTTACTGTGCAAAGGTCTCAATTTATGAAATGACTGCATTTGCTCTCTCATCTGTGTGACTCATTATATTGTACTAAACTATAAAGTGCTAAAGATCAGCATTATACAAATATGATGCTTTTTTTAAAGAATGACAAAAATGGTAAAAATAGTACAAATAATAGTATTTTACAGTACATTTTTAATACATCACCATGAATAACATTTCTTAAGGTGAATGTGTTTGTAATATTCCATTCTGCATTATGCATGATTGATTTTAAACTTGGTGACCCTTCAGGTGGAGCTGATACTTGTAAAGGAACAGAATGGGGTTCAGTTCACATCGACCACCTTAGTGACTCCAACTCCGACTCAGACTAACCCCAGTGGGGAGGAAGAGAGGGAGACCTGGGGAAAGAAAATTGACTTCCTCCTGTCCGTGATTGGATTTGCTGTGGACCTGGCAAATGTCTGGAGGTTCCCTTATCTCTGCTACAAAAATGGAGGAGGTGAGACTGATGAAGAGACTGATGTGAGGAAACTGTTTTTCTTTCTTTCTTTCTTTCTTTCTTTCTTTCTTTCTTTCTTTCTTTCTTTCTTTCTTTCTTTCTTTCTTTTTTTTGCCCCAGTCCAGGGGATTAGTCTGCCACATTGAGAGGGGTAGGAGGGCATAAACATGGTGACTGTGCTGAGCAAAGGCAAATAAGAAAAATAATGAAACAGAGAGAGAAGAAGGCAGAGAAAAGGAGGAATTAGTTACAGGCTAGAGTACTTTATGCATGCATGTACTACATGCACATGTTTGTGTGTGCTTCAGATCTGTGTGTATGATGGCCGTTGTTTTCGTCTTATTTCAATCCTTTACAGAGATCAAAATAGGGGAAAAACCACCACAGCTGTTCTGAATAGATTAGCTCTAACAATCAGTGTCACTAATTATGGCTGTTTAACATAGAGCTCTCATTATGTTTAAGAGCTGTAAATGATGCTGCAGCTATGGTCAAGGCTAACACACAGCCTTTCACGTCGCTAAGTCTAATATGTATGTAAGGAAATATGACAAAAGTTCTGTCAGAGGCATAAACTTTATCTTCAAAGACAAACTACACTTTTATATATGAGCCCCCTCTTTTGAAAATTGTGTTTTCATTTTATTAGAATAGTCAATTATTGGAGTAAAGAGGGCTGTCTATCGTACAGTGGCAGTTTGACATAGAAAGAAAAATGTAAAAATACTAAATACTACATTTTCATAATCTGCGTTGACACTGCATATGATCCTGTAAACTGGCACTAAACTGATGCTGTTCTTTGAATTTACATGTGTGAACATGTCTGCAAGACATAAGTAAATAAATGTATTTATTTTTAAAATTGTGTGTGTGTGTGTGTGTGTGTGTGTGTGTGTGTGTGTGTGTGTGTGTGTAGGTGCATTTCTGGTGCCGTACCTGTTTTTCATGGTGATAGCAGGCATGCCACTCTTCTACATGGAGCTGGCTCTGGGTCAGTATAACAGAGAGGGGGCAGCAGGAGTCTGGAAGATATGTCCCATATTTAAAGGTAGGAAAGTAAAATGTATGAAGGTAAAATCAAATGTGACAGACCCTTGCTCACATATGCAAACACTCGAGGATATACGCACACCCTCTTAGGAATATAATAAATGTATCATGGGACGAGTTACATTTTTCTGTATGTCCATCTGCCTACATGGCTGTCTGTCTGCTAACATTCTCCCTTTAATCCCTACGTGTCTTTCTGTCTGCTTGCCTGCCCACATGCCTGCCTGTCCACATGCCAGTCTCTTTTGTCTGCTTGTCTCTGAGCTGAGCAGCGACAGGCATTGTTTATCCCTCCCGGAACATCAGGTTCTGCTGGCACTCACATGGAAAGCAAATGAAAATTGGGCTTTTAGACTTTTATTCTGATTGTCCGCATCCTTTTGTGTCACCCAGTGGCAGGTAACACTGGCTGATGCTTGTTCTGGGTACTTTTCAACACACCGTTAAGCAAAGCGCAGTTCAGGAGAAATGCCATCCAAACATACACTAATGGAGAAACAAACATGAAGTCCGACTCACGTTTCTAAGCAAAGTCATGAGTTGAAAATATAATGATACACTTTACTTGGCTCTGTTTTTTACGCTTTTTAAACAAGCTTTAATTTGTGTGCATTCATCCGTCGCTTTCTCTGAATTCCCTTTGATTTTTTAGAAGAAGTTATCTCTGATAACAGCAGACCATCTGTTGCTCCACAGTGAGAAGCCATAAGGCTGTCTTGTGTGGCATCGTGCCCTTGTTGGTCTGAAGGTGGCCCGCAGTGTGTACGTGTTGCTTCGTGTTTTTCGTCTATGTGTGTTCCTTGGAGCATGTGCCGTCTGTCAGGGACCACACAGAGTACGTTGACGTTCTAATCACACGCTTCACTCTCTCTCTGTCTCTCAGCAGGGGGATAACAGTAATTATTCAAATACACGTACACATGCCCGTATTGACAGTAATTATTCTGATCAAAAAGCTGGTTTCCTCCCAGGATCAATCCATTTGAAGAAAAAAGGACTTGGAAAGGGTTGGTGAAGGGAGATTGAGAGATAGCACGGCCGCATGTGGCGCTAATAAGAGACATGGCTCCCTGGACAAATATCACATCCACATTACAAAGAAATCAATAAGGCACAGTTGCAGTTATGCTTCCTAGCAAAGGTTAACATTTAAATACAGCCTTAGAAGAGTGGACATTGTTTCTGATTTGCAGAAAGGGTAGATGGATTGATAATTAAGGCATAAAGAGGCAGCGTTTGAAGGTTGTTTCTTTTTTTGTGAGACTGCAGGCATGTAGCACTGGCTACTCTGGCTACTGTATACTCACAGTGTGCTTTATGGTGTGCACTAACAATATGTTATGTCTGGTCACGAGAAAGACAGTAATATTATTAGTATTAGTAGTAATATTCTTCAGTATTGTATCCTTAGTGTCTATGATACATAACTTATGTTTCCCTCAACAGGTGTAGGCTTTACAGTGATCCTCATCTCCCTCTATGTTGGTTTCTACTATAACGTCATCATCTCATGGGCAATGTTCTACCTCTTCTCCTCTTTCACCGGCGAGCTACCGTGGGTTCATTGCAACAACACGTGGAACAGTCCAAACTGCTCCGACTGGGCTGACAACGGCTCAGTCAGTGACATTTACAAAGCCACCCCGGCTCAGGAGTATTTTGAGTAAGTTGGCCTGATCTTCAGCTTTAGCACACTATTTGTAAGGAGTAAAAAAGGTTGCTTAGATAGTCCTGCACATGTCTACTGCATGAGGTATGATGTGTTTGGTTGGAGTGCAGTAATGGAATGCCTTTGCAGCCTAAATAGCTGAGATATATTATAACAGAGAATCAGAAATGCACAGTTTGGCTGCATTTAGCCAATATTGCCTTCCTTTATGAAGCTGACCAGGTGTCTCCTATTTCAGCAAGTGAAAGGGGTTGTTCTGCTGTGACAGATGCAGTATTTCATCCACGTTAGATAAAATGGCAGTGGGCTATTTATGCACAACCACCTGCAGACAATTTGACTATATCAGCTGAAAATTGGCTGATCTTATTTAGTCTCATCTGTTAGGCTGCCTCTAAATTTATGGATCAAGGCAAAAACAATGTCCACTGAATTTAGTCTTTAACGTGACACATGCTTGGTAACTATCTAGAATAAAGTAGACTTTGAACGTTGTCACCTTTAGGCAGTTTTCCCATCTTAGCTGCCATTTGTGATAATGTAATTCATTATAATGCATTATTTTCAGCACTTGCAACAGATGTAGCGACACTTGGTGCAGCATCTGGTCAGACAGCCTGAGGTCTCAAATCTCCCTTTAGGTGAAGCTCAAGTATCATCTTTCAGAAACAGGGACTGGATGTAAAGCCAATCTTATGAAGGGTATCTGGAGCCTAGTTTATACTTCAGTTTCTGATATGAATAATAATATTATAATGAACTTTAGTCATTTTTATCTTGATTGCAGCAGTTATTATGATTACATCTGGAATCAGTGAACCCTGAATATCCTACTCAGTACATACAGTACTGTATGTACTTTAGATGTGTGTGTTTTAGTAATGGTATTTTACGTCCTGTAGTTTATATGGAACATATTTAAACATATATTTAATTGGTGTTGATACATTTTCATGACAGAAATAATAAAATAGGTTATTTTTTTTCTTTTTAAATGTCTGGAGAGAAGTCAACAGAGGTGTTGCTTTACCTTCTGTTGCATATGTTCTTTTTATTCTTTTTTTTAAGACGCTAAGCTCTCGTCAGAAAAAAAGGGAACCCTTTGGATTTAGTGCAGTAACTATGGTAACTAAAAAACTCAGAAATTAGCTACAATGTTAAGCCCAGTGCAGACGATGGATTGGTGTCAACAATGTGTGACATGAAATTCTGGTGACAGCTTTTTAGGCCAGTATTCTTGAGCTCATCCTGTCTCTTCACACCTCTGTTAAGCGAAGTCTTTCTAAATTTGAATGTGCTCATACATACAAGACAGTCAGTGTACACTAAATGGTGATTTAGGAGTCACCATGCCTCTTGCTTGAATGTTCTCCTTTCTCAGAAGGGCAGTACTCCATATCCAGGACAGTAACGGCATTGATAACCTGGGTCGTCCACGTTGGCAGCTGACTTCCTGTCTAGCTGTGGTTATTGTTCTGCTCTACTTCAGTCTCTGGAAGGGAGTCAAGACTTCTGGCAAGGTAACATATAAGATAGCAGACATTAATTACTGTTATATTTGCAAAACTAAAAATCTAAGTGAGTCATGGTGCACAGTGACTTTAACAGCATAGCAGTCAAATGCAGCACCATCTTTAAATGCATGATTGTTCTGCATGCATGTATCTTTTTCTTGTGTGTATCATGTGAGTGTGTGTGTGTGTGTACCTTGTGTGACTCTTTCAGGTTGTGTGGATCACAGCCACAATGCCCTATGTGGTCTTAACTGTGCTGCTGCTCCGCGGAGTCACCCTGCCTGGAGCCATTGATGGCATTAAGGCCTACCTCTCCGTGGACTTCCTAAGACTCTGTGACGCCAAGGTGAGCGCCAAAAGAAGAAAGAGGAGACACAAGTGAAGTGAGAGTGACAGTGTTCCACAAGAAGAAGATATAGTATGAGGGGAAATACTGTGGCTTTATTTACATTTTCACTTGTATTTCCTGTATTTAATTTTTACACTTGCATGTAAAGAGACTCCAATACTAAAAAATGAAAAATGCACAACTACAACAATTTTTTTAAAATATCATACTACTGTGCTTAACAGGAGTTCTCATGGCAGGGAATTGTAACTTGTACCTGTTGCTTGACATCCAATGCAAAGCCAGTGTATAGGTCAAAACCAACACATACTGCAACAACTAACGCTGATAAATTTAGCATTTAAAGTCCTAGATCTTGATGAATGATATTCTTATCAACCCAAAATGTGATATAACATAATCCAAGAAAGTATTTTATAGCTGTAGATTTGTTGGCATAGTTATGGATTTTCTGAGATAAATAACCAAAACAGAAAAAAACAAAACAACAACTCAGAAAAAAGGGTAGAAAATACAGGCTGTATATAAAAGATGGAAGTGGCCATCAATAAAAGAAAGTCTAAATCTGTGTTTTATCTTAGTTTATTTTATTTTAGTCTAGTTTAGTTTAATTATGGTTCCACAAAGAGTGATTTAGACAACAGACCTGCTCACACACAAAAAATGTTGACACATAAAATTCTGAGCTCAAGTCCACAGATTAAGAGAACCCGAAACAGCGATAACAGAAAAAAAGCATAATGAAGTTTTATTTGCTTAACAAACAAGAAGCATAACAAGAGCATTGGGCTCTACTATTGCTATCCTCTATGTCTACTGTTAAATTAACCCTTTAATTTTATTGTGCCAAAAGCCTGAATGTGGAATTATTTTAGTGCAAGTAAACACAGCATTGCTACCTTCCCTGGAGGCAATAAAGAAATTTGAGAAAACTACTTGTGTCACTCATTTCAAATATTTTTCTTATCCATGAAACCTCCTATCACAATATAAATATCTAATTTAACTTAACACTAGGTGTTGAGGGTCCCAATAAATCCACATGCGTGACTAAAGGATTCATTTATGATAGCGAAAGCAAGGACAGAGATTGAGAGATGCACGGGAGCAATTGGAGAATTAGATTAGATAGATGCATGGAGCAGTAATTTGCAAAATTACCCCCCGTATTCACAAGCGTCTTTCATCTGCTGCTGTTGAATGAGTTTCCTGCAATTATCTCTAATAATGGCTTTTTTCCTCTCCTGTGCCTTTTGTTTGCCGCTTCACACAAGTGCGCTTGTTCTTTCTCTCCCCAGGTCTGGATTGAGGCAGCAACGCAGATCTGTTTCTCGCTGGGAGTGGGGTTTGGTGTGCTAATTGCCTTTTCCAGCTACAACAAATTCAGCAACAACTGTTACAGGTACGGATACACGGGGAGAGGCAGGTGGGAATTCACGGAGGCACACGGAGGTGGGGAAGCTGATTCTGCAAGCACACATGCAACATAAGCAGGTGAATTACAATAACCTTTGAAGCTCCTTGAAACCCTCTATGTCTTTGACACCAAGCTGCGCAGCAGACTACTTTAGATGTTACACCAATCAAAACTGTTGCACTCTTTGAAAATCATCTGCGACCCACAGGTGGCTTTTATCTCCCCCGTTTTGCCCTTTAAAAAAATGCTTCTGATAACTAACACTTCGAGGATTCCATAAAAGCATAAACTCGCTTTTAACGTACCATTTAACCTTAAAAAGGTTATTGCTGTTTTGTTCTTTTTTTTTTTTAATGAAAAGAACAACTCACTAGTTTGTCACATGATGCAAGATACTGAAAATCTGACAGAGCAATCTATCTAGATCTAGATCAGTCAAAGGTTTCCTAAGCTGATGTCAAGCCTGTACATAATTTTTTTTTAAGTGCATCCCTGATTCACAGCTGGTCTGGTCAGTTATGTGGATATTGACTGTTTGCTGGCTGATGATATATTGACAAAGTGTTTTACATTCTTATTATGGACTATCGTGTTTCTGCCTTCTTTTATTGATCCAGGGACGCCATCATTACCAGCTCCATCAACTCTTTAACAAGTTTCTTCTCTGGCTTTGTGGTTTTCTCCTTCCTTGGGTACATGTCCCAAAAGCACAACGTGGCTCTAGACAAAGTTGCAAGAGACGGTATGATTGTTTATTGTTGATTATGCAAAGCTTTTTAAACTGTTTAATTTTGAGTTTAAAATGTCATAAAACTGACGGGAAGGCTATAAGGCTGTTGATTTTGGCTAATCTACAACATCCATTTTTGTTCTACCTCCTCTTTTACTTTTATTTTATATTTGCTAGAAGGGGAAATAGTTTGAGCACTACATTTTGTTTTGCGCTGCTGTTCACCTTTGCTCTTTTTTTCATGGTTTTTGTGCTCTTTTAGGCGCTGGATTAGTGTTTGTCATTTACCCCGAAGCCATTGCAACACTACCCGGGTCATCAATTTGGGCAGTTATCTTCTTCATCATGCTGTTGACTCTGGGCATTGACAGTGCAGTGAGTATCCACACAGACACTCACAGTTACATCCCTTTGGTCAGCCAAATAGCATACCTTTTCTGTGCCAAATTACTGTTTTTCATTACTCTCAAATATATAGTCTAGGAGCAGTAACTATCCAAGCATCGACGGGCCTCTTCAGTGACTTAACAGCTCAGGACTGACTTTTTCTTTCTTTCTAACTGCTGTGTTTTTTGTTGTAGATGGGTGGCATGGAATCAGTGATCACGGGACTAATTGATGAATTCAAATTCCTCCACAAGCACAGAGAGCTGTTCACCCTCTTTATTGTTGTTTCCACTTTTCTCATCTCCCTCTTCTGTGTTACAAATGTAAGTCTCTTATTGAGGAGTCTGTGTTTAATGGCATGCACATCACGTTAGTGTGCTAGTTAGAATTTATCCTTGCGCTGTGGTTAAACTCTAGTGTTTGCATACGTACAGACATAATATCTGCAAAACTGTCTAAAAACAAGGTAACAGTAGAAAACTTACAGGCATTATTTTCTTTCTCTCCTCTTCCTCTCCAGGGAGGGATGTATGTGTTTACTCTGCTGGACCACTTTGCAGCAGGAACATCGATTCTGTTTGGAGTGCTTATTGAAGCCATCGGTATAGCGTGGTTCTATGGTGAGAAAGATGGACTAAAGAAAAGAGGCAGGGGGATGATTTTTTTTCATGGCCAACAAAGCTGATGCTTTATTAAGGGTTTGATGAGAAATCTTTTCGCATAAGTCATCTGTGCCTCAATGCAACATATTTCTATTAGATGTAAGAATATTGCTGCCAGACAATCCATTCCTACTGGCCACTTCACTCTCTGACCAAATCTCTACCCAAGTCACAAGCATATACAGTACCTGTGGTGCTTGCAAGATGAAGACGAATTCTAATCATTGCCCGTGTGAATCTTTGTGCTCAATCAGCAGTGATGAAGAACTATGTAAAGAAAATTGTATCTTGGGAACCGGCAGGAATCAGCTGCCTCATATCTAGATCGCAGTCTCTTGTGTGCAAGTCAAACTCTCTCCATGTGGCCAGATTCTTATGATACTCCATTTAACATAATTTTTGTCAATAACAAATTAAATTATTTGTGAATGACATCAGACAGAGGAAGAAAATAAAAAAAAATTATTATATTTACAGGGTAAGAGGCACTGTATAGAAAGACACCTCTAGTTTTGGTAGGAGCTCATGAAGTAAAAATATTAGACCCCTGTGTGCTCTTTAGTGACCTCTTGTGGTTCTGTAGATAATTGCAGTAATGATAGCCATCTGGGTCCCCCCCCCCCCAGAGGGAAGGGGTAAGTCTATGTGTGTTTGATTTTTTTTCATGGATTTTCACCGACAGCAATAACAGCTTAAAAGAAAAACAAGCAAATTAAAAAATAATAATAATAATTGAGTGGAAATTCTAGACCCTATTCGGAAACACCAGCAGACAGAAAAACAATTTAAAGGTCAGAGACTGAGTTTCTTGTCTAATGTCTAATAAGTATGACTATGAAGAGGTGCATAAAGGACTAAATACTAAGCAGGCCCCAGGCAATGAGGTCAACATATTGCCCCACTTTGGTGGGTCCTGACCTTGGCAAGTCAGATAAATCAAGCCTAAGGCTTTAGGGGGCCTTTTTCTGGCTCTTTTCCCCCCAATACTCTTGACTGCTGACAGAAATGCTTGACCCCGGCCACTGTGGTCTTTTGATCTGCACTCCACTGCATAAGTACATCTAGCAGTGCGGAATACCTGGCAGTCGTTCCGGATCTATTCCTCTGCGGTGAGAGATGCCTTCAGGACAGGAAGGCAAAAAGGCAAAATACAGCCAAGGAATAAGAGAAGCAAAATCATGACAAAGGTGAAAAATGGTGCAGCAGCTCATAATGGTTAGCTTTGCAGAATGACGTTGGTTAATGCAAATAGTTTAATGGTATGCTGTATTTTTGCTATTTTTACTGATACCTGATAACCTCTGGTATTACAGTTTTTTTTGTATTAGACTTAACTTTCAATTTAAATGTATACACATGGAGCATGAACACACACCCTGCGTTGATAATGCTCATACCAAAATTTCTCTTGGAATTGTGCAGAGAGAAAGACAGAGAGATTGTTCTTCTTATGCTCCAAGCTAATATACAGTACTGTAACTCTGCTTTTCTTTAACCATGTCATGGTAATATTGAGTATTTCTGTGTGTTTTAGGAGTGGACCGTTTCAGCGATGACATTGAGGAGATGATTGGCCACCGACCAGGCAGGTACTGGAGGCTATGCTGGAAGTTTGTCAGTCCCTGCTTCCTCCTGGTGAGTTATACAAACCCCAGCAAGTGAAAGTTAAAAAATGTGAAATCAAAAGATGCATAAAACTTAGACTGTAGTTTGATCTGATTCTCCTCTCATCAGTGTTTTTTTTATCATGATAACCAAACAAAGTTTGACTTTTAAACAGAGAATTTAGTTTTCCACAGACAACATGTGACCTCAATACCAGAAATAAAAAAGCATGTTTAATTTTGCATCTAAAAAAATCAACAGACCTGCTGAATGAATAAAGTAGCTTTTCAACCCCCATACATTAACCCTATCATTATCTCACTGCTTAGCTTTTGATTCACATTCACACTGAGTATAAATCAGATTGTTCATATCCTCTGCTTATGTCTTGCAGTACACTCACACAACTATATGTCAGCAGCAAAACACTGTTACTACAGCATCTTCTTCCAAATACGTACACAAAGGAAACAACTTTACTGGATATTATTATTCCCTAGTCTCTCATCTTTCCTGGGGTGGCTAAGGCATGTGATTCACTCATCATGAGAATGAATGATTGAGTTCATTTCTTACTATGCTTTCCATTTTAACATCAGCCACAAGTGTTGTCTTGCAATAATCTTACCTCCTTTTAATCAGTGGTTTTTCAGGTCATGTGTGTTCATAAATCTCTTTCCCATAGTTCATGGTTGTGGTGAGCTTTGCCACATTTAACCCCCCAAACTATGGCTCCTACATGTTTCCTGCATGGGCTAACATGCTTGGGTGGTGTCTGGCCATGTCATCAATGACCATGGTGCCTCTCTATGCCATCTACAAACTGTGCACACTGCCTGGAAAGTTTTGCGACGTAAGTCTATAAGCTCCAAAATCTTTTCAGATGATTCTTATCCATACTAATCTTCCATCTTTAGCTGCCTTTGTCATGATGGAGCTCTTTCTTGATTAATTAAGTGGAGTGTATGACAAGAGTTAATTACTCTTTTCCCTTGAACAGAGATTGGCTTATGCCATCACCCCAGAGACAGAGCATCATCTGGTAGACAACGGGGAGGTCCGGCAGTTCACTGTAAGAGTTAATTCAATCATACTTTATGGTAATTTGTACGGGAGCACAGTACTGTAATTTATTTCTTTGACGCATTGCACTTTTCCCCCCCCCCACAGTTGCATCACTGGTTGGTGGTCTGAGGGCTACAGAGAGAGTGGGAAAGAAAGAAAGAGAGAGAGTGCGAGAGAGAAAAAGAGAGAGGATGACTGCATGGACACTGAGTGAATGCATGCACAGTAAATGTCCAAGGAACAAAGAAGAGGAGAGCAGTTTATTTAAAAACAATGATAATGGTGGTGGGAAGTTTAAAAGTGCCAAGAAAAAAAACCACACACACACACACACAATGAAATCGTAGTGTTCTTTAATTTTGTGTGAAGCTGTGCATTGGACATCTCCACCATTTAATTACTGCTAGTGAATGGGATTCAGTTAAACAGTTCATGTGGTGTTCAGCCTGTTCTTTTCCATAAATGCAAAGGTCCCTGAATGCAGCTTGCGAAGTAGCAGTGTGAGAAATGTTCTTGGATATTTTTGCATTAGCCATTCCCAATAACGACCAATGAAAGCTCCAAGAAAATGAATGCTGTATGTTTAGATGCCCATGGACATTTGTCAACATGACAACTGTGGAAGATGTTGAGGTGCTACACACAAACAATGTCACGTTTTATTTATGTTGGTTTGTTTCATTTTCAGTTAGCTGATAAAGTTCAAACAGCATGTGGCCTTTATTTTCATTACCTTTATGTTTTTATTGTTGTTATTGTTCTGGGTGAAAAATCTTCAAATATTCAGCGCTCAGAAATAATTGAAATGCTGAGCGCTCAAAGTTTTACTGAATCCCAGTCCATATTATATTAATGTCGCTATATATCTGTTTGCTGTTTCTGTTAAAAGACTGTTATGAAGTTAGGATTCCTGCAGAGCATATTTCACCAGGTTTTTACTTTATTTCCAATTCCAATATTGCATTAAACTAAAATGACATGAGAGTAAAAAGGAGCTTTTACTCTGAGCTCATTCACTTCGCATCACAACGTAATTCTTTAGGTTAAAAATCACAAAATACGCTGAAGATAAAACTGTCATTTATTACAGCTGCCCTGGAGTCACATGAGCTCAATGCCAATTCTAAAGTTTAAAAGAACGTACCGATAGACAAAAAAAAAAAAAAGCATTAGCCACGCTGCTGATTTAATCGACCAAAGAGCACAGTGAGTTAAAAAAAAAATTCAGATATCTCGTCATCTAATGAGAATATTTTGCCAAGGGATGTACTTTCTTTTAAACTGTACACAGCTCATCTTAGAAGATCATTAACTCTTTACACATTGTAACAAATCGTGTCCCCACCCCTTCCTCAAAAGTTTCAGGTTGTGATTTGGCGACAATGACTGTCACATTTCCTCCAGAAAGCATAAAGCTTTAATTTCACAGTTTACACAGTCTTAACCAGTATTTCAAGACTGTTTGAAAGCTGCTTTTTATTGAACTGCAAATAAATAGTGTGTAATGTAACAAACTGGTATATCTGTGTAAGTAAATGTAATGTAGAGAGCCTTGTATTGTACTGTATGATATTAAATAACTGCAAACACACAAACGCACATATATTCATATAAGATTTACATACATTTTCTTCCTCTTGCAAACTCTTTCTGTTTAATCAGAAAACAAGTAATCCTTCCCAAACAGGTCAATAATGACTTGTTATCACTCCTTATGGTACATGTAACACTATGTCCCAAATTGTATGCCTGTGCTGCTGTACTGTGCCTTGTGGTGTTTACAACTGTATAATTTTGTTTTGTACTGTCAAATAAAGTATAATTAATTCAATTTAAATATACCTCATTGTTTTCTCTTTTAACCAACAGCAACAACAATAACGATAATACTTTCTTTTCCTTTCTTTATGGCACTGTGATGGCTTTATAGAAGTTAGCACCTAAATAATTTTTTTAAGTAACTGCTGATCAGTGAAGCTATTACTTTAATATTAAATAAAAATGATGTAATCTGGTATGATCATTAGGAGCACAAATGTCAGGGTTCCACTCGAACAATTTTGTGTACAAAAACCAGAAGGTTTATTGATCCCTCATAATGTTGTCTTCGGTATTCCAAAAGAGACATTTAGCCATCTACCCTCCAGGCATGTCTGTATTCAAGTGATTTATTCTAACTAAACAGATAACCACTAAACTGAAAAACATAAACACAGCCCGCATGTTGTGAAAAGCACCGATAATTGAGCTCTTTCAAGATTGGTCAGCGTGACCCAGACTCTGTGGTGTTCATTACTGTAACAAGTGCGTTAGACAAATGGTTTCAGAGGCAGTCCACAGAAACATAATATTCCTTATCCACCAAGACAAACATTTGGGTACAATTGATGATTAAAAAGCACGATCTCTCAAAAGAAATCAAAAGTTTAACTTCCTGGTTATTAAATGACACTGTAAGGGTTGATTTGTCATTCAGAATGAAAAGATGATTAATTCACTGCAATTTCATTGTTTATTAGACTTTACTTAGTTACTTACAGTTTGCTAATTGATGTGTACTAATGATGGGAAGCACTAATGTAACATTCTACATTCTGCATTTGTTAAAGATTCCCAAATGTTGTTGTTTTAAAATAAATGTTTCATTAGTGTTCAGTGCATCTGTCCTCATTTCTAAGGCATCATATATCATAGTTTTATCAAAGCTTAGCATGTTTTAAAATTATTCAATTCATTTAAATGAGGAAATAGATCACGAGAGTACATGACATTTTACAATGTGTCATTATTTATTTAAAAAATCTAAGTCAAAATGCAAAAACAGCATGTGAAAGCTAAGCACCTCAGTTTTTCATGCAATAATTTTGCATTTTAGCTTAGTTTTTGTTAAATAAATGATGCCGTTGTTATGTATTGTTATTATGCAATTTTAGACCCTGCTAAAGGACAGATGATCTTTTTATGATTCCAGATATGTAAAATCTTAGAATCGACAATGGGTACACTTTATTCTTACCCTGAGTGTATATATAAATATGTATGGGACACTGAGCATAATGAAGAAGTTCTGGGAATCAGAATATGTATCTTTAAATATTTAAATTTGGCTAGTTTGCCTTCAAGGTTATTTTCTCAGGCATGTAGAGAAGTCCTGTTCATTAAGCAATTTCACCACAGACCTGAAACTTGCACCAAACAGCTTTTGCTCATGAAGAAACTAGATCATCATCCATTGCTGTCCATAAGAAAGTAGTGATCAATAGCACTATCACTGGTATTAATTAACTTCTACACATTATAGCTGGATAAACTGAAAACTACTACTACTAATAATGATAATAATAAAATATAAAATACTAGCAGGTACTATATATTCATGACATTGCCATCTATCCATGGGAACACAAGGCGGTAAATGACAACTAGCAGGTATGACAGCAAAATTGAGGTAAGAACTGGTCCTCAAATCCACAGTGGTAATTTGAAGATGGGAAACAGGTGTAGTAACTGAACCCAGGTGGCAAATGATTCAGCCACACCTCCAGCCAGAGCAGATATTTAGGTTCTTGAGAGCCCTAGTGCACCATCTGTATGGGCAGGGCAATATGGACCTGTAGAGCAAAAGGAGGTCTGCACAGACCCTCATGCTAACCATCTCATAAAAGGAGGACGTTTACATTGTTCTTGATTCTTCCTCAGTTTCAAGAGTATTTAAGACATGCTGAAGTGCTGTCAGTGGCTGAGTAGTAGACAGAAGTGGCAAAAGTACAGATGTTCTTTATTTGAGTAGAACTAAGTAAAGAATATCTGTACTTTTGATACCAGTGTCAAAAAACACTACAATAAAAGCTGAAGTGCTGATTCAAGTAATTGGTAATTTGGGTAATTTGGTAATTTATTCCAACATGTGAACAATATACAAGTACATTTAGAAAAGAAAATAAGAAAGAAAAAAATACTATACAAATTACATAAAAAAAAGTTCTGATTAATTTACATGTTGAAAGGGAGTGGGAAGAAGTAAACACTTATTTAATCCCACCCCTTTGCCATAAATGATCAGTTAATATTTAGTCAGCTTCCTTACTGATATAATTTGTAATAAAAATAGTGAACAGATTTCTGATATACTATATACTATAATATCACATCATGAGTTTTTTTGTCTGTTTGTTTGTTTGTTTTTTAAATAGCAACATTCACTTAATTTAAATATTTTCCTTTTCTTTATAGTTCGAGAAGATCATATTTTTATAACTCTTTTTGAACAGTTTTATGTTTGGACATTGCTTTAATTCCATATTCAGACTGTTCCATAGTTTCACTCCATGAACAGAAACACAAAAACCTTTTCTTGTAGTACGTACCTTCATTGTTTTGAAGTTACAAAAACCCCTTAAATTACAACTTCCTTCTTTCAAAAAAAACATACTCTGAATATTACCTGGCAGGTCTTTATTTTTTGCTTTGAATAGAATTTGTGCTGTTTGGAATTTCACTAGATCATCAATTTTCAATATTTCAGACTGCAAAAATAGTGAGTTTGTATGTTCCCTATAACCTGCATTGTGGATGATTCGAATTGCTTTTTATTTGAAGAGTAAAAAGTGAATGTAATGTGGTTTTATAGTTATTGCCCCAGACCTCTGCACAATAGCTTAAGTATGGTGAAACCAGTGAACAGTAGAGAATATGAAGTGATGTTCTGTCGAATACCTGTTTTGCCTTGTTTAGTACTGGAATGCTTCGTGATACTTTGGAATGAATGTATCTTACGTGAGCTCTCCAGTTAAGTTTTTCATCTATTATTACCCCCAGAAATTTATTTTCACTGACTCTTTCAATATCAACACCATTTATTTGAATCTTTGCATTTGTATTTAAACTACTATTTCCAAATAACATAAGTTTAGATTTATTCAAATTTAATGATAATTTATTTTTATCAAGCCAGGACTTCACTTTACTTATTTCATTAGTCATATCCTCCAATAAATTCTGCAGATCATCACCAGAGCAAAAAATGTTTGTCGTCAGCAAAGACAACCATTTTTAATACTTTGGACACTTTACAGATGTCGTTAATGTACAAGTTGGAGAATTTTGGACCCAAAACTGACCCTTGGGGTACACCACAAGCAATGTCCATACATAAGGAACAACCATTTATTTTCACAAACTGCTTTCTGTCACTTAAATAACTCCGGACCCAATCTGAAACTACCCCTCTGACACCATAACGTTCCAGTTTTCTTATTAATATATCATGATCTATAGTGTCAAATGCCTTTGTCAAGTTTATGAATAACCCAGCCACATATTTCTTTTTGTCTATGGAATTTGTGATGTATTCTATTGAATCTAATAGTGCCGATGATGTTGATCTGCTTGATCTGAATCCGTACTGACTCTCAGTGAGTAGTTTATGTTTATCTATAAATTTTTACTGTCGGTTTTTAAACAGTTTTTCAAGAACTTTTGAGAATTGAGGTAGTAAAGAGACAGGCCTGTAGTTGGTGAAATGGTGTTTGTTTCCAGATTTGTATAGAAGTATAACTTTTGCTATTTTCATTCTGTCTGGAAATCGACCAGTTTGAAATGATAAATTACAGATGTATGGTTTTATAATAGCCTCAATGACTCTTTTAACCACTATCATATCAATATCATTACAATCCAAAGATTTCAGATTTTTACAGCAAGTGAAGTGAAAAAGTACAGGCTCTGAAACATACTTAAAATAAGAAAGTAGAAATAGCTCCTTGAAGAATATTTCTACCACCTATTTTTATGCAAAGTTAGCTGAACCTTTTGCTACATTAATGTAATAGTAATGTAATATTATTAGATAGAGTAAAATAAAGTTTGTATTCCTATCTGTAGTACACAGTTTTGCCTCTTTCGTCTCTTTCTATGTGACATACCCTGGTGATTAATACAAGAACAGGACTGTCTTTCATACGTTACTGGATCTTATCCCAGCTGTTAAAACTCCCATTAACTTAAAAAAAATTAAATGTTATCCTCAGAAATTGCTCAGATTTTCAAAAATAAAAGCCTTCACTTATTTATCATTTTATTATGATTCCTTAATGTGCCAGGTTTACAAAATAAAAGCACACATTTTTCTTAGTTACAGCACTTAACTGTTTTTGTATCAACTGCTATCTCTACTGATCCTTTTTAGCCAAACAAGCACTTTTGTACATTTACATTTTATTTGATATGGACGTAGATCCTTAATATACCTGAATTTCTACGTTTTCATGATGCCACCCGACTTCAGTTTCTCGCTAGTGTTATCAGGCAATGACAGATATTTGCCATCAAGTTTTTTCCAAATGTTGTCAAGCAAGGGCAATTGCAAAGCAATTTTGGCTGTGCAGGGATAGGGTTTAAAAGGTGCCATTATCACATCCGATAAACAACAGCAATTATGTATAATTTCATGTCTTGCCACTGATGTTGAGATTGAAAAAAGACATACATATACACAAGGAAAGGTGGAAGAAAATGGAATTTTGTTGTTTTGATGTGCACTGTGCTTATATTATTTGGGCTTATTCTTGATATTGTGTCTAATGGGATATACACATTCTGCAACTTTCCAGTCACTTTAACTGAAACTGTGTAAACCTTGTGCACTGAAAGTATTAAATAAACATGTCTTTTGAAAAAAAAATGCTAGGAACATAATCATTTTTCCAAATTAAAAAAGAGGTACTTTTAGCTGCTCCCTTATTTCCAAAGGTTTGTCATTTCCTGATGCAGCCCTCTCATTTGGAACCAGCATTAGGAGTATACTAGCTTGTGACCACCTGAGGCTGGGTTTGCATCTCCTCCCAGTCTCAAACTGGAGGTCTTTTATGTTCAAAGAATAAACGAATCAATTTAATTTCATAGCATACAGAAAACAAATAAACAAAGCGGTCACTGCCTGTAGTTAATTGTACATTTGAGACAATACTCTATAACTTCTTATGTCATGAGAGTATTGCTAAATGCATCACGTTTTCATGCACCATACTATTGTACTACTATGACATCACGGAACCAACAGAGGCAACCCTCTGTGAATGGATAAGTACACAAATTACTTTTTATTGCATAAAAATACTTTCTTTTGGCTTCTTATCTTGCAGGTGTGTGTTTATGATCCGTTATTTGGTGTCCACTGCCCTCTACTGGTTGGAAAAGGGCACTATATGCCACTATAAGCAGCCCATCAATGCAAGGTTACTTGTATATACAGTTCGGTTGCCAAAAAAAAAAAAAAAGAGAGCACAGAGCTTACTCATTATGAAGAGTTCAAATAAAGAACCTAACCCATTTTAATATAACTGACCTCATATCCTGTCTACTATGGTGTGTTTAAAAATATGATGCAAAACTTGGTGGTTTTTTGTTCCACTTCAAATTTCAGTATTCGGATAATAATCATACTAGTGTAAGCTATTATTGGCCCAGGCGTGAATTCTCATTGTAAATGAATTACACTTTATGCATCATCTTCTAGGTAATTCACGCACTTACAGACGCTCATAATGTCACCGAAATGGCTCCAAAAAAGTACACCACAGTGGCTATATTTATTACATTTAGTTATATTTATTATAATTACTTGTGCAGAACTTTTGCTCTGAATTATCTGACGGACCTCTAACAAGCGGATTGCTCAGCAAAATTATAAAAATAAGGTGGAAAGCTTAGAACTTCACAGAAATCAACCACAGACAGTGCATTAGTAGTAATAGTTGTTGTTCGTCGTCGTCTTCTTCTTCTTGTTATTAGTAGTATCAGTATTGGTTCTAATGGAAACATTGCATTCATTAATTAAAATGAATCAGGGTCTTTTGACTTGTATGAATACATTTTCACTTTTGAGCAAAAGTACATAAGGTACACATATCTAGAAGCTGCGTTTCCAGAATAATTACAGTTCACAAGACAAACATGTTTTTCGCCCCGCTTTCAGGATGTCACCAGCAACCCGGCTTCGACCTGGTCTCATGGTGCCTCATTAACGTTCTCACCTGCCCACCAGGAGTATTTGGTTACAATTTTTTTTTTTTATTATTATTTTTCTCTGATCACGGACTTCTTTGGGCCTATGCTGTTATCTTACCCCACACACTGACGGGGCGCATTTGAACACTTAGGTCTCCATCTCATCAGCTAATGATTGACTACCTGGTGATTATGGCTGTGCAAGGTCCCTTCTAATCGGCCAGGGGACGACGGCTTGTTCCCATAGATACATCCCAACAGTTGAGCTCCCATGATACCCAGTCTACATAGAGTAGGGAACTACTTAGACTCGCTGGGCTTTTTACCATCACCTGCGGTTTATAGCGGTGCACACGCTGTAGCGGTTACTCCACACACTCCTGTGCAGAGGAGCGGGAATTCTGCAGACAGCTGACATTTGTAACGCAGGGAAACGTCAGCACTTTTATACGCTCCATCATACTTTTAATCAGCAACTTTCTTAAGTGCAGAAAGCAGTTTTTTCCTCCTCTGGATTTTTCTCTGTCCAGTCTGCTGGTTGAAGATTTGCCTCCATTACCCATTTTTACTCAACCCAGAACATTTGACGAGAATGGAACAGCTCTAATGACGTTATAATGGCCCGTACCTCTGAACCGTGAGTTTGTTGTAACGTGTTTTTTTTCCTCTCCGCCCGCTTTTACGCACAAAGATGAGTTCGGAGAGGCCAAACTTTCTCTCTCAACCCGTGGTGAAGAACGTTTTCATGTTTCGAAACGGCGATCCATACTACGATGCTCGGCGGATAGTGATAAACCAAAAGAGGATGTGCAACTTTGAAACCTTGCTAAGAGAGGTGACGGGCGGCATACAAGCCCCGTTTGGAGCCGTGAGAAACATTTACACACCGAGAGGAGGTCATAAAGTTGACTGCTTGGAGAGCCTGAGGAGCGGGGAGCAGTACGTCGCTGCTGGGAGGGAAAAATTCAAAAAGCTAGAGTAAGCATAAATTGTGGTTTAGGCAAATAAGCTAGCCTACTTTTATAAGGCTTTCACGCTGTGTCATTATACAGACGTCAATAAGCATTAGATGCATACAGCTGTAGATGACCAGGAATAAACCATCTACCAGTTGCGGATGCATTCAAGAGGGAAAGCTGGCCCTTAGCAATCATTGTTAATCGAGACTCATGCAAATTTCTTTTGAAATATCCCTACTGTTTCATAATCATTGTAGCTGACATTAGCAAATATATATGTACGCAAATCGAGCCAATTGTCAGACACGGAGCTGAGTCGTGGCTTTAAAGTTTTGCACCAGTGCTGACTCACGGCAGTGATAAATGAGATCAGCACTGTAGAGAAGTGTACTCTGCCCTTGCCTAAAAATAAGTGGCCTCATGCAGCAGATAATGAGATTTGAGCAGCCACTTATTCATAGAATGCAATGGAGAAGCAGCAGAGGGGAAGTTAATGTATCCCAGATGCAAAAAGATTGCATACTGTCTCCATCCTCCTTTATTTTTACAGTAAAAACCAGAGAAAGTGCATGCAGATTTATTTTCTTTAAATATTCAGATAAAAATGTTTGGAATATCAGCTGTGATGATGCAGGAACAATTGAAATTAACACTCTCTGTATAACAACTTATTAAATTTTGTGCAGTAAAAAGCTGCACATTTGGTAATTGACTTTATGCGACAAGTGGCTAAATTCTAGTTGTTTAACTCTTGGTACAGCTTTCAGCAGTTAGGGATGAGAATTTGCTAACTGCTGAAAACGTTATTCTGCATGTGTGGGGTGCAGAATACCTTACAGAACAGGAAACCTAACCTTTACGTCACGTTATCTCTTGTTTTTAGTTATCTACAGATTGGCTCCAGGAAGAAGAAAATGATGCAGACCGTTCCAATGCAGGTATGGCAAAGCGGCTTCAAAAGTCAGTAAGATCCACGCTGTTATAGGGTAACGGTGTTAACAGCCTGAAATTCCCAGGATTTTTTTTTATAGCTGGCTTTAAACTAGCAATTAGAAGAGATGGTTTATAATTTACAGTTCCAATAATCCAGCTAGACTCCTCAAATGCTCTCTTACTACATCAAGTCCACAGGTTGCATTAGATTTAGTTTCAGACACTTTAGTGTGTTGAAGTGGCTACATTTCAACTACAAAGTTGTTATGTCCAGTTTTTAACATCCAAAACTGCTTCAAAATGAAAAATATATTTGGAAACACTCACAGCATAAAGATTTTATGAAGATCCTTGAAGAAAGGTGTTATGTTTAGCATTCCCCCTAATTGTTCTCTGTGAGGAATCACTGTGTTGTCGTCTCAGTTCCCATGCATTATTGATTTATGGATCATAATCATCCCTCCTTTTAATACATCTTTAATGCATCAATGAAGTCAGAGCCAAAGGAGCTTAAAGTCAGGTAGCCCACAGGTTCATGACCTCCTTATTTTTTTTTTAAACTAATATAAAATGTATCCTGGCGAAAGCACAGAATGGTCTAGTAGAACCCAAAATAACAAATTTTGCTGACTTCATTTGCATTATGGACAAGATGTCAGAAAATAAAGAGGTGCAGAATTTGACATGCTAATTGCTGTCAGAGCAAATAATGGGGCACTCCAAATTTTGTCAGGGTATTCTAAAAAGTGTGCAGCCCATTTTTAAAATTATTGTAATTTATTTTTTTTAACTTATGACCACAACTTTAAAGACACTAGCTGTCATCATCTGCTCCTCTTGACTGTAACGTGTTTATCGTTCAAAGAGAACGTGCTCTTGATTATGTCTCATCACCCGCTGCAAGAACTTTCATTATAGATGACCTTGTTAATTGTTGTTTACTTCACTGGTATCTAGCGAGTGCACACTCAAGATATAACTGAGTAGGTGTGTGATGTGGCAGAGGTTCCATTTAAATGATGCACTGAAAGAACAAGGAGTTTCCTTTGTTTTGTTTTTTTTTCTGCCAAGTGGACTATGTACAAGGACGCTAAAACGAGCCGTGGGGACTTTTTGCCCACTATAGAATGAAAGATCAGATACTGATAAACAAATCGATAGATAATAAAAACTTGTGCGATGTCCCTAGAGACTGATGCATGCCTTGCCTTGCTTGGTTTCTTCCTGATTTGGATTGGTTAGCTAGGTCTAACAAAAAACATAAAATAAATAAAAATAATTCTATTCTCTAGCAAACAGCAGATTTCAGGATTTTTGATTGTGGTGTTTTATCATCTTCTGTGGTTTCCAAAGCCTCTCTCTGTAGTATGTTGTAGCATTTTCTCCCGGTGTGCAGTGTGCAGTTGGCTTGTTGTTGAAAACTGGTGTACCACTGAACATGCACCGCCGTTTATTTATCTAAGATTTTTTAATTTTACTTCTGACCTTCACACCTCAGTTGCCAGGTTGCACTCACACACACCAGAAGACTTTTAATACAACTCCTCCCTCATCCCATTCTCCCCTAGGATGCAAGTCTCACAGTAGGTTACAGGTGTTGTGGGACAAAACCTGCAGAGCTTACTCTCTGCAGCCTCACATCACAGGGGAGCTCATTCTTTTGCTGTCATGGACATCACGGATGATTTTAGTGTGGACAATAGCGGATTTTCTTTATAAGTAAAAGCTTTGATGTTGCTCTTTCTTTATTTTGTACTTTCGTGTACTAAAAATACAGGGAGTGCATAATTATTAGGCAAGTTGTATTTTTGAGGAATAATTTTATTATTGAACAACAACCATGTTCTCAATGAACCCAAAAAACTCATTAATATCAAAGCTGAATGTTTTTGGAAGTAGTTTTTAGTTTTAGCTATTTTAGGGGGATATCTGTGTGTGCAGGTGACTATTAATGTGCATAATTATTAGGCAACTTATTAAAAAACAAATATATACCCATTTCAATTATTTATTTTTACCAGTGAAACCAATATAACATCTCCACATTCACAAATATACATTTCTGACATTCAAAAACAAAACAAAAACAAATCAGCGACCAATATAGCCACCTTTCTTTGCAAGGACACTCAAAAGCCTGCCATCCATGGATTCTGTCAGTGTTTTGACCTGTTCACCATCAACATTGCGTGCAGCAGCAACCACAGCCTCCCAGACACTGTTCAGAGAGGTGTACTGTTTTCCCTCCTTGTAAATCTCACATTTGATGATGGACCACAGGTTCTCAATGGGGTTCAGATCAGGTGAACAAGGTGGCCATGTCATTAGTTTTTCTTCTTTTATACCCTTTCTTGCCAGCCACGCTGTGGAGTACTTGGATGCGTGTGATGGAGCATTGTCCTGCATGAAAATCATGTTTTTCTTGAAGGATGCAGACTTCTTCCTGTACCACTGCTTGAAGAAGGTGTCTTCCAGAAACTGGCAGTAGGACTGGGAGTTGAGCTTGACTCCATCCTCAACCCGAAAAGGCCCCACAAGCTCATCTTTGATGATACCAGCCCAAACCAGTACTCCACCTCCACCTTGCTGGCGTCTGAGTCGGACTGGAGCTCTCTGCCCTTTACCAATCCAGCCACGGGCCCATCCATCTGGCCCATCAAGACTCACTCTCATTTCATCAGTCCATAAAACCTTAGAAAAATCAGTCTTGAGATATTTCTTGGCCCAGTCTTGACGTTTCAGCTTGTGTGTCTTGTTCAGTGGTGGTCCTCTTTCAGCCTATCTTACCTTGGCCATGTCTCTGAGTATTGCACACCTTGTGCTTTTGGGCACTCCAGTGATGTTGCAGCTCTGAAATATGGCCAAACTGGTGGCAAGTGGCATCTTGGCAGCTGCACGCTTGACTTTTCTCAGTTCATGGGCAGTTATTTTGCGCCTTGGTTTTTCCACACGCTTCTTGCGACCCTGTTGACTATCTTGAATGAAACGCTTGATTGTTCGATGATCACGCTTCAGAAGCTTTGCAATTTTGAGACTGCTGCATCCCTCTGCAAGATATCTCACAATTTTTGACTTTTCTGAGCCTGTCAAGTCCTTCTTTTGACCCATTTTGCCAAAGGAAAGGACGTTGCCTAATAATTATGCACACCTGATATACGGTGTTGATGTCATTAGACCACACCCCTTCTCATTACAGAGATGCACATCACCTAATATGCTTAATTGGTAGTAGGCTTTCGAGCCTATACAGCTTGGAGTAAGACAACATGCATAAAGAGGATGATGTGGACAAAATACTCATTTGCCTAATAATTCTGCACTCCCTGTATGGTTAAAATGATTTTACAAAGCCATTTAATTACTGTCAAACTGTTGTTGCTAGTTTTGACTCTAGAGCTTGCATGCTATTATTAACCCTGATGAGTCTTTTGTATCCAGTATTTAGGATGAAGGGTTAGTAAAGTGCCCATTCTGTTTGGACTACAGTATGAGCATTGGTCTGCAAAGTCCCTAAAGTTTATACAGGTCTGTTGTTTTGAGCCTCCAGATCCCATGTGGACAAGGTGATTCACCAACAAGCTTTTAACTTAGTCCTGTTATCACAAAACATCAACATTACTCATTCAGCTTAATGCATTATTAAAAACTGCACTAATAGGTTTTTTCTTCCAGATAAATTTAATTAACAGCTGTATGTTTGATATAGACTTATTGACACTTTTTGACTGTTTCTTTTTTTCTCTTTTTTTTTAGATTAAACCATTTCCACCAAATAGATTCATTGTGTCAGCTCGATTCCTGAAACCCATCAAGGAGCCATGCACCATATTGTAAGCTGAATTTTCATTTTTCAAGTTTTTAACTTCACTTTGGGAAAAAATCTTCTTAAATTGTCCCATTATTTTGGATTAAATACACAATATAAATATATGACCAATTTGGACATAGAAAAGAAGTAGATGTAGTAGATAGGTAGTGTAAGAAAAACTGGACTTGACAATGGAAACTGAAGCAGTTTGCACCAAAGTTCTGCCTTTTTTTTTTTTTTTAACTGTGCATTTCCCTTCCATAGTGTGGTGGCAAATGGTGATATATTGAACTCCGCAGTGAGGCTGTTGGTCCACCAGAGGATACTGGGCCAGTTTGACAAGATACTAGAAATGATTACAGAGAAGATGGGTTTAAGAGTCCTCGGGGGAGTTAGAAGGTAGGTGGACAATTTCAAAAAACAAAAAACTGCATAAATGTACTGCATTTCTTTGCAAACTTTATTATATAAACTAATTTTCATCAGACTTTCAACACATGCACTTCCGTTACAGCACATTATTCCCAATTTCATATATTTGCATTATTGAATTTTGATTTGATTTTTGATCTCAAAATGTATTTACTACCGATGCTAAAATGGATTTTCTTTTGTTAAGTAAAAATATACACTACCAGTCAAAAATTTGGACACACCTTCTCATTCAGTTATATTGTAGGCATATGCTAAAGACACCAAATATAAGAATTTAAAATATAAAACATGTTTTGAGTTATTTAACTTTTTTGTTTACTATACAATTCCATATGTGTTCATTCATAGTGTTGATGCCTTCAGTGTGAATCTATAATGTAAATAGTCAGAAAAATAAAGAAAAACCATTAAATGTGAAGCTGTGTCTAAACTTTTAACTGGTAGTCTATCTGCTCTGACACTATATGAAACATACATTCTACTGGCACAACAAAAGTCGGTATGCTTCATTTTTCAACCAGCTCAATAAACGATCACATGGAGCCAGCACATGATGTAAACAATAAGGCTTTTGATTCTCTTTGTGTGTTCTAGTCTCTTTACCTATGAAGGCCAACAGGTGACTGAGGGGAATCAGCTAGAGAGTGGTCAGCTTTATGTGGCTGTGGGAAGAGAAAAGTTTAAGAAGCTTCCTTACAGTGATCTGCTCTTCACCAAACCCAGAGGGACGAGGCGAGTCAGAGGGTAAAGAAAGTAACACTTTATCTTAACACTGAGTGCTTGATTTAAAAACAAAAATGAAGACTTGACATTTACCAAACTGTCACACATCTAAGATCTGCAAAATGATGTCATTAGGTTTGAAATTTTGCATTTGATTTAGCCTGCATTAAAAATAAACACAAGCATTTCTACAATAGAATTGCACACGAATAGCAGTGAGTCATGAACACCGTTAATATCCATCACTATGTGTAGTCTTGAGTCATTCATGAAGAGCTGTGGAACTTTAAAAATAGAATACTATGGTGACCAGGGATGCTTTTTGGAAACCGTACAGTTTGTGTTTAGATCTTTTCCACTGGGGCAACTAATTACTCCTTTAGGGCTACAAAGCTGCTTTTAATTCCCTTGAAAACTACAATCCTCACGCATGTTCCATCTGTATGAAGGTGTTCTGTTTGAAATGATTATGATTACAGATAGATATTATAGGCACGTACACACAACTATGAAGAGCTTAATTATAGACAGACTAAAAAACAAACATAGATATTAGGAAGTTTGTGAACAGATGTTATTTAAGATAAGATAAGACAAGACTTTATTGATTCCACGATGGGGAGATTTTTGCATTACCTCAGCTCAAGTACAGATATCAGAAGGAAAATACAAAAAATACAAATAAAATACAAACAAATAAAAAAGAAGTAAGATAATGCACTATATACAATGGTAGCATACACAGTATGTGATTATGGATATGGTTGTGGAAATATGCAAGACATAAACTATATAGCTTAAAATAACTTTTCTACCACTACTATTCCTATGCATAGACATGTACATGCACACACACGTACACACTAAATATACCTGCACATGTCATGTTCAAATGTATTACACTTCAATCCTTTATGTATGGGTTTCATGTATGTAAGTCAATATTTGTTAATCATTTTTGCAGTATCAAATATATATGTCAACACTTTTTGTCTGTTTTCTTTTTTTCACAGAATGAAATCTTATTCTTTGCCGCCCATCTACAGGTTCTCAAAACAGAGTGAAAATGTCAGTAGTCCAATATTTTGTGAGCTGTTATTTATTTATATTTTATAATCCAAAACTTTTCCAGGATTCTTTAACATGCAAAGCACAGAGAAAAGATTTTCTCTGAAAAATTCTGCTGGTTTAATTATTTAGGGATGGCTAGCAAATAATGATGTAAAAACATGGTGGTCTAGACTCCCCAGTCCTAAATTTTAAGCCTGAATTAAATTTAGGATCAAGTGGACTTGCAGAATTGTATTTCATTGTGAATATAAAATATTTAGTCATGTTTCTAAAAAAAACAAAACGTTATGGTTCATTTCAAAATCCCACCTTTGGATAAACTGATGCAGCAAACCCAAGATGTAAGTCTTTTTTTACTCTCCATCATCATGATTATGAGAAGTTTCTTACTAACTAAATCTGACTGCTACTTTCTGCAGGGTAAGTCGATGGTCCAGAGCAGTGACAGTGGAGATGGAGAGTCTCCTAAGGCCTCGCCTCCAAGCCACAACAAGGAACACCTGTCCTCCATTGTAAGAGAGATTTCTCAGGCCAGACTGCTCTCCTTAAAGAAAATTAAGAGCAGACAGAGCTTGACTCCTGGTGCATCTGACAATGGTAATGCAAAAACACGAAAAAGATCACCGTGAATAGAAGTGAAATTTTAATATCTACACCTGTTTGTTTTCATGGTGGCTATTAAGCTCAGCGGGGCTGTATTCATCCCGAAGTCAAAGAAAGGAAAGCATTGCTACTGTATATAGTATAGGTTTATATTTAAGGGTTACTTTGACTACACTGGATAAACAATATAGCAGTGACATGCTCTTGCTCATATTATTCTGGGGCTTGCATTTGTAATTATATCCTTAAGTAGTTTGTTTGTAATATATATTTAAACATAGAGTTATAATCAGTAGTATTTACTTGTTCCAACACCGTCAAAAAAGTCACATTTTAATAAAAATGAGCTAGTGAAGGAAAATCATACAAAAGGAATCTAATCAAAGTTTGTTTGACATATTATTACCCAAGAACTAAAATAGTTTAGTTCATGGATAATAATATACCCAATAACCAATAGTTAGCAACACTCATGCTCCTGTGATTCTGTCATCATCATCACCACTTTCTGTATTCATTTTTCATCTATAGAGTATGGTAGATGTGTGCAAGTGGAAGGTATCAGAATAATCTACTTCTTTAAGAATTTGCCATCCCATGTTTCACAAGTGGTGTTTATGTGCTGCTGAGAGTTTAACATACACAAAAATATGATGTAATGCTTTGTCACTGGAATCTTATGTAACCTGCTGCATTCATAAATGTCCACACAGTGGCACTGTTGCTCTGCAAAATATTTGCCATGAAATATTAAAAGTAGGTCTAACATGATGACATTAACCTTTATTACAACAAACACATTACGTCATCTTCTTGTGATACGTATATAATAATGTCCTACAGAAAGTTTGGCACCTGCCATCCTTTTTTTTTTTTTTTTTTTTCTTTTTTTGGAAATTAGGAGGTTTTGCTGCTCTGGGACTCTTAATCTCATTATTATTATTATTATTATTCATCCATCTATCCATTCATCCATTGTCTTTATGATTATCAGTTTTAAAGTCAAAGGGAAGCAAATCTTCTGCAGACTGCTGCTGACCTTGTTATAACTGATTCTGTGGTATGAACCACATTACGTCATGTTGTGGCTCTTAATAGATTTTGCCTGTTGGCTCTCTGGCAGGGGATTTGACAGCAGAACCCCCAAAAGAGCATGGAGAATTTGTGACTGTGGTTCAGAGGAGGTGGCTTTTTGCATCAAACGAGAGAACTGAGGAACGTGTGTGTGTGTGTGTGTGTGTGTGTGTGTGTGTGTGTGTTCTCTGTGTTGGTATGTTCATGTCTGCATTTGCAGCCTGTAATGTCACCCTCAAAATTGCCTGTATCAGATTGTGTGGCACGTCATATTATAGGCACAGAAAAGCATACTGCATTGTTGGTCCCCTTGGATGACATTGAGCAAAAATTACATTAACAGACAGACATCTCAGAAAACAAAATCTGACATAAGACATCTTTAAATGGCTTTGAGGACATTTCACTTTCTCATGCAGTCCTCACCGTTTGACCTGTACAATGCTTTCTTAGTCCTTTCATGTTAGTGAGACACAATATTTTCCTTATTTGTTTGGTTTCATAGAAAGACGGAGTGTTTGTCTCTGTCCATGGTCCTGATTTCACTCTAAGCAGTATATTTAATTCCCAAAGACATCTTTATTCTTTTTATTTATTGCTTTTTTTTTTGTTTTGTTTTTTTTTTTTGGTTCTCAAATGAAACATGAACAAATACTGGCTTACACAACAACGACAACAACAATAAAAATGTCCCTTTAGCCTATCATCTTAGGTAGGTTAAATTCAGTGTTGTGTTAGTATTTGGCTTTGCAACAGGAACACAGTGTTCATATCACCTTTTATGGTGATTGTAAGCAGCACAGAGGTGTTTGGTGTTATTTTCCCTTTGGGAAATCCTGCCCTGGCCGGGCATGAGGTAAATACACCCCGCTCTGGTGCCAAAAGGAACACAGCCAAAAGGTTGCCAGACTGGCAGAGGCTGTGGAAAGTACAAAGCATGAAACCCACACTTCAGATCTCTGATGTGTTGGAACATTGGAACCAAGACAAAAGATATTATATGATTATAAAAGCATCAATTCATTATAAATGTATTTGTCAAAGATGGCTTTGGAATGAGGGATGAGACTGTAAGGACAAGCAAGCCGATGACAGTGGGAAAAAAAGACAAACGAGACCGAGTGACCCTGTAACCGGAGATTCTCCCTCTGCAGTGCACTCACTGTGTTTACAACATGGAGTTTAGTTTTTGAGTGCGTGTGTCTATGTGTGTGTGTTCACCAGTCCCCGTTACTCACCGTCTATTGTAAAGCCTTTACCTTTGCTGTTTCATTAGGGAACACAATGCTGAGTGAGAGCAGAGAGAAGGGAGAGGAGGTGTGACATCTCATGCAGCAAACTTGGAATGAATGACATGAATTTGACCTTAATATAACAAAGAGACCCAGCTTAACCCTTGCATCCTGTTCAGGTCAAATGTAGCCTTTTTTGACATTTGACAGCAGAAAACGTACCCTAAATGTCATGCTTTTGACCTGGATTTTAAGACTTTTTATAAAGTGACCCAAAATACACAAGATGTATTTAAAAATTGTATTGTATAATATAAATTGTTGTACCCTGAGGCTGTTCAGGGTCAAATTTGACCCATACAATTGCAATTGATTTTGGATATATATCAATATTCACCAAAGTATTCCCAGCCAGCCAAGAGACTTAAGGTCAAATTTGCTAATGTCTTATGCCAGTGCCATCTGGGTTTTGGCATTAAAAAAGTACTCTTGGCATTGAGAGTGCAGTGATAAGATTGTTTGGAAGAGGTGGGAGCTCAAAGATTTTTGCACCAGAACCTGTTGTGTCGTATTTCTGGGATTTCCTTTCTCAAGTCATAAAATATAAAGAGGAGGATATTTAAATCAAGCATCATGCAGTTATGTAGTATGTGGGAAGCATATGTGAAAATGCCACATACGTAAGGTTTTAGTGGTTAGGCATAACAACTCCCAACAGTTCCAGAATGTTCTCGTGATTTCCGCTTTTGATAAAATATGTTTAAATTCATTATATTTGTTATGTTTTCATGTGTTGAGTAAAACAGGGCATGCTACTGTGTGATGGTAGATACCATCCAGTAGCCTAAACGATACATTCTTCCTGCTCTCTGAAACATTAATTAAGGATTATTAACATTATTGTTAATTTCAGAGATGCTATTTAGACATTCTAAATTGACCTGTAGTTCAAAACACACTTAATATGAGGGGAATTAACCCAGACTATACTGTGAAGGCATGAAACATAACCAGTATCTGTGGGTTAAAAGACTTAACCAGAAAGACACATGGCTTGTTGGTTTGGTCTTTATTATTCTTTTAAACTTATTGGTCCAATTTAGTCAGTGTTAGCCTTTTCTTTCAAAAACAGCTTGAATGGAAGCAATTAGCAGTTGTTGCTAGCCTCAAAATAGAAATGGGATGTTTATCAGTGTTCTCTTTCTTAAATGGCCTCTGTGGCCAATTCAGTTAATGGCTCTCCTGGGAAAAGAAGGGGAATGCAGCAGAACCAAAAGGGGAGACAAAGAAAAGCGTAACCGAAAAAGGAGAAAAGGATGTGTTTAGACAGGTGATTGGGGATAAAGAAGGAGAGAAGAGGGAATAAAAAGCTGAGATGATGAAGTGAGTAGAACATTATGGAGGTGGAGAAGGGAGGAAAAGGGAAAACAGGTGGAATCAAACAGTGAATTTGATGAATAACCAAGGGATGATGAAGCATGAGTACTGGATGGAATAAAAAAAAACGCTCAGAGAGATATTAACGGGTAGAGGGATGGGTGGGGTTTGGATAATTGCCTTTCATTTGGATAATCTCTCCATTTAGAGTCATCAAAGCAGATTTTTAGTTGCCTGGGCCCCTCGCTGGCGCCAAATTGCTGCTCTGAAAATCAACAAAAGAGCCTTGTACTTCAAGAAGAAATTACTGATAAAAAGGTATGCACAAGAGGAGAGAGAGGAAAGGTAAAGGCAGAGCAGGGTTCTACTGATTATCTGAACTTTTACAGGCTGTGTACATGCCTACTTATTACATTAACACTGTTGGTGGGGGGTGGATGAGACACTAATTAAAGGGTCAGGTTTATTTTGTTCCCTAAAGAACTTTTTGTGTGATTAAATTTGTGGAATACTTTTAATCCAGGATGCTTTTTCTTGTAGGAAGAAATAATAGCACACAATGCAATAAATAGTGGATGTAATGCAAGCTACAGTACAAATAATGATTAGAAGTGGAAGCCAAACATTGTTTTCCACTTTGTAGTTAGTTACTATAGGAAGTTACTACAGGAAAATTTGTGGAAAATCTGGATTCTTTGCAGCTTGAAACCCTCAGAAATAGGGTAAAAAAAAAAATGCATCAGCTTAGCTAAAAATGGGCTTTCTATTTCTACTTCTATTTACTTACAGAGCAGCCAATATTCCAACATGGTTCATCATGCCTTTTATTTAAAAATATAAATCTAGAGATGTTGAATTTCACACACATGATTTCTGCACTTGCATTAATACTTCAAGGGCATTCACTTTACACAGAACCTTCATGTCTGAATAGCATGGCTCCCTTCTTTTCTTGTACTTTATCTTTTTGAAGGTAGCAGAAGCCAGTTGAATTTCTGTTGTATTTAAGTATGTTTTATGAAGGATGTACAGCATACATTTTCTCAAAAGGGCTTTGATTTGAAGTCAGTTTTAAATAAGAAAGGGAACAAAAACCATTCTTTGTATTATTTGAAAGTTGAATGTGTGAGAAATAAAAATTGCTGGACATGAGTGAGTGAGCTTGTGTGCATGTGTGTTTGTGTGATTATGCTTGTCTCTGCATGCCTTTGCGTATGCACAAGCCAACCAACCAGATCAAACCTCAGCCTCTGGTGTCATAAAATGTGATTCTGCTGGGGGGAATTAGCCCTGTTAGCATATGTATCTATAATGCTTGTCAGAGTGAAATAGGGTTCAACCCAGTGTTAGGAGGCAGGAGACATGTACACAAAGAGAGTGTGCATCTCAAATCGTGTGCCTGTGTCAAAAAAGAGGCTAAGCAGTGAGGGATGAATGATGGCACCACTTTTTTTTTTTTTCATTTGCTAAGTTCTGACAACGTGTGCTGTGTGTGTGTGTGTGCGCACACATGTCTGTTTTTATGTGCATTTGTGCACACGCTCATATGTCAAATTTCCGACATCACCGCCATGCTTGTCTGTTCTTCGTGGATTCTTCTATTCCTTTCATCTCCTTCCTTTTCACTACAGCAGAAAAGGGTTCTTCATGACCCATTGATGCAGGATTACTGGATTAAAGAGCAGGGAAGCTGTACTAATCTGCCACATTCATCTGTTAACAAGTGTTTTGGCTGTGACATACAACAGCACCGGCTGTGATGGTGATGTGTTAAGGTGATGTGTGACACTCTTATTGACACAAATATTCCTCATGTCTATCAGGTTCAATCTCTACTTTTCAGGCTTGTCTTTTTTTTAGCATTTCTCTTCATTTGGCCATCTAAAGTTTATATTATTTGTTAAAGAGAGGTTTAGGAATGCAAGCAAATGGCATCAACGATGCATTTTAAAATGTGTTTTTCTTTCTTTTCTTCTAGTTTTAGTCCATATAATGTAGTTTAGAGGATAAAGAGAACATGAACAACTATCAGAAAAGATATAAATCAATTAGTAATTAAATAAATATACAGAAGACTATCAGTGCTTGAATTATTAGAGAAAGGAATTGCGTTCAGTGTTTTCTTAGATTTGATGATTACAACTCAACAGCATAAGTACTTGAACTTGGAATAAAATGGTCATGCTCTCATGTTTTTTTTTCAGTTATGTAGAAAGGAAAAGAAATCAGATTTTAATATGTGTTCATATTGCACTTAGACATTCATTCAGATTAAAACCTTTGTTTAATGAAAACGGTCAATGGCAAGATTTCAGGCAACTTTGAGAACAGTGCAGGGGAAAAAGCTCCATGAATTATTTAAACATTTAACAGAAGCTGTGACCTTTATAAATATTACTTTGGCTGTCTGGTTGCAACATTGTTAAGCAAAGGTTTTCTTTGATTTAATGTCAAAGCTATCTAAGCACAGAGCATATGAGGAATTTTCTACACAAAAGTGCATGGCATTTTTTTTTCCAGATGTATCTTGGAAACAAATCTCAAAGATAAAGGCTATACATAAGAAATACTTAATGCCACAGTGTAGACAGCTTGTGTCTATTCTTAATGCTAGACATTTCAATATACCATATCTTTTAAAAGGACATGGCAAGGTTTTGCACTTCCATTATATAACAATAATATTTAGCGATGGCAACAAATGCCAAGATAGTGATCCATTGTACTGAGTTAAGCTCCGAAACTGGTGGATCTTACCATTCTAATAATACCAACAAAGGGAGATTCCAGCTGTCTTTATGAGTAAAGTCCTTAGGGTTGATTTGGAGTAAGTGACATGTGAGTCACCAAATCTTCATTTACAAATCATTAGCATTATAAGTATCAAGTCATGTTATTGTGGTATCACAGAATGAAAGAGTTAGACCAGTCAACCATTTTTATTCTCAGCTGTTCAGCTTTTCTGTGTTTCAGATTTATGTAAAGCCAGCAGCAGCTGGGTCTCCCATGTAGCCATACAGTCATTGCATGTTTTAACAGGACCCTGGTCAGTGACCGGAGCGCACATGCAGAGTGGCTGCATTCCAAATCACTGTGCATGTTGTTTTACACCCAACTATAACTCAGGTACAGGCTGAGTGGATTAAATCATCTGGGTGTAAATATGCAATTTACTGTACTGTCCAGTGAAATACAAGGAGTGATGTGTGAAGTGATTCAGGTCCATTAAGTAGTATTTCAAGACTTGAGAATTTATTAGCTGCAGTACAGTTAATGCTAAAGTAGACCAGGCTTGTGGAGGCCAAGCAAATAAATAAATAAAAGCACACATGTGTGTGATGTAGTGTGGTGCATCCACAGTGTAGTAGTTTACACACTCGCTTAACAAAAGCGCTCCAGCTTGATCCTGAGAGGAGACACGAGTCCCTCGAGGGTTGTGTCAGGAAGGGCATCTTGCTAAATCAAACATGCAGAGTGACCCCCTTGTGAATAAGGGATCAGCAGAAACTGGCTTTACTGTGTAAAGCAGTGATTTGTTTTGCTCTGAGTTACAACCTACTGCAAGTGTCACCCTGTCAGAGGTTATTATGCCTGGTGATCATCAGCACTGAAAATGTTGCAATAACAAATGTCTATCCTACCTAGTATCCACAGATACTAGACAGAGCACAGTAGTTATTTTTTCTGTAAGGAAGATTTGGTTAAAAAAAACAAGGTAAAGAAGAGTTTTACCTGGGTTAATGGTTTTCTAAAAAGTCCCAACACAAATTAGAGAATAATTTGCAAATTTGCAGAACAACAAAAAGAACAGTGTAGATTATACCACTCACTCACAGATTCCTTTGCAATAGTGGTTAAAAATGTCCTGTGGAGAAGTTTATTGGACTTTAAAGTGCTTCCTGAAGGAGTGGAAAATCTTTGAAACATTCTTGTAGAATGCATCTCTTTGCTCATGTTTGATTATTAAGTTCTGTATTAACCTCTTCACTACACCTTCTAAGAACATCACATGATTTCAGCAATCCTTTACATCTGGTAGGCAAAATGATAAAATACCTGCTTTGCTACTGTGCTAAGACTTGAATTTGGTGAAATGTCCTTTGGCAACTTTTTAACAATGCATTTCAGGATTTAGATCAGCAAAAAAACCCTGCATCGCTAAAAGCAGACTGTATTTGTGTGTGCACGTGTGCAATCTATCCAGCCTATCACTTCATCTTGAGTTGTGTTTTATTGCATTTCTCTGGAGCGACAATCATCTGTAACTTTACCTTCCAAGATAATGCCAGCAAGAGTCGTTTATATGAGTAATTATATCTGCTTGCAGTTGCATACAATTTTACTTCTTACTAATGGATGCAGCACATCATCTGAAATGTGGGTGTGCTCTGTCTGCTTATGCCTTGTGGAGGAGGGAGTGTGTGTGTGTGTGTGTTTGCCTGATTATGAAAGGAAAAGTCAGACACATTTTACACTCAGTTGCACACACATACATAAAGCAGTCCAACCATTTGCAAAGCCAGACTCTCCGGATATACTGGAATGAGAAAGAAGGGGGAGATTCTAAATATCATATTTAATTTGATTTAGCATTTTCATGAGCCTGTTCCTCATCCTTAAATCATGTTAAGATGTTTAGAGTCATAGCAGCTCCTCCTCTGCTTACTGCTTACACTGAATCGCTTGGCCCTCACTCCTAATGAATGCGGGGTGATTTCCATAAAATATTCTTAAAGAGGTCTGTTATTATTACCATAACGTTTCATCTCCCACCATGGCTAAACTTCAATCAGTTTTGCATTTGAAATGCATTAAATGTCTCCATAAACTCTTCTAATCTCTACCGGAGTCATTTTTCTTCCTTAACCGGTATGTGTAGAAAGGAAAACTAATATTAAAGATATTAATTGCACTGTTCTTTTTTTCATTCCTGATTAGAAATTTCAGTCTCATCCAATGTTTCAAAACAAGTGTGTAATTATGTTGTTTATCAGAGCGTATACTTGTCTTCCTCTTATGTTTAGGGTTAATTACTCCAAGGTCTTTGATGCACATGCTCACATGAAAATAGAAAAGCCCCGTATCCATTTTCACACTCCAACAGAACTGCCTTGCTGAGCTGAGCTTGTTTGGAGTTGTAGTACGATGTCTTCATTTAAATTCCTGGACTCCCAGTCTCACTTTACAGTTGTTTGTGTTTCCTCGGGGGGAACTGGAGGATTTCTTCTACAGGCCTCTAGTCTGTTGGATGATTATCATGGGTCATCATATTTTTTTTGTGATATCATACAAAAGCAATGGTTAAAGGAGAAAACCATCTACTTTGCATGCCTGTGGTGATGATTAGGATGATTACTGCAGTGGTGATAATAAAGATGAAGACAATGTTAAACATTCAGTGTAAAATTTAGATCACTAAATGAGCTTATAAAATGTTTACTGGCTCTCTCCTGCACACTTCCATTGTCTAGGGAAAGTTGTTTACTTGCAACAAATTATCTTGGGTGCTTTTCCTTTAGACCAGCAGGTGTCACTCTTGTGCTGCATGTATTCAAATTTGGCAACATCTGCTGAATAAAAGCTGAATAATTTCAACAAGACTTCGACTGAAGGACGAATAAAAGCACCCATATTTATGGGACAGATTTTTTGGGTTTGTAAAATGAATTAATTTGCAGTGAGTGCGAAAATTTTGGTTTCAGGGTCTTGAAAAGATGAGCAGTGGGCACATAAAGAAACACTTTGGCTCTTTAATGCCCAAAGATTGACAAGATTTGAGGGCAAGTTTTTACAGGTGTGACACTATATTCATCTGCTTTTTTTTTTTTTTTTTACATGTATTCATTAACATTGTCAATTATTATTATTTTACTGTATTTTACATGTTTTTTTCTGAATGAGTCCAGTTAAGTCTACTGCATCTATACCAGGATAGTAGGACACTCTTTATTTACCTTTCCTTTATGTTGTACTGGCCACAACAAGCCTTTTCAGTATTCAATATTGCACATTAGGATGGAACACGACTGGAAAACATGCTTTAACTTGTTTTTTTCGGTACTTTAAGGAATCAAATACCTCTCTGTAAAATGAGCTTCTGATTTTGCATGCAGAGCTAATATTGTCTGTTTTTCTAGATGAACTGGAACAGAAGTTTGATGAAGGAAATGCTGATTGCCAAAAACTAGAAGACAATGGACCTGAAGCGGTATAAACATACACTACTCACTCGCTCTTTTTATTTTACATATATATTTACAGTCATTTTTATACATAATCCCTCATTTTCAGACTCACAAGTTATTAAACAAAGCATTTTTAAATAGGATTGTTCTTAATACTAATAATGAAAGTCAGTGGTGGTAGTCTAGTCTACCTGACTGACAGCCTGAAGTCTAGAACCCATGGACATCACCAAATGCTGTTCTTCCTCCTTCTTGAGGTGGCAGGTTTTTACTCCAGCCACATTCAGTAGTTGCTTGTTTGTGGGTCTCTCTGCTTTTTCTTCAGTTAACTGAAAAACATGCTTTATTTGATTGGGGTCAGGTGACTCACTTGGCCATTGAAAAATATCAGATTTTTTTTTTGTCTTGACATATTCTTGGGTTGCTTTTGCAGTTTGCACTGTGAAGCACTGTCTGATCAGTTTTGCAGCATTTGGCTGAATCGGAGCAGAGAGTACAACCCTGTACACTTCACAGTTTATCCTGCTACTTTGTCATTCACATCATAAATAAACACTAGTGACCTGGTTTCAGTAGCCATACATTCCCATATGTCCATCATGTCTGACAGATGATGTGGTATGCTTCGGAACATGGGCTATTCCTTTTCTTCTCCATGCTCCTTTCCATGATTCTTGATTTCATCTGACCAAAGAACAGATGAAAACGTTGTTCCAGAACTGTGTAGGCTCTTTTAGATATTTGCTATGTTCTTCCCATTCTTCAGTGGAACCACTGATTTGCACCTTCTCTTTCCATTTATGAAAGCATCTCTTCATTTTAGACTAAGCTCCTTGATAGTTTTCTTGACTGGTCTAGAAGTCGTGAAGGCTTTTTTCGTAACCAACAAACGATGGTGTTCCAGTCCTTTTGGTTTTGCTGAGCTGGCCAGTGCATAGGTCTCATAGGTTTTTGTTTTTTTCATGTCTTTGGGACATCACATTGAGAATTCGGGGGAAAAGATACCAAATACTTGGATTCATCTCCAGATCTTTTTCTGCTTAATTTTTTGATAAGATTATGAGGGGACGGACTGGTTTCACCTGGGCATGAAACCGCTTGTCAGTTAACTGTTCAATTACTTCAGGCGTCTAAAAACTATGTATAAAAATGACTGTAATTCCTAAACAGTTACAGTATGGCAATAATTGATTGCTGTTTATCGTTTCTTGATGTTTGATTTAAAATCTACTGTGCGGGTGTACAGAGGCAGATGGCACCAACGAACCATAGCATCAACAGAACAGTGTAAATCACAGAAAGAATTCAACATACTGCATCTGTTAAAATATTTAGAGATATTAATTGCTTCTGTGGTTATACTGCATTACAGAAACTTGATGCTACTGATACAAATGAAACAGAGGAGAATGTTGAAAAGCCAGAAGAAAAAGATGAGGTTGCCACTGAAAATGGCAGAGAAGAAGGTGATTTACCTAGCAGTGAAAACAAGATGAATAACCAGGAGACAAACGGTGAAAAAGAGGGGGGAGGTGGAGGAAAAACAGAAATCGATGGACAAAAAGATGGAAAAGGAGAAGACATAGCAGAAAATGAGAAGAAAGTGGAGGAAAAGAAGGAGGATCCAGAAAAGAATAAGAAGGTGTTTAATGGTGAAGAGTATGGATCTAGCAGTGATAAGGCTCTAGACAGTAAGGAGACTGAGGATGGAAACAATATGTCTTCTCAAGGTGAAAGGAGGAAAATTGTGGAAGATGAGAAGGAAGATAAAGACCACACTGAGGTGGAAAAAAGCACTACGGATCACACTAATGATGTAGACACAGTGGAGGAACAGAAAAAGACGGGAAACGGCAACGATCCAGAGACGACTCAGTCAGATAACGAGACTAAAGCGAACGATAGCAGTAGAAGTAGCAGAGGCAACAGTAATCAAGAAGAGGATGAAAACGAAACAAAAGAGGGCACTACCAAAGAGTCAGGTGAAGAAGAAGAGAGCAAGGTGAATGCTGAGGTCAGTGGAGAAGATAATGAGGTAGAAGGTGAAGCAGAGCTCAACACAGATGAGAAAAAATGAACCAGCAAAGATGCCGAGTGCACACACAGGGGAAGATGGTGATCAAGAGAGGCAAGACGAAAGTGAAAAATTTAAAGGATAGGAAAAAACACCAAGTTCTTTATACTGAAAATATGAAATTACAAAATCTATTTATATAATGAAAGTGACAGATGAAAATTTATAGAAATTTATAGAAAACAAAGCAATATAAAAGCAGTTTTGCAATGCTGAGCATGTAACCTAAATCTTTAAATGGTTGTCTGCTAAACTACAGAAACACCATATGGATCAAAACTTTATAACTTTCATGTTTGAAACAGAATACACATATAAAATCCATATATATTCTTATTTTTGCATTAAAAATGTTCTTAACTAATAGGTTGCTTTATTGTTTCTTTACACACTGTCTGTGAGCACTGTTGTGAGTGATGCAGAGAAATGATAATATAATAATATCCTTTGAAATTTTTCGAAAGAATGGTTATGCCTCTCATAGAAACTCATACTAATGTATTTAACGAGACATATATTATTGTTTGTTTTTGAATGGTAAGCTAATTTATAAAAAATTCAGATCTTCTTCTTAAATGAGTGCTTCCATCTGTAGGGCTAAAGTTGTCACTGAATGATTCAGTTAGCATCAAAGTGATGTGCATCATATAAATTTAACATACCCAGAACACTCGTGCAAGATTTTTGTCCATTATATTTTTAGTCCCCTCTAACGGCAGGATCAACACATCACAATAGTCAATATCTTTTATAACAATGATGTTTCATCCCTGTAATGCAGTTCCAGAGACTTACAGAATTATTCCCAGTCTACAAGTGCAAGTGGAGGCCCAGAACCTTACTGTTACGCCTAATGTTGATTTCTGTCACTGAACCATATTTTCAATGTCTAATTTTTAAAGGCAGTTTCATGTCATATTATTTTGTAATGTTGCTGCTATGCCAATGTCCATCTGCTTCCAGAAAAATTAAACTGAGGGAAAAAAAGACAGTTTTTTTGGTCTTCTGTAACTGATACTTCAGTGATGAAATGCATTAGTCAATGGAATAGTAAAAATAAAATCATTTAAAAAAGTGATGATGATGTATGATATTGGAAATTAATTTCACAGCAGGCGTAAAGCTTTTTTAAAAAGTTCACTGAGATGGAACTACACTCTCCATTCCACAAGAGTTGAGATGTACGTGTAAAATGTAAATACAAGAGAATTAAACGTTTTAATGTCCCATAAGCCCGTTTTTCATTCACTTTAGAACATAGAATGATATCAAATATTTAAACTGAGAAAACTATTTTGCAAAAGAAGAAGAAAAAAAAAGGTCAGGATTCTAACTGCTCAGTAGTTTTCAGTCCTACTTTCCTCACTTTTCTTTTCATGATGGGCCAAATGTTTAGCACCTGGACTTTTCTATTAGAAGGCCTTGTTGTAGTAGATGCAGTATGCAGTTTAGTGTCTTATACAATCTGAAAAAGATTCCATCTGCATAGAAGCATGGGCACTAATGCACCTCCACACCATCAGTGATACAGGCTTTGTAACTAAGTATCAGTAACAACCTGGATGGTCCCTCTCCTCTATACTCTGGAGGATGTGATGTCCATGCTTTTCAAAAAGAATCTCAAATTTCAATTCTTTTCATGGTGGAACAGCTTTCCACTTTGACTCAGTGTATTTGGATCATGTTCACAGATGTAGATTTTTCTGTGGATCACCAACACGTTCTGGAAGTTTTCCTGAGCCCATGCAGAATCCATCCTGTTTTTAATGCAGTGCTGCCTGAGGTCTCAAATATCACATTCCTGTCCCTTCCGCACAGAGATTTCACCAGACTCTGTGTAGTAGATGTGATATTTAAAGTCTTTGCAATTTTACATTCAGGGACATTATTCAGATGTTTTTTTTTTACAAATTGGACAATTTGTCACTGCCTCTGTAAAATGCTCAGTCATTTTACTGACCTGTTGCCAGTTAACCTACTTAGTTGCAAAATGTTCCTCCTGCTGTTTCTTTTTCAGTAGCATTTATATTTCCAACCCCATCACAACTTTTTGAGATGTGTTGCTGCCAAACTCAAAATACAATTTTTCCTGAAATAGTAAAACAACTATGTTTTCTTTTCTCTTTGGTGAATAAAATATCGGTTTATGAGATTTTCAAGTCATCAGATTCTGTTTTTATTTACAGCGTCCCAACTTTTTGTGGGACGCTCTTGGTTGAATTTTCCAAACAGAACATTCTTAAAACCCTTAAAACTCTAGGCATAGGTCATTATGTTGTTGTTATGAAGACTTAGATGGACTAATATGGACTTAGAGACCTACTATAACTAATGTCTCATGATGCATTAGATCTAGATCTTCAGTCTGTCTTAGTGAAACTGCACTTTGGTCTTTAGCTGCTTTCATCCTGACAGGAAGAAAAGTGATATTTTTGGAGAGCCACTCTTCTCACTCTCATTCAGTGATTTTAATTTGTCATTTTTTTCCTGAAACAAAGTTCCATAAATCCACTATAAACCACCAGCTGCAGGCAGGAAATATGAACTCTGATCTAATTCAGTATGTATGATGGCCCCACTGCCCGCTCATCCCCGCAGCTGTTCAAATTGGGATTCATGCAGTCGATGTGTTTGTGAGTCACCATCCCAAGAGAGATAAGGAACCTGGCTGAGAGGGAGGAGGAAGAATGAGAGAGCAAAGAGCAGGAGACGCAGAAAGCAAAGGAGGTGGGGGCAGAAGTGTGTGAGTCATAAGGCCTGCCTGGTTGAGGTGATGATCCTCAAGATGCTATTTCTGGCGTCACCATTAATTCTGTGTTATCTCCTCCACCAGCTACTGTTTTCTGAGTGTGTATGCATGTGGGCGTGTTCAGTAAGGCCCTAAATAACACACCCTCCAGGCTTCTACAATGTAAAAATGAACATTATTAACATATTGTTTGAATTAATTTAAATCTATAATTATTTAAACATTGATTTGAATCAATAATCAAAAATTATAATTTTTTCTTGATTAAGAAAAAAAGGGAAGGCACCAGATTTTAAAGAACACAAAGTCCTGCTTAGCTAGTATTGTACAGTATATTTAAATAACCCTGCAGGGAATTTAGGAAGTAAAAGTGTCAGTTGTTTGGCACACATAGATGGCAACTGTGAGATATTAAAGGAAAACAGCAGGGAAGATTAAAGATTAAAATAAGATCAAAAACATTTGACCCTTGTGACAACAGTGAAGTATTTTTTATTTCTGTAGGGAGACATAAACTAAGCCACTTTATACTCCCACTTTATACCACTTTATACCTCTCACTTCTGTTGGGAGGTATAAAGTTTTATCAACAGTTAAGCCACCAGGCTGTCAGTTTACTGCACAGTGTGCTGCAATACAGTTTTCACACATTTCCGATCCACCGATATGTCAGTTTTATTGTGCTGTTCGAAAAATAGACATACTGCATGTAGACACTGATTTATATGTGTTCTTTATCCGATCTGTTCGCAAATAAGGGTAGCATCGTTTTTTATTTAGTGGGATGATCCACTGTTACATCAGGAAAGACTTCAAGTTTGATATATAGCAGAAAAAAAATATCCATTATGGATTAGAGTTTGTAATGCAGCAGGAAACAGCATAACATTACAAACCAGCACTGCCTGTTAAAGTCCTGGCCGCACTAGAAGGTTTGTCCGTAATGGCTTGTTTAACAGCTTGGCTTTTCTTCATGTACTGAAGGCCCGCAGCTCAGTGGCTGTGTATCTTGAAAATGAAATGCCTTGCTTATTACTAGGTTGGTTTTTTTTGTAGTTACAGCTATGCTTCTGTGTTGCATCTGAGAGTAAATGTGTTAAAATGACACCAGGACTTAGTAGAAAGAAGATTGGAGGTAATTAGAATAATATTGAAAAGGTCAACTTACATTGACAATAGTAGTCAGCATAGCAAATCAACATCTTATAGAGTAAATATACAAGCTGTGCTGCAAGAATTTGATGATGAGATATGGTTTAAAAAAAACTGAAGCTTGTATCTTGGACAGTAGAATTGTTCTAACCAAGTACAGATTTTTTTTTACAGTACAGGTTTGTTTATAATGATGAAACAAAAGATACATGTTAAGAAAAACAAACAAAAACAAGCTTTTAAAGTGATAGGGTAGGATTACAGTAATTGTAATAAATATATGTACAACACATGAGGACACAGTGTGTTAAAAAGCAGAAAAACATGGCCGTTACCAGCTTATTGTGCTTCTAAGTTACAGTTACAGTGTGAATTCTTGTATAGCATAAAGGAATGAATAAAACAGGAACCGTCTTAATAATCACTCCTTCAGTTTCACATCCAGTACATAAGCAAATTCTCTATAGTGTAAAAAATGTGGTCCTGGAATTTAACAGCTCTCCGGTGTTAAACATTGCTGACTGTGATATAAATTATTGAGTTTCAAATTTTGTGTGTGATAGTAGGAAGGCATTTATTGAATCTCTTTAATTCATCCATTAGTGCTGTCAGATACAATGTTGCTGCGATCCCATTGGAGAGCTGAACGTGCTCTCATCTTCCCTCCGTTATGTAACCTGTGTGTCACATTGTCTCTCTCGATGCACCCATCTTCATTTTCATGAGTAGCACTGACTCATGTCTGGTAGCTATTAGCATTTTGATTCAAAACAGCGTCTGCTCTGATGGATCTGTGTGTGTCTATGAGCCTTTTGTCACAGGGTGAAAAGGAAACAATGGAAAGGAAAAGGTGGGTAAGCCAGTGTTTAGGTATTAAAAACTTAAAAATAAAGATAGAAGACATGATGAATGTCTTATTTGCTGTATGTTGGAAGTAATCTGACATATCATTGCTGTTCTGCATGCTCTGTCTGGTTCAATGTAACTTTCATCAGCCTGTCTGCTCTTGTGTATTGATTCTGTCTGAAGATTTACTGAAGGAAACAAGGTCACTGGCCTAATAAGACAGAAGATAGACACAGAATCTCCCCATACTGTCTCTTCTAATCTGCATTTATGTCTAATCTGTTAGGACACTGTGAACCTTTAGAAAGGTTAAGACCTTTGAGTTACTACTTTATCAGAAAGGGAAAAAAAAGGTATTATAAAACGATGTCGTGCTTTGTCAGCCTGGATGAACGTTTCAGGTAAATATAGTACATTTACACTTTTAACAGCTAATAATTCCAAACATGCACTCATCCTGATGGTCACTAGTCAGAGGTAATGAGTGTTAAGTGGTACATTTGATCATTTCTGGGAATGGGGGACAAAAATTTCAAATATGCCACTTGCTGCCCATCGCCCTCCAGCAGTAACATCATTGCCTTTTACAAAAGTAAGAATTCTCTCAACAGTAAACAAACAGAAAACACGTTCTGTGGAAACTACTGCACTGTGTCACTATTCTGCAGATGTCTTTTCCAGTGAAATTAAAAAAAAATGTTTTCTTAATATTAAAGTTTCATAACATCTGATAAATAAATCCCTTATATTTTGTTCATCCTTTCTAAGTTTTTAAAATCTCATTTTAATGTCAAACAAAATAAGATGAGGAAGCAATACTATTTGTTATGTAAGCTGACCTTTTAAAAAGATAAACTGCACACATGGATCGACATACACACACCGGTCCTCTTACAACTTTCACTTTATGCCTTGATCTTAGCCTTGATCAGGGCTCTGACTTTGTGGTCACTGGCTGGATGTTCTGAACTTTGGTAAGTGTGACTGGCACCTTTCCTTCTCCGGGAGTTGGTGCTCTCATTATTGGAGTACCTGTGGCATAAGCAGTTACTGTGATTTAGATATTCATATTCATATACAAACGCAGAGCCATTTCAACAACCTTTACATTTATTCTGCTTACATTAATTTGAACGTGTTATACTGGGAAAGAAGAGAATGAAAACTTACCAACTGTTGCTTGCAGATCTGCCAACCTCTCCTTAAACTTCTGTTGCAGAAACAATTCTTCTTTGGAGTAGCTTTTGGTAAAGGCAGACAGCAGGAGACCCACAGCCATGGAGGTGCCTCCCACACAGAACAGCACTGCACCAGTCAGCTTACAAACATCCAGTGCACGGTTGAAACTGACGGCATGGCTGTTACAAGAACAGTTCAAAGCAATCATTTATTTGCCACCAAGTCTTTTTGTTCAATATTTATACAACTATTTAGAGTTATTTCTAAATTTAAACATATGCATGTCCTACTAGAACACTGTTCTTGGACATTATTGTCAAGACTAAGAAGTAACACTTCAAATAAAGTTCATGATCTGTTAATTGTAAGTCTATGTAACCTTTACTATTTCAGAATAGCAAAGGTTACCTAAATTCTTTCCCACTCGTACGTTGTACTGTTTCTATACCTGTCAACAAAGAGTAGATCATCTTCACCAAATGCTTCAATCTTGGCTGGAGTGGCATAACCTACCAAAACAACAATGAGGCCCGCAAACAAGATCAAGGTACCGAACGCGAGACAGACCTGTGAAAAGAAAAAGTCAAAAAACAACGAAAGTCAAAAACATATATTGTTATAGTTGTAAATAATTTGGTTAATTTGGTTTATTTTCAGTTCCATTATATTGGTGTCGTTTTGAACAAGCTAAGGGTTAATCTGACCTTCCAGAGTAAAGAGCTCCACCTGCTAGGCAATCTCTGAATCTGAAAATCTTCATCACGTTCCCAGATAGAAGCTGTGCAGTCCTCATAAAACTGGATAAGGAATCAAAGAAAAGTACAGGCATTCTTAAAATTCACATCTTGAACCTAAACCTACAAGAAATGAAGGTTTGGTGATTTTGTGCTTTTATCCGTTTGTGAGTTTCATAGGAGACGTCTTACTTTGTGTGGGTGCTGAGTCTGGTTACACTGTTACCTGGTGTAGGTAGGAGCGGACGCCATACTGCTGGTAGTTCCCACCGGTTTGAACTTGCTCACTATATTCTGACCCACAGATCTCTGAGCAAGAAGTCATCCTTCACATCTGTCTACCTGAGAACACACATAAAAAACACACATCTCCAATAACCTTTAAGCCTGATTTAATTCAAGAGATCTGGGAGGAAACTAAACTCTTGCACCTCTTCTTAATTATATAATGTACATATCTCCCAATATTGGAAACCTCATTTCAATGGGGGAAAATCTAGCTCAAAAACTTCTCGATTCAGCAAGGCAAGAAAAAAAAATGACAGTCAAAAGGAAAGTGTGGGTTTAAATATAATGGGATGTATCTTCATATTCAAAGATTTAGACTTACCGTGAAAGCAGCCTGATATCAGTGGCATTACTAAAGCCTAATAGTACAGCCTTCTGCTCACCACAGCCAAAGCCGCATGGGTGAGGCTATTTCTGTTTTTATACATCATACTTGCAGTAGGAGTTAAAAAAGGCAGTTTGTTTATTTTATTTTTTGTTGTTGTTTGCATACACAGTTTCTGGACAAACTGTTTAAACGCATAATTGCATACACATGTGCAGTACATTTATGCTTTTGTACACATAAGCATGTAGTCACTGTTGTTATGTAACAATGTACTGAAGGAATGGGTGCCATAGGGCATTGAGTTTAATGATGCATTCTGCTTGTCTGCTGTTATAAAATAAAGCGTGACATATTACTCTTTGGATCCAATAATGTTTCAGCTAAATGCAGAGGGTGCTGACATACATAGAAAAATCTTTTTTGTAATGTTTAAAGAAAAACTATTAACAAACATAACTGCATATTGGACTTTGCCTCAACAGTGAAATATGTGAAATATGTAACTATTAGGTGTTAGTTAAAAACTAATAATATCTGTGACCATATGTGAATAGATTTTATGAACATTAATCCCCTACTGACTGAGAGCTAACTGCATTGCACAGTTCTGCTCTGTACAAACCAATTATGCTTCATGTTTTTGTTAGCTAATACTAAATCGACTATTTCTGCTGGACTGAATTACAATAAGAAAAGGGTTTAATTGTGGGAAGGAAATATTGAGTCCATATATGTTAAAATGTGATCATGCTCTTTCCAGTAAGACACTGGTATACAATGCATTGTGGTTGGAATAATGAAAAAAAAAACTAAGTGTCTAACCTCATAAGAAAACCACTGGCCTGATATTGTAAAACTCATCAGTTAGATGTCAGACATAATAGTACATGAAATTACATACCTCTTGTAGCTGGAACCACATTATACCAAACTAGCGAGTAAATTATTTACAATATTATTATTAAAAGAAAAACATTATTTTTTTTAATTAAATTCAATTTCTTTATTGTCCCACAAGGGGAAATTAGTTTAGTTTAGCAGCAGGATATAAATAAACAGAACAATACTATAAAATAATAATGACAATAATAATAGTATATAATAATATATAATAATCATCTATATAAATTCATAGTTAATTACACATTACTAAATAACTAAATTACTAAATAACTTCACTTTTAACTAATTAGTAATCTTATATAATATGTTTTTTTTCCATCAGTTTCTATGATATCAAATTTAAAAAATCATTAATAATATAGTATTGTGCATTACATCATAGTCAATGTCAGACGATAACACCTCACACACATCAGCACACATTGCATTTTATAAAACATATTGGTTGTTTGTTTGTTAGTTTGGTTTTAATCATTCCTAGACACTATCATTCTAAGGTAATAATGGTTTATTTGCTGATCAGTGATCCAAACCTCTTGTGAAGGACCTCTTGCTCACATTTGCATGCACTGGACATTTATAATATGCAGGGTTAATGGTGTAAACCACAACATTAAGCTGCCCAAACCTAACCATCTAGCGAAGAAAACGTTAACAGTAATTGAAACAGATTGTGATCTTAATGTTCAAACTCCTGTTACACTTCACATATATTATAAACCTGATGTTCACCTTTGTAATAGTCATTCAAATAATGTTAATAGAGGCAGTAAACAATATTATCAGTCATAATCTGAAGCTTTACAGTTAATATCTAAACAACATTTTTAAATGAAAGTTCTACAGCCAAATTATATGTGGATGAGTTGTAGAGTAAATCATATAAAATCAATTTACTAATGCAAAGTGTACAGTGATAGTGCAATATGAAAGAGTCCTACAGGAGGAAATTTGAGTGGACATGTCAAGTATTTTTTAACCTCCAACCCACAGTGCTATTAATATGGTTACACAACTCTAGTTTAAACTGTCGGTTTGCTTATTTTTACTTAGCTTTTATAGTTACCATTACATAATCAGTGGACCTGATGATGTTTATACTTTTGTCTGTTTTATTTATGTACTCCATAGTCACAAAATAGTTCAAAAAGTTTTTAATTGGCGTAAACTAACCATATGACAAATACCAACAAAGGGTTAGTTCACTTTGTCTTCATTGTTGTAATTATAAGTAAGTAGATAAAGGACACATTCTCTCTCTGTGCAAACAACAGCTCTCATGTTGCTACTCTACCCAGCCAGTGCCTCTTATCTGAAATGCTGCATACAGATGAGGCACACTCTTCCCTAGTACGTTTACCTTTGTCACACACAGCTTAATTGTACAAAGTACAGAAGAATATTTATATTGTACTCATATATCATGTACCTGAAAAATGAACAATGAAAGCTTGAGTTTGCTGACTGACTGTTAGTTTTAATTTTCTGTTTTTTTAGTTGTTGAGTCAACAACAAGGTGTAATTCAAATTTAATTCAGTCTGTTAACTTTAATGGGAACTTGTTATAATAGCTTTTAAGAAAACAAACATTTTTAATTAGAATGGCTTGAATAACTTTAAACAACATCCAATCTTTAACTAATCTTCAATCAGCTGTTGTGTGTTTCCTTTCTACAACAGATAAAACAAGACATAAAAATAAAAGTAAATCAAACACAAACATTTTAACCCATCTCGGTTAAAAATCAGAGCTGTTAGGACAAATCAAACCGGAATGTCTTGATATAACGGTCCAAACATATCAGCACCACTGACCGTGGTGCTGAAAATCATTCAGCCTTAACCCAGCAGGAAAACACACAGACGTAATATGTGACGCCAGTCTGAAAATAGACTTCATCCACTCGCCCTCCCAACCCCCTATGAGATTGAGACCCACTGCACCGTTGAAGCTTAACCTTGCAAATGTGGACTTCACGTAAAAAAACAACACAAAAAACGTCCAAATCAAGTTGGCTGATATTGTAACCACTTGAGAAAAAGTAGCTAATCCTTTAGCATGAAATGACATACGCCGAAGAAACGTATTGGAGAAACGTTGTTCCATGTCATTAAGACAGCAACGCCCGAAACGAGTTTAAAGTAAGACAGAAATACTCGACATAGAAAAAATGAGATACAAATGAATGCACGGTGATTAAAACAAACATTACTTTGACATTGTCAACACGGAAGCTTCTTCCAGATGTGCAGCGGTGCATGGAGGACACGACTGAAGGAGTCTTCTTAGAAAATGTGAGTTCTCGGTGTGCTACTAACAAAAACAACAACCCGCACCGATGCTACAGCACTATCCCCATATTTCCAAATAATAATGATGATGATGATGATAAATCGCCATTTACCTGTCATTACCAGCTCGGAGAGTGATCATTCGCTGCTCTTCCCTTAGCCGGGTCCCATCACTCTACAGTCACCCCTCTCTCTCTGTCGATGATTCACATTTTCACGCTGTCTACTGCGCAGGCGTTCCATCCATGACAGTATATGATTCAGTAACGATTATAAATAACCAGGCAGGAGGGATGGAAGGATTAGAAAAAAAGAATTTCATTCATAATTTTACAGATAGATAGATAGATAGATAGATAGATAGATTTCAAGGGGAACAAGTCAGAACAAAGTCAGAGAACATGCAATGGTACAGAGTGACGTAAAACATATATTTTTTTCTGGTCACATTCCAGAGCTCTCTATTTTTAGCTCACTTGGTGACATAAATGGCTGAAGGAAATGTTAGTCACCATATCAGCAATCATCATGAAGGAGGTGGAATCTAAAAGAGCAAACTATATTGCGCCTCAGAAATAAAGTCCATGCGGAATAAAGAAAGAATAAGAATGGCAGACTTAGTTCCCCATTTGCCTTGCTCATGCCTTGCTTTAATAATGTAATTGACATTTTTATTTCAGCTTTTAGAAAAATGTTAGCTTTTTTTGATACAGGCTTTGGAATTTAAGTTGTACAAAGAAAACCTGTCACTGTTTGTTTTGTTGACTTGGTTGTGGAGAAAGACAGAACAGGTTTAATAAAATTTGTCTTTTATTGGTCAAAAGGCGTAATTGTAAGTGACTGGAGCAGAAAAACAACAGGAGAACAAACAAGGGCTGGACCATTCAAATTTTAAAGAGTGATTTGGCAGAAAGGTAACTGAGAAAGTTCATCTCTTTATTTTGAATGACTGATAGTGCACGCTGAAAAGTCTCTGCGCCGCAGTCAAATCACAGTAAAGGAATTCTTAAGTTTTTCTAGTGGAAAGGTAGTGAAATATCCACTATGAAAGTCATTGGATATATATGAAGTGATGCTGTAATGTCTTGAAAAAGAGGTCAAGTTACCTTATGCTTCAAATCAACATGTTTTCTTTTACCTGTATTAGGAAAGTAAAGTTGCCTTCATGCTTTTGTTGCACTGGAAATGTAATAATGTAAGATCAAAGTATTACATGTACAACCAGCATCGCAAAAATGTTGCTGTGCACAGCATTATTAAAATAGAATCCAGTGACTTGGAACCGCATCAGTTTTTTAAACTGAAAAAAACCCCTAGAATTTGCTGGCAGCAATACATCAAAAAAGTTTGGATAGAGACAGCAAAAACTGGAAAAGTAGATGGTAGCAAAAAGAAACACCTGGAGGAACATTTTGAAACTAATAAGGTTAACTGGCAAAAGGTCAGTTAAATGACTGTGTATAAAAAGAGCATCTTAGAGAAGCTGAGTTCCTCTGAAGTAAAGATAGGCAGATGTTCACAAATCTCAAAGAAATGCATGGAAATTGTGGAATAGTTTCAGCATAATGTTCCTCAACATAAAGTTCCAAAGACTCTGGGTCAGTCATGCAAATGAATGCACAGGCTCTGTTCATTGTGCAATCCACATGTGGAGGTAAAAGCTCTATTATGAACAAAAAGAAGCCATGATATGTGAACATGAACCAGAAACACTTCTGGATTATTTGGGTTAAAGCTCATTTATCATTGACTGAGGCAAAGTGGAAAACTGTTCTGTGGTCAGATTAATTGAAATTTGAAATTCTTTTTGGGAAAACATGGAGGCCACATCCTCCAGACTAAAAAAAAGGAAAGGGACCATCTGTCTTTTTTCTGCGCTCTGTTCAAAAGCCTGCATCTCTGATGGAATGGGGTTGCATTAGTGCCTATGAAACTGGCAGCTTGCACATTTGAAAAAGATATCATCAGTGCTCAAAAGTATATTAACAGCAACCTGTATTTAAAGCAACACACAGCTCCTTTGCACATGTGATCTTTTTCAGGGAAGGCCTTTCACATTTTAGCAAGACAATGTTAAACCATCTTTTGCATCAGGTTCATAGTCCAAGGGTCTGGGTGCTGAACTGGCCTGTGTGCAGTTCAAACCCTTCATCAAATCAAAGCTTTTGGCACATCATGAAACAAATAATATGACAAAGAAGACAAGCTTAAGTTATATATCAGTCAAGAATGGCAACAACATCTCCCCAGACTCCAGCAGCTGTTTTGTTTTTCAGTTCTATGGTGCAGCTCATTGATAAACATGGTGTATAGGTGTACACGTCACCCCCAAAAACACAAAAAGGAAAAAAAAACACCTTCTAACCTGATGACAAATAATGAACCTTCACAGTAACATTTTTAAGGTAATGAATGCAATAAATAAAGTAAATGGAAGGCTGTTGAATAATGATAGGGGATTTTTTTTTTTTATCTGTTTACCACTGGTTAACAAGACAACTCTACTGCCAGATGATGTGCCTGTGCAATGACACCACAGCATACTAATGCTTTTTTATTTGGACAAAATGTTCTGTTATTGTTCTCTGTATTGCTCTGTCTCTGTCCCTCGCTCTCTTTGCCTCTCTCTCACTCTCTCTCTCTATCTCACTGAGAGAGAGGTTTCTATGGCAACCTGAGAAGGTCACCTTCAGGAAGTTCTCTGTGAGCTGTGCAGAATGCCAGTTGGATAATCAGGCTTCCTGTAATGACTGATGGCAAACCATAGCTCATTAGAGAGAGACAGCACTGAGCTGCAGAGAGCAGGGCCGAGTATTGGTCACAGTAGAATAAAATAATAAAATGTTTATATTAAAGGTATGCTACTTAAATACTGTGTGTCTGGTGTTTGTTTGGCTAACAGGTTGTCCACCTACAACACACTTAGTGTGAAATACAGCACAATAATTACTAAATGGATGCAGGTTGTGTAGCTATAGAAGGCACATAGCTTTTAACACTACAGTAAATAGGATAAGAAATATATATAAGAAAGAAAGCATCTCATATTGCTCATGTTTGCTTCTTGGCATATCACTTAAGTTAACTGATATATAGGGTGATGGTACCTGGCAACCCGCAGGACATTGTGACCTACATTAGCAGTGATGCTGCAGCCGGAGTACATTATGACTCAAGATGCCTTTTGTGTATAAGTGTATGACAGCTGATTATGAAGGAAACTCCAATTTTACCACAAGCTATCCTGCAGCCCTGAAATGGTTTGACAGTAATGATAACAGGTTTGCTAAATCAACCTCTTTACTTTTGGGGACTTCCAGAGTTTGCCTTCACCTCAAGGTTAACTGCCTCATCCCCTGTAATTATACAGTATTTTAAAAAGTACAACTTTGTGTTTATTTAAATAAAAAGGGGTTTGCATGCAGATTTAAGTACTACTGAGGTGGACATTTCTCATGCAGAGTAAAACTGAGGTTATGTTTTGTAAAGTTTGTATTGTGCATTTTATTAGATGCTCAAATTTATCCGTAAAATTTTCATGACACAGATATAAGATACAATGAAATGCTGTATTAAAAAACTAAGCTGCATGGAAGCATAATGGCATATACATTAGCATTAAATTTCAAAAGCAGACAGTGCTTTTTTCTTGTGCTTTCTGCTGGTTATAGAAGAATGCTTTCTAAGATATGCATTACCACTTACTGTGTGTTGCCTGAAAAGCTGCAAACTGGTTACACCCTTGTCTACTTCACACTGTGCATCCAAGCATCACACCCATTTCTTGAAAGAATCAAACAAGGATGTATGGACTTTTTCCTGTGTATTATGTTAATAGCAACACGGTACACTTAATTATTTTTTTTCTTTTATCTGAGATAGTAGCAGGATAGGAAGGAACACAAGCTGTGGAGATGGAGCGTGATACTCTGTGTATTATTCTGTTTGGAAGTCTTACAGTATGTCCAGGCATTCATGATGATATTACTCTGAGAAAACCCACCATCCATGTAAATTTTGCTGCACATCACAAACCCATGGCAATAATATTATCTGTTGGCAGCTTTATAAACTGAATTGAACTAAACTGAACGGAACACCATGATAGGCATGGTGAGGGACCAGTACAATATTGGGCAAGTAGTTTTAATGTTGTGGCTGACGGGTGTAATTTTTCAATGAAATGTAAAAAAATAAATAAATAAATAATAAAGTTTGGAAAGTTCTCATTATCTAGTTACAGAGTAAAACAGCAACATAGCTATAATATTGTGCTGTTAGCAGGGTGTCATTGTTACCATGTTAAAAATCAAATGTTTCAAGATAAACTTTCACTTGTTAATAAGCTGGTGTATTGTTTCTCATGGGAAAGTGGAACAATAACATTTTAACAAGATTTTACTGAAGTGTCCCTTCACTTGGCAAGCTACAGTTCCTCTGTTTTAAATGTTTACAGGCATTTGTTTATGCACCTCTCTTAAGGTTTTATTCTAGGCATTTTAATAAGGTTGAGGTCTGGACTTTGGGCCTCTGCATCACCTTGATTCTTTTCCTTTTTGGCCATTCTGTTGTAGATTTTCTGCTGTGCTTGGCATCATTGTCCTGTTGCATGACTCAGTTTTTACCAAGCTTCAGCTGTTGGACAGATGGCCTCACATTTGATTCTAGAGTACTTTGGTATACAGAGATGTTCATGGCTGATTCAGTGTTGTGGCTGCAACAGAAGCCATTTTATTCTCCTTTGCTCTATGATTTCCCCTGTTCTCGTCTGTGGTCTTGTGTTCTTCCGCTGCAAATTTATTTCATTATACTCTGATTTATATGGTGAACCTTCTCTGGAAGTTACTGGTCATGTATAGGAAAATGTTGTCCAATTAGCCTTTTTTTCTACCAACCATTCATTTCATGATGCAGTGTTCAAGTGGCACTAATCTTAAATAAATTTTTTTCACATATTTAAAATAAATATCTATATTGAATTGGTAGAAAAGTACACCTTATTAAGCTATTTTGCCTCGAGAGTTGTGTATTTGATTATGTCACCATAATTTATATACACTATATCTTAAAAGCTATATTAAGCACCCATATAACTGAGTCTTATTTAGAGGTAGGGAGGGGGGGGGGGGGGGGGCACTTTAAGCTATTCTGTTAGTGTGCTCTAAATTATACTACACAGTAAGGCTCATTATGATTGGATAATTCTGGATAATTTGATCTAATAGACATAATATAAGCAAATCAAGTCAGTTATATTTCTATAACCCAGTCTCAAAAATCACAATTTCAATCAATTGGCTTTGCTATCTGTACAACATACAAATCTATCTTCCATTAGCCACTAAATCTTAACAAGAAAAAAATCCCATGGTGACAGAGATGTTATAAATGAAAATATCAGATAAATAATTTAAGCATCTCATGGCAATACATTATTTGCCATCAATCTACCGACGTCAACACCCACACTGCAGTCAATATTAACTTTCTGCTAACAAGCCTGACATCTACTGGACTTCGTGGGAACTGCAATAACAGTAAACAAATTCAGCCTAGGCTCAGCACCATTACATACTATCTAGACACTGACCTACATTCGTCAAACATTTACTGATATTATTATGTGTACTGTTTGACAGTCATTTTAAGGTAGACTATGATTTTAATACTTAAATTAAGTTTTAAAAAAGTTTTACAGCATTTGATGTCGGTGCAGCCAATGAAAACTTGAAACATTCTGCTCATGAAATAAAATAATCTGCAACTGGAGCTTTTCCTCGATGCCAAGGCTTGTGCAATAGCTCTTTGATATAATGTGATTTATTTATTTCCTGTTATATTATATTATGATGAGAATTGGAGGCACAGAGGAAATGAAAGCTGATTCTTTGCAAAAGCTATTACAATTGTGAAATGTGCATCCATAATTCAACATTTCTGAACTGAAGTTTCAAGATTTCTTACACAGAAACTAATTAATGTTTTCTTGTTATTTTTTTTTTCAAGTGAGACAAAAGATAAGAAAGATTTTGTAGTAGTGATCGTAGCTGCATTGCATTTGCTCTCCCTACCTCTCTTATATTGTATGATAGATGGAGAGAAGGAAGACCAGATTTATCCATCTTGAATCCTTAGCCTTGGTGTTGTGGCCTATTTGTCATCTTATTGATTCCTCAGTCAATCTGCCATTCCAGGGCTGGAAGCTTGGACTTTCCACTTGGACTTGGACCATGCTGTATTTCATAAACCACTGACTGGAGGGGGCAAAAGTGCCATTGTGATGGAGGTGATCTTTCTCTTTGGAGAGAAAGCTGTCAAAGTTATAGCTGTACAGACATTAAACCAAGGCAGCATTTATTCAGTTGGAAAGAATTGTGGTGAGAAAAAAAAAGTAAGATAGAGCAGTAATCTTTGGTTAAATTAATTGGTTTATCTTTAGCTTCATTCTTATATGGGCCATGAGCCCTGTAAGCCAGTAATATGGGAAGAAGTAATTGAGAGAAATCCCATATCTATAAATGCTAATGTAATTCTGACACAGGCCCTTCAGTAATGGCATCCATGTAATGTATTGTGACCAAAAAAGGATCAGTTTCACATCATTTTCAGTAAACTAATAATGATGTTTATCCTTAATTATAATTATCCTTATGCTCCCATCATGCTTTAATAAACAGAGAAGACTGGGATTTTCAAAGTTATGGATTTGAAGGCAAATAGAGAGGAAATATGATCTGAAAGGAGCTGTCAGGTATAAATCCTATACATCGTCCAACACAAAATTATTAATAGCCAGTAACACTTAATGCACATGCCCTGCCACGCACACATTATGAACACAGATTGCTGGGTCAATAGCCTGATGTCCCTGTAGTTACCTACCCCCACATTTTTAGCTGTTTTAATTGTACCATTTGTGCACATGTGCGCTGATGGTGGTCGTCTTTCACTGGTCTATCAGGCTTGATGTATGGGTCTCAGCTGTAATAGTCTCTTTCCTCTGCAGGCACAACATCTCTTATAAGAAGCGCACTTAACAACAATTAATCACGCTGAATCACACCCCACAGGGTCACACTCTCTCTCACACACTTGTTTCAAGCCATTTAACTGAGAACTGCCAAAAAAGTATAATAAATATAAGATTTTTTTTTTAAAAGGATAGAGCAGTTCCCCAGAAAGGTTTGGTTTATTAAGTTTCTTAATTTAGGAAGAACACGTAGCATGTAGCAAAACGAGCACTGCAAGCAAACATGAAAAGATCAACCCATAGCTGAAATACAGCGGAGGGAAAAACATGATTTCAAATCTGCAGCTATTTATTCAGGGGTAAAGGAGGACCTGTTATTAATTAATAAGTGTGTGGTTGTGTGTTATTACCTTAAGCACTTTGAGTTTATCTTCCATTCCCAATTAAATGAAGATCAAAATGCAAAAAAAAACAGGAAAAATCACACGAGCCACACTATGCTGAAGACTTTATTTCATGAGCTACCGTAAATGTGAAGAGCCAAACTTCTTTTGCTTTTATGATAAGCAAATGTATGAAAAAAAGCTACTACTTTACTTTTTGTTTGAATGTTCAGACGAAATTCAAGTGCCTCACACACACACACACACACACACACACACACACACCTACACACACACGCACACACACTTATTTGCTAAACACAAATGCAAGAGTTTTTTTGGAGTGCAACTTGAGTGTAGAATGTAACCTTGCACCTGCCTCACAGCTGGCAGGGTAAGGTTGGGTTCCTCTGGGTTTTAATATGACGCACCAACACACAACCCACCCATCCACCCACCCACACACACATGCACACACAGACACACACAACCACACTACAGTATGCTTGCCTATCTTCAGCTCTTTTTGTACTTTTCCATCTGCCCTTCAGTTTACTCCCCTCCTCAAACCCCCTCTACTTTGTTGCGCTTCCCCCTTTACTCTGCATCTCTGTAATTGGTCATTTAAATGAAAAAAGCCTCAAATTGGAGGATTAAAGGTGATAGAGAGAGAGAGAAGAGAGAGCGAGGGAGAGGGTGAGTGAGAGAGAGAGAGGGCTAGAGTCCCATGGTAATATGGCAGACAGTCTCCAAGGGTTGTCCTTAAGAACAAAAGCATCTGGAAGAGGCCTCCTTTGCTCTCTCTGTTACCCTGGTTACAAGCTGGCAGCTTGTGCATGTTTGCAAAGTCTGTGAGTCTGCAATGTAAGTATTTGCTAGGTTGGCCAGGTTCCTGATTGCATGATTGTTGGATTTACAATTAATAATAAAAAGATTGTTTTTCATTTTAGAGATGATGCAGAAATGATCTGATTCTCATGATGAACATAACAATTTTTGTGGGGAAAATCTAAACAGATTAGAGCAACTGTTAGTCAGTGGAAGGCATTCAAAAGTTTAAACGTCCAAGTGTGCATTTGTCTCTCTGTGTGTATGAAAGTGTGCTTGTATATGTGTATAGACAGGATGGCTGGCAAGCAACTGTCACCACGTGGCAACAGCCAACCACGCTTCACTTCTGGCCACGCCAGGATCTCCAATTACAGGAGCCAGCTTTGCCAAAAGCCCCTTCTTTTCCTCTCAATAGATAGGATGACTGGGCTGCATCCTCTGACACACAAACGCACATGCATACACGCACTTCTTTCCCGTTCCCTCTTCTCATGGTGCACCTGCCTCCCCGGCTCTCCAGGCCAGCTCAACTCCTATGAAAGGAGCTGAGCTCTTTTCTTCCAGAAAGCTAATCCAACACCTGTCTTCAGGCTTTATACTGTGAGAAGAGGACTGTGTGCTGCGCGAGTGTAAATGCAAGAGTACAGTGTGTGTATAGGCCAGTCAAAGAGAGAGTGTTTGTTTTTGAAAGAAAGAGAGGGAGGGAGAGAGACAGTTTGTGTTTCTGAGAGATCAAGAACAAAAATGGCGTGTATGTGGCTCTTTTGTGGAAGGATTTGAGAACTGACATATGGAGACTACAAGGCAGACTGTATTCTTTTCAGTGGTGATGGCGTATCAAAGGACATTCGGGCAATAGTTTGGGTCTTATTTTGCATGGGGTCGGATCAGCTATGAAATAAGGCCAGGAGAGCTTTAATTTGCCTTTTAATGCCACCTACTGTAACTGTTGAATGTATCACTGTGGCACTGACTGCAAGTACATAGCATTTTCCCAACACGATATTTAATATAGTGGCATGAAAGTCATTTATGTAGCTGAAATGCTTCTTGTTATGTTAACTGTCCTGTTGAAGGGATTTACTATTTACATGAAAAGTTCTGATTACAGTTCAACTTGTGTTTTTCTATTATTATTATTCACTTTTGGCACATTTCTGTCTCATGTTCACTTTAAGTCATGTTCCTTGCCAGGGATTGTATCCCTAGAAACTATTCAGGGAGGTAATACATGCTGTTCTGTGTACAGAGTGTAGATGATGTTCTGGTTCTTGTTGCTCTATTTAGGAACATGGGGGGGTTGAAATATTTTGCCATTTTTTACAGACTTTAATTTAACAGTACGACTCACATCAGGCCCTTTGAAGATTCGCCTCGAGCAGCAGGGGTCTCTCAAATTGGAAATTGGAGGTAAAATAAATCTAAGATTGCTTCCCTCCCTGTAGGGTCCCAAAAATGGCTGCAGGGGAGATATTAGAGAGAGGGCTCAGAAGGAGAGTTAGATGGATAGAAGGGAGTGGTAAGAAAGAAAAGAGGGTTAAGGGACAAAGAAAGAACTAAGAAATAAACAGAAGAGATGGGAGAAAATCTGAGAGAACTGTAGAGGGAAGAAAAAGGTAAAGTTAATGGAGGTTTATTCACTTTAGCCATCAGGGCCTGCAAAAAGTCATTTTGCCAGCAAAGGGTGAGTGTGGCCATAATCACATGTGCAAGCCAGTGAGTAAGAATGGGTCTTTTTCTATGTCTGAACTTGCAAGTGTGCCATCAACAGCATGTTGAAATGGTCCTGTGTTTATACTGAACTTTGTTATATATTCATCCAATTGTTATGGCAATGCAATAATGGGATACACATAATCATTGTAAGTCCCCACTAATACACAAGTCACAGAAAACAAATGATCTCTCACACTACACATGTGAATAAAGGGCAAGGTTGCTGGGCTTCATGGTACCGTATCATTCTCAAGGCTCCAAGGACCTGTGCTAGCCAAATGTTTGTGATCCTCTGTCACATTTACTATTAACTCAAACAGGAGAAAATACTAGTGTTAAAAAAGTTAACACTGTCAGCCTCACTTAATGATTATCAACCAACTTGGAGAGATTAGTCTTGGCCCCACATAGCTGTCTCAGGTAAAAAAAAAAAATCTCTTGATCCTCTGAAGTTTGCATATAGACCAAACATGAGAGTGGATGACCCAATAATCTATGTGCTGCAGAGATTGTTCTCCAATCAAAATAGTAACAGCTGTATGATGAAGATCACCATTGATTTCTCATTCAACATCATCCAGCCCCTGCTACTGAGAGAGAAGCTACAGAAAATATCAGTGTAGATGTCAACCTTCTTATGGATTACTGACTTCCTGACAGGCCAGTGTCAGATTGATCAATCTTCTTCTGATTTGGTGATGTGCACAAGCAGTGCTTCATAAGGGGCTATGCCATCTCCATCCATGTCAGCCTTGTACGCCTCAGGTTCAGCACAACCTAGGGTCATCCAATTTAGAGAAATACTCTATGAAGGAGTACAGAGCACTGGTGGATGAAAAGAGGATGAGAAGGCTCTGTTTCTTAAGGAAGCTGGGATGCTTCATTGTGTCCACAAAATGTTGGTGATTTTTCATCACTTATTTGTGGCGAGTGCAGCATACTTTGCTGTAGTCTACGGGAGACCAGCGATGGCGCTGGTGACAAAAATAGACAGAATGAAACTACTAGGAATGGGTCTGTGATTGGCTTCAAACAAGACATTTTTGAAGCTGTGGTCGAGAGAAAGTTACTGACCAAACTGTTGCCCATCATCGATAATACTGACCAATCTTCTCCACCATTTACCAGACTGGCAGCAGAACACCATCTCGAACAGACTGATACGTACCAGGTACTCCTTTTAATAGAAACCAGTGAGACTCGAGGGGGTGCTGGGGAAGGAGAGGAGACAGTTAGCTGAATTTTCTGAGAGACAGGTTTGCCTTGTGAGTTTAGACACTCTTACTTTTCTGTGAGGGGGATCCAAAGTTGGGAGGGGTTCGGTACATCTACTCAACAGGCTAGGTGAGCAGCTGTGGCGGAGAGTGGGCAGGCGGACAGTAGTTAGTGAAAGCAGCTTACAGAATCCTAGTGAGACAGCGGGGAGCACACTGGAGGCACTGAGGATGAACCACGGACAAAAATGGGCTGGAATCAAGGAGCCAAGCTTGGAAAAGGCAAGCTGGAATGGAAAGAGAATTTTTATTACTGAGCTATGGATCACAGAGTAGTCACTACCACCACAAGGGTGAAGATGCTCTTGGGACAATTATCAATCCTAAATACAGCAAACTCAGTGAGTCTGCTGCATTTAAGACCAGGGGAAATGAATGGTATCTGCATCCAAACTCATCCACAGGCGAACCCACTGTAACCAACTCCAGAGAAGGAAACCAAAGCACAGAGGAGGAAAAAACAAACACGATATCCTGACAATGACAGTAGCACATTATTTGTGAGACATGGAGGAGGCGGTAGTGTTGTGACTATGATGATACTTCAAACTCTGAGTCATTCATCTGATCTTAATCCAGTAGAGATAGCTCTTATTAAATACAAAATTAAATGCAAAGAGACAAACAAATGAGCAGAAGCTGAAGGTGGCTGCAGTAAAGGCCTAGCAGAGCATCTCAAAGGGAAAAAAATCAGCAATTGGTGATGTCCATGGGCTCTAGACTTCAGGCAATTCCTAAATAGTTAAATCTGTGCATGGAAATAAAACAGGATTGGTTGTGAAATCCCTCAATACATTATAGCTGCAAGCGTAGGTTTTTCATTCACACTTAACATACTTTTTATCTGACCTGGGACAGGAAAAATCAAGTTGGCAATTAAAAACAGAAAATCAAACATCATTACACATGTGTTTATTAACTTTGATGCTTTTATTGACTTTTGTTCCAAGGAGGATTCTCATGGATGCCCTATGATATAAAAAATGAATTTGATTCACAGAAACAAAATTAGGTTCAAAAGAAATATAACCAAAGTCTGGTTATATATTGGATGTAAATTGAATATGTTTTGAAAAGAACAAACAAACAAACAAAAAAAGTACCATTTTAAAATTAAGCATCCTCCATTTATTTTTCAGATTTTTTAACCACTCATTGACAGTATACCATTCCTGGAAATGCCCATATATTTCCAGGAACAAGACAAGAATGCAATGTGTTCACCGCAGTGTATTTATATGTATTATCAAGTACAAGTTACATAAAATCACTACCATCAACAACTAAATGTGTGTGATACAATTTAGGTTGAGTGTGTTTACTTGGCAGACAAATAAAGTCTGCAGTATCAAAAAGTCTTTCCTCAGCTAAGAATTTATATTACTATCAGCCTAATGCTAGAAAAAAAGTTACCATGGTGACTGAGCAAGCTGAAAAAAGCCAGTCAGCTCTTTAGACCTCTGTGTCTGAAGACTCAACAAACCTAGATAAAACATGCATGTGGCTTCTGGGACCAATGGCCTAATTTTGGTTCAAATGGCTGATATTTCCATGCATCATTTTACAAATGCTGCAGAGACTCATCATGTGACCAGTGAGTAGAATTTTTACTATCTGCTCAGACTTGACTGTTCAATAGTAGTGGCACTGCAACCACACATCAGAAAGCACATCAGGAATAAAAAGTCATGTCTCTTGCCTACGGATCCTGCAAATTTATATGCAGATATCTGTTTACTGAGATTACTTTAACACACATATGCACAGCTGTGTTTTTTCTGAATGCCTTAGAAGTAGTTTATACTCACTTTTCCATCACAATGAGATTATAACTGTTTCATTCAACATTGGCTAAGCTGAGCTGGTGTAACTGGGAGCAAGATGAAAAAGCACGACTGGGCCTTTTCTCACTCATATTCTCAATCTCACACATATGCGCACGCACACACACACGCACACACGCACACACACACACACACACACACACACACACACACACACACACACACACACACACACACACACACACACACACACACAAGCCAGGCTGTTAAACAAATATCAGAGGCTCACTGGATTACCATATCTGGGTGAGATAAAGAAGCAGACGATGGTTACTTAACTTTGACTTAATGTCCCCCATCTGCCTCTTTCTATCACTTCCTCCTTCTGTCTGACTGTTGTAGTTTTTTTCTTTCTGCATAAATAAATAGATTTTTAGTCTTGCTCATGTTCACTTTGCCTTATTTTATGACTAATTGTCTCAGTGTGCTTTTCTATGTGTTTCTTTGTGCTGTTCTGTTTCTCTCAATATCACCTCCCTGCTTTTGGCAGATGATTATATCAATGAAAACACATTAAAATGACAATAAATTTCTTATCATGGAGCATCCACCATGAGGCTGGGGATTATCCATTTTTACATTAGACTAGGCTGCCTGTCAATGTGTACAACTGACACTGCAAATCACGTACATCTTCCAGAAAATCGATTTAACAAGTCCACATGGGCACGGCGACACTCGTGCACATACACAGAGTCAAGCCCAGTGCACGCAGACAGGGGTATATACTGTATAAAGTTTCCAGCACATCCTCACGAAATGTCAGGAGTATGTACATGAGATAGGGGACCCTGACATTTTATTGACAGTTTTAGGAATTTTCGGATTATCCAGATAAGTAAAAGATAGGGAAAAAAAGGAATGCATCTTTTTCTTTTTGTGTACAAACTACTTTTTTGAGATTATATAACTGCATTTTTCTTACATAAGCAACTGGAAAATATCTTTTTTGTGTGTGTATTTCTGTTATTTTAAAATTGATTTGTATTGAAAAATTCTTAAAATCTGTGATGCAATAATCTTTATTGCCCATCATGCATTTAAGCCTCAAGAATACACAGACGATCTACTACATTTAGTAAAAATTCACATTAGGCAGTAATTCTGTAATGCATTTGACTCACACATATCTATAATGTAGAGTTAAAAAGAGTAGCAGTATTTGTGAAACAGTGCACCCATTATTTTATCAGTTTGATTTTAGCTCAAACAGCCAATCATAGCTTAATAAAATATTGGTATTTGAAAGTCTAAGTACAGTGTAGAGTTAACCTTCCCTGATTGCCTGATTATGTTAAGTATTCCAACTGGACATTTCCAAGCGCCAATGATAATGAAATCAGTCCACATTAGATTCTACAATTTCATCTGTCGTACAATTTGAATAACAGTGATCCATGGGCATGAATGTTCCATTTGAATCAATTGCAGTTCAAATGTCACAGCCATAGATAATTGTAAGATCGACCCAGGAGTGATGGTTAAGAAACCAAAGGCACTGAAACGTATGAATCTCCATTTTAGAGTAAGTTTGTTTTTTCATTTGTCAGAGCCTAATGGCGCTATTAGGCAGCTCATTGGCATTTGCTGCCCCACAGAATGAATTCATGCATATGGCTGTTCATCCCAAATAGGGGACCATGTGAACAGGCGCATACAGAAACAAACACACTTACAGTTAGTAATACATTTGGCTGTAATTCTGCAAGCACGGTATTTTATGCATTTCACTTTCACCTGCCAGTTTAATTGAGATTTGCTTGCTAGTAGTGAACATGGACCCTGGTGTTTGTAATAATTCACACAGATAGTGGTGCCTGTCCTTTTCATGCATACAATAATGTGTTCTTAGGCGTAGATTAATGGCTTTATATCTGCAGTGATACCAAAATATAAACAAATGGATGCAGGATAGACAATATTTCCTGTTCTTTAAGGAAACAGATTTCTGAATAGGAAAAATGATGAGAGAGAGAGAGAGAGAAATCCTTTTCCACATAGAGCACATACATGGCAAGAAGGGGGCGTTATTACCAGCAATTTGAAAGGATCGTCAGTAACTTTACTAATAATCTAATTATTGGAATAGTAAATAAGTGAATTCCACATGGAAAGCATTACATCAAGGGCAGTTCTTCAATTTGACTTCCAATTATCTGTAATAACAGATGAATTTGCTTCAAAGCAAGTTTAGCTACACTTATCTTGCCTACTGTCACTATGCAACTGACCAGCAGAGCAAACCTGTGTTTTACCTTCTCTTGTTTTAACATCTCTTACTTTGTTTCTTGGCTCCTCTCCTTTTCCTTCTCTCCAATTTCAAGATACCTATCTTTCCAGCCTCTTTCTCCCCCATGTCTTTCTTTTCCCGCTCATTCTGGCTCCCTTTTCTAATTTTCCTCAATGACGGATCCCCCACCTGCCTCAGATAATAAGATACTCCCACAGGCCTGCGAGACTCATTCCTCCTGCATCCATCACTCCCAGAGTCACATTACTGCCCTTTACAAGCACCAGGATGTTTTTCTCCTTAATTGTAGCCGTATACATACCTCATCCCGCCAGTAATAATAAATGGTCTTGTCCTCCATTATAGCCATTAGGGAGCTCACACTGTGAGCAGCATGCCGCCCACAGTGAGGAAGGCTTGTTTGGTATTGGATGTTGTAGCCAAGCAATGGAAGAATGCCCCTGCAGTCTGGAAACACATGTTAGGACATTCAGTATGTTGACTAGGTGTGCGTAGCAGAGATGGTGTCTGTCTGAGTTCTTCTTATTCCACACAAGTAAATAAAAGCACCAGGTTGAACAGAATATTGAGGTAAAAATAAGACCAGGTCTCAGGAGATTAACATCACATTATGTCCCTGCAACCAGATGTCGCAGACATGAACCAGTGTAATCAAGAAAATAGCAGTAACAAGTCTGGGCAGAAGATGGCACTATGTTCCCATCACATTGCTCACGCCATGCTCTTTACTGTATTCACAGAAGAGCAGATCGTTCAAACACACACACAAAACATTAAAAGCAGGATACACAGTGGGGCTTGAATGAAATTGTGAAGGGTGAATGGCTAAGTGTGTAAAAGACTATACATTTTACAGCTGTGGCATTTAGATATTGTTGGGACTCTGATAATACAAATATTTTGAATGTGTTATTTCACACATTGCAGTTTATGAATGAAGTCACTACAAGTAGAGTAGCGACATTAGATGTGCGCAGTGTCAGCACCGTCCCACTGAGAGCGAAATCTGAAGTCTCTCCCGCAGAGAACAGGTACTGGCTGTGATGTTGACACTCTGAACACAATGTTAAACCTACTGTTTGTGCAATAATTAACCCTAATTTAGCTAATGTGTACATAAACCTGAGGAAGTCACATTTTTCAAGCAAACCATAACTTTAAAAAGCTCAATTTTGTGAATTTGACTAAATTAATACCCCCCTCCTGCTTGTCTTTTTGATAAGCTGTTGTTGTTTGAGTCCACTGGTACAGGATGCTTAATACAAAACCATTCAAGTTAACCTATTAGAGTGTAATGTTTATTATTGAATACTCAACTTATATCATTAGAAAGAAAAAAAGAAATGAAAACATTAATGTGTCAGTAGATATGACCTGTATTGTTTTACTTTGCCTTTTCCAAATATGTTAAACTCTGTTTGTCCAGCACACACTGCTCAGTGTTGTGTTATGCCTTCTTCTCTTTAACACCATTACATCGTGTTTCCCTGAGACATTTCATCACTTTTTCAGCAGTTTGCTGTCAAGTCTGTCGCTGTATGTGCCTAATACCAACAAGCCAATTTACAGATGGTGACACAAGAAACGGACCAGGAAATCATTGCAGACAGATTCATAAATATTGGCTTCTCTGTTCTTTTAATGGTCAAGACTTAGAAGTTTAAGGTATGGGAGTCCTGGAGCTAAAAGACTCAAGGATAGATCAATGTCAGTCGTCAGGGGGAATGAAAGCCAGTCTGGTGGAAAAGGGGGGAAGAAGGAACGAGCTTCAGGCACTGAAAAGTCATATCATAGAGTCGTCAGCGTGGGCTGTGGTGGTTTCAAATCATGAATTCTTTAATGTACTAAGTCAAAATGGTCCCCTGTGCCCCTGCACTGCCTTGCCTGGCAGTCTGAAAATAATTGAGGACTTGAGCCAAGCAAAATGGGATGGGGTGAGTAAAAAGAGGGAGTGAGGATGCAAGGCAGAAAGAAGAGGAAAGATGAAGAAGGAAAATTTAGAGAATGAGTAAATGACACGAAAAGAGAGATGGAGATAGCTCTTCGCAAAAATTACCTTACCTTATACTTACACAGCTCTCTTGCGACTCAGGGGCCATCATTTTTTCAGTCCTCCTGCCCCTGCATCACTCACACTCATGATGAAGTTCTGGTGGAAGGTGGGAGGTAATCTAGTGGCATTTCAAGGAATGGACCTCAGAGGAATACTTCTTTCATCTAAGGTCATTAATCGCAACGTCCAATCTTCAGGCTCATAGATCAATAGCAAAGTCCTGTGCTTGAAATGAAGGCATGAAAAGTAATGCTGAAGTATAAAACATGGTATATGTTCCCCCTCAGCAAGTTTTTAGCTGGGTCAGTAAACTAGGGTTTCGTGACCTTTCAGCTTATGAATTAGCTGATCTCGAGGTTTAGTTGTTTATGCTATGATTACAGGCTAAAACCTACCGATAAGCCCAAACTGGAGTTCTAATCATCATCATCATCATTATAATTATTATACTGCAGTAGTTATTTTTCTGTGGCTGTATATTTTTTTAAATTTCAATTTAGTGCTGTTAGTATGTCCTCAAAAAGAGTATAATTAAATTTTATATGATTAATAATAAAAATTGCTGCATAGCAGCTGCAGTAAATCTAGGGTTCTAAAATCAAGGTTAAAAACATTGCTCTGGGCAGCAATCCTCGATCAGTGCTGTTTGGGAGCACTGATAATTGCCTTTCCTGGTTTTTCAGTTCACTGAGTACTGGCCACTAACTCTCTTAGCTGGTTGGGTGTTCATTAGAAGTCCTCATTCAGTAGTTAGAAAGGATATGAGTTTTCAGCCAGCCCATTAAAGGCCAAATGTCACCAATTTAACTGTGTGCAAGGCTCATAAAAGAAGTCATGCATGCTATTGATGTTCAGTACCTTTCCATTCTTTATAACGAGCTGCTTCCAGGGAACTGCAGCATGTACAATGGATATCTTTGGACTTTAAATGGACGAGTAATGAGCATGCCTATTTCATTACAGTTTTGTGTCTGCTTGCTGCAGATAAAGATTTTTTTTAACCCTTATTTGTCTATTTTTTACTCTCCTGGTTTGGCAAGATAAGATAAAAGGCAGGTAACGTCATGATTGGGAGTCATACTTAATAATCAAAATTTTCAGTGTACTACATTTTAACATTAGTATTGAAATGCATGCTGATCAGCCGGTAAAATGATAACCTCGTCATCTTAGTTTACAGGCTAAAGCCTTACTTTAGCATGTTAGTGCAGGAGTTTGAATGGCAGTAGGACTTGATATTTATTTAAGAAGGACAAAGTCGGGTGGAAATTTTTGTATTTGGTTAAAAAATACTAAATTCTCAATTTCTTTTCTTTTTGTTTCGACATGTAAGTTAAGTTAAGGAACCACTTAACTCATTCACTGCCAGCCATTGGCAGTGAATGAGTTAAACCCATTGACTCATTCACTGCCATTGACGGCTATAGACGTCAATGGCAGTGAATGAGTTAATATATGCATGTTATCTTCAGGGAAACATGAGTGTGTATAACAAGTTTCAAGGCAGTGCATTTATTAGATATTAGTTATTTCATCAAAAACAAAAATATCAATCTTAGAAGTAACAAAACTGCAAAAGTTATGAGGAAACATAGTAAGGGGAATGGTCAAAGTGTTCTGTCATTTTATGAGGATATTTCACTGAAAACTAGGTGAAAACTAGGTCTGTCATTGGTCACAGCCACAAAAGTCACTGATTCATTCGCTGGGGGGTTTGAATATAACATTTTATGGCAATCCACACAATAAGTTTTGATAAAGAAAAATTCAGATGATTATTCATGTCTGCTGAATATTACTGTACAGAACCTTCTAGTGATAAAGTTTCTGGTATTTCTCAGTCTTGTCAAAGCAATCACTTGCTGACTGATGCAGTGATATCTCTAACTAACTCTACAAAGTAAACAAATAAATAAATAAACAGGCTAGAAAAACATTCATTTTCTTTTTTGTTTTAAGTCTCCCAATAACCATCTCATGCAGTAGTGTAGAATATATTGCAACAAAATCAACCCAAATACACTCACTCCTTGTGTTCAGTATGAGGGGGACAAATAACCCACATCAGCAGGCTTCTCAACATATCCACAAGGGGAGAAAGGAAGAAAGGGGATTGGCTTATTCCAAAGATGAATGTGCCTTGCAGCTTTTGGGCAAACAACACAAAACCACTGAAAGGGAACATCGGCATCATTTGATGAGGCATTCCAAATGTCTCTGGAGGCTGAATTGCCAAGGGCTAAATGATAAATATATGTTGTTGGTGGTAGAGTGATTCCACTGGCTGCCCTGAGGTGCTCTGTGGCTGCCAGCAGTATTCCATTTGTCCTTGAAGGTGTTGGCTGCAAATGTTGTCATCTGCTTGGGTTGTCTTTTGTGGCTAGTTTGTTTGTGTTCATTACCTAGGCTAGTCTTGTCTTGGTTTGGACTTGGGAGTCCCACTTCTATGCTGCTTTTTTTCACTCTTTCTGTATTTCTTGCTATCTTGTTATATATCCTTAGGGGAAATCTGTATTACTATCATGTTGCCCTGTGCAATATATGGACACGCTATGGTAGACAGGCAAACATGCACTTCTACTCCATGTAAGAACAGAGCAATGTCTGATCTTAAATGCAATGGCTTTACAGTTGCCCAAACCCCGAATCTTGAGATTTGTTGTTTGAATTTTTGCAGGTTTTAAATAGAATCTTTAAAAGTAAATAATTTAACATAATATATGCATATCAGGTCAATAAAATAGTACACATTACAAATGAAATAACATACACTTGGTGGAAAAAAGTTTGACTCAAAAAGTCTTCTAGAGAAATTGAATAAAATTCTTATGAAGCAGTTTCAGCAAAATGTAATACGGTTGCCTACACAAAACTGTACATTTTCCTACACTGCAACTAGACTATGGAAGACATTGTTCCCTCTTTTTTAGTTGCATAATTCAGCAAACCTCACACAAAATTAATGCAAATGAATAATTCTTGTACGGAGGCTTTCATATTCCTATCTTTTTTTTTGTTTCCTTTTTTTTACCTATATGCTTGAATTATTGATGTAGGTTTAAGAGAATTTCTTCTCAGTGCACAATGTGTATTATCTATGCAAATGCCTAAAGACAAAATAACATTGTAAAAACCTCCATCAGACAGTGGGAATGGAAGAGATGGAGTTTGAATATTTACAGTCAGTTAATGACATTTCCATTCTGTGGGCTTGTCAGAAATAACAAAGCCCTGCATTTACCCTCTGCATCTGCTTAAGTCGCTTTTCCTCCTCCCTGTGCCCCAAGTGGCTCAGAAATCCTACTTTATAGCAGAGAGGTGTCAGAATTTTAAACAGGCCCTGTCTTTATCCCCAGCTTCCCCGAGCTCTTTCCCTTTAATTCCTGAAAGACTAGGCCATGGTCGCCTTTTAACCCTCACCTGCTCCTCTGCTAGAATAATGTTGGCTTCTCTCTGTTCTGTGGGGGAGGATGCTGAGTGCTGACGATGGAGGAGAGGGGAAAGGGTTGGTACAAGGGAAAGGAGAGTGTTCCAAACGGAGGGGACTGATAGAGTTAAGATGGGAGTGAAGGGTGGGAGGTGTATGTGTGTATGTGGGATGAGGTGGGGAGTGTCTGCCAGTGACTACATGTTCAGAAAAAAAAAGGTGGAGGGAAAAGGAAAATACTGGTGGAGGTAGACATGGAAGACATGGACAGAAAGCAACAGCTGGAGTTATATTATTCTCTGGTGGGATGCTGACTAGCCATTTATTATGTCTCACTGTGAAAAGAAAATAAGAGACAGGGAGAGTGGAGAGGTTTTTTTCGTTGGTTTTTTTCTCCATCTTTTGTCAGACAAACCTGATGACGAAGCAATATCCTCACATCAGGTAACATCCACATTGTAAAAAGGGAACAACTTCATCCTGAAGTCAAAATAAGGAGGGGTAATTAGCCCACATTGTACGGAAAACAGATTTGTACTTTTTGTCTTCACAACAGAAGATTCTCGGTCGTTCTAACATTGTTACATCATTTTATAAATTGCAATACATCCATGCTTAACATTTTCCAGTATCATAGCAGTAAAATTAATAAACTGGGAGAAGTTTCCAGATGAACTGTCTATAAATGATATTCTGCTGTATGAGTAATTGCCTGCAATTCACTCCCCTTTGAGTCAATCTCATGTGTGAAGCCAGCGCTGTTAATTAGACCTGTTTTTATGTTCAAGGAACCAGCTGAGCCTTCCTCTTTCTCGTCCTCTCCCTCCCTCGCTCTCTTTCTCTCTCTAGCATTTGTACTTAATTACCGAGGGACTGCTGTCTGCACCAGCAAGGCATAACAAAGAGATGTAATGCCATTAGCAAGCACAGGAAAAGGAAAGAAATTTAATCATTTCTCTTATTCTTATGTCTTCCAAGAGTTAAGCAAAGATACACCTCATAACTATTAGAGATATAGCACCTCTTGATGATTAATATTAGAATTGGTCATTATGGTTTTTTAGAGTGACAGATACATAGCACTATGTTAATATAACATTCTTACTATGTTAAGGTCAATAATCAACCAAAAAACCCTTTGCTGTGAGAGGTTTTAATGTTAAAAGTCAGAGAAGACATTACTGTTAAGGTTTTGTGCAATTTCTAGCAGTATTTTAATAAAAGAGTCTTTGCAATTACGATGTGCGCTTTTTGCAAATAGCTGTAAGCGTGTTTGAAATGCTCATTAATGCACCTGCAGCATGTAATGTTATCTTAAAGGTAGCATGCTCTGTTAAAGTTATGTTCTGGTAAAGCCATAGCACAATAGCACAGGTGGAACACTCTGCCTTCAGAGAAGTAAAATTATTTTAGTATCAATATAAATACTTATAATGATGCAAATGAAACGGCTTTATTGACATAAAGTACAGAATGACGCCTACTGGGTGTTGAAAATTGGATTCACAACACAGTGGTTGGTACCATTTGTTGTTGAGAGAGCAGTGCACGACAGTGTGGTTATTGAGTGGCAAGGCAACATGTGCACACCCTCTGAGCACACCCGCTCTCCTATATACACACAAGGTGAGAGGAAGTTTTACAGGTTCTGACACTTTTGATTGCATCTGACACCACAGAACTCCACAGGACATGTAACGTGGAAATTATCCATTGATTACGGGCACCCTGCCCCAGGTTTTATTTGTAGTGAATTGAATCAGCCATGGTTTTGCTGTGCTACGCAATACCTGAGGTTATGAGGGAGAGTTCATAATTGAATGCAGCCATAACAGCAAAAGCAATCACATAGTTTAGAACTTCTATATTTGGCCCACTGAATTCCCAGAGGTCCATGGCGATAGCTATGTTGTGTTCATTACAATAATTATATTGATTATTATCAAAAGATGCAACCTTTAACACTCCCAAGGAATCAAAAATGGCCAATTTTTCAATTTACCTTAAATATCTCTCACTGTTAGGATCAGGTTTTTACATTAAAAAATGCCTATTTAGTTTAGGAAAAAACAGTAGATCAGTCTTGCTTGCATGAAGCTTAACACACCATTAAAACTGGACAGGAAAAATTGAGATGTAACACTAAATGGAGCTTGTAGTGTATTCAAATGTGATGCAAAGAGATACCAGCTATGCTTCTTTATGTGTCACATTGCAAGTCACACCAGGCTGAATAGCTTTACTAGCCATGATTCATGGCCATGATGTGTTATAATTATGTTTGAGAGCAAGGGTTTGGTTAGTCTTGTGTCATTTTTATATACTATATGCTATTTATATACTATTCTGTCTTTTTGTAAATCAAAAAAGGAGTAGAAACACTTATTTATTTTCGATATCTGATGAAAATTGAAACTGTGTTGCAATGGTGAATTCAATGGATTTAAAGTGTCATCTCAAACTATTAAATTGAAATCCTCTGCATCTTTTTGGTGCATTTTTCTATATCCATAATCCTCATTCTTCTTCTTTTTTTCATCTGTACTACCTGTCTTTCCTTTGTAATTGTATAGCCAAAGATTTGTGATTAATTGATACTCTTCAAACTGACATTTAAAGGTGTTCGGTAGGCATTTCATAATCTGTGATGCCAACTAAATGTACAGTAGTTAAGCTAAAATAGGATATCCAATCTGCTGAGGTCATCTCAATGCTATTGTATGTTCTAAGGATTCTACAAAACATGTTTGGACTCCAAGATATTTTTATAGCTTGCCTTCAGTGCTTCATTAATAAAAAGAAAGCAGGAAAAGTTTGAAGGTGAAAGAACATTTGTATGCTTTGTTCCTGAAGCCCTATTATTTTTAATACATAGTCTATTGTAGTGTCACCATCAAAGAGCAAAATTCAATTAACTGATCTGTTTGATCAGATTGGCACTGAATAGATAGTTTAAAATAAACGAGGCTTGAAATTTGCGTGGATATGTGTGGCAAGAGTTAAATAGTGATCCCCGGGCCATAGAACAGTTGAAAGTGACACAGAAAGCTCTTTTGAGGTGAAGGACTTTTCCTTTCCTGTGATGGATTGGCAACCAGTCCAGGGTGTACCCCACCTCCCGGCAAATTTCAGCCAAGATAGGCTACAGCTCTCCCAAGACTCTAGTTGGATAAACGGTTAAGAAAATAGATTGATGGATGGACTTTTCTTCTCTAGCATCCTCTGAAGCAGCCATTAGTTTGGTGGAGGACCATGGTGGTCCCGAGCCATATCAATTCGAGCTCTTGGCTCCAGCCATTGTAATGCACAAAGCTCTCTCCTTGTCTCTCTCACTCGCTTTCTCCCTCTCAGCGTCCTGCCAGATATGAGTCAGAAGGGAAATGCAGTCTGACAAAGAAGCAATCAAAAACACAATTTGAATTTTCAAATTTTATGAAATAGATTAACTCTGAGTCAACATTTACTTTGTAAGGTTCAGGATGATTTAATACAGGGACAGTAGCAGTGCAAATTTTATGTTGACCCACTTTCAACTCATGAAATGTCCAATGTTTTTCATTACAGTGCAGTACTTTTTAATGAATTTTTAATTATTTACCTTTTTATACAACTCATTAACATATCAACATGTTGACTACCACTATATTCACCCAACTGAGAGGAGGTTTGACTCACAGATTGACACCTTACCGTAAGTATGGTGGAGAAAATAGATTAAGATTATTTAGTATTATTCATTAATATGATTGTTTTTGTTTAATAATTGTGCCATTATATAGGCATTTTTGAGCTTTGGGTTCACTGCAGGTCAGGGTTTTTTGTAGGTGAAAATCCATTGAATAGAAATCAGCAATTCCTAAAAAAGGTGAGCCTCCCAATTAATTCTCAGTGAGCAGAAATAATCCAAACTAATACCGTATTAAGAGTGCAGTCTAACTGATGTTATTCTGACTAAGCAAAGATTCTGATCCATCAGACCTAAAAGGGTCACACTGACTTGGAAAAAAAAATCTTTTCCTCTGGCCACTCTGTTTTCCCAATAACAAATGAGGATGCCCAGTAAGTTTCTACAGCTCTATATAAAAACATTTTTTTGTACAAACTGTTAAGGCATTTGAACAATTTCAACACTTAATAGCAAATTATGAAAAAAAGCATTTGTTTCAAATATTTTACAATATTTTGCATTTTTACTCCAAGTTAACTCAAACTCTCTGACCATCATGCATCTGTATGAAATGTGGGTCCAGTCAGAGTAAATAAAGGAGATGATAAAGCTTTATGAAAGGAGTCTAATATGGCTTAGACTCCTTTTGGACTGATGACAGTGATTGAGGTGAGCTGTTGAAGATCCTGAAGATCATGAAATTTTCTGTAAGTGCTGCTATTTTTGCCGGTGTTAGCCACTGTTCGATGGTGTTACTGAAACTACTTCAAAAGTAAATAGAAGATGGATCTAATGTCAGACTTTTACAATTAACAAATGAACTCCCATACAATATAAGAATGTAATCAATCAGTTTATCAGATAGAAAGTGTGATTTTTGGGGCACTAGCCTAATGTTATTTTAGCTTATAAACAGCTGTTACTAGCAGATTTATCAGCTGTCAGTAGATGGGAGAGTCACATATTAATTCTAATGATAATAAGCAATTGTGGCAATATCTGAAATAAAAAAAAAGCATGTTTATGAATGTTTTAACATGTTAAAGTCCTGAGTTCTGAGGCTTCAGATGAGGAGAAACAGGATGAGGTGGAGTTGGTTACATTAAGAATAAATTATATCCCACAGAGTCGCACACAGACACGAGTCAAAAGCTCAGAAAAAATCATTGGAAAAAACACTGTACATCATGTGCACACATCTCAACTGCATGTGGACAGATAGCAGTAATAGTCATTCTAGCAAAATATTAACATTGTTCTTGACACCAAGGGAATCAAAACTGAAAAACCAACAAAAAAAATGTTTATTTTACATTTAGCTAACAGTACATACCAGTTCAAAATGTTTACCATTACAAACATCATTATTTTAATAAGAACTTAAATGATCAGGAAAGGGAATATGATGTTGTTATTCTGAAATAGCAGCAAGTAACAAAGTAGTCGTTCAGTGCAGCAGATGGCAATTGAGGAAGTTCCTTTCCCATTTTGATAGAGGTAATCCTTTACGCTTTAAGTGAATTTGGAACAAACGGAAATTAAAAAAACAACATAAAAGCTTAGTGTATTTCCTCTGTAATAGCCCAATTTATCCATGGCCATTACACCATGCTTTCAAAGTTAAGTGCAAAATGTTATATTGAGGTAAACCATATGGGTTTTCAGAGCATTTGTTCATTATGTTAACTTGTTCCCTGTCTGTCTCTTTTTATTATTTGTAAAAATGCTGCCTGATGCCCTCCTTGTCTTTCATTTGCTGCAACTTTATCTGTGAAAATAAAATGTTAACTTTGACACAGACTGGTGCTATTTGTGACATTGCCATTTTAACAACTATGTTTTCATTTAGTAGTAAGAGTAGTAAGTAAGTAAGTAGTAAGAATGACTTTTAGACTAAAAACAAGTCTTTTGATTATCTAGACTGGGTGATAATTACTTTACAGTATGAAATATGTCCATTGTACTATATTTATTATTTTTATAACACAGTTAGGAGTCTGCGTGTCAGTGTTCTTAGTGCTGATCTATGGAATGCAATAACAATAAGTAAATAATCAGTGAGTCAATCAATCAGTAAATCAAGTGATTTAGTAAGCTAGTAAGCAGATCCAGAGATACTAAATGTAGAATGGTTGCATGCAGTCTACATAATCAAACAGTCGTAAAGACTTACTCTTACTCTGTTACTGAAGCACTATGACCAGCTGCCTTATGAAAAGAAACCAATTGCATTTAACGAAGTCCATTTGTTTTTAAGGCACAATGTACTCATCCAGCTACATTTCACTTATTTAATTTAAGGATATACTTTGTTAAATTAATCTAACAAAGGAAATCCTGCACAGTACAATATAGTACACTGTATTTTAGAATGGCTTTGAAATCTATGCTTCCCTTGTTTCTGTCCTTTTAGTTGAGTTGCAGCAGTGAACAACAGCTCTTTGTATCAAGCTGCCATATACATGAGTGATGGAGTTTGGGGAGCACACACTTGAGTACACACAGCATGCTTTGCGTATATATCCAAGTCTCAATCATACCCTCTCTATTCCATCTTCATTCAGTCTTATAAGACAGCACATAAAGAGTGGTATCTGTGCCAAACTGTTAGTTTCCATTAATACTCAAAGTTTTTACTTTAAACAACATTCTGGACAACATTGGATCTATCAATAAAATTGTATTAATATTATCCATAATAATCCATAAAGTATAAAATAAGTAAAATTTATTTTGATACAGAATAAATATAAAATCAGCAATTTAAAAGAGATTGAAAAGAAGAAGTCTGGAGTCTGGCCCTTTAGTGCTCTGTATGTGAGGGCACTGGTGGGCCGATGGTGATTTTTCATTTTTATGGGCCAATGTTTTTTGTTTTCTTTGAAGATTAAACCAGGAGATGTCCTTACTGAATCATCAGAGCTGAACAGGTGATGGAGAAACAGGTTTACCTTTTAGGTGACATGAATGAGTTGAAGGGAAGTTATGAACTGTTTCTGAGAGACAAATAACACCAGGATCCTTTTTCTAAGTAGCTGACAGCTGGTAACTGTGCAGGGGCGGATCTAGCAAAGTTTTGCCAGGGGGCCAGGTAGGGCATTAACAGGGAAAGGGGGGCACAAAGAAATCCTTTTCTTTCTTATTCTCATGTAAAATGTCTAGCTTTAAATTAAAAATGATCTGAATCTTACAACAAACGTTTTCATCTGATGTAAAATGTATAGAAATCATGCATATACCAACGAGACAGTGTACATCAGTCACAACAGCATCTGTTTTCATTCAAAGGCTTTATGGCTTTTTTTTGTCCCAGTCCAGCCCTGGTGTAGGGTGTCAGCTTACTTCTGAAGAAGGATGCAAAACTTTTTGAAAGAAGTCCAAAACAAGTCGGTGAGTCAGTGAACCTCACTTCTGACCAATGGCAGTGATACTTGTGAATTGTTGATCATATAATGAACTTTTCTGTTCTTGCGTTTTAGCTGCTGTTAGCCACTGTTTGCTGGTTTATTAACTACTTTTTAATGGACTTAATGCTCTCATATCTTACTTAGCAAAAAAGGTTCCATATGATGTGAGAATGCAGTCATAATGTTAACTTCTAACCAGCTGTTGCTGTTTAGCCAGCTCCTTGACAGCTATCCGGGGACAGGAGGGTCAAATGTCTAATCTGCTGACCATAAATAATTGCAACAATATCAGCATAAATAAGCACATTTATGCACATTTTTGGCTAACTTCTGTTCAGGAGATGAGGTTTTAGATGAGGAAAAACTTGTTTTATTAAAATATTGATTGCACTCTTTTCCCTTTGTGTTTTTGCTTCTTTGGTGAAGGAGACCCCTTATGTGAAGATATGACCGTTTATATCTTTAGTCTCAAAATGCAGCAACAAATTAACATTTGCCTCTGGCGCTTATACTCCATATATAGATCTCTAACCACATACATAAAATATGGTTAGGTGGAATGGCCATCTCTGCCACTGGCAGCTTTCACAAACTGGCACTCCCTACCATGTATTTAATTCTAAGTTCATGAGACTGAATTTATTTGTTAGAAGACATAATTACAGAGAAATCAATGTATATTTATGAGTATAATATTTGTTTTTCTATTAAATAAACCAAAACAACTGACTGTACCTTTAAATAACAACATAGTAAGAATAAAGCTGTAAATGTGTATTCACTATTTAATTAAGCCACAGACGTATGTCGTAGTTGTACCATAGTGCAGCACATACAGATTTATTAAATATGAAATTACAGAAAACAATCTACCCATTCAGGCTAGTAGCCTATGGCTCTCTAACAAACCTCTGCATGTAGCTTGGACTGACGGTAAAAGGAGGGTATCTTAAGGTCATCACCATCCCTTGCAGCTCACTGGAGCCATAAGTTGATAAATTCAGAGGGGCGTTTGCCCTTCAAGCTGCACAATTTGCTAGCAGCCCTGTCTCTGTTAGGCCTGTGCTAATCTAATGCCAACTGTCTGCCTGTGAAGAAAAATGGAAAAATTGTTTGTGAAAAATGAGTGTCAAACCCCTTCCTTCACCCAAAGCCCCTAATCAGAAATATGGTCAGTGGCAGCATTTATTAGACCTAAGAGAATTTCTTTTTTTCCCCGATAAGGAGAAGTAAATGCAGGCATTTATAGAATTGATTTAACATGCCAGCGTTCCTTTTCTATATAAGTGGCTCATTGTTAAGAGCAGCCTACCAGGGCAGTGCATGGTAAGCACCAAGTAGCACTACTGCTGTTTAGCAATAATATTTTACCATGTTTTTTTTTTTAAGAATTCTGACAAAGAAATTCCTTGTTCTTTAACATACAGTAATTCCTGAAAATGTTTAGTTGACTGGACACCTTAAGAAAATCCTTTGCAAGTGGTTATTTGCCAACAGAGTCCATCTGTCCATGTCTGTTTGCACTGAAGAATCTAATTAATCTATCATTTAGTCAAAAAAGAATGAAAATAATTCATACCATGTTAAAGGTTATTTTTTTTTGTTGCCAGTCCTTTCATTTATAATAAAAGTCATTTAAATGAGTTTATGTTGGAACACTTTTAATTAATATGTATGAGCGAATAATAACTGTTGTGTGCTGTGTTATTCATTTATTTAATTATTTTCTCAGATAACAAATTTTCCTAGCACGGCTGTTTTGGACATGCTTTCACACAAACACGCGTGCAAACACATGTAGAAACACAGGGCAGGAAATATACACCAGTCGCACCACTACAGACGGACATACATGCACATGCACGCAGACACACACACACACACACACACACACACACACACATACACACATGCATGCACGCACACACCCGTACCCCTACCCAATAACCTAACACCCCCATAAGCGCCTTTTCTGCATGCCTCTGCCATAACTAACTGGATTAGTCAGCCACAATCGATTTGGCACATGCTATCAAAACCAAACAGCCAATCTCCTCTCCCTCGTCCATCTCAGCCCTTGCTCTTTCTTCCCATCTCTCCCCACCTCTCATTTGCTACATGCCTGCTTTCCTTTCCCTTTCCTCACTCCATCTGTCCTCCCTTCTACTCCTCCATCTCTCATTTCTTCTTTCACTTGCACATTTGCCCCACTCCCCCTTCCCCTCCTCATTCCTCATTTCCCTTCATGCCTTGCTTGGCCCTTCCTTTTGTCCCATTACAAACTATACTATCAATCTATGCAGCCTTACTCTTTTTTATTTCCGCTCTTTTGTTTTGTTTTTTTCTGCTTTAGCCACTCCTCAGCTTAGTGTTTCTTTTGCTCCTTCCTGGACTATTCACCACATTACCAAATTTGAGCATTTTATACATTCATGAATTGAATTCTATTTACTTCCCTGCTTTGCACATTGTCCTTTTCCACCTGTCCTCTTACCTTTCTCCTAGCTTTATAAAAAAAAAACTTTTCCTCCCTCCATCATTTTCCTCTCCTGTCCTTCACCATGACTTCTTTTGCTGTTCTCATCCCTCCATGCGGGTGAGCCACTGCTGTTCTCCTCCTCACTGCACATTCATCCATCCTTTCTTTCACTTCACCAGCCAAATCACTCTCTAACAGATGCCGCACTCATTCAGTTGGTCCCCCAAGTGTATGGGTGTGTGTCTGAACGAGTGTCTGTTGTGTCGGCGTAATTAAGCATGTGTGTGTGAGGGAGCACGTGTGGGCATGTGTGCATGCGTATGTCTCAGTGGAACAGGCCTGGCCAAGGCTAATTGCTGCCTCCTACCTGGTGGTGACAGGCCTAATCAAGGATGATGAGCTCACTGTTGGTCTCTCTCTCTGTCTCTCTCTCTCCCTTACTCTCTTTCTCTTTCGCTTCTTTTGGCAGTAAAAAAAAATAGATAGACAGCCTCCAGTCCCCCATTATGGGTTGTTTTTGGAGAGGAGAGGAGGATGGGAGGATGATGGCAGGGGGGAAGGAGAGCAGGAGGGAGAAAGAAGGACGAGGCTTTTCATTTCAGCTCTTTCCTCTTAAGGGGACAGCATGGGAGCAAAAATTGGCCAGAGTGCTTGAGGCGTTGAGGTACACAGGTTGCAGCACAATGGGCCTATTCACCTCCTCTCAAATAGTGAAGGGGCCAAAATGATTGGATGAATGAATAAATGAATGAATAAATTTTGTTTTCGGGTGTTTTGGGGGTAAGGTGGGGAGATGGCATGATGGGGGGTTGAGTGGGGTGTCTAGCCATGTGTGCACATATGTGTATTTGTGAGGCAGATTGTGTGTCACTGGATTTGAAGGGTATGGCTATCCAACAACTGCCTCTTGTGGTCCAAAACTGCTTGAGTCTTGAATTAGAATAATGGTATTTGGCCTGAACAGGAACGTAGCAGATGTGTTTGTGCTTGTGTCTCTGTGTGTATGTCCATGTGTGCATAGTATTCATGAGTGGGAGTGTCTTTATAAAGCTCATTGAGAAATACCTAATGTCTAATATCACAAAATGCCCCACATAAATAAATTAATTTTCAGGCCTGCATGAAGTCATACTACCCCTTCTTCTTTCTCTCCGTTACCTCACACATTCACTTCTGCAGACACATAATACACTCATGTACAGTGTTGGGGAGTAACGGAATACATGTACCGCCGCTATGTATTTAAAATACAAATTATGAGTAACTGTATTCCATTACAGTTACCATTTAAAAGGGTGGTATTCAGAATACAGTTACTTTGTTGAAATAAATGGATTACACGGCGGTACTTTCCTGTTTCATATTTTGGCAATTCCAATTTCTGGTGGAAACCCAAACAAAACACACATTAAGAGGCTCTAATCCCTGGGTCTCAATCCCGCGGCCCATGTCACCCCTACTTGCATAATGATGTGAAGAAAAATGGTTTTTTTTTTTCATTTTCAAAAAATTATTTAATATGAAGGCAATAGGCAGAGTGTTACAGGCATTGCCCTAAAGAATGTAGCCTCATGGGCAGTTTAGTCCGTGCTGCAGGGAGGATGGACTGCCATACCAGTTCTGTGTCTGTGAGCGCAAGGAGGGAGAAAAAGGAGAGCCTAAAAATACGAGTTTTCACCGACTAGAAACAGGAGATGGAAGCATGTAAATATAATAATAACCACTACAACCAAAAAGAGTGCCTGACGAGCCCAGTTGTAAGTAAGCTATTAAGACTCGACTGTACACTGTGTTCGTGTTTTCCTCCGAAACAATAAGTTCTGTTGGAGCAGCCTTTCAACGCCTCTCTCTGTCTCTTGCTAGCAAAGTTGACCCAGACAACAAAGTAAAGCTAGTTTTCGGCTACGAGCCCGACACGGAACCCGACATATTAGCCAGAGGTCCCTTTACGGTTTTATGCTTTTATGGTTCGGAGCCGCGGACCTGTTTTATATATGTGCAGAATAGTTATCTATACGAGATCACTGCAAAAAGTGCAGCCTTACCTAATGTCCACCCTACTGTTACTCATCTTGTTACTCATATTAAGAATTTAAAATCTAGTTGGTATTGGTATGGCAAATAACCTTCAGTAATAGTAATAAATCACACAGCAATAGTACATCATAATATATTAAGTAATCCAAAGTATTCAGAATACAGGATATGTTTCAAAATAAATTTTGGGGCATGTATTCTGTAATCTGTAGTGGAGTACATTTGAAAAGTAACCTTCCCAACACTGCTCATGTATATTAAATTCCTTTAATATAGTTGTAATCGTTTATCTTTTTTCACTTACCCTTCCTTATTTATACGGATCAAGCATCAGGTTGTGAAGAAAATCTTGGAATGTCACCAGCTCATTGATACTCTTGAATCTGAGTTTGTTAGATAAGCCGTGTCAGATACAAAATCCCCAGGAAAAACCTGTGAAGAAATAAATAATTGTAAAGTGGAACACAAAGCCCAACCCATTTCTAAAAATCAACTTAACAGTTTACACACCATGCATTAGAAAATGTTCAATAAATTGCATTTTTCACACATGGCATTGAGAAATACTGCACACAGTAAAGTTAAGACAAAACATATTGGGAAGTCTAGCTGTTCTTGATTGTGTCATCGTTTAGTTGATTTTTTGTTTGCAACTAGGATGCTTGTTCTACATCTTTGATTAGCTTTACTGATGTTCTGCATCACAGTCTTAAAGGTAAAGTAAATAACAAAATAGTTTTTTTAAATGTTTGTAGCCTTTTTTTGTACTTTGGAAACAAACAAAAGTAATGCTTCACAATGTGTTTTTAATCAAGCGTGGTCCTTCAAAGATTTCAGCATTGCCTTTAACTCAGCTCATTCAGCAGTATACTTCATCCTTAGTCATCAAATCCTAGAAAAATCATATTTCCTTTATTATTCAGAGTTCAGATGTTTGACATGTTACATGGCATGCCTTAAAATCTATGAAAAAAAATCATTCACATATTTAAAATCATTCATACTGTTTGGGGTAACATGAGAGCTGTCCTTGGCAAAAAATCCCCAAAATCTTTCAAAGATTTATATATTGTATATCAGTTATATACTTCATGTCATCTATTTTGCTCCCTTTCTGCATCTATTTTTTTTTTTTTTTTTGCTTCATCTCTTCACCACCATCATTTATTCTGCCACACACTGTCTCTCTTGGATCTTCCATTTTCTTACTTCTTACTTATTCCTTGCTGTCCGTGGTTTTTCAAGCAAAGTCAAATTTCACACAAATGACTTTCTTAAAATATCAACCACTCCTGCATATTTAAGACTTATCTGGCCTCTTTGAGTGAAAGCCAATGGGAGAGTGACTAAATTCCTCTTAAGTGACTTAATGGAAATCTTTTATCTCTACAGTGAGAAGTTTATAACGTATTCAGCACTTTCAGACTGTACAGAAAGAGTTAATATGGTACAGTACACTGGGAAACATATGCAGTGTCATTTACATGGACTGCCTTTGATTTGTCATACTACTGGTACTGCTATATCTCTAGATTCAGCTTACCTGCATATTCATCCTTTTGTATCACTGCTTATTTTTTATTGATAGATTCATTCAGTCATTTTGCTCAATTTCATGAAAATATTAAGGTTTATTTCCTGTCAAAAAAAAGTCAATTTGGACTTTCATTCTGTGTGACAGTACTGTTGGTGTTATGTGTGCTCTGACTAATACAGTACAATTACATGCAGAGATTTAGCTTTAGAATATCATTTAAAAAACAAAAGACACATAATCCGTCATATACCACATTATACGTCGTTAGCTTCTGTTTCTTTATTGTTGTTCTGCAATATTTATTACTGTTTTTAATGGTGTGATTAATGCTCCCCAATGGAAGTTAATCATTTCTGGACCTAGAAGCACATAGAAATAATGTTTATAACCTAATCAAATATATGTGGTTATAATAAAAGGAAACATAATTTCCCATTGCACGTTATTAGTGAGACATACACTCTGAATAATAATTCTTGGTTTGTTTATGATTTATATGACTATGACTTTCAGGCTGGCCTGAAAAACATCTAATAATTTACACGACACCAAGCAGGAATAGTGAAAAGCTTCATCTGATATGAAAATATGCAAATAACATGACACTATAAAGTCATTAGGTAAAACAACTTACGATGTCTTTTCTCATGCTAAATTAATATTGTGCACAATTATAATCTATCTCAAATTAGAAAGGACACTTTCTTTTTACCCATTCATGATATAGTGGTGAACTAGTTGAGGTCAATACATAAATACAGTAAAAATATAAAACCTCCAATGAAAGAGAACTCTTCATGTTGTTCTTACCCATTACAGCTTCCTATAGAAGAATGCACAGAAAAATCAGGAAAAATGACAATTATATGATCTCATTCACGTCACAAACAAACACAACTATTTCATAAACTCTAAATTTAAACAACTTAGATTGGCATTTTTTGCAGACTTGGACACAGAAACTCACAGTCAAAACAGATACTCATTTGTATAGTTTGTATCTTCCAACAAAAAATATATAGAAGCATTTGATGTAAAGTTGTGAATATAGTTTCATGGTCAACAGAGTTTTCCATTACAGTAAACCAGCCTACAGAGAAAAAAAAATGTTAATATTCCACAGAAGCATTCCCGCAGGACACAAATATGTGACTCTGTGGTTGCAAATGCTTTTTCCACAGACAAAAACACAATCATAAGAGCATCAGAGGTGGAGAAGAGGAAAAGCTAAATTGGTCCAAATAGGATTTTAAAGTGCACACAATTCCCATACTTTCACTGAGCCATTTGTGATCTGTGTAAACTTAATGGTTGTGGACATTGACCATAATGAAAAAGGATTTCATAGGAGTTTTTCACAGGACCTTTAAGAAATACTAGAATTTGCACATGAAAGACCATAACGAAATCCATCAAACCTAACTGATTATACTGTCTTCATTTTGAAGGGAAAATGTGCTGGGCCTGTGTGAATGATGAGTTGATATATAAAGTGCAAAATACAGATATTTGGGTTTTGCAGGACAAAGCATCAACATTGTTGAGATAAAAGAAAAAAATGGCAAGGTTTGTTCTTAAATAGATTATGGTTATGACATGTGCCTCAGGAGGCACAGTGTGTAGTTTTGTGCGTCAGTATCATTTATTAATGTCTAATCAGTGGCCTGAGGAAAAGTAACCATCTCTGACTGATATAACCCAGTGCCAGTGACTAAATACACTGTCTTACTGTGTCCAGCACAGTGTTGGTGTTTGCATTAAGGGTATAAAATAATGCTGCTAGATATCAGTAGATTTTGGTCAAGTGGATTCTGTTTCTTACCTCAAAAACAGATATGTAATTTAATATTTGTGGTATTTTATGTTTTTATCCCCGAGTTACCTCACAGACTCACAGACTCCGTCATTCATCTGTAGTATATCAGAGAGAAAGTGTGACTTTCTGTTGTTGTTGTTGTGTAGCCAGCTCTTTGTCAGCTGTCCAAAGACGGGAGGGTCGCATGTCTAATCTGACAGTAAGTAACTCTGACAATATCAGGAATAAATAAACATGTTTGTGCACGTTTTCTTGTGAAAGAGCCCTGACATCACTTCAGGAGATGAGGGTTGAGGTGAGGAGGAAGAGGATGACATTTTATTAAGATACTGGCCTTGTTGTCTCTTTCCTTTGCATGTTCACTTTTTTTTAGTAAAAGAGACCATTCAAGCCTGCTCTGAATTTGTAATTACAAGCTAATCAATGCTAATCATTCCTTTTTTCTTAAATAACCTCAACAGAATGACTGACTATGTCTATAATGTCAAAATTGTTTGTTTTACTCGTGGATATGCATGCATGCTTATAATTTGGGTTTTTTGCCTGGTCAAAGGTATTTTTCGACTATTTAAGTGTAGTTGAGTAAAAAATAGACTAATGCTTTGTTTTTTTTTTTGTGTGTGGGGGGGAGGGGATTTAATTGTCTCAGTGCTTGAAAAACTGTATTGTGCACATGAAATTAAAAGCACCTTTAGTTTAAGTAAGATCACGGATGCCAACCAACAACTTCCAAGTTATATTACAGTAAGTATTGAAACCACAACCCTTCCACCTCATACCTCTGATACACGGCCTCTGGCTGCGCTTTGTATGACAGAGACCCATAAAGCCTAAAGTACAGACAGCTAGTCCTTTTCAACTCAGCATTATGCCATAGGAATCATGCACCTGCTTTTAAGACTTCTTCCCCTCTCCTCTCTACTGGTCTCAGCCTGTATGTGTAGTGTCCGGCTGGGGGATGTGATAACTCAGCCTAAGCCCAGTCAAACCAACTTAATTCTCTCTGTGTCAGAGTAAAGCTTCAGAATCAGCCATTTTATGGTTAAAAAAAGCAGAATGTTCATTTGGCTTCCAGCAGCGAGGTGGGACATCATCTAAAGCCAAAAAGTCTCTCATGCTTGCTTTCCTTTGCTTTCATTATAAATATGCCATTGCCATTGGTCTTTGGTTTGGTGTATTTCTTTGGAGAAGTTCTTTCTCACTCTCTAGTTCTAAACTTTTTTCTTTCTTCTTCTCTTTCATTCCTTTGTTCTTGTTTCTCTCTCTTTTTCCAATATCAAATAAAATACATGAAATAGTGGATAAAGCTTTAGCATGCCTTTGCCAGCAGCCACCAGTCTGAATCATGCCTGCCCATCAAATAATAGTAAAATGAATTTTTCAGCATTTGATTTAGTCATGTCAAAAGGCCAATGAAATGAACCCCTGTGACACTAAATCCCTCTGTGCTAGGAAATTGGAACTAAATGTATTTAATATTAACAGGAGCTTTTAGAACACATCCCCAGACCCCAAATCCCTTTTTTTGTTCTCTTTGCAGCACTCTGCTTTGTAGAGTCAGAGGATGAGTTTCTTTTTTGATAGGCCCCGAATCTTTATCCTTTTCAAACCCCGGTATGACCCATTCAGCTTTATTACGAGGCAAATGTGGCAGCTTTAGAGTTTGCCTCAACAATAATCAAGTTACTACATATCTGCATTAAATAAACTCGTTCTCACGGAACAGTGTTGAATAATGCATAGACATTATTGTTGAATGTTAAAAACTGTGTTTCTTAACACACCAAATACCAACAAAGTAAACAACTGAAATCTATAGTTTTTCATTAAGTTATCAAGTCATTCAACCTCAATCTAAAAGCAAAGTATATATTTCAAGAGCTTTTTAGAGTGTAGAGCACTACTTTGACTGTAACTTAACATATTAAAAAGTTGCCTATGTCTTGGTAGTTCGTATATGCATCGATCCTTCTTCTTCCAGCCTAAGAAAAGAAGCCCAGACCTTCCCTTGGCCCCTCCCCTAGCTTGTCCGAGGGAACAGTTCAGAAGACGTGTCAGTGGGATTAAGGAGGTCCTCGAAGTATTCCTTCCACCACCCCAAAATATCCTCAGTTGAAGTCTGAAGCGCTCCACCCGCAAATTACACAGTGCAGGTAGAACACCAAATTTCCCCTCTTGAGCGGCCTGGCGGTTTGCGAGAATGTCTTCAAGGCAGTCTGAAAGTCTTTTTCCATGGCCTCTCTGAAATGGTAAATGGACTGATTCTTAAATAGTGCTAGTCTACTCTCCCAGGGCACTTAATGCTCTTTATACAACATGCCACATTCACCCATTCACACAAGCACTTTCTTCTATACTTTTAAGTGTTTTCCAACTAACATTCATACTCCGATGAATGCATCAGAGGCAACTTGGGGTTAGTATCTTGCCCAGGGATATTTGGCATGCAGACTGGGGAAAGTCAGGGATCGAACCACCAACCACTCGAGTTTTTGCTTCAGCCACTGCCCAAGCACGTCCTGCTTGGCCTGTTGGTACCTACTGGCTGCCCCCAAAGTCTTGCAGGCTAGCCAAGCCCGATAGGACTCCTTCTTCAGCCTGATGGTTGCCTTCACCTCTGGTGTCCACCATCTGGTTCTGGGATTACCACCACAACAGGCACCAACCACCTTGCGGCCGCAGCTCAATGCAGCAGCTTAAGCAATGGAGATGCTGAACATGGTCCATTAAGCTCTGCCGGAGTTAAGATGTTGTGGACAGGGTCCTCTGTTAGGCGTTCCCAGCACACCCTAACTATACGTTTAATGGCCCCAGGCCCATCCAATATCCTGCCTGCCACCTAATCTAACTCACCACCAGATGGTGATCAATTGACAGCTCACCCCACTGTCCAGAACATACAGCTGCCGATCTGATAATATGATTACAAAAGCAGTCATTGAACTGCAGCCTATGGTGTCCAGGTGCAATGTGCACTTATGGACACCCTTATGTTTGAACATTGTGTGGATTCCAGAAAGGCTGGGTACTTTGAACTGTCTTTTGTAAGGAGCAACCCTCTCGTCCACTGTGAAAAACTCCAACATTCAGGCAGCAACCCGAGAGGATACCAAGATACCCACCCCAGCCCACTACCTCTCCCCAAGGGCAACTCCAGACTGAGACAGAGTCCAGCCCTTCTCCAGGAGACTGGTTCCAGAGCCCAAGCAATGCTTTTGGGTGAGCCTGACTATATCTAGCCGGCACCTTTTAACCTCACACATTAGCTAAGGCTCCTTCCCCACCAAAGAGGTGACGTTTCCATGTCCCAGTTGCTAGTCTTGGTATCTGAGGATTAGTGCGCCTGGGTTTCCTCCCCTGGCTGCTGCCCAGCACACACTGGACCTGAGCTTTATGGCGCTTCCTGCGGGTGGTGGGTGTGCAGGAGGGTAGGTCCATGTCCCTTTTTCCTGCTTTGCCCAGCTGGGGCCCATCGACTAAGCCCTGGCCTTAGGTGCTCACCCTCGGCCACCCTCTCTCGGCCTGGCTCCCGGGCGGGGCCCCAATTACCCTATCCTAAGCATGGTGAACTGTTCCCTGGATCTTTTGTTTATAGGGGTTTTTTGAATCGCTCTTTGTCTGGTCCCTCACCCAGGAACAATTTGCCAGGGGAGACCCTACCGGGGGCTAATCCCCCCGACAACATAGCCCCTAGGATCCTTTCATCATGCTAAGATAGCGATTCATTTCACGTATATAACTCTAATTTACTGTTTGAGTTCAAGCTAAAATCTTTCCTGTATGATCCCAATGAAAGTATTTAAAATACACTTACTTAAATATATATTGTTCCCAAAGTTCTTTTTCTATTCTTCAAATCATAACAAATCGTTTTTGCCTCAGTATTAAAAAACAATGCATAGTAATATATAAATTTAATACACTACATGGATAAAATCCAAGCTCTTTTCCAAAGCCAAATTCTGAAATGTTAAAATTTCATTTGACTACAGGGCATGTTTTTTAACCTCACCATAAAATTACATCTACACTCAAATGAGCAGTGAATCTTGTCAAGTACAGAAGCACGTAGAATTAAAAAATCAAGTTCTTATTGGACACCATGTTCATTAGTGGCTAGTGTGATTGAATTATCTGAGACTACATTGTTGTTCAATAATTAGCTTATTAGCATGGAAACCACAGCACTGGAAGGCCAAGCAATCAGACCAACAATTAGCCATCAGCATAAAAACAGTGAGATTGGAACTGTGCCTCAATGGATGCTTATGACAATAGTGGTCAACTCATTTCCGTTACAATTAGTAAATAGCCTAAATTGATCTTACAGAAAAGAAATCATTGTGAATTACAAAAGTGCCTTTTTCTTTGTTGATGCTGCTGTGATCAATGAAACAGGTTAATTCAGATAGTTGAACATCCAGACTTTTTGGTTACAGCTGTCTTAGAAATTTTTAAACAGTCCTTTAGATCAAAAATGTACATCTAACATTCATAGTTATAATTAGTTTTTTTTATATTTAGATTTTAGGCTAATATATATTGAATGTTCAATTCAGCTGAATCCAGTTAAACCGTTCTCATTCACTCTTCACTTTAAAATATTCTGCATTGTGTAAACCACATTATTTGAAGTTGTACTCTTATCTTTTAGTTAAACATGTTATATTTAACACACAGAGATGAAATATATGATACATACATACATTTGATTTGTATTTTTAATTTTATTGTATTTTTCAAATAAAAAGTAAATCCTTTGTAACAGTACATGACACAAATGGCTGCTCAAACTTTGAGTTTTTCATTCCATTAAACTATGAGTCTTCATGCAAATGTATTCTCTAAAAAACAACTAGAAAGTACCCAAGACTTCTGTAAAGATTGTAAAGATTCAATTACTGCTATACTAAGTACTGTTGTAGCCAAGGCATTTACTTTGTCCAAAGATGGAAGAATTAAATGTAGATACTGCTTATGGAGCAGGCAGAGAAAGTCATGAAAAGATAGGACTACCAATCAGTCAAACAATCAACAACAACAACAACAACAACAACAAAAGTATTCCAATTTGAAGTTTTTGTAGATTCAACTTTTTTTGATATTTTAAAATGAAGCTTATGCGTAGCTTCAACGAGGAAGATCTGTAATCACTCATCTGCCTGCTTTCTTGGGTGTTCAGCTGCTTTCCTGTTTACATGTCTACCACTTTCCCACGCTGTCAGTCTCAAAATTGACATTATTCTAGTCCAGTCATCCCCCCCCCCACACACACACACACTTGAACCAATTAACCTCCGCTTCACATGGTTTAGAACTGTGCTGTCCATTATTCTCCCTTTCACACTCTCTTGTGCAACCTGCCTTGTCCCTATCTCCACCTCAAACACCTCAGCCAGAGCTGTGTTCAAGTCTTAGTCTTCATCTTCACCACCACCATCAGGTTCTATAATTTGGGGCTTCCTGTCCTACATCCTATCATCAATGGGATTCCTTTTTGCCATGATGGGTCATCAGAGTCTAATCCTCAAATACATTAACTTCTCTAATTCAATAAATCATATTCCATTCTTCCAAGTAAACTCGCTCCTTTTTGAAATGGGGATTGGTATTGCTTTTAGTGGTACATAACAGATGACTACAGCTGTTTTGCATCCTACTTTCTTTCAGATGATTTGGGGATATAAACTCATTCAGATATGATCATGGTTGGAGGATTCATCTGCCAAGGCAAAATACATCCTTTCTGCATAGAGGTATTTTTGTGTGTCTGTGGATGTTCAACTTGATACTTAAATATGCTCCATTAGGCAATAACGGGAAAAGAACAAGTTTTCCAGACAGGCAGGGGTTAAATTGGCCAGCATGATAGCAGTCTGCACCTTCACTTTATAATACTTCTGATCTGGTAGGCAGGTTATGCATATTACTGTCAAATGATTCAATTTTTTTTTTTTTTTTGTGCTACAGTCTGACGTAACTTATTGTAATGGCATGGAGATACTTGCCCAGTAATAAGAAAATAATGGCATCCCATGGCCTTTTAAAACCTTTAAAACATTATCCTTTTTTGTCTCATCCTTGAGATGCCTTCATGAGGTAGATGTAAAAACAGTTTTTTGTGTTTTTGTTTGTTTGTTTTCTGGCAGGTAATTGTAAATGCAATGAACCCTTAGTTGCAAAACTAACAGAAGACTAATAAATTTTCTGGTGTACAATCTGTTTTGAAGTTTAGCTACAAAATGTTCCCTCTATGCATCATCAGGTACTCACCAGACATTTTTGTTATAAACATGTGTTTAAAGGTTTCAGAGAGTTCAGGATTATGAGAAAAATAGATGGACCATTTGCACTGTATGCACTGGAGAAAACCAGAACTCCAAACACCTTTACACACCAACACGAAAATCCTGCAAAGTTATTAAACATGTATTTGTTGGTTATTCAAAATGCCTGGGGAGTTGCACCACACAAACAAAATTTTGTGAATAAAATAGCATCCAAAGGCAGACCAATACCAGAAATGGCAGAGTGAAATTTACTTTCAGCTCCTTAGTGGAAAAATTGACCTTCACCTAATCTGGTATGTTCCCTGAAGCTCAAAACCCATTTTAAACTGAGTTTTCATTCACAAAAGACTGCAGTTATTGTGGACTGATATGTCAGTGAAATGTCAACTGTCATTAGCATCTTAGAAACCCAAACAGTTTACTCTCTGTCTTAGTTCTTGACACTAAATGTGATACTGTGATTACCTTTAAAAAGCAAGAAGACAAATAATTATACATGCAAAAAAGGACATATATATATATATATATATATATAAACAAAACAGAACGAAGCATCTATTTATATCTTAAAATGTTCCTTGGGTTGTAAAAAAAAGTTCAGTCTTATATGCAAGTAATGTTTATAATGATTTTGTAGAGTCATCCAACGGGCAGTAGAGGGATTGATTGCCTCTTGGGTAGAGGATTACAGTCTTGTCTGCCTCCTACAGATTATTTGGGTTTCTTCTGCCATGACAAGATTACAGAGTGAAATTCATCACATATCAAATGACAGCAAAAGGTAGTAAACTGGGAAAAGCACACATAAGGCAAATGCTAAACCGCACAAAATATCTATGATGATATATCAAATATATATTTCACTGCATACGTAAAAACATTTCAGGAAAAGCCACACTGATTTTTTTTTGTCAAACCTCAGAAGGCAAGATCACTTCCATACTCCAAGTTTGGTGTGACTAAACGAAACAGGATTAATCCATCAGCCACTAGATTAAAATCTCCCATCTCAAGCTATGTAGGTTTCACCAAAAAAGCCACAACACATCAGGGCACTGATATAAGAGCATTAAGTTTGTCCTGTGATATCTGGCATCAGGATATTGGCTCAAGCCTCTAGGAATCAGGCTTGCCCTGGCACAAAGCAACAGTTTGAAAGCCTCATGCCACAGTTATGTTTGACATGTTGGTCATTGCCTAACATAGCCTAGTAACAATTACTGATGCTTCAACCCTATATCTGTTTCTAAAAGACAGGTCTCACAAACAAAAACAAAACAGTGCTTCGTGTTGAAGTGAGAATAGTAGAACCCCAAACAGGAAACAGTTTTCTGTAATACAGCTTGTCTTTTACAACTTTTGCAGCAACCTCTCTGTATGCGATCTGGAAATCCCTATACTTCTTCATTGATATATAATTTAAAAAGCCTCTAGGGACCTACCCAATCTCACATTCAAGCCTGAAGCTCAGCCGTGCCAGCCGCACCATCCATGCTACGTAAGCTGAAAAGACACCAATGCACACTGGGTGCCAGTACTTGTGATGTCATTTCTGGCAGACCTAACCGATTGCTGGGGCAATAACACTGAGCATAAACTCCCTGCTAGGCATTGTTGCCATGTTCCTTGAGAGTTTCCTGACCTAATTTTGCTGGTAGAGGCAGTTGCTGCTGGAAGTGCCTTTTCCATGGAGGTGTTTACTTGATCTGAAGCAATATTACATGTAGTTACATATCATCTACATGAATGCCAGGATGTAGTTTCTCACATTATCTCACACACTGTAAAAGGTTTAACAAACTTTACTATGAAAATTCCTGCTTTTGCTTCTTCACAGATTTTTCCTAATGTTTCCCTTTTTATTAATAAAATCCCAAATAATGGAAACTGCATTTTTAAAAAGTACTTTAATCTTGAGAGATACCTGTATTTTATGGGAGTCTGCCAAGATCACTTTCATAGGAGAACACATCTTGTGAGGCTTCAGTCCACGGTTCTGTAGATGGTAAAACATCAGCTTATAATCAGCACACTATGTGCAGCTGCTGCTGCACAAATTGTACAAAAATGAAACAAAAAAAAACTTTTGACAGTACAACAACAGCAAACAACACACTTTCCTGCAAAAAATGCATTATTCTTGAATAGAAAAAATATGAAATAATCTTACCAAACATGCCCTGAAATGCATGTTCCAGCAAAATGTTAAAGAGAATAACAAGACTGCCAGCAATTTATGTTCTTAGGAGCTCCAATGCTTAGGATATGGCTAAGGATGTTTCCAAATTAGCAATCCTCCACAGTGTAGGCCACATTTTAAGACAGCAAGACACTCATAAAACATAGCCCTAATTGCTCTGTCACATCAGATGCTATGTCCCCAATGTATTTTATTGTCCCCTATTAACATACCCAGAAGTTTGCAGTAACGTATTTCTCACTGGAACCTAAACAGCCCACAATAACATGAACAAGAGACGCAATTAATTTAAACACACCTCCCCTACAGATTCAAGGTGAAAACTCCTTTTAACAGAGGAGAGAAAAAGATAACCTCAGATTTATATGTATAAAAAATGTCCATTAATGGCTGATAGATTGATTTGCATAAATTAGCATTCCCCTCCCATTAGCAAGCATTATTTTTCCAGTATTTCTTTACACCCATGGGTTTTAGCCAGGACACAGGCAATAAATCTGTGATAAAGGTGCCATCAATTTGTGGACACCTCATGTAAAAGGACAATAACTAAGTTGGAAAAACAGTTTTGTAGTTGTCCACTGTGTCATTTCAATTCTCCAGAATGTAAGCTGTGTCCAATTTATATTGTGTGCTTTACCTTATGAGTTTAGAAGTGTTTTATTATTACAAAAAAAGCAAATGAACAAAAAAATGCAAGTGCTTTAAATAGCAAAAGAAAGAAAAGAGGTAGTCATTTTTTGTTTCTTTCAAATAATAACACATACAGTAAACAAAGTTATATGAATTCTGTTTCCCTGATTTTCAATCCTTGTCAGTTGCTTTTGTGCAGTGCAGTGAATCCCATTCATAGCTTCTGATTCATATCTAAAAGGGTAGTGACTGCCTAAAAATCCATTGAGTAAATACAAAAGGGTGGCGACAAATAGCAGTACCGGTCATCCATAAATATGTTGTCTCATAGGTGAATGTCATAAATGTAACTGAAGGTTAAATCCTAAAAGTAGAAGCCAATTATATACATGGAAACATGAAAACAATATACATGGAAATTTAAAGACCCGTTGTCATTTTAGGACAGAAACATGCATTAGAGGATCAACACAAGAAAAAAACAAGGGGAAAGGGAGTAAAAATTAGATTTAAATATTATCATTGACAATGATAGGTAGGTAGTGACTTTATTTTAATAAAAAAAATCCAATAAAAGCTTGTAAAAAAAAACTAGAGAGATTTTTTTAAATTCTTTTTTCTCATCTCGTGGTCTATTTCTATGATGTAGTGACTTACAACAATAGCCAAGGGAAGGCTTTAAATCAGAACAGACAAATAAATAAAAAGTCTCCAGTCTCCAACTCATTGACCATGACATAATGGTGGTGTTCAAGCCAGACACTGTAGGTGAGCTTCCCTCCCTGGAGGTGAGCTTCCCTCCCTCCAAGACATCTACAGGAAGCGGTGCCTGAGGAAAGCGGGGAGGATCATCAAGGACTCCAGTCACCCCAGCCATAAACTGTTCAGACTGCTTCCATCAGGAAGGAGGTTCTGCAGCATCCGGTCCCGTACCAGCAGACTGAGAGACAGCTTTTTCCATCAGGCCATCAGACTGCTGAACACGTCATAGACACCTCAGCTTCACTACTGGAACTTCAACATTATGCACTCCACACTGTATATAAATGCCACTTGTTTTGCACATATTCAACTCTGTATATTTTATATATTTTATTATTATTATTATTATTATTATTTTATTTTAATTTTTTACTATTTAATTTGTAAAAATGTGTATACACACACACACACACACACACACACACACACACACACACGTAGGAAAATATTTAGTATACACATCCAGAAATGCATACACTATTATATATTGTACATATATTTATTAGTTTCAGGTTGGCCATTCTTGTATTTTGCTCGTTTGTGTTGTTGTGTTTGCACATCTCTGTTGCTTGTGGGGCTCGCACACAAGAATTTCACTCGCATGTGCTGTGCCAGTGTGCCTGCACATGTGATGTGACAATAAAAGTGATTTGATTTGATTTGATTTGATTTGATTTGATAACTTTTAAATTTGTTGTTATTTCATTAATAGCCTGATGGGGGCAGGCAAGATCTTTTGAAGCATGCAGACTAGAAAGTAATTATTTCAGTATTTTATGTTAGATGCAGGAAAAAGAGTTCTAATTTATTAATTTATCGCTTATTTATACTATCCTGCTCTAATTTAACAAGTAAACACATAAATAAAATCACCAAAACACACAGCCTCATCAGTGAGTTACAATATTTATTTTTTAACTGTTATGTCATATACAGTAATTTATGTTATATGTAGTTTTTCTTTTTTTAAACACAGAAAGGAAATTGTTCTGGACATGTAAATATGTATGTGTATATACTGCATCAGTAATTGTTATGAACAATCCTTCCTCCCTTTGTTTATACAGTGAAGCAGTCATCAAATTCTATTTATCACCCAACACAGATATAGCCATTGTGATCAAATAAATATTTTGCAATTCATATTTTGAAATTATACAGTTTTGTTCTTTAGGCTGTTCAGCCAGCACATGTTCTTAAATGCTCTCACTAATTCCATGTTAGTGACGTCACTTTTATTCTCCCTCCTCAGAATAATAGTTCTTGCCACCTCTTCAACTATGCTTTTACCAGTTAGACAGTCATCAAAGAAGCAGAGACTTTCTTTTCCTTCTATTATAATTATTGATCTGTCATGTCCATTTCACAAAATGAAAAGACTGTGGAAATGTCATATGATTTGCCCAATAGGCACCTGTGGTGGAATAATTGAGGTGATTACACTTCCTGTTGCATCTGTGTAGATCTGTTAACCTTTTGTCAATGGGTGACTGTGTGTGTGTGTGTGTGTGTGTGTGTGTGTGTGTGTGTGTGTGTGTGTGTGTGTGTGTGTGTGTGTGGTCACACTGGTATCTAAAGGGCACCAGCCTAAGTTGCAGAGTACTGTTCTCTTCAGTGTTGTATAAAACAAAGGGGAAAAATCATACAATGATGTAATATCAAATGAGTTTAACATATATTATCATTTTTATTAAGAGATATGACTAAAAAGTGTATTATATCATTCTTTGAACTAAAGTTGATATGATATTAACTTGATTAATTTAGCATTTAATTACACAAACTGTAGTGATAAATTGGTGAAATATAGTTGAGACTGAATGTCATTACTGAAACTTTGTTGGTATTTGATTGTCAACCAAGGAACCAGTTGAAATTGATTTCTGCTCAATGGTGTTGCATGTCGAATAAGAACTTTGGGGAAAATCAAAGCGATTACATTTTATTCCTGTGATGGGTTGCTTTTGTACCATCAAGTGTATCTATCTATATTGGTTTAAATGCCTCTGCCTCTAACAAACATGGAGATTCCATCCAATCAACCTAGAAATATTTGACAAAGTAAATGAATAGTTCAACCCACTGAAGTAGTTCATAATATTAATAATCCCTGCCTCATACATTCTGTTCCATACTAATCAATGCCACTGTTCAATCAATGATTGAGTGATTAAGTCTAATCCTCTGGGGACAATAATTTTCTATTGCCCATGAAAAAGTTGTGTATTTAGGTGTAGATCATGGTTACTAAACCTGAATGTGACAGTGGGTTTTTTCAATAGTGCTTTACTTCTTAGCACAATGCACTGCCATGGTAACTTATGCTGCAGACATGTGTGGTGTGAAACATTTTTGGCTACTGTCCAGATTTCCTTTTTTTGTGTGTGTATGTCACACTTTCATGTTTCAGATCATCAAACAAATTTAATTTGACAAAGATATTATACAAAGATAACACTAATAAATACAAAATGCAGTTTTCTAAATGAAGGTACTTATTATTAAGGGGAAAAGATTATAACCGACATGGGCCTTACTGAAAAAGCAATAAGATAAATTATACGTTCGTGAGTTATAAGATAAATTAACTGTGATGTATCACATCTTTTGAAAAGCTGACTTTAATTTCCCTAGCCACACCCAGGCCTAATTACTGCCACACCTGTTCTCAATCACAAAATCATTTAGATAGGACCGGCCTGACAAAGATGAGTAGACCAAAAGATCCTTAAAAGCCAGACATCATGCCAAGATCCAAAGGAATTCAGGAACAATTGAGAAGCAAAGTAATTGAGATCTGTCAGTCTGGATAGATCTGGTTATACAGCCATTTCTAATGCTGTGGGAGTACAGCATCAGAACCCCAGTGAGAACCATTATCCACGAATGGTGGAAACATGGAACAGTGGTGAACCTTCCCAGGAGTAACTGGCCGAACAAAATCTCCCTAAGAGCACAGCAAAAAATCTTCCAAGTTCACAAAAGACCACAGAAAAACATCCAAACAACTGCATGCCTCACTTTCCTCAGTTAAAGTCAGTGTTCATGACTCCACCATAAGAAAGAGACTGGGCAAAAATGGCCTGCATGATGGAGTTCCAAGACGAAAACCACTGCTGAGGAAAAGGAACAGAAAACGCTTGTTAAAAGCCAGACATCATGCCAAGATCCAAAGGAATCATCAAGGTGTTTTGCCAGAAAACACCTTGATGATTCCCAAGACTTTTGAGAAAATACTGTGTGTGTCACTGTGTATGGCAGTGTTTTTCCGACAGGTTCATGTTTCGTCTCCTGGGTGGAGTTGACCTAGTTTCCTCCCTGGAGCCACACCTGGATCTCATTATCGTGGCAGTACTTAAGGCCAGCGCTGACTACTACTCCTTACCAGATCGTCTGCTACCCAGTTCAAGTCCATGAATCATTACTCACCTGTGCCCGTGGCTTTTCATAACCTGGTCGCTGGTCTGCTCGCAAAACCTCCGCCACAGACTCCAGTCTCATTCTGACCTGCCTGCCTCTCTGCCAACACATTTGGACTTATGAAATCGGATCCTATCCTTAACCCTCACCTGGACCAACACTGTCTTGCCCTCCCTCTCGTGACATGCCTCCATCTGCAACCAAAGTTTCTGTCTTCCGGCTCTCAATCTGCCTAATCATGTCAGCATCATGAATTGCTTCCTGGAACCCTGTTGCATAATCATCTCCATGACCCCCAAGTGCTTGGAGTCTGTATTCACAGTCATAGATCCCTGCTCTAGTTCTTATTTATAATTTTCTCTGTTTAGCCATAGTTTCTACGTTTTCTAAATAGTATTGTCGTACTGTTGTATATAGCCCCCCACGCACTCCCCTGTAAATAACTCCCCGCACATCTCATTAGTGCCTGTGCTCTCTAGTCATTGTAAATAAATTATTTCACTTCACGCTTTGAATATCTTTGTTCGAATCTGCACTTTGGGTCCACTCTGCCTGGCAGCCACACTGGCCCTGACAGTGTGGACTGACAAGACTTTTTGGAAGAGGTGTGTCCCATTACATTTGGCATAAAACTAACACAGCATTTCAAAAAAGGGAACATCATACCAACAGTAAAATATGATGGTGGCAGTGTGATGGCCTGGGACTGTTTTGTCACTTCAGGACCTGGAAGACTTGCTCTGCTAAATGGAACCATGAATTCTGCTCCCTACCAAAACATCCTGAAGGAGAATGTCCGGCCATCTGTTCATGATTTCAGGCTGAAGCGCACTTGGGTTCTGTAGCAGGACAATGATCTAAAACACACCAGCAAATCCACCAATGAATGGCTTAAGATAAACAAAAAGAAGACTTTGGAGTTGTCTAGTCAAAGTCCTGACCTCAGTCTGATTGAAATTCTGTTGCATGACCGTAATGCCAGGATTACAAGGCTGGACTCAAGTGCAGGACTCAGAACTGTGCAAACAGAACAGGGATTATTCAAAAAACCAGGTGGAATATTTACATATGTACACTGAGAGGGGGAATTGGGGTCCAGGGATTCCTAGGGTAGGTCCAGGGCTGGGGAAAAGACACTCCTCACACTCGTCTTTACTGCCTTCCCTGTGTCCACGGAAGGCAGGCTGGGGTCCAGGGAGGTCTGTGCAGGGGAGACGGAAAAACAACGATTAGCCAGAGAACCAGGTGGCACAAAGAGGAATACAATAGAGAACCAGGCTACACTAACTGAGAATAGTACAACAATCCAACGAGGAATAGCATTCCACCAAGACCTTAAATGGTGTCAGGGGCAATCAGCCAGAAGGAGCATCAGGTAAGTAGATGGTGAGGGGTCCGAGGAGGCACAGGTATCCAGACATCCCCCAAGGCGAAGAAGGTGAGTACAACAACCCGACCAGCCACACAGAACCCTGACACTTAGCAACAAGTCTGCAAAGATGAGTGGGCAAAAATTCCTGGAAAAGACTGATTGCCAATTATCGCAAACACATGATTGTAGTTGTTGCTGCTAAGGGTGGCCCAACCACTTATTAAGTTTAGGGGGCAACCAGTTTTTTGCTCTTAGTAATAATCACCTTCACTTAGAACCTGCATCTTTGTCTAATATTAAAATCTTAAAAGTCTTAAAAATTAAAAAAATTTTGATGATCTGAAACATTTATGTGTGACAAACATACAAAAGAAATAGGGATCCGGGAAGGGGGCAAGCGTTTTTTTCACATAGAATATTTAAGAGTGTAGTCATAAAAAAGAAATTTCTATAGAAGCAATTGAAAAATAGAAACTTTTTTATCATTTAATTGTACATTGCTTATTTGCTTTGTGTAGTATGAATGGCCATAAGTGAGGTATTTATTGGTAGGAAAAGCTGTAAATCTCCAAAAGTTGATTCTGTTCATCTGGATGTAGCGTTTTCAGTGGGAGAAACCTTTCGTCACTCATCCAAGTGACTTCTTCAGTCCCAGCTGACAGCAGGTTTCCCCAATCTTATAAACAGTACATTTGCATAATGAATGAAACCAGCCCACTTAAGGAACAGTGGGCAGGGAGGTCAGTTCCTTCATACTAACGACCAGTGTTGGGCAAGTTACTTTGAAAAAGTAATTACTTATAGTTACTAGTTACTTCTTCAAAAAAGTAACAGTTAGTAATTGAGTTACAAGATTATAAAAGTAATTAATTACTTGAATAGTAACTATTGGGTTACTTTTTAAAAAAATGTTTAACTCTCTGGGGTCCAGGGTATAATTCGCCATTTTTAACTACTTTTGATTTTACCTCTACATTTCATCTTTAAAAACTATTTACTTTGCCATGTTTGGTGTCATCCTTTTCAGCACAACCTCACGAGTCTGAATTTACAGTTATGTTTTTATTTTGACATACTGTATTAACACAATTGATCTAAAATTAGACAAAAAACACAAAATCAGAGTAGAAAAAGTTATATTTTTTACTGTAACAACCACAAACATTAATGAATCATATTTCACAACATTTGCAAACAACAAAGTTATTTGCAGCCCTTTACCTTTTACCCCTTTTTTAATAACCATTTCAAACTATTTACATAACAATCAGGTGTTCTGCATTCAATAAGATGCCACACAAATTATTTGTGCCATTGAAAAAATATTCTGTCCACTATAAAGGAGAACATCACAGCCTGATACCTGCAGGTCTGACAGCAGGAGGCGCATCACTCCTGTTTTTTACCTGGAGACAGCAGTTGCCTCATTGTTCTGACACACAACACAAAACTGTCCACAACACTACACACTACCTACACAAGACAACACATTAACTACACACTCCAAACATGCTAAACGTCACAAATCTCTCACATCTCAAAACTCGCTCTCTCTCTTTTTCTGCTGTCTTTCTCTCTCTCTCTCTCGCTTTCTCGCTGTCACGCCTCAAACTTCCCCCTCTTCTTAAACAACCAAATGTCATGTTGCCATATCATTTTTGATTGGTTGACATGGTAAATTTTTCCACCAACAAAGGGCAGGTTTTTTTGTTTTTTGGTCATAAGCAGAGAGTGCTTGCTAGCGCTGTCCTTAGATGTTAGACGTGACGAAATATTGAGGAAAAAACGTCGCGTATATATTGTTTATCATGACTCTGGTTTTACGTGGCCTATCAACACAATTTAAAAACTGGTATATATCACTTTGTTGCTTTGTCATCTTGAAGTGGTCATGTGATTGGCTTACCACGACTACTTTATTCTTCCTCAGTCAAACAGCAGCACTCTTGCGATTGTTTGCCCCTTAGCTCCAGGTGTTGTGCCAAAAAGTGATTGTCTGCTAGAAAGTGATTGCCGCCCGCGGGAGTGCGCACAGCTGCTTAAAGCTGTAGCGCCCAGATTACTTACAGCTACTTCCGTGCAACTGATATAAGATGTGGTAAGCTGAAGACAGCTTCAACCGTCTGTTTGTTGAAAAATAGTAACGCGACCGCACCGCATTTTCTTGTTAGTAACAGTAACGGCGTTGTAATGATAGAAGTAGCAATTAGTTCGTTTACTCGTTACTGAAAAAAGTAACACCACTAGTAACGCCGTTGTTCACATCACTGCTAACCAGTGTTGGGACTAACGCGTTATTAAGTAACGCATTACAGTAACTACATTATTATTGTGGTAACGAGCACGGTAACTAGTTATTATGCCAAAACCGGGAACGCGTTACTCGTTACTGGGATTTAGATAGGCTCGTTATTCGTTACTTCGTGTGGTGGCTATCGCGGAGCTTCCACAGATTCAATAACATTAGCAAGTGGTGGAAGCCAGCAGGTGGATGAAGAAAAAGGGAGGCAAGAGGAGAGACCCGAAGCGGCCGCCGGTCCGAGAGTGTCAGGTGAACTGAACTTCAGGTAAGAAGTTATAACCTGCAGTCCATCTGGGTCAGATATGAACCAAGTTTAGGTGGAGTTTATTTTCGTTATGCTGACTTTTTCGTACTGCGTGCTAGCTAGCATGACGGAGTTTCTATACAGCTGGGTGGGTGCTATGTTACTGATGTTGAACTTTATTTTGTTCATAAGGTTAATTATTAGAGTTGCCAACCGCCATGTAAAAAACGGAATCGTCTCGTATTCAGAGAAAATATTACGGGTTTCGTATTGAGGTGAAAAGGAACAGTTTGTCCCGGACTTCAGCTACAATGACAAAGACACAAAGCTGGAGTTATTCTGTGTTTACGCCGCACAGCTGCCTCTTCTTCTCTCATCCTCTCACCCTCCCTCTCCTGTTTCTACTTCAATCATGAAACTGATCAATGATCAGCTGATCGGCTTTTCTCTCTTGTTTATTTATCGCCCACTTTGTTCCAGAAAGAGGAAACCAGCGGATGTCGCGGTAAACAACAGCAGCACTTTTAAGCTTGATCAGTTGTTGTTAGAATTTATTTAATATTAATTTCTAGTATCAGCTGATGTTGGCTGGAGCCACAGCTGTAAACCTGCTGGTTATGATATTGGTTTGGTTATGTGATGAGAGGGAAACATGAAGATGAAACCAGGAGATGTCCTTACTAAATCATCAGAGCTGTGATGGAGAAACAGGTTTACCTTTTAGGTGACATGAATGAGTTGAAGGGAAGTTATGAACTGTTTCTGAGAGACTAATAACATCAGGATCCTTTTCTAAGCAGCTGACAGCTGGTAACTGTGCAGGGGCGGGTCTAGCAAAGTGTTGCCACAAACAATTGATAGATTGATACATATATACCATCAGAACAGTGTACATCACAGTCACAACAGTGTTTATTTTCATTCAAAGGCTTTATGATTTTTCCTATAATGGTGGGCCGGTCTCTAGTCAAAATGCCCGGGACGATTTTTTTGTCCCAGTCCAGCCCTGTATGCAGCTCATCTGCAGTCTGGTGTTACCTACATCTTCCTATTCAGAAGGCAGAATTTCCGAGTTCTGAGTACAATCGAAAGCACCACGACTGCAGTTTTCGTGTTGGATGTAAAAAGCAGGCTAGAATAGAATCAGGCGTGGGATTTCTCTTGTGGAAATGTGCACATTATTTTTTCCTTTCTATTGGTAGGTGGCACAGTGCACTTGTGGCAAGTAAGCAAGCTAGAAGACTGGCAATCTTGCCGGGTATCCAGTTACGGAAGCAACACATTAACAAGAGAATTCTGAGTAAAACCAAAGTTACTTTCCCTAGTAACTAGTTACTCTGAAAGTAACGAGTAACTTGAAGTAATTGAGTTACTTTTGATAGAAGTAACTAGTAATGTAACTAAGTTACTAATTTAAAGTAACTTACCCAACACTGCTGCTAAGGACGTACAACAAGTAAGTTTGACTTACTTGTTGTACGTCGGAAACCACAGCACATTACGTTGAGTGTCCTCAGCGGCCAGAAGAGAGAAGGATGCGACATCGAGGATGTGGACAAGTGGGTGAAGAATTTGTCTGACAGACAGCTCACCCAAACAGAGAAAAACATCCTTGCTAAAGGGTTGAATTTTGCTGTCACGCCGAGACAAATCCCGCTAGTGGAACTGATCACAGCCACAGAAACAGCAATTCGAAACAACAATATTGCAGAAGTGGAAGCAGTGCAACTACGGACAAAAGTGTTGGCCTGTCTCAGCAATGCAAAGCCCCCAGCATCCAACATCACCATGGAGGAGGGGAAGGCACTCTCCTCCATGGTGAGGAGAGTGCCTTAGTAATGACAACAACATTATCATCCTTCCTGCAGACAAGGGTAGGTGCACAGTATTGCTAAACCAGAAAGTCTATCATGAGAAAATTTTGTCACTACTCAGTGACGAAAATACTTATGAGCCCCTGAAACAAGACCCAGGAAGTGACTACAGGAAGAGGATGATAGACTGCCTGAAGCAGTTAGAACAAGACAAGGCTATCGACCAGACCTCATACAACAGGCTATACCCAGGGGAATCTACACCAAGTCTGTATGCTTTACTGAAGATATATAAACAGGTTACACCTTTAAGACAGATTGTCTGTATGATCAACTTGGTCGGAAGCGTTGGAGGTAGTTCGTAAGAGATTACAGGATGACCCCAATCTCAGCAACAGGACCACTCTCAGCATTGACCAAGTGTTTTTGCTTTTGGAACTGTGTCTTCATTCCACCTACTTCACATACAAGGGTCAGTTCTATAGGCAGAAACATGGGTGTGCCATGGTTTCCCCAGTTTCATTCATCGTGGCCAGAGATGGGCAGTAACGCGTTACTTGTTAATCTGATTACTTTTTTCTAGTAACGAGTAAAGTAAGGGATTACTATTGTAAAACGGTAATCAGATTACCGTTACTTTCCCATAGGAACGCTGCGTTACTGCGTTACTAAAACTGTGATTTTTTTGCGGGAATGTCTCATGACACATAAGCGAGTGCGACGTTCGTGACAACAGCTGTGTGCAGATTAACAATGGATAATATATCGAGTGCGGGAGAGAGTATGAGCATGCAGCGTTTAAAGCGTGGAAGTACTGACCTTACTTTATGTTTGATTCCATAAAAAGTGACAAAAACATTAGTGTCCGTTGTGCGTGGGAAGAAAACTTCTTTTTACAGCGAAAAAAAAACCCTAAACAAGCACCGAGTGCGCAACGACATAATGGGAAATTTACAGAGAAACTCACGGATTCTTCCACTGACTGCTGCGGCACACCTGCACCAGAGCACACCTCCACCTACCCTAGTCCTGCTTTACAGGTGAAAATAGAGCAACAGGACCGCTAATCTTTGATTTTATTTATTTTCTGCTGTGTTTTACTTGCATGTATTTGAAAGACTGAGTGTAAACACAAAAAATATTTTATTTTATGTGCTGGAATGTGCAGACAATAGGTTTAAATGTTAAACTAATTTCTTCAAGTCAGAGAATGTTGCATATAATTAAATTTTTGCTTGATGCATAAAGTTAAAAGATTAAAACTGATAAAACAAGTTTAAAAAAAAGAGACTTTTCCATTTGATTACATTTTGTATGATGGATTATGCAGAAACAGTAGAATTGGGCTGAAAGATCTATCGCTTTATCACCTATTCAGGTTGTAAATCGTGTTTTTAAAAAGTAACTAAGTAATTAATTACTTTTGAAAATAAGTAATAAGTAAAGTAACGGGATTACTTTTGGGGGGATGTAATCAGTAATTAGTTACTGATTACTTTTTTCAAGTAACTTGACCAACACTGATCGTGGCTAATTTGTATATGGAAGAAGAAGAAAAGAGGGCGTTGTTATCCTACACTGGAACACCACCTACACTACAACAGAGCGAACACCATTCCCACAGACACAGCGGCCAGGGAAGCAGAAGAACATCACATCAAGAAGGCCCTGAGTAAATGTGGTTATCCCAGCCGGACTTTTGTCAAAGCTGGGAAGGAGGCAAAAGAAAGCTCCAGGCAATCCAGGAGAGAAGGACAACCGCTGCCTAAGCGAAAACCTGTAGTGATCCCGTATGTGTCAGGAGTATCGGAACAGCTGAGATGCATTTTTTCTAAACACTGTGTGGCTTTTGAAGCACCAAAAATTGGTCCAACCCAAGGATCGGGTCCCCCGACACAAACAGAGTAACATAGTGTACGCTGTTAAGTGCCCAGGAGGATTGCCAGGATTTATACATCGGGGAAACCAAACAACCTTTGGCAAAGCGGATGGCACAACACAGAAGAGCTACCTCGTCAGGCCAGGACTCTGCAGTTTATTTACACCTACAGGCCAGTGGACACTCTTTTAATGATGAGGATGTACACATCCTGGACAGGGAGGAACACTGGTTAGAGAGCGGAGTCAAGAAGGCCTTTTAAGTGAAAAGGGAAAGACCATCTCTGAATCGAGGAGGGGGCCTAAGGGTACATCTTTCACCATCTTCCAGGCTGTGATTGCAGCTGGGGATTGCTTGTGGTGAGCAGCAGATCAAAAGACTTAAGGGTTATTATTATCATTATTATGTAATATTATTATGTAATATTCAAAACTGAACTGTAAATGTTATCTTTTTCAATCATTTTTTCAAGGACGTAATTTTTTTAATCAGTGTTTTCATAAAAGCCTTTATGCATTTAATACTACTAGGGGGAACACACATGAGATTGAAGCTGGACAAGTTTGAAAATAAAAATGAATATCACTTTAGCAGGCTTCTAATTTGAAAAGATTCTCCACTCAGCTTTGCAGTTTCTAATATGATTGAAATGCGGCCAAGATGCTGCTCATTTTATATTTCCACTTGTTTCTCCACTTTTCCCCCGATACATTTAAATCCGGCTCACCCGTCTAACTGTGTACTTGCCCTGTACCACTACACTTGCTGTCTTTGGAATGTCTGCCCCTCTTCTTTTTTTCCACATAATCCAGTCATTAAGTCTGATGTCATTAGCCATTTCCGGGTCCAAACTCCACTACAGGTCCCAAAGTCAAACGAACACTGAGAGTTACAAACTGTCTAAATTCTTTCATCTTTAATAAAATGATCAGTGTGGCTGCTCTACCAGGTGTAACAATTACGTTTAAAATGCAGGCATCACCTGCACAAAGAGTAGTAAACGTCAGAGCAGCAGTAGCCCTGAACAGCTGATCACAACCAATACACAAAGAAAACCTACTGGAGCTCTCAATAGAAATTATTGTGAGTTGTGAATCTTTTTCCCTTCCTCAGCCACTACAACTGATTTTAGAGCTGCCCTGCACGCTGCATCCCACTTTAACACTTCTACCTATTCATTTTCTGTTTAGAGGCAAAGTCACTCTCTACAATTTAGACAACAGAAAATGAAGCTGGTTTTTTTTTCTCTGCTTCTGTTCATGTTCCTGTTGATAATTTAAGTAATTCAAGCTTAGTATTAGAATTACAATTTAAACTGAAGTAAAATTTGTTATCTCATTATTCTTTTATTACATGAATATCGTGCCATGGTTTATTTATATCCGTATTATGCAGGGCTCTAGAGTGCGACCAAATTTTTCAGTGGTGCGACTAAAAAAAAATATTTGGTTGCACCTGTGCGACCAACTGTTCGGGTAGCAAAAAAGAAAAAAAAAAATCTGCAACCTTTCCTGTGGTCAACAACAGACACACATTTTGCCCCTATCGTGGACTAAACCAATCAGAGATAGTAAGGGGCGGGACCTCTCTGATTGGCCGTGGTCCAGTTGAAAGTGCAGGTGGAAGTGGGAGGAGAGTAGCTTGAATAAAGCGATATCAATTCATTAAATCCTGAATCGACTTTTAAATATAACTGTGTTTTGCCAGAAACGCCAGATTCTCAGATTAAAGCTCACAAAACCATTTCAACAACAACCAAACAGCAAATGAGAGCAGGTACACGGATTCCACACAAAGACGTAAACACAGAGCGGACCTGACGTATCAGAATCAGCTTTGTCTTTCTCGGCTTTCTCACCCGACGGCCCGTAGACGGACACGCTGTCAGAGCTTAGCGATCCTGATGCGTCCGGTCCGCGCTGTGTTCACGTCTTTTTGCGCTGATTCTGAGCTGCAGGTTTTGTCTCTCTCCAACCAAAATTCACTGAGCCAGCAGCAAAAGAAGCAGCAAACTGCGCTTCACATTTGATCAATGTCGTCATGAATTTTGCTGTTTTGCTTCCACGACTATTAAAATCACACTCCATGCACAGCTAGCTCTCTCTCTATCTCTCTCTGTACTTCAAGAACAGTTTCCCATCTCCAATCTCTGTTTTCTGTATTACAGGGAGTGCAGAATTATTAGGCAAATGAGTATTTTGTCCACATCATCCTCTTCATGCATGTTGTCTTACTCCAAGCTGTATAGGCTCGAAAGCCTACTACCAATTAAGCATATTAGGTGATGTGCATCTCTGTAATGAGAAGGGGTGTGGTCTAATGACATCAACACCCTATATCAGGTGTTCATAATTATTAGGCAACGTCCTTTCCTTTGGCAAAACGGGTCAAAAGAAGGACTTGACAGGCTCAGAAAAGTCAAAAATTGTGAGATATCTTGCAGAGGGATGCAGCAGTCTCAAAATTGCAAAGCTTCTGAAGCGTGATCATCGAACAATCAAGCGTTTCATTCAAAATAGTCAACAGGGTCGCAAGAAGCGTGTGGAAAAACCAAGGCGACAAATAACTGCCCATGAACTGAGAAAAGTCAAGCGTGCAGCTGCCAAGATGCCACTTGCCACCAGTTTGGCCATATTTCGGAGCTGCAACATCACTGGAGTGCCCAAAAGCACAAGGTGTACAATACTCAGAGACATGACCAAGGTAAGAAAGGCTGAAAGACGACCACCACTGAACAAGACACACAAGCTGAAACATCAAGACTGGGCCAAGAAATATCTCGAGACTGATTTTCCTAAGGTTTTATGGACTGATGAAATGAGAGTGAGTCTTGATGGGCCAGATGGATGGGCCCGTGGCTGGATTGGTAAAGGGCAGAGAGCTCCAGTCCGACTCAGACGCCAGCAAGGTGGAGGTGGAGTACTGGTTTGGGCTGGTATCATCAAAGATGAGCTTGTGGGGCCTTTTCGGGTTGAGGATGGAGTCAAGCTCAACTCCCAGTCCTACTGCCAGTTTCTGGAAGACACCTTCTTCAAGCAGTGGTACAAGAAGAAGTCTGCATCCTTCAAGAAAAACATGATTTTCATGCAGGACAATGCTCCATCACACGCGTCCAAGTACTCCACAGCGTGGCTGGCAAGAAAGGGTATAAAAGAAGAAAAACTAATGACATGGCCTCCTTGTTCACCTGATCTGAACCCCATTGAGAACCTGTGGTCCATCATCAAATGTGAGATTTACAAGGAGGGAAAACAGTACACCTCTCTGAACAGTGTCTGGGAGGCTGTGGTTGCTGCTGCACGCAATGTTGATGGTGAACAGATCAAAACACTGACAGAATCCATGGATGGCAGGCTTTTGAGTGTCCTTGCAAAGAAAGGTGGCTATATTGGTCGCTGATTTGTTTTTGTTTTGTTTTTGAATGTCAGAAATGTATATTTGTGAATGTGGAGATGTTATATTGGTTTCACTGGTAAAAATAAATAATTGAAATGGGTATATATTTGTTTTTTGTTAAGTTGCCTAATAATTATGCACATTAATAGTCACCTGCCCACACAGATATCCCCCTAAAATAGCTAAAACTAAAAACTACTTCCAAAAACATTCAGCTTTGATATTAATGAGTTTTTTGGGTTCATTGAGAACATGGTTGTTGTTCAATAATAAAATTATTCCTCAAAAATACAACTTGCCTAATAATTCTGCACTCCCTGTATTCATTCGCTTATTACCCACCAGTCTACCGTTGTTTACAGCGCTGTCGGCTGCTGTCTTTTTCTTTTCTTTTTTCACTTAAATGACCTCGGACAAGAAAGCCTATTTTTTCTGTTGTTCAATACTGAAGAAATTTAAACTTTATATGCAGAACATTGTAGAATATTTTTAAGGTTATCTGCTATAAAAAGCCAGACCAGGAAAATCTCCTTCATGTTTTTCTGTGTTTTATTCTCAGTTACTTTCACACAAAGGCATCTGCTGTGATGTTCACAATTCTGATGAAGTCAGTACTGATAAATGATCAGAATTATAATATTTCTGACTGTCTGAGGCTAAGTTGAATTGAATCGGGACTTTGAAAACCAGAATCGAATGGATTATAGAAATCAGTGATGATACCCAGCCCTAGTGAGCAGCCTAGGCCCGACAGAAGTGGATGTAGCTGTAATAGGAAAAGAACTATTGCTAACTTTTCAGTTAAGTTAAGGCCTGATCCTTCTGAAATTCATAGCCAGTGCTCTGACACGGTGTCATCAATCTTTGAATGCTGAAAAAGCACAGTGTATCCAGAAAAACACATTATATTATATAAATTATTATAAAATTTGTGTGCGCCTAACTTTTGTGCCGGTACACCTAACTTTTTAAAGTTAGGCGTACCGGTACGCCCATGGCAAAAAGTTAGTCTAGAGCCCTGTTATGTGTTTAACCACTTCATATTTTTCTAATATGAAGGGGTTACATCAAAGTTTACTTCCTTTGTAAAATGAATCGCTAGACATTAGCCATTTTTTTGTGAGTGGTCAGATGCTGGCAGCACCACTCCTGTCACATGAAGATACTCCTAGCTAGATTGATATACCCTGTTTTAACTTCTCAAGTTGATAAACACCTTTGTGTGACTACCACAAATGTTAAGGTGGGTTAAGCCAGATAACACAGGTATTCTGGGTATATCAAACTTGCAGTCCAGGGTGCAGATGCGATATCTACATAGGCTACTTAATGTTTTGTTCTTACTGCACTTCAACTACATATACTCTGTTAAGAGAAATTTGTGTAGGGTAGCATCTAGATACATACATAATTAACTTACAAAGGTAAATAAATCTAACTAATCAATCACAGTGACCAAAAGAAATGGCAGGTACTGAAAGTTAGAATGAGATTGTATGAGCATATACTGGTTTCAAAAACTGTATGTATTAGAACCTGCCCTACAAGCAGTTTTTGTTAGGCTTGTGGTTCTTTTTCAAAGTCTTAAGTCTGTATTTAGTGGTGATTGGAACAGGATCATGGATGCAAATCTTGCTGACCGTTTGGTGACTATTTACAGGTTACATACACTTAGCATAACACTGGAAAGAAAGTCAAACGCAAACAGAGAGCTTAATATTGCTCACAATATCATAGCAGTAGCAATTGCTAGCTATTGCTGCTACTATGATTTCTTCATAGGGGAACAATGAAATTAACATAATATATATGAAAAGCAGCAGAATTAGAATCTGTAATAAATGGGGTTTTAAAAAACACAGATTTAAATACCCAGTAAGTTGGAGATGGGGTATATACAGACATTTACACATATATATGCTATGATCCTTATGAAGAGGATTTTATATGAAGAATTTAATATTCATTGTGTTGCTTTTCATCTTTTTTCCATCTTTTCTTCTCTTTTTGGCAAATTTCCAGGCAATATGTGTCAGCATAGCCGCTGGGACTAATTTAAGTTCAGCACCATTAGGTTCTATTCAGTTGGCAGTTGAACAATACTGAATAATACCGACATCAATATTCCTGACAACAATCTTGAGGAAACATTTACAGCCTGACTTTTCTGCCATATTGCCCTATTTAAATTTTAGAAAAGTAATTAAAGGTAATCTATTAAGCTACAATATTTTAATGAAGTAATAAAGCACTTCTATTTTTTAACAGGGTAGTTTATTTGTCTGTATTTCTAAAGTAATCTTTGCAAATCTGTTAGCTTTGGTACACTTTGGGGTTGGAATGCAGGAAAGTAAGTGGAAGTGCAAAGACATGGGAGAGCTAAAAGGGCAGGCAGGCTGAGGGCTACCAGGGAGTTAGGGAGTGAGAATTGTGCTTGAATTAAGAAACACAGCAGCTGTGTATGCAAGTGTGCTTGTGCATGTACATGAACATCAGAATATGTAAGATCATCAAAAGCAGAGTGCATACTCAAAGGTCCTCTTAATAATGTGTTTCTGTGTTAGTGTCTGTCATAGGATGTATGCATGTTTCTGTGTGCATGTGAAAGCAACCAAAGAATTTTGATTTTCCTATGACTGTGTCTTCCGGTGCTGAATCGGTCGGGGGTTCACACTAGACTCATGCTGGGTCCCTCCAAGCACTTACCCTGCTCCTCAGCATTCATTTGTCTCTTTTCCTTTTTGTTCCTCTCTTTTGCTCTGCCTGTCCAGTTTTTATTCTTCTCCTCTTTTGCAGTGTCCTCCTGTCTGTTTGCCTCTCCTTCTTTTCCTCTTTCACTGTATTTCTCTCTTTCCTCTCTGTCATACTCTTTTTCTTTTTTCCACCACATCCTTTCGTTTCATGTGTGGATGGTAGATGCTCATGAATTTATGGATTTCTGCATGGGGGCTCTCTTCCGAGGGAGACCAAAATGATTTCACAGCCTGCTGTGTGGAATATAGTCTCGTGCAGGGACAGGGTGGGAGCTCAAAGTACCAGACAACTGTTTTGTTCTGGTCCATTCTCTACCACAGAGGGAGTGGCACACCTGAAATAGACCATAAAGTGGCCTTTCTTGTAGTGGTCATATGACCAAAATACCCACACCATTTTTTCTACTTTTATTTTTCTGATGCTTGTTGTACTATTTCTCCTATTAAAAGTCTTGCAGTTGCTTGATTTTATTTTATTTTTTTGTTTGTTTCTTACGTACTTTTTATTTTTAAAAAATGAAATTAGTGATTTATTGTATTATCAGCTTTGGCAGTTCAATAAACAAGAGATGCAATACAAGACAGATAAATGTACTAAATAGTTGCTCCTAGCTAAATATTGTAGCTATTAAAAAATAAAATACAAATCTGGGACTGGATTGTCTAATGTGACAAATATCATCACATGACCCGACTGTTCTTTTTCTTATCATATCAAATACAGTTTACATAGACATTTATATATTAACATGTATAACAAATAATTTCCCCACTCACCCACCTGGGCGGTCATTATCTGTACTTATGTTGTTACACTTATGGTATCAACTTTTTGTTTCATACTGGGTAGTGGTTCTGACACTAGTCCTTGGCCACCTTCCTTCCACTTAGTGTACAGTCTCAAGGTGCTGGACTTGGGGTGAAACCCTCCATGCATGTTAAGGAGTTTTCTTGTCTTGATGTCAGTGGCTTCTATTTCATCCTTTGGTCAGCTTATTAACCCAGCAGGGTTTCTAACGATCAGCAGGACATAGTTGTTGATTGGTCAGATCTCTGTTCTTCGCATTCAGGTCTTGCCTTACTCTCTGAAGATATTTAGGGGTTGCAGCTTTCCTAGCAGCCTCTTCATGGTTCCGATTTGCCAGTGGGATTTCCACATACTTCTAGCTGTCCTCAATGTCTGCAATCTTGCCTTCTGGTAGTGCAGTACCATAAGTTCTGACTAACTATCCTCTTTGCTAGTATCTGAATCTGACAACACTTCTCCGGTCATGACTGATGTCATTGCAATACATCTTAGAAGTGTGGATAAGTTAAACAATGTCGTGTGGCCCCTAGTGTTGTTCACTACATCCCCAAGGAATTCCAGATGAAGGCTCTTAATGTGTAATCCTAGGCATTCCAGGATCCATGTGTAAGACACTGAGTTGTAAGCTTTCTTGTAGTCAATCCAAGCAGTGTGCAATGTGGTCTTATGGTCTCGAGTGATTGGTCTATCTACCAGTAGCCGATGTTTTGCTCCTCTGGTGTTTCTGCTAATTCCTTTCTGTGCCCTTTCTGTGTCATGTATTGAGTCAAGTCCCTGTTCATTTTACCCGCTATGATGCCTGATGGGAGATTCCATGTTGCAATGAGGCAGGTTATTAGATGGTAGTTGGATGAGACTGGTCTTTTTGGGGGGATACTTGGGGATCAGGACTGTCCAGGCTTCAATTAGGCATTCTGGGTGTCTCATCCATTACCAGCTAGTTTATTTGTGGTGCCAGATGTTCATGAAGTGCAATAAGCTTCTTTAGTCAGTAGGCATAGAGATCCAGTTGGGCCTGATGCTGTCCAAATCTTCATGCTTGAGACCCTTTTTTGGATGTCTGCCACTGTGAAGGTTACTGGAGCCTGTTCACGGAGGTTGCTATGGTCTGTTCTTGATCTACTAGCCACTGTTGTTATGTGTTACATCCTTCTCCCATATGCTTTTCCCATATTGCTTTATCTCCAGCTTTGCTGGGGCTGCTGCTGCTGTTGTATTGTTCCCTGGTTTATTCTCCCATCTTCTATCTCTCTGGTATACCCTCTTCAAGGGCAGGCCTCAAATGTTGACAGCTTGTTGTACTTCTTGGGCATTTCTTCTTTTTTTTTTTATCACACCTGGAACTACTATAGCTGGCTAACTTCCCACCACCAGTGCCAAAGACTTCACGCCCCAAGTACCTCAACAGCTACAGGCCGGTGGCTCTGACATCCCACCTGATGAAGACCCTGGAGCGGTTGGTCCTGGCTCAGCTTCGGCGCCTAATAAGCTCATCACTGGACCCACTTCAGTTTGCCTACCAGCCTGGCATTGGAGCGGATGATGCCGTCATTCACCTCCTACATCGTTCCCTCGCTCACCTGGAGACCGCTGGAAGCACTGTGAGAATCATGTTCTTTGATTTCTCCAGTGCCTTCAACACCATTCTTCCCTCGGTTCTAAAGGACAAGCTGGTGAACTCTGGAGTGGACCATCACCTCACTACCTGGATCCTGGACTACCTCACCGACCGACCACAGTATGTGAGGACTCAGGGCTGTGTGTCGGACAGGGTCGTCTGCAGTACGGGGGCCCCACAGGGAACGGTTCTGGCTCCGTTCCTCTTCACCATCTACACTGCAGACTTCTCCCACAATTCCACCCAGTGCTTCCTGCAGAAGTTCTCTGATGACTCTGCAATAGTCGGCCTCATCACTGATGGGGACGACAAGGAGTACAGAGGTCTGACCCAAGACTTTGTGGACTGGTGCCAGCTGAACTACCTCCAGATCAACGCCAGTAAAACCAAGGAACTGGTGGTAGACTTCCGCAGGCACAAGCATTCTCCACTGCAACCACTGAACATCCAAGGTATGGACATTGAGGCTGTGGACAGCTACAGGTGCCTTGGTGTTCATCTGAACAATAGACTGGACTGGACTCATAACTCAGACGCCCTCTACAGGAAAGGGCAGAGCAGGCTGTACCTGCTGCGGAGACTCAGGTCGTTTGGAGTGGAGGGCCCACTCCTGAAGAAATTCTATGACTCTGTTGTGGCTTCTGCTATCTTTTATGGCGTGGTCTGCTGGGGCGGCAGCATCTCTGCTGGGGACAGGAAGAGACTGAACAGGGTGATCCGAAGGGCCAGCTCTGTTCTAGGATGCCCTCTGGACCCAGTGGAGGTGGTGAGTGACAGGAGAACGGCGGCTAAGCTGTCATCCCTGATGGACAACATCTCCCACCCCATGCAGCAGACTGTGACAGCACTGAGCAGCTCCTTCAGTGGGAGACTGCGGCACCCACGGTGTGGGACGGAGAGATTTCGCAGGTCTTTCCTCCCCACTGCTGTCAGACTCCATAATAAAGACTTTAACTGATCAAGCACACACATCCATACATATGCAATAATACTAAGTGCAATAATCCTTTCTGTCATCGTTGTATTTTTACTCAGTTGTATATAGTATTTGTATTTGTATTCTATTTTTATCTTATTGTATATTTATTTTATTTTATTCTACTGTATATAGTATTTTATTTTATTCTATTCTGTACAGTTGTGTACTGTATTTATTCTTATTGTATTCTAATTTTTGCCTCATAACTTTTGCACTGTCCACTTCCTGCTGTGACAAAACAAATTTCCCACGTGTGGGACTAATAAAGGTTATCTTATCTTATCTTATCTTATTCTGACCTGATCTTGTTTTGGCCTCTGGTCTCTTCATCCATGAAAATCTTTACTAGAAAATTTCCACGGTCATTAGTACTACATATATAGTTTCCTCTCCAAAATAATATACACGTTGTATAATTTACAATATTTGCTTATTTGATCTTATTGGCTCTTTCAGATTCAAAATTTGAATGTTTAAAATAACATTTGGTTTAAATATTCAATAGTAGACTGTGAAGAGTAGAGTGTGTTTTTTTCTCAAATTCTCTTGCTGCAGAGTTGCATAATAGAGACACAGGGAAAACCTGCCATCAACACTGAACCACAGAATATATCATACAGGAGGGATTCCCATATCCTCTGTATTTTTACTGATGTACCTTTTTTTTTATCTGTTGAGCTGAAGGTTTTCAATGAGATACAAACCTGCATTATAGAAACAACTGCAACATCTGCTTCCCTAATCATGATGTATTATGTGATTGCACTTCAGAATAGTAATTACAGCATGTAAGATCAAGAAACTTAATTTGTTCAATTCTTCAAGCAGAAATCAAGCTTCTCTGGGTGGTCCTCCAAGGATGCAGCAAAACTCTCAAGCATTCTGTATTGCTTTAAAATATCAGTTTTGCTTTCTTTTTTTTACTCGTTTAATATCATCCTTGCTGAGTCAAAACAGATACACACATATACATTTGCAAGTATGTAATTTAACTGAGGACATATAAAAGTGGAAGACATTATCTTAAAATTAGCAGTGGTCACAAAAATCAGTGTTTTGGGGCATTGAGAAAAAATTTTGAATATTGGCCCCGCTGCTCTGGTAATCAATCTGCCTGCACACAATATGAGACTGCTGCTGATTGTGATAACAGCACTGTGTGTGTAGTTGCTGATGATTATGCTTGCCACTGTATGAGCTTATTAGTTGTATTAATACTTTGGTAGTGAAAAAGAAAAAAAATCTGCCGCTGACAGAGGAATTATTGCTTCTGTATAACATTATAGGGGTTCTTCAAAATATCACCAGCTTCCTTGATGTTTTTACAGGGGGAGACACGTGCTTTTGTTTTACATATTGTACTGGTGTAATGCTAAAGACATATCCTGGCAAGGTAGCACACAAGCCAGATGGGTGACAGCTGTGGCACAAATTGTGACCTGCTTCAGAAAGACAAGAAGACAGTTTAATCACTTCATGTTCACTTCAGCAAGACAGAAACAGACATTATCTGTGCACCCTTTCAAACAGGTCCAATGACATGTAAAAGACAGACAACAAAAGACAACAAAAGTAGTAAAGTTTTTTTTTCTTTTTTTCTTTAAAATTGTGCTATAAATGTATTAATGGGCTGATACATCACTAAACAACAACGTTTTTAATAATGAGGTCTAATTTAGCTGATGTAGGCCGTCTATGTCTTTGTACATATATTTAAACTACCATATTACTGTTATGAAACAGTTACTAGAAGAAATATGATTATTAATTTATGAATTTGAAACTGTCTCCATGACAGTAACAGAAAACTTTTGACCTTGAAGTTACAAATTTGCTGCTTAAAACAAATAGGATCACTATTAAACTATAAGGGTTCTGTTCAAATAAAATCTGTGTTAGCATGCAACAGTGTGTCAACAACAGACATCAACTTGATAACATTTTGCATCTCATATTGACTGATTCAATGTGCATGTTGTTTTATGATAACGTATATAGGAGGGGGGGAAAACCCATTTGCAGTCCATCTGGGTCGGATCCAAGCTTTAACATTTAAGCCACTTTATAGTATAGTTGAGTCCTCAACCTTTAGTGTAGAGGATTACTGACAGTGTAATCTCTTTTTAATATGCACTGTTCAACAATATAACTTTTTGGTTGCAACAATAAAAATCATTTCTACATGCTACATTCGGCAACATTTTGAACAAGCTGCATTAATGGAAGAAAATCAGAGAGACTGGATTAAAGTCAATCGAGTCTGAGTTAAAGTTTTACGATGGACAGTATAATGCCAGAGAAATTCCTCAAGAAAACCTATTGTGATGTCTTTGCGAAGGGCTACAGTTTCATTTTATAGGATATTTCAGCTTTTCTCTCAATATTTTTCTACACGGCCGGCTTTTCATTTTCAAATAGCCCATCATGTTTTCAGTCCATGAATATTGAAGAAAGTCTACTATCTTTATTCTGACACAGGGGGTTCATGCATTCAAACATTCAAAAGCTACCCACACTAGTCACTTCCTCCACTCTTCTATTATATCAAAGAACGTCAAAAAGTGGCTCAGAAAGGGAATGGATCAGTTACAGCTGAATAAATTCCTCCCAGATATACTTCTCTTATATAACATTTCACTCTTGTTTGATAGAAACAAATCCCCGTAAAGGATAAATTATCCGTATATACCCTAAGGAGTCAGGAAAAGTTTTCTCTCTTCAACATAATCCCACATATCTATCTGTCAGACACAGAGGAAAGTTTTATTTGAATATTTGTGGTGGAAAATGAAAAAGCAAAAAGGCCAAAACTCTTAAAATGTAGCTATCCAGAAGAAGTCCTTTTATATGTTCATTCTGTAATTCAAAATATTGCTTTAAACTGATTATTTTGAATTTCTTTGATTATTTTTAAGGCATTACATAAGGACAGAAATACAGTGGTTACAATATAATCTTGGTTTTTCTTACCAACATAATCACACTATTTTTATGGTTTTGCTCACCAAAACCGAAGCACAAATGTCTGTACAACACAGCAAACCATAGTTCTTGTCAGATAAATGGTACCAGATTTATAAAGATAACCTTACTAGCCATGATTGAGGAGAGCTGGTAATCAAAGCAGCCACACCTCTAACATTAGTATCCAGATAGTTGAATTATAAAAAACATTTACCCACCACACAGTCTTTATGAATGTGGAAATTATCCATGGAACTCAAAACTGTATTTGTATCATTCAGTGCAAATACACTTTGTACTAATAGTGCTTTCAATAATATAAACATGCTTTTACTGATATTTTACTGATAGAATAAAGTAGGGCATTTTAATATGGAAGTGTATGAGGACTGATTTGCTTTTGGAGCGAGCCTCGAGTGGCCTTTCGACAAACTGTAGTTTTTGACACTTCCACATTGGCTTCATTTTTTCATGCATCCCCTGACTGCAGAAAAGTTTCACAATGAATAATTTACATCTCCAATTTACTAAATGTATGAAAATTGTAGTGCTGTAATTTAGATGCAGTCCAGTATCTATTTAACAAGGTTATTCACAGTTCTGTCAGTACTAAGCTTACCTCTCAATATGTGAGATAAACCTTCTTCTGTGAAGGATCTAGAAATCTAATATTCAGGACTAGAAAAAATGAACACATATAATAAACAAGCAACTCCACATAAAAACACACACACCAGATGGTTTGAGAGAGATTTGAGGATTTGCTCATAGACTTGGTATACCTCATCATGACCTTATTGGTAAACAGTCCTTTCCAGGAACCTGAGTAAACTCAATAAAACTAGCCTCAAAACCCACTGCACTCCCCAATGAGTGCTGAGACAGAACGAAGGGAGAAAGAGAAAGAGAAAGAGAGAGAGCAAGAAAAAGACACTGAGAAATAAATGGAGAAGCAGATGGGGAGAACAAGGTATTGAGATTGAGAGAGATGAGGAGGGAGGGAATAAGACAGGAAAGAGAGAGATCAAAGACAAACAGTGAAGCAGCTGAGACAAGGAGAGCAACACTGAGCGAGAGAGAGGGGAACCCGGTGGTGGAAAAGTAATTCAGCGCTGCAGGGAGATGTTGTGTTCCGTTTCTGCTCTTGGCCTCACCAGCTGTAATGAGCCTCAGATTACAACTAGGCCCCGACCCTGACATGTGCAAAAGGCATTGCTGCTCAGGCTGGCAAAGCTGGAGACTGCACTTGGAGAATCAGCTCATCATTAAAACATATTGCCCTCAGCCAGAATAATTGAAAATAGGAATGTGTGCTGTTGTTCATGATGAGTGTTTCTAAGACAGAAGGGAAAGAGAAAGACAGAGACAGACAAAGAGATTGGAAGTCTATGAAAATTGAGAAATTCACAGGTGAAAACTAGCCACTGGTGCTGTATACTCAGTGAGACTCAAAAAAATTCAAGGAAAGATTAAATCGTGTCAGTATGTTACACAGACGCATGATAACAAAACAAAAAAAACAAAAAAAAAGCAGTAGCTTCCCAAACACCAAAAAATGTAGGGTGTTGTAGTGAACTATAACTAGTCTTTATTAATGTGAAAATGTTTTGCAATTCATTAATAAGCACTTATTATTATATTATTATATAGTAATATTATTATAATTATGTTATAATTTCCCCTAGGGATCAATAAAGTTTTCTGATTCTGATTCTGATAAGGAATCCAATTCAAACCCAAACCCCTATATCCCACAAATATAATAAAAACAGAGCTACAACAGCTTCCTTTCATACTATTAATACCTCACCAGCTTCTTATGTACTGTATGTTTGTAAGAGTAATCCTAAAAATGAAATATATCTGTGACCTTTGAAAATGCATGAAAAACAAAATAAAATGTAGATATATTTTAGTGCTACAAAGCAGTTGCAAAGACTCTGTAATATATATATGACTCATGTTAGCGGTGTGCAGTGTGTTAACCCTTGCAGAGCTGCAAGGTCTAATATAATCCCAGGCTGGGCTTTCAAAGAACGTGCCCATCAGCTAACAGATGTGCTGATGGACAATTTTTTATCACATCACTAACCTAGTCCTGAAATACTTCACTATTGCATGAGTGAATTCCATGCTGTGGCACTTTCTACTATAGTACAAGTGTTGCTGGTCATAGCATGTTTTAAAGAATCCATTCCTATGACAGCAGCCCCTCGTGGATACACAGAACTGCTTCACAGGCTATATCACTGAGTCTGTCTCCTGGAGACACAATGCTGTCTACAGGTAACAGACCAGCCTACTGTACATGAACTTCCTCCCACTCCTCTATAATAGAAGACTGGCTGGAAGCCCCTTACTTTTACATGTAGGCTATATAACCCACAAACACAGTGAACACAGATAAATGGGCCTACAGATGTCTTTACTTTCTGAAGAAGTAACAGAGAGTAAGAGAATATTTTTTCCTGAACACCTTCTAGAGATGTGATTAGGGGAGCATTCGGCCATACTGCATACATCTTTAGAATTCACACTTTTTTGGCCCTTCTCCAGGCTAGATGGTGTGCCAGCAGAATAGGAACTAAGTGATGGTGACTGTTCCAGACATACGGTGACTGCATCTCTTGATTGTTAGAATGCAAAAAGCAATACTGGCAAATGACGTTTAAAAAAAACATTTGTAAACACTGGTAAAACATTCTTGACTGCCTAAAAGAAGAAATAATAAATATAAACCCATTAGTTATGTGCGATAACATTTAGTTATCTCAACTATTGCTTGTGTTTTGGGATGTATACCTGTAATTTAAGAAAATCCCCAAAAGATATTATGACAAATAGTGTTATGTCACCGTGTAACTGTGTTCTGTTTTAATAGATTTTCCCTGAGAAAGTTGCTCTTTAGTGCCTCCTTCTGGCATGACCTGGGGTAACATGCGCAAATCTGTCTCTGTTCTATGATGTCATCAGAAAGTGCATGCTATTGTTTGGGGAAAAGACTTCTCCTGTTCTCCTGTTCTCTGCTGTAGTAACAATTGTCTCCCTTAAGATGGTCTGTAAGGGCATTGTCGGTATGTAATTCTGTTCCATCCTTTATAATGAACAAAATCTACTTGAAGAAATGCGATTGCAGTGTTTGCTTAATAGAAATGTTTGTAAAGAGAGGATTCGCTAATGCTTTTGGCTAAACAAGTCATTTGTACCGTTATTGTGTATTTGTCCTTGTCTTTGATTTCTAAGAGCATTTCATGTTGTTTTCTCAGTTTTACCCTACTTCAACTGGCCTAAGTAAAGGGAGTGAAGTCAAACCCTCTTGTCTGTGTGGTCATTTCGAAGAGGAGTTTAGTCTGAATGTCGACTCTAGCAAGGCGTTAGAGGCAGAGGACATTTCAAATAGAATGATGTGAGAACGTGTCAGCAGCTGCATGTTACCAGCCAGCTGGAATCTATGCTGTCATTTGGCCCTGCTATTTCACTGTGCAGTGAACCACCAATGCACTACCATCACACCACACTTCACCACCAGCAAGGATTTTTCTTTTTATCACATACACAGAAAGGGTTTTTGTTTTCCAAAATGTGAAATGGAGCTAATGCACTAGGGAAATATAACACAATTTCAACAAGCACTGTAGCAAGACATTTGTAGAGCAGACAGAATACCAAAAACATAGCACTGTTTTCTGTGCTTGTAGAAATCACTTCATGCAAGTCAATTGATTTTCCATGTTCATACTTTTGTGCATGGTGGTGAGAGTTTGCTTGATAAATGAAGGACGAGTACATAATGTCCTCTCCTTTACCACCACCTTCTCCTCTACTACATACAGTGCTACCCTTCCTCATTTTATTCCTCCCACATGTTGTGTCATTTGAGTGAACTCACGGTGCACTGACTTGTTTTGATTGTAACCCTTTTGAAAATTCACTTTAAGAATGTAGGATTATGACTTAGTTTTGCATCAGTGTGAATACGGACTAAATATTTTCTAATAAAAAATTGCATCCTATGCAAATTCTCATTTTTCATTAAGTATACTTGATTTTCAATCTTAATACTGACACCAAATACAAATTGTTCATCTTTTTTTTCTGGTCCCTTTAGGGGTTGCCACAGCAAATAATTTCCATTTCACCCTGTTTCTGGCATCCTCTTCTGTCACACCAACCCTGTGCATGTCCTCCTTCACTACTGTACATCAATAAATTTTCTCAGTGGTCTTTCTCATTTCTTCATGTCTGACACCTCCATATTCTGCATTCTTTTTCCACTATCTTCAGTATACTCCATACAGCCTTGCCTCTGTTAGTTTGTTCTCAAGCCACTCAACAGGAGTTGTCCCACTGATAAACTCATTTCCTGGTGCCTCCTAATGAAAATATTAGCATCTTCAACTTTTCCATTTCCAGTTCCATCTCCCATCTTTTTTTGTCAGAGCCACTATCTCCAAACCATGTTCAGACCTTCCTCACACAGTACCACAGTTCTTTCTCTTTGCACCCAATCACATGCTTTCTCTAGATCCAAAAAGACACAGTATAATTCCATCTGACCTGCTATTTACTCCTCTATCAACACTGAGGCCATACTGCTGCTTACTGCTCATCACCTTCCTCTTTAGAAGACAACAACTTTTTCCCATGTCTTCATAGTATGACTTATCAACCCTCTGGAGTTACAACAGTGCTGTACATGACCTTCTTTAAATTTGATACCTGTATGTCATCCAATGGTCTCTCTCCTAGGCAATTCCATACCTCCATATGTACAGTATGTCATTCCACATAGCAAAATTGGTATGGCCCAGATCTGGCACATTCATTGTGCTTACACATGGCCCACATACCGCAAAGAATGACGGCCCTTTGGTGGCCCAGATCAGATTTGCCAGAGGTGGCCCACACTGATAGCAACGTTAGTGGTTCGATCCCTGGCTCCTCCAGTCTGCATGTCAAAAGTGTAAACGTGCATGAACGTAGTTAGGAAGCACTCAGTTTAGAGAAAGTGGGTGATTGGGTGAATGTGGCATGTTGTACTTGTGGCACTTTGCGTAATCCAGGAGAGTAAAAAAGCATTTTATAAGAATCAGTCCATTCACTGTCTGAACAGAGTTTTGTCATGTTACTTTTTGCACTATTATGTTCTGCCACATGTTGTTATTACATGGCTTGATTAATGTACACATTAGGCTGATATCTGGGGCCAGAGCTGAAACTGTTTTGAGCCAGCCAGACCCAAATGCCTTACACCTAAGGCATTTGGGTCTTTATAACTAAAATAGGAAAATAGGAACATAAACAGTGCCATCACTGCCAGACCTGGCCCACATCTGGTTGACATACACTCTGCCATGACAGAGTCAGTCAGAAGTGCCAGCTTGATGCCAGATCCGGGTCAGACCTGTTTTCTATGGGCCTGGGCCACATACACCAAACTACAATCAAGCCAGATATGGCATGCCATCACATAGACAGTGCCATCTATGCCAGGCCTGGCCCACATCTGGATGACATACGTCTTATCATGCCAGAAGTCATCCAGCAGTGCCGGCTTGATACCGGATCAGGGTCAGACCTGCTTGCTATGTGGGATGTGGACCAAGTGTTGTTCCACTGGTCATCCTTTGTTTAGCTGCCATCACTTCTTTTTTACTAATCCTGTCCTCTTTGCATTCTCTTCTTTCTCTGTATCTTTCTCTATTTCTCTCTTTCTTTATTGATGTCACACCCAAAGTCCAGCTAAAGTATGGGGCAGATGTTCACAGTACTTTTTTGATTTCCCTTCCAAAAGGGAGAACAAAACCTACTTCCCTACAAACCGTTCTATACCATACATTTTCCATTTCAGTTCCTTGATTGCATCATATACAGTGAGTGGTGTCATTCTCCACAAGTCACTATTCTTGCACATAAAAAAACATCAACAAAAACACCCAAAACAGAAAATAGACCATTAGTTGGGCTTCTATATCAGGCTTCCTTTTAATGGCTAAACCTCAGCCACTTTTCAAATTGGTGCCTTTTGGACTAGTTTTTAAAATGTAATTTGTTTTAAGATGTGGAAAAGCAAATCAATTCTATTTAACTACATGCAGTAAATCCACTGTATAGATTATGTAACTATAATAACTTTCTACCTCTGTAGTAATGACCTGCAATTATTAAATTGCACTGTAATCAAATTTCTGAAATCCTTTCTAGTGCATGTCCTATAACATGAAATGAATGTGCAATGCTATGTCAAATATGCCCCAAAAATATGCAATTAAAATATGATGAAACATACCTTCCAGCTTTGGCCAGCTTTGCTGAATATGCTTTGATAACAAACTAGAGGAGGACAGTTTATGCAAAACCTTTAACAATAGCTATCCTGGAGAAAACATATTGTTGATCATGTAACATGTCAAATGTATTTCTATATTATGAAGATGTTGGACAAGATGAACAAGACAGCATTCTGATGCCTCTTGAGGGGTGGTTGAGAAATTTGATCCACAGAAGGCAAGAATAAGCTTGTCTAACCAGGTAGGACAAACAAGCTCTTCATTAGAATGACAGATCATTCTATCTAGTACTTACGCAAGTGTTATTCAAGTGTTAGCACAGAGACATTATTGTTTACAGAGATGTATGATAACAATATTTCCATATAAACTCAAGTCGATTTTTCTTTTTATTATTATTTTTGTCTTATTTCATTAGGTAAACATAAAATAACAGATGCACTGTCCTTTCCTTACTGTCCCTGTAATGTGCAAGTTCTTTGCAGTACTTTTTGCCAAGAACATAAATAAAATTTGTTGTGGTGTGAGTCAGGATATATACTGGTAAATATTTGATGGAACAGCTCTCATAGTTCACTACCGGCCATGCCACGAGTCAGAAAATCAAGGGAATTGTCTTTGTGATTTGATGCAATATCAATCTGGGAAAAAATGCTGTAGCCGGAAGGCAAACACACACAGACTCACACACTTCCCTTCTGCCCTCATGCTTGTTAAGATCCTATCTATCTTGTGAGAGAGGGTGAGAGCCCTTTAGATATACTCATTTCCATTCAAACACACACGTAAGCACACATAGACACAACATAGTCGTGTACTGCACATAATAACAAACACACACACATACGCTAGATTTGGAATTCCAAAAGCACCTGTAGATTATAATGAGACACAGTTCTTTTTGACCTTGGAAGCACCAAAAGTGAAAGCAGTCACCCTCCAGGAAAAAGCTTGCTTGAAAAAATAAATAAATAAAATCTATTGTCTGTTTGGGAATCTGTGTGTCCTAAATAATATGCTAGTCTTCATCCAGGTGTTCCACTGTGTGTGTTTGTCTGAGACCCAGGCCGTATACTACATCGACCGAACACCTGCTGCTGTGGTAACTAGGATGTCAATGTGCACAGGAGAGCTTCATAAATATATATTAGAATCAGAGCTGATATTAAACGAGGGAATAACCCAGGGAATGATCTTGCTAGGCCAGTCTGATCTGGCTTCATCCATTTTCTCAGCTCCCTGTCTGTCGGTTTCTCATCCCCTGGAGCCTACAGTATGTCTTTATTCAAAAGCAATGCTGACCAGGAAATTAGTGCCTTAGCCAAATGTACAAATCTTTTTAGGGAAGGAATTTCATATACAAAAGTGAAAAAAGAAAAACTATTCATAACAAGGCTAAAACAATAATAATTATATGGAGGTAAACGCAGTAGTATTCATGAATTTTTACTTTAATATCACACTTGGAGAGCAGTTTGTGTGTTTGCTTATTAAATGTTTGGCTAAGGGACCCAGCCTGGGACCTGCTTTTTTGTTACACTTCTAGGTTACCAATTAATTTTTTGAATCATTTTTACTGGCACATAAATATTCACCCATTTTAGTTTGGACTTGCCAAAAAAACCGTTTCGTTTTTCAAATCTGGAACTACTGTTGACCAGAATAATATATTAGACAGAAGCAACAAATTTACATAGAGGGACAAATTAGTGTGTGGCTGCAATTGCAGCGGCCCTGTAAAGTTCTGCATGGAATCTACTAACAACTTGGAGTGTGTGTTCTCCAGCTACTCTAACTTCCTCCCTCAGTCTAAAGACGTGTGTTAGTTTAACCCAGACCTTCCCAAAGTGTGGGGCTCGCCCCCTAGGGGGGGGCGCAGAGCCATTGCAGGGGAGGCGCGGCATGAAAAGGGAAAAAAAACAACAAAAAAAACCAGTGCTTGGACACTGCTAGCACAGGGCTCCCACACAAACGCAAAGCAGGAGATGAAACATCACTGAATATGTTTCCAAACCAACTTCATTCTAAGCCAAAGACTAGAAAATATGGTGAAGCATATCTTCCCTTTGGTTTCACCTGCACAAGTGCCAAGGTAGGTCTCCCCTGCAAAATTGGTTTTCCCTTCGTAGGGAGCACCGCTGGGCTGTTCAAATCATGGACAAACAGTATCCCACATTCTTGATTTTTAATTCACAAACACTTGTTGTAATGACTATCTACTCCTGACATTTTGGAGATGTTTTTAAACCCATTTTGCACAAAGAGGCATTTTTTTGAAAAATTTATTGATAGCAATGTTGAATATTATTACACAGGAAAAAAACAACTACATGTAAAATAATTACACCGTGACACCTCTGCCTTTCTAAATAGAGGGACAGTAACTGCGTGTTTAAAGGGAGTGCAGAATTATTAGGCAAGTTGTATTTTTGAGGAATAATTTTATTATTGAACAACAACCATGTTCTCAAGGAACCCAAAAAACTCATTAATATCAAAGCTGAATGTTTTTGGAAGTAGTTGTTAGTTTGTTTTTAGTTTTAGCTATTTCAGGGGGATATCTGTCACGGTCCTGGGTCTCCTGACCCAGCGTTTTTAGTTCTTTGTGATTTTCGTATTATTGTACTTGTGTGTGATTTATTCTATGGCTTCTAGTTTTGATCCCTTGCCCTTCATGTCTCCCTGTGTGCCCCTCTGTGTATCTGTGAGCCCTCGTCTCTCCTTATGTTTTATTCCGTGTCTCCCCTGCCCGTTACGTTGGTGTTCTACTCGTGCTCTCTCTCCTCTGTACTTCCTGTTTCACCTCTCCCGTCAGTGTTCAGTCCACCCCGCCCTGTCTCGTTATGATTATCAGTGTCACCTGTGTTCCCCGTGTGTTCCCACTCCCCTCGTTAACCCTCTGTGTATTTCTGTCTGCGTCTCCCTCTGTTCAGCGTGACGTCGTCCCTCATGCCGTGTGTGGATCTCCCTGTGTCTCTCTAGTTTGTGGTTTCCCAGTTTAGTTTAGTTTGTATATTTGTTCTGCCAGCGAATAAAGCTGAGTTTTGAGTTCATTCCCTCGTGCCTGCGAGTCCTGCATTTTGGGTCCTACTCCTGCCTGCCGCACGGCGATTCATGACAGTACGACGTCACCAGATATGGACCCAGCAGCACTCAACCCACCAGAAGAACTGCGTCTGGACATAATCTACTCCGTGGAAAGACTCCTGCATCTGTGGCTCGAACATGAGGGGAAGGAATTTCGCCGTGCTGTGGAAACCAAACTACAGCGCTTGTTCTCTGGTCTTCCCTGGCTACTCAGTGCGCTCCACCCACTCGAACAGGATTTAATCCGCAACGAGCTCCACCTTCATCCCCCAGCTGCTACTACCCACCTGCCTGAAGGGCCGGATGTGGAGCCGCTCGGCCCGTCAGAGCCATCATCAAAAAAGAAACGGCATTCACGCCGCCGACGCGCCACCCCACAGCCGGACATTCGGCCTTCTAATTCACCTTCTGTGCTGCCAGAAGCTCCGTCGGCTCCCTCGCTGCTACTTCCAGCTCAGTTAGCTCCCTCGCCGCCACCCGCAGCTCCGTTAGCTCCCTCGCCGCCACCCGCAGCTCAGTTAGCTCCCTCGCCGCCACCCGCAGCTCAGTTAGCTCCCTCGCCGCCACCCGCAGCTCAGTTAGCTCCCTCGCCGCCACCCGCAGCTCCGTTAGCTCCCTCGCCGCCACCCTCAGTTCAGTTAGCTCCCTCGCCGCCACCCTCAGTTCAGTTAGCTTCCTCGCAGCCACCCTCAGTTCAGTCTCCTGTGTCCCCGCTAGCTCAGCCATTAACTCCACCACAAGCTCCATTTTCACCTCTACCATCGCTTCAGTCATCAGTTCGGTCTGCCACTCAGTCGCCCTTAGCTCCATCATCCACACTACCACCTGTTTCTCTTCCACCACAACCGTCACTACACCCAGCCACTCAGGCTGCTACTCAGTCAGTCATTCAACCCATAGCCCTGCCGTTACCATACCCTGTAGCTGAGCCACTAGCCGTCCGACCCACAGCCACTTCAGCCACTCCTTCACCCGTTACACCTCCATTACAACCATCACTGCAGTCTCCAGTGTCCCCAGTGCAGTCTCCAGTGTCCCCAGTGCAGTCTCCAGTGTCCCCAGTGCAGCATCCCTTAGCACAGTCATCCACTCAATCACCAGCTCCACTTTCCCCTCAACTATCACTACCACCTCTAGCTCAATCTCCTGCGCACTCACCTCTGGTTCATTCTCCTGTGAAGTCATCTACTCCACTGCCTACTCCACTCTCACCACCTCCGTTACAACAGACATCAGTTCAGTCCCCTGTGCCAGTGCAGACGCCCTCAGTTCAGTCCCCCGTGCAGTTATCTACTTCACCACCATCAGTAGCTCAGCTCCCACTCTCATCCGCCTCTCCAGTAGCTCAGCTCGCACCTGAACCATTGGCCCAGTCCCCGATAGCAATACGGTCTTCTGTTCGGCTTAACATTCAGCCAGGGGTCCCAAACCTCTCTGGCTCTACATCAGCTCCTGCTGGAAGCTCGGATGAGCTCATCCAGGACTCCGTGGCTCCCACGCCGCCATCTACCTCGTCCGCTGGGGGTTCCAGTGAGCCCGGCCAGCACCTCCTCGTCTCCGCTGGAGGGTCCGAGGGGCCCGTTCAGCCTCCCGTCTCCGCTGGAGGGTCCGAGGGGCCCGTTCAGCCTCCTGTCTCCGCTGGAGGGTCCGAGGGGCCCGTTCAGCCTCCTGTCTCCGCTGGAGGGTCCGAGGGGCCCGTTCAGCCTCCTGTCTCCGCTGGAGGGTCCGAGGGGCCCGTTCAGCCTCCTGTCTCCGCTGGAGGGCCCGAGGGGCCCGTTCAGCCTCCCGTCTCCGCTGGAGGGTCCGAGGGGCCCGTTCAGCCTCCTGTCTCCGCTGGAGGGTCCGAGGGGCCCGTTCAGCCTCCTGTCTCCGCTGGAGGGTCCGAGGGGCCCGTTCAGCCTCCTGTCTCCGCTGGAGGGTCCGAGGGGCCCGTTCAGCCTCCTGTCTCCGCTGGAGGGCCCGAGGAGCCTGTCCAGCCTCACGCCGCATCAGCTGGAGGGCCCGAGGAGCCTGTCCAGCCGCCATCTGCGACCGCTTCGTCATCGCCTGGGCCAGCCTCAGAGCCTTCGTCTGCTGCAGCCTCCTCAGAGCCTTCGTCTGCTGCAGCCTCCTCAGAGCCTTCGTCTGCTGCAGCCTCCTCAGAGCCTTCGTCTGCTGCAGCCTCCTCAGCCTGTGCTTCGCCTGCTGCAGCCTCCTCAGCCTGTGCTTCGCCTGCTGCAGCCTCCTCAGCCTGTGCTTCGCCTGGTCCCGCCTTGACTGGTCCCGTCTCGACTGGTCCTGTGCCCACCGGGCCTCGGCCAGTACGCCTGACACTGGAGAGCCGCCGCCGCTGCCTTCCGCGCGGCCGGCCCCCTGAACTGCACCTTCATCGCCTGAGTGGCCGCCGCTGCCTTCCGCGCGGCCGGCCCCCTGAACTGCACCTTCATCGCCTGAGTGGCCGCCGTCGCCTTCCGCACGGCCGGCCCCCGGACCCTCCTTTCCTGGGTGGCCGCCGTCGCCTTCCGCACGGTCGGCCCCCGGACCAGCGCTGTCATCGTCGCCGCCGTTGCCTCGCGCACGGCCGGCCCCCTGAACTGCTCTGTGTTTGAGTTATTTTCTTGGGCTCCGGTGTTTGCTGTGCTCTTTTGTTTTCTGTTCCGAGCCCTCCGTCCTGGGCCCCCGCCGCCCGCCCTGGGTTGTTTTCTGTTTGATTTTGTTTTTCTGTGTTTGGGCTGTCTGGAGCCAGCCCTTGAGGGGGGGGGGTACTGTCACGGTCCTGGGTCTCCTGACCCAGCGTTTTTAGTTCTTTGTGATTTTCGTATTATTGTACTTGTGTGTGATTTATTCTATGGCTTCTAGTTTTGATCCCTTGCCCTTCATGTCTCCCTGTGTGCCCCTCTGTGTATCTGTGAGCCCTCGTCTCTCCTTATGTTTTATTCCGTGTCTCCCCTGCCCGTTACGTTGGTGTTCTACTCGTGCTCTCTCTCCTCTGTACTTCCTGTTTCACCTCTCCCGTCAGTGTTCAGTCCACCCCGCCCTGTCTCGTTATGATTATCAGTGTCACCTGTGTTCCCCGTGTGTTCCCACTCCCCTCGTTAACCCTCTGTGTATTTCTGTCTGCGTCTCCCTCTGTTCAGCGTGACGTCGTCCCTCATGCCGTGTGTGGATCTCCCTGTGTCTCTCTAGTTTGTGGTTTCCCAGTTTAGTTTAGTTTGTATATTTGTTCTGCCAGCGAATAAAGCTGAGTTTTGAGTTCATTCCCTCGTGCCTGCGAGTCCTGCATTTTGGGTCCTACTCCTGCCTGCCGCACGGCGATTCATGACAATATCTGTGTGTGCAGGTGACTATTACTGTGCATAATTATTAGGCAACTTAACAAAAAACAAATATATACCCATTTCAATTATTTATTTTTACCAGTGAAACCAATATAACATCTCCACATTCACAAATATACATTTCTGACATTCAAAAACAAAACAAAAACAAATCAGCGACCAATATAGCCACCTTTCTTTGCAAGGACACTCAAAAGCCTGCCATCCATGGATTCTGTCAGTGTTTTGATCTGTTCACCATCAACATTGCGTGCAGCCAGAGCGTTCTCACTCCCGAGGCGTAACATGTCGACGTTTTGTCACGTCCCGCGGCGTTCCTGAGGAACGCGAAAGGAGACCTTCGGCGTTCTTATGGTACGCGGCGGGTTATGGCTGGGATCCAGTGCAATGACGCTTTCGCAGTAATAGACGTTCCAGCCCTGTATTCCAGCCCTAAACCTAACCTTATCCCTAGCCCTGACCATAACCTTATTCCTGACCTTAACCAGGACTTTAATGAAGTTAAATAGCGTGTTTCTAAGCGATTTGAAGAAAAAGAGCGAACATGTGTAGATTCAGTCCAGACGGTTCTCATATTTCCTCTTTTTTCCGAGGTCGTCATTTAGGAACGTGGTGGGTAGCCGAAAACGTAATATGGTGACGATTTGTCACCTAGCGTAAAATGTTACGCTTTGGGAGTGAGAACGGGTTGGTGCAGCAGCAACCACAGCCTCCCAGACACTGTTCAGAGAGGTGTACTGTTTTCCCTCCTTGTAAATCTCACATTTGATGATGGACCACAGGTTCTCAATGGGGTTCAGATCAGGTGAACAAGGTGGCCATGTCATTAGTTTTTCTTCTTTTATACCCTTTCTTGCCAGCCACGCTGTGGAGTACTTGGACGCGTGTGATGGAGCATTGTCCTGCATGAAAATCATGTTTTTCTTGAAGGATGCAGACTTCTTCCTGTACCACTGCTTGAAGAAGGTGTCTTCCAGAAACTGGGAGTAGGACTGGGAGTTGAGCTTGACTCCATCCTCAACCCGAAAAGGCCCCACAAGCTCATCTTTGATGATACCAGCCCAAACCAGTACTCCACCTCCACCTTGCTGGCGTTTGAGTCGGACTGGAGCTCTCTGCTCTTTACCAATCCAGCCACGGGCCCATCCATCTGGCCCATCAAGACTCACTCTCTTTTCATCAGTCCATAAAACCTTAGAAAAATCAGTCTTGAGATATTTCTTGGCCCAGTCTTGATGTTTCAGCTTGTGTGTCTTGTTCAGTGGTGGTCGTCTTTCAGCCTTTCTTACCTTGGCCATGTCTCTGAGTATTGCACACCTTGTGCTTTTGGGCACTCCAGTGATGTTGCAGCTCTGAAATATGGCCAAACTGGTGGCAAGTGGCATCTTGGCAGCTGCACGCTTGACTTTTCTCAGTTCATGGGCAGTTATTTTGCGCCTTGGTTTTTCCACACGCTTCTTGCGACCCTGTTGACTATTTTGAATGAAACGCTTGATTGTTCGATGATCACGCTTCAGAAGCTTTGCAATTTTGAGACTGCTGCATCCCTCTGCAAGATATCTCACAATTTTTGACTTTTCTGAGCCTGTCAAGTCCTTCTTTTGACCCATTTTGCCAAAGGAAAGGACGTTGCCTAATAATTATGCACACCTGATATAGGGTGTTGATGTCATTAGACCACACCCCTTCTCATTACAGAGATGCACATCACCTAATATGCTTAATTGGTAGAAGGCTTTCGAGCCTATACAGCTTGGAGTAAGACAACATGCATGAAGAGGATGAAGTGGACAAAATACTCATTTGCTTAATAATTCTGCACTCCCTGTATATGTAAGCGTGTAAAACCTGAAGATAGAGACAAAATACTGTTAATCTGAATATCTGCCATTCTGCAATTCATCTCATGTAAACAATAACGTGGCGCACAGCGTGACGTGAAAAAAGGCACATACCTTTAACGTTGCATGACGAACTCTGTATTCCTCGTCCACAAAACAAACAAACAAACAAATGAGTTTTAAAAAAATCTCCGTTTTCAGTGATTCGAAATGCCGTTTACGTGTGGACGAAACAGCTGCGTTTTCAAAAATACCCGTGTAGGTGTGGACTTAACGTAAAAGAGTTAGTAGTTTATTTTCTTACTACCTGCTGATTACTTGCATTTGCTTAATTGTTTAACCAGTGATTATAAGTTGGCCATGGATGTGAAAATCTACAAAATATAGTGATGAGTGAATGAATAGTTAAAGTGCGACACATAGTTAAAAAACTAGACTTAAAACAGAAATCAATGGGGAGTCATGACATTATAAATATACCTCTGCTGCCATTTCTGTGTGCATCCTGGTTCATCCCAAAGACAAAACTCCTAAACACAAACTTAGCAATGTAGCATATGCTGTGCAGTGCAGCAAAGAATGCTCAGACGTCTACACTGGAGAAACCAACAGCATAGAAGAGCCACCTCGACGGCACAAGACTTGGCTGTACATCTGCATCTAAAGGACAACAGTCACTCTTTTGAGGATGCCAGTGTTCACATTTTAGACAGAGAAGACAGATGGTTTGAAAGAGAAGTGAAAGAAGCCATCTATGTCTACTGTGAATGACCATCTTTGAACAGAGGGCGTGGCTTACGACACCAACTGTCTGCCATCTATAATCCAGTTTTGAGATCCCTCCCCTGACGCCTTAACACCCACTCACATCTTGGGTCATTTGATTTCAGTAAGTCACATGATAGGGTGGGGCAAGGTCTCACAATGGGTTCACCCGAAACCTTGGCTGACCCGTTTCCATACCTTGGGACGTGTGATTAAGCAGAGGATCAATAGGAGGTCCACAACCCTCTATGGGACACTCCCATAATGGCTTAAAAATCTGGGACTCTCCACCAATTGCTCTAAGAACTGAAGAAGCTTCTCAGATGAGAGGTGAAACGTCTTCAAGAAATGTAATGAAGTCCAGATGCTTTTCTTTCCAAGTTTCCAAGTCTTTCCAAGACCACTATGACCCGGGTGACTTAGAACCTTCAGAGACGTCTTCTTAGATACCTATGCAATAAGGCCACAAAGCTATGTTAGTCATAAAACGTGCATGGTGCACCTTCCTAAATACTAGGGATGGGTACCGTTTAGGTTTTATCTGATACCGGTGCCAAATCGGTACTTTTGAAACGGTGCCGGTGCTCAAACGGTGCTCAAACCGGTGCTTAAAGAATGGAGAACACAAAATTGGTCCAAAAACCTCTCATGTTCAGCTGTTTTTTTGTAAAAAGATAACAATGTTAGCCTTTTCTGCAGCTATGGGGCATATATGGTATCACTCTTGGCTGGAAGCAGTGCTTAAACAATGAAAAAAACACAAACTTTGTCCAAAAACCTCTCATGTTTAGCAGTTTCCCTCTTTTTCTTTGGTCATTTTAGCCTTTTTGGCCAGGGTGAAGGGAGTATCTGCCATCAAACAAGAAGACAGCCGCATGTAGCTATGATGATGTTTGCTAGTTCACCTTACATGCATTAATGTAATAACGTGGTTAGCCTACTCAACGTAAATCACACAAGAACAACATTAAGCTACTCACGCAGAGAAGAACGGCCACTGCTGCCATCAAATACGGCGCATTTCTCGGCTTTTAAAAAAACGCTATGCGTCGCCAGGTGTTTCATGAGATTCGAGGTGTTACCTCCTTTGACAGTATCACAGTATCAGCTTAAAGCACTTGTTGCAGGCTGCTGAGTTTGCATATTTTGCTGTGAAGTATAGCCAGACTTTTAACCGCTTCGCCTTGGACATTTTTAATCTGTAGCTCTGCGCTAACAGAACGTACGTACCTGGCCCCGCCTACTATCCTCGGAAACGTAAAACGATTGGCTAAAAGTGTATCACAGCTCAGGAAAAAAAAAGCACCGAAATAAAGCACCGAAATGTGCGCTGCTTTTCGGTCTGGTTACTACCGTTTATGTCAGAACCGGTGCCATCATGGCACCGGACACCGGTACCCATCCCTACTAAATACAGACAATACCTTTTGCTAAGAGTATGGCAAAGACCATCATTAAATCTGACTATTAAACTACTTTGTGTCATTTGTTTGATATTGCCATACTAATCGCTAACCAGCTCTGCATTTGTCTTTTATATATTTTCCCATAGTGTACAATGTGCATACAGTACACCAGTCACTTTATGCTAGATAAAGCGACTGTCACGGATATAGGAATTATTTCTCATTTCCACATATGATTGTGTGTATCAGTCATATATACACCAGATATGCACACTAGCTTGCAAGATGATGTATGACTGACACAGTACATAATGCTAGCATATAGATAATAAGATAACAATTTAAAAAAGCAAACACATTGTGACTGTCATTTCACATGCAACTAGTTACTAGTTACAAAGGGTAAGTTTATCTTAGACTAGTTTATAAAAGCATTGCAACTATTGCTATCAATGTAGCACACATGTTTTAGTATGAAAACCCAAATTACATTTTTTAGCTTTTCTTAAAAATACAGGTCTGGCAAAACATGCATCATTTGAACTTCCTGAGAGTTTTCCAGATTCAAGTTCAAAAAGACCCTGGCTGATGGACTTGAACCCAGGGCAGACTTGGTCTTAACCACTGTGTCGCTAAATAAGACTTGCAAAGCTGATATATTATGTTGCCCATCGAGAGGGGGAAGGGAGGATCCATCTTGCCTGACGTACAAAGGAGGTGGAGAGATACATTAAATCCTATCACACTACACCATTCTCCTGTAATTAGAAAAATAATGAAACATGCAAATGCACATAACTTCGAATGCAGGGAATATGAATGGGGCTCTTAATGACCCTGATAAATTTGTATGAGTGATGCATTTTGTTTCTGGGGATGTCTAAACTCTATTCCTGTTGGCCCAATCAGCCATAAGACCTTCCCCAACCTTTTCTGGAAATGAGATTATCAGGGGTTAAGCAATATATGGATACCAGGCATATGTGTGTGCAAGAGGCTGCTGAATGACACAGTCCTTCTGTGTTATAAAATAATTTCTCTGCCGGGATGATGAAAAGGTCAAGCTCAGCAAATTGAAGAGGATTTTTCAGTCTTATGGCAAAATGTCTCAATTTTCAAAGTCAGACCTTGAACTTGCAAGGTGACAAATAGTTTCAGGCTTCAAACCATCACCTTAACTCAACTGTTGGTTTTTAAAATCACCAATTTATCAGATGTCGGTCTTGTCCATGACTTCCTTGTGGCAGTCACGGAAAATTGAAGACTTGCTCTGGACTGGCAGCCAGCATTGTTTGTGGTGAATAATATTTTCAAAAAGCTTTTGCAGGTGATATCAGAAGTATCAGATTTTAAGACAAAGTGAAAAATGAGGCAAAAAACTTCATTTAGCTTTGTAATTTGATGTCAGTATCCTAGTATTTATGTAGTATGTTCCTTTAAATACAGTCAAAACAGATAATTCCAAGTTAAGGAAATTTTGGATAAAAGCATAGTTTGTATGGTTACGTATGCTGGTTATCAAAGGGCATGTAGTGATACTGTAGCTTTTTACAGTAAAACCTTTGCAGAACATGTTGACCTCACAATATTATAAAACTGTTAAGAATTTCTTTTTTTCTATTTCCTATCATTATTGAGCCAAGGAAATAATAACACACAAGGGATGGCTTAGTTTATCTATATCATACCTCTGAGCCTAAATAATAATGGAGAGAAAATAAATGTTACAAAAAAAACAAAATCATATTTCATTCAAAATTCTTGATACATCGATACCCAGATTGACCTACAGCACACTTTCTGATGATCCATATGACATGTATATAAAACTATTTTTTCACTTTGCAGTTTGAGGACAAGTCAAAGTCAAACCTATAGCTCATTCCATGTGTGGGTGTCTCGATTCATTTTCTCTTGACTTCCAATTTAGTGAGGTAGAGAAAAGTAAACCCCATGGCAGTGACCTCTGCTGTAGAGCCATGAATAATGGGGACTATTAGTTGCAAGGTAGTGCACTCTGAGAAAAGCAGTGATTTCAGCTGCAGGGCTATTTAATTTAAACATGGGATAGAACGAGACAGTTTGCTAAATGGTTTGCATACAATATCAACTTGAATGTGGAGCATGCTTCAGGTCAGAAAACATATATTTTGCCTGTTTCTTGTCTCTGTCCCACAGGTGCACAATGAATTTAGAGGCTCCCGTCCTGTTTTTCTCTCAGATGCTCTTCTGCTTAAAAGTGTGCAACTATGCAAAATGTAACATTAAATCATAGCCTCATTTAATAGCAACTATCTTAGTAACAATTTATGTTGTAACCTTTAAAGTGCCTAAGGTTATATTTTTAGAAAGTTGGCTAGCTAGTTAGCTAATAAGTGGTGTTTACTGGTAAAATTTGGACAACATTTGGAAACACACAGAAAAACAGAAACGACAAAAAACAACAACAACAAACAAAAAAAAAATCAGTGAAGCTTCCAACACTTTTTTTCCTGTAAAATTGGTCCTAACATAATGATAGCCAGGCCGGGAGACTGGCTGTCAAAGGCATGTGGGGGGAAATTACTCACTCATATGCAACAGATAAATGTTTGCTTCCAAGACCTCAAATTAACTTAAATGAACAACAGAAATTAAAGGCAATTAAAGGCATAATGCTAATATGTGCCATACCAGGCAATATCGGATCATTTGGAGTCACCTGGTCTATGTCTTCATTCTGTCTTTTTACCTTTATGTCACTGTCACATTCCTTCTTCATCAATGGGCCCTCACTCAGAGTAAACTTCACACTTCATTAATTAATTCATAACCTAAAAGCTGAGTATTGATTTTCAGTAATGGATTTACAAAACTGTTGGACACCTTGCTGCAGGGATAATTAAAAAGAATGAGTATTTGCAATAAATCATCCTTAAAAGGGTTAAAAGTCATCAGAAAGAGGACTTACAGTATTAACAAACAGGCTGTGATATCCTCAGTCATTAAGGACACCAAAGGACAGCTTTTATGATTGTTTTTTTTTTTTACCATGGTAACACCAACCAAAGCGGGCTTAATGGGTGTCATTAAACACAGAGAAAAAAAACGTAATTGTCAAGCACTGAAACTCAGAAGTGACGTATTGTTAGAAGGTAATTGATTAAGTCAGTAAAATAGAAGTGGATAAATGTCATGGAGCACACGTTTTTTCTTTACATAGAATATATTTTGATATTTGAAGGGACAGAGACACATGGATTCATACATCAAGTTAACACCTAACACTCATTACCTATACTATGCGTAACAGGCAAATGTTGTAGATCAGAAAAACTGCAACAAAATCTTTATTCGATTGGAGATTTAAAAAATAAATAAATATACACAATACAAACAGATGTAGGTACATCCTCTTGGCTTGCACTCCAACAAGGTCAATTTGTCATTGAGAAGATGTAAATGTATTCAGCCATGACCTTTTATCATAGTAATCACAGCCTACACTTCACTTGGGCAAAACTTGTGATTTAAGATAGGAGACTGTGTTTTATAACACTCTTTAATTTTTTTTCTCACTCTGCCTTCCCTCCCCTTTGTCCAATTGCCTGTTAGCTTCTCGCTCTCTGCTCTCTATCTTGCCTCACCTCCACTGTCTTTCTTCCTCACACACACATGAACACACAGTTTCATACCAAGGGAGACCATAAATCTAGTTGGTGTGCCAGACTGGGCCATGGATGCCATAATTACAGAGCATCAAATGAAAGAATTAGTGTCCCTTTTCTCATTACCATGCAAGACTTGCAAGTCCTCTGCAATTTCTCAGCTTACCTCTATTTTACACCTACACAGACAACACATATACCTCCTTTTCTTCATGTCTTGTGTAAGTGCATGCATATGCCCAAACACTGTGTATTTACAAGGACTGACGCCTACAATATGTGCAAGTGTGCACCTGTATGTGCAATCACAATAGCACTTGGATACTCTTACACAATGAAAAAACACATTTAAATCACATTTGTTGTCTCTGAAATTACTTTACAGGAGTGCTGAGAGTTTGAGGATGGGCTGGGTATTTTATTTCCTCTGTCTATACCCAGAAAATATGAGACAAATGTACAAGCTACACAAAAGGAACACTCGGTTGTGATACTTGACAAATTGTCCTTGTCATACCATTCTAAATCTTTGGTGCTATTTGAAATTCTCCAATCAGAGATCCAGCAAGTGCTGCATAGATGCCATGACAGACAGACAATCCATCCATATGGCCTCCAATATCAAATTCCCTAAGTGGAATTGCTCCAATCACAGACTCCCTGTGCAGACTCAGCGACTGATCTGCAGCACCCTTCCTTTTGCTTTCCTCTCACCTACCTTTCCTGTCAATTACCACTCTACAGATAGATGGAAAACTGCACATCTCAGCACTCTGAGAGCCACCTCTGCTCAAGTATTTCCCAAGGTTTTGATTGCAAAATCATATGAAAAGCTTGAGATAGTGGCTTTTGAGGACAGCTCCCTGTGGAATATAAGAGCATACAAATGGCTGCCCTTAAGTCCTAACTGAACATAACAAGGAGAGAGAGTTAAGAAAGAAAAGGCTCTTTTTCTCTCTCACTCACTCTGCTTTTTTGCTCTGTGTGCGTGTGTGTGTCTGTGTGCTAGAGAAACTACATTTCAAGATTTGTTTCACAAAAACAGCATGTGTGCTTGTTACACAGGAACTGAAAGACTGATTCAACTTAAGATTTAAATGGAAAAGAAATAGAAAAATTAATAAAGGCTCGCTTCTAGTGAAAATGCCTGGTATGTGTAAAATTTAGGGGTAGGTTTAAGGGTAGCAAAGTATTTTGTTACTAGCTTTAAAATTGTGGCATGTGAACATTTCACATTATTAAAATACGAAATCATGTCATGGTCCTCCAGTCCTCCTTTGTGTCTCCACCGTTTCTCTCTCTCCTTTGTTTTCCCTCTCTCTCCCTCTCTCTCTTATTCTGTTTACGTGCTGACTACTCTGTGTGTGTGTGTGTGTGTGTGTGTGTGTGTGTGTGTGTGTGTGTGTGTGTGTGTGTGTTGTAACGTGCGGTGGAGATGAAGCCAGCCGCGGAGGTGTGCAGGTGGATAGCGAATGAGCAACAGCTTCTGACTTTCCAAAAAGTACTCATTTATTTACAATATCAAAAATAAGTGCTACCTCTACCACACATTACTGAAGAGCACACTAGTCCGCGTACACACGGGAGCATCCATTACAGGAGGAGTGCGAAGAAGAACAAAAAAGGGGGTGACACCAGTCGTGAGACAGGAGGCGCCGCCATGTGGTGATACACTGCATTACGATAGCAACTGTTACAGTGTGTGTGTGTGTGTGTGTGTGTGTGTGTGTGTGTGTGTATGTGTGTGTGTGTGTGTGTGTGTGTGGAGCTCCACCCTTTCCTGGCCACACCTGAATCAATCAAACACCTGTGGATCGCAAGGCAATCAGCCGGCTGCTATTTAAGCTCGGACCTGACCTTCAGTCTACACCTCAGTGTTGGCTAACTGTAGTAGTGTCTGTGGGACCGCTCTTTGAGTCTTTGTTTCTGGTAACTTGAACAAAATTTCTAATGTGCCTATTCCTATGCTTAAGACGACCCAGTGGAGCTCTGAGAGAGTGTTTGTTTCCTGGCAGAGTTATGAGGTTCCTAATGTTCAGACTCAGAGAACCAGGGACTTGGAATCACAGAACCTTCCTTCCATATGATTTTTTTTTATTTAAATTTAGCACTATTCAAGTTATTGAGGCCATTGTAAACATATCAACTTGTGAGTTGTTGACAATGTCTATAAATATTTACCACCCTGAAAGACAGTCTTCAGTATAATTTTGTATAACATAAGTATACTGTGAATGTATTTTCTATTTCAGTGTCATCTCAATGATTGTATAGAAAGCTAACTTAAATTAAAAATTCATAGTCATATGAACTACTTTCTTATTGATTTCTTTGTGTTTCTGTGTGGAAGTGGCTACTTCACTTCTTTCCGTAGTCCAAGACATGCAATGTGGGTTAATTTTTTGAGTCTAAATAGGTTGTAGGTGGAGGTGTGAATGGTTATCTTCCTCTATAAGTCAGAGAATGCCATGTCAATGTTTCCCCATGCTTTTTTAAATAAGTTGATAAATAATACTGCATATACAGAGGCATTGCTTGCCATCAGGCACAGCAGACAACTGCTTATAGGCCCCAGGCCACTGGGAGACCCCTAAGGCCTGACAGACTTTAAACTACAGCAGTGCCATTTTAAAAAAGGAGAGACTTAACCTCCCTGCATGATAGTGTTTAACCAAACCTAATGACAACATTGAAGCTCAGCAAAATTTGAGAGGAGAGAAAAGAGAAAGGAAAAAAAAGGGGGGGGGGGGGAGAGAGAGGATAAATAAAGCAAGACCAAGGTGAGTGGAGTAGATAAGGATTAAATATGTTAATATCTAAATGCTGCTAGCCTTAACAGTAGGGGAGTGACACTTGAGCAATGTAACTTCCACTAGAATCACATCATTTCTTTCTTTCTTTGTTTTTTTTTACATTGGTTAACTTAGCTAGCAGAGGGGTTTAGTGTGTCCAGCTCTGCATGGCCAGCAGTTAGAGTCAGGACCCCAACAGACACTAGAATCACCACTGCACATTAACAGCACTTTAAGTACATCTACTCCAATGAGCTAACAAAATCCTGGCTGCAGTTCATATAACAGCAAAGAAATTACTGACTTGAATAGATGTCAATAAAACAGAGTGCAACTCTCTAGCACAAACAGTTTCAGTTTTTTATCCCCTAGTTATTTAGAAATGCCAAACTCTTACTGTTAAAATTTGCATTCATATGGCTTGAGGCAGTGAAGATGGCTGCAACGTTCACCTTTTACATCACAAATCTCATTCATCAAAGAGAATGGGACATCCCATTAACTCATTGCTTATTCAAATACAGAATCCCAGCAGGTGGATCCTTTGCCTTTCATGGCAAAAAGGGTCAGCGATCAAGAGCTGGTCAGAAATGAACTAAAGGTATGAATATCACTTCAGAGTTCTCTCACCGAGGGGATGACTGATGACTGTTTTTCTGCCTGACTGCCACTGTGGGTTAAGACAAGGGGCTTTATGATGCATGGACATCCTTTGTTACTAATTAACCTTCATACCACACTAATTAATTAGATTCTTCCAAGGTCAAGCTTTCTAAATGGGACAATTAAGTGCCTTCCTCTTAAAGTATTTTGCAATAAATAGCCCAAAGAATATTTAAAAAAGAATGTGAACGTATATATTTAAAAGAAGAGATGCTAAAAAAAAATGTTTTAAAAATATCATTACACTAAGTAAATATTAAATGTGAAATATTATGAATTGCAGAATTATTTTAGCATGCAGTAAACCATTTCTCATGACAAGTGATTTTAAAATACCAATTTAAATAATTCAAGGTCAAATAATAATCTGAGAAAGGAGGCTAAAATAGCATTATTTATTTATAAAATGAGTATTTATTATTATTGTTATTATTATTATTATTAATAAAAATAATAACGAGCATAAAGTGTGATCAAGACCAAGGATGCATCTGGCCTGTCACTACAGTTTAAAAAAAACTGTAGTGACAGGCAAGCAAGGTAAAATGTGATGATGTTAGCATGCTGTGGGCCTAACAATGTTTTAACAACACATTAGATTTCACTAATGATGCTGGTAGCTGCAAAGCGGTAAACATTAACACACATTTTTATTTTCTTTGCACAGATAGACAGACAAATTACAAAAATATGTGGTAAAGGAGAAAAAGTGAGAGTCAGGAAATTAAGCCTGCTTGAGTACACACATTTTCACTAGAAGGCGTAATGGACCAGTTGGACAGGACAGCTTGCTTGTGTTTAGAAGAAAAAAAAACATATCAAATAATGACAGAAGCAAATGCTTGCACTGCCATAGTCCTTTACATACACATATGCACATATGCATGCATTTCACATTTGAATGGAGTGCACAAAGATGTGAAGACATAAACAGACTGTGGGCTAGGTATCATTTGAAAGACAATTCCCCCTGTACAATGGAGCCGATATCTGACTAACGGTGTGGAACCAGCCAAATGTGGGAGCCAACTGGTGCCCACCCTCGGGCTATCCCTGGATTTGGACCAAGTACAAAAAATTGTGTGTGTGTGTGTGTGTGTGTGTGTGTGTGTGTGTGTGTGTGTGTGTGTGTGTGTGTGTGTGCGTGCGTGCGTGCGTGCGTGTGCGTGTATGTGGTATAGGGCCTTACAGACAGTAAGCTCTGGCTCATGAGATAAAATAATTGCCTGGAATGGAATATTATGGTTGACTTGAGGTTGTGCATGTGTGTGTGTGTGCCATGGAAATACCATAGAACCTTTTTCTCGTGTGTACTTTGCTAGCGGAACAGTTATGTCTCACCATCAGTCAATCAGTAGTACATATACAGCAACTTTGATAAATGGCTAATTGTTTTCCTCATTCTCAGTTGAAAAAACTTGTTCAGAAAACTGTGTATCTGACAGAGATTAATAAACAGCAACGCCATCTTGGATCTCTCATGGATACATCCAATGTTTTATTAAACCCCATATAAATGAAAGCATAGGGTGCCTTTTGCTTTTAAATACAGCAATGTTCTTTAATTTGAGCATAGTGGAAATTTAGATAAGTTTATTCAGAGAAGGCAGATAAGTGATAGAAAATCTATCATTATCATTATTACTTATTCACTGGTATGATACTGTTAGATGACAGGCTCGGTTAGAATATTTTGTGGGACAAATTAACAACTCTAACGAGGTAAAGACTGAAGATACAAGTTACCCAAAGTAGATACTCTCAGAAATTCTGCTGTGCTTTTACTACATAAAAACAGAAGATTTCACACTTTATATTTGGTATCACTGACATGGATCAGAGGTTCAGTATTCAACAACCAGGCTAGAGCCAGTGGCTTTCTATGTACCTACCTGACCAAAACACAGATGATTCATGGAAAGTGTTTAACACATTAGTAACACTCTGCTCATAAACAGATTAAGTTTTGTTTTTTGTAAGATAGATTGTAAGATACATTTTTTTGACAGAGCACAACTGTTTTACTGTGATTCCACTGTGTATGTGTTTTAAGTACATATTATGAATTTAAGTCTGTTTAATTCTGTTGCAATTCTTTTAAATACCATATCAAATGTATTTTGGATAAAATCACACTGGGCATTCTGTGCCGTGCCAGACTCCCAAGATTTTGTGGGCAAACACATCCAGGCATTAACTTCTTTATTAAAAATTTCAAGTAAAGGATCATTGTTTGTTGCAAGAGCTGAATCTCCAGCTATGCCTGAGGAGTCTTCTGCAGCTTTCTGTTAAAGAGTCCAAATTCTCCAACACTTTTTGAGACAGTGTTATGCAGTGTCAGCTTGTCCCAAAGTGTAAGACTGTCTAGGTTTTCTGTCAAATTAAGAGCTATGTTGCTTTTAAAATGAAATCCTTACAGGAAATGTTGAATTTGCCTTAACAGCACTCTACTCTACAATATACTTCAGGTCAACAGATGATGAAAGTAGATCTTGTTCAAATATAAACAATTGTTCTTGCAGTTGTTACTGTTTTATTAAATGTGTTGTAAATAATCTTAATACAGTGTCATGGCATCATGAGAAGGCATTTGGTGACAGTTTGCCAGATGCATCTGATTGCTAAAGTTTTATTTTGGACAGTACAAAATTAATAATACCACTCAAGTCATATAATTTTCTGTAGTATTAAGTCCAATAATTTGTATGTCAGTGGCACATTTTAAACAGCAGGTGCTGGCTGAAAGTGCCTTGCAGAAAAGGATGGATTGTCGGGCGTTGTGTGGAGGCGAGGAAGAAGGAACCCAAACGCAGGACTGGCAGGTAGGTGAAGGTTTATTATAGGGAGTGGGTGAACAGAGGGTGAACGGACACTGACTGGCTGGACAACTGAACGGCTGACTGAACTGAGGGAACACACGGGAAGGACAACATAACATCAATGACACGACAGTGAACGAGTAGAAACAGAGGGCTTAAATACACAGACTGATGAGGATTATAATGAGAGACCGGTGAGTACACAGCTGAACATAATCTGGCTAATGACACAAGACGAGCTGACACAGGAAAAGCAGGAAGTGAGCACATGGAAGTGGCAAAATAAACTGAACATGAACAAAACTGAAAACACTGGGTCACCGACCCAGGAACCCTGACATGGATATATTTCGTAAAATCCTGGGAAATTATTTGTTATTTGTCTGTGTTTATTAATTTACCAAATAATAAATATTTGTAGACTGCACAGAATCCTGTTTTCCTTAATGTATCATTTTGCAAAAATGCACATTTTCCACATCTTAACAAATGTGTTATACATTTATAAGCAAATAAAAACCTGAAGACAGAAAACAGAGAGAATGTGTGGGTGTTAGCAAGAGAGAGGAAGGGCTAATTAGAGAACACTGTATTATATTCATTCTCATACACTAGGGACACCCAGTAACACAATGCCTTGGCACAACGAGACAAAATGCCACATCTCCAGGTAAAATTTATTAGGGAGTGATGCTAGATAATATGGATGCCCTGGCTCACATAGGAAACAATGTGTTATCCAGTTACCATTACACCCAGCTAGCTGTGAAAAAAGCTTAGATTAATGATGCACCTGTTTGGTCTATATGGAGTACTTGATAATGGCCTGCATGTTAGGGCTTATTAAGATGCCAGAGAAGGAGAAAACGAGTGGATAGTAGGAGACCAAAATGAGGAAAATAGGGCTTCAAGAAAAATAAAGAAAGGGGAAAAGACAAATACAAACTGAAAGAAAGAGGCAAGAACTGAATAATATAAAATGGGAAAGAAGAGAAAAAAGTGGGAAAAAGAGACTCGAACACACATATTATTTTATAAATTTGACCTTTTGTTCATGAGGGTCATCTTGTATACATTTAGACAGTTTCCAGGATTGCTGTTTTCACGTTCTTTTTGAAAGGCCCCTTTCAGGGTGTACTGGCACAAGATGGCACACACAATAGCTCTATTTCCCCTCTACCTCAGATGCCTTGGGATGTTACAGTAGAATTCCTAACTGACTGCCTGTGGGGGATGATTTTATGGTGCAAAACCCCATAAATGTTGAAAAAATGACAAGCAGGGTACTGGTTGTGCTCAGACCTTATGTGACAATTTTGGGTTTAGAAATTGCAGTTTCTTCCATTTACCAGTGATCTTTGGCCTGTAGGTCATTGCCTTTGATTTTGTATGGATGCGGTTGTGAAAGTTACTGATCATTTGTGTCATCACTTTTTCGATGAAACAGTGCACACGCAATTGTCTTTTTTTTGCCTACATGAAAAACATTCTCAGAAGAGACAGTCTGAAGTTCCATTTACTCCACTATGAAAGAAATACTGAGAGCAAAGAGTGACAATCATCCACCTGCTATGACAACCTGCTATCATTACAGTGTCAAATGACCCCTTGGGCTATATTATATCCACCCAGTGACACCAATTACTAAACAAAGATAAGTTGTAATATCACCAACATACATTTATACTGTGTTTTGTCAAATGTTAATGTTACATGGAGGTCATTTGGGTGTACTTTGAGTATGTGTTGAGGCATTTGATGAACTGTAATGCAGCCAAGTCTGCACCAAAAAATGATGAAGGAGCCTAAGATGTTTCCTTTTGGGTCAACAGTATTTCACAGTGATGGCTACAAAATGCAGTTTCACAGCTCACAGATCTCTTTGCACACATTTGTGCAGAAGAATAAATATATTTGTATTATTTTGGTGAATAATTTCGAAGTTAAAGAATCAGTTGCTTTCCATATTTTACAGTCAGAGCCCTGAGAAAGTACTGAAGATGTTCTGTTCTGAGCCTATTTCTTCCATTATGGAATATGCTTTTGAACAATACCAGCATCAACTTAGCTATGAAATCATCTTATTACCATACAGTCTACTAATCTGCACTCTGGAAAAGCAAGTTATGTTATTCCTGTGATGACCTGTAGGGTACAGTGGTATGACAGCTGGAAAAGGCTCCCTTGGAAACCTTAATGGGATAAGTGACTAAGAAAATAAATCAGTCCTTCACTAGCTATTAATTAGGCATGAAGAAAGAAAATACATAGTTTAAGAGGATTGCCATTCCATGTTAGACATTTTAAATATGTATCTAATATACATTGTATATAGCTGTTGTGGGAAGTTGCTTGAAATTTTGCCATAATTACAGTCCTGAAACTGCTGAAACTGAAGATAATATGGCAGGTAAAACATCCTTGTTTAAGACTTGTAATACATTTTAACCCAAATTGTGTAGTTTGCATTTCAATAGCTTAATAAATAATCTTATTCAGCATAAATTGAGGAGTTTGTTCCTATGTCTCAGGTGGGAGTCAATGGAATGACTATAGGAACCAGCAAATCATAAGAGGAGTGCATTTGCCATTACACACTGCACATTCCCACAGGGACAGTTGAAAAGAAAGGAATGGATAATTTGCTGATCAGGGCATATTCCTTTCCTCATCTCTCTTGCTGTGCATGCATAGTGTCTCCATACCAGAACCTGTGACTGTGTGCGTGCTTGTAAAGGCAGTGATGTGTGCCTGTGTACATGTGCCGCATAGGGAAGAATAAATGAAGATGAACATTCCAGACCCTCTGCTCTTTTCTTGTGTTTTCCTCTATTTTTCTGTCCCCCACCACCAAATATGTATTGATTGCCATGCATATTTATTATCTGTGCTGAACCAGTGGCTCTCTGGGGCTTTTAGAGGTGATAGGCCTCCTCCATAGAGCAGAATCAACAATATTGAACAGACAAGGAATCTCCAAACCTGCCTTTAAGCACTGATGATATAAAGCATTCACTTCTGACTCATTGCATACTCATTGTCCACTGGGTGCATATTATGTACATTGCATGCAATTGGATGTTGGTTTTATGATGGTATTAAACAATGATTCAGTTTTTTCATTTAAATTTTTTGCACTGTATGTGCTGGCATTTTTTATTTTTTATACATATTCAGATCACATTGTGCCTTTCAGTTTTCTTTTTCTCTTGTTTCTGCATGACGTTTCTTCTTTCTTTATGTTTTATTAAATTTTCAAATTTAAACTTGATTAAAAGGACACTCAACATCACTAATCTTGTGATTCTGATTTTATACCGTAACGTATTTATTAATACTTTTATACTTATAATCAAGCCAAATTATTCATTTTCCAACAACTGCAAGCCATCATTTATTTCCTATCAATAGGCTCACTGAGTATAGAGCTCTTAAAGGGAACAGAATAAAGACAAGAGAAAGGTCTCCTAAGTGCCTCTTCATCTGCCTGCTGTCATCCTTGACCTAGTACTGATGGTTCTGTGCCTGTTTGTGTGAATATAAGTCTTTTTTGTATACTTAGTGTGCAGTAAAGCATTTAGACTATCAACCTGGTAAGAGTCTTGCTATATAAATTAAACAATATTACAGAAAAATAGATATATTACACTGAACATGTTTATTTATTTGCATGCAATGCATGCCTTCACTCTGCTCTCCATCTCGATTAGGCTTAGGTCAGGTGGCCAACATGGCACCTGTGTGTTTGGCATGCCATCTATCGCTCTCTTTTATTTGTTTTATTTTATTGCTTTTAGTCAATTTTGTGCAACATGTCAGCCCTACATTGTTTTATGATTGCCAGACATTATTGGAAATAGGCTTATCTACCCAAGCTTTAGTTCGGTTTGGAAATGACAACCAAGGCTTTCTGCCTCCCGATTTGGAAGTAACACCACCACACTGGCGTTCCTTACCACTGCCACTGGATGTGCGGAAGCGACGCAGGAGACGGGGTAACCGTGGAGGTTGCCTCGTCAAACTGAGACTCAAGATTTCTTGTTTTCCTCATGAGCTTCGCTCCATTTGTCAATCCGGCCCGCAACTCTTGGTGCTGTTGCATGCTTTGGACCCAGTGGACTCCTGCTTGGTTCCTCTTGTGGGATCTCTCGAGAAGGGTTCTGCAAAATCCCCTCCTCTCCGACATCTGCGTTGGCGTGGAGTGGACCGAACAAACCTCCGACCTGTGGATCTGGTTGTTAACGCCTTGGAAGCTCCCAAGCCAATTCCTCTCAGGTTGGGTTTAATTAATAACAGATGGCCAGTGGCAAATAAGACATTCATTTTGAAGGAATTTTTCTCTTCCCATGCGCTGGATTTTCTTTGCTTGGCTAAAAACTTGGATTCCACCCGGTGAGTTAAGTGCCTTTTCTGAATTATTGCCGGCTGGCTGTGCCTTCTTTAGTGTTCCGAGAGTTTCTGGTCGCGGAGGAGGGCTAGCTTTTGTTTTTAAGGCACATCTTGACTTTAAGCAGCTATCCCCATCGACACGCCACACCAGTTTTGAACTGTGTTTGTGCAAACTGGGCCACTCGTCTTCGGTGTTGTGTTTGATTGTTTATCGGCCCCCAAAATATAATAAGGAGTTTTTATCCGAGTTCTCAGAGTTTCTTGCTAACTGTGCATCACGGTATGACCAGATCCTTTTGCTTGGTGATTTTAAAATGCACGTCTGCTGCCCGGGAAGCCCCTGGCTAAGGACTTTCTGGACTGAACTATTTTAATTTTGTTCAGTCTGCTAAAGGTGCCACTCAAGAACGTGGTCACACACTGGACTTGGTTTTATCACATGGTTTATCTGTCCGTAACCTACTCATCGAGGATGTTGTGTTTTCTGACCATATGTCTATTTTATGTGACATTGTTCTTTTTAATCCTGTTGTTAAGCGAGCTGTACCTGCTCGATGCTATCATGCTTTTGGCTCAGATACTGCCGAGCGGTTTTCCATATTGTTTGACCAACTTATTTCTTATCCTCCTGAGTTGTCCACCTCAGATGGATTACTTTCTTATTTGGATTCTGCTTGTAAATCTGTCCTCGACGTTGTCGCTCCTTTTAGAATCAGACAGTATAAGCCAAAGTCTAGTCCTTGGCTAACTGATTTTACCAGAGCCGCTAGAAAAGAATGTAGAAGATGTGAAAGACGGTGGAAAAAAGATAGGCTGCATGTCTCTCTGGAAGCTCTTAAGACTAGCTGGAAAGTCTATCAGAGAGCAGTAAAGGCTGCCAAGCACTCCTATTTTTCCCAACTTATTGCTGCCAGCTTGCATAACCCTCATGTTCTATGTAACACTATAAATTCTGTACTTAATACGGAAGGCTATATTCTTTTGCACTCTTCTGCGGTTATGTGGAATAAGTTTCTTAATTATTTTGTGGACAAGGTTGCTAGTTTGAGACCTCCGACTCTATCTATTGCTGACCCAACCATGCATGGTTCTTGCTCAAGTCTGTTCTCTGCTTTTCTACCAATTGTTTTATCTGATTTAGAGAAACTTGTGTTGAATGCTAAACTGTGTGGCTCTCCAAATGACGTTGTTCCTCCCCATTTTCTTAAAAAGGTATTTCCTACCATCGTACCAAAAATTTTGAACATTATTAATACTAGTCTTTTGTCTGGTCAAGTACCTAGGGAATTTAAGCATGCAGTCATACATCCTTTACTTAAGAAACCAGGCTTAGATAGTTCAGTCATATCAAATTTTAGACCGATCTCTAAGCTTCCCTTTCTTAGTAAGATTCTGGAAAGGATTGTTTATACTCAGTTGATGGACTACTTGAATGACTCTAATTTGTCAGAAATCTTTCAGTCCGGCTTTAAGCCATTTCACAGTACCGAGACAGCCCTCGTAAAAGTTATGAATGACATCCTGATAGCGACAGACCGTGGTAAATATGCAGTGCTGGTCTGGTTGGACATGACCGCTGCATTTGACACAATGGATCACGATTTGCTGATCTCCCGCTTACAGCACTGTGTGGGAATTTCTGGTTCGGCACTTTTGTGGTTAAAGTCCTATCTCTTAAATAGGACCTTTTGTGTTAAGTTGGAGTCGTCTTCATCCTCTGTGGCCCCTCTGCTTTCGGGTGCGCCACAGGGATCTATTCTTGGGCCATTATTGCTTAACACTGTACCTTTTGCCTCTTGGCACGAATTCCCGAAAACATAAAGTGCCATTCCATCTATATGCAGATGACTGCTGCCAGCTTCATTTACCTTTTAGTCATTCTGATAGTCTCCCAACTGGACCTCTGCTTGACTGCCTTATTGATGTTAAAGCATGGATGGCAAAAAACTTTTTAAATTTTAATGATCGGATCGTTTTTCTCACACTCCAGATGTTGATCTTGGCGTTTAACTCTGTGGGTAACTGACATTTTTCTCTTTTTTTTAAAATTAATTTTATTGCTATGTCTGGTTTCTGCTATCTTATTACTATATGCATATTTGTATTGTACAGCACTTTGGTCTACCAGGTGTGTTTTTAAAGTGCTAATATAAATAAATGATGATGATGATGATGATGATGATGATGATGATGATGATGATGATGAGGTGACTGTGAAGGCCAGGCCATCTGGAGCAGCACTCCATCACTCTCCTTCTTGGTCAAACAGCTCTTACACAGCCTGGAGGTGTGTTTGGGGTCACTGTCCTGATGAAAAAATCACTAAACTAAACTCAAACCGGATGGGATGGCATGTCAGTGCAGAATGCTGTGGTAGCCATGCTGGTTCAGTGTGCCTTCAATTTTGAAAAAATCCCCAACAGTACAACCATCAACCACTTCCACACCATCACCTCCTCCTCCATGCTTTACGGTGGGACCATCGTTCACCTTTTCTGCGTCACACAAAAACACGGCGGGTAGAACCGAAGATCTCAAATTTGGACTCATTAGACCTAAGTACAGATTTCCACTGGCCTAATGTCCATTCCTTGTGGGGTTTTTTTTTTTTTTTGCCCAAACAAATCTCTTCTGCTTGTTGCTTGGTTTTAGTAGTGGTTTCTTGGCGGGTATTTGACCACAAAAGTGCAGTCTCTTCTCGACAATTGATGTAGAGATGTGCCCTCTACTGTAACTCTGTGTGGCATTTATCGGGGCTCTAATCTGAGGTGCTGTTAACTTGAAATTTCTGAGGCTGGTGACTCGGATGAATTTATCCTCAGCAGCAAAGGTGAATCTTGGTCTTCTTTTCCTGGGGTGGTCCTCATGTGAGCCAGTTTTATCGTAGCGCTTGGTGGTTTTTGGAACTACAGTTGGGGACACATTCAAAGTTTTAGCAAATTTCCAGACTAACCGACCTTCAGTTTTTAAAGTAATGATAGACTGTCGTTTCACTTCTCTTAGCTGATTGGTTCTTGCCATAATATAAATTCTAACAGTTGTCAAATAGGGCTGTCAGCTGTGTACCAACCTGACTTCTGCACAACACAACCGATGGTCCCAGCCCCATTAACAAGGCAAGAAATTCCGCAAATGAACCCTGACAAGGCAAACCTGTGAAGTGAAAACCATTTCAGGTGACAACATCATGAAGCTCACTGAGAGAAGGCTAAGGGTTTGAAACACCATCTCCTGGTAGACATAGCAGTTGTTGTCTGAGACTGCAATACCAAGCTCACCAACCCATGCGCCATGCATCACCATCCAGTGTGGGATATACCAAGGAGATGCTCTGTCCCCACTGCTGTTCTGAATAGGCCTGAAGCCTCTCAGTGAGATCTTTGACAAGACTGATTATGGATTCTGTGCAAGCCACCTCCTCTACATGGATGACATCAAGCTGTATGCCAAGAGTCAACTAGACATCAATTCACTGATCCACACCACCAGGATATACAGATATACAGGTAGTCAGAACTGAAGGGATTGCACTGCCAGAAGGCAACACTGGAGACATAGAGGACAGCTACAAGTACCTGGGAATCCCACAGCCAAATGGGAACCATGAAGAGGCCGCTAGGAAAGCTAAAACCACTAATTACCTGCAGAGGGTCAGGCAAGTCCTGAGAAATCAACTGAACAGTGAGAACATGATCTGGGGTATCAACACCCATGCCCTGCCCATGATCAGGTACCCTGCTGGGATAATAAGCTGGCCAAAGAAAGAGAAAGAAGTGACTGACATCAAGACCAGGAAGCTTCTGACCCTGCATGGAGGGTTTCACCCCAAGTCCAGCACCCTGAGGCTGTATGATAAGGAAGGAGGCCGGGAACTGGTGAGTGTCAGCACTACGGTCCAGGATGAGAGAACAAACATCCACAAATACATCAGGAAGATGGCCCCAACTGACCACATGCTCAGTGAATACCTCAGGCAACAGAAACCCAAGAAAGAGGAGCAAGAGGAGGAATGATCATGGAAGGACAGGCCCCTGCACAGTATGCAACAATGGCAGATAGAGGAAGTGGCTGATATCCAGAAGTCCTACCAGTGGCTGGACAAAGCTGGAATGAAAGACAGCACAGAGGTGTTAATCATGTCAGCACAGAAACAAGCTTTGAACACAAGATCCATAGAGGCTGTGTAAAGATGCCCCTGAGACAATCCAACACATAACAGCAGAGTGCAAGATATTAACAGGCAGGGCATACATGGAATGCCATAGTATACAGAAATATCTGTGCTGAGTATTGCCTGGAAATCCCAAGGTCAAAATGGGAGACGCCCCCTAGGGTGGTTAAAATTGACTTCCAGATACAGACGGATAAAATGGTGATGGCTAACCAACCAGATATAGTAGTGAAAGACAAGCAGAGGAAGACGGCAGCAGTGATAGATGTAGTGATACTGAATGACAGCAACATCAGGATGAAGGAACAGGAGAAGCTGGAGACATACTAAGGGCTCAGAGAAGAGCTCAAGAAGATCTGGAGTGTGAAGGTAACAGTGGTCCCAGTGGTAATTGGAGCACTAGGTGCAGTGACTCCCAAACTAGGTGAGTGGCTCCAGCAGATCCCACGAACATCAGAGGAGCGCAGTCCTACGAACAGCTGAGAAACTTCACAGGACCCTCAAGTGCCTGGGCCTCTGGTAAAGGACCTGAGCTTGAAGGATAGACCATCTGGCTTTATGTCAGGACTTCTTGTTTGTAGAGGAAGAGTCTGAATTTGAGTTCTGAACTAGTCTGCCAGATATCTGGATAATTTACCAATTCACCAAGCAAAATCGATTTGAGCATGAATAACTCGATATCGATTCATTAAAATCCTGAATCAATTTTTAAATATAAAATTATTTTGCCCAAAACTCCAGAATCTACAGAAACCAGGTCAAACCTCACAAAATTCCAACAACCACCAAAGACATAAACACAAAGTGCGGACCCGGTGACGCATCACCATCAGTGAGATGTTGGCTTTCTCACACGGATACGCTGTCGGGGCTAAAAGCCGACAGCTCACAGATTCTGATGTGTTGCCGGGTCTGCGCTTTGTGTTTACGTCTTTTTTGCACTAGATTCGGAAGCTCCAGGTTTCAAGACTCTCCAAACAATATTGACTGAACCAGCAGCAAAAGAAGATCCAAACTGCGCTTCACATTTCGGTTCACATAAACATTGTCATGAATTCCCTCTTACTTTTGCTGTTGCTTCCACCACGATAAAATGACACTTCACGTACAGCTCTTTCTCTGTCTCTCTGTGTACTCCATCTAAAAATCTCTGTTTTCTGCATTATTCGCTTGCTTATTAACCACCAGTCTACCATTGTTTACAGCGCTGTCAGCCGCTGGTTTTTTTCTTTTTTCTTTTTTTATTTAACTGACTTCCGACAAGTCACCACATTCCCAAACCAGAAACCGTGGATGGACAGATCGATCCGCACTGCAGTAAACGCCAGGACCGCCTCCTACAACGCGGGTCTCGCCACTGGCGATATGAGCGCCTACAAAGCGGCCTCATACGGCGTGCGGCGCGCGGTGAGAGATGCCAAACGCCGGTACCGGGAACGTGTGGAGTCCCGCTTCCACCAGGGCGACACACGGAGTATGTGGCACGGACTACGCACCATTATGGACTACAAAGCCAGGGACACTGCGCCGATCAACGCCGACTCTGCATTCACGAACGAGCTGAATCGGTTCTACGCCCGTTTCGAGGTTAGCCAGGCGGCTAATGCTATCTACCGCCTGACTACCGAGGACAGTGACGTCATCAGCGAGAGACCGGTGACCAGCATCGCGGAGCATGACGTCCGAACGGCACTGAGGAGAGTGAACACAAGGAAAGCGGCGGGGCCAGACGGCATCACCGGCCGTCTGCTGCGCTGCTGTGCTGACCAGCTAGCAGGTGTGTTCACTTACATCTTCAACGAGTCCCTGGCGAAGTCTGTGGTCCCCACATGCTTCAAAAGATCCACCATCATCCCTGTGCCCAAGAACAGCAAACCCTCATCCCTGAACGATTACCGGCCAGTTGCACTGACCTCGGTAGTAATGAAGGTGTTTGAGAGGCTGCTGAAGAACATCATCTCCTCCTCCATCCCAGACACCACAGATCCGCTGCAGTTCGCCTACAGATCCAACAGATCCACAGAGGATGCCATCGCCCACGTCCTACACACCACTCTCAGCCACGTGGACAAGAAACAGGGTAACTATGTGCGAATGCTGTTTGTTGATTACAGTTCAGCGTTTAACACAATAGTGCCCTGCAGACTGTTCACAAAGCTGAGGGATCTGGGACTTAACAGCCGTCTGTGTGCATGGGTGTTGGACTTCCTCACTGGCAGAACTCAGGTGGTGAGGGTGGGCAGGTGCTTCTCCAACAGCATCACCATCAACACAGGAGCACCTCAGGGATGTGTCCTCTCGCCAATGCTCTACTCCCTCTACACTTCAGACTGTGTGGCCACCCATGGCTCCAACACCATTGTGAAGTTTGCTGACGACACAGTGGTGTTGGGTGCCATCTCCAACAACGATGAGGCGGCCTACATGGATGAAGTGAAGAATCTGGCATCGTGGTGCCAGGACAACCACCTCCAGCTGAACGTCAGCAAGACCAAGGAGCTGGTGGTGGACTTCAGAAGGGGTCAGCACAGAGACTACAAGCCCATTATCATCAATGGAGCTCCAGTGGAGAGGGTGCAGTCCTTCAAGTATCTTGGTGTCCACATCTCCTCAGACCTGACATGGGCTGCCCACATTCAGGTCCAGACCAAAAAGGCTAGGCAGCGCCTGTATCACCTACGACAACTGAGGAAGTTCAGGGTCTCTCCAAAGATCCTCAGGATTTTCTATACAGGGGCTGTGGAGAGCATCCTCACACAGAACATGACATCGTGGTTCGGGAACAGCTGTGTGAAGGACCAAAAAGCTCTCCAGAGAGTGATCCATACAGCAGAACGCTGCTGCAGGATTGCTCTCCCCCCGCTTCAGGACACCTACACCAGGAGATGCCGGACTAGAGCAGCGCAGATACTGAAGGACCCGTCCCATCCACATCATCTATAATTGACTGAGACAGGACTCTCTTCCAGACACTCTAAACCAAGGCACAATGTACATTTCAAATTCCTTTAATTTTAAATATGTTTATATTGTCTATCCTGCAAAATAGTCAGATGTCTATTCATATTAATGTACAGAATTCACCTGCTTGCTGCTACTACTGCACATTCACCCAGTGTATATGCTATATATATATATATATATATATATATATATATATATATATATATATATATATTAGGGGTGCAACGATATTCGTATCGATATTGAACCGTTCGATACAGTGCTTTCGGTTCGGTACGCATATGTATCGAACAATGCAACATTTGTAATTTATTTTATCAATTTTCCTTCTGACGATGCTGTCTGTGTTGAGCGCTCAGTGAATCTGTGTTCGACTACTCCGCCTAGGCTGCACTGTCGAGCGCAGATCCCCTGAGCGCTCCACACAGACAGCATAGTCAGAAGGAAGAGCGCAGGGCAAGCTAGCGAGACAGAAGTTAAGCTCTCCTTTCAACAGGCAAATTGAACCTCATTCAGATCTGGCGTTTGGAATTATTTTGGTTTTCATGTGACGTATGACCCTGAAGGTAAGCGAGTCATGGACTAAAGTAAAACAGTATGTTGGATGTGCCATGCAATGCTCAATTACATTGGTGTGAACTAGTGTGTTACCGCAGTTAGCTCGTTAACGTGTTGGCCGTCTAGCCCCATGCACGGAGCGATCGGCGGTAGCTCGTTAACGGAGTTTTGCCGTGTTGTGGCGTTAAGGTCATTTCAACGAGATTAACCTGAAAGCACTAGTGGGAACACAACGAATATGACTGCACATTTACGCCGACATCATCCTAGTGCAAAGACAAGTGGAAGCAGACAAAAACAACAAGCAAGCATGCTACTAACTTTAGCCGAGTCATTTAGACAGCTGTTAGCACATGATTCTCCTTATGCTGCTGAGAATATAGCCCAGAAGAAGCGGATAGTATAGCTTTTATTTTGGAAAGAGCCATTTCTCTGTAATAAACTCTCTTTTCCAAAGATGAGTGATTCCTCAATCAGATACAGGGCTTGCAATATCGCTAGCCCGACGTCCCGGAGCTAGCGATTTTTTTCAGTCGGGCTACCAAAATCTATCTCTGCCCTGCCCGTCGGGCTATTGTAGGAAAAATATATGTCAATGCTTTTGCATTCTTTCAGAAATGTAGCTGGGTAATTATGTCATTGGCATCGGTGAGCCACTGTCAATATGTGACATATTGAAATCGCGTTTGAATTTGCACTTGTTTTTTTGCTTTCACTTTGCAATCGTGCGAACTGTGTATAGAGAGCGACAGCACTGATCTGTGAGTGATGATAATTTGTGCACCAATTCCTCTGACATCGTCTTATTAATCGTTAGCTTACTATGCAAACATGACAAGTGAAATCTCCCGCAGCAAGCTTAAACATGTGAGAGGTTGATCGCGCAGAGAATCGCTGAGCTTATGTGAGTGCGTGTGTAAAAGCATTTCAGTTCTGCTGAGCCAAATAAGACAGGTCAGGGTGAAGAAGTGACAGCCAAATAAAAGCTTGCCACAAAACGGAGAAGTTATGACAAATCAGACTATAAGGCAAAAAGAAAGTGCAGCTTTATGGTTTCATGGACAAAAGAATTTCTGTGGCTGCAATATGACGAGCTAAATAACCAGGGCTGCACATAAGTGGTCCGCAGGTGCGCATTCGCTGTCAAAATAAAAAACACGCACAAGGGTTAGGGTTAAATTTAAAAACTGTACTTTTGAGTTAAAATATATATTTATAATTTTAATAAATGACAAATTAAAAATGCATGAACATTTTTTTTGTATCGAAAAAATATCGAACCGTGACACCAAAGTATCGAACCGAACCGAACCGTGAATTTTGTGTATCGTTGCACCCCTAATATATATATATATATATAATGTTCTTCCTCTACCCCCCCCCCCCCCCCCAATTTTTGCACATGTCGAGGAGCGTGTCAGGCTACATTTCACTGTGTGTTATACCAGCCGCTGGTTTTTTTTCTTTTTTCTTTTTTTATTTAACTGACTTCCGACAAGTAAGTCTCAATACTGAATAAATGTAAACTTTTTAAAATTATGCGAAACTGCAAAATGCTTGGCTGTGTCTCTAATAAAACCTCTATAACTTTGCTCTGCTTCACTTCAGCAGCACCAGGTAATATTTATATGTTGATTTCTGTTTTATCCTCAGTTACTTTGACATCTGCTGTGATGCTTACACCTTTGATAAAGTCTCACAAGTGTCAGCTCTCTTTTTATAGATATAAAAATCAGAATTATAAAATAATATTTCTGGCTGTCTGAGGCAAAATTTCCTCGATTCAAATCAAACCAAATCGAATCGAATCATGGATTGAATCGATCCATGTGAATCGGAATCGAATCCATTCTAAAGATCAGTGACGATACCCAGCCCTACTCTTGAGGTTTATAAAAAGGTGAAATACATGGGTCACTTTATTACTGATCAAATGAATGATGACGATTAGATATATATATATATTTATATAGACAATGTTGTAAGCTCTATATCCAGGCAAATACCACTGCATGTAAGTTCAGCTTCTGTTCAGTGGCTTTGCTTAAAGCAGTGGTTCTTTTCTCAATGAGTACCACCTCATAAAATATATGGCTCTTGAAGTACCACCCTCATAACTGACATTAAAGTACAGTAGTATAGGTCTATTTAACTCCACATACAGTTTACAGGAGACAATTTTATTTCTTATATGAATGTTATATATTTCAACTGTCATAAAGCGGATGTGACAAATGATGATAATAATAACAACTGTACTGGATTAAAACATCCACGCTTTGTACATTAATGCTTTGTATTTTGTTCTATTTAATCTGAACAAGAACCTAAAAAACAGTCAGTGATCACTGCTGGCCTCTCTTGGTTGAGAACCACTGGCTTAAAACGTATTGCACAGCACTATATACTGCTTCCTTGTGGTCATCTTACAAGCAATGCAGCATCCAGAAGCTGCATGTTGCATATAATGATGCAATGAGAATCCTGCGTGGGATACCTAGAGGGGTAGTGCCAGTCAGATGTTTGTACCTGTGGGTATTTGGACCTTTAACAAAGTTAATGTTCACGTTTCGGGAACGACAGAATGGTGGTTCTCTAAGGATTGATTGATTGACTGATGGGTAGAGCAAAGGATTCTACCCTTTCAACTATTTCTCTGCAACGGGAACGAATGACTCTTCAAACGTGTGCTGCACCAATATTTATTTGGTGTTTAAACATGTGCATGGAAAAGAAACAGAAAGTGTAATATGTTTTGTAAAATATTACATGTGATACAACAGATAAAGGTAAAATTTATTTATGAAGTCATATATGAATGGAAGCATTCAGTAAAAAGTGATTGATCGGAATAGAATATCCCTGCAGTGTGTCGTGAAGAGTAGGGGGTACAAAAAAGAGTCACTAAAAAGTTGCAAAAAACTTGAAATAAATGACCCTTATTGTCACACACCTACTTTAGAACTTAAGGAATACTACAAGACTAAATAATTTTGTTTAGACCCAGCCACACTCAGATTCATTGTAAGAATCGAGTTGTGTACCATCAACTTCCACCTCACAAAGTGTCAGGTATTCTGTTCTCCCGGGAATAATGATGTTTATGTAGCGACCTTCCATTCCATTGCATGCAAAGGTTTGTGATGCCCCAGCAGCGATGGATGAGATTACAGCACATCTGAAAACAAATGACAAGAAAAAAGATTAACAAGTAACATAAGACTAATGTAAAACAAAAATTGGATAAATGTCCCTCTCAGATAGTTAAGATGCTGCTCGAAATTGTATGGTGGACGTAACTCTAAATAACAGGGTAGAAGTAGAATTTTTTATAAACATAATTAATGATTGCCACATATATGACTGTTATGACAAAGTTTCAAAGATGAGTAGCTCATTTACCTGGGATTCGCATTGCCATTGTCATTAAGTGAATTTCCAATGCGGATCTCAGCTCCATTGATCCTCTCAGGGCAACAGTCTTGTCTGTTGGTGATAGTCACAGTGTTGATTTTATATGTCTTCAAAAGGTCAAGTCTCCACCATGGATTCAAGTCGTTGTTTGTATGGGCACAGGATCCCTGGTTGTAGTTGCTGGCACGATTCCCATCAATGGCATTTTCGGGTTTGGCATTCCCATACGTTGAAGACTGAGCCACTTGTCCAAGTCTGGCAACATTAGTCTCTGAAAAGTTGCAAATATTAGCAATAATATGATAAGAAGAACTCCAAAACCCATTATGTGTTCATTAAACGTGGAAGACACAAGAAGAATTGGACAAGATTTACCTGAAAGTGTACCATCAACTTCCACCTCACAAAGTGTCAGGTATTCTGTTCTCCCAGGAATAACGATGTTTATGTAGCGACCTTCCATTCCAGTGCATGCAAAGGTTTGTGATGCCCCAGCAGCGATGGATGAGATTACAGCACATCTGAAAACAAATGACAAGAAAAAAGATTAACAAGTAACATAAGACTAATGTAAAACAAAAATTTGTATAAATGTCCCTCTCAGATAGTTAAGATGCTGCTCGAAATTGTATGGTGGACGTAACTCTAAAAAACGAGGTAGAAGTAGCATTTGTTTTATAAACATAATTAATGATTGCCACATATATGACTGTTATGACAAAGTTTCAAAGATGAATAGCTCATTTACCTGGGATTCGCATTGCCATTGTCATTAAGTGAATTTCCAATGCGGATCTCAGCTCCATTGATCCTCTCAGGGCAACAGTCTTGTCTGTTGGTGATAGTCACAGTGTTGATTTTATATGGCTTCAAAAGGTCAAGTCTCCACCATGGATTCAAGTCGTTGTTTGTATGGGCACAGGATCCCTGGTTGTAGTTGCTGGCACGATTCCCATCAATGGCATTTTCGGGTTTGGCATTCCCATACGTTGAAGATTGAGCCACTTGTCCAAGTCTGGCAACATTAGTCTCTGAAAAGTTGCATATATTAGCAATAATATGATAAGAAGAACTCCAAAACCCATTATGTGTTCATTAAACGTGGAACACACAAGAAGAATTGGACAAGATTTACCTGAAAGTGTACCATCAACTTCCACCTCACAAAGTGTCAGGTATTCTGTTCTCCCAGGAATAACGATGTTTATGTAGCGACCTTCCATTCCATTGCATGCAAAGGTTTGTGATGCCCCAGCAGCGATGGATGAGATTACAGCACATCTGAAAACAAATGACAAGAAAAAAGATTAACAAGTAACATAAGACTAATGTAAAACAAAAATTGGATAAATGTCCCTCTCAGATAGTTAAGATGCTGCTCAAAATTGTATGGTGGACGTAACTCTAAAAAAGGAGGTAGAAGTAGAATTTTTTATAAACATAATTAATGATTGCCACATATATGACTGTTATGACAAAGTTTCAAAGATGAGTAGCTCATTTACCTGGGATTCGCATTGCCATTGTCATTAAGTGAATTTCCAATGCGGATCTCAGCTCCATTGATCCTCTCAGGGCAACAGTCTTGTCTGTTGGTGATAGTTACAGTGTTGATTTTATATGTCTTCAAAAGGTCAAGTCTCCACCATGGATTCAAGTCATTGTTTGTATGGGCACAGGATCCCTGGTTGTAGTTGCTGGCACGATTCCCATCAATGGCATTTTCGGGTTTGGCATTCCCATACGTTGAAGATTGAGCCACTTGTCCAAGTCTGGCAACATTAGTCTCTGAAAAGTTGCAAATATTATCAATAATATGATAAGAAGAACTCCAAAACCCATTATGTATTCATTAAACGTGGAACACACAAGATGAATTGGACAAGATTTACCTGAAAGTGTACCATCAACTTCCACCTCACAAAGTGTCAGGTATTCTGTTCTCCCAGGAATAACGATGTTTATGTAGCGACCTTCCATTCCATTGCATGCAAAGGTTTGTGATGCCCCAGCAGCGATAGATGAGATTACAGCACATCTGAAAACAAATGACAAGAAAAAAGATTAACAAGTAACATAAGACTAATGTAAAACAAAAATTTGTATAAATGTCCCTCTCAGATAGTTAAGATGCTGCTCGAAATTGTATGGTGGACGTAACTCTAAATAACGGGGTAGAAGTAGAATTTTTTATAAACATAATTAATGATTGCCACATATATGACTGTTATGACAAAGTTTCAAAGATGAATAGCTCATTTACCTGGGATTCGCATTGCCATTGTCATTAAGTGAATTTCCAATGCGGATCTCAGCTCCATTGATCCTCTCAGGGCAACAGTCTTGTCTGTTGGTGATAGTCACAGTGTTGATTTTATATGGCTTCAAAAGGTCAAGTCTCCACCATGGATTCAAGTCGTTGTTTGTATGGGCACAGGATCCCTGGTTGTAGTTGCTGGCACGATTCCCATCAATGGCATTTTCGGGTTTGGCATTCCCATACGTTGAAGATTGAGCCACTTGTCCAAGTCTGGCAACATTAGTCTCTGAAAAGTTGCATATATTAGCAATAATATGATAAGAAGAACTCCAAAACCCATTATGTGTTCATTAAACGTGGAACACACAAGAAGAATTGGACAAGATTTACCTGAAAGTGTACCATCAACTTCCACCTCACAAAGTGTCAGGTATTCTGTTCTCCCAGGAATAACGATGTTTATGTAGCGACCTTCCATTCCATTGCATGCAAAGGTTTGTGATGCCCCAGCAGCGATGGATGAGATTACAGCACATCTGAAAACAAATGACAAGAAAAAAGATTAACAAGTAACATAAGACTAATGTAAAACAAAAATTGGATAAATGTCCCTATCATATAGTTAAGATGCTGCTCGAAATTGTATGGTGGACGTAACTCTAAAAAAGGAGGTAGAAGTAGAATTTTTTATAAACATAATTAATGATTGCCACATATATGACTGTTATGACAAAGTTTCAAAGATGAGTAGCTCATTTACCTGGGATTCGCATTGCCATTGTCATTAAGTGAGTTTCCAATGCGGATCTCAGCTCCATTGATCCTCTCAGGGCAACAGTCTTGTCTGTTGGTGAGAGTTACAGTGTTGATTTTATATGTCTTCAAAAGGTCAAGTCTCCACCATGGATTCAAGTCATTGTTTGTATGGGCACAGGATCCCTGGTTGTAGTTGCTGGCACGATTCCCATCAATGGCATTTTCGGGTTTGGCATTCCCATACGTTGAAGATTGAGCCACTTGTCCAAGTCTGGCAACATTAGTCTCTGAAAAGTTGCAAATATTAGCAATAATATGATAAGAAGAACTCCAAAACCCATTATGTATTCATTAAACGTGGAACACACAAGATGAATTGGACAAGATTTACCTGAAAGTGTACCATCAACTTCCACCTCACAAAGTGTCAGGTATTCTGTTCTCCCAGGAATAACGATGTTTATGTAGCGACCTTCCATTCCATTGCATGCAAAGGTTTGTGATGCCCCAGCAGCGATAGATGAGATTACAGCACATCTGAAAACAAATGACAAGAAAAAAGATTAACAAGTAACATAAGACTAATGTAAAACAAAAATTTGTATAAATGTCCCTCTCAGATAGTTAAGATGCTGCTCGAAATTGTATGGTGGACTTAACACTAAATAATGATGCAGAAGTAGCATTTGTTTTATAAACATAATTAATGATTGCCACATATATGACTGTTATGACAAAGTTTCAAAGATGAATAGCTCATTTACCTGGGATTCGCATTGCCATTGTCATTGAGTGAATTTCCAATGCGGATCTCAGCTCCATTGATCCTCTCAGGGCAACAGTCTTGTCTGTTGGTGATAGTCACAGTGTTGATTTTATATGTTTTCAAAAGGTCAAGTCTCCACCATGGATTCAAGTCGTTGTTTGTATGGGCACAGGATCCCTGGTTGTAGTTGCTGGCACGATTCCCATCAATGGCATTTTCGGGTTTGGCATTCCCATACGTTGAAGACTGACTCACTTGTCCAAGTCTGGCAACATTAGTCTCTGAAAAGTTGCAAATATTAGCAATAATATGATAAGAAGAACTTCAAAACCCATTATGTGTTCATTAAACGTGGAACACACGAGAAGAATTGGACAAGATTTACCTGAAAGTGTACCATCAACTTCCACCTCACAAAGTGTCAGGTATTCTGTTCTCCCAGGAATAACGATGTTTATGTAGCGACCTTCCATTCCATTGCATGCAAAGGTTTGTGATGCCCCAGCAGCGATGGATGAGATTACAGCACATCTGAAAACAAATGACCAGAAAAAAGATTAACAAGTAACATAAGACTAATGTAAAACAAAAATTTGTATAAATGTCCCTCTCAGATAGTTACGATGCTGCTCGAAATTGTATTGTGGACTTAACTCTAAAAAACGGTGTAGAAGTAGCATTTGTTTTATAAACATTATTAATGATTGCCACATATATGACTGTTATGACAAAGTTTCAAAGATAAATAGCTCATTTACCTGGGATTCGCATTGCCATTGTCATTAAGTGAATTTCCAATGCGGATCTCAGCTCCATTGATCCTCTCAGGGCAACAGTCTTGTCTGTTGGTGATAGTCACAGTGTTGATTTTATATGTCTTCAAAAGGTCAAGTCTCCACCATGGATTCAAGTCGTTGTTTGTATGGGCACAGGATCCCTGGTTGTAGTTGCTGGCACGATTCCCATCAATGGCATTTTCGGGTTTGGCATTCCCATACGTTGAAGACTGAGCCACTTGTCCAATTCTGGCAACATTTTGACCTTAATATTTAAAAGATAGAAAGATGCACAGAATTACCAAATGTAATTACCAGTGGTGTAAGTAATTTCACTAAAATATCTACAGTCAGCTTCTTTAATTGAATTTTTCTTATAATCTTTTTGAAAACACTTTTTCACTGATCTAATTAAAATATATAATTAAATGTGAATTCTTCAAATCAGTTATTTACTTAATATCTTTTCGTTTGTTAAATTAACCAAGTCCTAGAATTGTAATGAATTCACGTTTACTTATTATATTTCTTAGATACATTTTTTAATCTCACCCAAATTTCCACTCAGCTTTCCTAGAATAGACAACAAGACAAATATTCCAGCCGTAGTCAACATCCTATAGACAAAAGAAAACATTATTTCAGATAAAGTTTATCATATTTAATCTGGAGTAGAGGATTTTACAATTTTTGTTAATGGTTTGCAATTTGCAATTCCTTCTAGAGTAATTTTTTAAATACAATTGTCAATTTTTAAATTATAACAGTAATTAAGACTTGATAAGGTAGAATATTTCCAAAAATATATTAGTTTGACAGTTGAAGGTTATTAATGATATTACTGTCACGTTTAAGTTAAGTACTTTTTTGGTTTTTTTCCTTTGGTTTTTTGTTTTCTTTTTTTTTTCTTTTTTTTCTTTTTTCTGGTAATATATATATATATCTATATAGATATATTTTACAAAATACATGGAAAAGCATCCTATTCTACCAAGGAATTACCTTCAGTTGTAGTTAGGAGTCTCATAGGAGGTTCAATCTGCATTTTCACAAACTGAGCCATTATTATATATTCTTACAGTGATCATGTGATCATGTGACATCATGTTCAAATAATAAATGTTATTTTTGTAACTTTGCTTAGTTTCATATACACCCTTGTCAAATACCAGGTGACTCCCTTTTTCATAACAGTGCTGTGCATACAACAGAACTTTTTGTCACGGACCCAACCAGACAACCTCACTTACTGTATTTCTCTATTCTGAAAACATCATGGGATGTCATGTAATAATTCAGAATTTCCTAGTTGTTGCCAGAGGCGGAGCCAGACATTTGAAACACCCGGGGCTTAGCCCTAAATGGTGGTATGCATGTGGGATTTTTTTTTTTTTTTTTTTTGGGGGGGGGTAGAAATGACTGAAAGATTAATTGGCTCTGTTTTGAGTTTTGTTCAAGAAAGAATGACTTCATATAGGGAAAAATATATATCACATGTGCAGGACACCTAAAAGTAGTTTTTTAATTAAGGAGCAAGGCAGAACAAGGTCAGGGCTGTATCAAGACACGAGGACTAAACCCCAATTCAACCAGACCCAGAACTGATCCAGAATTAAAACAGGACTACAACAGTTCAAAATCAGGACTACTTAGGACTTAACCAAGACGGAATCAGAACTAGATGATAGTAGCACTAAAAATCATCATAGACCTGCACTACACTTATTTTTTAATTCTACCAAAGTCCACTATTTAGATTGAGAAAAGTTTATATAATTATTTAGCCTTGTTGTGCAAAAAAGCCTGCATAACTTAATAAATGTAGAATTTGAAAAATAGCAAACCTAAAAAGAAACACTAGGTACGAGATACATGAGTACCTATGATACGGTGATACTTTTGGTAAACAACCATTTGACTAACATGTGTGTCTCACCTGCTCTTGTTCCATCTCTGTTCTGTCCTCATTCTCCTCTCTCTCTCTGTTCCTTTCTCTCCCTCTTAGTGCTGACAATCATCAAATATACAGTTGAAACCAGATATTTACAAACTCTTCAGATCAAAACACAAACACTTTTTTAATTGTAACATCAAATCAGACTAAATGTTTATTTTTTTAGATTGATAAATATAAAAAACATATTTGTTAACTTTAAGAGTAAAGAGATAAATTGTCTGTATTTCTTAATTGTAAATGGCACCAAATTGTATTCAAAACTGAGCCACACTTATGGAGCTCCACAATTATTTTCCTGGTGTTTTGGTTGACATCTCTTGATTTTCCCATTTCAAAGAAACAGGCTCTGTGTTTTGCCTTATATGCATCCACAGCTGTGCCACCAATTTACTCACATGGACTCTACTAACCTATCAGAAGCTTCTTCAGCTCAGAATGGAATACTCTGGAGTTTTCTTATTAATTAACAATAAACTTAATGTACATGTACTCCTAAATTTGATCAAAGTGATAAAAATACACAGCTCTGTCTCTCTTTATTCTGACATTTAACTAATTCAAAAGATATTTCAATATTTATTTATCCAAAACAAAACAAGTTTACTCTAAATTGATGTTTAACAGTAAAAAAAATGTTCTTGTGTTTTCCATAAAGTGTATGTAAATATCTGGTTTAAACTGTGAATATACTGCTGTGTATTGAAGTTCCTCTTGTTTTGCATAGAAATATACTGAACAAAGCATAATATATAAAATACTACCAGAGTTTTTTCTTTGAAAGAAGCCCCTTATGTCCATTCTTGTATATCAGTACATTACTGAAACCGATTTATTTAGCTGTGGAGGGTAACAACTAGAAGTGGGAATCGCCATACATCCCACGATACGATATTATCACAATACTTAACGCACGATACGATATTATTAAAATTTTTTAAAATATTTTGCGATATTCGAATTCTGTACATAAAGGTAAACTTTATCAATATTCATTTTATCTAATATCAAAGTCTCACACTCAGTCTTTCTCTCATTTCAGTCAGTTTTAATGTTGACAAACTGAACGGTTTGTATTACAGTCTAGTCCAACTTAACTGAATGCAACCATCTGGTACAATTATAGCTATTCTGAACTATGCAATTTTTGAAAACTATGCAGCCCCTTCAGCAACTGAAGAATTTGAAAGTAAATTAAAACAAAATATAATTTTACATTAAATAAAAAAGTTTTAAACTTAATTAAAATAAAAAAAAATGTCTTAAATTAAAATAAGTAAACTGTCATGTTTATTGCTCCCAAAAAAAGTTAATCTTTTGCTCAGAAAAAGGATCAACATGCTCTGAAGTCAGAGCATCTTCCATTCCACAAAAACTTTTTTTTGTAACAAAATATCGATTTCTGCTGTCCCTGTATCGATACATTATTAGAAAACAAAATATCATGATACTACACAGTATCGATTTTTTCCCACACCCCTAGTAACAACTGAAAATATGAAATAAACAAACATGTACGCTAAGACTCTCTAAAAAAACAGCATTGTTGTTCTTCAGCTTTTCATTTCGCCATTTGTTGATTCACTTGAAGAGCAAGTAGCCTAACGTAATAATGGGTCAAGTGATCAGTTTGATATCTTTTGTGATACACCTTCATATTTACATTATTTGTACAGTATGAATGATTTGCTTTGGTACCTGGTCAAACTTCAGTTCTCCTCTGTCTGCCTGGCTCCGTTTCTCCAACAGCGCACTCGTAGTCAGCAACTGCCCCACCCCACTTAGTGCCTGAGTTCAGATCATACCATTATTAGGGGGGATTTACGCACAGTCGTAAATTCCCACAGTGTGCACTATGTGCTTCGAATATTGTGTGTAGTTTTTTGTTTTATACAGTTGTCAGCCAGGCATCTAACTATGAAAAAATTACCCCGGGCTTCTGAGAAAACAACCCGGGCTTAAGCCCAGTAAGCCACCCTCCTGCTCCGCCACTGGTTGTTGCCATAACTATTTGCCTAGTTATAAACTAGTTTAAAATATATTGATTAAATGTTTTGAACACTTACACAATTTAAGGAGTAGATTTAAGGGGAAAAAATCCCAACAAGAATAAAATTTGTGCAAAACTGATTTTTGTCTCGTTTTTAATTTTCTTGTTCTTTACCAGTACTACAGTGTTTTTTAAGGTCTGTCTTTAACACACTTTATTGCTATTCCTATACCAGGATACCGGACAATGTATGCATTGTGGATGACGTCAGTGCTGAGGAGGATGTGTGGAAGTGCTTCAAAAAGGTGAATGCATGCAAAGCTACTAGTCTGGATGTGAATCCCGGCTGTGTCCTCAAGTCATGCTTGAGGTCGAGCTGGTTGGAGTGTTTCCACACATCTTCAACCTTTCCCTCTCTCTGTCTGTAGTCCCAGCCTGCTTCAAAACAGCCATCATCGTCCCTGTACCCAAATCCTCCACCATCTCATCACTGAATGACTGCCGACCAGTAGCCCTGACCCCCTTCGTGAGCAATACTTTGAGAGGCTGGTCAGGGACTTCATCTGCTCTGGACTACCCAACTCACTGGACCCTCTAAAATTTGAATACCACCCCAACAGGTCCACTGATGATGCCATAGCCCTGACACTACATACTGCCCTCTCGCACATGGAGAAAAGGATGCTGTTTGTAGATTACAGCTCAGCATTCAATACCATCGTTCCCTCGAAGCTGGACAGACAACTGCAGAACCTAGGATTGAGCAGCTCTCTCTGCAGCTGTCTGACAGATGCCACACACATACTGGTGCTCCACAGGGGTGTGCACTGAGCCCTCTCCTATACTCACTCTACACCTACGACTGCACGGCCACTAGCAACTCCAACACCATTGTGAAGTTGGCGGATGACACAACAGTGGAGGGTCTTATCACCAAAGGTGATGAGACAGCCTACAGGGAGGAGGTCAGCGCCCTGACACAGTGGTGCCTGGAGAACCATTTCACCCTCAAAGTCACACAGACAAAGGAGTTGATAGTGGACTTCCAGAGTTGTAGAGAAGCACACACCCCCATCACCATCAACGGCGTTGCTGTGGAGAGAGTGAGCAGCTTCCATTTCCTAGGTGTACATCTGGCAGAGGATCTCACATGGTCTGTTCACATGAACAAAACAGTGAAGAATGCGCAGCAGCACCTCTTCTTTCTCAGGAGACTGAAGAGATTTGGCATGAGCCCCCGCATCCTCAGGACCTTCAACCGCAAAGCTCTTCAGAGAGTGGTGCGGTGTTCTGAACGGATAATTGGAGGTGAGCTTAGCCCCCTCCAGGATGTCTACAAGAACTGGTGCCTGAGGAAAGTGGGGAAGATCACGGACCGGACACTTCATAGACACCTTACCTTCACTTACTGCAACTTTGACCTTTTCAGCCTCAGTCTTGCCTAACTTTATGTTATTGCTGTCACATTTAAGTTGTACTGCTTTTTTTGCTTTTTGTTGTTGTTGTTGTTTTGTTTTGGGGGTTTTGTTGGGGGGAGGGGGTTAAAAATATATATCCAGTATAAAATACGTGGAAAGATGGAAACATATTCTCCCACGGACTTACCTTAAAGCATAGATATGTGTCTCAAAGTAGGTTTGATCTGCATTTTCATATACTCAGCCATTGTTATATATGCTTACTGTGATCATGTTCAAATAATAAATGTTGTTCTTGTAACTTTGCTTAGTTTCATACAAACCCATGTCAAATACCAGTTGTCTGCCTCCCTTGAAGGTGACTGTCACTCCACATACATGTTGTTTGTAACCCACATACAATGAGGGTACCACTTTAAGGACTGATATGAGGAGAGATGGACAGCCTGCCCAACCAATCGAAATGCACAGGTCCCAGTATGCTTTGACCAATGGCAGAGCAGCCTGCCGCTGTATGTCCCACCCATGTGCTCTGTGTTCGCTGCTATGTGTGGAGGTAGTTGCATGCTGGCAGGAGAAAAGAGAGACTGAAGCTTTTGAGCAGGAAAAAGTATTAGATATAAGTTGCAACCAAGTTCGCTGGTTATCAGCTACCTTTCATGTTAAAAGAAGCCACAGTGAGTAAACAGGCGAATGCTGCAGTTTTCTGGCGATTTTAGAAAGTACCGTGTGGAGCTAAACTGTTAGCCTTCATTAGCTCTAGTTGTTATCAACTGCCTGAAAGTTCATCTCAATCTGCTTCCAGACACTTGAAGCGCAACTTATGTTTATTTTCCTTCACGTCGTATTGCAGTTATTAAAGAGAAAAACAACATGTCCTGTTACGTTATTTAGAGCCCCGCATACCATTGTATTCGGCCGTGATGCACTGAGATCGGTGAGCACATATTGTATGTCTCAGTTAAGTCTGTTTTGCATTTTATTGTTGAGAAACTGAATTTATCTGAATTGTTTGATTAATAACTGTCGTATATGCACTGACTTTACTTGGTTTAATGCATAGTTTGTGTAAGAGAGATGTTTTATTTTTGCAAATTTGAGTATTTTAATTGCAAATTGATGTTGAATGTGATTTCAACAAAATCCTAAATTGTGAATTATAGCTTGAACAGCATAATTAATATTTGAATTGCTCTTCTGACCCTGTCTGTTGACAGGTCAGGGTTTGAAATAGATGGCGAGCCTTCCCACCTGGACGTAGAGAGACTGAGATCCACTTCTTTTCCACTTGATGATCTGCTGCACCTTGCTGTGTGGTAGGACTGTATCACTCTGTTGTGGAAGTTTTCCATTTAAATAAAGCCTGCAGACAAGCGGTGAGTGGTAGCTAACATTCTTTAATCCAAACACACAAAGAACAGAACACCAAGCTTGTGGAGAGCCTGCATGACCGCAGAGCAGGGTCAGCAGAGTCTCACTGAGCCTAGCATGGCTGTCAGTTAAATACCTTCTTCAGGAACAAAAGGCAGTACACAGCTGTTTCACACCTTAAGGTTCACACTAGGGCTGGGCGATATGACCCAAAATTCATATCTCGATATTTTTTAGCTGGATGGCGATATAAGATATATATCTCGATTTTCTTTTTTTTTTTTTAAGCCATAAGTTAAGAACAAAAAGAGAGTTCTTAGTCACGCTGTGTCCCAGATGTCACACGGGCACTTTTATTTACATACAGCGTAGATGTACATGAAGAAATTACTCAAAAATAAATTATCAGCATTTATTAAATAATCATGGTCCATAAATAAAAGAAAACAATGTTGTTTTTGTGCATAACAAAAAGTTCACAATTGTGCAGTCAAAATGTAAACTAATAGACGCTGAGCATAATAACAAAGAGACAGATTTCACAGCTGCACCACGTCTCTGAACAGGTGCCATTTGTGGTCCTTATACACACACAGTACGTATCACTCCGCGAGGCTCCTCCTCGGTAGCCGTAATCCTCCGACAATCCATCAAGCGGTGCAGCTCCGTAGCTTAGCAAAGTCATATTAAAACATTTTTTGACAGATTGCTGAGCGCTGTGTACCACATAAAATCGGTTCGCGGTCAGTAAGCACAACCAGAATTCATACATAAGGCGCACTGTCGATTTTTGAAAAAATGAAAGGATTTTAGGCCGTGCCCCTCCGGGCTGCATGTCGTTAGCGCGGTTAGCTCGCTAGCGCGGTTTGCTCGCTAACACGTTGACGCCATCCAGCCCCACGCACGGTAACTCGCTAACGGAGATTTTCCGCTTTCATCTTGTCATTGCCTGCAGGTGAAGCTATGGGGGAGGGGGAGTTGTGTTCAGTGAAGGAGAGGCGAGGCCGAGTAACGTTGCGTAGAGACAAAAGTGGACGAAAGAGAGGCAAACCTGCGGCTCCACAAGTATAATTATAACGTAACATAGACTATATTGATATAAACGATATTGTCACATCTTATATCTCGTATGAAAATATATCGATATTTTTAAAAAACTCGATATATCGCCCAGCCCTAGTTCACACTCCCTGGCTACTAGGGCTGGGCCATATTATACCGTTCACGGTAATACCGGTATAATGTTAGGCAACGATAGGAAAATGAAATATCGCGATAGAATGGGAGTAAAACGCGCATGCGCAGTGCCTTTGTTTTCATACGCACATGGCCGATTGTTGAGTGAAACAGATGAACCAGAATTGGTTTGTAAAAATGGTGCAACTTCAGTGATGTGGAACTGGTTTGGTGTTTGTCCGTCAGATACACAACAAAGCACATTTTTTTGCAGAACATGCAAGCGGCCGTTGTTATTGTCGTATTTGTCGGACTAAGATGCTCTTAAATCTGGGAGTAATCTGGGTCCTAAACTCCGTATGTTTCAGGTCAAACAACACTGCAGCATCACTTAGAGTTAAAAACTGTCTAAATTCTTTCATCTTTAATAAAACGATCAGCATTGCTGCTTTACCAGGTGTAACTATAAAGTTTAACTTCCAGGCATCCATGAAAACAAAATGTATTACATTTAACGGAGTTAGAAGTTAGCAGGAAGCTAGCGGAAGTTAGCTCGCTAGTTTCGCTAGTTACCTAAGCATGATATAGCATGTTCTGACTGAGAGATTTCTGAAAAAAATCAAACGTACAGCTCTGCTATCACTTCCAACATAAATGAAGACAGGAAACTAAACAGCAGTGACGTTTGTAGGGTTACTGAAATTGGGCTAGCTGGTATATAATGATGTGCTACGTGATCGCTAGCGACACAGCTATGTTAGCATAACATAAACAGTGAAGCTGGAGGACGAACACTAACACTTTTCCACTTATAAAAGTTAACGTGAAGGTTCTTCATGGTTAGAGACAAATGCAATCGCATGGCAGGATACTGTAAACGGACCAAACTTCAGTCAGGAGAACAACTGAGATAATCCATCCACAATACGAGGTTAGTCATTAATATACTGCAACAACATGGGAATAGAGCAGCTGCCAGAGAATTCAACATTAATGAATCAATGGTACAGAAGTGGAGGAAGCAAGAAGAATGAGTTTAATAAAGTTTGATTTATCTGACTGCTTTGTTTCGCTTAATGTGCCTTATAATCCCGTGCACCTTATGGTCCGAAAAATGCGTACTGCACACTGCAGTTTAATGTTGCAAAGCACCTCTTTTTAACTTCAGTGGATATTATACATGGTTATGCTCAGGATATGTCAGCCCATTTCTACTGGAAATGCCTTTTGGTTAAACTTTCAGCAAGGAATTTGCATTTGCACTGTTACATTTTTATAAAGCTTTAATGTACATAAAAACCAGCTTCTTGTTTAAGTGAAAATAAATGGAAGGTTGTCTTTTTGCGCTAGTAATGTTGTGGAGTTGTATTTTGTCTCGCATCAATTATATCGTCGGTTATATCGTTATCGCAAATTTTCAAATATATATCGTGATAAATATTTTTGGCCATATCGCCCTGCTCTACTGGCTACCTCCTTGAAGTCCTTGAAGAGACAAAAGACTCTTCGTGTGGAGTGTCTGCTTCCCCCCAACTTCCTTACTAGACCCCCACCATTTGTCTTGCGGTATGTGTGTCAGACATGTTAAAATCCAGTGGCACCAAGGCATTATACAATAAAATAATAATAAATAATAATAATAATAATAAAATAAGTGTTAATACATAAGTAAAAGAAATTCCTATACACACTCACACTTTCACGCACAGCTGGTTATACATAAGACCACTGACTGACATTCTCTCACCCCTATTTTCTTTCACACCCTGGGAATTTTTTGGACACTACCCCTTGGACATTTTTTATTTGGGACTTTAAATAATGAGCTGTTGTGTAGAACATTCTCCACATGTGAAAAGAGTGTGAGATTTTCATTTGAATGTACATTGGATTTGTGTAACTGTTTCTATAAGAGTTAAGGAGTCATGTTACTAGGGTGCACCCGAACATTGAAACCCGAGCATTGAAACCCGGACATTGAAAACCAAAAGTAACACTTGGCCAAGTCATTGCTTTAGTAGTTTATGTGTTTTACTTTTCTTTTAATTTTTGTAAGCTTCCTTTCTACCATTGTAAAGTGTCTTTAACCTGTGCTTCTCAACCTTATGGTTTATTTCACTAAAGTTGGCTGGTTCTTTTGAGTTACATTCTTGTCTCTGTGTCTCATTTAAACTCACCCGTGTGCTCGTATAGTCGAGCCTATTGGCCCATTGATATATTCTTTTCAACAATTCCCCTTACTGTGTTACATTTGCTATATAAATTAAACAACATTACAAAAAAATAGATATATTATACTGAACATGTTTATTTATTTGCATTGCATGCCTTCACTCTGCTCTCCATCTCGATTAGGCTTAGGTCAGGTGGCCAACATGGCACCTGTGTGTTTGGCACGCCATCTATTGCTCTCTTTTATTTATTTATTTATTTTTTTATTGCTTTTAGTCAATTTTGTGCAACATGTCAGCCCTACATTGTTTTATGATCGCCAGACATTATTGGAAATAGGCTTATCTACCCAAGCTTTAGTTCGGTTTGGAAATGACAACCAAGGCTTTCTGCCTCCCGATTTGGAAGTAACACCACCACACTGGCGTTCCTTACCACTGCCACTGGATGTGCGGAAGCGACGCAGGAGACGGGGTAACCGTGGAGGTCGCCTCGTCAAACTGAGATTCCACGCCACAGCAGCAGCAGACGGGGATCTCAGTAGCGCAACAGCAGCTGCTACAACGAGACTATTTCCAGCGATCCGGAGGTAAAAGACTTTGTTTCATCTGCCTTTCCGGTGCACGGGACTATGTTTACATTGGCTATTAACCCCTCCTCTGACAGTATAAGCATGGTTAGTTCCGAAGAAAGAAGCTCAAAGACTGTTGGTGCATCAGCAGATCACACTTCTCTAGAGGTTGTAAACCCTGAAGGTGGTGCTTTAGTGCCTGTAAGCTACAGCTTTAGCACACTTAAATCTGCGAAGTCAGAGTGCTGTTTCTCATCCGCTCACTCAGGGCAGGGAATTAATCTCTTGCAGTCTGTTCTTTCTAGGCCCGCCTCCCAGGCCCCTTGTGCTCTAGGGATAGCTGTGGCTCAGCACTCCCCTGCACCTGCCTCAGTTCCCCAGGTGAGGGGGGCTGGCGCCCAGCTGTTCCCTGTTCCGGTTTCCGGATTGGCTGAGGCTCTGCTGGTCCCTGCACCCGTATCAGCTCCTCGGGTGGGGACAGCAGCCGCCCAGTCCCTGCCGAAACCTGTGCCAACCCCTGAGGTGAGGCCCGCCAGGACCCAGCCGATCTCTGCACCTGTACCTACTCTTCAGGTGGGAGCGACTGGTGTCCAGCAGGTGCCTGCACCCTTCATCCGCATTGCAGGCTCAGGGGAACCTACACCACCAGCTGTCCTACATCTGCTCCCACAACCATCACTACACTCAGCTGCTCAGGATGCTCCTCAGTCAGTCATTCAGCCTTCTCCCCAGAGCACAGTCCAGCCTTCTCCCCAACCGCCATTACTACCACTCAGTCGCCCTTAGCTCCATCATCCACACTACCACCTGCTTCTCTTCCACCACAACCATCACTACACTCAGCCATTCAGGCTGCTGCTCAGTCAGTCATTCAACCTGTAGTCCTGCCATTAATCATGTCAGCACAGAAACAAGCTTTGAACACAAGATCCATAGAGGCTGTGTAAAGATGCCCCTGAGACAATCCAACACATAACAGCAGAGTGCAAGATATTAGCAGGCAGGGCATACATGGAACGCCATAGTATACAGAAATATCTGTGCTGAGTATGGCCTGGAAATCCCAAGGTCAAAATGGGAGACGCCCCCTAGGGTGGTTAAAATTGACTTCCAGATACAGACGGATAAAATGGTGATGGCTAACCAACCAGATATAGTAGTGAAAGACAAGCAGAGGAAGATGGCAACAGTGATAGATGTAGCAATACTGAATGACAGCAACATCAGGATGAAGGAACACGAGAAGCTGGAGACATACCAAGGGCTCAGAGACAGTGGCGTTTCCAGCGGGGTGGCCTGGGGGGGCACAGGCCACCCCCCCAACCAGACTGGCCACCCCAGGTTAACATAGCTGGACTGGCCATCGGGCATACCGGGCATATGCCCAGTGACTTATTTTTTATTTTTTTTTGTAACGGCATGAACAATGAGAGGTGGTGGATTGGCCAGATGCAGGTCGATGTGTAAAAATAACTCAGTTGTTTGGTGGTGGCTATGGCGGGGCTTCCACAGAGGCCAGCAGGTGGATGAGGGAAGGGGAGGCAGGAGGAGAGCCCCGAGGCAGCCGCCAGTCCGAGTGTCAGGTGAACTGAACTTCAGGTAAGAAGTTATGGCCTGCAGTCTATCTGGGTCAGATATAAACCAAGTTCAGGTGGAGTTTATTTTCGTTGTGCTGACTTTTTACAGTCAGTTACAATAACTCGTACTGCTACTAGCTAGCATGACGGAGTTTCTATACAGCTGGGTGGGTGCTATGATGTTACTGATAGTGAACTTTATTTTATTCATAAGTTTAGTTAGTAGAGTTGCCAACGGCTCCTTAAAAAAGTGGAATGGTCCCTCATTCAGAGAAATTATTATGCGTTTCGTATTGAGCTGAGAAGAGACACAGTTTGTCCCGTACTTTCGCTATAATGAAAAAAAGGCACAAAGCTGGAGTTATTCTGTCGTTACGCTGCACAGCTGCATCTTCTTCTCTCATTCTCTCCCCCTGCCTCTCCTGTTGCTACTTCAATCATGAAACTGATCAATGATCAGCTGATCGGCTTTTCTCTCTTGTTTGTTTATCGCCCACTTTGCGCCAGAAAGAGGAAACCAGCAGATGTCGCGCTAAACAATAGCAGCACGTTTAAGCTTGATCAGCTGTTGTTAGAATTTATTTAATATTAATTTCTAGTATCAGCTGATGTTTGCTGGAGCCACAGCTGTAAAACTGCTGGTCATGATATCCGTTTGGATATGTGGTGAGAGGGAAACATGAAACCAGGAGATGTCCTTACTGAATCATCAGAGCTGAACAGGTGATGGAGAAACAGGTTTACCTTTTAGGTCACATGAATGAGTTGAATGGAAGTTATGAACTGTTTCTGAGAGACGAATAACACCAGCATCCTTTTCTAAGCAGCTGACAGCTGGTAACTGTGTAGGGGCGGGTCTAGGAAAGTTTTGCCAGGGGGCAAAACGTTCCTAGATCCGCCCAGGGGGCCAGGTAGGGCATTAACAGGGAAAGGGGGGGGGCACAAAGAAATACCTGCTCTACCACCTGGCTGTAGTTCAGGTCAGCCACTAATCAGAAGGTCGGTGGTTCGATCCCAGGCTGCCTCCTGCCTGCATGCCAAATATCCTTGGGCAAGATACTAACCCCATGTTTGCCTACTGGTGGTGGTCAGAGGGCCCGGTGGCGCCAGTGTCTGGCAGCCTCGCCTCTGTCAGTGCACCCCAGGGCAGCTGTGGCTACAATGTAGTTTGCCATCACCAGTGTGTGAATGTGTGTGTGAATGACTGAATGTAGTATGAAGCGCTTTGGGGTCCTTGGGGACTAGAAAAGCGCTATACAAATGCAGGCCATTTACCATTTACTTTCTTATTCTCATTTAAAATATCTAGCTTTTATTAAATAATTATCTAAATCTTACAACCAAAGTTTTTATCTGACTTAAAATGTATAGAAATCATACATATACCAACAAGACAGTGTACATCACTGTCACAACAGCGTTTGTTTTCATTCAAAGGCTTTATGGCTTTAATACCTGGTGGGCCGGTCTCTAGTCAAAATGCCCGATTTTCTGTCCCAGTTAATACTGGCAGTGTTACCATGCCAGCTGACTGTATTTCATCATCAGCCAGTGTTGTTCTTTATCAATATTACCAAAGCTTACCATAAGGCAGCATAGAAAGTATTTACTTGCTTTCAGGTTTTATTCAAATGTTAGTCTTTTCAGTTGTTTCCCCACTTTTTTCCTGTTTCAAAATCAAACACCAGTTTGTGAGAAGATTATCTTCTTTTTTTAATAGGCAGATAAAGTTTTACATTGGCATTGGCTAATTTGTCAATTTGTTTGTTAGAGATGTTTGTATTTTAATATTCAAAAATGTTTTTGCCCAAAACATATGTGCACTATATGTCAGTAAAAATACTATGCAAATATTGCTGTCCTTGAATGCTGAGTAAACAGTGACAAAGCACTGATTGTATCTCTTGTACTCTATCAACATAGTATCTAAAAACTTTGCACCGTAGTGGTTAAAATCTCATTCTAATAAGAGTTAAAAGCGCATTCGGTTATTAGGTTTATAGGGTTATTAAATTATGGTTAACGGTTGGTAGAATGTTTTTTAAACATTATCTGCCAATTACATCTGCCACCCTTCTCCAAATCTGTGCCCCTACCTGGCCCCCCCAACAACACGCCACTGCTCAGAGAAGAGCTCAAGAAGATCTGGAGTGTGAAGGTAACAGTGGTCCAAGTGGTAATTGGAGCACTAGGTGCAGTGACTCCCCAACTAGCTGAGTGGCTCCAGCAGATCCCACGAACATCAGGAGCGCAGTCCTACGAACAGCTAAGAAACTTCGCAGGACCCTCAAGCGCCTGGGCCTCTGGTAAAGGACCTGAGCTTGAAGGACAGACCATCTGGCTTTATGTCAGGACTTCTTGTTTGTAGAGGACGAGTCTGAATTTGAGTTCTGAACTAGTCTGCCAGATATCTGGACAATTTACCAATTCACCAACCAAAATCGATTTGAGCATGAATAACTCGATATCGATTCATTAAAATCCTGAATCAATTTGTAAATATAAAATTATTTTCCCCAAAACTCCAGAATCTACAGAATCCAGGTCAAACCTCACAAAATTCCAACAACCACCAAACAGCTAAAACAGTAAATGAGAGCAGGAACACGGATTCTGCACAAAGACATAAACACAAAGTGCGGACCCGGTGACGCATCACAATCAGTGAGATGTTGGCTTTCTCACACGGACACGCTGTTGGGGCTAAAAGCCGACAGCTCACAGATTCTGATGTTTTGCCGGGTCTGCGCTTTGTGTTTACGTCTTTTTTGCACTAGATTCGGAAGCTCCAGGTTTCATCACTCTCCAAACAATATTGACTGAACCAGCAGCAAATGAAGATCCATTTCGGTTCACATAAACATTGTCATGAATTCCCTCTTACTTTTGCTGTTGCTTCCACCACGATAAAATGACACTTCATGTACAGCTCTTTCTCTGTCTCTCTCTGTGTACTCCATCTAAAAATCTGTTTTCTGCATTATTCGCTTGCTTGTTAACCACCAGTCTACCATTGTTTACAGCGCTGTCAGCCGCTGGTTTTTTTTCTTTTCTTTTTTTATTTAACTGACTTCTGACAAGTAAGTCTCAACTAAAATTATGCGAAACTGCAAAATGCTTGGCTGTGTCTCTAATAAAACCTCTATAACTTTGCTCTGCTTCACTTCAGCAGCACCAGGTAATGTTTATATGTTGATTTATGGTTTTCTTCAGTTTTGTTTGAGTGCAGAATATTTTTAAGGTTATCTGATTTAAAAAGCCAGGCCAGTAAAATCTCCTTCATGTTTTTCTGTTTTATCCTCAATTACTTTGACATCTGCTGTGATGCTTACACCTTTGATAAAGTCTCACAAGTGTCAGCTCTCTTTTTATAGATATAAAAATCAGAATTATAAAATAATATTTCTGGCTGTCTGAGGCAAAATTTCCTCGATTCAAATCAAACCAAAACGAATCGAATCATGGATCGAATCGATCCATGTGAATCGGAATCGAATCCATTCTAGAGATCAGTGACGATACCCAGCCCTACTCTTGAGGTTTGTAAAAAGGTGAAATACGTGGGTCACTTTATTACTGATCAAATGAATGATGACGATTAGATATATATATATTTATATAGACAATGTTGTAAGCGCTATATCCCGGAAAATACCACTGCATGTAAGTTCAGCTTCTGTTCAGTGGCTTTGCTTAAAGCAGTGGTTCTCAAACTTTTCTCAATGAGTACCACCTCATAAAATATATGGCTCTTGAAGTACCACCCTCATAACTGACATTAAAGTACAGTAGTATAGGTCTATTTAACTCCACATACAGTTTACAGGAGACAATTTTATTTCTTATATGAATGTTATATATTTCAACTGTCATAAACAGGATGTGACAAATGATGATAATAATAACAAATGTACTGGATTAAAACATCCACGCTTTGTACATTAATGCTTTGTATTTTGTTCTATTTAATCTGAACAAGCACCTAAAAAACAGTCAGTGATCACTGCTGGCCTCTCTTGGTTGAGAACCACTGGCTTAAAACGTATTGCACAGCACTATATACTGCTTCCTTGTGGTCATCTTACAAGCAATGCAGCATCCAGAAGCTGCATGTTGCATATAATGATGCAATGAGAATCCTGCGTGGGATACCTAGAGGGGTAGTGCCAGTCAGATGTTTGTACCTGTGGGTATTTGGACTTTTAACAAAGTTAATGTTCACTTTTAGGGAACGACAGAATGGTGGTTCTCTAAGGATTGATTGATTGACTGATGGGTAGAGCAAAGGATTCTAACCTTTCAACTATGTCTCTGGAACGGAAACGAATGACTCTTCAAACGTGTGCTGCACCAATATTTATTTGGAGTTTAAACATGTGCATGGAAAAGAAACAGAAAGTGTAATATGTTTTGTAAAATATTACATGTGATACAACAGATAAAGGCAAAATTTATTTATGAAGTCATATATGAATGGAAGCATTCAGTAAAAAGTGATTGATCTAACTAAATGACCCTTATTGTCACACACCTACTTTAAAACTTAAGGAATACTACAAGACTAAATTCTTTTGTTTAGACCCAGCTACACTCAGATTCATTGTAAGAATCGAGTTGTGTACCATCAACTTCCACCTCACAAAGTGTCAGGTATTCTGTTCTCCCAGGAATAACGATGTTTATGTAGCGACCTTCCATTCCATTGCATGCAAAGGTTTGTGATGCCCCAGCAGCGATGGATGAGATTACAGCACATCTGAAAACGAATGACAAGAAAAAAGATTAACAAGTAACATAAGATTAATCTAAAGTAAAAGTTTGTATAAATGTCAATTTCAGATAGTTAAGATGCTGCTCAAAATTGTATGGTGGATTTAACTCTAAAAAAGGAGGTAGAAGTAGAACTTTTTATAAACATAATTAATGATTGCCACATATATGACGGTTATGACAAAATTTGAATCAAGTATAAGATAAATAGCTCATTTACCTGGGATTCGCATTGCCATTGTCATTAAGTGAATTTCCAATTCGAATCTCAGCTCCATTGATCCTCTCAGGGCAACAGTCTTGTCTGTTGGTGATAGTCACAGTGTTGATTTTATATGTCTTCAAAAGGTCAAGTCTCCACCATGGATTCAAGTTGTTGTTTGTACAGGCACAGGATCCCTGGTTGTAGTTGCTGGCATGGTTCCCATCAATGGCATTTTCGGGTTTGGCATTCCCATACGTTGAAGACTGACTCACTTGTCCAAGTCTGGCAACATTAGTCTCTGAAAAGTTGCAAATATTAGCATTAATATGATAAGAACAACTCCAAAAACCATTATGTGTTCATTAAACGTGGAACACACGAGAAGAATTGGACAAGATTTACCTGAAAGTGTACCATCAACTTCCACCTCACAAAGTGTCAGGTATTCTGTTCTCCCAGGAATAATGATGTTTATGTAGCGACCTTCCATTCCATTGCATGCAAAGGTTTGTGATGCCCCAGCAGCGATAGATGAGATTACAGCACATCTGAAAACAAATGACAAGGAAACAGATTAACAGGTAACATAAGATTAATCTAAAGTAAAAGTTTGTTTAAATGTCAATTTCATATAATCAAGGTGCTGCTCTTTATTGCCTGATGAACTTAACTCTAAAAAAAACAGAGATAGAAGTAGAAATCTATTACAATTATAATTAATGATTGCCACATATATGACGGTTATGACAAAATTTGAATCACGTATAAGATGAATAGCTCATTTACCTGGGATTCGCATTGCCATTGTCATTAAGTGAATTTCCAATGCGGATCTCAGCTCCATTGATCCTCTCAGGGCAACAGTCTTGTCTGTTGGTGATAGTTACAGTGTTGATTTTATATGTCTTCAAAAGGTCAAGTCTCCACCATGGATTCAAGTTGTTGTTTGTACAGGCACAGGATCCCTGGTTGTAGTTGCTGGCACGATTCCCATCAATGGCATTTTCGGGTTTGGCATTCCCATACGTTGAAGACTGAGCCACTTGTCCAAGTCTGGCAACATTAGTCTCTGAAAAGTTGCAAATATTAGCATTAATATGATAAGAAGTACTCCAAAAACCATTATGTGTTCATTTAACCCAGAACACACGAGAAGAATTGGACAAGATTTACCTGAAAGTGTACCATCAACTTCCACCTCACAAAGTGTCAGGTATTCTGTTCTCCCAGGAATAACGATGTTTATGTAGCGACCTTCCATTCCATTGCATGCAAAGGTTTGTGATGCCCCAGCAGCGATGGATGAGATTACAGCACACCTGAAAACAAATGACAAGGAAACAGATTAACAAGTAACATAAGATTAATCTAAAGTAAAAGTTTGTATAAATGTCAATTTCAGATAATCAAGGTGCTGCTCTTTATTGCCTAATTAACTTAACTCTAGAAAAACAGAAGTAGAAGTAGAAATCTATTACAATTTTAATTAATGATTGCCACATATATGACGGTTATGACAAAATTTGAATCAAGTATAAGATGAATAGCTCATTTACCTGGGATTCGCATTGCCATTGTCATTAAGTGAATTTCCAATGCGGATCTCAGCTCCATTGATCCTCTCAGGGCAACAGTCTTGTCTGTTGGTGATAGTCACAGTGTTGATTTTATATGTTTTCAAAAGGTCAAGTCTCCACCATGGATTCAAGTTGTTGTTTGTACAGGCACAGGATCCCTGGTTGTAGTTGCTGGCACGATTCCCATCAATGGCATTTTCGGGTTTGGCATTCCCATACGTTGAAGATTGAGCCACTTGTCCAAGTCTGGCAACATTTTCACCTTGATATTTAAAAGATAGAAAGATGCACAGAATTACCAAATGTAATTAACAGTGGTGTAAGTCATTTCACCAAAATATCTACAGTCAGCTTCTTTAATTGAATTTTTCTTATAATCTTTTTGAAAACACTTTTTCACTGATCTAATTAAAATATATAATTAAATATGAATTCTTCAAATCAGTTATTTACTTTTACTATCTTTTCGTTTGTTAAATTAACCAAGTCCTAGAATTGTAATGAATTCACGTTTACTTATTATATTTCTTAGATACATTTTTTAATCTCACCCAAATTTCCACTCAGCTTTCCTAGAATAGACAACAAGACAAATATTCCAGCCGTAGTCAACATCCTTTAGAGAAAAGAAAACATTATTTCAGGTAAAGTTTATCATATTTAATCTAGAGTAGAGGATTTGACAGATGTACAATATTTTTTTAATGGTTTGCAATTTGAAATTTCTTTTAGAGTAATTTTTTAAATACAATTGTCAATTTTTAAATTATAACAGTAATTAAGCCTTGATAAGGTAGAATATTTCCAAAAATATATTAGTTTGACAATTGAAGGTTATTAATGATATTACTGTCACGTTTAAGTTAAGTACTTTTTTTGTTTTTTTTCCCTTTGGTTTTTTTTTCTTTTTTCTTTTTTTTTCTTTTTTTTGTTTCTGGTAATATATATCTATATATATCTATATAGATATATTTTACAAAATACATGGAAAAACTCATATCATCCTATTCTACCAAGGAATTACCTTTAGTTGTAGGTAGGAGTCTCATAGTAGGTTCAATCTGCATTTTCACAAACTGAGCCATTATTATATATGTTTACACAGTGATCATGTGACTGACAGTTGTTTAAAGAATGAAAATTTATGTTCAAATAATAAATGTTATTCCTGTAACTTTGCTTAATTTCATATACACCCTTGTCAAATACCAGGTGACTCCCTTTTTCATAACAGTGCTGTGCATACAACAGAACATTTTGTCACGGACCCAACCAGACAACCTCACTTACTGTATTTCTCTATTCTGAAAACATCATGGGATGTCATGTAATAATTCAGAATTTCCTAGTTGTTGCCATAACTATTTGCCTATAAACTAGTTTAAAAGATATTGATTAAATGTTTTGAACACTTACACAATTTTTGGAGAAGATTTAAGGGAAAAAATTCCCAACAAGAATAAAATTTGTGCAAAACTGATTTTTGTCTCGGTTTTTAATTTTCTTGTTCTTTACCAGTACTACATTAAATATATATATAATATAAAATACATGAAAAACTGGAAACATATTCTACCAAGGACTTACCTTAAAGCATAGGTATGTGTCTCAAAGTAGGTTCGATCTGCATTTTCATATACTCACCCATTGTTATATATGCTTACTGTGATCATGACTATGAGTTGTTTAAAGAATGAAAAATCATGTTCAAATAATAAATGTTGTTCTTGTAACTTTGCTTAGTTTCATACAAATCCATGTCAAATACCAGGTGTCTGACTCCCTTGAAGGTGACTGTCACTCCACATACATGTTGTTCATTAACGTAACTACAGATTTGCATTATTTCTTTGTCCACAATCTTATTTTCCCATTACATGACATATTTTCTGTCTGCCTTTATGCATTAATTTCTTCTGCAGCTCCTTTGGCTTTTAGCTACAAACTACATCCTAACTGCAAAAGAAACAGACATAGTTCAGGTCTGCCATTGCAAATATGCTATTTATCGTGATGCTATTAGCTGGCAGCCTGATTGTACTATTGTACCATTCTGTCAGGCTGCCATATCTGATGACATGCTTTGTATTAGCATGGTGTCTGTGCAGATGTTTGCAAAGAGCTGGAGTTCTCCTAGAAGTACAGTGGGGCAAAAAAGTATTTAGTCAGCCACCGATTGTGCAAGTTCCCCCACCTAAAATGATGACAGAGGTCAGTAATTTGCACCAGAGGTACACTTCAACTGTGAGAGACAGAATGTGAAAAAAAAATCCATGAATCCACATGGTAGGATTTGTAAAGAATTTATTCGTAAATCAGGGTGGAAAATAAGTATTTGGTCAATAACAAAAATACAACTCAATACTTTGTAACATAACCTTTGTTGGCAATAACAGAGGTCAAACGTTTACTATAGGTCTTTACCAGGTTTGCACACACAGTAGCTGGTATTTTGGTATTCCTCCATGCAGATCTTCTCGAGAGCAGTGATGTTTTGGGGCTGTCGCCGAGCAACACGGACTTTCAACTCCCGCCACAGATTTTCTATGGGGTTGAGGTCTGGAGACTGGCTAGGCCACTCCAGGACTTTCAAATGCTTCTTACGGAGCCACTCCTTTGTTGCCCGGGCGGTGTGTTTTGGATCATTGTCATGTTGGAAGACCCAGCCTCCTTTCATCTTCAAAGTTCTCACTGATGGAAGGAGGTTTTGGCTCAAAATCTTACGATACATGGCCCCATTCATTCTGTCCTTAACACGGATCAGTCGTCCTGTCCCCTTGGCAGAAAAACAGCCCCATAGCATGATGTTTCCACCCCCATGCTTCACAGTAGGTATGGTGTTCTTGGGATGCAACTCAGTATTCTTCTTCCTCCAAACACGACGAGTTGAGTTTATACCAAAAAGTTCTACTTTGGTTTCATCTGACCACATGACATTCTCCCAATCCTCTGCTGTATCATCCATGTGCTCTCTGGCAAACTTCAGACGGGCCTGGACATGCACTGGCTTCAGCAGCGGAACACGTCTGGCACTGCGGGATTTGATTCCCTGCCGTTGTAGTGTGTTACTGATGGTGACCTTTGTTACTTTGGTCCCAGCTCTCTGCAGGTCATTCACCAGGTCCCCCCGTGTGGTTCTGGGATCTTTGCTCACCGTTCTCATGATCATTTTGACCCCACGGGATGAGATCTTGCGAGGAGCCCCAGATCGAGGGAGATTATCAGTGGTCTTGTATGTCTTCCATTTTCTGATGATTGCTCCCACAGTTGATTTTTTCACACCAAGCTGCTTGCCTATTGTAGATTCCCTCTTCCCAGTCTGGTGCAGGTCTACAATACTTTTCCTGGTGTCCTTCGAAAGCTCTTTGGTCTTGGCCATGGCGGAGTTTGGAGTCTGACTGTTTGAGGCTGTGGACAGGTGTCTTTTATACAGATGATGAGTTCAAACAGGTGCCATTCATACAGGTAACGAGTGGGGGACAGAAAAGCTTCTTACAGAAGACGTTACAGGTCTGTGAGAGCCAGAGATTTTCCTTGTTTGAGGTGACCAAATACTTATTTTCCACCCTGATTTACGAATAAATTCTTTACAAATCCTACCATGTGAATTCATGGATTTTTTTTTTCACATTCTGTCTCTCACAGTTGAAGTGTACCTTTGGTGCAAATTACTGACCTCTGTCATCATTTTAAGTGGGGGAACTTGCACAATCGGTGGCTGACTAAATACTTTTTTGCCCCACTGTATAATAATCACTCCAGTGATGTTGCAGCTCTGAAATATGGCCAAACTGGTGGCAAGTGGCATCTTGGCAGCTGCACGCTTGACTTTTCTCAGTTCATGGGCAGTTATTTTGCACCTTGGTTTTTCCACACGCTTCTTGCGACCCTGTTGACTATTTTGAATGAAACGCTTGATTGGTCGATGATCACGCTTCAGAAGCTTTGCAATTTTGAGACTGCTGCATCCCTCTGCAAGATATCTCACTATTTTTGACTTTTCTGAGCCTGTCAAGTCCTTCTTTTGACCCATTTTGCCAAAGGAAAGGACGTTGCCTAATAATTATGCACACCTGATATAGGGTGTTGATGTCATTAGACCACACCCCTTCTCATTACAGAGATGCACATCACCTAATATGCTTAATTGGTAGTAGGCTTTCGAGCCTATACAGCTTGGAGTAAGACAACATGCATGAAGAGGTTGATGTGGACAAAATACTCATTTGCCTAATAATTCTGCACTCCCTGTATAGTGTAAAGCGCTTTGGGGTCCTTAGGACCAAGCAAAGAGCTATACAAATACAGACCATTTACCATTTATTTTCCTATGCTGAGGTTTGTTGAGAAACGTTTGATGACCATCCTGCTGAAATAATAATTGTTTGGGATTTTTTTGTAAGTTTGCTTACTGTTATACACAGTCTTGTCAAATGTCAATATATCCAATTGAAGGATATGTTAAAGAGATGTATCTGTTTCATATTTACATTTTTATATAAACCATTCATCAACGTCATCATCATCATCATCAAAAACAGCAGCAAGAATTCTACAATAATAATCCATGAACTGAGCAGACTAGTAACTGGACTTTAGGGATAAGAATATTGTCCCATTCCTATCTGATAAAGAATTCTAGCTGCTCAATAGTCCTGTGTCTTCTTTGCCATATCTTTTATTTCACGATGTGCCCAGGCAGTCTGCAGGCAGGCCGTTGCTGTTGTAATGCCATATGCAGTTTACCATTGTCTTGCTGAAAAATACCATAAGAGATATGCTTTACTGAAAAAGATATACTTTGGATAGGTACATTTGTTGCTCTAAAAACTTTATACACCTTACATCATAGATAGTGCCTTTCCAGATGTGTAAGCTGTCAGTTTAAGGCACTAATGTTCCACCATACCATCAGAGATGCTGACTTCGTAACGAATGCTGATAACAAGCTGGATGGTGCATCTCCTCTCTGAATGGACCCTCTCCTCTTTAGTCTGGATACCAAATCCATGTTTCCAAAAACAAAATTCAATTTGTTTGACCACAGAACAGTTTTACAATTTGCCTCAGTCCATTTTAAATAAGCTATGACCCAGAGAAGAGGAGGTTTCTCGACCATGTTCACATATGACTTCTTTGCATAACATGCTTTACCACATTTATAGATGGCACAGCCAACTGTGTTCATAGACAGTGATTTCAGGAATTGTTTCTTAGCCCACTGCATGCCATGTATTTAAAAAGGCATGACAGAATCATGCCTTAAATACATTTTCACCTTAGCGCCTGAAACTCATGGGCATCCAGTATTGATGTCCTTGTGCACAGAGATTTCTCCAGATTCTCTGAATCTTTTAATAATATTATGTACTCCAGATAATGAGATATTCAAAGACTTCTCAATTTTGAGGAGCATTATTCTGAAATTTGTAGAATTTTTTTTTTAGACTTTTCACTGCTGCAATATTCAAAATAAGGTAATATTTTTAATGAAATAGTAAAGTTTCAGTTTAAACATTTGATATGTTTCTATGTTCTATAGTAAATAGAAAGGGTTTTATGAGATTATTTTATTTATTTACATTTTACAGCGTCTCCCAGTGTTTTTGAAAGATGGATTTGCTTTCACAGTTGAAGATGGTATGTAAAATTGCTGACAATTGTTTGGTTTGGTTGTAAATATTATTACACATGATTTATTTTTCCTCATAATAAAAACAAACAAACAAAAAATTTGATTCTGACTCTATTTGATAGATTGTGAAAAAGGTTAGACGAATCTTCAATTGAATGACAGGAACATGGTGCTTCCTTTGGAGTTTATGCCATGACACTTCAGACCAATTTCATTACAGATATGTTACACACAGTATAGTCGATTGATCAAGACACCAAATTTTTCAATGTACAATGTTAATGTAGTGAAGAGGCATATTCTCAAAAAAAAGAAGAAAAAAAAGTACCAAGAAGAAAACTAAATATCTGAAATTAAAGCATAAGTCTCCCTATTTGGAGAGTTGTATAACTAAGTGTCATGTTGACTGAGCGTCCCACAAGAAATATCTGAAATTATTATTTGTTTAAGAAGTTTTTGTTTTGTTTGTTTTTTTTTTACTGTTATTGTTGTAGTAGGTATGAAAGTACAAAATGCAAAATAATTAATTTGATTAGATGACTCCACAAGGACAATTAACAGAACTGTATCACGAGTGTGCAGATGAGAATTCCAGCAAAGCAGACTCAGTTTTCAAAAAGAAACAATTTGCATAAAAATAGCTTCATATATTTGTTAAACCTGAGAAGATACCATATATTCGATAGAAGCAAGCAAGAAAGGAAGAAAGATGACGAGGAATGTTCAGAGGGAATATCAATGAAAGAACCAACTCTCCAGGGAAGCACTCTGCTCAATTGCTTGCTCTCAGGTCCTCCATAATGACATCTCTAGCTCCAGATTGCCTCCCCCGCTCAAGTACTTGTTTCACTCTATTGTCCCAGAGAGATGTTCCTATCATGGGGTGTTGAACATGTGGAGGTGGAGTGATGTAGTCAGACAATCAAATGATAGGATTTTCTCTTCCAATCATTTTGTCTTTTTTCTCTCCCTGGCTTTGAATGCGCCAAAGAGAAGACAAAGCATTGCTAGCTGAAACTGCCCTTATGCCCTTTGACTTTGGGTCCAAAAAGATCACTTATATTTTCAAATGATCTGTTTTTATGGTCTTTCTCCTTTCCAAATATAAGATATATATTATTTCATTTCACACAGGATTTCAAAACTGAAATCAAATTTAAGAAGAAGAGGAGGAAAAAAATTATTGCAAACATTATTTTGTTTTAGAATTGTCTGGTCCTTTTTAATAGCAGTTCTTTAGGACAGAATTAGAGTTTAAATTTTGACACGTCATTAGTGTTTACACTTCAAGTTTAAAATATGAAAAATGATGATTTGACAAACAGTCTATAATGAGCCTAAAAAGACAGGAATCCTAGAGGCAGTGACCGTTGTTTGCTTTCTGTAGAAGTACCACCCACATTTAGATAAGGTTAAGTGGGATTAAAAGACTGTGTCACCAATGACTGACATGTGATAAGTAACAAAGGGACGGCATAGTTTCAGTAGAATGCACAAATCTCTTTGTCATTTGTGTTGAAGAGCAGACATCAGTGGGTGTGCCCTACACTCTTACTGTGCATCCAAGTAGTCGCCATAGGCTTTACCACTGCAGCCACAATGTTTACTTTAAGGGACAGAGTCATATACATAACACTTTTTATGGTTTCACCAACATTTTGGCTTGGTTTGCAATTGTTTGTGGACATATCCATATGCTCTAATTATTTCTTCTTATCCACCGGGACATTTGTTGTCATGCAAAAAATGACATAAATAGCATTGAAAAATATATTTTCATTTTTTTAAAGCTATTTAAGATGCTAACACAACGCAATATCTTATTACAGTATAAAACCACATTATATATTGTCATAAAATAAGGCAATATATAATGAATCAGTATTGCATAGTACAAAAATATGTGCACAAGTTTTCTCAGTATCCCTATTTTAAGTAAATATAGTGTTTACTTTGCGTTAAATATTTATTTGTGGTCTTCAATAGAATGCTCAACAAATATATTTTTGAATGTTACATGTGAGAATATTCTTTTTTAACTGTTTGTTGATGTTATTTCTTTTTTCTACTTGGAAGGTAGGGTAGCTTTAATAATAAGAATATAGGCCAGGCATATAAATAGACATCGCTTCCGCCTGAGCCTGTTCAGGCATTATTTGTAATATAGATATAACTCTTTCATTAATTGTTTTGCAAAGTCTGTGTAATATGTAATTAACTGCTTAAAACATTAAAAGTCCAGCTAAGTAGATTCTTTGTTAATCCAATAAGCATCGCATATTTCTGTGTAATTCGAGTAGATTTCTGGTGTGCATTATTTACCAATAATTAACAGAAAAAATACCTTCCTTTTCTAATGTCACTTTATACACTGGAGCAGCAGTTTCACCCTAAAGGTAAAAAAAAAGATGCAAAAATGAAAATGAAACAAATTTGTTAACTTTTTTAAATTCAACACATTTATAGTAAGTCATATCAACTTTTGCTTATTAGCTACCAAGATCCTGTAAAATGCACACTGTTTAAAAACAGTTTTGTCTTAAGTTTTATCTTGTAATCATTAAAAAACATGATCATACCCAAGGCTTTGTACACCCTTTTTCTAAATAGTGTTGTGCAAACTACAGTTGACTTTTTGTCATGGTCCAGTACATTCCTAAATGATCGCTGAGCTTATTATATTTACTCTCTTCTAAAAAAATGTGAAGACTCTGTCTGTGCTTTCATAAAGATGTTAAGGTGTGTCTTTATGAAAGCACCATTGTAAATTGCAGTCTAGCAGCCAAGAGATAATATGTCTAAGTTCCGAGGTTGACGTGCACAAACAATTACTTTAAACCATATTGCTGTACAGACTTACAAATGAACATAAAAGTGCACTAAATGCAAACCAAGGATCAGTATATTCCAAAACAAAAAACAAATGAACAAAAAAAAAAAAAAAAAAAATATATATATATATATATATATATATATATGAATTAAGCTGTCTCATAATCCCTATTCCTTTTTGTATGAATCTTTCTACATGCTGTATATTTTCCTACACTCATCTTGTCTCACTCCCCTTACATACACTGTCTGTGTCACTCTTTTCTAGCTCCCTTCTCAATTGCTCTCTTCTAGCTCCTTAATCCTCGTACTTCTATAGTGCACTGTTTGTCGCCACAACCTGCACCCCCCTTGGTGTCTACACCCTTCCTGCTTTTTCCTCAGCTCTGAGCAGGGTCAAGTGCAGACTTTTGTCTCAAAACATGTGGAGGGAATTAATTGGTTTCAGTGTTTGGCTCTCTCCAGCTGGCTGCTTCTACAAGGCTGTCACCTGGCTCCACTCCTATTTCTTTTGCATCACTTCTCCTTTTCACATATTCTCACTCCTCCTTATGTTCATTTTTTTATTCTTCTACTTTTCTTTCTCTTTCCTCATCTTTGCGCGCTCGTGGTGTCAGGGCCCCCCTTGTAAGATCAAGGCCTCTCTTGCACCTGAAGGACCCTTACATTGTGTCTAATAAGAAAGGATAATGTGTAGTGCTAGTTGATAGACATATATCATAGAAAATTGTGAGAGCTCTGTGAATTATCTTGTGTCCCTTCATTCTCATATCTTTACCCATCACTCACAATAACATGAATTGATCCTCCAGTTGTCCTTACACCATTTAAGCACACATTCTTACTTTCACACCCCAAAATCAGAATAAAGAATAATTAATCTCCCCTGTCCAACTTTTCTTTTTACACCAACTACCAGACCCCATTCACCCTGTCACCCAAGACATACACCCCATTCTAAGAAAAACAGATGAGTCAGACTGCATATTAATTGGATTTAAAGGCACAACCACGTGCCTGGCGTTCTCCTTGTTTCCATGACAACTGAATCAGGATCCAGAAAGATTTCAGGGCCAAATGGAGTTTTGTGGGTGGGCGTCACCCCAACAGAGGATAAGCATAATTACAGTGAGTCACATAGACAGCCAGAGAATAGTGAAGTCTGTAAGCAAGTGCCCCAGCCATACAATAATAATCTGTTTTATTTTTTGTATGAAATTTGATGATCTGTAGTCTAAGATTATCTATTTAATTATCTATCTATCTGTCTAAATATATTTGCATTTACTTTTGCTTCCAAGCCTTTTTTATGTTTCAGAAGAATAATCATGCTGCTGAGTCACTTATCTACATGAAAGTGCTTGAGCTCTGCTTTTATCGTCAATGTTGGTTTAGAAGAGAAAAAAAATAGAAACTCTTTTCACTTTAGATAGTATTTAAACAAGTATGTGTACACATCCTGTGTGTTTTGAGGGGTTTTTTTTTTTAGATGTTAGATAAAGCATACAATGCTTTATCTAACATCTCAATATTATATGCAGTGTCAGGAATAATGGCCCCACCCATTTTTTTGTCCCAAGGATATGAAGCAGCAGGGAGGCAGACTTTCTGCAAACACACACACACACACACAGAGACAGAGAGAGAGTAAGGTAGCTCAATGTTTTATGCATGAATTTGGTTTAATTACAGTGATCCTATTTGCATAACCTTTCCTAGTTTGATCAGATATGCTCATCTATATTGCAGCCCTCTGACACTGACTGTTGATAGGTTAATTCTTGTGCATATGTATTTGCGATTGTGATGCGTGCGATTATCTATATAAAATGTTCAAATATATTATCCCATCTTACTATGCACAAATGGTAACATTTCCTCGCTCCTAAATGCCACACTGATAGTGGAAAATATTTCCACTACTTTTTGGGGTGCAATCTATTTTTAAAGTAGTTAATTCAAAGGAAATTGGGGGAATATTTAGGACGAAATGTAAGAAAAAGAACTTGCTGATTTCCTCTTGGGCATTCTCTCAAGGGAATTGTATATCCCTGCATGAGACTACAAACATCTTCAGAAGTTTATTTTAATTGCTCAGAAGTGCCTTTTACACAATTGGATCAAAGACTCCCCACCAGGTGTTACCCTGTGTTGCAAAGAGATTTAAAGCTGATTTGACCCGTTTCTGAATTCTTGACCACCTTCTCTAGATTTTCTGGAGAAGAAAACTAGCAGACCCAAAAAACTTACTTGCATTTTTCTAAAGGCTCCTTTCACAACCTTATTCATGGAAAGATTGCTGGTTACCCTAAACAAATATACACAAATATATAGACAGTAACATAGTTATTTGAAGAACAACAAAGTTTTTCTAATTTTGCCTATGAACATCACCACAGTAAAGTGGTGTTCAAACAATTGAGATGTGATCAAACTGCTGACTTTCAAGGGTTTAACCAAAATGTTGAATTGACTTCAGGAATTAGTGCTTCAGAAAATGAGCAACTAGGTATAAAACTTGGGGGTATGGTGTTGTTCTGTCACTTGTTATCTCAGTTATGAAGATCGAAAAATGTGTTACTCTAGACACAAACTGATTTTATATCTATTGTGTAATCTGAAATCTCAGACTAAATCTCTGACTAATCTATTCAAATCTCCCTCCATCCATCCATTCGCTTCCGCTTATCCTTTTCAGGGTCGCGGGGGGCGCTGGAGCCTATCCCAGCTGTCATAGGGCGAGAGGCAGGGTACACCCTGGACAGGTCGCCAGTCTGTCGCAGGGCCAACACACAGGGACAGACAACCATTCGCACTCACGTTCACTCGCACATTCAGACCTAGTGGAAATTTGGATTATCCAATTAACCTATCCCCACTATTCAAATCTATCTATTCAAAACTGTTAACTTTGTCGTAAAGAGGGAAAGAGATTGGACCCAAAATGCAGACTCGGGCAGGCAGAACTTAACTGGAAGGAATGAATACAACTGGGAAAAACTAGGAAGTAAACTCACAAACAGAATACACAGCCAAGAATGAGGAACAACACCAAACCAGATGGATTCAGGGCAGAGAGGAAACACCTGGGGTACACGGCTGAACACAATCAACTGAAGAGACAGGGGAAGCACAGCGAACCGAACAAGTGACTGTCAAGGTAAAACACGAAGTATACAAAATGCAAGACAACAGAAACCTACAGAATAGATAAGAAAACTAAAACAGCCAAAGAACATAAACAGCGGGATGAGAGAGCACACAGAGAATTAAATGGAGAAACAGACAACTAGGCAACATGAAGACAAGTGTTCCTGTGTGTGCTCTTCACAGGAAGGCACCCATAGGAGGTGATGCTGGGGAGGACACACAGTGGCAAGAACCAGACAAAAAGGACACAGAGAGAAGACCAGGGCATGAAAAGGGACCTAATAACAAACCAGACAACCCAAACTGGACTAAACTTAAAAATGCTCTTCTTGCAGCATTTTTCTGTTTGCTGGTGTGTTTTTAAGGTACAGTCAATTTGACATCTCAGTTTTTCTACCTTGTTTTGAAGTAGATTCAGTGTATTGCAAGTATTGTTGGGTGTAAAAGATACTTTCGTTTCAGGGACCTTTTACATGATCAGGACTGACTAGGTTGGATCTCTGGTCTTTGACCCTAATTCAAAAGTAACTTTGATTGAGAACCACTGATCTGTTCAATCCTCAAACTTTTCTCAATGAGTACCACCTCATAAAATATATGGCTCTTGAAGTGCCACCCTTATGACCGACATTAAAGTACAGCAGTATAGGCCTATTTAACACCACATACAGTTTACACGAGACAATTTTATTTCTTATATGAATGTTATTTATCTTACCTGTCATAAACAAGATGTGATAATAATAACAACTGTACTGCATTAAAACATTCACAACAGTTGGGATATCCAATCTTTAAGTGATGACCTGATGAAACCTGCTTCTGGGTCCAAACTACTCCTGTTGTATTTTTAACATGTTTTAATGCTTTATATTTTGTTGTATTTACTCAGAACAAGCCCCTAAAAAAGTCAGTGATCCCTGTTGGCTTCTCTCGGTTTTTATCATCACTATACATTTTAAAGCTCAGTTTTTAAAACCTTACAATGTAACTACAGCCATGAAGCAGTATATTAATGACTGCAGTTGTTCTCCTGACTGAAGTTTGGTCCGTTAACAGCATCTTGCCATGCAGTTACATTTGTTCATCTTCCAGCTTCAGTGTTTATATTATGCTAACCATAGCTGTGTAGCTAGCCACCACACAGCACATCATTACAGATCAGCTCGCCCAACTTCAGTAACCCTACAAATGTCACTGCTGTTTAGTTTTCTGTCTTCATTTATGTTGGAAGTGATAGCAGAGCTGTACGTTTAAATTTTTGCTGTGGCGGTTAAGCTGTAGGATTTTTGGCTTCATGACCCTCCTTCATGGTTCGTGCACGTCGAAACTCAGTTTGCCCTTCGTGGCGTTTCAGCTGACAACACGAAATACCATCATGTGGTGGCCTTGCTGGATACACTTTCCACCCGGCATGTGATGACCCTCCTCCAGGACCCTCCCACCCAAGGGAAATACACCGCTCTCAAGGTGCTGCTGCTGTCGCGCTACTCCCTCTCTGAAACAGAATGGCCAAGAAATTCCTCTCCCTCTCGGGCCTGGGTGATGGTACTGCACTCGAGCTCATGGAGAGCATGCTGTCCTTGCTAGGAACGGATGACGGCAGATTCCTCTTCACTCACGTCTTCTTCCAACAGTTGCTGGTACGAGCTGGCGTCGCCAACTCCCCACTGCTGGCCGCGAAGGATTACCACTCACTTGCAGAAGAAGCGGATTGCATTCTCCTGGCTACCAGGAGCTTCGCCATCCAGGGGATAGTTCCCTATTCACCGCCTCCCGCACCCCTACCAATCCTCCCTGGGGCCTCCAACTCATCAATGGTGGCTGGGATGGTGGCACGACGGAAAAGGGCCGTGTTTTTACCATCAGCGTGACAGCGCTGTGCCGCCTTTGCAGGGAAACAAGCCCACTAGCACTTCGTAGTGGCAGCGACCGCTGGCGATAAGGAAAGGCTACTCTTTTTAAAGGACTCACACTTGGGGACACGTTTTCTGGTTTTTTCTGGTATTTAAAAAAATTGGAGCTTTCCCGCGTGCCACTAGTGGTACACGTACCACACTTCGAGAAAGACTGGAATAGATATATGGATGGGCAGATTGGTGGACTGAAAAATGAATTGGCAGATATGTGGATGGGTGGATGTGCTTTTAGACGTGGCTTTCCATCTGCATTCCTGTCAAGTGTGCGTAAATAAAGACACAGCCTTTATTTTTGTATGCCTATGTGTCCAATATGGTATTTTCTTATCATAGAGGGGAAGAATTGATTACTGCTTGGACCATTTGTTACTTCAACAATATAGTACCTGTATATGAGATATATATAACATGACAATCCGCAAAGAATGGGAGACATCCCTGAATTTTGTCACAGGCTTGATGAATGTAAAGTATTTAGGTAGAAAGGTGGCATTTTAGGAATAAGGTAACTGTAAAAACCTGTGGTAAGACTGACATCCTTATCCCCTTTTACATGTATTATTATAAAATGGATATCGGTATGTCACCCTTATACATGCTTTAAAAATATGCCAAAAAATTTTTATGTGTGTGTGATTTTTGTAATTTAAGATACCATTACAAATAGAAAGCAATACCACCATAATGACTACATGTCAAATAACAATCTTCACTGTCCCTTGAGCATTCTAACCATATAAACCACAGATGGTGTAATTACTTTTGCTTAGCTTACTTATTAAACTTAATTTGTGCTAAATTACTGTTTTGTTTAATAAACAGGGATGTTCATTGCATTTAAATAAGTGACATTTTAACACTATTAATTTCTATAGCAATCAGTACATTTTATGTTATGTCCATTATCATTTATCATTTAATACATTTTATGTGCCATTTATACATTTAAAAGTGGTTATTCATTTTGATAGTTTGATTCCTGTAAATCCATTTTGTTTTTGTCTTTACTCTTTTTCTACTTAGGTTTTTTCTGAGGTTTAAGCTGTAAATAGCAAGAACCATAGAGGGAAAAACTGAGAATGAGTCATTAATTATGGGACAATGGTTTGGTGAGGGGCCATTGAGTGCAATCTATGAATTAGGAGCTGGCCAGCAGTTCCATTTGCATAATACTGGGGGACTAAATTGCAATTCTAGCGATCTATTGAGAAACACTTGTGGGGCAAAGCTAATGCATCCAAGTCAAAGGAAGTTAAGCCCACATTTATAATAAATTATCCCTCATCTATGCAATCACTTGAAGAAATGATTGCTCTCTTTTATCTCATTAGCATTTCCTCTCTATTTCTCCCCTGTGCCTTTCTCTTAGTTCCTTTTTCCCCACTTCTTTACTGCATTCCTTCTCTGTGCCTATTCACATTTGTATTTGACTCAAATGCATACCGTTAGCAAAGTACGCTCCAGTGTTTACTTCCACCATTCCTGAGGTCACTGCTCCTCTCTGCCATTTAGGTGAGTCTCTGTCCCTGTGCATTTAGTGAGGCAATGACAGGAGATGCATGGTAATAACATCAATTACTCTGAGCTTTTTCTTAGAACATTCCGCTGATGTAAAAGCAACATAAATGTTTATATAAATTAGGGGCTTTTAGAGGTTCCAGGTTTTTGTATTAATCCTGCAGAGGGGGAAAAATTCCACAGGGCAAAAGATCAAAAACGTATATGTTACGATTAATTTTAGCTTAAAACTTATGCATCTTAGATATTGTTGCTAAACACATTACCTTGTCCAAAAAAATGTGCAAATTTGAAAACAATCAAATTAAGAAAAAGCTAGCTAACCTTTTCTAACTTCATTAGAGAAGGTTAGAGAAATGTTTTATATGTACAACAAGAAAATTATGGGATTCAAAAACTGTCACAGTTTGCAACCATGTTCGGTAACTGATGAGGACCCAGGAACAGACACAGGCGAGGAGACGGTATTGAACTTGAAACAAATGGTGAGCTGTTATTATGGCTAATAGACGGAGACAAAAACAAAGCAGCAAGGACAGTGGCGAAATTAAACTAGAACCTAAACTGGGAAAACTGGAAAAACTGAACACTAAGAAAACTGTGACTCAACTGTGATAACTAGGAAGACAAGGACTAAGAACACTTTGCTATGAATACTATGAACACACTATGAACATGGCAGACTAAATACACACAGGAGGTGATCAGGGGAAGTGGAAGCACATGAGGAAACAGCTGACCCAAATGAACATCATGACTTTCAAAACAAAACAGAAAACATAACGAGACGCCGACATGACACAAGCTTGACAAAATGAAACGCGCAAACATGAAACATGACAGGTTTAGACACACGAACCAACAAGAGAGACTTAAACACAGGGGGTGATAACACAAAGGGATCTAATAAACAAAAAACTACAACTGCAGCCTAGCCCATATGGAAAAGATATGTATAAATCTTATAAGGTTTGTATCTGTCTTGTGTGAAACTTGTATGAAAAGCATACAAGAGTGAAAACGGATATAAGATCCCTTATATCTATATAAATGAAAGTTGTATGTTTTGGATACTTACTAAAACAATATATGAAAGTAATGAGAAAGTGGCCACTTTCATGAGTAAATCATATAAGCCTTATATGATTCACTATATGAAGTAGGCCACATCTTATGCAATTTTTTTTCTTTTTCTTTTCCATATGGGAGGAGCTTAACATGACAAGATGAACTTAAAAATAAACTATATAAAAATACAAGGAAACTCAAAACACTGGGTCACACGACCCAGGACGATGACAAAAAAACCCACAGTACAACCTAACTTTTAAAATCACTACAAGAACATGTTTTGTCTTAATTTATCACACCGAGTAAATGGGTTCAGTTTGTATTGACTTTGAATCTTTAAATAAGATCTTCTAATAGCTAGATGAATATCAGGTATTAAAAGAAAGCATTTAATACATGGCCAATTAAATTGCAAATGCCATATAACCAAAGCATCCTTAAATCAGTTTAGTGCAAGAAAAATCCAGTATGAGATTGTGTATCTTTAGTTGAGACATCTGGAATCCTGTCAGTGTAGCTGTAATTAAAGGTTACGGCAGCCAAGGCCAACCAGCAGGGGTCTGCCTCCCTCAACCCATGATGCATATCTAACCAACCATTCATCCTCCACTGTCCCTCTGCATTGCCCCTAATCTAGTTTGATGTTTACTAGGAAGCAATGTGGACATGGGGCTTTCCTTAGGAAACTATGTGCCAGCAATAGTCCAATCAAATGGCAGGGCATTATAGTTCATCTTAGTGTATATCTTAAAAAGATATTCAGATGATTTAAAGCTACCCAGCATCTTACAGATAATGTAACCTGATTATATTGAAATGGTTTGTCTTTTAGTGAATGAGGGAAACCACCTAAAACTGGATAATTAGTTGGATAGCAAAACCTGCACTATTTCACAAGAAACTACAGTGGAAGTGCTTTCATTGCCAACATTATTGTTTGTAAAAGCCTAGAGCTACTTCTGTCAATACAAGTATGAGACACAGGCAGGCAGACAGGATTAGCTAGGGCGAAGTGTGATGTGAAAGTCCAAACTATTGTGAGCAGGAGATATTTTATTTTGTATTCACATAATTAGTTATCATTGATTAATCATTTACCATTGTGGAATCTGATGACAGTATAATCTTTGCTTTATATCTATGGTAATCTGAGTAAAGAGTAATGGATGCATATTATCATCATTGTAATCAAGTCTCAAATGGTATCCATAGCATTGTATTCACCGTCCAAAGAGGAGAGACCTTGTTCTAATTCATTTGCAGGCCTACATCAGAACATGCACATACAGAGTTATGTAAACACGCACGTTCGCACACACACTTATTTACACAGGGAGGTCATGTCAGGACATTCTCTAGTTGGACACACAGGCTCACAGAACTGCACAACATGATATGTCACACACTTGTGTTCTCTAAAGTATCATCTGATGTTTGTATAAGGGGAACTTTGGACTATGGGGAGACTGTTATCATTTCCAGTAAAGATCCAACTGTGATGTCATAATGGCAATATAAGGAGTCGGGATGGTTCAGTTGACGAAGGATTGTATTGCAACTTGTCTTCCCACACTGACTGCGCAAAGTGTGTAATAAAGGTCACTATTTTTTGACACCTACACGGACTCTGCTGTTTTTCCTTCTTACCCAAACTGAACCAGACGTAACACTATCAGGGAAAGTGAGGTGTCAGGCACCAAGTGCCAAGGACCTAAAGATGCCACCACTGAATGAAACAAAACAAAACAAAATCTTTTCTTTAAACTTTGGCATTTTGCTATTTCTGCAAAGTTTGTCATACAAACAGCTTTTAATATTTTAAAGACAGGCTTGTTCATATATTCCATACTTCCTAGAAATCTTTATAAATTTTTTGTAAGGTAAGACAAAAACTGGGTGTTTATTGCAGAACTAGCAAAGCGCCAAATTAAAGAAAAGATTTTATTTTTTGTTTCGTTTTTTTTTTCCCTGCACAAAAACAATTTGACTGTGCAGCCTTCTCACACTGATTCCATATTTAATACCTGATTATGTTTCTTAGATTTTTTTTTCTAACAAAGCTTGGATTTGTTATAGGTTTTGTCTATAAGTTGAGAATAACTAGAATGGCCTATGTGTATCAGGATATATTGGACACAATGTAATGTGTCCAAAGACAGAGGATCTGCAGCTAAAATCCTGAGAATGATAGATTTCTATTTGATGTGACATTGTGATTCTAAATGCATGAATATGTCTTCACCAAAACCCACAAATCACCCTTATTGCACATGCACATATTCTGAAAACACACACACACACATACAAAAACCCAGACTACTTTATGTAATAGTTATTCGTTATCTGGATTCACACTAGCAGGAAAAAATATTGCTCCCCTGCTGAGTTGTAACAACAGTGAAAACTCTGTTGCACTTCTCCTCTTTATCTACTGTTTCTGTCTTCCTCTTCCTACATTACACTTTGTCATTCTACGCACTTTCAAAGTTTGTGTTAACATAAGCCTAAAGGTACTACTCATATTTCCTCAGTCTTATATATGTTAATGCACAAGGGCACAACAATAGTGCCAATTTAATTAATCTTTAACAACATTTATTTAAAAGTCTGACTTGATAGAAAACTGGAAAGACTGGCTAGATATGATTTTCATTTTACAACTCTTAAATTAATTATTTGCAGGGTTGTAAAAGAAACTCAGAATTTGATAGGGCCTTTGTTTGTTTGCCTGTTTGTCTAATCATGTAGTTTTGTTTACTAGACTCTTGGACTTAATGAAGAATGAAGAAAAAAAGGTGATGTGTGTGTGTATGTGTTCCTGTTTAGCTATCTTTGTGAGGACCGATATCTGCATTGTACTATACTTGTGAGAACCAACCGGTCCTCGCAAATTTGAAGGCCTTTTTGAGGCTCAAAATGTGGTTTTAGTGTCAGGGTTACAATTGGGTTATGGTTAGGTTTAGGGTAAGGGTTATTTAGGGAGTCATTTTCAATGGTTAGGGTTAGGGTAAGGGGCTAGAGAGACAATTATGTCAAAGAAGGTCCTCACTAAGATAGCTGAACGGTCTTGTGTGTGCGTGTGTGTGTGTGTGTGTGGGGGGGGGGGGGGGTGGGTACAGTGAGTATTGCAAAAGGGACAAACTGCAAATTACAGAAAAAATAAAGCCAGAAAACACACTGGAGAAGCAGTGACTACAACACAGAAATGTTTTTCAACTCTGTGTTGAGAGTGATGAATGGAGAGTTGTGTATGCCAGGTTCTCTTATTAAGGTGGCAACAAGTGCAGCTATTAGTACTCCATTTGGACCATATCCAATCATACACACATCACACCTACACACACATGCACAACGTCTGCCCTTGCAGGTGTTTGGTTTGCTAACAAGCATCATCTCATTATTCTTTTAGAGAGCCGATTAACTGCTGCAATCATAACAATAATGATCACCAATCAGCCCATAAATACCACAACACCTTAATTCAGAAGCGTGTACCTTGTCTTGACGACATTTTAATATTAAACTTTTAACTGTTCTCTTATTACCTGCCGTGCAGCTGTTTGTTTATACTAGTGAGAACCCTCCTAAACACACACACACACACACACATTGGGCGTATGTTCCAAAGTTACTTAGTGAAACATGGTTTTTACATCTCAAGATGAAAAAAGAAAAATATACTGCATAAGTGCATCAATCTGACCATGCAGGAAGTATGTGGTACCATGGGATTTACCCTTAGTTTATTTCTATGAAGCAAGTAAGTAGGCGAGAGGAAATCAATGTCTGGTGACAGCTAGTCAATCTTAGACAGTGCTTACATTCTACTCTGCTTGAAAGGGTGGATCTTCCCATATCTTCCCACATATGTTCTTTACAACAAATCCTATGGAGCTCAAGACAGAGAAATCTTCATGTATATCGGACAAAGTCGGAATAAATTGCCTGACAGCATCACTAAATAACTTTAAAACCTGCTGTACTTCCTTGCAAATTGGGTTTGAGTTGACAATGTAATGAATCCTTTGGTGGATGAGCATTTTCCTTTTCCCTTTTGAGTTCTTTTCCAGGACTTACATGTTGACAAAAAATACAATTAATAAAATAAATAATAAAACTACATGATAATAAAAATAACACAGGCTCTTTAAGACTGCAAAAAATCAAAAACATACAAAAACTAAATAGTTTTGCACTTACCTCCTGTTGACTTATTGCACTGAAAAAAGTGATATTGTCTCCTTTTAAATATAGCATATTATATTTTGGTATATCTTTTCAATTCAAATGAGTAATTCCTGTCTACATATATAATTCGAGTAACTCCAGAATACATTCCCTGCGTTTTAATCCAATTAATTTTAGTTAATTAAATGTAGCTCAAAATGCTTAAGTATGTTTTTCATAGCCTCCTGCTGGGCCATTTTGCGCATGCGTTAGGACAGGCCACCATTTTGCACGCGGACTGAAGAAGCGGACTCTTTGTGTGCTGCAAGCGGGCTCAAGTTAATCGCACAACTTCATATAAAGGTGGTCTAGCTTCGGTAAGTAAACCTTTTACGGTCGTTTTTGTTTTATTTTTTTACCTCAGTCAAAGCATGTTGACTCTTTAAGACGTGTGCACATGGAGAAAGAAGTCTAAGTAGTTGTACACCTCTGAACTTTGTCATGAATTTGACTTAAGCTAGCTATGTGCTCTATTAGCTACTGCTCTATTAAAAGAGTAATTGTATTGATGCGTTAAAATGTCATATGTTTTTAGCTTAGTTCTTGTGGCACACTTTGTACTAACAAATTATGGAACGAGGCAATTTCTCTGTAGTTAGCTGTAAAGTTCACTGTACAGTCGCCTGCAGTTTTAAGTTGAGAAATCGTCCCTCCCGCCACAACATTGGCATTAAGGAATAGTCGGGCGGGGGAGGGGGCTTCTGAACGCACCTGCACAGTCAGGGGTGCAGTAGGAAATAAGTAGGATTGGTGTTGCACAACGTCTTTTGTGCAGAAAAAAATAATGGTTGTAAACTGTGGAGGAGAATAACTCAGTGGTTGCCAAAAATGTGAGATCAAAAGGCACTGAGAGTGATGTTTGTCAGAACTGAAATTAACTCAGAAAAGAAGTTGCTTCACTTGATAGAGCTGTTGAGTGCAAGACCTGTCAGCGGTCTGGTTTAGCATTTAAAGCCTCGCTACGTGCTTCCAAACCGCTGCATTTAATCTCAGAGAAAACTAACACAGAGAAGTAAAGCAAGTGTGTAAGTTCATCTCTTTATGTTTGCATAGTATTTCCATGTTGAGCTTAACAACCGATGTATGGAGCCACAGCTGGACTGGCTGTCGGAGTTTTGTATTGAGGGGGAAAGGAAGCGATTTGTTTTATACTTCAGCTAGAATGAAAAAAGACACAAAGCTGGAGTTATTCGGTGTCTTCATGCTGAACAGCTAAAACTTCTTCCCTCATTCTCCCCCCTCCCTCTCCTGTTGCTACTTCAATCATGAAACTGATCGATTATCAGGTGATCGGCTTTTCTGTCGCTAGTCTCTCTCATTTGTTAGTCACCCAGTTTGCGCTAGAAAGAGGAAAACGGCAGATAAACAACAGCAGCACGTTTAAGCTTGATAAGCTGTTGCTAGAATTTTTTAAATATTACTTCTAGTATCCGCTTATGTTTTCTGGAGCCACAGCCGTAATAGCTGCTGGTCATGATAGTTTGGATATGTGGTGAGAAGGAAACATGAAGGTGAAACCAGGAGAAGTTTTTACTGAATCATTAGAGCTGAACAGGTAATGAAGAAACAGGTTTACATTTTAGGTCACATGAATGAGTTGAAGGGAAGTTATGAACTGTTTATGAGAGAAAAATAACACCAGGATCCTTTTCTATGTAGCTGACATCTGGTAACTGTGCAGGGGCGGATCTAGCAAAGTTTTGCCAGGGGGCCAGGTAGGGCATTAACAGGGAAAGGGAGACACAAAGACATAATTTTCTTTCTTATTCTCATTTAAAATGTCTAGCTTTTAATAAATAATTATTCTAAATCTTACTACCAAAGTGGTGATCTGGTTAAATGTATAGAGATCCATTATTGTATGTAGTAAATATTAAGTCTAATATATGCCCTAGTAATAGTAGTACATATAGCACTTTTTCCTTTGGGAAGGTACGCTGTCTGCGCTGTCTGCAACTGTATTGAAGAAAAATGTTGAATCAAATTATTATAGAAAAATAATTGATTTCTGTGCATTAAAGTAGATTACGTCAATTAAGCATTATCAGGCGAAGGGTGCGGGGTGGTTTCCTAATATTTTTGCTGGGAGTTGGCAGTCCTATTAGTTAGTTTAATATTTCTATGTACTGTTTAGAATACCTGAATAAGGAGGATGGTGTAAGTTTTTTAGGTTGATCAGTATTGCTGAAGTATAAAATATTTTGGGTGCAGTGTATTTTTTGCATACAGGTATAACAGAATAGCTTTAATGTTTTGTTTTTAAAACTGAGTATGAACTTATACAAAATGCAGCAAAATATTTATAAAAACAGTTTTATTTATTATAAAATACACTATATCGGATTCATATCGGCATCGGCAGATAATCAAATTTATGATATCGGTATCGGACATAAAAAAGTGGTATCGTGCCATCTGTAGTTTGCACAGAGGCACAAGTAAGATTTGTTTTGTTACAAGGGAGTATCATGAAGTAATGCACTAATGGCTTGGAAACGGTAATTGTTTGTCTTTCTAAAGTTTTTTTTTTTTTTATTTGTCTTCCTTTTCTGGCAGATTTTCTTCCCCTTATGTGTTACTGTTTATTCAAGAAGATGGTGTTATTTTGGTAAGTACATGCAAATTCCTTACATATTTATCACAACAGTATTTGTCACAGTATTGCAGGGACAAGTTTATCTATCTCATCTTAAGGGTTCTTGTGATTATTAATATTGATATTAATTAATATCAATTAATATATATGATTAAATTTCTTTTATCCAGGACAAAAGAAAAAAAAAACTTGCGAAAGTGAAATTAAAAACAGGAATTTAGTTCTTGTGAGTTAAGAGGATGCAGAGCATAGGGTTAGATGGAGGTGGATCATTCACTGTGGTGATCCCTGAAGGAAACAGCCAAGAGAAAAAGGATCAGATTGCAAAAAAAAAATGTGGTTTGTTTGCATACATGAGTCTTTACGGTACCCACAGGACTCCTGAAGTATAAGTACTCTGAAGTTTGCAGAGCAATTTCAGAGATGTTTGGGGCTTACATGGCAAGCATGTTTTTAGTTGCACATCTAAATTTTCTCTGCTCTCTGTTGCTGATGGCAGAGTTCTGCCCCGCTGACCTCACAGGTGAGACACTCCCACCAGTGGACAAAGAGCACAGGAAAATGTGTTGCCAACCACCTGAAACAGACAAATATCTGCTTTTTAAAACCCTTTAAACCCATTAAATGGACTGATGCCATTCATTTCTTCTTTGATTAACAGTAGTAACATCCTTCATGCACTGTATACTAACCCATATGATAATCATGCTTTATGAAGTGATGGCAATTGCATTGTAGCATTTAATGAAGAAATAACAAAATAATCATACCAATGATTAAGCACCAGTCTTCTTTTTTTCTCTGTGTGTGTGTGTGTGTGTGTGTGTGTGTGTGTGTGTGTGTGTGTGTGTGTGTGTGTGTGTGTGTGTGTGTGTGTGTGTGTGTGTGTGTGTGAGATACAGGTAAATGCTGAATTCCAGTGTATTACAACACTTCAACTGGAGATGACCTTCGCGGCACAGTTAGGCAGAATTACACCTCAGTTGATGACAGTTTTCCAGAAGAAGGGCGGTGTTTCTGGGCAGAAACTTGCCCACCACTTGCAGATCATGCAAGAGGTAAATCTGAATATTGCAAATTCTATTTGGATTTCTTTTGTCTTAAGTGGCAGGTCACTGGTGAGTCCAATAAGCCGTTTTAGGTGACCAGCCAAGCAATCTAAATTTTGAAATTTCATATATAAATTTTATTTACTATGTTTGAACTGACATATGATAAAATTTACTTATTGCGAATTTCAGACATTGTTCTTTTTTCCAAATTAGTTTAATCAGCAACTCTCTTTAAACAGGCTGAAAGTGATGTTAAAGTGAAAAGGGAAGCAGTTCTCAGGGCACTTTGCCTCTACCTTGGTGAAGAGGACGGAAGCCTTATTCGGGAGTTCTTTGTAAGTCATTTAAGTCATTGTAAGCAAGTCATCTATACACACACTTTTTAGATAGATATCTGTGTGTGTGTGTATTACACACACACACACACACACACACAAACGACTAGATTGGAATTTAATTGTAGAGTTAATTGTTTTTTCTTTTACCTTTTTATTAAATGTTTAGGACATTGAAGGAGATGATATCCAGAGAGACCTGAAGAAGCACACCATGGGCATTTATGTCATCAACAGGGAGGATGGACAAAATGGACATTATGATGACATTGGAATATTTGTTGAAGGGGAGATAGTCATGGACAACATTGGATCTCTGGCGCAAGCTTGTGCATTGATGCTTGGAGTAATCTATGCACTAAACCTAGCCTTCCCCAAGGAATTGAAGGACTATTATGAATTCATTTAGAAAGTGTTGATGGGATTCGATGGTGAAAAGCTCTCCCCCAAAGTCTTTGGGCTGAAGAACAAAATTGCTACTGGATAGGAAGATTTCTAAAATAACACATCAAGAGAATGCTGTTATGTAAATTACCAATGACTGGTGCTCTTGTGAATAGGAGTGAAACTCTTGTACAACCATCATTTGTTCTGTGTTATGTTTCGATTGAACATTTTAACTTTCAATAATGAATGTTTCACGTGTGGTACATTTGAGTAGCTTGAAGAGCAACTTTGTAATTATTCAGTTATAGCTGCTGCCCTGCGTATAATCAGTGTTAACTCAACCGGATAAAAAAAACAAAAAAAACCATTCATGATTACCACACTGCAGCACACTGGTAACACTTTAAAGACTATTAATTGTTTTGAAGCGAGTATGTTAGGTCAGAAAATATGTAAAACATTCAGAATCTTCAAGGAAGGACTAGAATGGAAAGACAGTGGTCAATAAGCAGTAAGGAAAACACAAGTTTAATTTTAAGTCTAATTACCTTATTAAAATACGATTTCTAAATATGGATCGCAGAACAGCAAGTCTGAAACTGGTTAGTTTGTGGATGCATCAGTTTCTAATTGTGATACATTATACTGCTGGTAGTGTTTTATTCTTTTATGTAAGGAGTTTTTTTTTTTTTCTTTTTTAGAGGAAGAGAAACATTGGTTAACATTTCTCTTGTCTGTTGTTTCTGTTTTGTTTGAATACAGCTTTTTAAAGCTACTAGTTCATAGGCAAAAGTTTTGTAATTTGTATTATACAAATTGCAGCAATTTCCCTTAGAGATGTGGATTCTTATTCTGTTTGCAACAAATTTTGCATTAATAAATGATGTGAAAGAATGTTGTAGTTTTCATTATTGACGTTTTTAAAAACTACAAATCAGGGTAAGCAATATTTTTTAAGTAAACTTAACTTAATTGAAATAGAGAGAAATTAACAATTTGATTGATTTGAATATAAGTTTGGGACATAAGTGTAAAGGAAACAAATTATTCTGGTACATTTAACACGACCTTAGTTGGACTTACTAATAATATTTGACTAAGACGTATCCACAACAGTTAAGTTAAAGTAGCTTAAAAATATATGTTGGTTTTACTCGCTTAAATTAAATTCAGTGTACTTAAAAAATATTTCTGGATTCAAACAAATTTATTTCGTGCAACCACTTGTCATAAAAAAATTGAGTAAATTGAACAAAACATTTTTTTCAGTGTGGAAATGCGCTCTAAAGAGCAAAAAGCTATGATTAGTTTGCTGCTGTTCAGAAAAAATGTTCAGCAGCTAGGTTGTCCTTGTCATCTATTGTATCTTGAGTCAAAACACCCAGATGATCAGTAGACAATCAGGTCATCATAGCCTTAAATGCTCCACTGAGATAACTTATTTTAGGCCTCGTCAGCAGTCAAAAATCAGTTACATAAGGAAAGATTTACATGTTGTTGGGCCTGTGGTGCATGGCTAGAGTGTAAAACAGTAGAAAATTTGATGTATTGCAAAACTGGCTGTAGTTTGCAGGTCCTGAAAGAAGCTCTTTAGCATGGAACAGGAGTTTCATTACACACGAAAAAGCAGTTTAATAAAGCAGATGATATGTTTCTGTGTACATGTAGGAGTTGATTTATCAAACAGTATCAGTAGTGATGCAAAGAAAAGTTCAAAGTTTGAACCTTTTACAATTTTTGAACTCGTTTTATACATTTTGGACTTCATTAAGGTTTTTTGGGGATGCTGTTTTCATTGAAGTGGAGCTTCTTATGTCTACAAACTATTGCATATTTCATTGACATTCTGACTCAAACAAACATGACTAAATGGAAACTTGTTTAATAATAACAAGCTGATATAAGATTAAATATGTTATTGTGCTCTTGCATCAAGGGCAAAGATATAGTCTGTTTTATGTTATGAAGGCTCCAGCTTTATTTTAATATCGTTTAAATGTGGGATACAGCTCAGGTCAGGTTTCCAGGGTGGATTCTTGAATTGTTTTCCAGTTGTGGGGACACCAACAGAAACACTTCTTTTGAAAGCTATGCAAGTTTCTGCCTACGATTTAACTTGTATCACATTAATGAATAAATGGTTGAATAAATACAATAAAAAATCAGTAATATAATAATAATAATAATAATCCCACTTTTACATTGATCTGTTCTTTCATGGTACGTGGCAGAATGATTTTTTTTTTTTTTTTTTTTTTGCCTGTCCCGTTTGGATCTTTAGCCATCAGCATTGTTGTCTGAAGGCCAAGAAAGATGCCAAGCGGATATACTTTCCCAAGTGGATCATCATGGCCTTGCCATATTGGTCCATTTGATTGACCTTTATTATAATTATGTATTTATTTGATTTGATTTTGGGTTGTTACAGACGGGACAGACATGACTGGGGGATAGGACAGGGAGAAAGAATGAAAGAAAGAGAGGGAGAGAGAGAAAAAAAATAGAGGGGAGAAGAGATGGTGAGAAAGGGGGGAAGAAAAAAAAAGAAAAACAAACAAAACACCTGGATCACCTGTATGGAGATTAAAAAAACAGAAGAGAAAACAAACAAAAAAGAGCAACATAAATACAACACCATCACAATAAACTAGCTAACAGGAGATAACAGTAGATACTAAATATTAAATGTTATTGTGCAGCACGCATGATCGACAGCGCACAATGTGCTTTGAGGTAGCAGCCAAGAAAGGTGTAGTTTGTGTCTGTGAACAACCGTGTGTACACCTGTGTGCACACCTGTGTGGATCAGCATGCTTGTATTCAAATGGTTTCTCCATGTAACAATCTGCTAGGGAGTGTGGGGAGCCATAGCCCCGTCCCCCAGGGCATAAAGCAGTTATGGAGGAGATCCAGGCCCCAGACATCCAGAGGCCCCAGTGTACGAGGACCCAAGGAGGACCACCAAAGGGGCAACCGTGCCACCCTCCTGGGAAGAGCTGAGGAGAGCCCCGAACAAGAGGTCACCCAGCAGCCACGGAGCAGAGACCAGAGGGGGCTGCAGTGACGTGCCCACAGGCTCTGCCGGCAGCCAGCTGTGCCAGAGAGGACCGAGCCTCAGGCCCAGAGGCCTGAGGGCACCCCACCCCCCGGAAGAGGCCCAGCCAGGCCACAGGCGCCAGGCCCCACCAATCAGCCACCAGGAGTGAGTCGGTACATACATGAGCGCCCAGCCTCAGACACCAAGAACCACCAACACACCAACGTCTGAGGGTATCAGCCACCGGCAGGGAGTGTGGTGAGGGGAGATAGGCCTCAATACCTCGGAGAGCCTGAGATATTCCCAGAGAGGTGGAGTCTAAGGCCCAACCTGACATATAGACACAGACGAACAGGCGCACGCAGACACAAATGTGCATTCCCACCCCATATACACAAACATACTCGGCACTCACCCGGCATGGAACAGGAGTTTCATTACACACGAAAAAGCAGTTTAATAAAGCAGATGATATGTTTCTGTGTACATGTAGGAGTTGATTTATCAAACAGTATCAGTAGTGATACAAAAAAAAGTTCAAAGTTTGAACCTTTTACAATTTTTGAACTCGTTTTATACATTTTGGACTTCATTAAGGTTTTTTGGGGGTGCTGTTTTCATTGAAGTGGAGCTTCTTTTGTCTACAAACTCTTGCATATTTCATTGACATTCTGACTCAAACAAACATGACTAAACGAAAACTTGTTTAATAATAACAAGCTGATATAAGATTAAATATTTTATTGTGCTCTTGCATCAAGGGCAAAGATATAGTCTGTTTTATGTTGTGAAGGCTCCAGCTTTATTTTAATATCGTTTAAATGTGGGATACAGCTCAGGTCAGGTTTCCAGGGTGGATTCTTGAATTGTTTTCCAGTTGTGGGGACACCAACAGAAACACTTCTTTTGAAAGCTATGCAAGTTTCTGCCTACGATTTAACTTGTATCACATTAATGAATAAATGGTTGAATAAATACAATAAAAAATCAGTAATATAATAATAATAATAATAATAATATATAATGATATAAAGTATGAATAAAGTATGATCAATCAATCAATCAATCAATCAATCAATCAATATAACAACAACAACAACAACAACAATAATAATAATAATAATAATAATAATAATAATAATAATAATAATTACACTCTTAGTAATCCCACTTTTACATTGATCTGTTCTTTCATGGTACGTGGCAGAATGATTAAAACATTGTTATATAGCTAGTTATTTTTCAAGTTTAGCCTAGTTTCTGTCTCTCCCTGTAATTCCAGACTGACTGATTAATGTCAGTTGAGGAGATGGGCCATACAAGAGTAAATATTTATGACAACAGTTCTGTGTGGTTGCAGCTGTTTGAAGAATTCATTTGGGATGACACAAATCCCTTTCTGATAGTACTGCTTGGTGTAATAATTGTTAGATTTTTTTTTTTTACTAATAAATATTTGCTCTGGAGTCTTGGGCATATATTACACAGAGTCATTTCTAAATATTGGCTATTATAAACAGAAAATCGATTATCTAAACATTGCCTGATAGTTACATTTAAGCAAAACTTTTTTTTCACTATAATAATCAGTACTAGTTATGTCTAGCTTTGGTCCATGGTGTTAAAAATACATTATACACATCACATTTTCTTTGTGCAGTCAGTAGTCAGTCAGGTCAATCCCTGTAGGAAGTCTACTTCGAAATCAGTGACCTTCATTCCAATGCCTCCAACTGCTATTTTGACAACTGCAGCCCAATCTGACAGGTTAGTTCAGACTATTATGCTCTCACTCTCTGGTGAGCACCGTGTATTTACTGTGTATAGAAATTATCTGCTTATCTGCTTCAGTTTGAAATTTCATTTCTAAGTTGCTGACCTTCGTTTACTGTCTCTTGCTAAAGAAGCACTGTATTAGCTGTAGTTAAACAATGTTGCTATAACGGCACCCTGGGAGTGAAAATGCAGAAAACGTCAATATCAGAATCTTACAAAAACAACTCACATGTGAAGAGAATAAATAACAGTTAGCCATAAATAATGAGTTGTACCTAATTTGGCAAAGCAATAATATAATCAGGGAGTTCAAAAGTAGCATCCCAAATGCAGATTTGGTACATTCTGCCTGTGATTTGATTCCAGATTGGATATGGATACCATATTCATTTTTAATTTTGTGTAGGAGCTGGAGATAGGAGTATAAGAAAGAAAGAAAGAAAGAAAGAAAGAAAGAAAGAAAGAAAGAAAGAAAGATGGGGAGAGAATGCAAAGCTAGTTGAGGTGACAGATCTCTGAAGCCTTGGAGCAGAGCCCAGTTGTCCTCTGTGTATGATTGGTTGGGGGGTAGGTGATGTCAACCCCTGACAGGTAATTTGGTCTGAACCAGGCTCCCCGGGGTCAAAAATGCACATAGACTAAGCTAACACATACAGAGTCACGCACTCATATACACATACGCTGGCTCAATTCTAGCCCAAATCCCCATGGCTACATTATATTTATGTGTGCTCTTCAGAAGGACACTAAACCCAGGGAAAGCAACAATGTTTTAGCATCACTGGACAAACAGTTCATAATAGCCTTTCAGCTTACTGCCATTCAAGTCATCTGAAATTAGCTAAAATCTTATACCTTGTATAATATCGACTAAAGTTAAAAAGAGGTCCTTTGCAACATTAAACTACAGTGTCCCAAATAAAAAAGTCAAATACTTATTTTTCAGATCATAAGGTGCCTGGGATTATAAGGCACATTAAGCGAAACAAAGCAGTCAAATAAATCAAACTTTATTCAACTCATTCTTCTTGCTTCCTCCACTTCTGTACCATTGATTCATTAATGCTGTATTCTGTCACAGCTGCTCTATTCCCATGTTGTTGCAGTATATTAATGACGAACCTCGCATTGTGGATGGATTATCTCATTTGTTCTCCTGACTGAAGTTTGGTCAGTTTACAGCATCCTGCCATGTGATTGCATTTGTCTCTAACTGTCATGGTCGGACGGTCCTTCCCGGAGCGACCTGTCTGTGTGTGTATGTGTGTGCTTCTCTCTCTCTCCTCCTCCACCCAGTGGCTGACACACCTGCACCTAATTTGCCATCCAGCTGTCACTGATCATCCTCGTTGTGGACTGAGGTACTTAACTATGTGTCTGGATGGCAGTCGACGCTGGATTGTACTGAAGGCTCGGTAGTAAAGAGTGTTTTCTTACTTTTAACATAGCCTTAGCCGGCTACCCTTCTCACCTGTAGCTGTCGTCACTTGTTTATAGGAGGAAGTGATACGGAGCAGAAGGTTGGAGAGAAGGAGTCCGCTGGATTAAGCCCTCGGAGGAGAAACACACTCAGATAATCACTTGGGAGACTCACCTGCACACCACTGGGAATTTGGAGATGATCACCGTTGGATTTTTGTACTTCGCTTTGTGACTGTTTTGAGCACTGTAAATAAACGCACTGTTTGCTTCGCATCCAGAGCTCTGTGACTGAGTCTGTATTTCCCCCATTACCCGTGACAGAACAATCCAGCCAGCTATGGACTCAGCGGACTCAACCCCCGTCCAGCGCGAGCTCGCGCTTCAAGCTGAACGGTTGGAGCGGCATGAACAGATGCTGCAGCATGTTGCCAAGGAGCAGTCCGCGCTACTACAGGTGGTATCTGAACTGAAAGGTATGTTGCTTGCTACACCTAGGGCACCCATTCAACCACCAGAGCCCAGTACACCACCACAACCACCAGTGGAGCTTCTAAATATAGCGGCGGCCTGTCCCCTTCCCCCATCTCCGCCTCCGCCTCAGCGAGAACACACGTTCCCTATACCTGAAAAATTCAGTGGAGAGTTGGACAAGAGCCGGGGGTTTTTGGCTCAATGCTCTCTGATTTTTAGGCAGCAGACTCGAGCTTATGCCTCTGATATCGCCAAGATCACCCTCATGGTGGAGCTCATGACTGGACGAGCGCTACTCTGGGCTCAAGCAGTCCTGAGCGCCCAATCCTCCATCTCATATAGTGATTTTTTGAGCAAATTTCGGTGTGTGTTTGACAAAGGCTCTAACCCTGACAGTGCTGCTCATCGCATGTTTACTTTAAAGCAGGGCCGGCGAAGCGTGGCAGACTTCTCCGTGGACTTTTGGATCCTGGCCGAGGAGACGGGTTGGGAGGAAAAGGCGCTCCGAGGAGCATTCCTAAACAGCTTAAACGAGAATGTCAAACGTGAGTTGGCCACTAAAGAGCTTCCTAAATCGTTAAGTGCCCTGGTTAACATGTGTATCAGTCTAGACGACCATATGCGGGAGTTTGGCAGGCGGACTGGAGATGGGCGACGGTCAGTAGGGGTCGTAGGAGTTTCGACTGGACTCCCCTCTCTCGAGTGGAGAGAGGAGGGAACGGACTCACCTGCTGACGAGGAGCAACCCATGCAGCTCGGACGGACTAAATTCACCCGGAGCAGAAGACAACTGGTGGGTGAGTGTTTTGTGTGCGGGAAGAAGGGGCATTTCGCGGACTCCTGTCCCTCACGGCTAAAAGACTCAGCCCGTCAGTAAAGGTGGGGATACTGACGGGTGCGCCGGTGAATACATTCCTCCACCTCAGCTGCCCTGCTAAATTATGGTTTCTTTCCCGCACCCATTCTTGTGATGCACTAATAGACTCAGGAGCTGAACAAAGTTTTTTGGATGAGGCTTTGGCCCACAAGATGGGTTTGCCTGTTGTTCCTCTCCCGGAAACACTCCAGGTGTCAGCGCTTAATGGCAGGCCTTTAGCCGCTGTCACTCACCGCACTCAAGAAATCACACTCACTCTCTCCGGCAACCACACTGAACAGATGTTCCTGTTTCTCTTCAAGGCACCTGACACACCCTTAGTTTTGGGATTCCCCTGGCTCCAGCGACACAATCCACAGATTGATTGGGCCAAGGGATGTATCGTAGGGTGGAGCACCCGTTGCCATGAGCAGTGTTTACGCTCTGCTGTGCCGGGTTGCATGTCAGACGATCTTGCGGGGCCGCCCTCTCGCCTCGACTTGTCAACCGTGCCAGCCGAATATCATGATCTAGGTCGAGTCTTTAGCAAAGACGGGGCCCAATCGCTGCCCCCCCATCGTCCGTACGACTGCGGGATTGATTTGCTCTCAGGCGCCCCCTTGCCCACTAGCCGACTCTACAGTATCTCGAAACCTGAGCGCGAGTCTATGGAGCGCTACATCACAGACTCCCTGGCAGCAGGCATCATCCGTCCCTCCACCTCTCCCTTGGGTGCAGGCTTCTTTTTTGTTAAAAAGAAAGATGCGTCCCTACGCCCCTGCATTGACTATCGGGGACTGAACAAGATCACTATCAAAAACAAATATCCTCTACCTCTGCTCACCTCAGCTTTTGAACTCCTTCAAGGAGCCACCCATTTCACCAAACTTGATCTCCGCAATGCTTATCACCTGGTCCGCATCCGCGAGGGGGACGAGTGGAAGACGGCCTTCAACACCCATCTGGGCCACTTCGAGTACCTGGTAATGCCGTTCGGACTCACTAACGCCCCTGCCATTTTCCAAGCCCTGGTAAATGACGTCCTACGAGATTTTTTAAACCACTTCGTGTTCGTCTACCTTGATGACATTCTGATTTTCTCCAGGTCCGGAGCTGAGCATGTTAAGCATGTGAGACTGGTGTTGCACCGCCTGCTGGAGAATCGGCTGTTTTGTAAAGCGGAGAAATGTGAGTTTCATGCCTCAACTGTCTCTTTTCTGGGTTTCATCATTGAACAGGGCCGGTTGCGAGCGGACCCGGCTAAGGTCAAAGCTGTGTTGGAGTGGCCTGTGCCCGGCACTCGGAAGAAGTTGCAAAGTTTTCTGGGATTCAGCAACTTCTACAGACGCTTCATCCGGGACTTCGGTAAGGTGGCATTGCCTCTTACCCAACTCACGTCGCCCAAACAGCCGTACCAGTGGTCTCCAGCGGCTCAGCAAGCATTCGACCGTCTCAAGAGCTTGTTTGCCTCGGCCCCCATCCTGGCCCAGGCTGACCTCGCCCTGCCGTTTGTGGTGGAGGTGGACGCTTCTGATTCTGGAGTTGGGGCGGTTCTCTCTCAGCGCCAGGCAGGTAAATTACACCCCTGTGCCTTTTTCTCCCGTCGGCTCACTCAGGCTGAAAGGAATTATGACGTGGGCGACCGGGAGCTTCTTGCCATCAAGTTGGCGCTGGAGGAGTGGCGGCACTGGTTGGAGGGGAGCGAACATCCTGTTATCGTGTGGACGGACCACAAGAACCTCGCCTACCTCCAAGCGGCTAAGCGCCTGAATGCCCGACAGGCCAGGTGGGCACTGTTTTTTGCACGGTTTAACCTAACCATCACCTACAGGCCCGGGTCCCGGAATACGAAGCCAGACGCCTTGTCGCGCCAGTTCGCGCCGGACACGGACCCTGAGGAGAAGGAGAAACCCATTCTGCCAGCCTCATGCATCGTGGGGACCCTCACCTGGGAGATAGAAAAGGTGGTCCAAGATGCTCAGCGACAAGAACCCGACCCCGGCACCGGTCCAGCAGGTAGATTGTACGTTCCCTCAGCGGTCAGGGGTAAGGTCATCCACTGGGCACACACCGCACGGTTTACCTGCCATCCGGGCAGGAACCGAACTGTCACCTTCTTACAAAGGCTGTTTTGGTGGCCCTCTCTCTCTCAGGACGTCCGGGAGTATGTGGCCGCATGTCCTGTGTGCGCCCGAAATAAGACGTCCAACTCCCCTCCATCGGGACTCCTCAGACCACTGCCTGTCCCCAGCCGGCCGTGGTCGCACGTCGCTCTGGACTTCATCACTGGCCTCCCTCCGTCCTCTGGTAAAACTGTTATACTCACCATCGTTGACCGTTTTTCTAAGGCTGCCCATTTTGTTGCCCTTACCAAACTTCCCACCGCTCTAGAGACTGCCCAGCTCTTGACCCAACATGTTTTCCGCCTTCACGGCATTCCTCTGGACATTGTTTCTGACCGTGGGCCCCAGTTCACCTCGCGGGTATGGAAGATGTTTTGTACTGAGCTGGGGGTCCAGGTCAGCCTGTCCTCTGGGTTCCACCCGCAGACTAATGGGCAGACTGAGCGAGCGAACCAGGAGCTGGAGGCCATGCTGCGCTGCGTCGTTTCCTCCAACCAGTCGTCATGGAGTGAGCAGTTGGCGTGGGCCGAATACGCCCATAACTCTAGCACGTCGGCCGCTACGGGTGTCTCTCCCTTCGAGGCGTCCCTGGGGTATCAACCCCCGCTCCTCTGCATCACGGAGGGTGAGGTGGCCGTGCCTTCCGTGCAACATCACATGAGGCGCTGTCGACGGATCTGGCGGGCAACTCGAGCGGCACTGCTGCGTACGAGCGCTCAAAACAAGAGACTGGCTGACCGCCGCCGCGTCCCTACACCGGCCTATCGGGTGGGCCAGCAGGTGTGGCTTTCCTCTAAGAACATCACTCTGCGGACTGAGTCCAAGAAGCTGGCTCCCCGGTTCCTTGGACCCTTTTCTGTGCAAGCCATCCTGAATCCAGTGACTGTCCGACTGGCCCTCCCGCGCAACATGAAGGTACACGACGTGTTTCATGTTTCTCAAATTAGGCCGGTCCGGACCAGCCCGTTGTGCCCGCCTCCCGGGCCCCCGCCACCCGCCCTGGATATCGCTGGCGCTCCGGCGTATTCCATTACTCGCATAATGGATGCCAGGCGCCGCGGTAGGGGCTTCCAGTTTTTGGTGGATTGGGCGGGGTATGGTCCGGAAGAGCGTTCCTGGGTGCCGCGGTCTGCGGTTCTCGACCACGCTATGGTGAGAGAGTTCCGCCGTCGGCACCCTGACAAGTTTCGTGGGTCGCCCGGGGGCTCCCGTTAGAGGGGGGGTACTGTCATGGTCGGACGGTCCTTCCCGGAGCGACCTGTCTGTGTGTGTATGTGTGTGCTTCTCTCTCTCTCCTCCTCCACCCAGTGGCTGACACACCTGCACCTAATTTGCCATCCAGCTGTCACTGATCATCCTCGTTGTGGACTGAGGTACTTAACTATGTGTCTGGATGGCAGTCGACGCTGGATTGTACTGAAGGCTCGGTAGTAAAGAGTGTTTTCTTACTTTTAACATAGCCTTAGCCGGCTACCCTTCTCACCTGTAGCTGTCGTCACTTGTTTATAGGAGGAAGTGATACGGAGCAGAAGGTTGGAGAGAAGGAGTCCGCTGGATTAAGCCCTCGGAGGAGAAACACACTCAGATAATCACTTGGGAGACTCACCTGCACACCACTGGGAATTTGGAGATGATCACCGTTGGATTTTTGTACTTCGCTTTGTGACTGTTTTGAGCACTGTAAATAAACGCACTGTTTGCTTCGCATCCAGAGCTCTGCGACTGAGTCTGTATTTCCCCCATTACCCGTGACACTAACCATCAGGAACCTTCACGTTAACTAATTATCAAGTGGAAAAGTGTTACCGTTCATCCTTGAGCTTCACTGTTTATGCTATGCTAATATAGCTGTGTCGCTAGCGATCACGTAGCACATCATTATATACCAGCTAGCCCAACTTCAGTAATCCTTCAAACGTCACTGCTGTTTAGTTTTCTGTCTTCATTTATGTTGGAAGTGATAACAGAGATGCACGTTAAAATTTTTTCAGAAATCTCTCAGTCAGAATATGCCAGAGGTGGGACCAAGTCATTGTTTTGCAAGTCTCAAGTAAGTCTCAAGTCTTTATCCTCAAGTCTCAAGTCAAGTCTCAAGTAATGTCAGGCAAGTCAGAGTCGAGTCTCAAGTCACTGGTGTAAAAGTCCAAGTAAAGTCACAAGTCTGAAATTTTGAATTTCAAGTCCTTTCGAGTCTTTAAAAAAAAAAACGAAAAAAAGCATGTTGCAGTTATATGCTAAATGTAAATATTAGACCATGTAATTTTTAAATCTGTGTTTTTCTCAACACATGACAAAATAGTGAACTTAGAAAATATACACAAATTGTGAAATTGCACCTCTTTAAAATGCAGCTCAATTAAACCTAGCTCCAAGAATAATTTTCACCGACAGTTCTGAGATAAGCTGCATGTTATTCTTGGATGCGGTTGTAGGACTGGCTTTAAAATCGCATGACAAAAATATCATACATAAATAAATGATTTTTTTTTTAAATATCATTTAAAAAAAAAAACTGCATCACCAACGTAGCCTGGAAAACATTTGCTAGTTAGATGAAGTCAGCTATCTCATCGTAGCATATTTATATGCATATTTATAATTATACGCTTCTTGGAGTGAGTGCATACACTCATGAAGTTTAGTAACTTCCGGTCACTGCAACAAGCCCAGGTACAGTTTACCGACGGATGGGTGCAGGACCTTGAAATGCACCGTGTAGAAAGTAAAGACCATCGTACGTATCATAAGTTTACCAGTCTCACAAATCGTCGTCATAAATACACATTCGTTAACCGTTTATTAATATAACCTTTGAGCTCAATGGTAATTAATTAGCAGTGGAAATAATTTCTGGTAGCATCACAGAAATGTAGCAGTGACAATAATACTGTATGCTGTAATCGCACTGGACAATTAGTGATACAAAACAACTGTTTTATCCTGTGAATAAAAGTATATGTTTTTGTCAATGTACCATAATAACAGAAGCGAAACGCAATATTGTGTCAAGACAATTCATTATTTATGCACAATAAATAAAGGAGCATAGCGCGACAATTTCTGTTCAGCGCCAGACTTGCTTGTAACCTATATCACCAATTATGTTAAGAAAAATGACGTATTAACTACAACAGCAGACTGACCTTTGTGGAAATGCTTGGAGCAGACTAACCTGTGAGCTGGAGTGTTCTGGGACGTTATATTTTGTCTTTGAATGGCTGCAATCCAGTCGCCTCTTTGTTACTTCGGAAACATGGCTCGAACAATTTCTCTTCAACGACGTAATCCGATAACAACCGATCTCTTTACTCGTCGGCTTCCCGTGGCTGTCATGCGACCGGCTATTGCAGTTAATAATACAACAGCTTCTTGACATTTTTGTGTTTCTTTTTATCGCTGTATAACTGATTTTAATTGAAAGCCTGCGTGCGCTAGTACCGCTTGCCACGAGTTCCCAGAATCCTTTGCGGTTCTACCCGTGAATGACGTCACATTTTCAATCTCTATATAATATGCATGTTAAATTTTATATTTGGGGTAAAATATCAAGTCTTTTGAAGTAAACCGGTTCAAGTGAACGGTATAATATGGCCCAGCCCTAGTATAAATAACTTTTTTTTAAGGCCAAGAAGGGAAAGGAAGGTTCAATTACTAATCAAAAGGTTGGTGGTTTGATCCCAGGCTGTTCCAGTTTGTGTGCCAATATCCTTGGGCAAGATACTAACTCCAAGTTCCTCTCAGATGGACTGGAGTGTGAATGTGAGATAGAATCTTAAGCATAAAAAGTGCTTGGGCGAATGAGGCATGTTGTATAAAGTCTTCAGGTATAAGAGAAAAGCTGTACATTAGAATCAGGCAATGTAACACAAATGGTATTCAAGTCAAAACAGTATAGGTCAGAAAGTTTGTTTGTTTTCCCCTGTTGGCCAAGCAATCTTTTTAAAATTCTATCCCATTTAATTTTATTGATTTGTTTTTGTTATCATTAAAAAAAAACAGTGTTACCTTTTCAAATTAAATGGATCAGAGGCATTTGATTTATAGTAGACTTCTCTTCTACAGCAAATAAAGCACATTACAATATTTAAAAGAAAATTACAAAAATAAATACATAAAAGAAACAATTCAGCAGAGTAAGTAAGATTATATATGATTACATATGGTTTGTAAGCGTCTTTCCATCAAATGGTTTTTATACTCTTGTAGGAAACGTGTGACAGAGGTTATGTCGCTAATGCAATATTAGATGTCACTCTAAAAAATTACCAACAGATCTGCAGTGTGAAAACAGGGTGAGGATATGTCTACTGGTTTATAGACTTGGTCAAACAGTACTGCTTTGGCTGGGATTCTTGCATGTTGGCTTTGGTTTGCAGAATCTAAATAAGAAGACTGTTAATGACTGTCATTAATCCTCTACAGCTCATAACATACTGGATTGGCTGTTTTTGAATAGGCAGTAAACTGGAATGGTGATTAAACATGAAATTGAAATAAATTACTATACCAGTAAAACCTTACCTGTAAAACAAAAGGGAAAATAAAAACATAAAAACTACAATTTTATGGTTTATCTTTTAGTAATTATACATTTTCATACTCTGAAGCTGTGTTAAAGTTCACCTCACGCCTTTGTCAAAAATGCTATATTCATCAGTTAGCTAATTAAAGAAGCACAAGCGTTTTCTGAATTTTCCTTAACAGTTGATGGTTTATTTTAGTGAAGTTGTAGTTGAGCTAATAGCCTACAGGGAAAATGTGTCCTTTACAATTAGGATTTGGTGTTGTTATTGTTGTTGTTTCAAGTTTAAACATATCAATTAACTCATTCACTGCCATTGACGTCTATAGCCGTCAATTGCAGTGAATGAGTCAATGGGTTTAACTCATTCACTGCCAATGGCTGGCAGTGAATGAGTTAAAAAAAGCTATGTGAATACCAAGACATATAAGCAAGACCATCTAAAGAGAAATTCACAAATTCTATCCGAAATAACGTCCTATATATAAATCCTGCGGTGTGAAAACATGTCACCATATAGCTTGGTCAGGTCACTTGTGCTTTGGCCTTAACTGTACTTACTAACTGCCTGGTTTCTATCTGTCTATTTGCTGCTTGGATAAATTTGGCCTGGCTCGATTGTGCCCTATCTGATGCCCAATTATTTTCTCCTAGCCAGCACCCCTGAACTCTTATCCTAGTAGATCCCATGTGTGCTGTAGCACTGTCACTGAAGGTTGGCCAGGTCAGTACTGTTTCAGTGAGGCGCAACATATCTGCTTGCTTTGTCTAGATTGGGCACATCAAAAGTTATGTGTGAACAATCATAGACAAAAGGAAAATTCCTGCAGTTAGTTCTCTAGTCAATTTGACCTTGTGGACACGGGTAATGAATGATAAAAGAACACCCCATAGTGCATTTTAGTGATGCACATTGACAGGGAACTCGTGCATTGCCTGATAGGAAGAATGCAAGTCAATGTCTTAATAGAGGCCTGTTGCAGCTCTCAGAAACTGACACTGTATGCAGTTTACCCTGCAGTTTACACAACTTTGTATTGAAGTCAATCAAGTGCTTCTGCTTGAAAAACCAGTGTTCCAGAGGCAATTAAAATTTTACAAGGAACATTGCATGTCAACCTCAACAGATGGTATCGTGCAGAACTGATATCAAAATGACATAAAACTGAAATAAACTTCTGATGAAGGACATGAGTAGAAAGATGAAAAATGGCAATCTTTTCTTTCCCCCATACTGAAAAGCAAATAAACATATTTACAGAGATTAATCATCTCCAAAAGTTTTTGCAATTATTTACACAACAGAGTTGGACATTTGGCATTGACAAATATCTGTGGTGTGCTCTTTGGCATTTTATATATGACATGTGTGATCAGGAGATATTGCTCCCTTTCTGTCCTTCTGAGCTTCTTTTCGTTAGGTGAAAGGGGGTCTCAGAAGTATGGTTAAAAGATTTCAGTATATTAAATAAACTAAACCTTGTAGTCTTGTGTTGGTGATTTCCTAATGTGATTATGGTTTAATAGAATTCCATGAGTAATGATCCCTTGTGTAAAACTCCAGTAAGGTAGGATGCGGGGATAAATATCTTGACAAAATTTGAGAACTGTGTGTGATTGTTGGGAGATTTTTAGTTGGGTCGTATTTCTTTCTCTACCTGGAAAAGGCAGAGATCTGTGCTCTATTTGATGTTGTGTAAATAAAGCTTTTAAAAGTTGGTTGAGTCTCTCGTATAAGGAGGGAAAACGGTGCATGGTAGATTGTTTGAATTATTCTTGTATGTGAAAACTTTGTAGTTGTTAGGGAAGTGAATGTGAGAGTGAATTTTCGCTGGCTTTGCGTGCTTAAAACTGTTATATTAGACGTTTGTCAAGCTTTGAGCTTGAAAGGAGGATTAGAGGGTGTGTGTGTGTGTGTGTGTCTGTGGGCGGTCTCTCTCTCTCAGGCTGGAGCCTAGCGGAAGTTCGGCTTGACCAGCTTGTGAGATTCTGACTGCCGAAAGGAAAATACAACGAGGCAACCCCTAGGGGAGGAGCCTAAGACCGGCCATTTTGGTAAGGTAAGTGAGGTCAAAAAGCAAAATGGCTGAAGAGGAAAAGGCGACCCCTGGAGGGAGAAAGAGATACAAGCCACTGAAGGAGCAAATACAGGAATTGAAGAAAGCCATTAAAATGACTGAAGGGACGTCTTCAAAAGAGATTGCTCGTCAGTGTCAGGATTTAGAAAAAGAAGTGAAGGAATTATGTGAAAAACAACAGAAGACATTGGAGGACAGAATCCCTCTGCACTCCCTCTTTCAACGACAAGGGGAGAAATGTGAAGAGAGAATCAAGGAGCTTGAAGAGGAATCTTTAGGACGTTTCCAGGGGAGAAAAATAAAGGCTGAAAAGAAACTTATGATGGAAAAACAAAGTAAGTATTGTAAGCTTATGATTATCTCCCAAGGTGTTTCCCACTGGATGCAAGAGGAAGTGAGCGACATCCAGCCAGTCTTAAAGAAGGAAGCTGAGGCTGAGGGAAAGCTATATCCCAGCCTGAAGGACTTCCTGAGTGGCCCACCCCCACCTTATATTTGTCCAGTGGTGGCTCTGGAGGGTGGTACTATGTGGGGGCCGGAAGGAAAAACAGGAAAAGTGACAGGTGGAATTGTCAACTTACAGGAGAATCCTCCACCATCGACATCTGCTCCAGCCACAGTGGAGGCAGACACAGGAGTAGTGCAGCCACAATCAGGGGCACCTGCACAGAAAGCAATGCAGTCTCAATCAGCGGCAGCTGCATCAGAGGTAAGTCAGCCTCACCCAGTTGCTGGGACATCACAAGGAATTACTACACGGGGGTTGATCTTGATTCCTCCCTCTCTTTTTAGCCCAGATAGAGCTACAGAAGAAGCTCAACCTGTGGCGTCTACAAGTACCGGACAGGTGACATTGCAACAGCCCAGCCAGGAAAATCCATCCCAGGAGGTCTGGACTTCAGAGGAAGACTCACCTTCAATGCAGTATCAGAAGGCGCCATCAAAGGCGACCCGAAAAACTAATCAGAGGTCAACGGTTGATGATTCTGAGAAAGAACAGTGGCAAGGCCACGTTTTCGGAAAAGAATCTGACAATCGGGAGGCCGTGATACAGCTGGAACGCCTCTTGAGAAAATTGGAGGAGGAAGGCGTAGCAACACCACGTAGCGTAGCACAAACACTTTATGCCTTGGAAAAGGACTTGGCGGGCTCAGTAGAGAGCAACACACGAAAATCCAGAGAAGTGTCAAACCTGCAAAGGGGAGGATTTGCCCCAAAGTTTCAGACTCCCACAGGAAGGACGACCCTTCGCTCTGGGAGGGTTCTGGAGGAACCAAGAGATAAAAGACCGTCCATCTTTGAGAAGAACCAGAGGAAGACTGTTGCATTGCCAACTGAAGAAGGGCAGGGTGACACAGAGGAGGAATTATCCCTCACAATGCCTTTATTGAAGGGAGGAAGGGGTGAACCAGTCTACCACCCCTACAATATCAGAGATCTTGAGGCTCTGGTGAAGCAGCTGCCCCCAATCACGGAGGGAGGAGCCGCTTGGTTGAGGAGACTAGGAAGTCTTACAGAAGGAGAGGAATTGGCTTTGGGAGATTTCCGAGCTATCGGTGGGAGGACCTTCAGAGGAGGAGGCCTCGCAGATGTAGAAGAGATAGCAAGAACTGTATGCCAACCAAACGACGTCCCCTATGCAAGGGTGCGAAATGCTCTCTCTGACGCAGTGCGTGAGAAGTATCCGACTCATAACATGGGCACTACACCTAGGATTGTTTGGACCCCAGAACATTCCCCTAGAGAGTATATGGAGCATGCAAAAGAACAGTGGATTCTTCAAACTGGTGAACATCCTGGGCAGAATGGTGAACCAAGGGCGTGGTTCCGATCTGCAGTATTAGCAGGTCTCCCAGAACGAGTAAGAACAGATTTACAAAAGAATCCTGATTTTGCGGTGGCGGATTCAGCAAAATGGGAGAGGCACATTATACATCGACTTGAGCTGGAGAAAGACGAGGTGAACAAGAAAAAACAGGAGTTGGAGGAGGCGCAAGGGCAGCTAGTGAAATTGAAATTGGCAGAGGCGAGAGAAAAACAAAACGAAAAGAAAAAGGAAACTAAAGATGGACCTAAGAGGATGCTGGTGGCGCAGCCACGGGGCGATCCGGGGCCTGATTGGCCAGATTTGAATCCGGTTCTGTACCCTGATGACCGATGGCCCGCCAATGAATTCCCAAGGCAAGGAAGACCCGCGGGGAATTGGGGGGCTACTAGGTCGCTGAGGGGACGTGGTGGATCCCAAAGGGGAGGTGGACCAAGGGGCCGTGGTCTGGGGGGACCTATGCTGGACCCGAATGTATGCCTAAGGTGTGGAGGACGAGGACATTGGATTCGTGATTGTCCTACACCACGACAGCATCCTACACCACGACAGCAAGAAGCAGGTTATCCATCATCACCCCAGGCACAGGGAACTTTTCGAGGCAGAGTGGGCCAGACAAGGGGACATCAAGCTCCAAACCCAGGCATGGCGCCAGCGGCTCAGTATCCCCTGGGATACTGGGGCGGAGAGGAGGAGCTGTACTGACGGGACCCACAGAGACCAGACAACATGGGAGTGGCAGATCCTATGTTGTCAATGAGTGTGGAAGGAGATGAAATGACCTTCCTTGTGGACACTGGGGCTACCTATTCAACACTGAAACAAAAACCAAACAGTGCCACACTTTCCAACCATGTGGTCAGTGTTGTTGGGTTTTCTGGGGTACCAATGACGCTGCCAACAACCAATCCAGCCCTGACGGTGCTGGGAAAACAGACATTGAAGCACAGCTATGTGGTGTCTCCCCATGTGCCTGTGAACTTGATGGGCAGGGATCTGCTCATTAAATTGGGGGCCACCATCATGTGTTCAGCTGATGGACTAACAGTGACACTTCCAGGAGGAAAAGAGTTTCCGTGCCTGGGGACATTTTCAAAGAACCAGTACTTGCTGAAAGACTGTGAACAAACGACCGCTGACATCTATTGGGGTCGTGTGGTGGAAGAAGGCATACTAAGACAATATCAGTTGTGGAAACCTTGGATTATGGCCTTGGCAGTCTTCTCTCCCCCCAGGGATCCGTTCCATGTCACCCTCTATTATGATAGAAACGATGATGAAATTTACAGGGACCTGTTCCAGTCTGACCTTGAAGGCCAGACTTGGAATGTGTGTTCTCAAAACATCTATGTCGGTCCGGAGGGCGTCGCGGCAGCAGTAAAATTAACCGACGAACAACGGCCTTGGTTCAAAATGGGACCTGATTCAGTGCCCCATATAACATTGGCGGTCCATGAGAGTCATCAGGCGAAGGAGCTGGGGACGATGGTCAAAAGAGCCCTCGAGGAACCTGGCTGGCAAGCTACTCAGATTCCAGACGTTTGGTACTCGCCAAAATGCAAAATTTATCGTATCACTTGTCAATCAGAGGACACAGTGATGTTGGAGCATCAACAAATCTCAAGAATTCATGGGAGAGAAAGAACAGACCATGCGGATGCAGTTGCCGCACTTGCGACTCTTCCTGACACTTTGTGGTCAGCAGGGCCTACGGATGTGGGCCAGGCCACGTGTTCGCCCGTTTTGTTCCAGCTGAAGTCTGAAACGCCAATTTGGAAACCACAGTATAGGCAAAAGAGAGAAGCTGAGGAGGGAATTGCAGAAACCATTGAGGGGCTATTGAAAGTAGGGGTGCTTGAGCCCTCTCAATCCTACTGGAATACTCCTATTTTGCCAGTAGAGAAGCATGGGACAGGAAAGTACAGAATGGCACATGACTTAAGAGCCATCAATGCCATTTTACGTACTGACACGGTGCCAGTCCCAAACCCATACACAGCCTTGACGGCATTAACACCAGATCAGAAGTGGTTTACATGTATTGATTTAGCGAATGCATTTTTCTGTCTCCCATTGCATGAGTCTCTGAGGGACATTTTTTCATTCACATATGGGGGACAACAGTACAGATACACAAGGTTGCCACAAGGGTTTGCACTTTCCCCTGGCATTTTCAACCAAGTGTTGAAAGAAGCTTTATCGCCATGCCATCTCCCAGAGGGGTGTTCACTAGTGCAATATGTTGATGATTTGCTCATTGCAGCTCCGTCTGCTTCGGCATGCACGGCAGCTTCACTTACCATACTGAAGAGACTCGCTGAGTGCGGTTTCAAGGTCAGTAAAGAAAAGTTGCAGTTGGTCCGACCAGAAGTAACATTTCTGGGCCGTGTCATTGCTCACAAATCAGTGGGTCTGCTAAACACTCATCGTGATCAGATTTTGACACATCCAAGACCGCGTACGGTTAAGGAGTTGCTCTCATTCTTGGGGTTAACGGGATACAGCCGGCACTTCATTCCAAATTATGCAGGCAAAACAGCCCTGTTGAGGGATTTGGTAAAAACGGCAGGTGTCAGAAATCTTAAGGCTGAACTGCCATGGACATCGGCCACTGAGTCGGCATTTATTGCATTAAAACAGGACTTATCGAGATCGGCTGATCTTGCTATTCCTAATTATGAACAACCCTTCTATCTTGATGTTTCTGAAACACACGGGATAGCTAATGGGGTGTTGTTTCAGAAAAAAGGGGGAGGAAGAGATGTACTTATGTACGTCAGCATCAGGCTGAATTCATTAGAGACAAGGCACCCGAGATGCACTCAGCATGCCATTGGGGTGTCAAAAATTATACAAAAGACAGCACATATAGTGAGGGACCATCCGTTGAAGGTGCTGACCACCCACAGTGTGGTGGCATATGTTAACTCACAAGCCTTCACCATGACACCTCTTACACAACAGAGAGTGTGTAGAGTTTTAGATGCTCCTAACTTGACCTTCACACATGAAGGAATTAACATGGCGGATTTAATGGAGTCAGGAGGAGAACCTCATGACTGCGCAAAGAGAGCTGAAGTGGACGAGAAGATAAGAGAAGACTTGAAAGCAGAACCTCTGACAGGAGCTGAAGATTGGTTCACTGATGGATGCTGCTACAGGGATGATGAAGGATTAAAAGCAGGCTACGCGGTAGTTTGCAGAAAAGGGGCTGCATTTGAAGTGAAGGAGGCTGGAAGACTTGAAGGGCAGCAGTCAGCCCAAAGAGCAGAAGTAATTGCTCTAAGTCGAGCTTTGAGACTTGCAAAAGGAAAAAGAGTCAACATTTACACGGACTCAGCTTATGCTTTTGGAGCGGCTCATGTGGAGCTGGCCCAATGGAGAAGAGCAGGATTCAGGACAGCAGATAACGCACCAATCTGCCACAAAAAGGAAATGGAGGAACTTGAGCAGGCCTTGGGAGATCCAGAGGAGGTGAGCATCATAAAATGCAAAGGCCACTCCTCAGGGACCGGCCTGATGGCCAGAGGAAATCAGGAAGCCGATCGAGCTGCAAAAGAGGCAGCGGGCTATAAAGCATCACGACAGATGGTACAAATAACGGTGGAAGAAGAATCAGGAGTTAACATGCTAGAGGAGGCCAGGAAGGCCCAAGGGGAGGCTGCCCCAGAAGAGAAGGGGATCTGGAAGAGTCGAGGAGCCTGGGAAGAAGGAGGTCTCTGGCGAGGACCTGACGGTCGACCAGTGTTGACAGCCAACTTGGCAAAACAGAAGATTGCCGAAGCGCACGGCCTTGGACATGTAGGTGTCGCCCAGATGGGGAGACATCTGTGCCATTGGTGGCATCCCTTTTTGAAGGATATGATCAAGGAAAAGGCTAGGACGTGTCTGATCTGTGGGAGGCACAATCCGAAGCCAGTGATTAAACCAGAGGCAGGTAAGTTCCCCATTCCAGAAAGACCAGGTGAAGAGATTGTCATTGACTTCACTGACATGATTGATCCAGGTCCAGGAGGAGTTCGATATCTACTGGTAAGTGTAGATGCTTTGACGGGTTGGCCTGAGGCATGGCCTACCAAGAGGGAGGATGCAAAAAGTGTGATTAAGTGTTTAATCAATCATTACATCCCCCGGCATGGTTTCCCTAAGCGGATTAGGTCCGACAATGGGACTCATTTCAAAAACAAAGATTTGGCAGAGGTAGAACAGAAGCTGGGGTTACAACATAGATTTGGCACAGTATATCACCCCCAGTCGCAGGGAAAGGTAGAAAGAATGAATCTAAATCTGAAGAATAAAATTGCTAAGATTTCAGCTCACACGGGGCTAAATTGGGTAGCAGCCCTGCCAGTTGCATTGATGATAATAAGATGTTGTGTTAATCAATCCACAGGTTTCACACCATATGAGCTGTTGACAGGACGACAGTTTCCAGGTCCATGGACAACAGTTCCGGCGGAAGAAAGTGTAAAAAGTAATAGAAAACATATTGAATGTTGGAAAGAATTAAAAGCTCTTGTGTCTAGTTTCACACAACAGGTTGGAGAAGGGGTGAAAGCGGAGGACAGGTCCATCCCCGATGCCAAGGCGGTGTGGCTGAAGGTCATTAAGCGAAAGTGGAGAGACCCAAGGTGGACCGGACCTTTCGAAGTAATTGCCCGAACCACCAGTGCTGTCCGTCTAAAGGGAAAAGGGGAGACCTGGTTCCATTGGTCTCAGTGTGCAGTCGCGGACGAGAGTTTGCTGGAGCTAGCTTCCACCCAATCGACGCAGGGGGGAACATAGAGCCAGAATAATACTCGTTCCACCTGTGCCACGGTCCTCCTCAGTAGTCTACCTGAGTGAGGCGAAGAAAGAAGAGGAGCGTCACGCGCCAAGGAGGAATCCATTACAGGCTCTTAAATAGGCTAGGGCTCTAGTCTAAAGTATTTGATAGTTTGAAGGAATCGTAATAGTTTTGTATGTTACTCGCATATTTTTATACTCATAACCTTATACTCTTTTTGTAACTTTATCTTTTTAGTATAGAGTAAAAGTAAACGAGCCTGGGAACAGTCATCATGAAATTGTGGGAAAATTGGAAAATAACGGGGGTGTTGGGGTTAATAAGTGTTATAACGTGTTTCTTTGTTTTTTGGCAGACAGGTGAATTGCCCAGACACAGAGGTCTATCCGCTCCTGAGCCCGAACCGATCAAATCGTCGAAAAAAGTCAAGCGTGCGGTTGGTTCAGGTGGGGATGATGGGTGTCTCAAAGCCAGTGGCGGAGTCGAGTTTGGGTATGTTAATGGATCTACAACAGCGTTCACATTCGATTTGTGTCAGGTAATTAAATGCTCGGGTGACGGGAATAGCTGGAGAACATATAATGTGTGGGTTTGTTATCATCCAATGATGTGTTACCCTAAGTCGGTGTGGGGCCCATCATGGGATAGTGACATCCACACCTATGTAACGGATCAGTGGTGTTCTTGGCAGGATGTGGTCGCGTGGACAGGAGTAGGATGGCAGCCAACGGTGCCACCGGCCCTTGAAGGAATAGCTATTCAGAGAGATTATTCTGTTACAAATAACCCTATTACTCTTTCCCTAGGACCATGGAGTGAACTCCCTGAACCTGGGTTTGATGGAGGTGCGTTTTATTTAGTAGTAGGGGTAGATAAAGTAGGGACAGATCCATTCGGGTTAATTCGGGTGAATTTATTTAATCCCAGGTCTAAACCGCTGGGAAATGACTCAGCACTGAATCTCACGGTGCAAACAGATCCCGTAGAGACACTTATTTACAAGGATCCAGAAGAAAAATGGTTTGTTGCCACTGATTATACTAGGTTAAAACCTCAGGAGTTGATAGAGCGTGCCACAGGTTTTGGAGATAGGAATCTTTGGTTAGATTGGGTGGCTCAAAATGCTAAGGAGCAGAAAGTGGTTGATTGTGTTGCTTGTGCTACCGCTCGACCACATTTGTTTACTGAACCCGCTCCTCTGTATCCAGAGGATGAGTGGGGATATAATTGCATGTTGAGATTAACTAGAGAGGCGGTGGACACAGGTAACTGCACCACTTTGTCAGGTTTATATCCGCCAATTGATAAACGCACACAACCAGGTTCATTCACACCAAAACGAGATAATTATACATGTTTTGAGTTTTCTACAGACAGAGTGAGATTTAGGCTAGGAAGGATTAATCCAAGCTGGTGCCAGAGGACAATCACAGGTAGGACTACCAATGATGTAAGTGACCCAAGCACAATTATAGGCACCTGGGCGAGAGGTGGGCTATATTATTATTGTGGGGAGTACACCCTTTTGGTGCAGGTTCCCTTGGGGAGTGTGGGAACGTGTGCTCTGGTGCGCCTAGCTGCACCTTTGATGCTCATAGGCAGTAGGTTAGAGACAATTCCACAGCAAGGTGCGGATGTGTCTACAGCCAGACGGAGGAGAGCCACAGGAGCTATCCACAAGTATGATCCAAGACGGGACTCGCCAACCTGGATAGACTCAATAGGAGTTCCCCGAGGAGTTCCAGATGAGTATAAGTTAGTTGATCAGATAGCGGCCGGGTTTGAAAGTGTGTTTCTGTGGGTGACTCCAAATAAAAATGTTGATCGCATTAATTATGTTCATTATAATGTGTTGAGACTCTCTAATCTCACCAGGGACGCGGTGGAAGGTCTTGCAGAACAATTAGGTCCGACGTCGTTAATGGGAATCCAAAATCGCATGGCGCTGGACATGTTATTGGCCGAGAAGGGAGGCGTGTGCGCGATGTTCGGAGATTTATGTTGCACCTTTATTCCCAACAATACAGCTCCGGACGGAACAGTCACGCGGGCGCTGGAAAATTTGAAAACGTTATCTAGAACCATGCATGAGCAATCAGGCGTGAACTCAAAGCTGGGAGATTGGTTCACATCTGTTTTTGGGCAATATAAGGGATTGTTTATGTCTGCCATGTTTTCTCTTCTAGTTTTTCTAGGTTTGTTGCTGATCGGGTGTTGTCTCATTCCTCTGGTGAGGCAGGTGTTGGGTAATCTGGTGAGCAGGGCCATAGCTTCTGGTTCAGCTGGGTCAGCTGGTCCGGAACATATGATGCCGTTGCGAGAAGCCGCCTGGATGGAGGAGTGACACAATATCTCTAAATGTTGGCCTTTTTTCAAAAGGCCAAAGAGGAGGAGTGTGATCAGGAGATATTTTATCTTGTATTCTCACAATCAGTTATCATTGATTAACCATTTGCCATTGTTGAATCTGTTGACAGTATAATCTTTTAATTACATCTGTGTTACTTTGAGCAAATATTAATGTACACTGACTGTTTATATTAATCCACACTGACTGTTTATATAAAGTTGTTGCACGTTAGAGCAGAGCAGTCACACTATACAGATCCACGAGTCCTGTTGGGCCCTGGCAGGCCTGCGTGTAGTTTTGCACGTACGCTGGCCTCTACTTACATGCACGCACTTATGTAACACACGCACGGTCACCTACACACTTAGTAATAATAGGAGGGTCATCTGAGGACAGTTTTTCTGATAAATACACTTTCACAAAATGCACAATGTAATACACACTTGTTTTTCTCTTAAGAGTAGCAGTTGATGTCTATATAAGGGAAAACTTTGGGATAGGCGGGGAATTGTTATCATTTGAGATCATTTCCAGTAAAGATCCAACTGTGATGTCATAAAGGCAATATAAGGAGACTGATGCTTCAGTTGACGAGAGGATTCGATTGCAAATTGTCTTTTCCCACACTAAGTGCACAAGTGTGTAATAAAGATCACTATTTTTGACACCTACTTCGACTTGGGCTTGCTTTCTTCTCTTCCCTAACTCGAACGAACCTTAACACATGCAAGATAAAAAAAAAAAAAAAAAACTAGAACCGTCTAGAAGGAGAGGGCTCTACTGAAGTTACAGTTCCTGATAATGGTGTAAGAGAAATTTCCTCATCATCATCAAAATAACTTATTCTTAGAGAATTTCATCATGGCAAGCAAGGCAAGCACTGTAAAACCAAAGAGAACATGATAGCTCTCCTTGCATCTCAGAGTTCTGCCTCATACACGTCTTACATTCTTTGTTTACAGTAGAGGTGAGAATTTAATGTGTTAATTGCGATGAATTAATTTGAAAACACATGTTAAAAAAATAATGCATTTAATAGCACTTTGCATTCCAAGCAAAGAGGAATTTTTGTCAATGCACGATTTCCTGGTATACTGATTACACTAATGCACACATCAGAGCTACAAAAAATCAGACGAAAGTGTGCTGCCAGGAGTGATCTGAGGCAAATTTCATTTCAAAAGACTACCTGATGGAAGCCTTGATAAAAACGTAGTTTTGTGCAAACTGTGCAAAAAGGAGTTTGCATACCACTTCAGTGTTACCAATCTAAATGCACCAACCAAAGCGTACCAAACAAAAGGTGTCGGCAGCCCAAACTTCATGAAATGACTGGTTTCAGGACCAAAGTTAGTAGGTCAGCGGTGGAATTCAACATTAGATATGGTTTCTCGTCTACTAAAGAATCCAGAGGCTAGTTTTGCTGCTTTAGGCAAAAGCACAAGCAAGTAATTTTTCCATCAGAGCTGATAAAACTCCAAAAGCTGGCAACTGTCCTTGAGCCATGCAGGTAAATAAAACTATTTTTTAACTTATTTATACTGTTTCTTCAAAAAGCCCTATAGTTGACAGTTATTATGTAGATTAATAATTGCTTTCTGTCTACTACAGGTTTGTGACTAAGCTTCTTGGAGGTGAAACATATGTCTCATGTTCAGTGGTTTTACCTGCTTTCTGCCACCTGCATCCCACCATGGAGGTCTCTGATGATGACTCAAACTACACGGTGAAATTTAAGGCTCCCTTCATAAAGGACCTATCTCAACGCGTAGCTATACTCAACCATCAGTGGCTCAAGATAGCTACTGTATTTGCCCCACGCTTTAAGGATTTAAAGTGCCTTGCAAGGGGAGAGTGAGAAGAGGTTTGGACCAGCCTTGAGGCCCTGCTGCAGGAACAGTGTAAAGATGCCACCGCAAAGGAGCCAGCAAAGACAAAGAGCCTCCTCCTCTCTGATAGGTTTGTAGCTTGAACCTATTCGCTGGAACGTTGAAGACAATATAATTACACAGCAAAGCAAGACACGAAGTAGGCAAAGTTCTTCATGATTCTCGTGCACGGGAGAGAACCGGACAAACGCCGTTCCTTTGCTTGACCCCAGTTGCTCTCGTCCGCTCCCCCGTAACACTGCTCTTTTATTGAGGTTACATGAATATGCATAGGTTCATTAACATACGACGTCTACATACAAACAAAGAGTACCTTGCCTGTGTGTGTGCGTGGGGTCAGAGTGTGACCCCATAAATGACTTCCCTAAACCTGCTGGTCTGGAAGTCCAACAGTTCATCTATATGTGAAAAAGCACTTAGACTAAAACTGACATAGCTACGTTAATCCTACAGTAAAACAATAAAACAAGGTACGACCTCTTCCCATGCTCCCAGGATGTAGCCTTTGCAGCCTGCTAAAGATCACACATCCTATCACTACACAACTGATTATACACCTCTAAGCATATATGGTTAAATATTTCTAAGCATAAATGACAAAACCTAACACTCTCTTCATTGTCTTCAGACTCCAATTCAGATGAGGAAGCCCCGTGTAACAGGATCCTGAGTTGGTAGAGCAGAATCCACCATCAGTGAGACAGACTGCCCACTGCAATGGTGGTCCAGTTGAGCAGGGACCCACCCACAGCTGTTTGTCCTGGCCCACAAGTATTGGATTAGTCCTGCCACTTCTGTTCCATGTGAGAGACTGTTCTCACTTGCAGGTCATATTGTAACAAAAAAATAGAGCTGCCTTGAGCTCTGAAATTGTGAGCAGGCTAGTTTGTCTAAGTAACTGGCTGAAAGAGACAGACTGTAAATAAGCATGGAGGTATTTTGAGTCCGTTGGGTTTGTTATTTTTTGCACTAAAATGTTTGATGATCACACTGTTTTAGCCTAATGTACAAAATTATTTCCTTACTCCCTTCCTCTTTCTCCCCACTGCTTCGTCTGTATGCCTTGCTTTTTAGTCTGCTGTGCTTCAGGCAGATCACACTTCATGTCATTGAAGTGTGACTAATGTTAGGACACACAATACACAACCAAAAACTCTTTGATCATAATTAACAGTAAAACTGTGCACAGCAAATAAAGAATGAAAAAGTCAAGGAAAGCAGGAAACAGAAAGAAAAATTAGAGTATTATTGCTTGTTACTCTATCTTCCTACCCCATCAAGCTAAACAGTCCCTCAAAAGTCAAGAAACTAGACTAGATGTACAATACACAGCGCAATAATTTTTTTAAAATTTAAATTATGTCAGTTGCAAACACAGATTACTAATTTCAAGCATTTTTTGTTTATTTAAATGTGCTGTCAGTTTAAATAATATGCATGAAACATCAAAGATTGAAGATCTTTTATTTGCATAGTTATACAAGTACCACATGCAGTGAAATGTGTCCTGATACACTCCTCGAATGTGCAAAAAGAGAGAGAAAAAAATATAAAGTAAGTACATATATACAAAGAGGACATTATGTGCAGCAAGTGAGTGAATTATATATATTAAGTAAATTAAATAAAACAATCTGGAAATTTACAGTTCAAAATTTGGGAATGCACATTGTGTTAGTGGGGTGTTAAAGTGACTTGCAAATCACTTCAATATTGTTTAAGAATCAATAATAAATACATTAATAATTAATGTATGTTAATTAATAATTTAGTGAGGGCACATTCCAACTAATAAAGACAGTGTCAAAATAGGACCCAAAACACAGGACTCTTCACTGCAACAGTGCGTTAATTTACAGTGCAGGAAAATAACAATAAATACCTGTGTGCTCCCTTGACTCCCATGTTGTGTCTTTGTGCTCTCCGCTCCCGTGTTCTCCCAATCCCTGTGCTTGCTGCCCTCCTGTTTCCACGCTCCTCCTGGGGGAAAGAATGGTATTATTTCCCCCAGGTATTATACGACAGACAGACAGACAGACAGACAGACAGACACACACACACACCCGTTTCTTGGGTTAGAGGGACAATTTCTGAAATTTTTGGCAAATCAGACTGGACATAGGGCTATGGGGACACCGGGTTCCAGAGGTGCTAGAGCTACAATATGCATATCAAAAATCATGAAAAAAATCAGCAAACCTATACACAACTTAAAATTTAAACATTTTCTTTGCTCGACTGAGATATAAAAAAGGCTATTTTTTCAGACATTCTGGTGGTTTGTAGAGACTTTTCTGTAGCTCGGTCTATAAGGACAGTCTGGTGTACAAGGTCAGTGATGTCATCATACATATACACAAAGTATAGTCTGTTCTGAAGGGACACATGGTGTGTAAAGCCAGTCTACTGTACACACACACACACACTGATTAAATCTGGTTTAAAAGGACACATGGTGTGTAAAGCCAGTTCACTGTACATATACTCACACATGCACTAAGTATAACCTTCTTAGAAAAGAAGGTGTATTATAAGACTGTGACTGATACATCATTATAGTAAAATTGAATAAATTTGCTTAGGCTGCTGCCCCTGCGACCCGGCCTCGGATAAGCGGTTGAAGATGGATGGATGGATGAATAAATTAAAAAATAATAAAAAGACTATATTTTGGTTTTCTCTGATGAGCATTACAATCTGACATACAAGCTTACATAAAACACCACAGATCATATCTGTTGTGATCTACTAACAGGTGGTCAAAGTGTCATTAAAACAACTAGAAGCATAACACAACAGTGCTTGCATCAACTAGAACAAACTATGTAGTATAGAGTTTTTCATTGTCCTGAAGAAACTGGCACTGAGTGGCTGACCAATAAAACAGCACCTTTGCACACCAGGGGTGAGTCGGGCTGACACCATGACTTATACATAAGACTTATATCAACACACAACACATTTGTTGAATTACTGAACTATATTTAATATAACCAACTCAATAATTAATTCCTTAAAAGGACAGCATTGTAACAATTATTGAAGGAAAATAAAAGTGAATCCTGGCATTAAAAGACTCAGGCTAACCACACATCAAAACAAAACACTGCCTGTGAGCACAGTGAAGTCAACTACATACTTTTTGAATGGAGAACACTAACCTTGAAATCAGGCCCAGAAAGGTAAAGGCTCAGACTGTCAAAAAGTGCATTTAGTGTTTAACATTTTTTTTTTTTTTTTAAAGGCCAGTCCTCTGTTGCGCACAAAATCTCAAATGTTTTGAATAGATCTCATCTCCAAGATAGGTTGTTCCTTTTCTTTGCACTTCAGACACTGCTGGTTGGTGACAGTGATACCGTTTTCAATAAAAGGCTTCATATGTTTCATCACCGCTCCTATCTCCTCCTCAGACCATGGTCTCTTCACACACCGCCTTGATGAAACACGTAAACCTGTTCAATAAAACAAAACAAATTTGAAGTTTAAAAAGATCATGTGAGATGCACTTGTAGGTAGAGATGGTGTTCAAAACTGTGAAAACAAGCTGGTACTTGTCTAAACAAATTGTGTGTGATAATAAATAGACTGTAGACCTGATAAAATTTAAAGTTTGATTGTTTTCATTAACATGATAGTTCATCACACTGCTTGGTAAACACAAAATACATTCAGCTTCTTTATATGTTATATAATGTCTAACCACATGATGTTGGTGTTAACTGCACATAGTGCCTAGTGATGGACATGGCATCTGATTTATATCATACCTTTAGTAACTGAGTCAGGGACAGGAGGTGAACCAGAAGTCACACAGGCATCATTCCCCTGGTCATCTAAAAAATATTGCACAGTATAAATGTATGGGCTTAAAGAGGCTTTCTGCCTACCAATCAAACACCATGAGCACAGAGGGGACAATGACAGCCAGTTCTATTATACTAACTATACACATGGCAATGCTGCTGAACTGGATGAAGTCAACAATACCTTGGGTAATAAGTTTACTGGGAAATGATGTAGATTTTGCACAGGCCAAATCTTGCTTGGCCAAAACTGATGAAGCATCAAAATACTAGTCATAAAGCATTAGTGTCACAATTAGGAATGGAACAACTAACAATCGACCATGTAAAAATGTACTGATGGTTAGTAATATTGTTCTATACACAATCCCAGGTTATCGTAATCAGCATAGTAGTGTTAATAGTAAAGTCTGATTTCATTTTTAATGCAATGAAAAACAGAGATGCAAGTGGCATTAATGAAACAAGAGAGCATCGTTATCATACGTGATGTGCGCTGTTAAAATACGTTACTGCATATTTCACTGGATTTGTCTCTGAACAAGACTAACTCACAGATCCCAGCTCATTACATAAGATATGTTGGGCAAACTTTGAGTACAGCATTGAAAATGTACGTTGAGCTGCAGTCTCGGAGAAGTGAGGCAAATCAGAAGTAATATTTTTTATATATATATATATATATATATAGCGAGTTCTCACACTTAGAAATCATGGAGGGCTCTGAAATTTTCATCATAGGTACATGTCCACTGTGAGAGACATAATCTAAAAGAAAATTCCGGCAATCACAATGTATGATTTTATAACAAGTTTTTTGTATATTTCTTTGTAAAATAAGTATTTGAACACTTGAGTCAAACTATATTAATATTGCCTTTGTTAACAATTGCAGCGGCCAAACAGTTCCTGTAGTTCTTCACCAGGTTTGCACACATTGCAGAAGGTCTTTTGACCCACTCCTCCACACAGATCTTCTGTAGATCTGTCATGTTTTGGGCCAACACAGACTTTTAACTCCATCCACAGATTTTCTATTGGACTGAGGTCTGGAGACTAGTGAGGCCACTCCAGAACCTTGAAATGCCTCTTACGGAGCCACTCTTTGGTTTTCCTGGCTGAGTGCTTCAGGTCTTTGTCTTGTTGAAAGACCCAGCCAGAACCCATCTTCAATGCTCTGACTGAGGGAAGGACGTTTTGGCCCAAAATCTCACAATCCATGTCCCCGTTTATCTTCTCCTTAATACAGTGCAGTCGTCCTGTCCCCTGTGCAGAAAAACAGCCCAGAGCATGATGTTTCCACCCTCATGCTTCACTGTAGGATGGTATTATTGGGATGAGACTCATCCTTCTTCTTCCTCCAAACCCCAACAATGAAGTTTAGACCAAAAAGTTTTATTTTGGTCTCATCTGACCACAGGACTTTCTCCCATGACTCTGGATCATCCAGATGGTCCCTGGCAAACTTCAGACGGGCCTGGACATGGGTTGGCTTAAGAAGGGGAACCTTCAGTGTGATGAATGATTTTAAACCATGACGTCTCAGTGTATTACTGATAGTAGCCTTGCCAACGGTGGTCCCAGCTCTCTTCAGGTCATTGACCAGCTCGTCCCGTGTAGTTCTGGGCTGATTCTTCACCTTTCTTAGCATCACTGACACCCCACGAGCTGAGATCTTACGTGGGGCTCCAGTCCGAGGAAGACATTAGCCTCTTCCATTCAGGGGCGCCTGCAGGAGTCTTGCAGAGGGTACGCACAGTCACCTGCACGCGCTCCATCGCGCACACGCACATGCGTGCACGCGCACTGTCGCGCACCGAGCTGCTTGGCAGTGGCTCTGGAGCCCTTTCCAGCTTTGTGAAGGTCTAAAGTTTTGTCTCTTGTGTCGTTGGAAAGCTCTTTGGTTTTACTCATGTTGCTGCAACACTTTTGACAGATTGTGGGGTGCACATGTGTCTTTATAAAAGCTAACGGCATCAAACAGGTGCTGCTAAATTAGAATCATGAGCAGAGTGTAGTTGGACTGTTTAAAAGCAGAATAACAGGTATTTGAGGGTCAGAAATCTGCATGATAAGCAAGTGTTCAAATACTTATTTTAAGCAGTAATATACAAAAATATTTTAATAAAATCATACATTATCATTTCCGGAATTTTCTTTTAGATTCTGTCTCTCACAGTGGACATGTACCAACGCTGAAAATTTCAGATCCCTCCATGATTTCTAAGTGGGAGAACTTGCAAAATAGCAAATACTTACTTTCCTCACTGTAAATGGTATTAACTACACAGCAAAGTACAAACAGAACTGCAATAACAACCAGAAGGGATGCTTGCGATCTTTAGCTGGGTATGAAAAGTAGAACAAATATTGTAAACATCTGGCAGCTACAGTGGAAATGTATTTAATCCACTACGAGTGGTCTTTTCTAACCAGTGTCCCCTCAACCCATGTGTTTTTCTGAGTATGCCAAACACTGGAGATGAAACAGTGAAAGACTCAGTTTGAGCTCAGATGTCAGGACAGTGTTCTCACATACCTTGAGTTTGTCTGTGTCAGACACACACACATAGTTAAGCATTTTCTGTTTCACCTTCAGTTAAATACAGTTCTAACTCTCACCCTAACTGCAAGGAAACAGAGTGATTAACCCTTACCTAGTTAAGTGAAGCCAAAGTAAGACAATACTAAGAAGCTAAAGTGACTGTGAGTAAAAGGTGCATGTATATGTCTGACACAGAAAAACCCAAGGTTTTCAAGGACACTGTCCATCAGCCTCATAATGACATCTGAGCTCAAACTGATGCTTTCACTGTTTCACCTCCAGTGTGTGGCCACTCAGTAAAACACACTTGTGGAGGGGACACAAAACAGATAAGCTTGCAATCATCACTTGGGAAAGTCATACAAATTCAAGATTTAGTTAAACAAGTTTGAATACCACCAAGAGGACATTTAAATATTGTGACTAGGGCTGAAACAACTAATCGATTAATCGACAACTAATCGATTATTGAAATAATCGTTAGTTGCAGCCCTAATTGTGACATCTAGATATGTATGTTTTAAACAACAATTCATAGGGGGAAAATTTTTTTTAAATGACCCACCTTTTTCCGCCAGGGCCATTCTTTCCCACCATAGTCATAAGTAATTTCACTTCCTGCCGCAATTTCCTTCAGTGCAAAAAGGCAGAGATGTGGCTTCCCTTCTGCTTCAATCAACTTCATTCTGCAATTTGGTGTCCTGTGTTCATCGTTTACTCTTCAAGTGCTCCATCAATACTGCAAATTTGGAAACATACATTAAACAAACATTTATAGTGACATGCCTATGAACTATACTATAATTTTTAAGCACCAACACAAACACAACATCCAATACAAGTTTAGTTGTTAAATGCATAGTTGATAAGTTAAAGAGGGTCCATCAGTCAAGGACGCATTGCTTTCTGACTGAGATAAGTGTTTGCGCTTCTACTTGTGCTTAGAGCTTAAACGTGGTTTTGTTGTACTGTTGCGCTGACCTAGTAGGTGTGGCTGTTACTCTTCTCTTCTCTTCCTCCTCTTGCCCACTACCTGCTCTGTGCTGCTGCTTGCACGTGGCCACTGATTAGACCTTGTGCAATCTACAGCTAAGCGCAGCCTGGTGTGCACTGCTCTGCCAGGTGAGTTGAATTAGAGCAATCAAGGGCGGGCGTGCCTAGTAGACCTTAAAATGCATGCAGCAGTCATTTGACCCGAGTGCGACATACTGAGAGGACAGCAAACCAAGCACAATCCACTTTCCACTGTGAGGAAGACTTTGAGTTAGACGGGCTATCGGTAAGCTCGGACTCATATTTGCTGCTTATATGTTTGGGAAATATGGAAGCTCAATTGTGGAAATGTATTTATGCTTTGGGAAATAGTTACTGCATTTAAGTTTAAAAAATTAGATTGATATTAAAATAAATGTTTAAGTTTTGAATAGATTGTTTATGTAGATAGTGTTTCCCACACTTATGTTAATTAATACTAAAAGTAATTACCCCAAATCCTTGGTTAAATCTTAAAACTAGTGTAAATATGTTTGGTTTAATTTAAGGAAAATAATTCTTTGTAAAAGAAAATCCTTGGTTAAAGTCTTTATTAAAATATTTGTAAACTCTAAAATGTATACTTTAAAAATGTAATTGTTACAGAAAGTGTAAAAAATGCAAGGTAGACCACAGTTTATTTCATCTTCGTTGTTTGAAATTACTCACCTCTGATTCAAAAACTAATGAATGTAAAACTAAAACTAGGATAAATGATAGTTTAGACAAAAGTGGCTTTACTGAAGTGTATATTTTTGTTATTTCATTTGTCTTCTGTATAATGCATTTAATTTATCTGAATGATTAATGAAATGTTCTTTATTTTTTGTGTTGAAAGGTTTTTCACCTATCCATCAAGCCATCCATCTACCTACCTCACAGGCAGAACACTTGACATGTACTATTTTGGCATTGTACATATTATACAGTAGTTTTGGACACAGTAGAACAGTGCACGGGTCTCCGTGTCCACATGTGCCAAATGCGCACAGACACAGGGGCGCTCATTCAGCCCTGGCCATTTGAATTTTCTTATTTTCTCTATATTATATTTTAAATCTTCACAGCAGCGTGAGAACACTGTCTTAGCTGTAAAATGTAGGCTTATATTATTACCCCTCTAACCCCGTACATTACGCCCGTGAGTGTGTATTAGAGAAGGCACACACAGGCTTAATACGGGGACTAACGGGCCCTCAGCATATGTGGGAGTCCCGTCAGTCCCCAGTACCGAGAGTTCCCGGGGACCACAGGGTCACCGGGAAATGACGGAGCCTTAGTAAGAATGAGATCCCGCTATTCCACGGGTCCGTCACTCCCCCTTCTATAGATTCTGGGGACTGACGGGGCCGGGTACTAGAGGTAAGGACTCGTTAAAGAGCAATATGAGATGTTTGCTTCAGAAATCCTGACCTTGCAATAGAAATGTAAACATTCAGTCATTTTGACTTTACCACAATGTCTTCTGCTTCCATATGAATTCAAACATGAAGCCTGAACATGCGCTGGGGTACAGGTTACGTCTGTGTTCAGCTTCAGTTGCATCAATAAGCTCCCCTCTATACTCGACCACAAAGTCTCCTTGTTTGAAATTGGCTAAAGTGAAGATGCCACGACCTGAAGAAACAACCATATTAGAGACACAGGTGTGGCAGCACTGCAAATAATCAATTCATTAAATATGTATATCTGTAAATAACAAGTATGCAATGTTGTGCTTTTTTTCAATTCTACATATATAATAAAGAAAACATGTCAAAGTGCAGAAAACATAAATAGCCAGGCTCGCTAATAACTAAATTATTAAAATGCCTTTAATTTTAATTTATATTGATGTTTGTACAGGTCACCACTGGTGATGCGTAACCCCTCAGTCTAGCCTGCAGTGTGTCGAAGTCACTCACCTTTAACTGAATTAATAAATTTAATTTCTAACATTGAATTCTTGTCTCTTCTTGCAAGGATGTGATTAATGGCATCCTGAAGGGGAGTGGTTCTCCATGACATGATTTGCTAAGGAAATAAGATAAAAATGTAAACAACATCAAAACTTCAAGCCTTTATGCTTACAAGGGCATTAGTAAAGCTGAATGAGAAGCACCCCCCCCCCCCCCCATGTTAGCGTATTATTAGTTTAAGGTTATTTTAGTTTGATGAGTGCTGGAGGGATTCTGATTAAAAGAAATGGATGGGGGCAAGGCTGTATTTGTGCAGATTAACTTGACTGTGTTCCACCTGTGTTGATTAAGTCAAGTATCTGACATGCTCCACCCAATTTTTCTTATTTCACTAATAGCATGGATACTGAAACTGTTTCAATTGAGTTCTATGCTTTCATTACATTAACATAACAGACACAGACAAGGCTGATGTCTGAGTTGTTTTAACAGAAAGCATGCACTTGCAGATATTAAAGATACTTAAATGTCCTAATTTAACTAAAGCCTAACTCTGACTTAGCCTAAACCTGTCTGTCAAACTAAGCTTTAGATCTCTCAGGAATAATGTGCTTCATCAACACAACTATAAGAGAGCAAAACAAATGTGGTGTTTGGTTTTTTTACAATATTTTATAAACAAATGTGTGCAGAGTGACATCAATACTGTCTCAATTAAATTTCATGAATCTAAAAAAGTTTATTTGTATTTGCCTTCCAATGTTTCCTTGGTATTTGGGCAAAGATCATCTTTTAATATCTTAAATAATCATCTCAGAACAGGAGGAAAACAGCTCCAACTACCACAAAAAAGACAGGTGTGAGTACTACTGCTAGTACAACTGCATCTACTACAACTACTACCATTAGTACAATAGGTAGTAGTTACTAGTTACAGAAGTAGTACTTAGTAGTTGTAGTAGTAGCAGCCATTTTACATTAAACAAGTGTAGTGATCTTGTAGTGAAAAAGGCCTTCTTTCAAACTCAGTGAAACATCACACACTTGTGTAATTTCTTACCTTGAAACAAGTGATGAGATTAGGCCAGGGTAAAAAAAAAAAACCATCCCGGTGCTTGGGACAGTCCGGGAATCCCCGCCCCGCGTGTTGCTGTGACCTCCGTGAACCGTTCCGCGTGCTCCGGCCCGCTCTGCCGTCCTCACCTCGTCGTGGTCCGGTCCCCGCGGTGCGCTCTCCGCCGTCCGCTCGTCGTGGTCCGGTCCCCGCGATGCGCTCTCCGCCGTATGCTTTCCACCGTACCTCGTCGTTCCCTCACCTGCCGCCTCACCACGGCTGTGCCTACTCTGAAGCACTGTGTCTGTCAGAACGTCCGTCTTTTAAAAGTTTTATAATTACCGTCTTACCTTTTCTCCAAAGCGTGTCAAAACTCTGCCAAAATTGATGGATGAATAAGAAGCGCCCAATCAGTCGGTCTAAATCATTGATGTAAATATCAATGGTCTAAATGGGTAATGTTAAAATGCGCATGCGCAGCTTCCAATTTCGCGCCATGTGTATAATGTCCCGCGCTCGTGTATAATTTCCCGCGCGGCATGCAGGGACAACTCGAACCGACAGGGGGCAGTGGCGGACACACAAATATACAACATATGTCAAGTTTTTGGTTTACAAAGACTTTTGAGAAAAACACTTTTTGGGTATTAAAACATGCCCAGAAACCATTTTAAAAGGTCAATTTTATGAGGACAGCAAAATGTCCTCATGTAACAGAGGGTCCTCATAGCTCTTTGATTTGTCTTGAAAATTGTCCTCCTAAAACGAAAAACAAACACACACACACACACACACACACACACACACACACACACACACACACACACACTGACTTTAAGACACTGCCATGGAGTCTTACACAGCAATCCAGCATCAAGGAGCCCTCAGCCAAACTGTTAAATAGCTCCCTGACGAGGCTTGATCAACTTCAGGTGTGTGTGATTCTCCTCCGCAGGTGTGGCCAGGCTCCTGGCTGACACACCCACCAGGGCTGAAGAACAGGTGCTCTGCCACACCCACACACACACACTATACACAAACACAAGGAAACAGGACAGCAGCACCAAAAATACACATGTCCATACTTATTCAAAGACCCAGGTCCGTGACAGACAGGGCGCAGATAGCTCTCCTGCTGTGGGGTGATATGACTGTATGCTGTAAGGAAGCATCTTCTCTTTGTACATATGACGGTTTTCTGGAACGAAAGAAAGGCAGCTGGGAAAATGCTTTAGTGTAAAAAGTGGAAGCTGGGGAGATGAATATTGTGACGTGTACTGTGCAAGTAACAATAATAACAATTAGAACAATTGTTGACTATGAGAAAAAGAAAGCTCCTGCCTATAGCAAGCCTTTTATTAAAATATATATAACACCCACCACTCCCCTGCGGGCAGTTTATCCTTCAAAGTATTGAACCGAACCGTTGCTTCACAGCAAGAAGGTCCTGAGTTCAATTCACCATCAGGCTGGGATCTTTCTGTGTGGAGTCTGCCTGTTCTCTCCATGTTTGCGTGGGTTCTCTCCAAGTACTTCAGCTTCTTCCCATAGAGTGACCCTGACAAGAATAAGCAGAAGAGAATGGATGGATGGATCTCAAGTAATTAATGAGCACATTAAAACATATTTAATGGGACAGAAATGCCTTGTACTGATCACATTTTTACAAATGTGGAGTAGCTTCTGAGAAAACAGAAGTAGTGAAGTCACCATCAAAAGTCATCCTTAACAGATCTTAAAGAAAGCTGATTTCAGTGTCACTAATAACACCCAGCCCTGATTATCACCAAACCTGTTGAATCACATGAATAGAACCTGTGGAGCACAGTGAAGTAGGGTTTAAGCTCTCAAAAAGCAACCATAGACTCCAGCAAGCCAAAGTGAGAGCCATTAGCCATGAATGGACAAAGGTTGGAACGGTCAGTGTTCATGATTTAGTAACGAAAAAGAGATTTGGAAAACAGGGAATGGGAGAATTTTGAAGCTAAAACTATAGCTGACCAAAAAGAACACAACAGTTGTCTAATATTTGTGAAAAACTTCTTGACAAGCCCCAAGACAGAAAATATTCTGAAAACTAACACAGCATTTCATAACACATCATAAGGTAAACACGATAGTGAAAATAGTAAAAATTGTGATATTATAATAAATGAAATTTTAAAAAAAATCTAATGGGTCAAAATTTATTGGAAAGTGTTACAAACACTTGAAGTATAAAAGGGTTTTAAACAAAGGAAAAGTTAAACCAGTGCTACCAAAAAGAGGCAATATGAATATGGTACCTACTTTTTTATGTCCAGCTCTGCTTACAGTATTTAACGTTGTAACATTAAAAATTAGGCAGTCTGTTGTGTGCTGTGTGGCTTACCATATACTTGGCTTTTCTATACCAAATTCTAATAGGTTAGTTTACTAAAATATCTAATCACTGAACATATTTATAGCCTCTAAGGATTATAAAAGCTAATTTAAAACCATGCAATGTCTAGGTTATATGGCCTGGGGCATATGTTACTTATTGGAGCACAAATTAGTCACACAGTGAGGCAAATTAAATCCGAAATGACCATGCAAATGCAAATTAGGGCTGCATTTAGACATACATGTAAACACAGAAGAACGCAGACACAAATTTAGAGAGAGTGCTTCATATTGCTTGGGGATGTTAGATATGAATTCCTAAGAGGTAGCCTACTGTAAAATTGTCATGTTAAGCTAATGATGTAGGGGACAATATTAAAATATAATTATTTGTCTGGACTCATCATGTGTGCTTATGAGAAGTACTATAATGTACATATAACAAAGATTAAATAGCATATAATGTGTAACATATATAAATTATGATTTAATGTGAGATATGAATTAAATTGCTTTCTTAAATAAATGCTCAAAATATAACTCACATAATGAAATGGCCACAGAAGTTTGTGTGGCTGATAGCAAGACTCCTAATGAATAATTTTGCTTTTTTGGTTATAATGGTATGGCAGTCCAGTGGCTATAGCAGACAAAAGTGTACATATGTATACATATGTAGCTTTATACATACTTTATACTTACTTCATAATAAAATGTAGTACATACATAACAAAAACAAGTTTCAGTATATTAGAATATTTTAGAAAAATGTCAGTGAGTGTGAGAAAAAGAAAGTCATGTGATTGTAATGCAAGCCTACAAACAGGATCTATTGTTATAAATATTTATCATGTTCTTCCAGCATACTGTGCTGTACTGAGCTGTACTAAGCTACTGTAAAGAGTGATAAATGTATACTACTTCCACCAATTCTGTGATTAATTATTAACTCTCCTCCAATTCAAATGTTAGCTTGGATAGCATGGCTTTTTAAATATTTTTAGTAAGATTTTCTAAAAATGAGAGACCAGAGAGACCACAGAACACTGAGACACAACTGGGTAGACCAGAGGTAAAAAAAAAAACAGACTCAGAGACCACATATAAGAGACAGACAAAATAATGAAACTAGAATTCAGGAAATTTAAATAACAAACTCAGAGGCACTAGAACATAACATATTCAGGAACAAGAACTTACATTATCTTATAACGTTCCAACAAACACGCCAGTATAAAACTCAAAATACTAAGTCAAAGACTCAGGACCATGACTCTCTTAACTCCAGCCACAAACAAAATGTGAAAATAAATACTTTTTAAAAAATTACTTTAAATTGGCTAATTATTTTATGCATATTCTTTGCATATTTTCTGTCTCTGAAAATGTCATATTATGTATGTATTATGTCAAATGTAGTATCTGAGTATACAAAAGTGTGAGTTCTTTTGAAACAACTGCATTTTTCTTCTGGCACATGTGGTCGAAGTTTACTCTTTTTGTCTAGATGCAAATTTGTCGAGTCACATTACAGCACGTTTTGCTTTTGAACTGCAACATTTTTAAGAACTACTTGGAATGGGGAAAAAAGCAGGAGTCTGAAAAAGATAAGTGCTCCAGTGAGTATCTTTCTACAGGAATGAACAGGAAGCTCTAATGGAGAGTAAATGGGGGGTTAGTGATGGTCAGGGGTAAAGTACACAGTAGAAAAAGTTGGCTGATAATTGAGGAGTGGAGTCTGAGCTCTTCTTGGATATTTCTCTCAGCAGGCAGGAAGTGAAGGGGTTACTGGTGGGCCAGAGGAATCCCAGGTGGTTGCAATACATCAACAGCCACCATGCACAGCCACTTTCAGTCAAGTGTTGCAAAAGTAATGGCAAAAGACTCCAGAACCACAGACAGTGTCAGGAGTATCTTAGCTGGACTAAGGAAAAAAGAACTAAACTGTGGCTTAATGGTCCAAAGTCCTCGTTTCAAATGAAAGTAAATTTGATTTCATTTGAAAATCAAGATCCTAGAGTCTAGAGAGACACAGATGTAAGGTGTTGAAATGCCAGTGTAAAGTTTGTGCAGTCTGTTAGGATTTGTTGTGCCATGTCATCTGCTGGTGTTGTTGGTGGTTGGTCCACTCTGTTTCAACAAATCCAAAATCAACACAGCTGTCTACCAGGAGATCAGGTCAGGATTCCATCTGTTGAAAAGCTTTATGGCGATGCCGGTTTCCTTTCTGATTAAACCTACCACCTGCAAACAGTGCCAAAACTACTTCCAAATGGTTTGCTTACCATGTTATTGTCATGTGAATTTTATTGTAATGTGCTTAATTGATAAGCTGACTCACCTGACCTGAACCCTACAGACGATTTATAGGGCACTGATAAGAGTAAGATGTGAAATACTCAGCCCAAAAGTACAGATGAGCTGAAGACTGTTATCAAAGCAACCTGGCTTTTAGCAACACCACAAGCTGAATGCCTCTGCCTCACACTTTACTGATGCAGTAAGTCATGGTAAAGGAAACTCAATCAAGTACTGTAGAATAAAAAGCGTACTCAGAAGTTCCACATTTAGTAAATCCTTTTTTTGATTGCTGTTTGGGAATATTCTAATTACATAAGATGCTTGATTTCTGATTTTCGTGAGCTATAATCATAACAATTTAAACAAAAGAATATCGGAGATGATGCCTTTTTGAATTAAATCATGAAAAAACAACTTTTCACAATATTCGATTTTCTTTTGAGCTCCACCAATATATTGTAGGGTCTTTTTCCCATCCTTTTTAATTGCCTCCCCAGTGTTCTTTAAATTTAACTTCCCCCTTCCTGTCCCATCTCGCTCTTACTCTTACTGTTCACTGATCTATCCTCACATTCTTTTTCTTTCTCTGTGTCATTCGTTCAGTGCCAGGTCTTGGTGGTTGGTGGTTCCCTCTCTCCAGATGGCCCACTCTGATCATTTATTGATGACAGGAGAACAGAGGAAGGCATTCCCAGCTGCTGCCGCCTGGCACCCCATTCATTGTGCAAGTGCACATGCACACACACACGCGCACACAAAGGCTCAAATATTTGAACAATGACTCGGATCCATACATGCATGCAGTTATTGGATTTAAACCCTATCGCACACAGACCTTTTTTCTTTTTTTCTTTCTTCCCTGTGCCTTCTTTTTGCAGTGTCACACATTTTTGCATTGCCGCCGTCTAATGTTAGGCATGAATCTGTGCTGTACTTTTGCAGTTTCCCTCTCCTCTCTCTTCCTGCCTGCAGCTCTCCTCCTTTCACCTCCTGCTGTGGTGTTACTGACTCTGTCACACAGGAACAGACAGAAGGAGAGGCGGGGGGTCAGTGTGCTAGGCTGTGTACAGTGAGTAAAACTGCAGTTTGCTAATGTTACAAGTTAATGTGCTGCATCTTATGAGAATCTTAAAGTTTATGTTGAAGAAGAAAGAAATGTCATTTTGACCTATTTTTATAGAGTGAGAATATCCTGTACTGGCTTTGTTTTTTGAAAGGCTGCAGTGTTTTGTTTTTATTTTAAATAAGGAAATTGACCGCCCACAGTGCACCTGGCTTCTGCAATTTATATAAAACACTTCTTTGTTTTCCCCTATCACTCTAGTGCTGTGCATTCGCAACCTGTGAAAACTCTTTTACAAATTTATATACCAAGTTTGAGCGCTTGTTTTTGTGGAAATGTAATTAAAACTTTGATTATGTTTATCTTGAATAATTGTGCAAACTTCTGAGGTGAAATATAATCCTATCCTGAATCATGTCTGAGTAGCAGTGTAAGTGAAAGTTAGTTGCTGTATTTAGTATTTATAGCGTTTGGGGTTTTTTCTGTTTAGAAAGATGAGTACCATCTCCCTCTGTTCACACACATTGTTTTTTCTACATCTACATACAAAGCATTTTTTAAAATCAGTTTTAACCCTTAGATGCACACGTGGGGTCAAAAATGACCCCATGGGTTGTTTTTCTTCAAAATCTTTAAAATGAAAAGTTGTAATATATTCATATTCCAGGTATTCCTCATAAAATATGTTTGTAACATGAGGCTATTTGCATTTTTATTAATTTTTTCATTAATTTAAAAAAAAAATGCAGTTTTTGTATCGCTACCCCACTCTTCCACAAGTGGGGTCATAAATGACCCCAAGCAGTTCCTATGGAATCTTCTATGAAACTTTCATTCTTAGCAACTCTGACTGTCCCACTTACACTTCTGATGGATCAAGAATTAATTTTTACACAGTAACATACATGATTTATAGTCAGGGCTGCACATAAGTGGTTCGCAAGTGTGCATTCGCTGTCAAAATAAAAGTATTCCCGGAAATTCATAGAATACGCGCTTCTTTTGTGGTGGAGGAACGCCAAAGTAATTGCTTACAGAGCTTGCTTCTTCGACATCTTTAGAGTTCTGAACAAATGTCTGTCCTCCTCCAGAACATCTAATGTACGCAAACGAGCGTTCCAACTTCTTATCTGGTGCGTGTCTTTTATTTTGACAGTGAATGCGCACCTGTGGACCATTTATGTGCAGCCCTGTTTATAGTTTCCTGTGCATTTCAAACATTGTCCTTTCTGATTTATTTTTTTAATATTTAAAGTAACATGGCTGCTATGAGGCCAGCTGTGGACCTTGCCCTATAAATGATCCCGGACGGATGGGATGAAGAGCCCAATTGGAGGCATTGACTCAGAATCTGACATCTCAGATATAGAGGACCCAGACTACTGTCCCCCCCCACTGGACAAGGCCAGTCAGACACAGAGGAGTCCTCTGATGAGTCCTCTGAAGAGGAAATGGATATTGAGTCTAACAGAATGAGGCCCTCTTACTGCTTTAGCCACAATATTCTGAATTAGTCGGCAGGGGCTTGCACCTGGGTTTAGTACTGTCTCCCCAATAGATGCATGGAAGATGTTCATGTCTGATAATATAATAGAAGAGGTGCTGACATGCACAAACATGGAGGCACAAAGAGTAGCCACAGACAGGGGAAAAGAGTGGAAAAATGTAATCAAACATAAGCTCCTGGCCTTCATTTGATTGAACATTCTTGCAGGAAGTGAGAAGAACTGGGATGTACCAGTCAGTGTGTTTTTTGGGAGTCCTCTGCATAACCCATTGTACAAGGCCACTATGTCAATTCAAAGATTTAAAGATATTCGCCGTTTCTTGCACTTTGATGACAAGAGGACCAGAGCCTATGGACTGAAAACAAACCACATGGCAGCTTTCCACTACATATGGGGCCTGTTCCTAGTCAACTGCAGGCAGAAATTAATTCTCAGTGATTGTGTTACAGTGAATGAACAACTTGTGCCTTTCAGAAGGAAGACCCAGCTTCTGCAGTACGGTATATGCAGAGCAAGCATACAAAAGTGATACAAGTGATACAAAAACTGCAATTTCTTAAAATTAATGAAAAAACTAATAAAAATGCAAAGGGCCTCATGTCACAAACATGTTTTATGAGGAATACCTCAAATATGAAAATATAACAACTCTTTGATTTAAAGATTTTGAAGAATAACAACTGAGTTTATACCAAAATGCATTGTTTCTATTTAGGATCATTTTTGACCCCACTCGTGGAAGAGTGTAGGTATTGGTAGGTTGTGCATCCAAGGGTTAAAGTACACTCAAACACTATTTGACTCATAGGTTGGAGGAGCCAGAGATCGAAACACTGACTTTCCAATTAGTAGATCTCTTTCTTTAGTTCCTAAGCCACAACCTCAAAAGGTGGACAAGTAGTCCAGAACCACTTTGGCAGTACATGAGAACTTTGTTTTATGTTTCTTTACAGATTACGTCTCATCTTCTTACCTCTATCCACTTTCTGTTGCAGTCTCTTTTGTTCATCTTATCCTTTCCCAGATTGTGTTGGTCCAAAAGTTTTCAGGCAAAACTGAAATACAAAGTCACAGCGCTATGAAGACAGTCAAATTCTCTACGGCAGTTTTCAAAGCATGGTTATTTCAGTTTCAAGTTGTGTGAAGGACACATGGCATGCATGTTTGCTTCTTCTGTCCAGGGCCAGAGAGATTTCTCTGCTGTCCTCCCATATAGCTCGGTAAGAAAACTTGCTGAAATGATATCCTTGAAAGAAGTACAGAGTAAGTATACGACATTATATGTACAGCAGTATGTCCAGGTTCCATAAACACATGTGTCCTTCCGGTGACTGTGTCATGAATAGCCTGAACTGAACATGCTGTGACTTTGAAGTTACACAAGGGAGACTTGCGTGATATACAGCTGGCTTCAGCTGGGTACCCCAAGAGATGCATGAAAACACAAGCGCACACAAGCACACACACACACACACACACACACACACAGACTCGAGTATTTCATCTCACATATGCAAACTCACAACAGCAACTTCTCAACCCCAGAGGTGCTATTTGGAGGTAACACGCACTGTTACACTAGAAGAGTCATCCTATATCACAAGTCCAGAAGGATAGTGAAGGAGGAAAATTATGTATTTTTTTGTGTTAGACACATAAAATAATAAATTTCTTTAGTGCAATATATTAATGTTAACTGTAGATTCTGGATGCATTTTCACTTTTCAAAGCACCTAGAGTTTTAAATGTATTTCGGATTATGAATGTAATATTAAAATCAATTATCATGTTAATCAATCATGTCTTCTTAGTAGCTTTCCCCCACAGATGATTTATGTATTCATTTATATAATCTAGTGATGTAAAGAATAAAATGGTATATACTAGCACATGGTCAGAAATGTGCTGTGGAGGCTCATTCATTAAGAGCATGCTAGGAGTCCTCTAGGTGGCACCGTTATCATGTTGGAAGTTAAAAGGCTGTGATTAAGACAACAGTACTTCCAGCAGCAGTAATTCTGACATGATAAAAATATAGCTGTGCAGATGGAAATTGTGTTTAACTTAAAGAAAGAGATCTTTTAGGCTTTTTTTAAACCTTCAATCCATTAAGGAAAATTAGAGTTAGATATCACCTCAACAGTGAACCATGGAAAATGTAACAACTATTTTAATATCTTTAAAGACAATCTATATTTGTTACTTAAGTGTGTTAGGCATTCTTGTCTGATGGAATGACAATCCACCTTAGTGGGGTCAATTACTTGACAGCATGGGATTTGTACTGAGAGTTGTTCTGTTCAATAATTTTGAGTTGGTACACTCCTGCAAGATCACTGAGGTCTGCAGATCAAATGCTCCTAGCTGTCCCAAGGTCCAGATTAAAGCACAGAGGAGACTGGGCCTTTGCTGTGACTGCTCCTAAATTGTGGAACAAACTGCCGCTTCACATCGAGACCTCCCCAACATTAGACACTTTCAAAACCCATCCGAAAACCCACTTTTATTCCTTGGCTTTTACATTAAAATGACTTTGTACTACTTTTATTTATCTTGTTTCTTACTCAAATCTTCTCATTTTTTACTACTTTTTCTTAAATTTTATGTCTTCATGTTTTCCTCTGTTTTTTTTTTTTAATCTCTTTAGATTATTTTAAATGTATAGCAACTTGCTCAACAGTTGTTGTCTGAAATGTGCTATATAAATAAATTTGACTTTGAATTTATGTTTATCCCAGTGGCTGTGCTGAGTCTGACCCCATGCTGTCAGTATACCAGACAGTATGCTTAAAAAAGACATGCTTAAATAGCAGAAAACTTAAAAGCAAAATTTTTAAAAAGTTATATTTTACATACAAACTTTTAAATCACAATCATTTTTAACTAGACTGAGTATAACTCAATGCCATTCATCTGTTGCAGATTACAGTAACATTTAACTTGTCATTTCATTGTATATCACTGCTACTTGTAAATACTCTATTAAAAGTAAAATACAGCTGTGACGATTTGGTGCAATTCTTGCCATAGATAACAGATTCTGGTCTCAGGAAACATCTGCATGTCTGTGAAAACGGTCTGTGACAAAGGTTAGAGTTAGAGGTGGAGGACAGGATGACAAGAACACATTTGGTGCGCGTCTGTGTGAGTGTGTGCCGATGTGAGTGTGTGTGTTCACCTGCATGTGTGCATATTTAGCAACTGTGAAAAGGTTGACTGCTGTAAGAACCCTGCTGTGGTTTAATCCCTTTACAGGTCAGTAGGGTTCATATGCAGGGACATGTGGTTTGTATAGACATATATGCGCATGGTTTTCACCTACAAACAGGTATTTCCATCTACTCATCGAAACGCTTCAAGGTTGGTCAGAGTTGAGCAGCACAGAGGGCTCACTGTATGTTAAAAGCCAAAGCTACATTCCTGTCTGTCCCATTGGACCTTTAATTGCTCACAGCAGCACATGGATAGTAAAATACCCTGAAAAGTACCACTGTCTCAGAGTGTGAGAAAGTATGCCTAAGGATATGACTTCAAGTCATCCATATGAGCATGTAGTTTGCAGTTTTTCATATTGAAGTTTTTATTGAAAACTCAAAACTCTTCATTCTTTTTCAGCTTCAAACTTACAGGACAAAGGAACTGATATATTCTATGTCAAGTACTGTTGTTCAGGATTCAGATCTCTCGTGGACTTTCACAGTTTCAGTGAATGGAACATCATCATCTATAAAACATTTTCTTTTTTACATAAATTCTACAAAATCTATTATAGATTTGAAGCTATACATCTTAAGAATTTTGATGAAGGTTGAATTTTATATTACAATATACCAAAACCTTTTTCTGTCTAAGTTCATGCAAGATCAAACACAAAACAGCAAAGACTTAAAGCAAGCGAGAAAGAGAGATGTGGGTAAGAAAGCCTGGATATAGACATTCAAAATGAGCTGTACCACTGAAGCACTAGCACATTTCCTACTATGTGCTTGCCTGTGTAATAAGGTTGACATAAATCAAATCTTTGTTTGTTTTATATGAATGATAGCAGTGTCAGTTTCTGGATGCTGACTTTTACTTAAATTACATTTAGGTTTATTTGTTTAATACAAACCTTTAAGAAGTAATAATGTCACTTGTCAAACACGGGTGCTTTGTTTTTGTGCTTAAAGAGAAAGCTTGTGTTTTTTTTCCTTTTTACTGCAGGATGTAAAAACATTAAGTTATGTAGTTTATTTTAATTATGCAATATTTATGATAAAATGTTGCTATCTACACTAAGCTAGTATCTTTGGAATCATGAAGTGCATTTGTTGTTAGCACAGTGAAATCTAGCATGCCTAGTAAATTAGATTGAACTCAGAAAATAGGTCTTCATCATATATGAAATGATCACCAATAATAGTAAAATACTCACAGAGTAATCGATTGGTGATAGAACATTCATTTAAGGTCCCAGGTACTTCTGAAGCTTAGTCCACAGAACAAGCACAGGACCAAAAACATTTGTTGCTATAACATCCCAGTCACACTGTTCATGCATTTACTGGAATGAAGACTGAGGATGATCTGCTCTGCTGCTTTAGGCCAGGCCTACACCTTGCAACAAAATGTTTTAGTAGGGTGCTGATCATTTCCAGGCCCTCTCATCCAAGCTGAAACTTACAGACTTTGAGTTCAATCATAAACAGTGCTTGAGTTTATGAAACAGATGACTGATTAAGATTCTTTTGAAAGTGTTTCAGATGTATTGTTCATGACAAGACATCTAAGATTAGGTGAGAGGAGATGTTTTTAAGGAGCTTGAAAGAAAGAAAAGCGTCTGGACTTCCTTAAGTTGTTTGAAGACGTTTCACCTCTCATCCGAGAAGCTTCTTCAGTTCTAGGGACTGACCCCCCCCCAACAGGCACAATGGAAACTCCCACAGGGCTTAAATCTGGGACTCTCCACCATTTGACCCTAGAACTGAAGAAGCTTCTGAGATGAGAAGTGAAACGTCTTCAAACAACTTAAAGAGGTCCAGACACTTTTCTTTCCAAGCTCCTTTGACTATGATGACCTGGATGACTGAGAACTTTCACAGACACGAGGTGTTTTTGAATTTTTTCAATCAAAAGAGGGCAAAAAGCAAATCTTCTGACCAAAAGTTCTGCTAAACATGTGTCATGAAAAGTTTGGATATTCCCTAAAGCAGTTCAGAGAAAAAAAAGTTTAAACTATTTGCACTGAGATGTGAGTATTTACATTCAATAAAACAGCAGAGGACTAATGACTGTGTAAGGGTAGCAAATAGGGGAAAACTGTGTCTTTAACGTCTTTGGCTAAACAACTTTTTTTTTGTCTATGGAAGAGCGTGTTTTCCCTGGAAACAATTTTTAATTTCACAAGCATGCAATAAAACAACAGGTATTTCAGAAATATTCTAGGTATTAAAATCTTATGTTCAAGTATTTTATTAGGGCTTTCACTGAAATCCCAGATTACTTAGTGTGGTATTAAAAATATTTTTTTTTAAAAATCTAATTTACATAGCATACTGTTAGCTGTAGTCCAAGTAGCTAAAAGGATTTTATGAGACTCATCTGTGAGTATTTAACATAAACAAAGCCGCAGGTCTAATGAGAATGAGGGCTGCACACATGCTGGATTTCAGGTCTGGGAGGTCTTTACACTATTTTCTGTATTAGTAATATCATGCAGCTTCCCGGGTGACATTATAAGAGAAAGGTGTTTAAAGAACAACCAATTAAGGTGCAGATGTCACACAGTGCACAAGTTTAGGAACTTGTCTTTCCTATATTATTAAACTTCACTTATCCAACCAATTGCACTGTATAAAAAAGGGGAAAATTTGATTAGAATGATATTTTAAGAAAAGATTACATCTTCTCTAAAGCTATATAAGCTCATTATATTTCGGCAGTCTTGTGAAATCACTTCTACCCACCAAGGCTCACTGATTCTAAACACTGAGGCAGAAAATCTGACATCAGTGCCTGCCAGAGCATGTCATGATGTCATGCTTTGACTTAATGTTACAACTTCAAAGTTAATGTTTCATAATCTCAATAGAAAATCACCAGAAACACAGTTTTTATTTTTATTTTATGACAGATTTATTTCATCTTGCTGTCTCTTCAGCCACATCTCTTCAAGGAAGCCATGGTTTCAGAGGTTGAGAGGACGCAGCCCTTGTAGTTTGTCAAGTGAAGCATGACCTTAAAGTTTTGATCTTTCTATCCAGTGACTGACCTTAAATTATGTTACACTGGAAAAAAAAAATACTGTAGCGACATGTTTCTGCAATCACGAGTGAGGTTTAATGGTGTTTTAAACAAGCTTATCAAATTAAAAATGAGGCTTTATTTGCATGCATTTACATAATTTTCTAACGTTTTCGAAACAGGGTTGTACGTATTTATCAGAAACATTTTCCTTCTCTATCCACTAATTGCAGTGATGTTTTAAAAAAAATTACATACAGAAATACCTTTGATTCACAGGATTAAAGAATGTGTTGTTTGTCTTTCACAGGTAAAGAGCCAGTGTGATGCAATCTCTCTGTAGCACAGTGAAGTAGGGGTTACTAAGGAGGTGTTACTACTACTAGGGGAGTAGGAAAGGCTGGGGCTCTCCAGAAAAACATCTGATGACACTGTGTATGTTAAACAAACAGCAGTGCTCAATTAGAAAATGTGTGTAACAAATGTAAATCAATGTTTCACATGTACTTTATTAGAAGAGACTGTGATGGTTTTGAAATGTGTCCACTATGGAAAAAAAACAATAACTCGTTTTGCTTTTTTCAGCAGTGAGAGTTATAATTCAGATTGACTTCCTCCAAAACACAATATTACAGTCATTTGACTATCAAACAAATCCAACAATATACACTTACCTGCTATACAGTCTTCAGTCAATGGGGGGAGCTATTCCACATAAGATGCAACACAACCGGTTAACAGTGATTTTAAGTTCAAAGTCTGGGCTCTCTTGCAAGACAGGTGGCTATGATGTCAGCTTACATGTTGCATTCCACTCTTATTTATTGCAGAGCTTTCCATACACTTGTTTACAGTCGGAGTTTAGAATAGCACAGAGGGCTTAGCGCAAGGCTTAGAGAGACACATCTGCAGCAGAGCGCACACAACCCGGTGGAGCCAGTAGGTTTTGGAGAGCAGAGCTTGAGTGACAACTGTGTGGCACATGTGACCTGAGGGAATGAATCATGCTTGAGTCAAAAGAGAAGACAGAAGCTGTTATGACAAAAAAGAACATGTGGGGCATCCACCTTTAGTTACTGTTTGTGGCTAAATAGAAAAGCAAAGATAGGAAAAAAAACATGCCTATGATTTCCATCTAATAAAGGCCAGGCACTTGGATATTCAGCGTTGCAACTGGACCGAAAAACAGTACATCTACAGTAAACAATTATAGTGAGATCCACTGGTGATGTGTTGCTTGTATTTTAATACACAATCTACAGTATCATAAGATTCTACAATAAAATAATAACAGCAAAGCAAAACATTTTCCCTTAACCTTTCTTAAATGTAATAGCTTTACTGTCAAATATGTTGTGATTTAATTGCGTTTAGTTTGGACTCATCCCAAATCTTTTCCTCTGACAAAGTCATACACGTGTATGTGTGTGTGTGTGTGTGTGTGTGTGTGTGTGTGTGTGTGTGTGTGTGTACACATGTTTAGACATCCTTGTGGGGACAGACAATTGGCATACCACTATACTTGTGGGGACCAAAAGTCACTTATGGTGACAAAATGCCTGTCTCCATGAGCTTGAAGGCCTTTTTCAGGCTCAAAATGTAGTTTTAGTGTCAGGGTTACAATTAGGTTATGGTTAGGTATAGGGTAAGGGTTAGGCATTCATTTTTGATGGTTAGGTTTAGGGTAAGTGGCTAGGGAGCGCATTATGTCAATTAGATGTCCTCAGTAAGATATGAAAATGAGAGCGTGTGTGTGTGTGTATGTACCTATTAGAAATTACAACATGTGGGAATCAGCTCATTATCTCCAACATTTATGCACAATATTCCCTCTTCCCAGCCTGAAAAATCTTTGAGAAACAAACTCTTTGAAGGACATTGCCTTTAGGTACATCTGCCTTCAAAGCTGTGCCTCTCCTTTTCTCTCCCTCTGTCTGTCTCTAGCTCTTTATTGCTAAGCCTACACATGTGTAGCAGAGGAACGAAACTTCAGTTTTTTACATTGCCATTAACCAAAACCCTGTACACACACACCACTGAGTGCATGTGCGTATGTGAGCGTGTGTGTGTGCATATGTGTCTATACGCTTCTGTTTAGGCAGCATCATAGCTGAGTTTAAACCAAAATCCTACAAAAAAGTTTGAAATCTGGCTTGGCTGTTGAGCTGTGGTGGGTGCTATCACACACACATACAGAGTTGTGGTGGGAACGCTATCAAAGAGAGCTATGCCTGCAAGGCACAGCAGCCTCAAGCCCAAAATTGATTTACAGAATAAAAGAGAAAGAGAAGTATATGAGGGAAAAAAGCAACACATTAGATTTAAGATGCAGCAAACAGAGACTCGGAGAGATACTGAGAGAGTGTGGTAGATTTGGGATAAATACAAGTATGGCTGGCTAAACAGAAAGCTTGTTAAAATAATATGGCCCTTGTTAAATCACATTTTTCCTTCTTGAGGGTTTTAAGGATTTAAGGATTAACAAGTCTTGCTGCTCTATCCTTCTCGATGCTTCACTTGTGTTAATTTCAACCTTGAATTCCAAAACTTAATTTCACAGCTGAGCTTTGCTCATCACAACATTATCAGCCCATATCTTTATTGATTTATGGTAAGTCAATTCAACAGAAGAATACAAATGAAAAATTACAGCTTAATGCAGGAGTTACAAAGTTACATGTGAAGGTGGTTTTCATTTAGACTACTAACAACAGTGATGTACCCTTGTACTTGAGTCTTGATGTTGAACAAAAACTTTAAACTTTAGTTTCCGGAGGAGAGAACAGACATCTTGCTTGCATCGCTTTACAGTAAACTGTTCAGCATGGATTAAGAAGGCGTTGTTAGTCAAAGCTTACAGTACATAATTGCTTACCTCGTTCTGGATGCACAGTATTTTCCCATAACAACCAACTTCTATTTTACACCCAATCTAGAAGGAATGGGCTGGGCTGGGCTTCCTGTTATTAATGCCACTATACTTGACTATTATCTACACCATGTTTGTGTGTTTGTTTTTGTTTTAATTGGTTGATTTGCACCATTCTAATGCGTTCTTTTTTCCCCATCTACTGGGCACTCCGTTCCTACTCTTCAGTGGCAAAGGGAAACAGAGCAGTAGAATAGAGGCCAAAAAAGAAAATAAAAACAGTTGACCAGAAACAGGATGACCTGCACCTGAAAAACAAACTGAAAACAAACCACTCCAAATATCTAGTCAGCCAATTACGTGGCAGCACCTCTGTGTACTTACATGTGTTGGCAGGATTGAGATAAGCCAAGCATCAGAATGGGGAACAAAGATGATCTAACTTTGAACGTGGCATGGTTTTTGGTACTAGAGAGGCTGGTCTGAGTACTGGGATTTTCCCACACTGGGTGCCGCAGCAGTGTCCCACACTGGGTGCCGCTCCTGTCAGCTAGGAACAGGAAACTGAGGCTACAATTTGCACAGGATGAGCAAATTTGAATGACAGGAGACTGAAAAAATATTGCCTATTCTGATGAATCTCCATTTGCGGTAAACATAAACACATGGATCTATCCTGCCTTGTATCAAGAGTTCAGGCTCCTGGTGGTGCATCATTTAACATCATAGACTTCCTAAGTGCTGTTGCTAATCATATGACCACAGTGGTTATGAGCACAGTGTACCCATCTTCTGATAGCAGTTTCCAGCAGGATAATACATCATGTTGTGTCACAAAGTTCAAATCATCTCAAACTGATTTTTTGAACATAACAATGAGTTCCCTCTACGCAAATGACCTCAACAGTCATCAGATCTTAATTCAGTAGAACTCCTTTGGGATGTGGGGGAACAGGAGATTCTAGTCATGGATTTCCAGCTGATAAATCAGCAGCAACTGGGTTTTTGCTATCATGTCAGTGGGGACCAAAATCTCTGAGAAATGTTTCCAGCACCTTGTCGAATTTGTGCCATGAAGAAGTGAGACAGCTGTGAAAGCAAAAGGCGGCCCAACCCTGTACAAGCAAGGTAAGGTAAGGCTGAAACAATGCAGTGCCTGGTGAGTGTAGGTCAATATTCAATTAACACTGTGTGAATGTGTGTGTGAATGGGTGAATGACTGAATGTAGTGTGAAGTGCTTTGGGGTCCTTAGGGACTAGAAAAGCGCTATACAAATGCAGGCCATTTACCATTTTTACCATTTAACACAGTTGACAGATATCACTGTTATATACAATGACTCAGCTCCAGACTCCCAGTTATTAGACTCAGAGGAAAAGAAACTCTCGTAAATCACTTGCATAAGTCAAGCACTACCTGACTTTGAGGTTTGTTTTCACCCTACCTCGTGTTTCAGAGAATCGAGCAAAAAAATAAAATAAAAAAATAAGCAAATAAGATAGATTCACTTCTACTCTCTCACTTTCTCTTTCTGACACACAGTCTTTCACATCACTGAGGGTCAGGTTAGAAAAAACAAGGACCAGAGCTCAAGGGCATCGTGGACTAGTAGTTACTATGCAGAATGTCTGTGTGTGTACACATGACATTTCAAAACTTTGAGTAATTTTGAGGTGATCAATAAAACTTTGACCATAACTATGTTCCAGAACACGTTCTTGTGACTTGATGTGAGTGAGCTTCGCACACACACACACACACATATATATATATATATATATATATATATATATATATATATATATACACTCAACAAAAATATAAACGCAACACCTTTGTTACTGCTCCCATTCCCCATGGGATGGACGTAGAGACCTAAAATTCATTCCAGATACACAATATAACCATCCCTCCCAAACAGTGGTCACAAATCAGTCCAAATGTGTGGTAGTGGGCACATCTGCTATATTGAGATAATCCATCCCACCTCACAGGTGTGCCACATCAGGATGCTGATCTGACATCATGAGTAGTGCACAGGTGTACCTCAGACTGCCCACAACAAAAGGCCACCCTGGAATGTGCAGTTTTTTGCGCTATTGGGGGTCTGGGGACCCAGAACCGGTCAGTATCTGGTGTGACCACCATTTGCCTCATGCAGTGCAACACATCGTCGCATGGAGTCTATCAGATTGTCAATTGTGGCCTGTGGAATGTTGGTCCACTCCACTTCAATGGCTGTGCGAGGTTGTTGGATATTCGTGGGAACTGGTACACGCTGTCGTATACGCCGGTCAAGCACATCCCGAACATGCTCAATGGGTGACATGTCCGGTGAGTATGCTGGCCATGCAAGAACTGGGACATTCTCAGCTGCCATCTGCCCTGAACAATGTGAACCATGATTCATCCGTGAAGCGCACACCTCTCCAACGTGCCAGACGCCATCGAATGTGAGCATTTGCCCACACAAGTCTGTTACGGCGACGAGCTGGAGTCAGGTCAAGACCCCGATGAGGACGACGGGCATGCAGTTGAGCGTCCATGAGACGGTTTCTGACAGTTTGTGCAGAAATTGTTTGGTTGTGCAAACCAATTGTTCCAGCAGCTGTCTGGGTGGCTGGTCTCAGACGATCTTGGAGGTGAACCTGCTGGATGTGGAGGTCCTGGGCTGGTGTGGTTACACGAGGTCTGCGGTTGTGAGGCCGGTTGGATGTGCTGCCATATTCTCTGAAACGCCTGTGGAGACGGCTTATGGTTGAGAAATGAACATTCAATGCACGGGCGACAGATCTGGTTGACATTCCTGCTGTCAGCATGCCAATTGCACGCTCCCTCATTGCTTGTGGCATCTGTGGCATTTTGCTGTGAGACAAAACTGCACATTCCAGGGTGGCCTTTTGTTGTGGGCAGTTTGAGGTACACCTGTGCACTACTCATGATGTCAGATCAGCATCCTGATGTGGCACACCTGTGAGGTGGGATGGATTATCTCAATATAGCAGATGTGCCCACTACCACACATTTGGACTGATTTGTGACCACTGTTTGGGAGGGATGGTTATATTGTGTATCTGGAATGAATTTTAGGTCTCTACGTCCATCCCATGGGGAATGGGAGCAGTAACAAAGGTGTTGCGTTTATATTTTTGTTGAGTGTATATACATATATACCTGTATATACTGCAGTCCAGAAAGAGGTGATATATACCACAAAAAGAGCACCACCTCACCAGCAGTCTCAAATGTTTAAAGACACTCATAGAAGGAAAAGGTGTGAAAAGGAAGTCAAGACCAATGCAAATCTCACATTAGGAGACAACCAGCACTGAGCTAACTTTTTGACAACTTATTGGCGTGAAGATAAGTAGTGCTATTTTGGAAGGCTTGCAACCTCTGAATGTCCTGTAAAACAGGCAATAATATGTGCATAGTAAGAAACACAGTATGATAACCATAACAGAAAAATAACTAACTATATCAGTTGTGTGCTTTCAGTTGTGTGCTTTAGTTTTTACTATACAGATGTAAGAAAATCTAGAATACCAAATGACCAATTTCTAAAATAATTTCGGATTTCATTATAAGGGTCTTTTTGATGCTTTTTAAACCTTTTGTTGCATATTCTGTGTAGTGCTCTTGAAAACACAATCTGGGTTTAAAGTACCACTGAAGCAACCTGATGTGGCAGGCTAATGACATCAAAATGCAGATTGGAAGCTTTGGCTTTGGTACAAAAACACCTCTCAGTGCAGTGACAACTGTACGCTGTATTTCACACACACACATGCGCACACACACATACACAGACACACAGGTGTAAGCCCACACAAGCAGACACACAAACTGAACTGTAAAAGCAACCACTCCTCTACTCACACAGTTTGCACAGTTAAATCAAACTGATTTGCTACCATTGTGAGAGGAAATTAGCATAACAAGGATGGGATCAAATGAGGTAGTTACAGCTTGAATCATAAATTGCAGACTGAGCGGACGTGTGGCTGCAAATGGATTGTAGTTCACATCAGTATTCATGAAAAGAGAAAAGTAAGCTTCAGAATGGTTTGGTTTGTTTTGGTTTGGGGTTTTTTTTTTAACTTCATTCAGCCAGTTTTACATTAACACCCTGAATCTTTTGTCTTGTTCTCTAAATGACCAATGACAATTTCTTGTTAGGTTTTATGACTCAGGGACCAAGCAAAATGTTACACAACACTGTAAAATGAAATTTTTGGTGGGGTTTTTCATTATTATTTGTTTTCTTGTTTTTTGAGATATAATGGGTAACAGATGGATGGATGGATGGATGGATGGATGTTTAATGGTATTGCATTGTTGAGAATATCACCATAAGAATTATTGAAAACATCAAATTAAAATCACCTTTATCCATGCAAATGCACAATAAGTGCATCTGAGATGAATGTTTAAAAGGATCCATTATGATTCATGGGCAATGATCAGCAGTGACAGTCATTTTTCTTATGGTACAATCAGCAGTAAGTAAGCACTGAATGAAGTCAGCAATAATAATAATAATAATAATAATAATAATAATGGATTGGATTTATATAGCGCTTTTCAAGGCACCCAAAGCGCTTTACAATAGAAATAGAACATAGTATAACATCTATCTACAGTGGGGCAAAAAAGTATTTAGTCAGCCACCGATTGTGCAAGTTCCCCCACCTAAAATGATGACAGAGGTCAGTAATTTGCACCAGAGGTACACTTCAACTGTGAGAGACAGAATGTGAAAAAAAAATATCCATGAATTCACATGGTAGGATTTGTAAAGAATTTATTCGTAAATTAGGGTGGAAAATAAGTATTTGGTCACCTCAAACAAGGAAAATCTCTGGCTCTCACAGACCTGTAACGTCTTCTGTAAGAAGCTTTTCTGTCCCCCACTCGTTACCTGTATGAATGGCACCTGTTTGAACTCATCATCTGTATAAAAGACACCTGTCCACAGCCGCAAACAGTCAGACTCCAAACTCCGCCATGGCCAAGACCAAAGAGCTTTCGAAGGACACCAGGAAAAGTATTGTAGACCTGCACCAGACTGGGAAGAGGGAATCTACAATAGGCAAGCAGCTTGGTGTGAAAAAATCAACTGTGGGAGCAATCATCAGAAAATGGAAGACATACAAGACCACTGATAATCTCCCTCCATCTGGGGCTCCACGCAAGATCTCATCCCGTGGGGTCAAAATGATCATGAGAACGGTGAGCAAAGATCCCAGAACCACACGGGGGGACCTGGTGAATGACCTGCAGAGAGCTGGGACCAAAGTAACAAAGGTCACCATCAGTAACACACTACAACGGCAGGGAATCAAATCCCGCAGTGCCAGACGTGTTCCGCTGCTGAAGCCAGTGCATGTCCAGGCCCGTCTGAAGTTTGCCAGAGAGTACATGGATGATACAGCAGAGGATTGGGAGAATGTCATGTGGTCAGATGAAACCAAAGTAGAACTTTTTGGTATAAACTCAACTCGTCGTGTTTGGAGGAAGAAGAATACTGAGTTGCATCCCAAGAACACCATACCTACTGTGAAGCATGGGGGTGGAAACATCATGCTATGGGGCTGTTTTTCTGCCAAGGGGACAGGACGACTGATCCGTGTTAAGGACAGAATGAATGGGGCCATGTATCGTGAGATTTTGAGCCAAAACCTCCTTCCATCAGTGAGAACTTTGAAGATGAAACGAGGCTGGGTCTTCCAACATGACAATGATCCAAAACACACCGCCCGGGCAACAAAGGAGTGGCTCCGTAAGAAGCATTTGAAAGTCCTGGAGTGGCCTAGCCAGTCTCCAGACCTCAACCCCATAGAAAATCTGTGGCGGGAGTTGAAAGTCCGTGTTGCTCGGCGACAGCCCCAAAACATCACTGCTCTCGAGAAGATCTGCATGGAGGAATGGGCCAAAATACCAGCTACTGTGTGTGCAAACCTGGTAAAGACCTATAGTAAACGTTTGACCTCTGTTATTGCCAACAAAGGTTATGTTACAAAGTATTGAGTTGTATTTTTGTTATTGACCAAATACTTATTTTCCACCCTGATTTACGAATAAATTCTTTACAAATCCTACCATGTGGATTCATGGATTTTTTTTTCACATTCTGTCTCTCACAGTTGAAGTGTACCTCTGGTGCAAATTACTGACCTCTGTCATCATTTTAAGTGGGGGAACTTGCACAATCGGTGGCTGACTAAATACTTTTTTGCCCCACTGTATATCGTGATATCTATTCACCAAAACACACACACACACACACACACACACACACACATTTACACTCACACATGAATTACTTTAGGGGACATCTGTGGCTCAGGTGGTAGAACAGGTCAGCTACCAGGCATGTCAGTGGATCGATCTCCAGCTTCTCCTGTCCGTGTGTTAAAATATCCTCGGGCAACATACTGAGCACTACTGTATCTGTTAAAGTGAATTTTGGATAAATGTTCTAAGGTGTGAATGAAACTTCTGCTTTAGGTGCTCAAATTAAGTAGAAAAGTGCTATATAAGTACCAGTCCATTTACCATATATTAGAATCCATGCGTACTGTCTTATGAATATGATTCCCCTTTATAAACACTTCTATCTTTCAGCTGATGTCAATATAGCACTTAATCATAGCAAAATAATTGCACATTATTTTGTATTAGGAAGATGCAGATGACTGCCAGAGTATTAATCCCTTTTTAGCATCACAACTTTGATCACCTTCAAGCTGGAAAACAATTATTTATTAATTATCATAGTTTTAATTATTCATAGAAATACTATTTGGATTTAAAAACTGTTTCAGCAAATAAAACTACTCACTTTATTGCTCTGTCTATTTCTCTTTCAAGATTTTTACTGTCACACCTGCCATGGTTCCTAATTTATTCTATATCTTTTCTCATATTTCAGATTCCTCTGCTTCCCGTTTATCTTTTCAGTAGAGAGTGATGATCAAAAAAGTTCCTATCAAAGCAAATTGTAATATTTGGTTGTATGCTCCACTTTCAATAACAGTATGGAGGAAAATACTTTATAGCTATATAACGTAATTAGTTGGCAACATCTACTCGTCCATTTTCTTCTCCTTACCCAGTTCAGGGAAGCTGGAGCCTATCCCAGGTGTCACGGGACAAGAGGTGGGGTACATCCTGGACTGTTTGCCAATATATGTTGCAGCGCTAACACACTGACAAATGGCAACATGGATACAACTCACCATTCAATTTTTTTAGCCAATGGGAGAATAGGACAGAAAGCACCAGGACCATTTGTAAGTGATTATTAAGAGGGAATCCTATAAGTTGCCCACTGCCCACATCTGTGTCCTCTTGATTTTAAGAAGCATAACAGAGCATGAAGCAACAGTGTTCTGCACTTCACTAAATGATTACACACACAGTTACAGTTTGGAAAAATCTACAAAACAACCCTGCTCAAGCTCATCCATTAAAAGGAAGAGATCAGTATAACAACTTTTAACTGGTTAAAGTCTTGTGTTTTGGGGTATTATAGTGAATGAGGAGGAAATGCCAGCATGATGTGAAAGCGCCCATACTAAACCAGAAACAGAAAGTTATGATTCTTTCCTTAATGGATTTTTAAGCATCTTTTTTCCCCAGCAGCCAGAGAAAGCTATCCAGCTTAAAAGCAGCAGCTATCCTATCCCCTCAAGGAGGTAAATAGCATGTCAGGAACTGAGTCATCAGCGACTGCTCGTAGACAAAAACAAAACTAAGCAAATATAGGACTTAGTCATCAGGTTGAGACAAATACACTCCCCCCAAAAAATTGACGTTGCCGGTGTTGTGTCTGCTGGATATGTAAATAGCCACCTATTTTTAATATCAGTGATGTGTAGTATTATGACTTGCTTTGTTGCCCCCAAGTGGCTAAAATTCCACTAAGGAAGAATTCAAAATAAACTCCCACAAAATGAGAAAGGCAAGAAAACTGTTTTGCCAAAATAATAATGTATTGAAATCAGGGCTGATAACATTACGTTATTCACATAATCAGTGTTGGGTTGTGATTTGTTATTGCTCTTATTTACAGCTGATGACAGCATTCCGTTTCTTCTGACATGCAAACAATGTCTTAATAAAAGATAAGAGGTACGTTAAAAATATTTTTAAAAAGTGCTGTGAACCTTGTGAAAGTAATTGTATCTTGATGAAAATGTATGAAAAAGATCAACCCATGAGCCTCCTGCAACAACAACATAGCATTTAATTGTGAAGACTTGTTGTTCAGACTTCATACTGAATTCATTAAATATTAGGTTAGGACTGGTTCTTCAATTTATTAAGTGTTATGAGGCAAAGTGAAGTGGAACCGGTCTAATTTCTTTCTCTATCTGTTTGAAAGTGTTGCGAAAAAGATGTAATTGATAATGCAGCATACTGACCTTTCCAACCCGTTCTCAACCGACTGCACACTGAAACACATGCATTTACACACATCCAGACTCCGGTTGAAAAGGAAAAAAGTTTATTTTAATAACTTGCATAGTAAATGATTCAATATCAAAAGGTTAATACCATATTCCTGTGTGACATTTTGCTTGCTAAATATTCACCATCCTGGATTTGGAGAGCCTAACTTTCCATATGAATATGAGGTTATTGAAAAATAAGTTTCAAACTTCCAGTCATGGCTGATATCACAAAGAATCCAGATATTAACTCATAAAAAAATAGAACCCAAAACAGAAACTATGGTCTTAATCAAAAAAGCCTTCTTTGCTTATTCTGCTCTATGGCTGATAGTGATGTCTCTTTGAATGTAATTAAACCTGAGCCTGTAAGGATCAAAAGTAAGCTTGTTATAATACATTCCGAGGGTAATGGAAAAAAAAAATAAAGACAAAGAATAAAATCCACAGATTTTATTGCTTTGAAAATTATATTGGATCTAATAACTTAGAGCTGTGAGGCATCATTACGCCAAAAAAACAAGTGAAGGACAGAACAAGAGAAAAGACAGAGCTGAAAGGAGGAGTCCAGGAGAAGAGAAGAGAAGAGAAGAGAAGAGAAGAGAAGAGAAGAGAAGAGAAGTAGCAAGTAACACGTGGAAGCAAAAATGTGAGATTAGTGGAGACAACTGAAAGGGCACGCAAGTAAACTGAATCAATAATCCAGAAGGCATCCTCTGTCTTTGTATTTCACTCCAACTTAGAAATCTCAATGAAACCAGTTAATTGCATCAAGCCAAAGAGCCCAAGCTGAGGATGATTAATGAGTGGCAACAAACCACTATGTGTTTATTAATGCTGAATTGATCATTTAGGACAAAGAAATTGTCTTTTGAGGCAGGTACTGTTTGAAGGACAGAGTGTCTTAGTGGCAAAGCTAAACATATGAGCTTGTGAGTTTTTAATTAAGAGCATTAATTTACTTATGACATTAATAAACTGTACTTTGTCAAATTTAGCACATTTAGTTTCCATAAATTTACTGTATTTCAGTTACCATTATTGTTTGCCTTTTATCTCATAAAATGTATTCAATAACTTCACATTAATGAGAATTTTTTTAAACTTGCAGTCATGTGGATTTAGACCACCCACTTGTTTGCTATGAGCAGTGAAAACTCAATGCAATTATTCAACCTACTAGTTCATGACCTCCATTTCTAGAGCCACCATGCTTTAAGTCTGGGTTCATGCAGTTCATTCAAATGATAATCCTCCCTTCAAATAAACAAGCCTAGACTTCCTGCAGACAGCACTTGACAACATTCCATCATCAGTCTTTTGCTCCTCCTCATCGTCACCTTCGCTTTCATAGCTATATGAATGCATTAGGACATCCGTGTGCACAAAATCCCCGCTACCCAGAAACTTAAATTACCACATGCACAGATGCAACTGACTGAAAATCTCCATACGCTTGCTGCACAGGATTAGATCTGAGAACGTGCACTGATGCACACTTAACAAACATCCCCGTCGACGAGCATGAACACATATTCTGACACATGCACTCTTCTCTTTTAAAACCACATGCATTTCTTTGGAACAACAAAAAGAAGAGGGTGAGGAGTTGGGGCAACCACTTCAGCAGCCCTGAGTCTTTACAGTGAGTCACGGTCAAGTCGGCTGGAGAGAGATGGAATATCCTCCCGAGCATGGATTGTGGTAATTGCCTCTGTGTCTGTGTATGGGATAGAAAGAGAGAAAAATTATGTGTGTGTGTGTGTGTGTGTGTGTGTGTGTGTGTGTGTGTGTGTGTGTGTTGCCAGCACCACCTCCAGGCTGAACTGATGAGCTCATTATTTTTGCTCCCAGAACCCCCTCCAGTTTCTGGAAACAGCAACACAGCAGAGGGGTCCCTCTGTGTGTGTGTGTGTGTGTGTGTGTGTGTGTGTGTGTGTGTGTGTGTGTGTGTGTGTGTGTGTGTGTGTGATATTAGAGATATTAAGTCAACTTACATGGAACAATATGATTAAAAAGGTAATAATGTACAGAAACTAATCAACATGCCATATTCCAGACAACTAAATTTTGTCTTTAGTCAATAATGTGGTGAAAAAAAACCAAGTGATCACAATCAAGAATGTGATAATGAATATGATGATAAGCTTCGAAGATTAAAATATAACAGCTGATAAAAGACTGTGTTGGAATGTGTCAGATGAAAACCAATCACCGAATGCTGTCTCTTCTCTGCTTTTCTCAAAATACACATCACAAAGTAAAATACCAACCAAAGCAGATAACAAACAAACGTTATATTTTTGATGCATTTGTGTTTTCGGTGATCACATTTCAGTGTAAGACCCATTTTGGCACTGTGGTCATGAAATTACATTAAGAGAAAGTGGAATTAGGTAGTGGTAATAGAGAAAAGAGAGTGCTGTTTTTGAACTCTAGCATAATGTTTTTTGACTAAACTGGGACACTTGTGTTTTTATGCTTGAACGATTCAGTGTTAAGTGGCTCAACGAACATTCCCCTTAAAATGGGCAGGTACAAGCACTGGACTCGATAATGTCCAATGAAAAACATTTTAAGACCTTCAGAAAAGTATTACTCAAGACCACTTTTTAAAAATTCAAAGAAAGCCTCACTTTGAAGCTAAATATAAAGCATTGAGGGCTGGCTTAAGACTTTTTCACAGTATTGTAATGCTTCCAAGCAATAATGTACAGCATAGTGTACTGGTTACATAAGATTTTATGCATAGATCCCCAAGTTTTGACAATTTTAAATGCCTGCCAGAGGCTTCCATACAGTGAGTAGGCTGATATATGGCGTTAATCCCCAAAAGATGACAGAGTTACTGTATAATTAGCATTTCACCCTTCTTACTAAGCAAGATTAAGGAGGTCTATATCTAAACCCACATGCATATACACATACACACAAGGCATCAGATCCCTATCATTTTTATAATTAATGCCAATATAATAAAAGGCGGGACGTTGAAATTTAAGACTCTGGGCAAGACAAGACATCATATGGCAAAATTAAGCTGGGTGATAAAAAACAGACACACACCCAGCTGTGCTGGGTTTGAATGCTTTCATGTGGTTTGAGTTTGGAAAAGGCAGCCTTGGTGTGTGCATGTGTGAGTATGTGTGTGCTCAGTCAATTCATTTTTGGCTAAACGAAAATTTGGTTTTAGATTTTTATGATTTCATTATTTTTGCATGATGTAACTTAAATTTATTTTATTACACTTTATTTATTTCTTTTATTGTGTTTGTTTAAAGTAGGTTTATTTTCTTTACCTTAACAAGCTGAGTTCAGATCAGGTCAGCCGAACTATTTCTTGTGATTTAAATTTTCAGATATAAGCATGTGTGGCTATTACCCAGACAGCACTTGTATAATTAAACCCTGCTGTGTTAAAATGTAATTAACACCACCAGTCATTTCTCATATCACAAACTCGCACAAAGACGTAAGCAGTGTGGAAGCGCACTTCATCATATGAACTAAATATTCACAGTAATCATATTCAGGAAGACCTTCCTTGCATCAAAGTCTGTGTCCTCTAATTCAAATCTTCTACTTTCAGTGTATATTTTTCGCTTTATGGACCAAATTTGCCTTTTCTTTTCACAGGTCAGCTTAAAGAAATCGAGTGTGGTCTATTTACTGCCACTGCAATTATTACTTTTTACAGTCTACAGTGAGAACAGCTCACAGTTTTCACCTGTTATATATTATTGATATGTTAAGCCTGGTATAGCCTCAGTTTTGATATTAAATCAAAAAGTATGCATTCTGATAACTGTGTAGAGTGGTGGGCTGTTCTCTTGCAAAGGTTAGTAGAGGGGAAATGCTAACATCATAACGTTATCATTCATCGTCTAGAGTCTGGCCCACATAGTGATTAAATCAAACGTGGCCAAGAGTCAAGCAGCGCTGGAGGAGACAGCCAAGTAGAGGCTGTACATTGTTAAAGACGACTTGCCCATGAACTGACATTAGCTCAGTTGAGAGCTTATTTATAATTGAAGACAATCAACATTGTAGGCTACCTGGAAGAGACAGCGGTGGAATATTACATATGCATTTCATGTATTTCTGCAAATGCCTTGAAGAAAATTTGGTCAACCCTAATACAGTACAAATTAAATCTGTCATCACCTCCAAACTGGAAAACTCCAAGTGGAAAAAATAAGTGCATGCAACGTGCCAACCCCACAGGTACTGGGATAATATCTAATGATTTCCAATTATTTATTATTTCGAATAACCACAGATGTGCACTTTAACGATATGGCAACAATGTCCAGTCCTTGTTCTCCCGAGGCTCCAACATCAGACCTTTGTACGTGTCTGCCCTCGTCAGCAGCTGGAGTTGCAAGCCTCATTTACTAGATTCAGATCAGTTACGCTGCACCACAGAGTAGCTGCTGAAAATACAGGAAAATAAAGATAGCATCTGAACAAACATATAAAAATGTCCTCTAACCATGGCTATTACAGTTCAAAAAAAGCCAATAGTATTACGAACTAAGTATTGTTACATGGTCAAAAGTTACTTATAAAGCAGTTTTTGTTTAAGAGCTGCCTGTTTAAGAATGGCTAGGAAGGGGATGATGTACTGGAAAAATGATGGCAAAAGATTGCAACAGACTACATTACTATGTTACACAGCAGAATTTCAGCCAAGTAGGATAGGGTAGGAGACCTCAGTCCATAAACTACCAATGTCTGTAGCATATGGAAACATAACAGTATGGGAAACAGCAAGAGGATGAGAGGGAAGGGAGGAAACTGGAAACCAATGCAGAAAAGTCTGAAGAGAAGAGAAGCAAAGTGAAGACTGCTGCCTTGTGGGAAACTTGAGCTGTGTGTCTGGCTGTTGCGTAACTGTAAGTGAGCTGTAAATAAAGATCTGCTTCCCATGACAGAGCAAGTCACTCTGCGTCACTGCAGCATCAAGCTGCTCATTGGAATGCTGCTTTCGTGGTACATCTGAAATTACACTTTCAAGGTAGAGTTCTTTTTCTCTCAAACATCGCATCAACTACCTAAAACTTGTCATTATAGGCTGGCACGACAAACGGCAACACACTGTGGCTACAGTATGCAATCAACATTCCCTCCATTGTTAACATGGTTTCATGTGCTGTGTATTTAAGCTATCACAAAATTATGAGGTCATCTCATCAGTCCTTTGGAGGAATCAGAAAGGCAAACAGAGCAGAGATTTGGTGTAAAACTTTATGGCAACTTCCTGCAGTGGAATAAAAGCTTTCCCTGTCCTTTCTTTAAGAAAATGTTAGCTTTGTTAAGGAGAAATAAAACTGCACTTATACTCTTCTGTACAGTACATAAAAAGCTACCACCATTTAAATGCACCACCAAGTCCACCAAAGTGCAACTTTTAAAATGAATGATGAGGTTTATAAATCTTTTTGAAATCCATACAGAAAAAGTTTAATGCTTTAGGGTGGTGGGGTGGGGTTGACACTTCTTGTTTTTTAAAAAAAAGGGTCTATACTCTATAGAAAGAAGAGTTTTTAACCTAAATACATTGAACTGTTAATGGGAGTGTCCAACTCAGAGCATTATAGTTTTTTTAAATGAAAAGCTTGGCTTGTTAAAAATGCAGCTATTAGGGTTATTACAAAAAATGATGAGTAAACTTACCTTCATCCAAAGAATTCTCAGGAAGCCACCATGTCCGGCCAAGAAAAAGTCTAGTCTACTACACAACCCCACCCCACCCCACCACCCTAAAGCATTAACCTTTTTCTTAACCTGAGATGAGAGCACCATCTCACAGACAAGCACATTGTGGTTGTTGGAAAAGGTAGAGGGGACGAGCTTTTGTGTTGAAGCTTGAAAGCTGTTACAAATTCTTTGGCATGTGCTAAGAAAAGCAAACTGGGTTGAATATATACACATCTCTTTTTTTTTGGTTATTTTTCCATTTTCTTTGTTTTTCCCCAAGAGATATTGCACCCACTGACAGACTGAACTTCATAATACAGAAACTGTGAAGCATATGACTAAAGAGGATTGGAGGGGGAGAGGAGCCTAGAGGAAAGGAGAGGAGGTAAGTTTAGCGTGACAGGCTAAAGAGGAGCTCAGCAATGTTCACATGAACACAAGAAAAATTACAGGGGAGTTCTTTGCAGAAAACTGCCAACTACAGCTCAGAAGGTGCGGCCCCAAAGAAGCGTGCATTTATGTGTTTGATCACATGACTCTCTAGCACTTATGCAGCCAATCAGCTGTAGCGATTCTGGTTCACTGCGAAGTTTACTGGGTCACTACAAATCAGAGGGAAGGCATTGAATGAGATAGGAAAAAGGGAATAAGACTGTTACACTTGCCAGCTTTCTTGAAGGCCTTATTTTTTGTCTCTTATAAATCTCTTTTTTTCATTTATTACTTCTTGTTATAGGAAATATATTTGCTGCTGCTTAGTTTAACTAAAAGAGCAGTGATACACAGATCGCTGTCAGATTCAGTCTCCCATTACTGTGAGTTAACAGCATAAAAATATTATTCATCCTTCACTGTTTCTGAATTCAGGTCCCAGGTGTAAATGTCAGACAGCATGGCAGCACACACCTGAAGTTGTTAAGAAGCTACTGTCAGTATATTTATCACCAATATCCTGCTGAGTGTGTAAATGTGCACATCAGTTTGTCCAACATCTTTTGGTTTCCTGTCTACTTTCCTCCAGCTATTATTGCTTTCTCAACTCTTTTGGACCGCATTCTAGTGCAGTCATTTTCTCTATCCTCTAATTTCTGTCTCTTTTATTCTATCTGTGTTTTTTTTAGCTGCTGTCTTCTTCTCTGACCCCTGCCCCTTCTATTTTCCACGTTTTTCTATGTTTGCTGTTATTTTAATCAGCCAGCCTGTCACCACACTGTCACTATCTGAGATGTCAGGGAGGAGCAAAATAAAAAATTAAAGAGAAAGAGAGAGAGAGGAAAAAAAGAGCTCAGAAATGGGTGAAGAGTGAGGAATTTTTGCGCACTATTTTGATTTTGCTGAAATTGATGTTCAAACGGCTTCTTGCCTCCCCATAAGACACCTTTTCTGCCGAATGATATCCAAATATACTGTCTGTGGGGAAAGAGGGCTGGGGAGTGGGCAAGAGGCATGAGAACAACACTAGATGGAAAAAGATAGATCCTGCAAAGGAAGGAAAAGAAATCACACAGATCAAGAGTAAAATATCAAGAGAGTACAAGATACCAAAAACACAGGTACACAATAACAAGCTGAGATAGCACAGAGATAAGCATGAATCATAAAAGACAAACTTGATTGGGATGAAAATGAGACAGAGAGAAGGAGAACTAATATATGATTACCTGACTGCACAAAGACACCACACACATTCCTTCACAATTTAAGCATATTTCACATATAACATATTCTTAACTTATTCTGTGCCATATGCTTGTCTTATTTACTTACGACTTTGCATGCAAACAGGGCTGTGGATATAATTTAACTATAATTTCCTCCTGCTGTTTCACTTGCCTGCATCTTATTGCCGGCCATATGGCCAACCAGTGTGGCATTCAGTTTACATACAGTTTGCCTTTATTTCCAACATCTCCATCAGATAACATTCAGCACAATCACGCTCGATATTGGCCTGGCTATTCTTTCTCGCACAGCACAATGTTTTTCTGATTACCATCGGAGGCAATATGGTGCATTGCAATTCACTTGCAAATGTTGCGTGTATAAGACCGCATTAAGCTTTTATTGAAGACTGGAAACATTTTTAATATAAGGACAGATAGCGAAGGAGGAATAAGAAAAGCACTTCAATAATACAATTTGGTGTTCAGCAGCAATAGAATACTCCCTCCTGTGCCACAAATGCAGTACTCTACACTGGCCTGTCAAACCAGCTTTTATTATGAGAGGCGGCAAGAGAAAGACAGAGAGACAGCATCTGAGAGAGCAACGATTACAGTATTTTCTTTTTTTTTGGGGGGGGGGGGGGGGGGGGGGGTATTTCCTGCCACCCTGTGTATGTTTATAGAAACATGCAAGCATGTTTGGTTGGGTTTGTCCCAGGTCTTTTCCCAGATGTTCTCTTTTCTTCTCACAGATAAACAGGAAGTGTGTGTGTTTCCTTAAGCTGTAATGCTGCAGGTGACAGGACTGGGCATCTGAAATACTAGATGGACAACAGTGATGGTGTTTTCATTTATTTATTTTGCACTTGCCTTGAATTTTAATCAGGTCTCTGCAGTGAGTTTTGCTCCATGTTTTGTGCTTTTCCTAAGTCAGAATCACACAGACTGTATAACGAAACAACAAAGTTATGCAGTGATACGATGATTAAAACCAGTTTCTTTTCTGTGCTGGTGAAGCTGATGGTGATGACTGCATTGTATGGTTCACCAGTCACTCCACAGCTAATTATGTGCTATTCATTATAAAACTTTGAGAAATTAGTAAAAATACTTATCTCAACCCGGTTTTCATCCAATGAATAAATAAATATATAAATATCAGAGTATTCCATCAGCTTGACACACAGTTCACTGGGTTTGTTTATTTTTTGGTAAATGCAAAGTATTATTGTGCTATCACCTGTTGCTTGGCATCTGTATTATGTGAAATACAATATTGTTGGTTTATAGAAGACTATAAACTTTATAGGGCTACAGAAAACCTGACCTATTCTTTTATTTGTTCTCGATTTAGGCTAATGGATTGTAATGATCCAATGCTGAACTGCAGCCCAGAATTTTATAACATCAGCAGCTGTTTTCAAGTGTAATTTTTTTCCAACTCCAATCTGGCCGTTAACTCAAATTAGGAGGAACTTCTCGCTGGTGTAACTGTTTGCTGTCGATGAACTAGGTCTTGTGAGGTTCAGCTAGCACATTCAATGGATTATTTTTACTGACTTCTACAAGAGCTATGTTCCAGAGGTGAGATTTTGTTGAGGTAGGCAGGTACTTCAAGGAGTAAATAAATAAAAATGTTTCTACATATCAGTTCATATTTGAGATAAGGGGGTCAATATTAAATGCTTATGTTACTGAAACAATGGAACACACTCCATAAAGATAAAGCAATAATCTTGAGTAAAATGCAACTGAAATATGTAAAATCAGTGTTATTTAAAATGACTTAATTACTTAAAATCAGTATTTTGGAACATAAATATTTCTCTGAGTGTAGCACACAGTTTTTTTTAACAATTCCTGAACTGTTTGTCTGTTTGCGCTTTACAACCAGTGACTAAAGACTAGAAGACTGGTTTTAGAAGATTGTCCATGCTAGCTCTGGTTCTTCGGTAACTGCTTATGGGGACGGAGGCTTGCTTCCACACCTGCATCATCCATCTGTGATCCAGCAGCAATCAGCAGGCAGGAATTTAAGACCAGCTCATCCTTCCACTCATCCCAAGCCCATCAGCAATTCCTATGGTTGTAACTCGGCTGTTATGTGTATTGTTGTTATTTCCCTTATTGTATTTTGCTGTTTCCTTGAGTGTCCAGTTTTGTCGTTTCTGGAACAACTGACCTGCAGCTGGCTTCGCTGACTATCTGACATCACTCATCCACTCTAGCTACATACGTTAGCCACGTCCACTTCACTTGCCCTCCATTTCAATCTGGATCTCTGGAAATAAAGGATTGAATCAACCACCTTTTTGTGCTCGAAAATACCACGGCTGCTCATTCAGGGATAGAGGCTGGTCAGTGCTCTGTGTGTGGCCTATTTAGCAAGTTATAAATATACAATAGGGGGAGTACAGACTATGGGTTTTGCAGTTTTACTATTTATGTTCCCTGCCGCCATCTTGGATTGTGAATTCTGGACTGGTGGTGCTTCTTTGAGTTTCTGAATCAGAAATCTGACTTGAAGGGGCATTCAGTTGAACCAGAACTCTTGAACTTTGAACTTTTGATGGAATGGAATGTTTAGCCTTAAACACAGCTGCGCGTGTCATTGTAAATAGAAATACCCTGCTTAAACTAATCAATTAGCATATTAGCATAGCATTTCTGTCAGTATGTTACCGTTTTTAAGGCCTGTGGAGCAGTTCACATAGAGAAGTGTGATTGGTAAATGGTAATAGGCAAAATGGAATGATGGGACTAATATAAAACTAGTTCATCATTAGCAACTCACATAATCATATTGTATATACGTTTCTAGCCAAACATGCTAACATTTTGTATCAGTACATTGTTACACTACTTGAAACAGATTTGCTTTTCTCTCACAACCAAAGATTAACCAAAGGCATTTGAGTGCTTCTTCCCACAGTTTCTGCTGTAATCAACTGTTGGTGATGGTACTGATTGTTTAAAGAGGAAGAGAGCAAAAAAAAAAAATGTGCTAATTGACTTCAGAGAATGTCCACCTGTTAAACGGAGACAATTTCAGCTCATTGTCAGTGATGTAAGTCAATGCAAAGTAATTGGCTGAGGTCCATACAGATGTGACATTCTAATGTTTTGGCACCCTGTTGTTATTGCTTTACTAAATATGGCATGACACACTAATTATGAGGCAAATGACTGGCAGCTTTAATTAAAGGCCGCATTTAGCCATATAAAGTGAACAATTAAATAACTGCTGTCATTTCACATCCAAGGTAATTAAGTTATCAGTGTTTCATTGTCTAAATACTTAGAATACAGGGAATCATAGAAAATACACTGAAGAATGAGCTCTCAAAGCAAACAGCTTTTCTTCCAGATGAAATATATTATTGATAATCTGACATTCATCAATGACAAGAATTAGTGACCTGGTTACGCAAGGCTGAGCCTGATTGTAGAGTACTGTAGGTATGGTTTGATTCATAAATACATAATAAAAATGAACTATACACAATCTGACACAAATCTGATCTAGTGATTGATTTGCAGAAAGCATGATGTGAAAAAGAGCCATATTTAATCAGTCAAACAGAAGAACATTTTTATTTTGTTAATATCATTGTTACCACTTGTAACAAATACATCATTCTCCTTTCCTCCTTCGTATTGCCATCCTGTCATAACTTTCTTCTCACTCATAGATTTGTAACATTTACTTGTAGCAGCTTAGCAGCAAATGTATAAGCAGGGGCAAGCTTAGTTGGCTGCCAAGAAGGAGGCCAGATCTCAGTAGGCAACTCATCAAAGATGCAGTAAAGATCTTGTTTCTCCTATAGAAACAGTGTATACATAGAAATGTCTGCAGTGCTGCAGCACCTGTTGGTTTTCAATTCTGCGTTTTGAAGTCTCAAAACAGCATTTTTTTCCACTGCCATGTTAGATTTTTAGGGAAAGATGTTATCATATTTGGACTTGTCATTTGTTATATTGGCTAGCCATCTTAATTTATTAAGTTTTAGTGTGCAATACACAGCCACAAATCTGCTGCTAAAGTTATTTTTCTTACCATCAGTATACCACAGACTAAATAGTTGACATTTTACTTTGTAGATAGCAAATCATTTTATAAATAAAGCAGTTACATTAAATTTTATTGATATAGCACCAAATCACAGCAGCTGCCTCGGGGCATTTTATATTGTAAGGTAAAGATCATACAATACTACAGAGAAAACAGAGAATCCAGAGAAAACAGAGATATTCCAACAAGCGTTTGACCTCCTATGAGCAAGCGCTTTGGTGACAGTGGAAAGACAAAACTCACTTTCCTGGGGCTCAGGGATTGGGTGTCATTTGATAGGACTGGTTGGGGGTGATGGGGAGCAAGACAGGACAAAGAGACACGGTGGAATAATTAAAAACTGTCTGGTTGTTTTTTACGTGTTAGACAAATATAATATTGTATCAAAGTACTCTAGTTATGCAAACATAACATTACATAACATTTGCATCATCATTCTATTTAAATGGTTTTTAACTACATATATTTAGACATAGATTGTATTGCAGCTGTATTGTTAAAAAGCTCAGTGATATTTCATTGTTGAATGATTTCATTATACTAAATGAAAAAATGCTGAGCTTTAGCCATTACAGGAGACAAAGGAAAAAGGCAGAATGAACCAAGCTCAAATTAGAAACATTAAATATAATGTCATCCACATTTTTATGTTGAAGATGTCATAAAATTCAGTGGACCACAACATTTGTATGGTACCCTGTTCCTAATGCATTTGTTTATTAGCTAAGTCTCCAATATTTCAAGTTACTTAGGGGGTTAATCTGTGGGCATGCAGAGTTTCATGTTCAGCTTCATCTTTATATAAAGGTCAAGAGCGAGGCAATCAGGAAGCTGTTAGAAAAGTATAGAGTCATGGAAGAAATCAAGTAGAGTAGCCAAAGGGTGATCAACTCCCAGAGAGGAGCTGGAATGGAGCAGAGAAACTGAGAGAAAGAGGGAGGCTGAACTAGATTAAACTGAGCCAGGCTTTTCAGGTTGAGAAACAGATCAAGTGTACCCTAGAAGTGTTAAAAATGGGTTATGATTGATCTGATGCTGTTGTAAAAGCAACCCATAGCTCAAGTTAGAATCCATGTCATGTCTATCAAGACACAAAAATCATTTGTGTTATACATTTTTTGTTGACTCTGTTTTGGCTCCTCTCATTCGGGCACTATTTTTTTTTCATCCTTAATTTGTGTACTTTTGCTTTCACTTGGTCGGGTCGGGAATGAGTTCCTGCCCCAAGTGGAGGAGTTCAAGTATCTCGGGGTCTTGTTCGCGAGTGATGGGAGAAGGGAGCCGGAGATCGACAGACGGATTGGGGCTGCAGCTGCAGTAATGCGGACGCTGCACCGGTCCGTCGTGGTGAAGAGGGAGCTGAGTGTAAAAGCGAAGCTCTCAATTTACCGGTCGATCTACGTCCCTACCCTCACCTATGGCCACGAGCTGTGGGTAGTGACCGAAAGAACGAGATCGCGGATACAAGCGGCAGAAATGAGCTTCCTCCGAAGGGTGGCTGGCCTCTCCCTTAGAGATAGGGTGAGAAGTTCGGCCATCCGGGAGGGGCTCAGAGTAGAGCAGCTGCTGCTCCACATCGAAAGGAGCCAGCTGAGGTGGTTCGGGCATCTGACAAGGATGCCCCCTGGGCGCCTCCTGGGTGAGGTGTTCCAGGCATGTCCCACCGGGAGGAGGCCCCGGGGCAGACCCAGGACACGCTGGAGAGATTATATCTCTCGGCTGGCCTGGGAACGCCTTGGTATTCCCCCGGATAAGCTGGAGGAGGTGGCTGGGGAGAGGGAGGTCTGGGCCTCTTTGCTTAGGCTGCTGCCCCCGCGACCCGGCCCCGGACAAAGCGGATGAAGATGGATGGATGCTTTCACTTGCTGTTTGGTAAAATTTGGGAACCAAACTACTTTACAAAGATTGCAGTTTAGATTGTGATACACCCATTTCCAAATCTAACCATGCAACTTTAAAAAATAAATGGCCTGCTGTGCTTAGATCTGACGTCAAGTCAGTTCCAAGCCTTTATTTATTTATTTATTTTCATGCCTCTTATATGGGTCTGGACATGAGTCTTGGCAGACTCTCTCTTCCTCGGATGGATGGATGGATAAATACACAAAAATAATAGCAGTTTTCACCTACAACAGTGACAAATAAGCCACAACAGTAGCACTGTTCTGAGCAGACTTATTATGGATTTCAGTTTAAATTACATGGCACAGCTCAAGTGGAGGGATTTTCGGATCATATCACCTACAGCCAAAACTTCAGCAAGATACTAGGAACAGGCCACAATATATACCTGCAGTTGCATGAGGTAGTGATGAAAATTGCCTTCAGGCTGCACTGTAGGAGTGGAGAACAGAGAAGACATGAATTTCTTATGTACATTAGTGACAGGTGCACACTTAGACACCTACACACATACAGTACAGGAAAATATTGACACTGATTTGTACACACACATGCACAAGCACACACATGCAGCTCGATAGGTGGTCTGACAGAAGTGGTTCATTGTGCATGATTGCTCCTAAAATTTCACTGTGTTGCATCAGCCAGCCGACTCTGTTTTGCTAAATTAGTTTGCCCTTGTTTCCTAGAACAAATGAAACAGTAGAGTATGCTGTGCAAATGACATTTAGAAGGCATATTTTATGTAAATATATACGCTGTATACATATAATAAGATACTGATAATAGCTTTTTAAAGATTCATAGAATATGTTCTTTGTCATTTAATACTTTTTTCTGTCATAGACTCCCTCTGCTGTGTATCGTATTGCATATGTAAGTGTTGATATTTCTGTATGTTTGCGCAGTCATGCTGTATGTTTTACTGTTGACGTATCTGTCAGAGATCCTGAATTGTTTCACTTGCTCTGGATTTTCACTTCTGGCTATGATGGATGTGATTCCCTGTACAACTGTACTGCTTGCAATTTCGTGAACTTACATGCAGAGGGGGACTCTTGCTGGAGTATAGACATTATAAGCCAGCTAGCAGCAATTGAAATAACTGTATTCCAGCTCGGTAAAGTTGACATCTCTGTCCTATTACTGTATAAGAGTATAAGCAAAATCAGAACAAAGGACCCTACAAGCCTCAGGTAGTTGATGCCTCTATGCCCCTGAGGGGTAGCCTATTGCTTGCAGTCACCAACAAACATATTCAATACTGAATATGTGTCTCGCTGAGATATGTTAATTCCACAAAGCTAGTCGTGTTTGCATCAGACAAAGAGGTGAGCGCTTCCTTTCTGCTGCCGGTCCCTGTCTTTACAAGAGTAATAGCAGATGAAGTATGGCACGCCACTAGGGACATCCTTGTGCTATTTTTGTGCCATGTAAAGATGATCATGATAAGTTTTTGCCCTGTTTGGGAAAACAATATACTGAATACAGAATACAGTCCAGGTGAATAATCAGCAATCATGGTTCAGGCTTCCACTTTTTAGTACTCAGGGTAAATTAAAAGGATTGAAACGGTCACACTAGGAAGAGAAAAGTGCTTCCACAGTCCATCACATACTGCCACTCTAGGACTGAAACAGGGGGGAAAACACGAGGAGGATGTAGATGTAGCGACTGTCTTTCCTCTAAGTAAAAATGAGACGTGTGAAAAACCTTGTGGATGCTACCTTTAATTTTAAGGAGAGTGCAGATGTGTGCCCCACACTGGAGGAATCTCTTCTGCCTGACTTTAGTATCAAATATGTTTTTTTTACATACACAAGGAGCATATATATTGCCCGTGGTTTTCTCCCTCTGGTGGAGCAAGACCTCACTTGAATAGTTTCTCTCTCCTGCTCCTTTCTTGGTGAAGTCACCTGCCCTAACAGGTATTGCAGGGTTACAGATGGCCAGCTTACAAAACAAAGCGATCAACTTGTTAATAGAATTCTGAGAATACAGTCTCTTGATCCAGGGAGCTACTGAGGCCGCTAAGGCTTTCATCCTATCAACATATTACAGTTCTGTTTCACTTGTTAATCTGAGTCAAATATTATTTAGTTAAGACTTAACTACCTACAAGTGTCCAACTATCCTGTAAGTGTCCAAGATAGCAGTATTTTAATGTTTTGGAAAAGATAAAAAAGATTTGGACACTAACCTAAGGATCATGATTTGTTTTTCTTAGTCAGCAGTCACTTTTTGTGATTTTTATTTATTTTTAAACTGCCTTTTATTACATTACACTTAATATGACTATTCAGACTTATCTCCATCTACCCTGTAGCCATTTGATTCTGCGTGTCACAGTTAATTGCAGTTTATCAAAGGTGATGTTGCTTTTCCCACCAGGTTACATGGCAAAGTGGCATGGTCATACTTGGCTAGTGAGAGAGAGCACCTTTGTAAGGTGTTTATTTACAAAACCTGACTGGTTGCCCCGGCCCTTTGATTAAATTTAACTACAGTGCTTTCGATGTCAGGTTGCAAGACATTTTAAAATTAGCTGTGCCTCTTAGTCACACGGTACTTCGTAAAACTGTATTTAAAATAATATGGTGCCTAGAAATTGAATGAGCTACAAAAACCTGTGACGCTACATTATTTCTGTCTGCCCATCCTTCTACTCCTAAACTGTATATGTCTTGTGTTTATGTGTAAACACTCGCTTGAAAAAGAGACGTCGATATCAGTGAGCCAAACTGTTTAAACGCATGCTTTAATAATAACCTTAATAAGCTGTTATAGATGCAGCAATACTTTTTGCGAATTGGAACAGCTTCATTGTTTGACCACCGCATTTCATCATGATGACCCTGATGACCACCACAAGCACACATCAGTCAAACAGTAACGTTGTTCTACATTTTAACTTCTTCAGTCTTTATCCTCTTCCCTGTACACCTTTTTTTCTTCACCCTTCATTAGAGGGAAGCCGAGTTCTTAGTTTCCTAATGGGTAAAAGGAAGCCTTGTTTTATACCTCAGGACACACACCAAAAAATATATCTGGATAATGTTGATGGTAATGAAGTGGGGCAGGCTGTTACTGAAAGCCACTGGTTTTCAAAAAAACGTAAAGCTACATGCTTCACGATACCCTTCTTATGCTCACTCGTGGCCCTACATATGTCAGGGCATTTGTACATGGCAGCAGACATCATGTCAAGAATTGTTCCAAACCTGCGACAGTGGATATCTGGGATCACAATATTAGACTGATTCACTTCCAGAGTTATACAGTTGAGAGTCTGCCTCGGGAATGCAATGCTCTGTCACACCCATGGCCCTATAATTTGTTCTATGCCGTTTCTTCCTGATTGTCTTCCAGCTACTCTTCTATCAGACTGATGTGTAGGAGCAGGGGTTGATTTTCCAGTGGAGATAAAGTCTTGATCTAACAGAGAATCTCTGATTAATTGTAACCTTGGTTTTAGTCCCTTCAGAAATCTTTAACTATCAGTGATTCCACACTAGCAGGGCTGCTTCTAAAGGTAAATTGTAGGATGTAGACTGGTATGTCTTAAATAAATATCTTAATTTGACAACAACATGACATTTATAAAGAGCGGAGCAAAGTGATAGTCATTTAAGAACCAAGAGTTCACATGTTCTGTGTGTTTTCTGAGAAGAACATGCCAATAAAGTATGCAAAGTGGGATTTAGGTGTGCGTGGTTAAAAGTACATAAATAGGTTTAAAATGGTGTTAAAACCGTGTGACATTTTGTGCAAGGGTGTGATTATGCAGGTATGATAATGATGCTTTTGAGCATTGTTAGTGTCTGACGCTTGCTTGGTTTGTTTAACTAATTAAATAATTAATCATTTCATTACCTATTCATTTATTTGTTCGTATATTTACCCGCTTCATCAGTCACTCATTGAATCACGTAATGTGTTACAAAGCCTTGAATATCACCATATGTTAATTATATTTTTCGGTCAGGTGACAGTTCACAGCTATGAAACATTAGTATTATTTTTGTTACACTATTATTATTCATAACTCCTGCTGCATTTGGCTATTTTTTCATCGAGGCAAGTGTCTGTCTGACAAAGAGTCCCATCTGCAGACAGAGATTAACATTTCTAAATTTTACTAAGTACTTTTAATGGCCCTTAAGTACAAAATGGACCTCATTATATTTGAGTAAAGGGTCATGCATACATTACTTATCTGGTATCTTTTATTTGAAAAGAGTGGCTTTAATACAAAAGCTGCTCTTCAACAAATATTCAAACATGCGCCACTACACGGTCAAGCAGATGGATCGGTGAGCAGTTCAAGCGACTAAGTTATGAAGTAAATAAGAAAGTGATTGACAACTGCAGAGTCTCTGATATACGAAGGGAATCCCAAAAGCAAGGTCTTCGTTAGAAAATCACTCTGTTTACTTTCTATAATATCTACATGATTTTTAAGGCTGAAGAATTATTTTCTTTTCTACATAATCACCATTTCGGTCGAAGCATTTTTGTAGATGCTGTGGCAGTTTTAGAATGCCCATGTCATACCAGCTTGCTGCCATGTCCTTCAGTAAGCATTGAACGTCATCTTTGACCTCTTCGTCGGAGCAGAATCGCCTTCCAGACAAATGCTCTTTCAACTTAGGGAACAAACATTTTTGACATCTATGCATGAGTGTCCATACACTTCTGTCAAGTGGCGATGAATTTCAACTGGTTTAACACCTTTGGCATTCTCAAATAACTGCGCGAACTTTGCACTTGGTGGTAGCGTTCAACGGGAGCTCCATTTTCAAGGGCTGCCGAGCCAAGATTGAGCATCCCAGCGAAGCCATGCATGCTTGTTTGGAGGAAGCACCCATCACAACAGTGTGGCCAGCAGCCAGTTTCTCTACGTCACCACTGCTTTGGAGACCTTACTTTTGGGATTGCCCTCATATTCAGTTTGTATATATTCGGGCACTTTAAAAAAAACTGACAAATTTATGTAGGGGTTTAATGAAAATAGAACATAAACTTAGCATAACAAAGCAGGTTTCTACTAACTGCAGTTGTGTATTGCACCTCAAGGAGAAAAAAAAGTTGTTGTGCTTGGATATAGTGTACATGGTTGCTCCTTCTTCCTGTCTGTGCGCTCAATGAAAAAAAAATGCAGTGTTTTCTTTTTCATTCTGATGTGCACTGATGTGCGTGCTGAGATCAGTGTATAGAAATGCACAACATATACTCACATCCACATGTGCGCACACAGTACTGCCAGGCCTGGTTTCCTCTGTGAAGTTTCGAAATGTGTTTTTCATCATGGTAACAAGAATACGTACAGGCCGTAGCAGCAGTTACTGTATGAGTTTGCCCACAGAATTGGTATTTTTAGCTATTGAAACATCATATTTTCCAAATATATTATATCTAAAAGTTAATACAAGTAATTTTCTTCTTTCTTCTGAGCATCACGGGGCTGTTTCGTTTTAATGTGGTCTTGGCTGTAATGTTTTAGTCTATTCTGTTGCCTTGTAAAGCAAAATGCAACAATGTAGTCTTGGTCACGCATAGATTCAGCCTAACTTTAACACTGTTATCTTTTCTACCAGAATATGTGTGATTCTAAAAGCTGCACATCTTTCTTTTCTCTGTTCTCTTCTGCTAAATTTGATCTGATCTCATTGTCTTTTCAAGCCCATCCCTTCTTTAAGTTCAGTTCTAGTTTTCTTTCATATGATTTGCTTTTCTCTTTGATGGCTCTGCTGTGTTGATCGTTTCTGTTCTGTTCTGTTACTGTTACTTTCTGTTACTTTCCTGTTATTTGCTACATTTTTAGTATCTCTGCATCAGGTGCAATGAGTGACAGTTATTGGTCTGGTGTCAGTGGTTCAGGCTTAGGCGTTACCTCTGTTTAAGGCTGATCTCATTTCCTGCACACTTCCTCTGTGGGGTTAACGGCTGGCAGACTTGTGCACATCCTGGCTGAGGTACATAAGAGGGAAAAAAACAGTCATGGCAGCTAACAAGTGGAAAAAGATACATTCCAGCAATTAATTGGACATTGCAGTCATAATATACTATTACACACTTAATTGTCTCTTACAATTATTTAAGCCTGAAAATATGTACTGGTGACAATTTTTTAATTAATTAATAAATTGCAATTACGTAGTGAGAGGTATTGACCAACAAAACATAAAACTTCAATAAAATCATTCCGGTTTTGGAATAAATTCATGTGATAGGGTAAATATAGCTGTTGCCCTACTTATTTTATTTGATAATTATTTGATGTCAAGCATGTAATTTAAACATTAGTGAGTTTTGTCCTCAAATAGTTTCATTCTTGGCCTGAAACTGTGAAACAAGGACAGCAATTCAACTGACACCTTGCGTGCAGTTAAACATGCGTGCTTGTACGTGTGTTCATCTGATAAGTCGGCTGTGTTTCTCGGCTCTTTACCAAATTAAATTAAAGTTTAAAGCACAGCTCGTGTTTCAAATACCAGTTTGCATGAATGAGGACACAGATGAAAGCTAACTTAAATTATGTCCATAACTTCCTAAGTATCTAATGAATTTATTTTAGTTTTTCTTAAATAGATACTGTGTAACACTACTGAATATTCAATGAGGTACCGTTCAATGGTACAGTGTGATATACCATTTGGACCGTAATGATAGTCCCAAAGTCTTTGTTTTTCCTGTCTGGCAGACAGACTAGGGGCCTTGAGCAGAAGAAGAGGAAGTGCAATAAACTGTAGGTGGAAAATATGGTGGGTGAACAAGTGAGGCGGGGGGTCGCATGTGACGAGGGAAGCTGGTGTTAGTAACCGCATGCAAAGATAGAAGGAGAAAGATAGGCCGGCCTCGAAGTTCGTCCCTAAGCGAACCCTGCTCTGGTATTTCACATGCTCTATGCTGGCTGAAAATGGACATTCTTATATAAAAAACACTTTTTTTCTACTCTTTAGCCATGGCAGTGGAGTTATGGGACAGGATGATGTAGCTAAAGAACCTCTAAAGAACTTCTGGATGGATTGACATAAAATTGTGCGTTGAGTTGCCATGGCGCTGCGCTGAGTAGGAGCCTGCTGCAGCATTTTATAGTATAGGGATTTTTGACTTCATATTTGGTACTGCGATATGAACTTGTTGTTTTTATATTGGCCCTATGAGGATAAAGAACTGGTCAATAAGCATATTGTAAAAGCAAGCCTACGCCTAGGTTTCCCTACCCTATGAGTTAAAAGTCACCTCCGATCAAACTCAAATCAAATTACAGACGTGAGATATTTTTCATCTAAAGTCACCACCATCATTATCGCAGCATACTGAACGAGCTGCTGAACTCTAAACTATTTAAAGAGCTTTAAGATGCAGATGTGGAAGGAAAAATAATTACCTCTCTTCTCTCTTTTCTCTCTGAAAGCAGAGGAAGAGGCACTTGGTTCTGTACCTCTGAGCATTCCCAGACTGCTGGTATTCTCATATGAAAAGTAAAGCTTCATATTTTCACAAGTCTCCTGAGTGATCATTAAAGTTCTTTATGTTATTTTAGATTTTTTTCTCAAAACAATGCAATATTCATTGATAATCTATGTTGTGACGATGAAAGTGGAAGTCTTTAGATGTTTTGCAGTGCTGGACATACTTCTCCAGAGTTTTACATATTGTATGAATAGATGTTCTTAATGTAGTATTTGTTCCCTTGTGGTTAAATTGTAAAAGCTACTTCTTGAGAGTTAAAATGCACATATATAGAGAGTATATATGTGAATACACTGTTGTGTTGGAACTTTTCCTAGATACACTGTTCAACAAAGAATTTGCAATGTAAAGATATAAAGAGGGAATTTTGTCACCTTTCACCTGTGTGTGTGTGTGCATGTGGATTGTCACTTGCCGAGTGCATGTTATTACATGTGAGTCGCTCCCTTTGAAACTACTTTCTCTTCAGATCAGTGTAAGGGCAGACAAACACACATGTGCACACACGCACAAAAACACAGGTGTGCGCACAGAGACAGAAACAATAGTGACTTTCATCCCAGTAAGGGACTCGACATCAACGGGCTTTTAGCATGTTTTACCAGACTAGCACAGGTTAGTGGCTATGATTCTTGTGACATCCACCACTTCTGAATGTTTCACATAAAATCCACAGTGATGTTCCTATAGCATACAGGAAATGCCACACTGAGGCCCTTTTCCCTTTTAATTACAGGCCCTTGTGCAGACATATTGTTTTTTTTTAAAAACAGATTTACAAAAGAGCATTTAAAAAGTGCTTTCATTGGTTTTTTTTCTTTATTTCCATACAACATATTAATAACACAAAAACAGATTGTTATCAAACTTTATTTTGCAGTCAGAGATACAATGAGCTGCGAAATGTAACTCTTACAGATGTGATTGCATATTCCCAGCTTCTAACTCGAACCGCTACATGATACCCGTATTTTTAAAATCAAATTCTAGCAGTTTAAGGCGATGACAAACAGCTATATATGAGGACTTTTAGTGATGCAAATGCTCAAAATGTTTCACAAAAGTTAATATTTATCACTGGCTGCTTTCATTCTTGTTTTTTCCATCGTGCTGTCCTCTTTAACCTCACCCGTCTTCTTCAGTTTCCTGTAAGCTTCTGTGTAGATCTGCACTGTGCAAACACATACATAAGAAACAGATATAAGAATTTTTAATTTTAGTACATTTAGTCTTTATGGATAAAAGTTTCAATTAATTCAAAAGGGTAAAAGAAGGCGAATATCTTCTTCTTCTCTCCCTTTAGTGGTTGCCACTTTCTCACCACTGAAAATCTTAGGAATACAATTCTGCTGCCGCCTCCTGTTTTCTCAGTGACACGGTCTCCAAATCATACATCATAGCAAGTCTCACTAATATCTTGTAAACCTTCCCTTTCACTCTGGCTGCTGTCTTTCTGTCACAAATCACAGCAAACACTCGTCTCCACCCACCCCACCCTGCCTCCACTCTCTTATTCACCTCTCTTGTGCACTGCTTGTTCTCTGGAATGGTGAACCCCTAGTGTATAAACAACCTTACCTTCACTATCTCTTTCTCTCCTTGCATCTTCACCTTTCCACCTGTCTCCCTCTCACTGTGACACATGAAATGTTGCGCTTGTACTCCTGTTCTTCCTCTTCTCACTGGTGAAAACCTCCACCTCTCCCAGCTCTCTTTCACCTGTTACCTAATCTCACTACACATCACAATTCTTACCGATGATCTGCATGTTTGCGACTCTTCAGACAAGAGGAGGTATGTTTGTGGCCCCCATGTGGCTGGGTTTTAACAAAGCAGAAATATGATGGGTAAAAACAACAGTTGCTATCTTTCGTTGAAATATTTTGGTTACCTTGAGTAACAGGTATTGCACATAGCACATACGTTTATAGTACATACTACTATGATGAGATATTTGTTTGAAACTGGTGGAATATCAAGTTAATTTTTAACCTCCTAAGACCCAAACTCTTCCACGGCATGCATTTTTAATTTCTCTTTGATAGTTGGGCATATTGGGGCCCGATTAACGTAAATACAAAGAATTACCAGATCTTTTTTTTTTTTACCTTATTTTTGTTTTTAAGAAAAATAAGAGCCACATATGAGGATATTCGTTTAAAAATTTGATAGAACAGTAGCAGTATAATGTCCTCGTAAGTGGATATCAGGCCCTTGTAGAGCAAAATTGAGTATTTTGGTCTAAATAACCCAAAATGTGATGTCCACATATGTGGACGCCAGGTCCTAGGAGGTTAAAGGATCCAAACTACCTTTGTGATAACATTCAGTGCAGCTCAGATTTGGGCCCCAACAGTGCAACATGCTCTTTCTAAATTTCATAGGTTGCCTTGCTTTCTGCCCTTATCTTTTACCACTAGCTGTCCAAAAAAAAAAAAAAATCCCAAACTGTCACTCTCCTTACCACGCTGTACTGTTACTGGTTGGAAAAAAGCACCAACCACAGGGCCAGCTTTTCTTATGAAGGATCTGCACCGTAGGGTATCTATGCCCAACTGGCGTTGTCGTCACTGAATCAATATTTGGCGCACAGGGGCTGTGACTATTATCTACAGACAAGAATTCAAAAAGAAAGACGCTGGCATTTGAAATTCTGGGAAAGTTATTGTAGGATCATTACTAAGCATACTGGAAAGTGTAAGCTATAGCCTGAAACAAGTCAGAGTTTCGATGTGAAATGAAAAGAGCCTCATGAATCACTACTCTTTAATACTATGTCATTAAAAAAAAGAAAAAAAAGAACTGACATATAAATCACTAGATGTCTGTATTATTCCCAGGGGGCATGTATGCTGTGCACAGTCAGGCTGCTTTTCCCCCCAACATGCCAGTCTGGCAGACTTCACATCTGGATCACTGTTATTATCATAGTCATAACATTCAACAGGGCATGGTATTCCAGGCACAATTATACAACTTCCAAAACTGGAAATCAATTTTGGAAATTAAGTTTATGGGTTGTCTATAAGTACAACATATTTTTAGGCCTAAGAATATGCGATTAACAGACAACAGCACTCAGCATGTCTGTACCACATGTAAAAAGTTGAAATATACCATAAGTATACCTAAACGCAAAGGATGAGTAGCTTAGATATATAGTTACAGTACTGACTCCCATAAGATTCACTATGCAAGTGTAGTATAAGATAAGATTTTATACTGATAATAGGGGAATTAAGTGCTATCTTCTTAACTGTAGCCACATGGGAATATATTGTGAAACAAACTAAAGACAGCTATTATGGATTTATCCTACAACATTAATTAGACAAAATTAACTCCAGAATGGATCTCTCATACGCCAGACAGTCAGACAGTCCAACTACTATATATTACTGTGTGTCATCTAGCAGTGAACACTTTAGCTGTGATTCACCATGACATATCTAAACAGCCACTCTGTCTCTTCTACGCACATACACACACAGACACACAACTACAAAGAACAGTTGTGCTAGTATGTATTCCTGCACAGTTCTTAAAATGGAACAACTGTTCACACTTCATTGCAGTAGCCTCAGCTTATCAAACGCATAATCACCGTCTTTATCTGAGCTACTGATGTGTCACAACAACACAATGGAAGAAATGTTACCATCCAGCATATGAATGTCTGGTCATCTCTGTACAGTGTTTGTACTGTCATCATCATCATCATCATCATCTTCTTCTTCTTGGCCATGCAAGACCAACAGCAGCCTTAAACGCTCTGTTTCTTACTCACATCATTGGTCTAAACAATTAAAATCAGCCAACGCAACAGTCAATTCAAGTCATACAAAGGTGATGTTGAAAGGCGAGTAAATGAAGGGTTGTGAAGAAAAAAACCCACATTGTGATAAAAGGAAAAGAGTAAACGACAAAGAAAGAATCAAATAAAATAACATCCCAATCCTGATCCTGCCTTATTCCCTGGCTCACTTCCTCTCTTGTTCTGCTCTTTCATTTTCAACTCATTTTGCTGGCTCACTTCTTCCTCCAACACCCCCTCCATTCTTTCTGTCACTCTCTCCCTCCATGAGCAGACAGGCAGAGACAGGGAGACTGTTGTTGTGCTTGCAGTCTGACACTATCAGCTCATAAATCCCTGTCAGCAGCTTGTATGCCTCCTCTCCTCTCTCCCTCCCCGTCTCTTATCCTCCCTCCCTTCACTGGTGGAGAAACAGAAGAACCCAGTGACCTGCCAGTGAAGGTTTGACTGGCACAACCACACACACATTTAGAGAAATATATATAGAGCATATACAGTATATACAGATATATAGATAGTCAGACAGACAAGCAGACAGACAGACATCTCTGATTCTCATGCCTCCCCTCAACTGTCTCTCTTTTGCTAGGTTCCTTCCTCCCTGTCTTTCTTTCCCTCAGGCAATGTTTGCCGGCAGACAGTCGTCACTGACAAGAGCTTCCTGTGGTTAGGGGTAAACACCTGGGTAATGAGGCCATGCTGCACAACAACCCCAAAAAAAGCAAAACAGATTCACAGACCTCACTCACTCTGCCGAGTACTGTAGACTCACAATCGGGTCACGCAGCCACACAGGGTCACACGCGCAGTCACACATGCAAATAAATCTCACGGGAAAACAAGCACAGACATGAACACATTTAAGCACATACACAACCGCACATGCACATAACTGGTTCAGACTGAAAAACAAGAATCTAGACAGAGTGGACATGGATTCAAGAAGGTTCTACTTCTGTGCCGTCACTAGTAATTTGTTCCTCAAATGCAGAAACAAATCCTTGTCTAAGTCATGTCAGCGAAACACTCAGTCAGGATTTTTGACATACTGCAAATGCTCAAACTGAGTGTGAAATGTGAGTGCTGCTGCAGGGAAGAACAGAGCTGCCTGTCTCGACTGCAAAGTCACAAAAGGACTTTTCCACTACAGGCAAGTTATTGGCCCACACCTGAACCTGTGCCAGCTGTCCAAAGTGCTGCCTTTGTCACTCCAGCATTCTTGCAGCCTACAGGAGATGGTACAAGCTGAAGTTTGGTGTGTGGTCACAGGACTGCGCCGACTTTTTTGTGTGTCTGTGTGTGTCTGCTTTCGTGTGACGAACAGACACATCATCACCACTCAAATATAAGTGGCTATCTGTCTAACTGTGAGTTGACTGTAGGGGGAGCAGTAATACATCGTATTTCTGCAAGTTTGTGTCTTGCTTGCTCAGCAAGGGTCAGATAAATTGCTGGTATTTTTTATTACTGACAGATTCTGTTGTTCATGGAGTTCTAGTGGGAAGAAACAGCTCTTTGTCACTAGTTTTTGATGAACCTTGAAAAGAAGGATTCAGTGACCCACCTCTTACACTTTTTCACATATCATATAAGACTAGATAAATAAGTGTGGAGGAGCTGCAACAGAGGAAATTAAATTTTTAAGTATGACAAATGTCCCTGTTCAACATGGGCCATAAGCAAAGACACAAGGACACATCTCTCCAGATTACAACTATTCTCGGAGAATACTGAGCCACTTCATGTATATTTAAAAAAGCTTTGATTTACAGACGTACATTTAAATGCATCCTGGATGGGAAACACAAAAACCCATCACGTGACTGGGTTGGGCAGCAAGCACAGTATATTTGTTTTTCCCCATTCCTCAAATTTTCACTCTTCTTATGAAAATTTTTTTAGATGCACTCATATTCAAAGCTCTGAGGCAAAATAGACAATTTCCCTATCAGCTGTAACCAATACTTCATTTTCATGCCACTCTTGCTTTTTACATTGTGCTTTTATCCAAATTGATTTTGTCACAACAGAATTACATCTTACTGCTCCACTCCTTCAAAATATTGTGCAAGTATCAAAGCCTCAAGAATCTTCCATGTCAAAAGCACTAGAGTGCAAATGATTCACTCAGCAATCATGTTAATCTGTTATCTCTGGACAACAAGGCGCAGCCTGCATCGCATGTCTCATAGAAGTAACAGGGAAGCTTATGGTGAATCATCAGCCCTACCAGACCCGCACGGTCTTAAGGGTTGTTTTAGTTTTGAGGAGGATTTTTTTTCTTCTTCTTTAATGGTCTTCATGCAAGCTATTTTAGATATGGTTCAACTGAGCAAAAACACCATGTGTATTGTATGGTAGTATCTGGGTTTGCATATGTCTGTACGCGCACGCTTGTGTGGCCCGCATGTCTTTGTGTGCAAAGGAAATGGCTGACAGTGAAAAATGTGACCAATTCTAATTTTAATTGCCGAGTGAAAAAACAGCCTCTGCATTTGTGGGTTCTGTCCAGACGAACAGAGGAGAAGGGGTTTAAGCATGAAAGCGTATTCCTTATCACAATTAAAAAGTGTTTTAACATACCGGCATCCCTTTGAAGTTAGATTAGCAGCAATATTGGAAAGATCAGCCCCAGTCTTAAACAATGGAAATTGAATAGGGGAAAAGAAATGACTTAACAGAGCCAAAGGTAAAGTTTTCCTTTTGTTGTTCATCTTTTTTCCCCCCTTGAATTTGGCCTCATACAATTTTCTGATAGATTCTCTTGTGCAGAGCGACTCTTTTTTTTTAGTATTATTATTATTTCTTTTTTAACATAAAATTGCTTCATGTCCAACCTAGGGAATGGATTGAGGGGACTACGGCAGAAAAGAAGAAAACTTAATTTGACAGCGCAATTTGAATTGGAGATCCTTCTTAGAGGATTTGAAGCCTGGAGTGACAGACGAAATTGTACATAGGCACAGCTAAGAACTGTAATCACAATAAGCCCATATAAGCGTCTTGATTGTAAGGGTCTGAAGCCACACGGTGGCTGTCTTGTGGAGCAGCAATCTACATGCAGAAGCGCACAGTGGAAGACACACACATCCACATGCAAATACACAACAACAGCTATGGACTTACAAGTCAAAATTCCCATCAATACAAGAAAAAGCCACTCCTTACATAAAGACATGGAAACCCATGGGAAGACACAAGGGCTGGAACTGAGAACAGTGTAATTAGAGAGAAAGAAAGATAGGTTAACCCCAGGCACAGAGGCAGAAAGGGAGAGAGAGGGGAGGAGAGGTGACAAGGTTGAGAAAAGTCCCATGTTAACCTGGAAGAAAGAAAACAGGAACAAACGGGGCAAAGAGGAGCAAACAGCTGCTAAGGATTTACATGCCGTAAATTATTTATGCAATCAGCTGTAGGAGCACAGAAACAGAGAGAGAGAGAGGGAGGCAACAGAAAAAATAATCAGGGTTGCAGAAAAGAGAACAGGGGGTGAAAACTGAGAGACGTAGACACGTCTTTGCCGTAAGTTACAACAAAGAGAAAATGTTACACTTACCCTCACACTCCTGTCTAGACACAGCAATCTTTCCCACTGAGCCTCACTCTGACACACCTGAAACAAACAGTAACACTGTTTACCTACACATGTTACTCTCCAGTTACACGCAAAGCTTCAGATGTCTGCTTCCAGGCTATGAATGACAATGCGGCGTGCTACACGAGATGATTTTACGTCATCTCTGAGACTGTTCTCTGTGAGTTTGAAGTCTAAACGCCAAACCTTTATTCATCTTTCTGAAGATTTCTTTACATGTCTCCTAATGCATGTGAGTGCCTATGATCTATATCACAAGCCAAACAACCCATGAAACAAACTCACTGTGCCTCTACTGAACTGTGCATTATTAATTTCAACCTACAGCAGGTTCAGTTCAATTCAATTTTATTTATGTATTTTTTAAATTTGCTGTATGTTCCTACTGCAGGTGCTAATGATTCACTGTTACTGTGCTGCCGTGTATGTTTAACATTATTTACACACTGACATCACTTCAATAAGAACATCTGCTCCGCATTTACATAAAACACTGTAGTTAGCTTCCAGTCTTGACATTTTTTACACAGTATATATATTTAGCTTAAATTACAGCAGCTAAACAGCAGCTAAACACTGTAGCTTATACAGTCCTTAAATATTCTGGTTAAAAACAGCCTTGTAGGCTGTATTCTGAGTGTTATTGTGTGAGAATAATAATACAGTGTGTAAAACCCAATAGCAAAAGTATGAAGAGAAACATACATCAAATTTAATTTCAAGAGCCTCTTAACTTTCTGCAGGACTCAGAATGAAATATTTACTAAAAGAAACTGAAAAGGACAAACTGTATATATTTACTTTTTTTTTTTTGCAGTGATTTAGTAATTTAATGACACTGTCAGTCTTAAACTACAGCACTGCCTATTAAATTCTACCATAAACTATGGCACATAGAGTACATCTGAAATACCACATAAAACTAACAGCATCACTGCACCCATTGCACTCGCTCTGTGCTCACTCGTACACTGTGACGCCCAGGAGCTTTTTGAGAAGATGCTGATCCACAAATTCCCATGGGTTTGGTGGAGTGGACCGGAGCCAGTGGAAATTGCAAACAAACACTGGGGCTGCTGTGTCTGATGTGAGCAAAAACAACCTCAAAGACCTCATTCACACATCACATCTGTGCGTGTGCGATTGTGCATGTGTTGGGAAGTTCATAAAGAAAAGTGGGAAAAAATGGGAGCAACTGTGCGTGTATCTGTGTGTGTGTGCGTGCGCGTGTGTGTTTATGAATCTGAGGACTTGAAGGCTGTTCAAAGGCATTACAGCATTAAATTTATGAAGGCATTCACAGTAACACTGGCAATAAAATAGATCTCAGCTCCTAGCAAAAGTTCATATTAGGTCTTACTGTGGCAGGAGAGAGTGGGAAGGAGGAAGAGCGCGCGTGTGTGTGTGTGTGTGTGTGTGTGTGTGTGTGTGTGTGTGTGTGTGTGTGTGTGTGTGTGTGTGTGTGTGTGTGTGTGTGTGTGTGTGAGCGAGGGTGGAGGAAAAAGAATGAGGTGACACTAAAGGTCAAGAGAGAAACGGAGAGATGTTGAGAGGAAAACAAAAAAAAGCCAGAAGAGCAGAGGAACACAAACAGAAAACAATTTCAAAATGGGAAGAGAGAAACTTCTCATGACAGGCCAATGGCAACAAAGACCAGAACCAAAAATGCAAAGAGCAGCAGAGAGAAGCAGCAGCTCTCTCCTCATGTCTCTCCACCCCATGGTTTCAGTGGCCAAGTCCACACCACATTATGGGTCCCTAGGTTTTTTATAATGGCTGGGTGTGTTCTGATTCCCCGCTAAAGTCATTGCTAGTTAAATTCCATTCCTAATTAGTGGTGGGAATGAGAATGGAAAGGGGAATTGGTTGAGGAACAATTAAACATCACTGAGGGAAAACAATATTTTCAGACAACATTTGACACCACGAGCCGTGACAGTGTGGGACGAAGCATACGTGCCCACATGGCAGATTTTTCTTCCCCCCCAATCAATTTCAGACTTTTGAGCCAATTCATGTATAGCTGCAGTTAATACAACCTGCAGATATACATTTGTTGTTGACAGAATACATGGCGGGCAGTGCTGGGCAGCAACTAATTACATGTAATGCCAGAGTACTGCGGTCAGTTTTATACTGCATGTAGGCCCTGCAGAGCTTAACTAAGAACTATTAAGAACTGTTTTGTTATTTCAGGCTAAATCCTGAAACTGCAAATATGGCAGGAGGCCTGCCTATTCCACATCAACTGTGTTGTTGCACTGATGTGAACGGCAAACATTTGAGGTTCACAGCAGTTTCAAGGACTTTGCTGGCAGTGATATCTGCTTGACTGTTGAGTGCTCCTCTGGGGTTTACATTTACTAATCAAAATTTCTGTTTTGAGTTGAGTCTTTGTGATGATATTTATGCTTAATTTCTATGAATATACACATCAAAAGGGGCAAAAGGACGCAAATTTGAAAAATCAATAGCTAGTATAATAAGCGCTGACATTATGGGTTTACTACATTAACCATAGAAGACAGCACTATGGCATTTGTGTGGGATCACTCTGAACAAAATATCCAACAAGTTTTGACTCAATAAACACATTTATTGCAATAACATTTGGAGACTGAGAAATTTAAAATAAGTGAGCAGTAGCTTCAAGGCACAACTTCAAAAATCCAAAGTGTCCAAAACACGATTTATAATAAAAGTGCAGTTTTGTGGAGAATAAATGAAATAAACTGGCATCCTCGTTTGTTAAAATAGCAAGTTTTTTGTTAGCACTTTTACTCAAGCACTTGTAGTGAATGACACACACTCACAGACCCTGATGCACCTGATGTAAAGTGTTAATATGAGAGAATTAAGAATGACTATCTCAATGTTGTGATGTTTTAATAGCGTGCAGGTGACTAACATCTCGCTGATGGGAATTTGTTAAAGACAGACGTTTAATGAGCAGCTCTTGAGATTAAATGTGCCAGGATAAATAAGACTGGAATAAAACTTGGATATTATTGTCAATACGTGCTCAGTGAAAATATCTTGTTATGCCAAAAAAATACGATTCAGAGAAACCAATAGATTTTGTATGGACATTTTTGACTAGCATTACTTGTAGGGAAACCCAGCATTATGTTACGAACTCCAAATTTTTGGAGTGGTGAGCGGATTCTCCCACTTTAGGACAAAACACAGGCTCACATTCTTTGCTGTTTCCTTTTTTTTTAATGAGTCACTCACTAACCCTACCTCCTCATAATGCTGACCACATAAATAAGCTCTCCCAAAAACCTCACAAAGCTCACATTAAAGTGTCATTTTTCAACTTTTTTAAACGTACTAAACAGTAATAGTTTGTTTTTCAGATTTCCATCACCACTGCTGCAAATTGCAAATGTGACCTTTTTTTTTCTGGAATGACACCGGAATAAATTATTTCAGTAAAGCACTCAGGCAGATTTTAGCTGCTCAGCTCTGTGCTTCACTCAAGCTTGTGGCTCTGGATACATGTGTGCAAGGGTGCAGAAAGCAAAGCTGCACATAGTGTAAATCTCACAAGATATATCATAACATTCGAGTCTGTGAAACTGTCAGTTCAAAGGCTCTTGGTCTCTAGCATATGGAGCAGTGATTTGGCAATTTAGACTATTAAATATAGACTAACAGTGAGCTAATGTTTGTCTATGTAACATGATCAAAGCTGCAAACATGCAATTATGAAATGAATGGCCTCCCTATCTCTACTGTTGCTTTACTCTTTTAATTTGCCCATAAAGCATTTTCAAGCAAACATTGTCACGATAGAAGTCAAATGTGCTGACTAGCAGCATAGCCATGAAGTCAACACACTGGAATGCACTTCCATCCCCACAGGAGCGAAAGGATGAATTAATATTTGATTGACATGTAGTGAGCCAAGCTACCGAGTGTAAAATGTGCGCTGAAAGCAAGGAAGAAAGTACAGAGAGAGGGGCATTATGATTGATTGACTGTACCTACTGAGCAATTAGAGTGAGATTAATTGGTTAGTTGTCACTTCATTTGACTGTTATTAGCCAAGGAACTCCTCTCTGGAAACCATTTAAATGCAAGATAATTGACATAATTGTTCTGCAGACGACAGAACTCCTGTGGTACTACAGAACACAGTCTGTGGGCTAACAAGAGAAAAAGATTAAAGGAAGAAAAGAAGGTTGAAAATCAGGTAAAATCAAGAGGAAGAAACAATATTTTGTACTTGTGAATATTTTAACAACATTTGAGGTCAAGGAAACTTACTGCTTATGTGTTTTGAGCTGTGGATTTGCCAGGATATGTCTCCACACTAAGTGAAATTCTTCTTTATTACATATACATGCACACGCACTCACACACATACACACACGCCAACACAAGGTCGGACTTAAAAATTAGAGCAGGGTATGAGGCGACCTTGTGAAGCTCCCGTTAACCAAATAAAAAGTGTATAGGATTGATGATCCTATCAAAGCACTAACACATAACACATCGTATATTCCTAAACTCATTATCCATTAATGATCTTCCTAACTCATTCACTTTAAATGTTCATAATGTTTTTTAATATTTAAATATACTGCAATTATTGAATCGTTGTATAATTAATCCAATGCCTACTGCAACTGAGCCCATATTTTTAAACCTCTGTCTTTCCCGTTTTCACTTGTGCGATAAAACATTCAAACATTTACACTCTGCATATCAGTGTGGGAGATCAAGAGAAGTCAGCCTGCAAAATAAGCTGTCACGAAGATTAGATGTCATCAGTAGCATTGAGGGTCTAGCCCAATATTGCAATAGCATTCATTAAAAAAAGACATCAAATTACATTCCAAAGTGACAGTAAACTATGCGTTTTTCAGAGATATGATACAAACCAATTAAGGATAGTGTCTGTTTTCACAGTTTTAGGATTATCAGTGTGATAACTAAGCAGAAGACTAGAAGATGCATTGAGATATATCCGGCGCTGGAGGATCTTCCACGGGTTCAAACAAGGATGGTTCTGCACTGCATCTGCAGCCAAATCTGTTTCTTGTGTCCAATTCATAATGAACTGTTTGGATGACTGATTACATATAAAGTAAGTATCTCAGAGAGATGACACAAACAATAAATAATAATGAATAATGTTACAATAAAATGATATTTTTTTAAGCTTACATAAGCTTTTTCACTGAGTAAGAAACAGAACAGCTACACATTTGCAAGGCGTGGAGTTTACTTTGGGAGTTTAAAACAGTTACACGCCCAAAGGAAATAAAGGGCCCAGATGACTGTTAATTCAAGCTGACCCTTAAGGAACCCACATTAAGGATTACAAGACATCTTGTCCTATATGGAGTAATTTAAAATGACTGCAGGTAGTACACTGGGTTTAACTCCATGTTTTTATTTCAATATTTTAGCATGCACCCATTAAAGAAATGAAACCTATGAATGTGTTTAAAGTATTCTGCATTACTGAACATGTCTCCTGTTAGTACTGCACTTTTTCCAACAAGATCAAATCTACCCAGCGTCTGGAAAGAATTACAGTATGTTACAGTTGAGCATATCGTTCCCTCGGTGAACAGGAAATGGTTTATTTCTCCTGAGTGGAGCCTGTCCCAGCTAGGGAAGTGGCTAACCACATGAAGCTAGTGCGATCCAATCTGTTTACACACAGTAATTTGCACAGGTGAGAGAGGGTGGGCTGCTGGGATGAATGTAGGAGCCTTGTTTAGTTCTCACCACTGAGGAATTCAGGTTGTTTAAAAAAAAAAAAAAAAAGTAAAAATCATGAATTGATTTCATTTATTAAGCCCTGCTAAGATTTGTTCAGGCTTCAAATCATGTGTGCAAAAAAGGTGTGATGGATTTGTTTCAAAGTGATAACAAATGTAGGGAATGAAAAGATGTCTGCATTTAATTAAAGTGCAGCTGACATGAATACAGTCACGTAATATGGTATAGACAAGAAGGTGTGACGAGACACTATCTGGGAGCTATAAATATACAACAGTTCGTTATCAGGTTTAGTTCTATGACAGAAATGCAAGCAGCACAAAGTGGTTTAGCAGTCTGCACATTAAAAAGCAGCACTACTGTTTGACTGAACCAAGGGTCAGCAGGGGCCTTTTGGAGCTTTTACTCCCATATATTTTTGGGGCTTTTAAACAGATGTTCCCATTTCCTCCAGTTCAAAGACATATCAGGTAAATTGGACTTGAAAAGAACTTCCCTGCTGCATATATGGCTGGCTTCACATCCAGCTCAATTCATCATAGCCAAATTTTACAAAGAAAAATCTGTGTTACAAAGGTAAGCCTGTCAGGAGGAAGAAAAAGAAACAAAAAAAAGTCTTACAGTTGAGCCGCCCTGCTTTATTTTCACATGCTCAAGTGTGCTCATTAGGTCCGTGGTATCAACTGCTTCTCCTGCGTTAATGTGGAGGTGTTGTTGGCAGGTCATGGACGCACAGAAGTGTGAGTCTGACCCGATCATCTGGGCCTTGTACAAAGAGGCAAACAGGCAGACATGCACAAGTGCACAAAGAGACACACTCTTGAGTCTTCCAAAGATTCTTGTATTTATTCAAAGAAAGCGAGTCTTGGCAAAAGATGACACAGCTCCTAATCAACCTGGTCTCTCCATACAGCAGCCTCATTGAAAACACGTTTGTGTCGTCTACAAAGCGCCGACATCTTATTCTATTTGTACTTTTGAAAAGCAAACAGAAGGTTAGGTATTTATTTTACATGTTTTTCATTATTCCGTGCTCATTCCCTCTCTCAACCATCTGCGTCCTTGATCTCCGTGCTCTGTGCTAGATTTTAACTTTGTCACTTTCCTACTTTCCCTTTCAATCCAAGGTCATGCAAAGGTTACTTCATTGTGACAACTTTCCTTTATTTTTTGTATAACATACAACAATCCATCCTAGCTCTGGTGGATATGCCATTCTTATGAGGTTATTCTGACTTGTTTACAACCTTTCCCTCCCCTTTCTTCTCCTCAAATCATTCATTTGCCCGTCCACATTGCTGATCGTTCATCACCGATACAGCCGTTCCTCCGTCTTTATCATCCATCTTTAGCTGCAGTTGTTTATGTCTGCTTGACTCTCTGCCGTGCTGTTTACTGACCGCCCTTGCTTTTTTGGGCTCCTCTCCTTCAACTCTTTACTCTGTTCAATTTGTTATAACTTCTTTCATCCCTTTCCATCTGTATCACTTGAATGCATGCATTTTAAATGGACTTTTTCCCTTTGTTTTCAGCTTTCCATTCAGTCTGCTCACCTCTGCTGAAAGTTAGGTCTTTACTTTGTGTTTTCCCTTATTCCCCATCTTTCGTCTGTGTGTAGTATACATTCAAAACTTGTTCCTTTCGGAGAACTTATGGAGCTCTTCCAACTCTCTGAGATCACATACTGATAAATGCCTATCCTTATTTGCCTCCAAGGATGAAAGGCAGTAAAGAAATCACAAATATTTGACCACAACAAACTTGATAACACCACCCCCTGTAACGGGTACGTGCGTGTGAGGGGTCTGAGGTGTAGCGTTTGAAGGCAGACCGAGGGGCAAGAGTATGCACACAAACACACACACATGCGCACGCATACATCGTCAGGCCCTGTCAGACATCCATCTCACACTTCAGTAGGCTATTTATTTTTTCTGTTTTATTTATGCAGCAATCTCCTTTCAAATTCAGCTCGCACCCATTCGTCTGACTGAGCGGCTGCCCTTTCTTTTCAAAGTGTAAAATTTCATAGACCTTGGGCAAAAATGGAAGAATGGGTGCGAGGGAGAGAGAAGAAACACTGCTAAGGTAATAACCTGATTTCGCCTCAGTTGGTTTTGATTTAAGAGAGGAAGAGTGTGTCAGAGAAACAGCAGGCGCTCTTCTGTCTCGCTTCCATGGCAGATTTTTGAAGAGCGAGGAAAGAGAGGGAAGGAGACGCAGAATGAAAGGAGAGACAACGCGAACAAAGAGAGATAGAGACAGTGAATCACACCCCATGCCAATAAAGTGAAGTGAACTGACACAAAGAAACAGAGATACCATTGAGAAAATGAGCGTTCTACAGAGGGAGACAGGGGAAGGGAGATGGAGAGGAACGCGTTGGGGGTGGGGAGTGGGGGTATTATCAGTGAATGAATTTTTAATAGCACAGAGATCAACCATGCCCAGGAGCTCAAACAGAAATAAATACCTTGCCTCCTTACTTTAAAACTCCTTTTAGAAAATATAACCACAGTACACAGTGTTTTTTTTTTCCTTCCAGGGTTTTTAATCACTCAGGAAAACGTGACAGCATACCTGACACCAGAAAACAAGGAGGAACCCTGACAGCAAGACGGGCAGGGACAGAGAGGCTTATGGGTAAATACAAGGTTGCACGTCACTCACACCACATACACACCAGCCAGCTGATTACCGCAGGTGTCTGCATTCACACATGAGGAGCATTTGAATTTTAAACTCTTCCAAATACATGTGTCAGCCCTCGCCCATCTGTCTGTCACCCTGCAAATGCCCTGACAATAGCACGAGCACAATTAACTTAAAAGCTGAGAGAATGTGCCAATTTACCCCCAATTTCCTGCTTACAGCGTCAGACGTTCCTTTCAAATGTGTATTTTTTTAGCATAATATATGAGGCAGGCCATTTCACTTGCCAAAAGCATCTCCATTTCAGCAAGGTTGTCCCAATTTGCTGATTTTGAAGCACATACCAAATTAGCGCGCAAAACATTGCAATTTTACCAGCTGCTGCGTGTTCTGTTCAAGTGTACGTCAGCGTGAAAGGCGATTTCAGTTTAAAATCTGGTCCGTGGTTCTTTCTATTTACATTATAGACTCTTCCAATTCTGTAGTTGTTCTTTTCCCAGAAGGTGTATTCAGAGAGGAAGAAATGCTGTGAGTTTAGCCTTTATATTTAAAGAAACAAAAACAAATAAAACAAGTTTATGAATTGTGCATTACTGCTAGCCAGCAAAAGCTAGGGAACTTTGAGTCTGCACTACAAATGAATAAGGATATGTATTAATAATTATTAACCATATTCTTATCATCAAAGGACATTAATAATAATTTCTACCTTAAATGATGCATATAGCTTCTTTAGACATGCCCAGATAGCTGTGAGTAACTGTCAGTGTTGGAATAATCTCTGTTCCCTGTGAGGTTGACACCCATCGCTAAGGCTACAGATATGATACAGTACCAAGTCAGTGGGAAACCAAGAAAATGGGAAAAAGATCAAGTTCTTTAGAACAGCTTCAGAAGAAGCGAACAGCAGCTGCACTGAACTTCTCATTGCATTTCTTGCAGAGGGAGATTTATGCAATTACATTAAAAAATCATATATGTCTTAAAGTAAGTGTGTGCAACTCTTTTGTTCACTTGGTTAGCATTTGCAGAATTTATTGGCATCCAGATCCAAGCATTTGGACAGTTACTTATTTGTTTGTTTGGCAGACCAGTCAATTTCAAATAAAAATGAAGGCTCTTTCAAAGTTAATGGGGTGTTTAATACGTTGAACCTGGGAAATCACAGTTGGAAACTCTTTGAAAAAATGGAATGGACTTTCATAAAATACGAGCTAACAAGCTAATATAAGAAATATCTAATGAACTACATAGCAATCTACACTCAGTACATGCATTTCTACTCAACAGCTGCAACTCTGAATGACGCTTCCTTTTTGTGTAAATGGGGTTTTCTTGTGCACGTGATGGTACGTTCTAAGGGATCCATGCTCTACAGAATAATTCTGCATTAATTTCACAGTTGCAATTGATCTGCATATTGTGACAGTCCACACACATGTGTGCAGCTTCAACTGACCCCTTTGCTGTTTTCATACTTAATTTGTCACACCCTTACCGATTAGTCGACACTATAAATGTAAACGTTTCTTCATAAAACAAAGACAAATGGTTAAAGTGAGACTTTACGTATGTCCAGTTATCCAATTAAGGTGAATTATTCTTAAACGTTTCGTGAGTTATTCTTTGCCTTCATCCTGTTATCCAATTCAAACCTGTCAACAAATCTTAATACAGAGCGTCAGGTTAAATAAAGCTCAGTTTACCTTATTCAGATTTTCTTAAGTAACATTCAGTAGTGTTCCTAAACGACATTATTTATTTAAATTTATTTTCATCATTTATTGTCTACTTTGCCCCTGCAGGAGGAGGATCAGGCTACTCTTTTCCTGGCTGAACTAAAGAAGCAGCGGAGTCCTTCTTCATGAAAAACCTGAAGTGCTTTTTCTTCTTTTGCAGGCACAGTTCCTGCAGATCTTTGTTCTGCGCTGTGAGGTTTGTCATCTCATTGAAAAGCTCTGTATGCTGCAGCTCAAGTTTCTTACACCTTTTCTCCAGTTCTTCTAATTTTTCCTGCTTTTCTTCGTGCTTTTCTTTGAGCTCTTTGTTTTTCTCTTGCAGTTTTCTTTTAATGTTTTTCTTGTTGAACTTTCCTTTCCTTGTGCATGACGTTGTTTGTTTGTTGTACTTTGTCAGATATGGCCAGTAACTCTTGATGTCTCCTCTGCAGGTCGTGAAGTGTACACTGGATGTCTTTATGTATTTATTTTCTGTCGTTGCTTCTCCTCTTGCATTTCAGTGTTTGTGTACTGCACTTTGTTGCAAATGGGTATTTTTGCTCACCATTGCTTAGATTTTACTCTGCTTTCTGTGCATATTTTTTCTAGTTCTTGTTTCTCGTCCTCAATTTCAATGTTTTTGTCATTTGCTTTGTTGTATAATACTCTTAACTGTACTTTTCTTCTCAAACTCTTGGAGATCATGTTGCATTTCTTTTTGCATCTGTTGCAGTTGTTCTTTGTCCTTCAGTAGTTGTGCATTTCTTTTGAGTGCTTGTTTAAACATCACTTGAAGCCCTTCATATTCTTCTCCATGCACTGGAGCTTGCATTGCATCTCCTGGTCTTTTTCTTGAAGCTTACACTGAAGGTTCTTGATCTTCTTTCTCTTGTTGCAGTTGTGTATTTCTTTTGAATGCTTCATTAAACATCACTTGAAGCCCTACATTTTTCTTCTCGAATTGCTGGAGCTTGCACTGCATCTCTTGGTCTTCTTCTTGTAGCTTGCACTGCATCTCTTTGTGTATTGTGTTTTGGAGTTTGCACTGTATGTCCCGGTGCTTCTCCTGTGTTGTTTTTCCTTTATACAAAGCTCAAATGCTCTTCTGGGGGGCTTCAAAAAATCATCGCGCTGAGGAGTGCTGGGGTAATCTCTTTGTCTTGGGTAGTGGGTTTTTTTTTTTAGACATTTTGATACCTTGTAACAACCCCTCTGTAAAGGATCCGAATGTTTTCAAATTCTTCTTAGTAGATGAATGTTTGACAGCTGCGAACCAACTGACGTATTGACTGAAAACTGAAATTAGACTTCAAATTTATTTTGTTTCCTTAGGAGTTATGACAACAGGCTGTGTATATAAAATTTAAAATGTATCATATTAGAGTGTTTAATACACTGAACCTGGGAAATCAAAGTTGGAAACTGTTTGAAAAAAGGCTTTCATAAAACACAACTGTTACAAGTCAGATGAATCATGGGATATAGCACAGAAGCTGGGAAAAGGCACAGACTGCACAGTTCAGAAAGCTAGCATGCACTGAGTGCAGATTGATATGTAGTTTGTACATGATTAGATATTTCTTACCGTCTTATTAAGAAAAAATTGTGATTCCCAGAAAGTCACTTCAAAAACATACTTGGTCTAAAACTGCATAAACCTTTGTTATTGTTACCTTGTTATAGCTAAAACATGCTGTAGCAGCAACCTTATTAGCCAGTAATTTCTCATGGGACACTGACAGATCCAAACCTGCTGTGGTCTGGCTACAAGAACATGGCTTGAAGCCTGCATGGATGGATTTTGATGGATTCTCAAGATTGAGGACCTTAAATGCTTGCCAAACTAACAATGTTCCACCTCTTTACACTGAAAAATGTCTTTGGCTGTATATTCTTAGTATCATTATCCTGTTAAATTATGAGACGCTGTCCAGGTTAATCATTCTCTAATGAGTTCTGAGTGCTATGATCCTATATACAGTACTATGCAAAAGTCTTGAGTGACCCCTCATTTCTTCATATTTTGGTTGGAAAATGGGATATAGGTTGAGGGATTTATCTAAATGTGCAAGCACAATTTGTGCATTTCTAATGTGCTCAAAAGTCAATGTTTGTTATAACCACCTTAGAACTTTTAGGCAAGTGTCCCAATAATTTCTTTGAGTAGCCTTCAAGAAAAGTTCTCAAAGCTCTTCTTTGGGGGGGTTGTTTAAAACGCAAAATACATTACCAACATGGCGTGCAATGTTGTTAATATAATGTTCCCTGCCATTTCTTCTGTGAACACCGTTGTTTTTAGAATGTTTGATTTCAGCAAAGCAATTGGCCTTGATTTTATCAGATGTGCTTCTTGAGTGTTTCTATTATGCTTACTTCATTTGCTTTTCTTGTCTTTACTTGCAGATGGCACGTAATTACAGCATATTTTGTATGAAAACGTTTAAATAAAGCGAGAGCTGCCCACACAGTGTCACATGTCCAATTACTTTTAAACCTTTTCTTTTGTAAGTTTCATAAACTTAACATAAACTTCAAGTCAAAGTTGAGATATGGCACTTTAACTGTAGTTTCCTCTACTTTATGTAAAATGAAATCACCACTGACTGTCTGATCACAGCGAGAGAGGACGGTGGTGCAGAGCCAAAGGAGATGATGTGGTCTACGCAGTGATGGAATTCATTTCTTTCCCAGTCACTCCCAGTAAGAGTCATTTCTGTTGTTTAACAAATCTATTGACTTTTTATTTTTAATTTTAAGTCAACAGACTGATGAAAATTCCAGCAAGCAATTTCAGAGAACAGTTCAGCAGTGAGTTTTTCAAAAGCAATATGGATCAACAACCACAGTGAATTTGGGATTCGATTGTTGTAATCTCCTACAGGATTATATTGTTAGGATTATAACAATTGCCAGAGTTGTATCAATAGTATAATAAGCAGAGGTGGGACCAAGTCATTGTTTTGCAAGTCTCAAGTAAGTCTCAAGTCTTTATCCTCAAGTCTCAAGTCAAGTCTCAAGTAATGTCAGGCAAGTCAGAGTCGAGTCTCAAGTCACTGGTGTAAAAGTCAGAGTCAAGTCACAAGTCTGAAACTTTGAATTTCAAGTCCTTTCGAGTCTTTAAAAAAAAAAAGAAAAAATAATGTTGCAGTTATGCTAAATGTAAATATTAGACCATGTAATTTTAAAATCTGTGTTTTTCTCAACACATACAAAATAGTGAACTTAGAAAATATACACAAATTGTGAAATTGCACCTCTTTAAAATGCAGCTCAATTAAACTTAGCTCCAAGAATAATTTTCACCGACAGTTCTGAGATACGCTGCATGTTATTCTTGGATGTGGTTGTAGGACCGGCTTTAAAATCGCATGACAAAAATATCATACATATTAAAAAAAACTGTATCACCAACGTAGCCTGGAAAACATTTGCTAGTTAGATGAAGTCAGCTATCTCATCTTAGCATATTTATATGCATATTTATAATCATATGGTTCTTGGAGTGAGTGCACACACTCATGAAGTTTAGTAACTTCAGGTCACTGCAACAAGCCCAGGTACAGTTTACCGACGGATGGGTGCAGGACCTTGAAATGCACCGTGTAGAACGAAAGACCATCGTACGTATCATAAGTTTACCAGTCTCACAAATCGTCTTCATAAATACACATTCCTTAACCGTTTATTAATAGGACCTTTGAGCTCAACGGTAATTAATTAGTAGTGGAAATAATTTCTGGTAGCATCACAGAAATGTAGCAGTGACAATAATATTGTATGCTGTAATCGTACTGGACAATTAGTGATACAAAAAACCTGTTTTATCCTGTGAATAAAAGTATGTGTTTTTGTCAGTGTACCATAATAACAGAAGCGAAACACAATATTGTGTCAGGACAATTCACTATTTATGCACAATAAATAAAGGAGCATAGCGCGACAATTTCTGTTCAGCGCCAGACTTGCTTGTAACCTATATCACCAATTATGTTAAGAAAAATGACGCATTAACTACAACAGCAGACTGACCTTTGTGTAAATGCTTGGAGCAGACTAACCTGTGAGCTGGAGTGTTCTAGGACGTTATATTTGATCTTTGAATGGCTGCAATCCAGTCGCCTCTTTGTTACTTCGGAAACATGGTTCGAACAATTTCTCTTCCACGACGTAATCCGATAACAACCGATCTCTTTACCCGTCGGCTTCCCGTGGCTGTCATGCGACCGGCTATTGCAGTTAATAATACAACAGCTTCTTGACATTTTTGTGTTTCTTTTTATCGCTGTGTGACTGATTTTAATTGAAAGCCTGCGTGCGCTAGTACCGCTTGCCACGAGTTCCCAGAATCCTTTGCGGTTCTACCCGTGAATGACGTCACATTTTCAATCTCTATATAATATGCATGTTAAATTTTATATTTGGGGTGAAATATCAAGTCTTTTCAAGTAAACCGGTTCAAGTCCAATTCAAGTCCCAAGTCATTGGTGTAAAAGTCCAAGTCAAGTCACAAGTCTTAGAACATTTTTTCAAGTCAAGTCTAAAGTCATAAAATTAATGACTCGAGTCTGACTCGAGTCCAAGTCATGTGACTCGAGTCCACACCTCTGATAATAAGAATATGACTTTGGAATGAACATCATATCATGTTTCTGGGCTCTCTCTGTTTTGGAGTTAATCTACCATATTTGATAGCAGCTGTTGTTTATTTTGCCTAGAATGGAGGACTGCAAGCACTGGGTTCTATACACAAGAACTGTTTCGCACTGGTAATGCACAAAGAATGATAAAATATAAAGAAAACAGACAGTGTTTTCATCCCTGGGTGTCAAATAGTACTCTTCTGTCAGAAGTTGCTGCCGTCAGCGAGGGTAGCAGTGGGTTCACCTATTGCCTTTAGTTTAGATTTAGGTACCTAAACTATGTAGACTCAATCCCACCATGTTGCAATCAGAATCTGTCTGCATAAATGAGTATTTCTCATCTGTGATGCATCTCTTTGCAATCGGGAGCTGGAAGCCAAATTCAGAATCAATCCTTTAGAAAAGATAGGTTGTCAAGCGCCTGTCATTTTGCCCTCCTAGAGCAACTATGTCACTATTTGTGGAGCCGTTTCTGAATTTCTCTTTCAGATCTATAAGGTTCTTACTGGACTTAAATTTCTGTTTAATGTGAATTTCTTTTGTATGCAGACAGAAACAGATTTGCCATTTTCACCAAATTCACAAACAGATTGCAAGCGAATGGCAACTTAACTCCATTCACTGATAGCAGACCGATAGCAGCGAACTACCTTAGTCTTATTGCCCTTTTTATAACCATCTTGATGCACTGAAGTTGCTTTGAAGACAACAACTGACTACAAGTGGACCCCATCTTTAGAACAACCATTTCAAAGACAATGATATAACAAATTCATTGCACAAAGTCAAAATAATTTTGGTAATGCTGCCTTCTCCAACCATTGTTGGATAACACAACAGCAGCATTTGATTCATTTAGAGTCAGAAAAGGCTGAAAAGCAGTAACATGCTGATACAAACGGATGAGGACTGAGAGGGGAAAAAGCAGAGTAATGTTTGTTCACTGCAGGTCTGAAATCTATAAAAGTGGAAAATCTATAAAATAAATAAATAAAATTCCAAACAATGCATTTTGCCTTCTTTTCATAATAACTTCAAAATTGTTTTGGGCACAATAAGCAGCTAATCAGTGACTCTAAATGAAAACTTTTTCCTTGAGCCACTCCAATATCTGTGCTAGCCATAGTGATAATAGCAGGTTTCACAGACTTATAAAGCTTCTGCGTGCTCATCTCCAGTGAGACAAACAAGGACAAACACGCACGCAAACAATGTGTGTCTCACTGAAGCCGACTCAGCTGTAATAAAATAATATAAAGTTGTACCACATTTCAGTTCATATCGGAGCAGTGGTATTATTCCCTGCACCTATTCCTATTATCACGGGCTCTCAAAATGACTCAAATTAAAACTCACATTAATCCGACAGTGTAATCCCTCTACTGCATGGAACAGTCTTTTCAGTCTGAGTGTGGATTAGAGAACACTGAGACCCTGTGTTGGTGGTCACTGGTGTATAACACCTCATAAAGATAATATGCTATGTGTGTGCGCACTTGTGTTTTTCCTGCTGCGACGGTGGTCAGCACAATATAGCACAAAAAGCTTGCGTGTGTGGGAGGGGTTGGGTGTTGTACATGTGGATAATGTGCTTCTTTTACCCTTTGTGGTTACCTGGTGAAGAGGAAAATCCCTATGAGGTGGTCTTCTTGCTATGTGGACTACAATGAAAGCGGCCTGTAACAGAGGAAATGGTGAATTAATAAAATAAGCCCCCTGAGTAGAACACTGTTTGACTAGTCAGAGGGCACAGAAAAGGGATGGAGGGAAGGGTTTGGCAGAATAAAGAAAAACTGAGAAGCACAGATAAAATGGCGCTGTTTGTACATGTTTTGTGGCTGTCTATAGGTTTGCAGTGGTGCGCTGAATATATAAAGGCCTAATGCACGCTGAGTGTATTTCATATTATCCTTTAGTGAATCAAGAAGGAAATAAATATATAAGTAAATGACAAGTTTTTGTCTCAGTGATCCCCGAACAAGACACACACACACATATTTTTTTGCCTGCCCTTCTTACTTACAATCAAGCAGCTTATCATGCTGCTCACACAGCATCCTGTACAGCATCTTTAAGTATCAATAAAACCCTAGCTGCAATCACCACATTAAAAGAGAGGACAAATGCACCTCTTGACCCAGACACATCTGGTTAATGGAAATCTGAAACATTAATAAAAACGCTATCGGTGAGCAATGCTCGGCTGCACACGACTCAGTGGAGCTGTGAATGAATATGCTCATTTTGCACGGTTGCTACATACCGAATGGGCACAATCTTAAAGGTGTTCCTTACTATAAAAACAGTTCATCTTCATTTGAAACAATGATATTATTTGGAGTCTGTGTTTGTGGATGTGTACGCATGATCCATAAAGAGATGTACACTATGTATATATTCATAGCTGACTTTTATGGCTGTGAAAACAGGTCCCACTAGTCTACAGTGGCAAACAAGCAGATATTATTTCATTCATCACCCCTAAGAGCTTATACTGTAGACTAGTAAAGCTGAATGCTGATGAGCTGACCATGAATCACTGCAACATCAAGTATGTTTATTAGAATGCTATTCAGATTTATTATTTAGTCTGGTCTGGTATTGTGACTTTGTTAATATCTAATATAAATGACAACATTATTGTTATTTGACGCTTTGGCAAATGGTTAAATAAAAAAATAATATGCCTAAGATGTATTGTTTCCATAGCGGCAACGACAACAGCAACTTCGTGTGTACCTACTACTGCACCCATTTTTGCAGAGCTGCTGGAATGGCACACCAAATGAATCATTTACAGAAAATTTTGATTTGTCAGTGCAGGATAGATGGATCCTGGTCACGCTGTATAACAAAAGCATGGGTGGGCATTTACAAAGTGTCAGGTACAGTGCAGAACAAAAATCTCCTAATCTCCTTACTCTTTGCTGTTCATTATTATTTTACAGGGCAGCCGTCCCAAATACATAAGGCCCCTACCCTGCTCAGCCCAGTCTGCCAAGCACCAATGCTGGGTTTGATATTCTTCCAACATCCAACAGGCTATGATTATTTCATTCCTTTTTTAACATAACGCATCAATTATTCAACCTTTGCGAGACCAGATTTGATTGCGTTTTTATTTAACAAAAATGACTGTGTGTGCGCGCGCCTCCACCCATCTAAAGGAAGACTGAATATAAAACGTTCCGCAAAGATAATACCTCATGGCTTGAAAGAGTGATGGATGGTGAAGGGGGTGGAGTAGAAGGAGAAAGAGAGAGAGAGAAAAAAATACAAGTACTCTGGAATAAATGATGACTGCATTAGCATAGGATAGCACAGGGTCCCTTCACTCTACAATAAATTGCTCCCCGTCTTCAAGGCAAACTGCCCACACAACAAGTGCAGCCATGACATTGGAAAGCGGGTGTGCACGGGTGTTTGCTTGGACTGATTCTGCTGGAGTGTAGCACTGCTGCAGCACTGCAACAGCCATGGAAAAAAGATTCGGTTATTATGTAGCAACACAAATCTGTTACATCCAGGTTTTTCAGTGCAGTTAAGTAAAGTCAAACACCCAGCGGTTAGCGGGGTAAACTTTCATTGTTTAAATGTAATGAAGGCCTTAAACTTAACGCTCAAAGCATTTCATTTTTGTATTAATTAGTCTGCGACGCCCAAGACTCATTAATTCACACCTTTTCAAAAAATTATCCCTTTATCCCTTCGCCTCATTTCCTCTTTCTCTCTCTCTCTCTCACACACACACAGGCTCACTTCACCTCTCTCTTCCCTGCCATTCTTCTCCTCTCCTCGCATCCTCATCTCTGCTAATGAGCCTACTTAAATCTATGCCAAAACACAAACAGCATGAGAAAAAGAAATAGGTACAGTGCTTAGTCTGTTTGTTAAAGGATTCATCATGTGAGCTGTTTTCAATAAATAATAAATGCAAGCGCTGACTTTTGTCTGCAGACGAGACTTTGGAACATGAATTATGCATTGTTATTCTTGGATAGGCCAACACAGGGACAGGGTGGCAGTGTGTGTTGTGTGTGCGCGCGTGGAAGTGTGTGTACATGAGGGTAGATCCTGATACACACTGCGAAGACAGTGTTTCTGAGGCTTTACAATCAAGGCATGTGGACACAGCTCACTGTGATTACAACTCGAAAGACATTGTTTTGTTTGCAAATACACATGCTGCCTAAACCTTAAGCTCCTGGAAACTCAGCAAGACGTTTCTGTTTCCAGTTAGAAAGTTGAAAGGATCGCAAACTGCACTGCTCGACTATTATTAGTCGTTTATCTTATTCTAATCAAGTCTCTTTTATGGTTGGATGATGAAGGGCAGGATGTGTGTGTTTTCACTCAATTGCCCTGTGTGTGTGTGTGTGTGTGTGTGTGTGTGTGTGTGTGTGTGTGTGTGTGTGTGTGTGTGTGTGTGTGTGTGTGTGTGTGTGTGGGAGGTGTGTGAGGTGGTCCTCCTAGCACATTTGTGTTCACAGTATTTTTCCATTTGATCCCTTCTCTCTCCCTTTTCTCCTCTTTTTGCAGCTTTTCCCTACCCTATAATCACTACGACAACAAAGGAAGCTTCGTTCCCGCTAGACAGTGGAAAGGTTTCACTGGCAATGTTAAAATATCTGTGTGTTTTCCCCCCCACTTTATTGTCTGTTGTCACCAGGAAATATGAGTAAAGAAAAAAAGCTTGATTGAAAATCAGCAAAGAAGAGAACAATTACAAAGAGGAGAAAAGAACTCACATCCGCCCGTGACAGCAATCATCACTGATCTCTGCTGTCATTTTTACTCCACAGTAAATAATTCATCAAAAGAAACAAAGGGGAAACAAATATGCAAATAAACCCCAAAAAGGCCAGTAACATCGGCCTAATGCCACAAGGGAAGAATAGCAGTGGATTATCATCATGGCAGGTTATGACTGTGATGAATCTGAATTTTTCTTGTTTCATCTATCTTGACAGTACTGAAGTCACACATACACACAGGGGGGAAAAAAACCTGGAGGGATTTGAGGGTTTGATTGAGGAGAGGAGGGAGGGGAGGGATTAAGGACAAGGGGAATGGAAGGATTGGGTGGAGGGGCAGGGGGGTAGTAGACATCGGAGGGAAGAAGAAAGAGATTTGGGAGGGGATGGAAGGAAAGGAGGGAGGGAAGCTTTTGAGGGTGTATTCGACAGTACTGTGAAAGGTAGCCATCAACGGCTTTGATGAAAAGTGCAGGCCTTCTAAAGCTTAGGAGTGACAGCATATGATTTGGTCAAAGCATGAAGCTTTTCAAAGGTAGACATTCTCACTCCCATTCATCTCTCTCAGGTTGAATATAACTTTTGGGCTGAGCTCTGGCAAAATTCTGAATTGGTTTGACAGATTGACTGCATATTGTCCCTGTGACTTACTGACAGTCGGCTGCCTGGAAATGTAGACATCTCGAAATGAAAGGGGATTATATGTAATGTTTCAACAGCACTAAGATCACAGGGTATTCAGAAAGACACATTTTGTATCTAGAAAGTGACACAAAATATGTATGTCCTGTATACTTTAAAGAAACCTAATCATCATTGCCCTGTTTCTCCAACAGCAGCTATACAAAACACCAAGATGTAAGAGTAATAGCTTTGAATGGATTTCCAAAACTGAAATTTCAGTGTTAAAGACGTACAAAAAGACATCAAACACTTTTTTTTACATGTTATAAAAGTCAGTCACCCTTAAAACTAACTTCATCACTCCTGCAAATGCACCTCTTGTGTATGTTATGCAGCAGAGTGTGTGTTTCCTACATTTGGTCACATACTCTTCTTGGAGTGGTGCTTGAGGCTTATTAGCAGTTTGGCTTGGTAATGTGACAATATGGACAGACTTTCTGTGCCAACAGTCGTTAAAATCAAGGGCCGAGGTTTACAGTCCCAGGTCAGTGATAATAGGCAACGAGTCTGTCAGATGATACCACTGTGTCATTTTCATTCACATACATAAATACATAATGTTTGAAATTACATGCAATTTAACACCTACGCACACAGATGGACAAACACACACTCGTGATGCTGCTCTTACATGTAAAAGCATGCACAAAATTGAAAACACATGTCTGTGAAGCTCTGGTCCGGCAAATGTGTATAGCTCTCTCTCTCATACACACACACACACACAGATAATAGTGTCTAATTTAGGCCCTCATATCTGTAGGGTTCTCCAGAGGACTACATTTCATCAGGAATACACCGATGACCTACATACTAGGAATACACAGACACACACACACACACACACAGTAATATATCCACAACATGCTTCAACACTGCCATACATCCCTAGACTATAGGGGTCTGCATGCAGACACATATAGTTCACTCCCCATACACTCTGGGTGCCACTTTTCACACCTAATCAGTAGCACATAAATGCAGAAGTGTAAACATGCCTCAAGTCAATGTATATGTGCTTCCATTCACCCACTGCAAACACACACACATACACACTGACTGTATGCAAAAAAAGATATGAACTCACATCCACATTAAAAGTTTGAAACATATCCAAACAAAGACCTATAAAGTATAAAATGTAAATCACATATATACACACTGAAAGGCTGTAGCTATAATATCTGGTCACATTACAGCACGTTAGAGTAGATTAAGATTAAATATGGTTTATCCTATACAGAGATAAGAACAAAGATATGTGTATAACAAGATTAACAAAAAATCTATTCGGGTTATTGTTTTTATCCTGACATGATCATTTCAGCACTCACCAGAAAACTCTTTGTAATGCTGCTTCATTTAGGACTCCAACCGAAACAACATTCAACATTGCGGTTGATTTCCACTTTGAGTGGTCCTGCTGTCCTGCTTGGGGCAAATCTTCCAATAATGTGGCACCAGACAGACCTCCAGTCATCATTCATCATTCATGGGCATCGTCTGTCAGCATTTCAGTCTATGGCCAAGAGGACCTGACAAAGAATGACAGTGAGCAAGAGAAAAAAGGAGGAAAATGTAACTAAATGCACCAGAAGGCCTGATTCATACACAGTCACCAAACACTAAGAAAGAGATTAAGTCAGAAACACTGACAGAATGAAAAATAAGGAGATAGAGTAAAATGTCGACTTTTATGAAGGAGAGAGGAAAGAAGAGTTGCCTGCGAAAAAAGACATATATTATTTCTACGAAACACATCCTGAAATCTTGAAAAGTGAAAAAACATATTCATCAACAGGTTAAGAAGACATTTAGAGTCCCTGCAATAAGACTTTTGGCAATAGTTGGAGACACAGGCAAAGACATTTATGGGTGGCTGTCTGCTCAATGCCATGCTTATAAATGGCTAAAGGAACCTGACTCATACATCTTATTGGTTTAGAGAAGAAGGAACTGAGGTTGGGACCACAAATGATGCAGAAATAGACATTTGAACCAGCATGGAAACACATTAACTATTTTCACATTTATGGGTGGTTAGAGGACCTGACTCATACATGGTGGCATCTATACTTCCTTTTAGCTCCAAAGCTTAAAATTTATAGCAATAGCAGCTTTTGGAGCTGATGTTGGACCACAGGTGATGGCGTACTCATTGGATTGTAATATACTGTATTTCCAATTGAAGCAGACACACTGCCTTATCTGTGATGTTTATGCAACAAATGAAAGATTCTAGTTACGTTTCCATCACTCAGTAAAGAGCATATTAGGATAACTGATAGGAATCTAATTGAGACACAGAAGTTATTGGATGTTACTAAACAAGTATCAACTTTTCAGGCTTTAGGCGATATTTTATTATACTGCTTCCTCTTGAACTAAAGCAACCTCGGTTATGTGTAGAAATATCGATTCCAGCTTCACTCCCTAAATGAGTATACAACACATTCACAGCCTATGATTATATAATTATCTGTTGCCTCAGTAAATCACTCTAATTATAGGCGCACTGCATGCGACAACTGAATGAAATGCAGGCTGTGTTTTCATGTACATAAATTGAGCTCGTAGAATCAAAAGATTCTGGTGTCGTTTATTTCAATAATAGCACGGACTGTTTGAGGCAATGCATCTGAAGGTTTGCACATTAGTAAGATGATCAAGATGCTGATGCTGATTAAATGTGCAAATATTGGAAAAACTGACACAAGACAGCTTTTTGTCTGTCTGCAAGGGCGATGACATTAATTCCTACTTTAATAATCAAAAGCACAGACACTCGTCTGCTGAGACTTATACTAACCTTCTGAGAAGCAAAAAGGCGCAGCCTGAAAGTTCTGCTTGTGCCACAATATTACAAATTTTCTAACAACAATAAAATTTGTTTTTTTAGACTCTTATAATCTTTGTAGAGGTAAGTTTTAGTTTCCACTGACAGCTGACTTACAGCTATCTTTCTTCAAGCTACAACCACTATTTGGGATTGTCAGCATCCTTTACATCGAGTTCCAGATGCTTCTATTAGGGCTAAAGTTTAAGTTGTACGAAGATAATACTAATAGATACAGGTTGTCCTTTGTTCCATCTGTTCTTCTTTTTGTTTGTTTTTGTTTGTGTAGGATATTTGGACCTTGTATTGTGTTTTGTACGATGTACTATAATTATGTATTGTGTTGTGTTGGTCTACTGTCTGCTAAGGAAATTGCCTTGTGGGGAAAGGTTTTACTTTTGTACTCTGCCTTTCAAAGATGGTCTCCAGACAGATTTATTTCCACATATAAGTGCATTAATCAAGGAACAGTTACAGATTATCTCCTGCTATGCACCACAGACCAACTGCCCCGACGAGGAGAAGACAGAATTCTGGCGCGCCCTCGACGACCACCTGCAAACGATTAGCCCTGAGGAACACGTGGCGGTAGGCGGCGACCTAAATGGACATGTAGGCAAGGGGAGAGACGATATCACCTATTCCATGGCGGCCAAGGATTTGGGACCAGAAACGACGACGGTTGCCGGGTACTGGACTACGCAGAGGCCCACGATCTTGCCGTGACCAACACCTTCTTCAAAAAGAAGCCGGCACACCTCATCACGTACTCCAGCGGCGGCAGAGACACCCAAATCGACTACTGGCTAGTCCGAAGACCCCATCTCAGCCTAGTCACGAACGTAAAAGTCATACCATCAACCAATATTGGCCCTCAACATCGGCTACTTGTGATGGATCTCCGACTCAACCTTGGCCAACGACGACGAAGAACACCAACCACGACGGTGGAGAAGATCAAGTGGTGGCGCCTCCCTGAGTGCAAACAGCAGCTTATGGACGCCCTTGAACACCTCGACGTGGACTCCAATGAGCCAGTGGACAAGGCTTGGGAGAACATCGCCAGTCAAATACGTGACGCAGCAGGCAACACCCTTGGGGGCGACGAAGCCAGGGAAGCACTTCATCGACAAGCAAGTATGGTGGTGGAATGATAGCGTGCAGCAAACCATCAAGGAAAAGAAGTCGGCACTCAAAGTGTGGCTTCAATCCCGCAGCGATGGCGACTACCAGCAATACAGGGCCCTACGATCGGCCGCAAAGAAGGCGGTAGCAGCGGCAAAGGCATCGCACTATGACCAACTGTATGAAGAGTTGGACACGCCCGGAGGAGCGAACAAAATCTACCGCCTTGCCAGCAGCCGCCATCGAGCAACACAGGATATTGGCCAGGTCAAACACATCAAGGATGCCAACCATCAAACCCTCCGCGACCCGCCCGCCATCCTCAATCGCTGGAGCGAGTATTTCTCCGATATCTGCAACGTGGAGTTCCCTCACCAGCCAATCCACAGTGCCCCGCCCGTCCCAGGACCTGTCCCGCCAATCACCATCAAGGAAGTGGAAACAGCCGTTAAAAATATGAAGAATGGTAAAGCGACCGGACCAGACGACATACCAGCCGAAGTCTGGAAGCTGCTCGGGCGCCAAGGCGCCTTAGTCCTCGCCAGCCTGTTCAATAGCATCATCAGAGACGGGACCGTCCCAGCAGCCTGGTCAACCAGCATAACGGTGCCCATCTGGAAAGGGAAAGGCGATGTGGCTGAATGCTCCAACTACCGCCCGATCCGACTCCTAAGCCATACCATGAAGGTTTTCGAACGGATCATCGACGCCAGGATGCGAGAAATCATCAACTTAACGCCCAACCAATGTGGCTTCATCAGGGGGCGTGGCACGACGGACGCCATCCATGCTGCCCGCCTGCTTTTGGAGAAGCACCGAGAGAAGTCCAAGACCATCCACATGGCCTTCCTCGACTTGGAAAAGGCGTTTGACCGTGTCCCACACGACCTCATCTGGCACTCCCTGCGATCACATGTAGTTCCTGAAGCCTACATCAACTGGACAAAGCTCCTCTACCGACAAGTCACCAGCGTGGTCAGAAGCCCAGTGGGAACATCGCCGCCCTTTAACATCAATGTGGGCGTCCACCAAGGCTCGGCACTCTCCCCGCTGCTCTTCATCCTTTGCATGGACACTGCGACGGCAGATCTCCAGTCACCCCATCCCTGGACACTTCTCTACGCCGACGATGTCTTCCTGGCCGATGAATCGCGAATAGAACTGCAATACCAAACGCAGCAATGGAAGACTCGCCTAGCTGACTTCGGCCTGAGGCTCAACACCAACAAGACCGAATACTTAGAGGCTGGCCCCCAGACCGACGGCACGATCAGCGTCAATGGAGAAGATCTGGCGAAAGTACCTCATTTCAAATACCTCGGATCGATGATCAGCAATGACGGCGATATCCTACTAGATGTACGAGCCAGGATCAACGCAGCGTGGATGAAATGGCGCCAAGTCACCGGCGTCCTGTGTGACCGAAGAATGCCCAATCGCCTCAAGTCAAAAATCTACAAGAGTGTAGTGCGCCCCGTCGCCCTCTATGGATCCGAGTGCTGGCCAGCCACCGCAAAGCACGAACAAGCCCTTCACACGATGGAAATGCGGATGCTGCGATGGTGCCTAGGCCTAACACGATGGGACCACGTCATGAACACCGACGTTAGAAAGAGGATGGGAATCGCGCCAATCACAGATAAGATACAAGAAGCGAGGCTGCGGTGGTACGGACATGTGGTACGGAGCGATGAGAACTCAGTGGTGAGAACAGCACTGCGGCTCAGCCCCCAAGGACGTCGACCTAGAGGCAGACCAAAGCGGAGATGGATGGACCGAATCAAGGACGACGTGAAGAAGATCGAAGCCGATCTGACCGACGCCCTTGACCGACCCAAGTGGAGACGACTTTGCAGAAAAGCGGACCCTGCAACCGAGCGGGAAAAACGCTAGGAGGAAGAAGAATCAAGGAACAGTTAATAACACATTTTAGCTAGTGCACGACAACATGCCCAGTCTGGAGTGCTTCAACGGGATTGCTGAGGTTGATAAGAGAAATGTCCTGACATATATTGGATGGACTGCCATGTCATTTGGTACACAAATGTCATGTCCCCATCAGGATTTGAACAGATTTTTATTGATTTCTTTTAAACTGGCACATAAAATTAGGGATTTTTTCTCTATCCAATTGTTGTTAACATGCTAGCATTTAGAACGTCTGTGATGATGTATAGTCTCATAGACATACAAACATGACCATAGATTTTCTTTACATTGTTTCCCTTTGCTTTGTTCATTTCAAGCATAATTTCTAGTTTAAAATCATAATTTATTCAAAATTATTTCTACATTCCATCAATGTTAAAGCAGCTACATATAAAAATTTTTTTTAAAAATTAAAGGTATCCCAAAGTAACAAAACTGTACAAATGAGGACCTTTAGTTACAGTTACACTGTTGTTTTTCTTTATGTACTCCTGTCTGCAAAATTTAACAACACAAACTGAATGTTATGTAATGAGGTAAGTTGCAAATGAAAAGTATTTATCTGAAATAAGAAACAAAGAAGAGGGAAATTTAAAGCGCAGTCAGACAGAGAGTAAGAAGAGGTTGAGTAGAACAAACAGCACTTTGTAATCACACATTCACAATGTGCTACCAAAGAGCTCAGCTACTGTTATGTAAACCAGGATGAAACATTCATAGCCAAAAACCTCATCGGACTATCGACCCATTGAGATTGTGTGTGAAAGACGCATATGGAGGGCTGGCTACGATCTGAATCTCATCCATAAAAACAGGAATGCTTAGAAAGGCTCAGTGTGTTAGACAGATGTCAAACTTACTGAATTACCGGTACACTACTTAAGAAACACTTTTACTGGTATGAACTGAAAAATGCTTCCAGAGAAACTAAAGTTGTATTGATAGGGATTGTTGGGTAGAAGGGAGAAGATGAAGGGCAATAAGAGGGGTATATAAGAGGGGAGAATGGAAGAAAATACAGATAGGGATTAGGCAATAAAAAGACAGATGAGATCAAGAGACCGTTCTGACACGCTCAAGCAGCCAATGCTTTCTGTGAGCCTGGGAGCAGCTGAGCTGAGTGGTTGCACACACTCCCACATGCACAAACACACACACACACACATATGCACCAAATTGTGATGTGGTTAGCCGTGACTTTGTGTCTGACTGGGTGTATATATGAGATGTTTAGAAAGGGGCTGTACTGTAGGAAGTTGTGCCAGATCCCCAACACCACACCCCGCCACCATAAGGAGTAGGAGACTTAGTGGGCTTTTGGCTTCTGTTGTGGTTCCTTTAATTCTCTCCCTGTCTTTTTTTTCTGTCTCTGACTCTCACTCAATCTCTGTCCTAGCTGTCTGTCTGTTTCTCAGTCTGTTTCTCAACGCTCTGCTTCCCTTTGGCTGTTTCTCCGGATTTTCTTCTCTCTATATCCATCGATCTTTCTCTCATCCTTAAACCATTCATCCTTCACTTTCTTCAAGGCAATACACATCCGTGAATAACATTTGAAGTTATCTAACGTCATGAGTCCTGCATGTAACAAATCAAATAGGAAGGCGCGACTCAAGAGCCAGCAATCGAAATTCAGTCGTGGAAAAAAGAACATGACAAGAACTTGGGCGGTAAAAAAGCAAACTTTTTACAAAAACCATCAGTAAAACCTGTCCTACAAATGACTAAAGAACCTGATCTTTTACACATGTGTGAGCCAAGATACTGTAATTTGACCACACGGGCAGTTTAGTTTATGACTGTAATAAATATGGGAACGTCCTGTCAGATAAACCACAACACTCATACGGTGGTGTGGTGTGGTGTGATCATACGGTGGTGGGCTTTGTTAAGGTTTTGGGCTTCTGTTGTGGTTGCTTTGTACCTCGATGCCATTTTTTTCCTCTAAGATTATCCTGGCATTTTTCATCAATCAACTTCTTCTCTGTTTCACCCTGCTTTCTTTGAATATGACTTAATTTTCCTTTAATAACTTATAACTGAATATGAGCAATAATCACATTTGTTCCTTTAGTTTTTCTAATGCTTATTGCTACACAACTTTTTTTCTTCCTTTCTTCCTCTTCTCCTCATCTTTATTTTTTCTTTTTTTAAACTTAAAAAGTTTTAACCTGCCTTTTGCAACACTGGTCGGCTCAAGACTCAGATTTTTCAGTAAACCTATTTGTATACACCCACACCTTCCACACAGAAGCACTGAAGCACACAAATACAGAGAGCACCACGGGTGCATTTGTACACACATGGAACCTGACAGTCTCATTTTCTGCTATACACACGCAATCTTCTAACCTTCTATCAAGCGACCCTGCATGCCTTGTTCACCCATTTCCTACACCTCAAACACTCGCACGGCAACTTAATTAAACCACACTTAAGTCTAGATTGTTCAGCTGGGTTGTTTGAGAAAAAGTGGACCAGGTATTAATCATGTCGTGGGGCCATAAAACTGTTTACACAGACACATTGTGGGGTCTTCTCTTTCGTGTGGGGGACAGATGGGCAGATATTTTTAACGCTAGGCTAAACCTAGCATTGGGTCAAGTGTCTAATTGGAAAAAGCTTCATACAAACGTGCATATGTGTGTGTGAATTACAAAAGGTCATGGCTTCTTTTGCATTGGATCTTTTTCCTTGTTGTGAAAATGAAGTGACCTTTGACCTATTAATACATTCTAAAGCTACCCTTACTTGCCTCCTGCCCATCTTTCATTCATTTGGTCCCCTGATTTTTTTCTTCCTATTTCTCTGGCTCTCTGTCTGTCTGTCTGCATGTACCTCACTCTCTGTTCCCTAATGAAATCTGTTCCCGGTGGGGTAAAGGGTCAGAGCCCCAGATACACACATGCACACGTAAACACCAAGCCGTGGAGGGAACACATACATACACATGCGGATAGGACACATGCAGACATGCACACATCCGTGTGGATAAAAGGATAGACCCCCACCAACATTGCTACAGCCACACACATACACAACACACACAGACACACACTGACCCAGAAATCCCCTCTCTATTATGCAGAATATCAGTTGGCTGATGGTAGAGCTGATTATGCAGCTACCCTCTGCTAGCCCACAACTCCCTGGTGGATATCTGCCTTTAAAACTCCAATCCCAAATGTCTTTTTAGCATATCAATAGAGAATTATATATTCCTAAACAGTGGGACTTACATACATACAGTTTTTCACAACTTTCTCATCTCATAATGTCACAGTGTGAGTCGGATTTTTCTTTGTTTTGTTTTTTTAATGTGTGTGCAAACATTCCACACAAAACACACTCGAAAGTAACATTTAGCCGTCACACTGATGTAAAGACTACAGAGGTTTTCTGTCATGATTTCCTTCTCCCTCTGTCACCATAAATATTGCATAAGCAAATTTAGACATGTTATTTTCTGAATTATAATACGTTTTTGTTTTGTTTTTTTAAAGTGTGTGGCAAAGTCTGGAATCTTAAACCTTGTTTATCATTGGCCATGTGATGCTGGGCTTGGGTAAATGAAATCCACCAGACCACATGACTTCAGCAGGCTGGTCAATGCTCTGTGCCAGCACTACAGCATGTAATATATATACACTGCATAGAAAATACAAACACTTACGTGCAAAACAGTCCCAGTTTAATCAGTAATATTAAATATTGGTTATTCACTCAAAACATTTAGATTATAAAAATGTAAATTGTACAAGACTGCTTGCATAAAACTTTTATTAGATAAGTAAAATATAAATATTAAAGACTACTGATTTAGCAAACTTCAAATCACTAACTGTATTACAGTTGTATATGTGGGTGGTTGTGGCTCAGGAGGTAGTGCGGGTCAGCTGCTAATTGCTAGTTTGGTGATTTAATACCCTGCTCCCTGTGGCCAGTGTGATTTTACAGTTAGAAAAGAATAATTATGGTCCTTCTATTCTCAATTTTCACCCTCCTTGTTCACATTTTAATTTTATTTAATGCAAGTTTCCTTAATTTAAATAGGCTATTATACTTGTGGACTCTAACAGAAGAATTATCATGGCAAACTAGAGAGAGAGAAATAAAAAAAAGTCCACCCTCAAATAAATGGCTTGATAACTTCAGAATTAAAAAAAACTGACCCTCAGTGTTTCTTGCTGCCTACTCCATTTATAATAAATGTAAAAGCTCAATGTGATGTGCAAATGAGTCAGCAGAAACACAGTAACTAGCTCCAGATCGCTCTGCATATGCACTGGCTTTCCTTGGCATCAGAGGGTTGGATTTATAGATTGGTGCAATGTAGATGAATGGAGTAGTGACCCTAAGAAAGATTGCATGCTAAGCAAATAAGAAAGGTAATCTTGGTTTGTGTGTGTGTATATGTGCATGGCCATATATGTGACTAGTACACTGCCACATGCTTGTATATCTGTCTGTTCATGTGTGCATGAGCATGTCTGCAAATTTGTGTGTGTGTGTGTGTGTGTGTGTGTGTCTCTCCATGTTTTTGCGTATGTGTGGTTTTGCTTGCTTTATCGTGATGAGATATGAATACAGCCCCTCTTGCACTTCATTAATAATGCTATGCGTTGCCATTCTGCATGTTTTAGCTCGGTAATTGAAAGGCCATCTGTGGTCTACTGGGGAGGTTTAGTAAAGGGTAAACTGCGTGGCTCGTTATTTTAGGTGAAGGAAGCCCTCGGAGGCCAAAGCAAATTAGTTTGTGTCCAGTTTAACCTTCAGAAGAGTCAATTACAGGAGGTAAGGCGATTGCATGCATGTTCTTCAGGACTTTTTGAAGAATTGCTTATATGTTCTCAAAGAGCAATAATAAAACAATGTCAAATTGACCCCGTGGCTCAGGCTAAACTAAAGCACATACTACTTTGTCAAAAAGACAATATGCAAAAACAAAGATAACTGATTACGCCAGGTGTGCCCGTGTGGGTGTGCACGTGTCTGCTTTAATATGTCTGTAAAGACTATAAACATGGAAGCGGACATGACCCGCACGTCTCAGCAGTTTCCTGTGTAAGCTGTAAGCTGTGCTCTGTGTGTGTGTGCGTGTTCCCTCGTCACTCGGGTCTGCAGAAAAGCCCTTTTCACTCTATTATTGTGTCTCAAAGTCTGTGCACCAGCCCACGTGTGTCTGTCTTCGCATTCGTCTCCTGTCACCCGCAATCCTCTCTACATCATTAGGACCTGGCAGGGGTTTTTCTGGTCAAAGTTCACTCTTTCAAAGGTGGGCAGCGATCAGGTCAGGTTTGGTGTGAGGTGACAGTGAACAAGCACAAAGCTGTAGCACTGACACCTCTGAGGACTCGGGAAACATCCAAAATGGACAGCAACTTCAGTGTAATAAGAAAAGGGCAAGAAAAGGTAAAAGCTAATAAAAAATGAGTAAATGACTTATATTATTTTAAGAAAATCACATTAGTAATTGTGGCATTTCAGGCTCACTGTCACAAAAAGCAATGCACACCACAACCCTCATAGTAGCATGAAAGTAAATAAAGTACTCTCTCTGTCTTCCAGATACCTTTAGTTTGTTGTTTTATGTTAACTCCAATCTTAATAAACCCCTTTCTTTGGTTTATTTAGTGGTAATCATTGTGCGGACAGCGTCCTGTCACATTCCCTGCCCCTATGGAGGCATGTTGTTAAAACAATAAACATCTGTACAAAGAAGAATGAGAAAAAACTGTCTGAAAGATGACTCATTCATCTTGTGTCAGTCTGTGTTGGAGAAAGGAAGAAAAAAAAAGACTTGAAAGGGGAGGAAGTTCAGATTCACCCTGGAATTAAGAATAGGGCATGTTTAGCTTACATACACAGAGACATCTGTTGACATCCACACACCAACACAGCAGTTCCCTCACACTAACACACTCACTCTAACACTGCCAAAACAAATATTTCACACAAGCACTAAGTCAACCTATTCACCCAGTCCCAGCAGTTAAAAGCAAAGTTTTGCCCTCCGGCTAAACTCAAGCCTGACCATAAGCGAGCCTGCGCTTTCAACTCATTTTATTGAATTCCACTTCACTGCTGTATTTTTGTTTTTATTTTGTTTTCTATACTGCTGCATTCTGTTTTGACGTTTGACAACTTGGGAAGACTTGGTGAAATAAAATTACGCCGTGTGCCAATACATTCTTTTTTTGTCTTATATTTCAAGACATTGTGTGGTTATGCTTTATTGCTATCACATTTCTGGATATTTGCAGCGATGATTACGGCAATGAATGTATGCCGCTTCAAGTACACATAATAGTGCTGTTAAACACCATATGCAAAAATGGTGAAGTGCCATCCAGTATACCACAGCAGTTTATCGCTTCAGCTATAGCTGCACAGACGAGGGTTTTGGTCTTTGAAATGTCAAAAGGAGATAAGAAGGTGAGTATGCTATAAAAGGCACTGACGAGTCTCTCTCCCCTTTTCTGCTTACAGATGCAATATTTGACATGCACAGCATATGCAAACATAAATTTACAAATTGTGCATGCCATATATGAATGCAAGTGTTGTTTACACAATGACTCACAAAAACCATCCAATGACTAATGAAGCATAATGAAGCTCTGAGTAGATAAAATACCACGACTGAAGAGTAATGTAATGGCATCCAGCGGGACAAAGCTAAGACCTACATCTGATGCTTTCCTTTTTTTTGTCAGTGCAGTGGCAGCAGCCTCTGTCTAATCATCTTGTTTCTGTTTAGTTTTTTTTAGGAGGGAGTGCATATTCTTTTTTCACAGTCTCATTGTTCAGATTGAAATCTCTTTAAATCCTGTTACAAAACACATCCAGTTTGAAAACACGTGCAGACGGGTATGTTAGGAAAGAATATTTAGATATAGACTCTAATAAAGCTGTATGCCTTTACAGAGTGTGTGTATTTACGTCATTTCTGAGCCACCTTTGATCATCCTCGGCAGCCTCGCCTCTGTCAGTGCGCCCCAGGGTGGCTGTGGCTACAATGTAGCTTGCCATCATCAGTGTGTGCATGGGTGGATGGCTGGATGTATAAAGCGCTTTGAGGTCCTTAGGGACTAGTAAAGCACTATACAAATACAGGCCATTTACCATTTACAGGCCATCCTTTATTTTTTATTATTCCAGCACATTCTATCACGGATAAGTCGTGTATGCTGAACTACTCACGAGAGAAAATCGATAAACCTTTGATTTCACTTCATTTCACATAAACATGAACTCTTTGTGACTCCAGCGTGTCTGTTAGTGGCCAAGAGGGCTGGGGGTGGCGCTGTTAGGTTGGTGGTGGTGATGGGGGTGGGGTATTGAGTGGGTGCATGTGTATGAATGTATGCCCATCTCCCCAGATGAACAGGATGTGGGAGGTCAAAAAGGAGAGGGTCAGAAGTCAAGCCTGACTAAATAATAACCAGATACTCTTTTCAGTAATACACACATGCACACACACACATATATGCACTCACAGAAACACAGACACACACATTGTCCAAACGCAACTCTATATGTTGTTATTTTTGAAAAGTCTGGACAGTGTCTTCCTTTGTGACCTCCTTACACAAAAACACACTTGAATATGCTCTGTCTCTTTGCCTGTGTCTTTGGCACTTAGACACCCACCTTCACACACACATGCACACACCACACACGCACACACGCATATGCACATGAGGAGCAACATAGAGGATTGGAATAACCAGGGTGTCCTCATATTAAAAACAAGTCTAATTTTACATCAACTAGCAAATACTCTGTTCCACCTGCATTCTCTGGGAATAGTACATGCTGACCTCAAACCTGGAAACATAATGGTTGTGGAACGCCATCAGTATCCCATCAAAGTTAAAGTTATTGACTTTGGCCAAGCACGTCCCATATCTAAGTGATTCCTGGTTCCTGAGAGCAGACGGTTTGGTACAGAGAGCCTAAAATTATGCTTCGTATTCCATTTAACCCTTTAAGACCTACCATAGAACCAAGTCCACCAGAGCTTATATTATATTTTATATGCTGCAATGCCATTTTTGGGAGCATTTCAAGTTGCTATACATCAATACAACCATTATAGCCCAAATTTTAATAATATGTATGCATTAAGTGCATAGTATTTACATAAACTACAAAAAAATTGAAAATCGTTTTTGTTTTTTTAACATATATTTCTAGTTAGAGAAATTTAAGAGGCTCATCCCTCAAAACTGTAAATACAAAAAAGTTGCACAAAATAGTTTCCCACCACAGGAAATTTATTTTGAGTGTCTTCATAGTTTTATTTTTGAAATACACCAATTTTTATACACTGCAGGAAAAATGAAAATACATATCATAGTGCAAATTTGCAAAAAAGCAGCATATGCATCAAAATAAACTATTTCCAGCAGTGCAATAGGAGTCCTAAGCATCCCAGAAACGACACAGAAAGTCATAAAGTCAAAGATAACTTTTAAAAACACCAGTATAGGCTCATGAGGCCCTGATGGTAAAAAACTACATTTCCACGAAATGACGTCACTTCCGGTTTCGGGCAGGTAATGGCGGACATGTGAAAGTTCGCGATGACGTCTAGGAAATGTTATGAACAGCTGATCGGATCGGCAAAGCGTGTTTATGGAATATTATGTATTTGTTGTTGCAAGTGCTTTTTATGCAGTTTTTGCATAGCTATATGTGGAAGGAAACCGTGACCTAGGACAAGCTGATGGCATCACAACACTGGAGGTTCTCCAGCATCTATTCTATGACACTGACCTCTCTACGAGTTCCCTTTGCATTGACATTAGAAGGACAGAGGGAGAAAACCTTGTGATCTCTCAGCAGACTTAAAATTGGAAACAAGAAACACCACACAAAATCAATCTCCTGCAATCCCCAGCATTGTTTCTTTGACCCCAGACAAAAGTAAACATTCAATTTAAAACCACAAACAGGGATTGGAAAAAGCAATTAACAGCAAAATTACAGATGCATTCCAGTGCAAATGCTTATCCACATTGTAAAACCCAATACTCAATTAAATCTGATTACAACAGTTTAATATTTTAACAAAAAAAATAATTAAGTTGCTCCAACAATTATCACCTTGGCTTTTTTTTTCACTTCCCCCACCCCAACCAGTCACTGCTGTGACAACAATCTGGTTCTGCCAGAGGTTTCTTCCTCTTACAAGCAGGTTTTTCATTCCCACTGTGGGTAAATGCTTGCACATAGGGAATCGTCTGATTGTGGGGATCACCAATATTCTACAGGAACAAGCAATTCTTGTGAAAATTTAAAACAAAATAGACTAAATGACAAAAAAACAACCAACAAATCTGGTCTTGAACTTGGGCAAAATTTTGGTGAAAATCCATTCAGTAATCACTGGGTGAAGTTCTTACCAATATTCGAAGCAGAGCAGCAGGTCTTGTGAATTATTGAGGGACATAACATCATTTCTGCACATCAGTCCTTCAGCCAGACCTTGCACAACACATTAAGACAGATAACTTGGATACAATTTACTGTTTATGTCATGTTAAATAAACCAGCTTTAAGCATCAACTAATTGTTGTTTGTCATTGTTCCTTCCCCTCAGTCTCCTAGTAGGTGTATCTGTGGTATTGATTTGAAAATTCTAAGTCGCCTCATTTTTAAGTGATCCCATTCACAAACGGGTGTGCTCTGTTCCACCTGCCTGAGCAGATACCGCCACAGTGTCAAAATGAAACTATTGTGATTTTGACAAAACTATTTTAATGTTATATAACAAGTTATATAAGGTATATAAAATCACTGGACACTTTGTACCATTGTAGCACCAGCTTGGACACTCTTTTACATTAAGTACTGGCACAGATTCCACAAGATGCTGAAAACATTCCTCTGAGTCCTTACTCTGACATGATAACATCACACCATCGATGCAGATTTTCAGCTACAAATCTGTGATAGAAATCTCCTGTTCTGCCACATCCTGAAGGTGGTCCTGTTGGATTAAGGTCCGGTGATTCTGTAGTCCATGTGAGTACAGTGAACTCATCATGTTCAGTAAACCATTGGGAGATGATTTGAGCTTATTAACAAAGTGTTGTATCCTCCTGGAAGCAGCCATCAGAAGATGAGTACACTTTAGTCACAAATTAATTCCGTTATAGCTACTTTGTCACAGGGATGGCTACGACCAGCAACAACACTCAGGTAGGCCGTTATAAATAATGTTCGATTCGAAGAGGCTAAACGCGTGCCAAGAAAATATCTCCTACACCATTACACCATCAACACTAGTGTGAACTAGCTTGAGAACTGTTGATTGCTGGATATTTTCTCTTTTTCCAACAGTTCTCTATAAACACTGGAGATGTTTGTGTGGGTAAATCAGCAGTTTCTGAAGTATTCTGAACAGACAAAACCCATACCAGGTTCAAAGCCAGTTGATCAGGTGTACTTAATAAAGTATCCATGAATGTACATGAAAAATATTTGAAATATTTCTCTTAGGTAGTGAAAAAACCAGAAACAATTAAAAAGACAACAATAATTCTAGCTTGTCTAAAGTAGTGCTGAGCGTCTGCTGACTTTGAATCATAATCTGATCGGTGATCACGTACAGTTGGTAAGACAGGCTTCCACTGTTTCTGTCACTGGCAGAGTTTTCTCAGCCTCAACCTGCGACTTTAAGGCTTTAATATGACAACAGGCCTAGCTCCCACATTAACCATTAACGTAACTCTCTTTTTATTAGCCACAGCCGCTAGCTAACTTAATGATTAGTCTAGTCTAACAAAATGAGGAGTAGGGGAGACCAGGGATAGTTGTAACATTTTTGACATTTGTCTGTAAATTGGAGCTCTTTTAAGGTAGTGGATTCAAAATGTAATGCAAAGTATTTACATGTCTCTGCTAATACATAGTGCAGCTATTTTCTCTACAGCACAATTACCCATTGCATGGTATGGTCTCAAACACAAAGAGTGAAATGTTACAATTAACCCCATAGTCTGGGTTAGTTGTAACATATCCTGGGGTGAAATGTAACATAATGAAATAAGGGTACTGACAAAACATTAACATGTAATCTTTTTTATTCAACACATGAATGCACTTAGAGCCATTTATGTAGCTATGTGTGTGTGTAACAGAATGCAGAAATCTAGCTTTTGAACATATTCCAACCCCCCAAAAAAGACAAATTATGGAATTTTCTGCAACTGAATATTTCATTAATTTTGGTTGGTCTTCCTTGAGTTTGGCCTCATTGGCTCAGTGGGCATTATAACCTACAACTCTTGCACCAATTTTGAACATAACAATGAAGCTGAAAAAATGTAGTTGTTCACCAGCATCGCAATTCCATTACTTTTTATCATGGCTTACCTTGGTGTGGTTTGCAAAGTGCTTCAGAAAGATGAGGAAATCTGTTTCTTGCACCCATCCTGATTTATTTCCACTACCAGTACTTCCTACTGGTCCATCTCTGACACAGTGATCTGCATAATGTATGTGTGGGAACACAAACAGTGGAGGAATTGTGTTGCCAGTGGCATTAACTGCATATACAAAAGTGACCAGTGAACCTCTCTCTGCTGATGTCGTTGCCCCAACTTGTTTAATATAAGTTAAAGTAATAGTGTGGTAAGTTGTAACATGTGCATTATTGTTACAACTAACCCAGACTCCTATAGCCATGAACTAGCTAACATTACAGCCAACGGCTAAAACATTAGCACTAAAGACCTACACAGAATATATCCCCATAGACATACAAATAACATAATTCAAGTTTGATGAGTTTAACTGCAAAGCAGATAATGCTATTAGAAATTGAAATAAAGAAGAAAAACTTACTTTTTGGCATACAAATGATTTTTATTCGTGTTAAATTGTCTGTGTTTGACAAAATGTGCTGATTTTTTACATGTGATAGCAGAACTGAATTAGGCATGCACAGGATGAATCACATCATTTGAAACTTAGCCCTGATTGGAGAAATTGGAAGTGTTACAACTGACCCATGTTACAACTATCCCCGGTCTCCCCTACAAGAAGGATTGATATGGGGGTGGAGCAATCCTTTCAGCAAAGGCAAGTTTAGACCCTTCTTTTGTGGTGATCAAAGACCCCCAAATTTTGTGACATTGCCATCATTGAAAGTGTCGTAATTTGCCAACTCATCTACTAGAGACGGGACACAATGAAAACACGTCTAACTGTCCCGTGTTCTTGATATCACAATGCTTCTACAGCTGGGGACATCACTGAGACTTAGAAAGTGTCTGCTTATAAATATTTTCTGTCTAAATAGCATAAATAAAATAAATAGCATAAATATTAATCAATATAGGCTAGATATCTGGAGATTACTAGCTTCATTTAAACCTTCCAAATTAGTGGTCCTATAGCTTATTGCTAGCTGCTAGCAATAAGCTAGCTGCTTACTTCATGTCAAAAGGATGTTAATGTCAATGGCCAACGGCAGCCTGTATTCAGTTTGAATATGGCTGTAAATTAATATGGATAAGTTTATGCCTTTTATTGGATTGGAAATTTCATCTCACTGCTACATTTGACGTTTAGGTGACAGCACAAAGAGTGAGAGGGGACAACAGAGAGGCAGAGAGAAGGATAAAGACAACAAAGAGAGAGACAGCAAAAAGAAACAGGAGCGTGTGGATAGGTAGTTATAAAGCCAAAGTAGCTTCTGTTTTGCCCATACACACTGATGATGATTTCACATCACTAAGCAGGGTTATCAAATGTGTATAGAATCTTATGAGAATCTTATAAGTTTCCTAAGATTATATTTTTGTGTTATTTTCTCATTGAAAATAATGTGTTTGTGTGTAATTGTCTGAGCAAAGAAGGAGCGAGGAGGATGTCGAAAGAGAGAGAGAGGACAGAGAGATTGTAGAAGAGCAGAAAGAACCAGGTGAGCAAATTAGCAGATAATGAAGTTCGGTGGAAAAACACACATTATTTTTCACAAAATAATTTTAAATGTATTTATGAATGCTTTGTGTGCTTTCCAGTAGACACTTAAAAATGCCAGTGGACATTCTACACAAAATGTATTGATATGAAAATTTGCATTTGACGGGGTTCGTTTTATTCAAAAAAATGTCTGCCAGGATTGTTCCCACTACACTGATGTGACACACTACAAATCTACTCTTTGTATGGGAGTACATGATGGTCTGTGCTGGGTCTGTACAATACAGGGAGTGTTTTTCTGGATTCAAAAACATTGATGTAAAAGCTTCTCTTTCAGCAGTTTGTTCCTTGTTCTGGTGAATGGATTGGTACTGTGCTGTTTCCCCATCTTTATGGAGTAATTAGCCCTCCTTTTATTGTTGAAATATATATATATATATATATATATATATATATATATATATATATATATATAGTTGAAAGCACTTTTAAGCACCCCACTGCCATGTTTATATTACGTATATACTGTTCGGGTCACTCTGACCCGACTGTCAAAGTGGAGGTTAAAGGGGTCATAAACTATTTGTTTCTTTGGATCTGTAAGACATATTTCACCCCAAACACACACATACACACATGCACACACATACAACCTGAGAGCTTGTCCCGTTGACAGGGTATCAGTCACGAAACAGGGGAAAGAAAAGGAGACGAGAGCCATACAGAGAACCAGGGAGGCTAGATTTAGCCTGTCAGTCTTAAAAGGTCAAGGGTCACAGTGGGAGCCAACTGACATATATTCACTCAAATATGCACACACACACACACACACACACACGCATACATATATATAAACACACAAACAATCAAGTTCATTAAAACAAGGTCAAAAGTGGAGGGCAGGCAGCTGGCTAGGTTTACAGAGAGAAAGAGAGAGTGCAGACAGCTGGGGAATTTTACTAGTGTCTGCAAGCAAGTTTAAAAGGGCACAAGTGAATGTTTATAGTAGGGCAAAGAGGTGCAAGAACTTATTTCAATTGTTCTGAGTGGACTTTATATCAATAACATGCTTTTAAGAATTCATGGGCACTTTGTTAGTGAATTCAATCAGCAAAAGAGAAGCAGTTAATGATGCAATAAAGTTATGGGACCAGAGAAAAGTTGTCTTTATGTTTTGCCACAAGCATTCTGAAGTTAAGCCCTCATTTCCTCTCAAAGCAGAAAAAGGAAGCAGGTAAAACATAAACACTCCCCAAGCCAAATCCTCTTCTTTTAAACTTCATGCCACTATGGCACACCTTCTAATAATCCAGATTAGTCTAGACTTGGACACACTAATTCAGCTCTTGTCTTGGGACTGAAGATCTGCTTTCCTTTTTAAGTCCACATTGGAACAGCTAGTGCCATAATGAAAAGACATAGACAAAACTCATGGGTAGAATATATCCTACCATTCAAGAGTTTTATGGAAGAGAAGATAGAGGCTGTGCATAACTAACACAAATGTAGTGTTGTGAAAAAGTTTTGACCCACACCCTCAATTCTTTTTATCTTGCTTCCAAGAAGCCAGACTTTCTTGTCTTATATTTTCCCCAAGTAGTCTTGAGCAATAGTTCTCCAGGCTTCCTGGAGGTCTTTTAGGGTTTGGCTGCTTTTGTTTTGTTTGTTAAACCACTTAACACTGGCCAACGAATCATTCAAGCATAAAAAAGGCACCTAACTCAAGAAATGACCATTGCTGTGTCTACACATAACAGACAATACAGAAAAAAAGATTTTAAACTGTAGTTTGTTTAGTTTGTTACTAGCAGCCTGACACAAAAACAAGTCATTTCTTCACATTTCTTTAGTTGAATCTATGAAAAATGCCAAAGAAAACATAGTTTGATAGAAATAAATAGCAATTCTACACAATCAAGATGATTCCCAAAGAGCTATCAGCCAAAAACTTGGCATATCTCAGTGTGGTATACAGTGTTTCCTAAACAATTTGAAGAACCTGGACAAGCTCAGGACAAAGGATGAAGCAGCAGACCTAAAAACTATCTACAGCATAGAAACAGTATCTGAAAGTCATGTCTTTAAGAAATGGGAAATTAAGTAAACATGTGACACAGGATCTGAGAGATGCATCTGACCCTTCAGTTAATCCACTGCTCACCGAAGGAAGAAAAAAGGAAAGGAAAGGCTGAGGTATGCCAACTTATACAAGAACTGGACTAAAAATCTGTGGAAACAGGTCTGATAAAGCGATGAATCCAAATTTCAAGTTTCTGGTTCACATCATCTTCAGTCTACAGGGTGGGCCATTTATATGGATACACCGTAATAAAATGGGAATGGTTGGTGATATTAAAATCCTGTTTGTGGCACATTAGTATATGTGAGGGGGCAAACTCCTCAAGATGGGTGGTGACCATGGTGGCCATTTAGAAGTTGGCCATCTTGGATACAACTTTTGTTTTTTCAATAGGAAGAGGGCCATGTGACACATCAAACTTATTGGTAATGTCACAAGAAAAACAATGGTGTGCTTGGTTTCAACGTAACTTTATTCTTTCATGAGTTATTTACAAGTTTCTGACCACTTATAAAATGTGTTCAATGTGCTGCCCATAGAGATTGAAAATGTGACGTCATTCAGGGTTAAAACCGTAAGGGATTCTGGGAACTCGTGGCAAGAGGTACTAGCGCACGCAGGCTTTCAATTGAAATTACAGAAAAGAAAAGAAACACAAAAAATGGCAAGAAGCTGTTGTATTATTAACTGCAATAGCCGGTCGCATGACAGCCACGGGAAACCGACAGGTAAAGAGATCAGTTGTTATCGTATTACGTCGTTAAAGAGAAATTGTTCGAGCCATGTTTCCGAAGTAACAAAGAGGCAACGGATGGCCTGGATTGCAGCCATTCAAAGACCAAATATAACGTCTCAGAACACTCCAGCTCACATGTTAGTCTGCTCCAAGCATTTCCACAAAGGTCAGTGTTTTGTAGTAGTTAATACGTCATTTTTCATAACATAATTGGTGATATAGGTTAAAAGCAAGTCTGGTGCTGAACAGAAATTGTCGCACTATGCTCCTTTATTAATTGTGTATAAATAGTGAATTGTCCTGACACAATATTGCGTTTCGCTTCTGTTATTACCATGGTACATTGACAAAAACATATACTTTTATTCACAGGATAAAACAGGTTTTTTTGTATCACTAATTGCCCAGTACGATTACAGCATACAGTATTATTGTCACTGCTACATTTCTGTAATGCGAACCAGAAATTATTTCCACTACTAATTAATTACCGTTAAGCTTAAAGGTCCTATTAAGAAACGGTTAACCAATGTGTATTTATGAAGACGATTTGTGAGACTGGTAAACTTGTGATATGTACGATGGTCTTTCGTTCTACACGGTGCATTTCAAGGTCCTGTACCCATCCGTCGGTAAACTGTAGCTGGGCTTGTTGCAGTGACCTGAAGTTGCTAAAAACTTCATGAGTGTATGCACTCATCAAAGAACCGTATAATTATAAATATGAGCGTGGTGAAAGTTGGGCAGCACGCTCACATCTTTTGTACACTCTGTGTGCTCGTAAGGGTCCAAACCTTTCACTCCTTTGATTTTTTCCTCGTATCTTTTCTTTGACTTTTCGTCGAGTCTGTCTTTGTACGGACCGGCCTTGTTCTCCTTTGTTTTGTACATAACTTTTTTGGGGGACAAAGAAAAAGCAAGAAGGTATTGGAACTGAAGAATGAACGTTTTGCGGTGCTGCAAATGTTTGCATTTGATGCATTGCTTTGATTGTTTTGCCACGAGTTCCCGGCATGCAATGCGCGAAAGTCACGTGGTCTGTCAATCTCTATTGTGTTGGATTGTCAATGCAACCCTCTTCTCCCACTCTTCATACACTGATAACAACACCGCAGGAGAAATGCTAGCACAGGCATCCAGTATCTGTAGTTTCAGGTGCTGCACATCTCGTATCTTCACACCATAGACAATTTCCTTCAGATGACCCCAAAGATAAAAGTCTAAGGGGGTCAGATTCGAAGACCTTGGGGGCCATTCAACTGGCCCACGACGACCAATCCACTTTCCAGGAAACTGTTCATCTAGGAATGCTCGGACCTGGCACCCATAATGTGGTGGTGCACCATCTTGCTGGAAAAACTCAGGGAACGTGCCAGCTTCAGTGCATAAAGAGGGAAAACATCATGTAGCGATTTCAAATATCCAGTGGCCTTGAGGTTTCCATTGATGAAGAACTATTGGACCCACTACCGTTGTACCCCATATACCACACCAAACCATCACTTTTGTTGTTCCAACAGTCTTGGAGGGATCCATCCAATGTGGGTTAGTGTCAGACCAATAGTGGTGGTTTTGTTTGTTAACTTCACCATTCACATAAAAGTTTGCCTCATCACTGAACAAAATCTTCTGCGTGAACTGAGGGTCCTGTTCCAATTTTTGTTTTGCCCATTCGGCAAATTCTGTGCGCCGATCTGGGTCATCCTCGTTGAGATGCTGCAGTAGCTGGAGTTTGTAAGGGTGCCATTTGTGAGTAGCTAATATCCGCCGAAGGGATGTTCGACTAATGCCACTCTCCAGTGACATGCGGTGAGCGCTACGCTGTGGGCTCTTGCTGAATGAAGCTAGGACAGCCACTGATGTTTCTTCATTAGTGACAGTTTTCTTGCGTCCACATTTTGGCAAATCCAACACTGAACCAGTTTCACGAAACTTAGCAAGCAGTTTGCTAACTGTAGCATGGGAGAGGGGTGGTCTCGTAGGGTGTCTTGCATTGAAATCTGCTGCAATGACCCGGTTACTGCGTTCACCAGATATCAACACAATTTCGATCCGCTCCTCACGTGTTAACCTCTTCGACATGTCAATGGCTGTGAACAAAGAGAAACTTGTAAATAACTCATGAAAGAATAAAGTTACGTTGAAACCAAGCACACCATTGTTTTTCTTGTGACATTACCAATAAGGGGCAGCACGGTGGCACGGTGGTTAGCACTGTTGCCGCACAGCAAGAAGGTCCTGAGTTCAATTTCAACATCAGGCTGGGGTCTTTCTGTGTGGAGTTTGCATGTTCTCCCCATGTTTGCGTGGGTTCCCTCCGGGTACTCCGGCTTCCTCCCACCGTCCAAAGACATGCAGCTTGTGGGGATAGGTTAATTGGATAATCCAAATTGTCACTAGGTGTGAATGTGCGAATGAATGTGAGTGCGAATGGTTGTCTGTCTCTGTGTGTTGGCCCTGCGACAGACTGGCGACCTGTCCAGGGTGTACCCTGCCTCTCGCCCTATGACAGCTGGGATAGGCTCCAGCGCCCCCCGCGACCCTGAAAAGGATAAGCGGAAGCGAATGGATGGATGGATTACCAATAAGTTTGATGTGTCACATGGCCCTCTTCCTATTGAAAAAACAAAAGTTGTATCCAAGATGGCCGACTTCTAAATGGCCACCATGGTCACCACCCATCTTGAGGAGTTTGCCCCCTCACATATACTAATGTGCCACAAACAGGATTTTAATATCACCAACCATTCCCATTTTATTACGGTGTATCCATATAAATGGCCCACCCTGTAGAGGTCAGGATGGGGAAACGGTGAGTACATCCATCTGTAAAACCTGGTTGAGGCTCTGTCATGGTTTGGGCTGCAGTTCAGCCATGCAAAAAAGTACCATAGGATTTTGATCCACTATGCCATAGGTGTCAAACTTTGGCCCGCGGACCAAATTTGGCCTGCAGCCTAATTACATTTGGCCCGCAAAGCCATACCAAATTACTATAAGAGCTGGCCTACTGGTATTATACAGCTAATGTATATATTGTTTAGTATTAAGCTTTGCTTGTTCCATATTCAGTTTTTCAGCAAAACTTGTTTGAGTCTGTGAAATGCACTACACACAGGTACACACACACACACACACACACACAGGTCTTTATCACCAGATTCCACATTTATTTATAGTTTTCCCTGGGTTATGACTGAAGACAGTCTGACAGCTGTCGGTCCCAGCTGATTTCCCTCTCCCCGCTCCTCTCCATCTCACTATAAAAAGGGAAGGAAACCACCATCAGTCCAAATCGCCATCAGCTGTTCTCACCGGCATCTCCAGCACCGCCCCGTTGAGCTCACTGCACCACTCCTCCCCTGCAGCCGCGCCCGGGACCACACCCCCACCGCCCGACTGAGGCCTGGGAGCTGTCCGGCCGAACCTACTCCCCACCCCCCCCCACCCCCGCGAGCGAGAAGGGAAATCAGCCACCGCCATCTGCTTCTATGGCCTATGGACCACCTTGAACTTAAAGGGCTGTACAGCCAGATACCACCGGGTGATCTAGGCATTGGCATCCTTCATGCGGTGGAGCCACTGCAGCGGGGCGTGGTCCGAGCAGAGGGTGAATGAGCGCCCCAGGAGGTAATAGCGAAGGGAGTCGACCGCCCACCGGATAGCCAAGCACTCCTTCTCCACAGTGCTGTACCGTCTTTCACGCTCTGCCAGCTTCTGGCTGATGTAAAGAACGCGACGGTCGACCCCCCTTACCTGCTGGGACAAAACGGCCCCCAGCCCTCTGTTCGCGGCGTCAGTCTGCAGAACAAAAGGGAGGGAAAGGTTAGGAGTGTGAAGCAGCGGCTCCCCACAGAGAGACTTTTTCACCTGCACAAACGCCGCCTGGCACGGCCCCGTCCACTGAACCAGATCTGGAGCACCCTTTCGGGTGAGATCGGTCAGGGGGCTGGTCAGCTGCGCAAACCCTGGCACGAAACGGCGATAGTAACCTGCCAGCCCCAGAAACCGTCTCACCTCCTTTTTAGTCTTGGGGATGCGATAGCCGCCGTCTTCTCCACCTGTGGACGCACCTGCCCGCCCCCTAAGTGGTACCCCAGATACTGTACCTCCCTCCGTCCAACCGCACACTTCTTCGGGTTGGCCGTGAGCCCCGCCCTCCTCAGGGACTCCAGGACCGCGGCCAACCGCTGTCCGAGGGACCGCTCCAGCCTTCGTCGTCTTCGCTGGAGGGTCCGAGGGACCGCTCCAGCCTTCGTTTGTCTTCGCTGGAGGGACCGAGGGACCGCTCCAGCCTTCGTCTGCCTTCGCTGGAGGGTCCGAGGGACCGCTCCAGCCTTCCGTTTCCACTGGAGGATCCAAGGGGCCCGTCCAGCCATCAGCGTCGCCGCAGAACAGCAGCCGGTGCCGTATGCGCTGGTCATGAATCAAACATTTTCTTTGGGGTTACATGTTTTAAATGTTTGATTTTTGGGTGGGGGGAACTGTTACGATTCAGTGTTGTCAGTGTTTTGTTTTAGGCGTGACTGTTATGTGTTTCCTGCTTTACTTTGAAAGTCTGTCTTATCTCAGTGTGTTCAGTTTACGCTTCCTTGTCTCGTCAGTTCTGATTTACCCCAGCTGTGTTTCCCTCCTGTGGTCCATTCCCTGATTGCTCCCTCTATGTATTTAAGCCTTGTGTTTCAGTTTGTCATGGTCGCGATCTCCCCCCCAGTTGTAAATAGTTTGGTGTTTTGGTGTAAATAAATGTCTTATTTTGCTTTGAGGTAAATAGTTGTCGATACTTTTGTTTTGGGATATTTTCGTGGAAAACCGTAGTAGTTGTTTTGTTGTTTTTTTCCCTTATTTTTATTTTTCCTGTGTTGCACACCGGTTGCCTAGGCCGGGGTGTAACACTTTCAACCTCTTTAGAATTGTAAATACTCTGTTTGCACATATTTCAGTAAATCACAGCACATAATATAAAGAAACAAGCGAAACAAGTACACGATACTTGTATTAGACTGTAGCTTGCAGTTCCAGTAAAATGACACAGACTTAGTTGGACAAAATGCAACTTGATAGGTCAAGAGACCATCAGAGATAAATGAAAGATGCTGGATAAGTGATTGATGGCATCTCCCAGGCAGGGTTTGGGAGCGTTTTTGTAGTTTTGCAGAGACAGAATTTCACAGGATAAAACGAGTCTTCAGGAACAAATACTTTATCAATACCTTATCATTATGTGTGGACACCACTTAATTAGAACACATTTTCACATGCAGTGACCCAGAGCTTAACTGTAAGCTCTACAAGAACTATTTACAGAAGAAAAAAGAGTTAGGACTGTTTATAATGGAGTAGGCAACACAATCAGTTCTGCTGAGTTGTTGGGGTTGACCGTGTTGGGAATAGCTTTGTCCCTATCTAAGAAGTTCCCAGTGTATTGACTATATTCCTCAATTATTTTGTAATTTATTTACTGAATCAAGCAACAGGTTTTCATTTAAAAAATTCCCTGAGTCCAGCCTTTTGACTGGTAGTTTATTTCTTCACACACTCAAAGACAAATGGGCATATCTACACACTTAATCTCTAATCACACAAGCTGCACATGTTTTACAAACAAATATGTCATGCTTTCAGACAGGTAAGGTCATACACAGAGACATGCATTTCTCCTTGAGTCTCAACACCATATGGTCTACTGGCCAGGCATTTGCACTCACAAGCTCTCACCCAGACAAATTAGACCATTATTGTCTCTGACTTCTGGAGAATGTGGCTATGAGGAGAGAAGGAAATAGAGCTGCGATCAAGTGGAGAGATAGAGAAGGAGGGATTTTGTTGCACTTTTTGGTGGTAATGATAATGAAGATGACAGTGGTGCTGAGTTTTAAGAGTACCTCTCAGCACTGGCATTAACAAAGAAAAATCAGAACTCTTAAACATGCAAATTTAGAGCACAAGGCTTCGTTGAGGATGTTGTTTTTGTTGTTTTTGTTTTTTATCATTCTTTGTCATTCAGTATGCAGCACTGTGACTCTATTCATTTCCATTCAGTATTGTTTGAGTCACTGTAGGTGGTGCTCATTGCATTATCTGTTGAGTGAAAAGGACTATAACTGCTCATGCTGTGGTTCCTAGATCTTTATCTCCTGACACAGAGGTGTCATAAAACACCTCTTTGGCTCCAGGTGATTTCAAAAGCAAACCTGCACGTGACATTTACAATTTCAACTGCGAGTAGCAAAATGTATCCATCTGAATCCTGTGTGTTTGTCCCTGTAGGCTTTCTTTTCACAGTGTACCAGTTTTACCTGAAAGGGATCCCCATGAGGTCCAAAACCTCAAGGATAGAATAAGGCCCAAAACCATGACCATTCACTACAAAATGAAAAGCCAGGCAAGACAGAACAACATGGGTAGTCAAGGTAGAGCAGCCAAGTGGGGTAAAAAGCAGCACTGAAGGAAAGGAGAATGGAGCTGAGCATGTGGTCAACACAGCAGGAAACCCAGTGGTCATTTCACCCATGGACACACACATACACACAAACTGGTAGACGTACCGATAAAATAGAAACTGCATAGTCAGCCAAACATAAAGACAAACTGCAAGATAGGCCGAGAGCCAGGTGAACAGATATGAATGCACACGCACACACGCACGCACACATACACACAGACGCATCCACAAAAAACACAGATAGATAAACTGGTCAAGCTGGTCAGACAGGCTGAGTATGCTTTGCCTGCGGGAATGATCAAGGCTAAGCTGAGATGCACAGTGATCAGTCTGTGTATCTCAGGTCATTATGTGCGTAAAAGAAAAACACTGTTTAAAAATTAAAGCATGTTGCTCGTCTTTTTATACACCAAAAAACGGTACCGTTACAAGACAGCTGAGGCTTAGAGAACAGCTGAGCAGCTATAGCAGCTAAAGGACTGTTATCTGTGTATCTACGATCATCTGAGCCAGACTATAATAGTGCATTATTACGATGTGGTGTGACAATCCAATCTGATGGCAGCAAAATCTCCCAACCACACTGGGAGGGGAAAGATTGCATGCAAACATTCTCTCTTGCTAAATCAGGCAAAAGGAAATGACGCTTTGCACAATGGTTCTGCTGTATTATTAGCCCCTCAGAGGAAGCTGCAATTGTTGGATCAGACTCCGAGAAAGAGTAAAGTAAGTCTGGGAAAATATCAGCTTCCTGCAATGACTTTAGGCTTTAGCCTGAGCAAGTATTTGCCTCTGCCTTTCTGGCTTTCTCACTGCTTCAAGCACTTTCTTACCCCATTTCTATCCCTCAAACAAAGAGACTATTATTATTATTATTATTATTTATTATTAGTAGTAGTATTATTCCCAAAATTTCTTTTAAGCCTCTGGCACAAGCCTCTACAAGCAACAAGCCTTGGCATATAGCAGCAAAGTGAGAGAGAGAGGGATTGAAAGCATACTTGAACATCTCCTTCAAACTTATTCTGGTTCTCTGGTTGGTAGCCAATCTGTGTATCCCCAGGGCAGCGCACACTATCTATCTGACCTCAGCTGAACTGCCTCAGTAGTCTCAGATAGAAGGGATATGAAAAGCTAACGAGAGCAGTAGAGAGCATGCAGGACGGAACGCAATGACTTCCCTTACAGGGTCCTGGTGGAGATGATAAACCCAAGACCCTTCATTATACAGCTGCAAATAAAATAAACGCAACTCAAGGCTAAACTGAGTCAGTACTTTAAAACCAATAAAACATAAGGCCCGTCTCCTAAGAATTACCTTCCTACACCGCTAAACTGCATTCTCAATTACATTTCAAGGGCGACTTAATTCTTCAGATTTGTGACATTTCATCAATAGTTTCAACCTCATGATATATTGGTTTTGCTGCTTTAGCTGCTCTTCAGTTGAACAATCATACAATAGATGGGGTGGAACTCTTTCACCCTGGTAACCCAGAAAATGAAGGAGGAGCTCCTAAGGTGGTTAATGTGATAAAAGGTTACATTTTAATCATGATCCCTTTCCCTGAAATAAGTAATCAGTTTTAGTGCCCAAATCTAAGCAAATAACAATTCAGAACAAAATAACAATAACAACATAAAATCTAATAAGGGAAATAATAATACAGTTTGCTTGTAGAGACATGGTTGTTGTACAGTATGTTATCCATTTACTGGAACCAGGCAAAAGAAGATTCTGCAAATTGGTTGATTTCAAACACATTTCAGGTCAATACGCTGTTAAAACTATGACTGAAACCGCCATGGTGATATGAAAAATTAATGTTGAACAATTGACTTTTTGGCTGAGAGTCAGAGAAGAAGCTCAATATCACGCACACATGTGAATACTAAATATGAAACCAGACAGCCAGATCAGATCAGACAAGTAAAGCTTCACCTCCTAAGTTTTACTATATTGACACATTATCTCATTTGTTTTATCTCTACTACTTTCTTTTTTCTTTTTTTAAAGCCTATATTAAAGGTTCTGTGGGGGGGGGAATAAATATATGGGAAAAATCATAAATACAAATAGGATGACAGTTTCATGCTGATATAAAACTTAAACTGATGAGAACTAGTAAAGGTTTCAAACATGTCAGGGGAAAAGACTGTTGGGCTTCATTCCCATGTCTTCTTCTCACTGTCAGTGGTGATCATACTCATTCAGTAGCAACTTTAGCTCTTGTTTTCCAGATGCGAATGTTAATGATTACCCAGTCTTAAGGCTAAGCTAACCAATGCTAAGCCTGTAGTCTTATATTCAGTAGACAAGCATGAGGGTTCATGACATTTCCCATGTTTTGGTAAGAAAATTAATAGGTGCCTAAACTAACTAGTAATGATTATCAATGATTATTGTAAATGTATAGCTATCATTTGCTCTTGGTATTGCAGACAACTAAGTCATTCCATTTTATCACTGAATAATACATACTTACACCAAGCCATTGCTTTTCCACTATACTTATAACCTTTTTCATCCTTCGATCACCACATATGTGGCATTGGAGCCAGACTTAAAGCCAGTAAAGCACAAAGAAGTTTAATATGTCAAACAACAGAAAGAATGCAATGATAGTAAAGGATCCAAAGGAAAAAGTGTGGAAAAGGAATGGAGTGGAGACGAACAGCTGCTGAAAGAGGTTGGGTGTTGGGCATGAAACGATGGAGGACAGAGGAGAATGGAAGGACAAGTAGAAAGAGGAATAAACTGAAGGAAAAACATGAAAGGAGGAGAAAAAAGAAGGAAAATGTGAGTGGGTGTTCATAAGCATAAGACATAGTGAAGAAAATGATGGAGTTGGCACTAGGGAGCAAAGGTAAAGAATAGGTGTGATGAATGTGGTGGAAGGGTTCAGTAAAGGCCTTGAATCCAATCAAAACACTGTTTTTGATTCTGTTTTTCATTTCACCTAAAATAATGTTTCAATAGTCACTTGCTGAAGTTGCTAAGAACCAACCCTGGTCCTTGAATGGGTACTTGTTTTGAGCAAAACACTTCTCTGTGGCCTCAGCTGAACTGTGCAAGCTCACTGCAGCTGGAGCTTGGGGAACAAGGCATTGTGGGGATTAGCTAATGGTTTTTCACACTGGCAACCCAAGAAGAATGGTTCCTGCTTGTGGCGATGTAGTTGTGTTGCTAGAAATCTATGCTCGAGGTCAGAGCTAAGGATCATGCCTTACATTACAACCTCCAACATGTCTACCACCTAGTAGATACTCTGCTTATATAATCAGTCACACGTTCAGTAACTTGTATATAATGTGCTATTCTAAACGTATTCTTTCTCTAGTTAACTTCTATCCATGTGTCTACAGTTTCAAAGTAAACTCAGTCAGGTTTCTGGCACCCTGCTTTAGCTCCAGCGCTTCCTACTACTAACTGAGCTTCTCCATGGCCACTTTTCTTTGCTCAGTTCATTTAGTCATTTAGTCACCTTTTTGTGCAACGGCATCTTAACCAGTTCCTCTGATTCTTGTTGCCTGCATTTACAGCTAACTTAGCTGTAACATATGTTGCAGTCCAGATACCTGGAAACACAAATGTCAGATTTGTTTGGTTCCTCGCAAAGTAGAGCCATTCAGGGATCACAATCATTATGCTTTTTGCTGTTGCAGTACATTCATGGATAGAGATTGGACTTTCTGAGTAGGAAATCGAGGTTGAGAGGGCATCCCATAAAAACTTCTGACTAATTCAAGAATGCACCAATGGAACAAAACTAAAAAGTGCCAATACCAATGGACACATGAAATCTGCAGCCATTGTAACGGTTTGTCTTTGCTTCAACTGTTTCCTTAAAAAGACTCCAATTTTTTAAAAACTGTTACATTTCATGGTGAAAAGCCTGACTTTCACCAGTTGCTGGTGATTTATGAGTGGAACCCTCCAGAGCCCCACAATGATGCAGTGGGACACTGAAAATGAGGAGAAATATTGGCAGCAACCATCATAAATACATTATACATTAACAGAAAATATTATTACTGAAAGTTCAGCTTGCTACACATTCTCCCATAAAATAAAATATTGATTAGGATTGATATGTAGAGTATGAGTAGTGCAGACAGACTAGGTTTTACAGTTGTGTATGTTCTCAGTGGTAGCTCTGTTTACGAGAAACAAGATGCACTTTCAAAAACAAACTGTGTACACATGCAGTATTCAGTGGTGCACATGGCCACATCGATGCAAGGAGTGAATCGGAATCCCTATGAGATGCTTATTTTTCAGAGGCTGACCAAAAATACTCAGTTAGGTGTGCACACTTCCTGTGAACACAAGCACATGAATAACTTTATTTCAAAAGCGCTCACAAACTTTTTGTGAAGTTTCTCTGAAACAGACAGGCGAAATACACATAAAGCCTTTAACAAATGAATAACAAATCTCGCATGTGTCAAGCCCTTCACAGACTCATACATATATGCATAAAGATTCTCACATGCACACACGTGCAGTGCGGCTGCTTGCCTCCCACATGCACTGCTTGTGACGCATTGGAAAAGTCATTAGACCTGCACTTCCTCTCCAAACAGAAGAGAAGGAAGAAAAAGACTGTCTTACATGAAACACACAGGAAATGTGTGGGTGACTGCTTGTATGTGTATGTGTATGTGTCTGTTTCTGTGTGCGTGCGTGCATGGATGCATGCATGTATACGCAATTGTATATTTCTATGTGCATGCACGTATCTGGAGATCTAAGGTCCCACCCTAAGGGCTGGTGACCGAGGTCTTGTAATAGCTTGCTTTGATTGTTTCACTGACTAGACTACAGCTACAATTACAGACAATTAAGACACTCAGCCAGTGATTGGCTTGCTCAGCAGGCTAAGCTGCACACCGTAATCTTGTGGATTCAGCATTTGTCCAAAGCTTATCCCCCTATTTTCAGATTTGGACTTGAATAAAACCAAGTACCCACTTAAGTTAGGATTACTCGCTCCGAGCATTATTTAGCACATCAAAAAGCCGTCTGCAAAGGCATCTCTGATTAAATACACAATAATGGCAGATATTTCTACGTTTTTTCATCATACTTAATGTGTAAGTCAATATAATCTCTCAACTGTGGATACTGTAGTTACACAAGTTTCATTTCTCTCTACAAAAAAGGTAAAAACAGTCAGAGCTTCTGCTTTTCAATGGAATTTTTGGCACTAATGTTGTAACTTATCACTTGACATATGGGGTGTGTGTGTTTCTCGTTTTGTCTTCCTATGTAGGAGCTGTGACTTTGCATAACGTCAAAACCAGCACTTCCATGCGGGGAGGGGGCATATTCATATTCACCGCAGTAAATACGAATGTGCATGTGTATGTTGAGTACGTGTTTAATGCTATATGTGTTAGCAAGGGTAACTGAAGCGAGTGATCTACAGAAGCATTGTGATAAAATAAATTGTACAACAGGGATGCTGTGTTGGTACTCAAAGAAATCCAAAACAACCAGGACAGGAAGAAAGACAAAAAATGAAGGAGGCAGACGGTGAATCCTGGGGTTTGGACATCTGGAGAAGTGTCAGGAAGCTCAGTCACTTCATCACTGAAGGTGTAATATTTATCTATGTGCACTAGAGCATGTCAGCCTACACACACACATGCATACAGTGTACCAAAAACAGCACAGACAGGTGAAGGACAGCTTTTCTGACTGACACAGGGACACATATTCCCCTTCACACAGACACACACACACAAACCAGTGATTAGTTTGGACACTCGCTGCTTATCGCTACAGTGAACATCTGTTACCTCAGCAGGATTTTAAAAAATGCATTTTTGTGTGCGTACACATACAGACATTAACTTTTCCCACAATATTTAATTTTCTACCACTCTCTTTCTCTATCCCCACAAAAATACACACACGTCTACATTAGATGTACTGCTTCCATGCCCTACTTGTTTGGTACTTACTGTTAGAGTTACTAATTTCTGACACTGACTAAAGGTATCCGTTCAAGGACCAAAAAGCTGTTTCCAAACAGTAAACATGTAGTTGCATAATTCTGGGGGGGTTTTGGTTTGTTTTTTTTCTCTTTTCTGCAAGTGAGCTCTGGGTGTCAGCCTTCTTGGGGCCTTTGTTCTTCCCGTGCCTGGTGCTTTTCTAACTGGGTGCTCTCCTTTCCTCTCACCATCTGGAGGCATGCATGTTAGCTGAGCATAGGTGCAGATGTGAGATAAGCTTTGACAAGTCGGTCAGTATAAGTAGAAAAATGCTATGCTATGTACTAATATGCAAAGGTACAACGTTAGCACTCAAACGTCCTAGCTGGCTGGAGAAAATCACAGTCTTATGCAATCATAAACATTTTAACAACATAGTTTTGTTATGTTTGTTTTAATGGGAACCAGGCTGAATGTCAGTTAAATCTGGATCAGAAGTCTTAGTCATTCAACGTCAAGCCTCACCTGGAGAGACCGCAGGAAAAACATTGCCCTGCAAGTACAATAGGTCCATTTATTTTTCTGAGTGTACTGATTCTTAATGCAATTATAAACAGCGTTATGGTGGATGAACTGAGGAACACCTGTTCTTTAAGATTCCCAGGGGTATAAATTTCTTTACTGCTAAAGGCAAACACACTGTCAGGTGCTGTTTGTTATCATGTGAAATAGAAGCTCTGTGTGTGGGAGATTCACTATTCCACACAGAGAGGGGAATCCCCCAACACAGCAGACATTAAAAACAGGTGCTATTAACCCTTATCTGCAACTTTTGAGCTTCAGGGTGAATATTTAGTATTTCACTTTTCAAAAGGGACTCTTTTTAGTTCCAAAACTGTAATGCCGAAAACTCGTTTTGAGCATAATGTTTGGGTGTCCAGCTGGTATCAGTTTATTACCTTTAGTCAGTACAAAAAACAACTATCACAAGCATCACTGTGAGCATCAAATCCTTGTAAAAAGATATTTTTAACTAGATGCCATCCTGAAACTGATACACTGTTCAAACAGGATACTGTTAACTCAGTATTGGTGCATAATGTCAAAGTGCAAACCAATGTGAGAAAATTTAAAAAGGTGATCAACATTTAGGAAGTTTTGATGGTTAGCCACTTCAGACTTCTCTCTATCTGTGGCAAATGTTCCGTTCTAGTTGCTTTCGCAGTCGAACTTGTCTTGATAACACGAATAGATTTCCTGCTTCTAACTGTAAACAACCCACACACAAGTGGTGGGATCTTAACATTTTGCACTTTGCGACAGCTGTTGCAACCAAAATGTCAGTGTTGACTGCACATAACGTGCTACCCGGTGAAGGGGAACCAAAAAAATTATCCACTTTTAGCATGCTGTCAGTTGGTTGAATATTTACATCTTGCTGTTCTGTAGCTTGCACCACTTTAAAAATTGCTTACCCCTCCATTTCTAAGATTGAGGTTTCAAAAAAAATGTATTTCATATTTAATTCACTCATGCTCATGATAATCATCTCTCCAAAACACTGCCAAATTAGATGTGAATTGATATTTTTTGCATGTTTTAATGCACACAATATTATCATCTAATTACATCACAAATACAGGAGACAGAGTTGTTCTAACCTAAGAGGTTATTAGTGTATATTGCCAGTAAAAAGCACATTAGCATAGTGACTTACCTTGGCAAGCCAATTCCCCTGTACATTCTCACTGTAGAGGTCTGGAGTCAGTGAGGATTCTTCCAGTGTTAATTAAACCGTCTGTCTTGGAGAGAATTAAGGTCGTGATCTCCCAGACCTCACCACTCCCACACTCCCTGAGAAGAAAAGAAAGAAGAAAAAGGGACTTAATGAAGGAATAAAAGGATGAAATGGCTTAATGAACCGCCTAACGAGGCCTGTGGCCGTTTAATAAGGGCTTATTAAAGCTTAATTAGAGAAATAATCAAGCTTGTTTGGAGTATTTCAGTGTTGACTTGTGGCTGATTGTGTTTTCATAGCAACTGGATAAACAAGGAAGAGTTAATACTCCATAGGAAAGAAGACATGTCCAACTGTGTGTCTGTCTGCGTACATGTGTTGTAGGGGATTTCAACAATAATTAGGTTACGACTTGAAGATCCTTCCAGTCACACGGAGGACTCACGCTCATCATTCGGTCACATGCTGAAATCGTACTGACATCCAATTCAAACACTGTGGCATCCTGAACATGGGCATAAGCAGCCAGAGTGTTTACTCCATGCCTGTTAAAAGTAGCACTATCAGCAGCTTAGTCATGTGTACTTTGATATCCTGGTGTAAAAGCCTGAGCTTTTGCATGCAACCTGAATTCCTGTACTTTTTTCCTTATTATTAAGCAACTCACTGACTAATTATAGAGTTGTTCCTATTGTAAAATGATGCTACGGATTCTGATTAAATATTTGCGAATGAGCCACTGAGTTTGTCCAGTATAAACCCAATGACTCATCAGGCAGAGTCACTCACTTACTGACTTAAAAACAGCACACCATATTTTCTCTACAGATGTTAGCGTGACTCACTTGAGTCAGACACTAAGTTACATTGTGCCTGAGGAAAGATCTGAAGAGAATGCAAAGTATACAGGACACTTGAGACGTCAGCTTTTCATTATTCATTCAGTGATGCCATCACTTCTTTGAGGAGTTAGAAAGGCTCAGCATGTGATGTATCCTTCTTGTATGTGCCCGCGAAACTCTAACGGCACTGGTTCTCCACTCTGGTTCTCCAGTTACTGATTCATTAAGTGATTCAGCTTTGTTAGACCCTTTTATGGACTTTGCAATATTCAGTGACCTCAACAATTAAAGGTGTTACTCATCCTTCTTCCTGAGCAGGTGAGAACCCCAGACAAGCCAGCTAAACAACACTGCATCATGAGCAACACAGCTTGTTTGTTCATGCAAATGAATTCAAATATTCATGTAGAACCCCATGAATCCCTAAATAGGACAGAGGGACGTACTATAGCAAGTCAGAGGATGTAAATGCCACATTTTGTCTTGATTTGATTTTGTATGCTATGGGGTGCTAATAGAGCTGGGCGATAGAACGATAACCATATGTATCGCGATATAACTTTTACTCGATAGAGAAATTAAGCTATCGCGATAGACCTCGCCGCTCTTGTCCTCTTTAAAAAAAAAAAAAAAAAAAAAGGTCAGCCAATCCAAATTAAGTAGCACAGAGCCGAACCAATCACAGCCGCAGCGTCACGTCGCATGACTTGTTACGTACAGCACAAGTGCCAAGCCGCACGTGTGTTTGTTTGGGAAGCAGCCAGCACGTAATGGAGGAAATCAGTGTGCCGACTAGAAAAATCAACCAAAGAGAAAACAGATGATGGTTCCAATGCCGGAGAGATTGTCGAACGGAAGAGCCATAGAAGTTCCGTAGTGTGAAGGTATTTCGGCTATTTCAAGTCTGACAAAAAATAGAGTAGCGTGCACTGTAAATTGTGCCGAAAGCAAGTCTGGAAATACAATAAACTGGTGCATGCGTCACACTGTGCGCCACGTTATTGTTTCGGTGAAATGAATTTCTATAATACTGTTAATTCTACTCTCTGCAGTGTTTAAATGCTTACATATACACACAGTTACTGTCCGTCCACACATACGACTCGGTTCTGCTTCTATGCCCCAGCTTTGTTTACTTTTTCCCACCGAGGCTTCTAGACTTCTGATTGGCCAGCATTTCTGCGCGGTTAGGAATCTAGCTCCACCTGCTGCTTTGGCATGTTCATAGCAGCGTTTTCCTTCATTTCTGCCTTTATGTGTGGACGGGATTATTTTTTAAAACGAAAGCGGAAAATCTCCGTTTTCAAAAATACCCGTGTACGTGTGGACGTAGCCTCAGTCTCTGACTGAAAGCGCTAATTCGTCATTCGGCTTTTGTCAGACTAAAGTAACTGTTAAAACTGTTTGAAAAGCTCAGCTATACAACAAGGAGAGATTGAGAATTTCCTTTTAGTTCTCAGTTTATTTGATATTGACAAAAGTTAGTCAGTTTTGTCTGTTCTTCTGTAAAACAAACTAAGATTTATTTTTAGAATTAATATTTTGTTTCTAAGTGGAATTGACAATTTAGTCTGTTTCGTTTGTTCTCTTTTGAAACTTAAACGCTTTAGCGGCTGCCTTTTGTGTAGTTTGCAATATTTGCCTTTATTTATCTGAAAAAGTCTCATGTTCCTTGAGTACATCTACCCTGTTGAACTTATTATGGGAAATAAATATTTAAATAAAAACAAGCTGCTGATTATTTCACATTTTACTTGTGAGCAACGGCACATTTAAATCTTACAAATATAGTTATTTGGCTTATATCGTGATAGATATCGTTATCGCCTGAAATGAAAAAAACATATCGTGATATGAAAAAATCTCATATCGCCCAGCTCTAGGTGCTAACCTTTAACATCATAACTGCTCATATACAGAATAAATACCAAATAAATGAACTTTGACTTCATCAGCAGTTCCTTGTAATTACTATTGTTGCTTTTAAATTATTCCAAACACTAACAGTAAAGGTACCAGGTTAGACCGCCATTATATAAATATATATAAAATCTTGGTGTAGAGTGGGCATGCTTTCTCAGCCAGTTTAGTAAACTGAGTGCTTTTTCCCAAAGGCAGCATCCAGTGGACCCCCCACCCCCATGAAGAAAAGGGTAGAAAAGAGCAAATTAGATTAATTAGCTATTAGATTACAGTGTAAAAAAAATGGTTCTTTACTTTGTATTTATGCATTTTAACAGCTTTATATGAAAACTTTTTATCTAAAACACATTTTATCTACATTTCTATGTCATATTTGATCAGTAAACATAAACAAGATAAACAGTATTCACTTTGGCAGTTGTTGTGATTGGCATTATATAAATGAAATTGAATTTTACTCAACTGAATTGAAATGTTGCATATAACTGTACCTTTCAGCAAGATTACTACATTGCCTTTCTGTCAGTTTTCTGTGAAAACACAAAACTTTGCAATAGAGAGCTTGTATGTCCCTCAAGCCCTTACTGCATCTTTGATGAACGCCTGCTGACAAGTTTTCAAGTTTCTAACCTTGGGCTGGCCGCTATGGTTGTAAATTTTCAGATGCTTTTGACCTCATATTTATTTCCTTTCATACCAGTTTGAAGTTTACAGCTGAGCTTTCACTGTCTAGGAATTATGTCATTTAGCCTGGGGTTAGACTGAAGACATATTCTTGAGGGTTATTAAGCGATCTTGGACATTACAGAGTAGATACCCTTGGAACACTGCACAGAGATGTGTGACAGCATTTCATGAAGAACCGCTGAACCCTCGCAGTTGCAGTTCACGGGCTGTGTCTCTGACAAGTCTGCTAAAATAAAAAACCCCGCGCTCATTTCCAGAACGCCAAACAGCTGATGATTCCGGCAGAAGGGCCAACGATTTCCACTGCTCACATATTTTTTCCCCCTCCAATTCTAGACATATGTCAATTTTATGTCAGAGGATTAGAGATGCCAGTTATTGTTCTGCAGCATGTGAATGATGTCAACTTTCCCACAGGGCCTTTTCTTTGAGATGTAGACAGCAAAGCAGCTGACAATTCCTGCAAAGATGCCAACACACCACATCATTTACACAGCTAGCTCTTCAGTTCTGTCAGTTCTTCGCTGAAGAATTATTGGGAGGTTAAAGATGATGTCATCTTTCCAGCAGGGCTTTAAATCTCAGAGTTTATTATGCTACTGCACTGAGCTTTGGGAGCTGATAATGATGACAGCGGTGAGGCAGATGATATTGCTGGTCAGTGCAGTGGTCATGGTGGTAATGACAATGGTGATGTAAGCTTCCCCAAAGCCCCCCCCCCCCCTTTTTTTAGTTTAATAGCATGAGCAGCTCACCACTTTTCTTTAAAGAAGCAGTGGCCAGATGACTTTAGCTGACTTCACCCCTTAATCAGTCGACTACGCCAGATAGTATCAGTATCAGTAGATCAGAAGAAAAAAAAAACACTTACAATGTTACATCATCATGTGGTGTCTAACCTAAAGAATGTTTAACAGAATTTTAGAACGTTAATGCAAGATTTTACACACTAAGCCAAAACATGCCTGTTAAAGTAAGAGAAGTATCAGATTTAAGTGTCTATGCTATTAATGCTGCAAGAACACTTTCAGCTGACAGTTAATATGTTGGAAGAAACCTTCACAATTATTAGGATGAGTTTGTGTCTTTGCCAAAGTTCTGCTAAACAGAGCCCACAACCTTTGGAGAAGTCTGAAATGCAGGCTCAACTGCTGAGAAGGCAGTTCAGCGTCTTTTGCCCTATTCAGAATTGATGAGACATTGTGTGCTCACACTTTGTATTTATTGTCGAAACCAATTACTTTAACATGCTCATGTTTCTATGGTAATGCCAGTGAATTATAGCATATCACGACCCTGTTCCCAGAAAAAAAAACTGCAGGCATCATCATTGTTTCCATTGTTTTCAGTCTTTCTTAGCATTCACTCATTTCCAAAGATTCCCTGCGATTTTCCAGTTCCACCCTTCTCTCTTACTGCAAAACTATAAATTATGTCACTGGGTTTCATGCTAATTATGGCTAAACTGACAGCACATGCAGAGTTAAAACATTTTAAGATCAAACTCCCGACTATGTTGGAGCTTTAAAAGGTGAAAAAAATATTGCAAATGCTTCATTTTATAGCCCACATTGTGTTTTACTTATTATAAAGGATGCTTTGATAACCTTTTAAAGCTTTGAGATTCAAAGTTCTTTCTGGAAGTTCCATAAACTGTACGCTGTGCACTTTTGCACCTTTTCCAAATTGTGCAAAATCTAAAGCTCTCCTCCGACCCTTAATTGGCATCTGCCTCTTTATCTGTTTACATTAGTTTCAGTTGTTTTCAGCAGTCTCTGCCATGGCCTTCTTTCCTCCCAGTTACACCCTTGTGTGTTAAAAATATCGCTAGTTTTAGGGGATGATGTCATTCTCTCAGCGGGGCTTTCCCACATTCAGCTGATAACACATGTGGTGGAGAACTGTTAAAACACATGGGTGTGTTACAGTTCTAAACTCCTAACCCATATCACTCTTCCATGAGAAACAGACCAAGGAGGGTATTTGGCAAGGAAAATGGTGCTCTTTTTCCCCTGACAGCAACGAGCAGCTTTAAAGCTCATCTAGATTGTGATTACGTTTGCTGAATACAATAACCAAGGCCATGTTGTTGCAGGCAGGCCACAGCTGTGATGTACTCCATAAAAAAATCCCAAAAACACTTCATGCTGTGGTCGTTCGTTTCACCTTGCTGATTTAAAGAAACTACAACTTCTGCTTGAACAGCGCAGCGTTTCCACATATTGTGATGCCTGAGCATTGACATCAGTCCAGGTTGTGACTGGATTGTTAATCTGCATTGCTGTAAAAAGAAAAAAAAGAACCACTGCTCCAACAAAAACCTATCAAAAGATTATATGCTTTCACTCAGATAATCTACACTTTAAGCCAGGGTACTTATAGAAAACTATATTACTTAAGTTTTGATGCATCCTCAATCATCCAGGTAAGGAAATTCCACAAAGTTGATTCTGTTCATCTGGATGCAGTGTTTTTAGAGGAAGTCACTTGATGAATGGAAAACACTGCATCCAGATGAAAAGAATCAACTGTTTGGTATATTACTTATGGACTAGTTATTGAAGCCCTTTGGTGACTGGGATGGCTCCAGTCCACCCGTGACCCTAAACTGGAGGAGCAAAAAAAATGGACGGATGGATGGATACTTATAGAAGAGTATAGAACATCTTAATATATGAATGATTTTATGACAGGGTCTGTCTCATCAAACACGTCTTATGTGGTTTTGCTGCACACAAGGCTCATCCACCTATAGAAATAAGCAAGCTGTAATGGAAAGTCCTGCAGTATACTGGGTGAAGTAGAAAGACTGAAGCAAACTGAAGTCCCTTTGGGGCACTCTGGATAAACTCAGCTCACATGGAACCTCAAGAGGAAATTGGACTTGTTTATGAAGGAAATTACATCATTGGGATTGGTTCAGACAATGACTTCATGCTGACAAGATAATGGCCAAGAGAGAGAGAGAGAGAAAGAGAGAGAACAGGGTTGGTTGCAGAAGTAATGTGTACATGTGAAAGGTTAATGAGTTCGACGTAGTTATTTAAAGGCACAAAATGAACTGCTCCACTGCCACAACTGTTAAATAGTGGCTCATAAATACCGGGTGATTATAATTTGGTAATGTTGCATTGCTTGTTTTTTCCTTATGCTATCATTAGCTCTAATGTTGGACAAATATTTTAAGTAGCAATTTAGAGCAAGCTCTTGCACACAATAAGTGAACAGTAGTTTCCTTGTGTTTTCAGTGCACTAATACATTATTTCTGCTTCTACATTGTGGTTTTGTCATGTCAGTATAGTAAGTATTGGTTTATGGAAAGATCTATTTTCGCTTCAATATATACACTTGATTTTATGTTACTGAACGTAATATAAAATAATAAATGAAGTAATCACCTTTTTGAAAAAGGAAACAAAGCTGAAGAATCCAATGATCTACCACTACTTCTACTTGAGACATTGCTGTATATAACCTCTTTTTTTCTCATGTGCTTCCATCTATCACCACTGGAGAGCTTTGTCCTACATGTAAACATTGGCATGAACAATACTGCTATCATACAAGATAGCTAGAGACTGCTGAATAAGGCCCAAGTCACCCCAGCCCAGAGACCACTCAGCAACCACCTGGCTATCACGGGAAAAAGGCAAATTCCCCAATGGCTGGTTACTAGCTAAGTACAATAAGAGCTCGGGATACTTGCTGGGGATACTTCTTTGTGATAGCTTTGGTTGCTAGCAGACTGCTGCAGTCGCCTGTAGTTTGCATGGAATACACCGACTTATCTGCTAGCACATGCCAACATCTAGTGTTGTACTACTGTAAAAAGTGCAAAGTAAAAAGCAATGGAGATTGTTAGCCTTCAAAGTAAAAGTTGTGTGCATTGTGTGACAGAGTTCTAATAAAGGGTAACTATGGCTATCTTTTAGTGAAAGAAATGGAACATAACAAAAATGCCAAATTGTCTCTTTAAACATTGATTTTACAAACATAAATCTGGCAAGATGTAAAGGTCTATTAGCACTACATGATACTGTATAAGCTCCTTGTGTGAAATTATTAGATCTGATGATATAAGTAGACTGAACTGAGATAATGAGTTCAAGTACCTGGAAGATGAAAACATATAATTATCTCATGTTGGGATTTGAATAAGGTCTTGGAAGAAATGCTTACCGAATGTCTGTGTAAAACATTTAATTTTCTTGGACACCCTCAACTTTTCGGGGATTTAGATAAACAAGGTCTCTGGTAAGTATAAAATATTAAAAGATAAGCAACCTATTTCTGCTACTGTATTGTGAAGTTTTTTTCTTTCTTTCTTTTTAATGTTGCTGTTCCAAGACTATTCAGTTACACAAGGGACCATAACAACCTTCCAAAACAACATTCAGTTGCTCTGCACTTTCTGTAAACTGCTCTGTGACGACCTCTAATTGTCCCGGGGATTGGGACAGTGTGATTGAAAATAAAAATCCTTCACATAACAAAAAAAAAAAAAATACCAGAGGGGTTTTAGAGGAGCTCTTGGACCTCCCAAGAGCAGAGCTGGACGAAAGCCCAATAACAAAGCTTACTGCTGGGTTAGGGATCTTAGAATATGCCCTGGATTATGGAGCCAGAGAGCCAGAACATGCCCGGGGACAGTGGTGGAAAACTAATACTGATTTTGGCTAAGGAGGGTTACTGAATTTTATCAGAGTCCATTTGTGTAGTTTGTTATGATAATGACAGTATTCTTGGCATAAAAACAACGCATTTTAATGGGGCAAGTTTCTCTACTAGAGGTAGATGTTTTCCTCACATTAGTACTTATCACACCTTCCCCCAAGCCACCACCTAGAGCAAATCACGATAGAAGAATAACTCTAAAATCCTAAAGTGCTAATGATTATATGCAGACTGCAGAAACAGACTGTACCAAAGATGTGTATGAGCAAATCAGTCTACCCAGCTAGACTGTTGGCAAGCGGCACAAGAGGAAAGAAAGGGCTTACCCATAACTCACATAAAACCAGACACAAACTCCTGAAAAGACCCCATCAGCTGAGTACTTCAGGCTTACAGGCTCAAGCGAGACACTGTTGCCAAGATACATATGTATTTCTAAAACATACCAGTTACATTTTCTTTTAGTTACCACCAAGTCTGGTATATTTTCACAGCTTATTTTAAACCTTGAAAATGAAAAAGTAATTTACAGCAGCTCCTGGAATGAGGCGCGCAGCACATTCGTAGTCTGAGGGTATCTGAGCTCGGACTGTTTCCTGAAAGCTCATTTAAATGAATTTATTTCAGCCAATATATTTCAGTCAAGTAAGGCCTGTCAAGGATTATCTTCCCAGGTCTGACGACAAAGAAGTGGAGGAAGTTAATTTACACAAACAGAATGGTCCCATCTGGTGTGATTAGCATAGTACATTGCTAATGCTAACTTTTAATGGTGTGATCATCTCACATGCTCATTTTCACTGAATCCATAATGTGAAATTAGCATATTAGAACAACATATTGTCTCTCACTAGCCCAGGGGCTTGATACAAGGGTGTGTCAGATCTCGTTTTGTTTCCTAAGCTTCAGTTTGAATAATGAACAGCATTACTCACTTAGACACAAAATGTTAAAAATGAGGAGAGGAAAATGTAAACAGTCATTTAATTTATTACCTTTTCTTATGTCGAATTAATAACTCGCTCTTAAAAACAATCAGAATAAAGACTTAATCTATTTAATTTTCTTTTTGGTCTGTCCCATGTACAATGCCTCTTTATGCAAGAGAAAGGAAAAGTGTAATTTAAAAAAGGCTTTAAAAGTAGCTATATTGGAATAACTCCTTCCTTCATTGGGACACGGACAACTGTATAGATAAATCACACAGAAATGAATCACTAGAAGTTGTTAGTGAGCTGTGGTTACACAGAGTCGAAGCCTAGACAGGCTTTCCTTTCAGCCTGGAGAAAGAGTACAGGTGGGGAGAGGGGAGCAGGAGGAGGAGGAAGCCTACATATTTCACTTCCATTCACCTGCTAACATGGCCTCTCAAAGAAACCTTTCATTAGATTTTCAGAGCAGTCATCTTAGTCTGCCCGGTGCCATCAAATTTAGCTGTCATATTACACTGGCTCTTTTTGCGCTTTCATCTGGGGGATTTTTCGCCTCATGATTTTAATACAGGAGTTTTGGCAAAAGAGTTAAGCGTGTGGAATTCCTCAGAAACGAAACGGTCGTATCAATCAACTGAGTTAAGATTGGCACTGTTAACCTGCACATAATCTGAACAGGAGGCAAAGTGTTTCAGTGATGTGATACTATGAGAAGGAATCATTCTGCTTTATATCATTCAGGTGCATCTAATGTTATCGATAGATTAACTAACCTTTTTACAGTGATGCCTTTTTACGGACAAAAATCAACATTTCATTCAAAAATTAATGTAGCTTTTGAGGGTTTTTCAAGCTCAGAAATGGGTGGAGTCAGTGAGGTAAGGGTGGCAGGATTACACTGACATTTCCTGCAGATATGTGTGGTTCACATATTTTTCAAAGAGTCCTTTCAGAAGGTGATAATTTAGTCTGCCAACACCTCTTTATAATCATTAACTTTAGGGAAACGTAGCCAACCCGGTTTATTTTTTTTTTCACATAGTTTGCAGTAAGAGGAATGCTCCAGGCATACACACAGAAAGAGGGAGACAGAGAGGGAGAAACTCAGAGCTTTCACCTTAAAATAGAACACATAAATAACATTCTGTTGATGTAAGACTAGAGAGGATAGGCTGGTTTCAGTTTCCACCGAATGAATTCAGGCCACCCACAGATCATATAGAGACTCTCCATATACTGTACAGCTAAAGAGTGGTGTCAGCAGCTACTCATAACTTCCTACACTCCTGCTTCTGTTTCACTCTGTTCTTCACCTCTACCACCTTGTCCATTTATGCTGACCCTCACAGTTTTACTGTATTTTTATTTACTTTCACATTATATAAGAAAATCTCTCCCTCTTTCACTCTCACGTACTCACTCTTTCTAACTCAGATGTGGTAAAGATGATCAGGGTGGTTGTTGGGGCCAGATGGACTTTTCTGAGTATTTCAGAAATAGCTGGTTTACTGAGAATACCACACACAGATCATTTATAGAGTTTATAGACAACTGTCCAAAGGCGAGAAAATATTCAGTGTTGCCTGGTCCGATGAGTCTTGATTTCTGTTGCAACGTTTTGGATTTCAGCATTCAAATTTGGCACGAACAACATCCTGCGTCATATCAACAGTTTAAATGCTGCTGGTGGTGTTGTAATGATGTGGGGGATATAACATTTTCTTGGCACACTTTGGGTCTTTTTAACACCAACTCAGCATTTTTTAAAAAGCCACAGCCTGCCTGAGCATTGTTGCTGATCATGTCCATTCATTTATGATCATACTGTACCCATCTTCCATCTTCTAATGGCTAAAGCACCATGTCACAAAGCTCAGATCATCTCAAACTGGTTTCGTAAACATGTCACTGTATTCAAATGGCCTCTACAGTGAACCTCGAAGTCAGAGTTAGAGAAAATAAAGGCATTTGAGGGAAACCTGAACACCAACCATCTGTATGCACACCACTAAACACAGTTTCAATCCACCGTCTTTACTAAAAGTGAGCATACCTAAGAACCTAAAGATGCAACAACAGCTTCACAGCTTCAGGTTTTTTTCCGAGCTCTGTTTAAAGCAAACACCTTTCTCACTCACTATGTGTTAATAGGCCTTTCTGCACTGAATCATACTTGTTACTAATCTCTGGTTCTCCTTTTGTCCTGTCTTCCTTCTCTCACCCCAACCGGTCGTGGCAGGTGGCCGCCCCTGTGCCTGGTTCTATCAAAGGTTTCTTCCTGTTAAAAGGGAGTTTTTCCTTCCCACGGTCGCCAAAGTGCTTGCTCATAGGAGGTCCTGTGATTGTTGGGTGTTTCTCTGTATGCATCATTGTAGGGTCTACCTTACAATATAAAGTGCCTTGAGGCGACTGTTGTTGTGATTTAGTGCTGTATAAATAAAACTGAATTGAATTGACTTGAATTGAATATCTAAGCCTTTTACTTCAGCAGTTTGCATATAGTAGCCCATCTGAAAGCGGGCTCAGTACATTTTCTAGGAACAGTGGGAAGTTAAAATACCTCAGTTTGAGCATTTAGTCATCAACTTCAATAAATTAAACTATTAATTTGGTTACCGCATTAATAATTGTAAAACTTAATCCAAACTACTTATCAGCCATTCAGAATAATGCTGAAATCAAATGGAAGTGAGGGGTGGTGTTATTGCTACCTGCCAGCAACTCCAACCACAGTGGGGGTTTTTCTACAGCAAAGCTTGACCTCTGACCTCAATAAAACCTGAAAACTCTGTTAAGGGATCAATAGAGTATCAAACGTCAACTTTAGCTACCCAGGAACTACAAGTACCCAAGCAATATTAAACCTGAAGCCTCTGTGAGAAAGGCTTTATAATCTTCACTCAGCAGCGTGAAAGGAAGTCTGTAATTATATGAATTTTACAACAACTGCTTCTTAGGGCTTTTGTGACAATTGCAATAAACACAAAGATAACAGGAAAACATCCCAAGCAATGCATTTTCTTTTGCATCTCTTCCATTGTAAAGTTTTGTATTTAATTCCACGAGACTCGCTTATTATTCACTCTGCAATTTCACATAATTTCCCTCAGTTTTCTGTCAAAGCTGTTAAGACGTGCAATTATATGCCAAACAACCAAAGAAAACTAAACTGCTAAAGTTTGTGTTTAAATACACGTGTTCAAATGTTAGCCCTATTAGGCAAAAGAAGCATAATTTGGGTCATGAACACAGTTTGGCCACCCAAGATGAGAAAAAGAAAGAGATGGAAACTTAACAGTGTTTATAACTTAAATGTGGATTATAGGGTAGACAGAGAGAGAGCGAGAGAGGGCGAGAGAGATTCAGTTGCTCAGCTGTAAGTAATTAAAGTGCAGCCCTACCCCTTCCTCCCCCCTCGCAAACAGCCTCACATACACGTCTATTATCTTTATTATAACTTTGCTTCCTGATATAGTATATTAGTTGTTAGTTTTAGTGAGAACAAGCACAACAGGCCTATCTTGTTAAAATGTTAGGTGTGTGTGCGTGTGTGCATGTGTGTGTGCGTGCGTGCAAGCGTGTGTGTGCCTCAGCTTACTCAGGTAGAAAGGAATGTCTCCCATGGCAAGTTCCACCACAGCAGCTAAACATGCGGGATTTCCCACATGGGCACCTTAATCTTTAAAAAGAGGTATTAGAGCTTCCTGTGATGATTTACAGCTCCCTTTTTATAAATAAATATTTAAAAAGCACTAAAACACCCTTTTAAAAAAGTGGACTATAAATTAGCTTAGTAGAGATTTTTGAGTCTCAGACGTGGAACAGCATGACTGACAAGCTGGCAAAGATTGGTAACTCTACCTAAGAAAAGTTTTGGTCATGACAAAATCATTTTGAAAAGGAAAAAAGGGGAAAAAACACACACTATGAATAAGAGTCAGCTGCAAACCATTTACTGTGGAGGCTAGAGACCAGCTGCCAACTCTTAAACAGCATGTCTTATTGGCAAAGCTAACGCACAGCTGAAAGTCTTATAGATAAAAGCTTCATACTGTACAAAGCCTGAGGTTCATAAAAGCTATTATAAAAGCTTTATAGTGTGAACAAAGCTGGAAAGCTTACTTTTGGAATGTAATCTATTACACAGAACAGATCAGCAGCTTAAAACTTTTTAGCAAAATATTTTTATGGAACTACAGTTTTTATCAAGCTGTGGTACAGGAACTGATCATTAAAACACTCCTGGACTCTCCACATGGGGAAATACTGACATTTTATAGGCACTAAGAATCTGGCTAAGGGCACAAAAGTGAGAAAAGTACATGTTGTGTACCTCAAATGTAAATGTTTCATTTGTCAAAAGGCAGAGATGTATCAGTTTCAGCTCAAATCTTAATCAAAACAACTAACACACCTCAGCTTTACACTTAGAAATTACCTAGAAATTAAGAACGCACACACAAACAAAATTATTTCCATTTCCTAGATTGTTTGCCAAGCACTGCAGGTCCTGAGCCAAAGATTTGCAATGCAAGGGGTGAAGAGTTCAGTGCATGTCAGATGTGCAGTTGAAAAACACTGAAATATGCGCACACTAATAGTTATGCACATGAAATAAAACCAGTCCCACAGTGCAAGTCCTTCTGACACCAACAGAGGCCACACATGAACTCTCAAACCTTGAAACACCTGAGCACTTTATACTCTGACACAGAAAACCAGTATATTTTACATCTCAAACCATAGCTAAGTCCGCCCCCGTGTTCAGACATGGGAATCATTTTTATTATTTTAATTATTTAAAACCTCAAAAAACACACAGAGGGAGAACTTCATAGTTTGTACTCCCAAAATATAATAGATTAAGCTACAACTAAAACAGTACAACAGTGCTCTCCATCTACAGTATTGCTTGATCCCATTCCCATACTTTAACGATCCCATCCATCTACTGCATCTCTGGGTGCACGCTCTTACCACACACTTTACACCTTTTGTAAAATCAAACCGATACTAAACCTTTTTTCATTTCGTTTATCTAGTCTCTTTTAGGCTCAAAATTACCGATTACAACCTCACAAATGTCCTCGAGCAGGAAAATTAAAATTTCATTTATGATATTTATTTCAGTGTTTCCACTCGCCTGACAATAATCTCAATTTTTGCTGCTTTTCATCCACAGAAATAATCATTTTTAAAAATGCATGAAATGAAAAGCTTCATTAAGAGATGTTCATATAATATCATTTCTTTAAGACATATAATGTCTGCACAGACGTAGACCTGCACAGTTGTCATTTGTCCAATACGTAACCACAGGGACTGAATGGGCGGTCTGTGTTAGGGTGTGTCATCTTCTGAAGAGTCGAGCTCCAAAGAAACATTATAATTGTCTGCAATACCTCTCACCATGTCTGGACGAAACAAAGCCCCTTTCTGCACGTCCCTTATATCCACTATAGCTCCTTATCTCACAAATGGGCCCTATACAGACACACAATCATCACATACATCAATGGCACCGAGGTGGACAAACACGCACAAAGCGCAGATATCACACACGTTAATGGCACTGGACTTGATCTTTTTACTGCTGTCTATTTGCGCTGAGAGACGCGATGCATTTAAAAAAATAGCGGAGAGAGACCCTTTTTCACTGATGAAATGAAAGGCTTGTGTTGGAGCGATCTGTCAGAGCAACCAAAGGTTCAACGGTGGGTCAGACGAGCGGGGGGATTTTTTTTTTTCATTGCGTTACTTCTCAAATTACATGAGAAGAATATAAGGAGAGAAATGGAGTGACAATGGATGGCTGAGGCTTTTACACTGAAATACTAATCACATTCAGAAGGAGAAAGGAGACAATGGGATCAGGCTTTCTGTTTGTGAAACTCTGCTCGCACTTTAATTCTGCATAATTATGCAACAGTGGTAAATGGAGCATAACACTAAAAAGCTAATTGCTTAAGGTGATTTTACACAGAGTTCATGGGGAGAGTGAGGTCTGCTGAAAAAGAGGCCGTCGGTACACGAGTATCAGGATCAATCCCTTTTTCTCTCTCCCCGCTTCCTCGGTCTTCAGAGCTCTCTAATTCTCTTCTCATTATTCTGTTACTTTTTACTGCCTTGTTCTCTTCATTGGCTCTCACTCTCTTTCCTGCTGCTCCTGTTTCAAAGAGTCAGTTCAACCACTAACTGAAAATGACCACAGGCACTGGGAGAGAAAAGGCAGGAACTGTGTGTGGAAGGGGCGGGGGGTCGAGAGAGATGATCAGATCAGTGACAGACATGGAGGGGAGCGAATGAAAAAAAGGCAGCAGACAGACCCAGGGACTCTTTCATCCAATGGAAGTTAGGGTTAAAAAGTCGCAGGCAGCATAAGTGTCAAAGGCAGACTATAGAGGCCATTCTTCTCTTCTGCCGTCTCTTGCCTCACAAAGCTGTGGCGTTAGGCTGAAATATGCTTCATTGCTATAAAGTAAGCCTAAAGAAGTTTCTTTTGTGTGCGGTGAACAATAGCGGTCTGTCAGCATTTCTACCACATCTAAATGAAATCAGAATTTGAAAAATCCTTTTAATAATCATCCGCACAATTGCAGGGCTTCAAATGCTCTAATACTTTCCCTTTATTCATTTTTTTAACTGTCGGTGAGGCAGACCCACAGTTTCTCAAAAACAGCAGACGGCGCTATTAAAAGAAACTTTTTTGAAACGGCTTGTTGAGTGCCGTTTTGACTGACTGATGCAGGTTTCAAAACATACAGACACACAGAAACAACTGCATTAGCAATGATTATAAAATGAATGTGCCAAAGCAAAATTTATCACTTGGATGTTGCATAGCAACTGCCACTTGTTTAGCTACTGTTCAAGGACTTTTCTGAGAGTAGAAATAGGACTGAAATCTTGTTTATTAAAAAGAATATGTCTTCCACAGTTCTCCCCTGTGTTATTACGCCCATATATTATCAGAATTATAGCTGAGCTATGAGCCATGTCAGGCTGCGCTTTACATGTTTAGAGCAGCCAGGGGAAATTGTTATGGCACAATGATTTTTAGGTAAAATAACCAATAAAATGATTATTATTCAATCTGCGATACAAAAAGCCATTTTGTTCCAATATGATCTCTAAGAACATTTCACCGCGGCAGTACAACTCAACAACAGAGAAGCCGTACAGGATCTGTAACTACGGCTTCAGAACAGGAAAAATACAGAGGAAATGCTTTCCCACTTTACCTATCACTTCTCACCGTAGGAAATAACTTCTGGATTGCCAAAAATGAAATCTAGCGGGAAATAAAAGATAAGCATGCAGAACACCATGAAAATGACAACATTTGCCTCATAACTGTTACTCTGGGAAAATAAGTCAAGGCAGGGAAGCGGCATATTTAGAAGTTATAAACAGCTCGCATCGAGATCACAGAGATTACATCTACAAAACCAGAACACCAGAGGGAAGAAATCACAGGACACAGCGAGGAAAAGGAAAAGAAGAAGAGAAAACTAACAGTGAGGGGGGAAAGAAAAAACACAACAAGATCCAGCTTAAAAACAGGGTGGGGTAAGTATGGATGCAGAAAAACAAAATGAGCTAGGATAAGAAAATAACTCAGGCACTGATAGAATGAGACAAAAAGACGATGGACTGCTTGTTTGTTTATGTCCCTTCACTGCACTGACATTATAGTTGATCTCTGCAAACTTTCTGTTCAATGTTTCCTCAAATTTTGTTTCTTGCTGTCTTTTAACCTATTTATTAGAAATCTTTTTAGTCAAAAGGCTTTTTTCTGGTCCTCTTTCTTCACTTACCTTTTTTTTTTAACTGCCAGCCCATCATTTCAATCACGATCTCTTATCACACTCACAAAGCCTTTGTGAAGAAGGCACAATATAAAACTACATAGTGAGCTAAAGAGATCTCCAGATCACTAAAAAATAATCTCCCTATACCCCCAATAATCCTGTGTGACATTTCAAAGACATTACTTTGTAAAGCTCCAGATTGCCTGCGCAGCAGACACCAGAATCAAATATCAAACGCGGACTTCTCGCACCATTATAAGTATGGATTTTGATGTCAGCGTGTTGAATGGTCACACTCTGTAGCCTCTGGTCAAATGTTGAGTGGGCAGTGAAAGTATAGTGTAAAAGGATATATGATGGAGAAAAGGGGTGCTTGAGTGAGTGTGCAATTCTCAAAAGGAACGGAAAAGAAAAGTAGTGTGCACAACTTCTCTTTTCATGTTTTTCTATATTTTTCTATTTTCTTTTCTGTACACAAGTTATATGACCTGCGAGCAGCTATTTGTTAGTAAGCAGACTGTATAAATTTTTTTTTCTTGAGTGTTTATAGGGGTGGGGAGAAAAAGTCGATACAGCGTGGTATCACAATATTTTCTGGACACTGGATACACTTAGCTTGACAAAGCTGCCTCTAAATTCAGAGCAAGCTAATGACTTAGCCACATATGTAAAAATAGGACATTGCATCTACAAAAAAACAATAACTGCCCCGTGATTATATTGATTTTATTTTTTCAAATTCTGCAACAAATTGTAACATGAGCTGACTAAACAGTAGCCCACAGATAGAGGGTGTCAACCACTTTTGACTGCAAAACGATTGCACAGGTTACCTAATAGGAGAGCAACCTTTGTGCAGATAGTTGCAGTCTAACCTGGAACGACTGTTTATAAAGGCAGACAGATTGCCAACATGTTGCATAAGTCTGAATGAGTCTTTGTCTGTGAGCACACCTAGCTGCTGGCTGGTTGTATTCTGGTTATATCCGTGAAGAACACGAAGGTTACTGAGTGCAAATATAATGGTTAAATATGAATTTCTGTTTATGTAGACAGCAATAGATATGTGATTTTTAATGATTTATTGCAGGTAATTGCTGTAAAATCACAAACAGACTGCATGTAATTGCCACCTTGACTCCAGTCAATTTCAGACTGACTTTTGATACCATTCATTGACATTGTTAGTGTACTTGGTAGTCTTATTTTCCAGCAACAAAGTAACTGAAGTGAAATATCTTTATCTTGTCCGTCAAAACTGACACTGATGACATATTACTTTGAGGAAATAATCTGCAGCTGAAAAAAGGTTAAGAATGGCAGCATATGTTATTGCAATGCTCAGCATATCACAGAATGTTTAAAATTGCACTAATATCAGAATATCCTATTATGAGCAAAGTATTGTAATAATTGTGTCATGCAGTGTGTGGTAATTCCCACCTCTAGTTAGTGTTAACCTCCAAACTTTTAGACAGCTTCCTTGTTCTGGGGGATTTCTAGACAACACCCTCATGCTGTACTGTAACAGTTCCCAGCACACAAATGTTTACAGCCTTTCTGTTCATATAAAAAAAAAGACACACATTCTTTTTTTTTAACTTACAACAAGGACCTCAGTTGGAAAAAAGTAAAATCAGAAATGACGAGAAGTTGAAGAGAACCTCCCTTGTGAGATTTGCAGACTGTTATTTTCACTGAGATTTGTTCTGTTGTATTTCTCCAATAGGCTGTTGAGTGCTGTAGCAGGGGGATAGTCACGCTAGAGCTGCTTTGTATGAATAACATTTCATGTGCAATAATCTGTGGCTTTCTTGTCACAAAATTACGTACATGCACACGCGCGTGCGCACTCACACAGATATACACACACATAGACTAGGAACGGTCTCAACCATGGCTACAATCACACATTACATCTCAGACTCACAAAATGCAAAAGAAAAAATGCAAATGACAAAAAAAATGTTTCCTTACCACTGGAACAAGCGGACCAAACAAAAATTAATAAGTAATCTGTGTGTAAATGCATCCCATGTACAGACACATCCCTGATGGTTGCAGAAAGTCCACCTCCTCTTAAAAATGTGTGTTGGTTATTGTTACGTGTCTCGCTTGTTTTGTCAGCATGAGAAACTTTCTCTGATGTCTCCAAAAATGCAGCCTTTGGGCCATGCACCTGCAAGAATCCTTGACCTCATGACTTGGAAGGGAAACATTCCTGCAAATAGGCATACAAGAATGATGCGAAAACTTGAAACCCGCACTGCAATACATTAAGAACAGGAATACTGTGACATGCGAGACATCATGTGCCAGGAGATAGCTGTCATTTTAAACATTTCTAACCAGAAAAAACAAAGCACTTAAAAAAAAAGCACAATCAACTGCAGTGTTCTGGACTGGATCTTGAAGTGACACTTTCAGATACTCTATTTGAAATCTTCTGTCTCTGCACACTTTTTACTTTTTGTCAGTCTGTCAACATTATGAAATTATAGATCACCTTTGATTCCAGAATGAATAAAGAATAAAGAAAACGTTATTGAAGTGAATAAGAAAGAAGGAGAAAGCCACGGACAGAAAGAGAAAGAAACTAAAGCTATAATAAGTTACAATGTGTTGGCAGTGTAACAATCAGAAAACCATTTTATTCAACTCACGCCTAACTGCCTTCCTGTTTCACTGATCCTCTGATTTATACTAACCTATAACTCAAACCACATGATCTGTTCTGAAAGCACCCGAACAGTCAGATGAGCCTAAACATAATGTCCCACGGGCAGTGTTATGTATGGATGTGGACTACTTGTGCAAGCTCACATTTAGCTTCATGGTACCAGTAATGGTACCGACTAGGCCCTGTAACTGTAGGCTCGAAAACTGTGAGGTTTGAATGCTATGAATGAGTGAAAAAAACAGTCGGAAAAGATCTCAATTAGAGTTTAGACAGACTAACAAAAATCAACAAAACAAATAGCATGTTAAAATATACATATTTAACACTTAAAACATAATTTCCCCAACTTAGCAGCTTTCATCGAAGCATGTCAAATTGTAGTATTGTCAAATCAATATGTAAAAAGCTGCAAACTGATGTTAAGTTTGAGTTTCCTTGTCCTCGTGGCAAATGTTGATGAGCAGCTTTCGACATAGTAAGTAATGAAATATGTAAAAATGAAAATACATAACCATTTTCAAAATTCAATTAAAAACTTCATCACAGTCATTTGGTGTCAGCTCCCCTGCATCCGAATGAAAAATGAAATTTCTCACTCGCACTTGTCAACAGCAGACCGAACAGGCTGTCAAAGTGTCATTTCCCACTCACCGGGGTAACTATATACACAAAGGATTAGTTTCAGAAAATGATAAATGAAAAATCAGAACAGATAAATACAAAAACATGTCACTGTGGAGCTTTAACTTAATTAAGAGCACTTAAGAGTCCTGATCGCTCTCGGTGAGACAGCTCAACTGTGCATGTGTTAATCTGTGTGTCTGCATGTGCACAGCAGTGACTTTCCCCTACTCCAATTAACAGTCATAGCAGGAAAAAAGGTAATTACAAAGCTAAGTGGGAGACTTGAAGTCATGCTGGGACACATAACCTAGGCGCACACGTTTAGGCAAATAAGCACGCACACTGAATCAAAATACAGAGACATGAGGGTTTGTCAGTTCATCAGCCCGCACAAAAGGAGGGACAAAACACAGATACACTGTGACAATTCAATCACATTTAAACTGTGCTGCAAGGAAATACTCTAGGATAAGTAATAGATACTTTTTTTATTCAGCAAGATGATCCAGCGCAAACCACGTAATTAAATGTAATGCATGCGAGGATAAAATACATGGGCAATAATATAGAAGTAAACACTAGGAGTAAAGGGACGAGAGACACTGAGAAATAAGGCTGGAGGAGGTGAAAAAAGGATGAGATTGCAGCAAAAAACTGTAATCTATTATGAGTGCGACATTATAGAGATTATAGAGGTGACGTTGTATTTTTCTAACCAGAACAAGATACTAACTACCTGGTTAACTTGTCCATGCAGCTTGTCAGGCCTCAGCAAAATCCCGCCACAGATACAGAAACAAACAGTGTGTTACATAACGATAAACTCATGATCAGGTTTTGCAACTTTACCGCCATGTAGGGTGATACAGATGTGCTCTGTTGCATTTTTTAAATTGAGTTTTTTTTTCACTTTTTCTTTTCTTTTGACGCCAATGAATGCTAAACATCCCAGTAAACTGGCACCGCATGTGTTTCTGTGAGTGTAGGTGTGAGCAGAATCCTGGAAGGCAAGACAAACTGCCTAAACTCAGAGGGTGTATGCATGTCGAGACTTGCCCGGAATCATGCTGAAACTGGTGGTTGATTAGCAATCTGCTGAGGAAGAATCTACACACTTTAGAAACTACTAAGGAGCAGAACTAATAGTTGAAAGTAAAGCATTCTTGATATCGCTCATTGTGATCAAATGTTTCCCTTTGTAACCGGGTTACATGACTGATGAGCCGATAAGGGCGTCCATAATGTTTCCCATGAGCCCTATAAAGTCTTCCATCCACACATATGGAGCTATTTACATGGAACAGTGAAGACTGCAGAGTCTGACGTACACGCACACAAGCCCACACGTGCATCCATACACATGCACTCTGCGTCGTTATCACTGCTATCAGTTCATTTATGGCCTTAGATCAAACATCAGGAAAGGATGCACCTGACACTCAACCACATATCATCGAGAGACAAACAGCTGTCTTGTTATTTAGCGTTCTGTCATCGCTGCAGATTGTGCAACAAACAAAAAGAGACGACGACCCGTCTCACAAGCACATACCACAGAATGTCACCGCACGGTGCAGGTGCAATTGTGAAATTAGATAGAAGAGTCGCAGAAGACTCACAGCTGTTGGTTTATGACTTACTGTCATAACCATAACTGTCATTCAGCACAACTCATTTCTGTTTATGGGCTCTTCACCCTGTCAAAGACTCTGTGCTGTAAACTGTTTTTTGATGCATTTCTTTATTTCCTGGCTCTCTCTCAGTGAGTCAAGATCCCTTTTTTATCCCATCTGAACTGGAAATAAATGAACAGGCAAACAGAAATGCACAGTTCATGGATGGTTGGATGGATACATCAGTAAACATATGCATGGATGAACATCTTGATCTTGTCATTCTTAACAAACTTGAACTTTCTTTCTTTTTTCCTTTCTTCACCTCTATCTCCATATTACTTTAACACTTTTAAAATCAATCAAACCAAAAAGTTCAAAAAAAAAAAAAAAGGACATGACATGAATGCAAATTTCAGTGTTATTTTTTGCTCTTATTTACGCCACTCTGGAGCTGCTGCTGCCACAGGAATGACAACCCTTGTTGGGATTCTGTCGCATCAAGCCGGCACATTTGAATGCTAAACCCATTAGCCAAGCATCACTCACAGTCAGAGCTGGCGATGATAAATAACCCAACCAGAGAAATCTGATTAGGAGAGACGAAGGCATGGGGATCTGAGGGAATGAGTAACAGCAATGTCGCTGTTATCGGGCCTCAGTCAGATTGGAAATCACACACCGAGAAAACATGAAATGCTCGTCTGCAGTGGGTCGTGTCGGCTGTTTTTCTAAACCACGGATTGGGACCCAAAATTGGGTATTTGGTGGGCTGCAATTAAATGAAAGCTGAACTTTGTGTGCATGCTTTTAAGCTCTTACACAGCAAAGTCAGCACAACAAACAGGCTTGTAAATATATATATATATACAGTGTACATAAACCAAGAATCGAGCTGTGGTTGACTGCATTCGCATTCACCTAGCAGTCAACCACACAGAGATAAACACTCAGGTATGCTTCTCTGTTTGTGAAGCAATGCCTCCGTTTATTATTTTTATCTTGTTGTGGGCTATAATTAATAATACTAGACAGTGGTGGTCTGTTATCTAAAACAAAATGAAAAACGGTTTGTTGAGGTCTGAGACAAAAAAAATTAAGAGCACAAGGACGTATTAAACAGAGAGTTCAAGACAAATTTCATACGCAATTCTGGGATGGCAGATAACGATCTAATATTTCAAAAACACAGAAAGCATTCACTGCACATTTAAAGATTTCCATGAGCTGAACCTGACCTTGGAAGATTATTTGGTGCCAATGGGGATGTGTTAATATATGAAGCACCAAGCTGCTGTTTTAGCTAACATTTACATGCTGATACATTGTTGTCATCAACTTTGCTATTTGTGTACTAGAGTTGTGCATTACTGAGTTTACAAAAACCTGCATGGGGTATTATGCTTTCAGAGGTGTTGATCAAAATATCTCTTTACCTCAGTGGCCCTGTTGAAATAATCCTCACTGACCCATGTGAATGCCACTTTGTCAAGTCTCAATAATCTATCGTTAATTCCCCGTGCCAAGCTGTCAATGTCAACAAACATTTAGCTGTCATTACTGGTAGTATTTAGGTTTAAATGTTTGAAAGTTTTGCTCTGAACTAGACAACGTGTCCATGTTTGTAATGTTGGTGCATGTCTAACACAGGTATTGGATGAATAATACAACAAGTTATTTTGTTAATGCACTGACAGACTGCCCAATAAGTGTACTGCAGCTTTTTTTTTACGTCTTGTTTGCTTGTATGCACTAATTAGCACATCTATGCATCTTTGCAATTTAACCATACAGTACATTTACACACCTTGCTAACCAGGCTTGTTAGCGTTACTGAGTGATTGTACTCTGTTGCAGACATGAACAGCTGGAGACACCTCTGCTAAGTATTCATTCCTGTTTGACTTCTCTTGAGGTCTGCCTGAAGGGCAGATAGTTGATGCATAATAATGTGCCGTCTCAGAGGACGAGTCTGCACAGTCAAAACATCAACACGGACATTCAGTCAGAGCCTTGCGCTCACCATCCGATGACAAAATGTACATCACTCTAAGTCAAAGAAAAAGACTTGTGTCAGCACGCCATCCTCTCACTCAAACATGGTCACTTCTGGCTCAAAAAACTATAAATATAGACTATTTGCCAAGAGTACACGATAATGTAGACATAAGTGCACGATCACTATAAACACTAACACTAAATGAAAATTATCCACGGTTCATGGTTCAGGACAGTAAGCTTTGGTTTTATTAACAATGTCCATCACTCAGACATCCATGTTTCAGGAAGCAGGTGGTAATGCACCAAGCAGGACTACTCAGTAGGCAGGTTAGCAGGGACTTCTCCGAACATTTGAGCATTCTTAGCTATAATCAATACTTTTAGTGGATTCACGCATGACACCCTGATCTGTTTGACTGCCAAGCATACCCACTCTCTGATTCTGCAGATGCACACATGCCTGGACTTCCTTTCCCAATGATTTGGATCCAGAGTGAAAAAAAACATGGAGCTCATTAAAGAGGGTTCACTTACAGTGCAGAAGCTAAAAATAAATCATCAAAACTGCTTGATCCAGTAGTTTAACACAGAAAAACGGCAAAAATCGAAAGCTAAGTTAAATAACTGAATCACTGTGCTGATACATATTTAGCTGCATTGCTACTACTACTATAACAATTAGAAGCCTACTAGGACATTTTTATGTAATTTGTTTAGTGGTGCACATCGAAAATCTTCATTTTTTTTCTTTTTGGAAGATAAGCATCTCCAAGCACTGCTGCACTAAAAAGGTCAGCGTAGAATTGCACGCAACATTTTAATGAGACAATTGGTTGAAATTCACGAGTCAGATATATACATTTATATTGTAATAATATTCTTTAAGGTCAAGCTGAATTTAATGAAGTAATTGAGTACAAGGCAATTCTGTATAGATAAAAAGGGGTTTTGCGTTCCTATGTTTTAACTGAATTACAAAAATCAAACCATTTGTCCTGGTTAATTATTAAGAGCAAATTCAATTTACCCTCACCACTTCACTGAAAAGCCCATATACCTCCTATGCAGAGCCACTTACAGATTGCATAAGCATTCCTGCTGACAAACAATTAAACAAGCACTAATGCACGCACACACATTGATTGACCTTTCCTACTGAGTGTTATTAATACACGCAGGTCATATTAGGAAAGGTTAACGAGCAATAAGGCCAGCAGCACTCACGTGGAATATAAACAAGAAGAAGGCATAGGAGCTCATGTGGATTTCAGTACCTGGGCAAGATATTTTCAATAAAGTAATCACAATAAGCAAATAACAAATACACAAAAAGCCATAAACTTGGTGAGAAAAAAAATAAGTGACAACGGCAAGGATTAGAGATGAGTTTCGTGCAACTCCTGAAGTGTACGGGCGTTTGCGACTGATTCACAATCAGTCTAATTTACTTGATATAAAATGGGGCAATTGTAAACGTTTAAATAACATAACGACTTTCATCAGTTGTGTTACAGCCCTTCCAAAATGCTGACTTTGTTTGTTTCCCAGACAAATTAGTGGGCCGGGCTACAATCAGAGACTTCCTGTCCCATAGTGCCTTTCACTTTTACCTCACAAAGTTGCCGCCTAGAAGATATTTAAAGCCAAGTAGTCAACAACTGAAAATGCATTTTGAAGAAATCATACAGCTTTTAATATGCTTTCTATTAACCAGACAAGTTGTAAAAATGTTGACGATGAATGCGTAACAATGTATTTGATTTACAGCTTTTGCTGCTACAGCATTGTTAGTTTTAATGGTTACGTTTAGGCACTCACAGATCTTGGTTGATGCGAGTAGCGTTCAGGCTTAGTACTGAATCCTGCAGTGACTTGATTGCCAATATTACCAGTAATCACTGATCTTTCACCTGTCATCCACTCCATCCACCTCCAGTTAAATCTGCTGCATTTCAATGGCATTCATTCTTTGCAAAAACCTGGACCAAATCAAGCCAGGTTGTGACAGTTAAATGGTAAAGTTACTTAAGTTAAATGAGTTCCTCTTTAATGCTTACCAGACTGAACAAGCCAAGGCTATAGAGGGGATAGTTAACTATATCCTTAGTCTAAGATTGCTAAATGTTCAAACTTACAAAAATAAAACTGGATGATACTATCATGATCTTGTAAAACGAGCATTCACTCTTTCCTTAACAAGACGACCAGATCAAAAGATCCATGCAAAAGTTGATGGCTACCATATGTATCAATTAGGAAAGTCCCACACAGAGGAAAGGCATGTGGTTGCACAGAAAATATACAACGCAATATGCATCACAAATGATCTGAAGCTGATCTCTTTCTTTCATGCATGTCCAAAGAATGTCCCGGACATTCATCTGAAATGAGCTGAAATATATCTCGTCCTCCTTCCCACATCACAGAGCTTGCGTGCACGAGTTGGTGCTTTAATAGCTTTGAAACGACTTAAAACACGTGAAGTCACAATAATAAATGTAAGTCACAAATGACTTGGAACATCCTCTCTCACTCTGTCTCTATTTCGCTCTCTCGCTCTTTAAGTGGGTCAGTGTGATGATGGTGTCAGTGTCTGGACTCAGCAGCAGCATATTTGCATCAGTCATCCTAACTAGACCGTGAAGAGAAGGATTTCCCTGCTCAGCTGTGCCAGTGAGTCAGTGAAATATACCCCTTATAAAACCCTGCTGGATGGAAAAGAAGCCTGAGGATAACTTGGATCCATTTAATGGGCTGAACTTCAGGCTCTTTGCTTTTGGCTATGCAGATACATTGTAAGTGGGAAGTAACATTGCATGAGACTGATACCTCACATAATGCTTCAAAGACCCTGTAGAGATCATTATATGACTTCTGAAGCACAAATACATATACTGTGCAGAAACACACCATGTAATGCATTACTATCTTTTTGCTAAATGTTTGAAAGAACTCACTGGGTTTCGTTACCATATTTGCAACTTTGGCTTTCATTTTATCTTTGTCTCAGTATTTAAAGGAATGTGGGTTTCTTAAAAAAATGTAAATGTCATAGCATGAAATGAAGAGCGGCAGGGAAAACATTCCGGGTTGTGAGCTGCATCAACACTTGTGATATTATACGCTTAATTCTGCTGAGACACCAAGACAGGCCTCTTGTGTGCTTTAAGGCTGGATAAAAACTTGGTGGTGCAGTCAGTGCTTTGCAACCAAATTCAACCTCTAATTAGGCCCGCTCATGCAAATTTAGGAGAATGTGGCGGTGGAAAAAAAATAAAAAATTCAACAGCCTTGGGACAACCCTAAACTTGAAATTTTGGCTGTGATGGCAACTTTGGAGCTTAATTATCTGAATAGGCAGGCTTGCTGGGTATTGTCAAAAATAGCTTTGGATACTATTAAAAATTTGTGTCGAGGCTGAACGATGGTTAATTAAAGTCACAGTGAGAAGTGAGCATAATGCATGCTGCATGTTAAGATACAAGCACCCAACTTGGTTCTTTGTCTCACCTTTCTGACAACAAAGTCCATCATGAATAAAACAAGTCTGAACGTTGTTCCAAATTGGCTTGAAATTTTGTGCAACTAGTAAAATTTATGTGAGTGTGTATTTTGTGTGTGGTTTATTTTTTTGTTTTGTTTTTTTCCCCTATTTCTTATCTATGCAAGATATCCGCTATGGATGTCACTATAACCAATTCCAGAACCAATACAGTACCTTTCAATACCAAAATTTTAAAGAAGCTAGCATATACCATGGCATAATTGAATACTAACTGATACTAAAAATTACTTTTAGTATGACTAATCATTTCAAACAGCATTGTTTCCAGCAGCTGGCTCGCAATGTGACAGAACACTCCTGAAGACAGGCAGGCATAAAGCCCTTCTCTTCACCAGCACCTGACACATGAACAGCAGCGCAGCAAACTTAGCATAGCATCTTAGGCTACGTTCACACTGAAGGTCTTAATGCTCAATTCAGATTTTTTGATCAAATCCGATTTTTTTTGTGTGGTTGTTCACACTACAAATAAAATGTGACAGCAAACGCACCCTAGTGTGAACCGTTCACGGCCCTCAAAGCGGCCTGCATGTGCAAAAGAAGATGTCACACACAACGCGCTCTGTTTAGACCCAGACCAAACAGTATTGTTTGACTGATGGCCCTTAATATAAAGACTTGTTTCGAACTTTACGTTTCCCAATTTTGCTTTAAGTTATAAAGTTATTTTGTTATTTAAATATGGTCTAATAATTATCCTTGTCCGATTATTAAGTGATGACGTGACGAATCCTACTTCCGGGCCTAAAGTAGTCTGCATTTAATATGGCTTTTGTGTTGTTAACATGTTTAATGCTTTGTATTTTCTTCTATTTAATCTCAAAAAGCTCCTAAAAAAAGTCAGTGATCACCGTTGACCTCCCTCAGCTTTTATTACCGCTAATCATTTATTTAAGCTCAGTTTTTAAAACCTTACGATGTAACTACAGCCCAGCCCATGCAGCAGTATATGAATGACTAACCTCGTATTGTGGATGGATTATCTCAGTTGTTCTCCTGGCTGAAGTTTGGTCCTTTTACAGCATCCTGCCATGCGATTACATTTGATCCTGACCACCGAGAACACTCACGTTAACTTTTATCGAGTGGAAAAAAAGTTAGCTTGTTTATATTATGCTAACATAGCTGTGTTGCTAGCGGTCACGTAGCACATCATTATATACCAGCTAGCCAAACTTCAGTAACCCTACAGACGTCACTGCTGTTTAGTTTTCTGTCTTCATTTATGTTGGAAGTGATAAGAAAGCTGTACGTTTTAATTTGTTTCCAAAACCCCGCAGTCAGGACATGCTATATTGTATTTAGATGGAAGCTAGCGAGCTAACTTCTAATTCCGTTAAATGTCATAAATTCCGTTTTCATGGATGCCTGGATGTTAAACTCAGTTGTTACACCTGGTAGAGCAGAACGCTGATAATTTTATTAAAGATGAAAGACTAAAGACAGTGTTTTAACTCTCAGTAATGCCACAGTGATCATTTGATATATGGACCTGCAGCAGAGTTTAGGCCCAGACATGGCTAGTGACGTCAGACTGAACGATCGGATTGCTGTTAGAGGAGCGGTGCTTCAAAGGATAGTTGCAGATTTTTGTCAGAATCTGCAGATTATACAGATTATTATACAAATAAAATGTTCACATTTCTCCAACGTTGTCTTCCCAACAGTTTCGCTAACATCTACAATGGAAGGCCAGGAAGCGTTCACGATGTCTTCTTGGGCGCTTCTCCGGCACTGATAATTGGCGTCTGTCTTGTGTCAGTGACGCAAAAGACAGATTTAATTTAATAGATTTAAAAAGACAGATTCAAGGGGCGATCGTGGCTCAAGAGTCGGCAGTTCGTCCTGTAATCGGAAGGTTGCCGGTTCGAGCCCCAGCTTGGATAGCCTCGGTCGTTGTGTCCTTGGGCAAGACACTTCACCTACCGCCTACTGGTGATGGCCAAAGGGGCCGTTGGCGCGATATGGCAGCCTTGCTTCTGTCAGTCTGCCCCAGGCCAGCTGTGGCTACAACTGTAGCTTGCCTCCACCAGTGTGTGAATGTGAGAGTGAATGAATAATGGAATTGTAAAGCGTTTTGAGGTTCTCGAAATGCAATCCATTATTATTATTAATGTGACATGACCATTCAAACAGCAGTCGCTTTCTAAAATATCAGATATGTATCGGATTCAGTACCACATACGAAAGTGACTTAGGTCGGATTTGTGCTGTTAACACTGTCATACCATGATCGGATATGGGTTGTATAGGGTCAAAAAAGTGCGCTTTCGCCTGCAGTGTGAATGTAACCTTAATGACTCATACCCCAGTCTTTATGAGGTGTTTTGTTAGGTCAATAAAGCTTCCGGTTCAACAACACTTAAGAAAACACTTAATTAAACACTTAATATAAATACATACCTGGTCAGAACATTTTAGCATTAGGTGTTCAGCTTTTACCCTTATTAGCTATATGTTAAGTCACAATTAAGGTAGCAGCTATTAGCAAACATTATCAGTCCTGCTTGTCTGTAATGTTAACAAGCTTCCAGTTTTATTTGCACACCCCTAAAAATATGGTGCCAAGTCACCAGAAGCACAGAAATTAAACAGGGTTATAGTTGAATTCTTTTGCACCAACCAGTATTGTTGTAGTCTTTTTTGTTTTTTTAATAAACCTCACAATTGTGTCATTTTTTCTCTCATGGCATCTAAATTACCGTAATTGTCGGGCTATAAGCCGCTACTTTTTGCACAAGCTTTGAACCCTGCGGCTTTTAGTCAGGTGCGGCTTTTCTATGGATTGTCCATGATTTTTGTCATATCGTAAGATGATTTGTTTTGTTTGTTCCGCTGTTGTACAGCACCACGTTGTCTGGCGGAAGGGCATGTGATCAGACACACAGTATCGGGGTTCAAGAGTGGTATGTTGGTCACAACATACCACTCTACTTTGAACAAACTTCAAAGTAGCGCTACGCGTTCAGCGGGAGGCGTGGATGACAAGCGGCGATAAACTTGCGAAAAGCAAGTTATGCTCAACTCCACCGGTGGAATCTGACAGCGTGGAAAAGTGTGAAAACATCCATGATCACCAACGGATTTCGAAGGGCTGGACTGCTGCATGATGGAGAGGAGGACACCGCTACAGCCCTTCTGAGGGTGTTCGACTCTGACACTGACAACTAGGGATGGGTATCGTTTAGGTTTTATCCGATACCGGTGCCAAATCGGTACTTTTGAAACGGTGCCGGTGCTCAAACGGTGCTCAAACCGGTGCTTAAAGAATGGAGAACACAAAATTGGTCCAAAAACCTCTCATGTTCAGCTGTTTTTTGTAAAAAGATAACAATGTTAGCCTTTTCTGCAGCTATGGGGCATATATGGTATCACTCTTGGCTGGAAGCAGTGCTTAAACAATGGAAAAAACACAAACTTTGTCCAAAAACCTCTCATGTTTAACTGTTTTCCACTTTTTCTTTGGTCATTTTAGCCTTTTTAGCCAGGGTGAAGGGAGTATCTGCCATCAAACAAGAAGACAGCCGCATGTAGCTATGTTTGCTAGTTCACCTTACCTGCATTAATGTAATAACGTGGTTAGCCTACTCAACGTAAATTAGCTACTCACGCAGAGAAGAACGGCTGCTGCTGCATCATCATCCTCATCATTTCTGCTACACTGGCAGGGCTAGGGGCCAGGACTCTCCTCTTCGTGTTTTTGGGGGATGTTGCATAACAGGCAACCCACCGGCAGTAGATGTGCTCGGTGTGAGGTCTCGCGGCAAGCTATCAAATACGGCGCATTTCTGGGCTTTTAAAAAAAACGCTATGCGTCGCCAGGTGTTTCATCGGATTTGAGGTGTTACCTCCTTTGACAGTATCACAGTATCAGCTTAAAGCACTTGTTGCAGGCTGCTGAGTTTGCATCTTTTGCTATTAAGTACAGCCAGACTTTTGACCGCTTCGCCTTGGACATTTTTAATCTGTAGCTCTGCTCTAACAGAACGTACGTACCTGGCCCCGCCTACTATCCTCGGAAACGTAAAATGATTGGCTAGAATCTAAAGTGTATCACAGCTCAGGAAAAAAAAAGCACCGAAATAAAGCACCGAAATGTGCGCTGCTTTTCGGTCTGGTTACTACCGTTTATGTCAGAACCGGTGCCATCATGGCACCGGACACCGGTACCCATCCCTACTGACAACAAGGATTTGTTTGGTTTTGAAAGTGACAACGAAGGAAAGAAGCTGAGAGTGGATGACGAAGCCATCCTGAGCCTGTTTGTATCCGACACTGGAGAAGAGGACTTTGGTACTCATTTATGAAGCACAGTACATGTTTCGTACTTGTAATTACCGCTACTTGTACATATACCTAAAAAGTTATGCAAATATGTACCCATAACTTGTTTTTCAAAATATTAATAAAAGGGGTGTGTCTCCAAACAGCCATCTCTTTCCTGACAATTCCCTTTGTGCATATTCTCTAACATATGATAAGTCAACATTGAATCACCTGCGGCTTTTAGTCAGGTGCGGCTAATGTATGTACAAAACAGGATTTTCCCCTGATTTTAGCTTGTGCGGCTAATATTCAGGTGCGCTTTGTAGTCCGGGAAATACGGTAGTATCTATGACATTTTCCTGGATATTGGTATCGAGTTTTAAATTCCAGTATCACAACAACCACAGGATCCAGCACACCTGTCTCACTTTGAAGCCTTTCGTAACTTCCCCAAGTTTTCAGATGATGTTTTTTTTGGTTTTGGTTTGTGTTTTTTTACCCGGACTTTGGTCAGCTGCTAGTCAGTCGCCTGGGCCTTGATCTCAAAAGTTTCTCTCGGGTAAACTTTTAAGTAGAAAAGACCCCTGTTGCTACTTTAAACTCTTCATCTCCTCTTTCGCCTCCTCCTCACTGCTCCGAAGTGCTTTGTTGATAAACCCACTTTAGGGCTCACCAGGCTTGTCAGAAGATCTTGCCGTTTGTTGTGTTATGGACAAACCGGCATTTTTGTGTGCATGCGTCCACATAGAAAAACGACTGTGAAAAACTGTACCTAACAGATTAGTTAAAAGAGCACACCCCAGCCCTACAAACATAAATACAAGCTCTAGGGATTTTCTAATCTGGATTTAAGCTGATGTTATCAGTAGATACACTACACTCACGCTAAAAATGCATGCTGTTCTGTCATTATCAGAGCAGGAAGCCACTCTTCTCTTCAGATGCTACTTGGTGCTCCAAACAAACTGAGAAATACTGAGCGGTCTGACTCACCAACACACAGACGTATACATGTAACACTAGCTAGATCATTGGTACCACTAGCTGCTCAGAAAGGACAGTTCTTCTGCCAAGGCAACATGCATTTGGCAAACTCTGTGAGAGGCTGCCATGCAGTCTTCTGCTCACTTAGCACTTTACACACAGTCTGTCGTACTTTGTGTTACTCACTCAGCAAAAGCTTAAAGCATACATGAGCGTTTTGTGTGACAGCAGAAAAAAAGAATTCAGCCCTGGATAACCAGAAAACAAAGAAATGAAACAGAAAAATGTATTCTAAGTTTGGTGCCTTTGGTGGTAGAAGCCCAGCTCTTCCGTGAGCTCAGAGTGAAATCATAAGAAAAGAGACTTCATTGAGTTTGTTAACTGCCAAACAAACCCACTAGCTGTGGATATTTTACTCTGTCTTGCAGAGAAGTTAAAGTGGGTTCTGTAGTTCATGTTTAGAATAGTTTTTAATTTGAAGGAAAAATTTTCACATGACAAACAAAGACCAAAGTCACAGGTGCTCCTACATATGCTCAAACATCCTTTACTTCTTTTCTTTCCTGCTTCCATGATGACTGCGTGGACGCTAACATACCCCTCACCCAGTTTCATCCACACATATGCAGAGACACATCAGGCATCAGTTTACCTGGCACGCATGCAAAGAAAGACAAATACTGCCTGACTACCTACTTTGGTGCCTGCAGCAAAGACACTGTATACTATGTGTGTGTGTGTGTGTGTGTGTGTGTGTGTGTGTGTGTGTGTGTGTGTGTGTGTGTGTGTGTGTGTGTGTGTGTGTGTGTGTGTGTGTGTCAGAGTCTGACAATATGAGAAAAACCTTGAGGATGAATTTGAGGAAAAAACAAAAAGAGTGTACCAACTTAGGATAATCTTTTGTCCCAAAATCTGGCCTCTATCTTTTATAGACACACACAAACACACACTATCAGAGCTCCTACACGGGACTGCCAGCAGTTAAGGCCAAAACACACATGTATGCACGCCTTCACACACAAGCAAAATACACAAAGTGTATGTGGCATCAATTTCACTGCAGCACCTCACAGCCTGCCAGAGCCTCTCCCAGGCTTGATGTCTGCATCTGCTTGTGTTTTTCAGTTCATCTATAGGTGGACGTATGTATGCACATGGAGATCTGCGTCAGTGCATTACAACTGCATCTAGTTTGGTTTAGGGGAAATTACACATTCTGGTTATTTTCCCTCTCTACATCAACACAGTGGATTACTTTACAGTCAGTGATGGGCCTAAAGTCTACAACTCATGGACATCAACAAATGCTAAGATGCTATTTGAGGCCATCACTGAAGCTTCTTCTTTGTGGATCTTTCTGCATTCAGTTTGTGCTTCAGTAACTGCAAAGCACGCACTTATGGGTTGAGATCAGGTGACTGGCTTGGCCATGTAAGAATACTGCATTTCTTTGCTTTGAGAAACCCTTGGGTTGATTTTGTAGTGTGCTTTAGGTGCTGTTCCACTGCCACTGTGAAGTGTCGGCTCAGTTTTGCAGCATTTGGTTGAATCTGAGCAGAGAATATAGCCCTCTACACTTCACAATTCAACCTGCTGTTTCTATCAGCAGTCACATCAACACTAAACATCAGAGATCTGGTTCAGCCGGGAGTCATACACCCCCGTGCCATAATACTGCATCTCCAATGTTTGACTGTTAATGTGATATGCTCACATGAGCGGTTCCTTTCCTTCTCTTTACTTTTCCCATCATTCTGGCACATGCTAATCTTGGTTTCATCTGTCCAAAAAAAATTTCAGAAGTGTGCAGACTCTTTTAAATGTTCTCTGTCAAAGTTTAATCTGGCCTTTCTGTTCTTCAGTGTTTCCATTGAGTTGCACCCCTCTGTATTTACATTCATGAGGGCGTCTCTTGGTCGTTGACCTCGACAGTGAAACGCTCACTTCTTCAAGGATGTTCTTGAACTGGCATGATTTTATTAGACAGATTTTTCTTAACCAAGGAAATATATGCATTTCCACACACATACATGAAGAAGTAACGATAGCTATTACTATTATTAACAATTAACTACTCTTGTGCTTTTCACAGATTTGCAGCAACTCCACATTCCATGCTGTTGAGTGCTTAAAGATTAGTTTCATGCTTGTTTTCATCTTCTTATCCATCTCTACTCCATGTCTATAAAATGATTGAAAGTGCATTCAGTGCATTCACATTTTATTCTGGGTTGCAAAGCAAATAAAGTGAAGTGTTCTTTAGCAAAGTCTTTGATTTGAACATGATAAACGAACACCAAACTCATAGGTGCTCTTACATATGCTCAAACATCCTTTACTTCCTTTCTTTCCTGCTTCCTGATGACTGGGTTGGTTCATTGAAGGAGGTCTGCTGAAATACTCGAGGTGTAGTAAAAATAAATATTTGCATTATTGTTACAAAGAATGGATTGACTCTCAATGGAAATGCATGTGCAGTAGTGTACTGAATGTCACTTAAAATGTAATAAGAAAAGTGTGCCGTACATGTACACTATTCTCTCATTATATTCACACTGAGATCAAACTGAATAATCCAAAGCCAGCCAAAACGCCCTATGTTACCTTTCAAGTCAAAGTGGAATCAATACTTAATATATATGGAAACACATACATAAAAGCTATTAGTGTCCCCTGATGTGATCAGTGAAGTGAAGTCTCAGGGAACCCTTCTGACCTGCACCAATGCCAAACAGGACTCGTGCTATACAGCCCTGAGGCAGTGTTTAGGTGTGCAAATGGGTGGCTGAAAAAAATAGTTGCTTATGTGTTTATGTGTGCATGTAGTTTGTCTTTTCATTTGTGTGAATATGCATGCGTTTCTATGTACATGTATGCGTGTGTGTGCACTAGAAGCAGCATAACCTGAGGCTGTGACAGACGGACTCTAAACCATGTTACCAACACACCCCAGTGCCTCACTTAATAGTGCATGAGATAAGAACATTTGGACGTCAAAACAACCCCGCTACCCCTTTTCTCTATGGGAAATTAAGCTTTATGGAGCCCTAGTTTAAGACAATGGCTCCAGTGGTTTGGAAATTCCTTGTCACTAATTGAGAGATATCCTAATGTGTTGAATAGGAAAGGTAATCTAAATATAGACACACACAGAATTTCAACAGCACAGAATATGGATGGGATCTTACACAAATGTACATGTCGTATGTATACACACATGACGAGCCCTGCAAAACACAAATGGGAACTGGCATAGATTTCAGTTCAATTCATTTCAGTTTAATTTTACTTATAAAAACACAAAAACAAACTCCATCAAATCAAAATTGACCGAGTGCAAAATATTAGCTGTACCTGCTAGAGGCCAGTTAGCGCCATAAATGTTGTGAAGATGGTGAGCAAATATTTTATTCTCGGCAGATAAAATAATTTGTACAGATCCAGGTCAAAGCCAACTGTACTTGGTATTATGCAGGTAGCCTAAAATACATGAAAAGTAATGTGAACTCGCTAAAAAAGGAATAAGTCACCATCTTTCCCATGCAGGTCAGAGGTAATCTAAGGAGGGAAACTCCTCAAGAAGTGAGCTCTCACAGTGATTGAATGAACACATGTGACGGAGGAGGACAGTGACTCAGTCATCAAAAGAGAGAAGGAGCAAACCAGTGCAAAATGAAGGGGTGCTCAACGGGCTATGTTAACATGGAGAACTACAATGGTTGAGAAAAAAATATGGAAATAGAGTTAAGTAGAGAGCAAAAAAAAAAGCCATTAGAGCTAAGAAGGCATTTGAGCATAAGACAAAGAGAGTTAGAGAGTGGGAGGTAGAGGCCAACAGACAGACACAGCTAGAAACAGAGGCAGAGCTATAGAAACAGACAGTCATGCAGCCAGCCAGAGAGGCAGCCAGAGATTAAGAAAAGCGAGAGTAAGACAGACATGCATCTCAACTGTGACAGGCAGACGGCACAAGGAAACTTAAAAAAGCAAATTCTGAAAGACAGCAATGCAGACAAGAGACTGAGGGAGGGAAAAAAAGAAAGCAGAGAGACAAAAAAGAAGAAAAAGTCAAAGCGTAACTAAAGGAGGAAGAGGGAAAGTGACAGAGGAGGTAGTGCAAGTGCAGTGTGTGAGAAAGAGGCCAAGATGATGAGGCAGACATGCACACAGACTGATGGAGAGTGCATAACTCAGTGGGGACTCTAATATTTTTGTCCAAGGGCACAGTCCAGCATAAAAAAAATACTCGACATGACAAGGACAGCTTGTCTTTGCTCTACACAACCAAAATTACCAGCCATTCATACTGTGAAAAGAAACTGTGCCAAATAAAAAACTTTGTAAGACTGATGATCTTTGCAAGGTCGTCACAAAGGGGTGACAACCTCGCATTTTGGGGTCCCAGAATGCACTTAATGTAATGATGCCACTTTGTGTTGTATTCTCATCAAATGAGAAATGAGATGCTTTTGACTTTCACAAAGCCTGAAGTGATATTTTTAGACTCCGTGCGAGCTACAGGGACAGGTGAATCAGCACAGAGTGACAGTACATTACCAGTCTAGCCGCACTGAGACGAGAATAATACAAAACCATGTCTAAAAGTCTAGAGCTGCACTTTCAAGTGAATGCAAAACGGTACCTAAAGTTTTGAGGAGGGATGTTAACATTTGTGGCTGGCATAGCCGTCATGATCAGATTTGCATTTCTCTCTAGCATCATTCCTGTCAGTGTGCAGCTGAGTGAACTGGCAGTGAACTGAAGAGGAGGCTGACGCAGTCCTCCCACTGTCTATTGTGGCAAGACAGCACTTCAGTGTGAGTCTGTGTGTGATGGAGAAAATCTGAAAAATGAAGTCAGAGGTAAAAATTATATATATATATATATTTAAAAATACAGACTCAGACATGCAGTGTAGGCAACAGGGAAAAGAAAGATGGAATAAATTACAAGGGAGGGCAAACAGATACGAGAAAGTGAGAAATCACATGAAGGAAATGAAGTGAAATAGATAAGAATGGACGAAAGAAAGAAAAAACACCTTCTGTCTGCGTGCTTTCATCCTGAACATCTTTGTGTCTGAGTGTCCCTGGATCACTGTGTCAGCAGTTCTCATTACTATACATGCTGAGGACATCAGAGATCTTACCAAGTAGCCGGTAAAGCATCCTCTGTCTGCGTGCGTTCAAGTAACAACAGACGGCAAACATAAACAGCGGGAGAAAGAGATTCTCACAAATGAGCATGGAATCACTGAGGCGCTTGAAACACCTTGACACTCACACATATGTCTGTTTTCTAAGCGTCCTAAATTAGGCACATGGATTAAATTTGTACGTGCAGGAAGATTTAGTTGATTCTGGATTGAATTTTAGGCAGAACAAGTCCAGTCAGTTTCATCTAGTCTGCCCGAAGTGCTGAAATAAAGCTAGGCAATTTGTAATAAAAGTAAATGAGTCATATTAATGGGCAATTAAGCTGCATGTGAGCATTCTTAATGCCCACTAAACCAATTAAAGTGTACAAGGAGGTACCTCAGTTTGGAAAAAGAGTGAATTAATATTTAACAAGTTATCAGCCTGAACACCAGAAAAGAAACGTAGTGTAGTAGCTGTACTAGGTAGCCAGGTTCTGAGGAGTAAATTAGTTCCACTCCTTATAATTAAGACAATAGTAAATGATTCCTATTTCCACAACAGGCTCGCTGGCAAAAAGTAAGTACATTTATTTATTTAGCGCCTTTTGAAATCACAAAGTGCTTCACACCAAACAAAACCAACAATGGCAAAAAAAAAATTGAATGAAATAAAACAATAAAATGAAATGAAATTCTACCCAAATGCCAATTTTAAAAGATGAGTCTTCAGCTGCTTGTTGAATGAGTCCACTGAGCCCACTGATCATAGGCTTCTAAAAAGTGGGGCACAGATTACGGAGCCACTGATGAGTCTCGCCCGTGACAGATATCTGATAGCTTGTTTGTCAAAGTGTGCCGAGTAACTGCCTAATGTATAAATAAAGGTATGACTCATTCTTAATCAGCTCATTTCTCAGGTGACCTTGTCTGAAAAGAAATTTGCCTCCAAATGTGATTTCAAGTGGATTGTTAGTCTTAATAAGAGCAGGTTATGTTAAGGTTTTATGAACTTTGCCCCCAGCCGTACAACCCAAACACTACAGGCGGATGATGGTGCAAATATGTGTAAGACTTTCAGTGATTGTCAATGAGTCAGACACACTATGGTGGGTTTGAGTCATAATCAGTCTTATTCAGCAAGGATATACAAGCACCATGAACTTGACCTTGTGCAGCAGAGCTGGTAACCAAGTATAGCACAGAATAGCTGACAGCTGATGCAAAGCAATTGAATGCATAATAATAATAAGAGTGGGACACAACTTGGCCTCATTCAGCCGCATTCCCACCAGAGATTTCATATTGACCTCGTATGACCTGGAAAAGCAATATGTCAACCTTTATACTCCACTGAATTTTTAATATTGCCCAGAAAAGCCTTAGCTTGAGGTGCATTGCTTTAAACAGCTTTTAAATTAAATGTGAGCCCTTACTGTTGCGTGTGGTGCCATGTTTTACAAAAACCTGCGCTTTTATCCACCTGTGTCCATCGTCAAGGCTGTATCCAGCCTGGAATTACTGCTTTATTCAGAGCAGGAAATTAACTTGAGTTTATTCAGCCCATTTCCAGGCACTCAGATTATGTCCCGCACTGGACTGGAAAATCGTGTCCTTGCAGATACTCTCAGGGTAAGACTTACAGTCACAGGCATTATCTGCCTCAAGGAATCCCAGCATTTAATATTCACCATCATAGCTATAAATGGCACTGCCATGCACATAGATAAACTCTGAGTTATCTCTCAGTATGACATTCACCATACTGTAACAAGTACCAATCACACTGTACTTTATCAGCAAAAGGTCCATTTTAAAACAGAATAAGATTTTAATTGATGAAAGGGTAGACATGAATATTTAAAATAAATGCTTTTATGGACTTTCTAAAACTTTGTAGTCTTTTTGCAACAAAAAGAAAGAAAAGAACAGCATGCAAAAGCACATCCAAAGAAATCCAGGCCCTGTTGGCAGATATGGTTTAAATGAGGCTCCTGTCCTAGCTGTCTACATGTCACCTTATATCTCCCAAAAGGTTAGGAACGGCATTGAGTAAGATGATGTAGATATCTTTATTCTACTCGGTAATCTTGATAGCAACAAAATTCCCATTCCTGAAAGCAGAGTTGTTTGCATAGAGCAGGACAGTTTTGAGTCTGATATCTCAGCTAGTGTTATGGGACATAATCTGACTTATCACACTATATCCAGCTAAGCTCAAAGATATCTCCATCAAAACATCAAAATAGATTTGGTATTAGTCAGCCAAAGTACACAGTCCTGACATGGTGCAGAGGCAAGATGACAGAAGATAATATTCTGGATTAACCTGCTTGAATAATACTTCTCCAAAAACAGAAAGCGCATATCACAAAATATCAAACAGACACAAAAAGAGACAACACACCACCTAACTCTAATATTGCCACCTATAACTGGAAAAACCCCACTTCCACTCGCTATCTATTTCTCAAAAAAGCTCAAAGATATACTTTGGATTTGCATGTCATTAAGACACAGCATTTTTTATTTAGACATTGTCTTTATGTTTCTATAAATATATATTTCTATATCTGAAGTTCCCAGGACTAAATGATAGAGTGACACAAGAGACAAGAAAACTGTACTTCATATTTTGAAATAAGTGAAAAGAAAAATCATCACTATAAATATAATATAATAAAATATAATAAATAAATAATTAAGGGAAACTAAGAAAAAATCTCAAGTGACATTTCCAGGGCAGCAGGATTGTAGCTAAAGCTCATTTATTGCATTCTCGAGATTCTCACTCATTCTCCTGCGCTTTTATCCCTGTATGAAATATTTGCTCTCTTGCTGTGATTGTTTTGTGTTGTTTTTTAAAGTTAATATTTTAAATAATTACTGTCAAAACATTATAAATCCTTTAGGAAATCAAAGGATGTAGTTTCAAACAGAATAACTGTCTTTAATTTTCCTTTCAGTTTACAGAATATGGCTGGCAGCTGAGGCAGGTTGCTCCCTAATATAAGGAAGCATCATTCTCTGGCTGACAGAATACATCTTTTGGAGGGAATGTGGAAAGGTGACACAAAATCACTGTAAATTTGTTTACAAGCACACAATGGAGGTAAGCAACACCTCTTCTGTCATCTTATATCTCCTACTTCTGTCAAATTACACACAACCTGAAAAAATGAATGTTACTTTGAGTTCATTTCATCTAAAGCACCAAAATACACAACCTTTATGTAACTCCTAACTTCTGCCTGCTGATCAAGGGCAAGTATTGACACCAAACTGACTCCGAGACACCAAAATGAAGCGGCCAACGTGTCTAAACTAGAAAATGTGAACTACATGGACATGAGTGTAATCGAATGCATGGGGGAAACTAAGAGCTCTGTTTAGCAAGAGTTTTCGAGTCGCAGGGACATTTCTTCCAGGAGTCACCAAAAGTAGCTGATTGTGGGGCTTAAACCAAAAGAAATCCAGCAGTGTGCACTTCTTCTGCACCTAAGGTCCTTTAGTCCTCATAGACATGCTCCAATGGGGAACTCTGCAATGTATGTTACATTTTATGAACTGCTACTGCTGTCACGACTTGCCCGTGAGTGACTTGACGGTATGCTATTTTTAATTTTCAGTGCTGCTCTGCTCTGTCAAAAAATGACAGAAAGCCTACATCCTTCCAACGCTGTTAAAAGAATGATGGAAAATAAAGTAAACAGATACAGTCGGGTCATGTACTTGCATCTAAGAGTGAGTACCCAGCACTGAGGACAGTCCAAGCATTCACTACTGGAGGGCATTCTCCTCTGACTTGCTGGTCTGGGAAAACAGTGCCAACTCAGTCTAGGTCCAACCTCGAAAAAGCAGCGTGCTGGCTGCAAGCTGGGTCTTCATCACTGGCAGCTTTTCTTTCTCTAACCTTGCACTGAAGGCCAGCGTCTCTTCACTCCCTGTGTTCTGGCTCTGCTGCAGATCAATTAGCTTGAGACAGCTGTCATTTCAATTAGGCTGTACAATGCAGTGCCCGACTGCTTATCTCAGAACCGTTTTCTCCTTAACTGGATTGACACACATCTTACTATTTTTTTTTCTTCTATTTTTCAAAAGGGGAAACATGATGTTCAAAATGTTATCTCTGTAAAACTATAGCAAAAATCGAAATGGGCTTTGCAGTGTTGATGGTGACGTTACACACATTACCTCTGCAATCGTAGGAAACTGAAAAAAGCCGGGCATGGCTGGGAATGGGACTTTATATTAAAGCGGGGGTAAAAAGAAAACAGAAGTAAGTGAATATAATAAAAGCTGTCAGTGAAATGATTTACTGAGCCCTTATCAGATTAATAATCCAAAGCGAATCACAGTATTGAAGAATAGCAGCAATGATATCACTTAACTACACTGTGCCTGTAGCAAGGAAGCCAGTGTTCATGCGCTAATGACACGTGTGTGTTTGTGTCTATAAAATCACTGCTTTATAATCTTTTAACTACCAGACAATCACAGATTTGTCTGTGATAAAATCCTAGTCCTCACACATATGTCTATGCTTATACCAGGCAAGTCATGTGTGTGTGTATGTGTGTGTCTATGTGTACTCATGTGGGGCATGCCTGTCCGTGTCTGTGCGTGTGTGTGTAGCAGATTTAGCTTTGATAAAACCCCAGTCTTTAGAGGGATTATCAGCCCATTCCCAGACAGCAACACGCTCTGCATTTATGGAGGTAATAAGTTGATCCATAATAGACAGACCACCAGACAGCTAAAGGCTGTTATTGGAAATTGTGTCCCCCATATCTATACCTGGGCATAGATGAAAGAGGGTTGGAAAGCAATATCTTCAGAGACAGTCAGACCTGCTGTGCAACACCTCGTGCGAGCTATCATCCGGTGAATTTTGATTTGCCGCTTACCTTTATGTATTGACTGACTCGTCATGCTACTGTTTGTGGTGTGGTTTTGCCTCTACTAAAATCCCAGAGTGCAAACGTACAGCGGCTGCCAAGTGTAAGCACACAACGTGGCACGACACAAGACATCAGCACGCAGACTCAAAAATAATTTAGCTAAATGTTAGTACTCTTTTATTTAATGTTTCAGAGAGCTTAAATTGCCATTTGAATCAAAGCTATTTTCACTGAAACCAATCCGGGTGTATTTTAGTGAGATTTCACTCACTTTAATGTTATCTGACACCCATTTGTCGTTGCGTGACTTGAGCGTTTAAAAGTAGGGCAAAACCGGTGAAAAGGTCGCACGTTTGTGGATGCAGGCTGTTGTTTCCTGGTCAGAGCAATAAAACTTTCTCTGCCATTATTATTTCCCAAAACAAACCCTTTGTTGATAATGAGCTCATAGCTTAACTTATGGCTGCTTCTCTCACCACAGGCATGGTGACAGAATTACTATAAACTGAAGAAAGGCTGGTATAAAGAGCACAATGATGCTTGCTATCTGCATTATCCTTGTCTTTTTTATCTCTCTTTCTAACTCTTTTTTCCCCTCTCAGTCTGGATCTCTATTTCCTTTTTTCCCCTCCTGTCTTCTCTGCCCATCATTTACCCCCATGTCTGTTCTTTCTGCTTCATCTCCCTATGTTTCCTCTCTATCTCTCCCTACGCTCCCTTCAAATGCTCTGCCTTGTGCGCAGTCATAAAGAAATAATTTATTCCTGTCCCCCAGTGCTGGTATGTATTAGCATGCCAGCAGAGCACGTTAACTTATCTCTCGGCTACAGGCGCTGAGTGGTAAAACTAAGCTCTGATAGTTTGCAACAGGATGACCACAGAATGCCTGTAGCTCGGAGAATTCGGGCTGTCGTCATGATTAGTAATGGTGGGCCTGTTTTACTGCACTGAACTGTACCAACTGTATGACTCAATGATATGCAAAAAAGGACTATCAGCCCAAAATCGGCTGGTGGAGAAAATGAAAAGATTATTAACTGCTGCTGTTTTTGACAACCAGCCCATCTCAACCAATTCTGTTCTTTTGTTAAGGCGCGCAGAACATAACACATACAAAATCTGTTTGAGCGGCTGTTGCGCTCTGAAGGTCCAACTCAAAATTTGTTTGGCCATCTGTCAGCGCTAGTATCAGAGCATCAGACAGTACATATGAGACTGTAAAAATAGCATGAATTAGATAAAGCGCAGTGTTAACATACACAGTTAAGGGTCGACGGTGTGTAGGCATCACATGCTGCATAAACAGATTGGGCCTTAAGTGGCATTTGTTGTCATTTTGTTGCTTAATAAACCAGAAAACACCAGCAGCGTACACATAAATTTATTATAGGGATTTTATGTGAGCCACTATCAGCTGCATTTCCCATAACCTCCATACAGCGAGCGGTAAAAAATAAACCTGATAGCTTTCAAGAGGCCCAACCACACAATGTCTAGGAGAATTAGGCTCATTGTAGTGATTAGTTACTCTTTACAGACATGCTGTGCATTATAAATGGATAGAAACAATGTAGAATGCTGGCATCTCCGGGATGAGAATCTAAGGTAATACATTGCTCCAACTCTGCAGTACAAAGCGTGGCTCTTATTAGACTTCACTTCCAGGCAGAGAATGAGCTGCATTTTAGTGTAACAACAAACAAGGATGGATAAGCGATTATAGTGACACAGATTTAGTTGTGCATATGGCGCATAGAAAAAGAGGGTGTTAAACCATTCCCCACTTTAATGAGCAGCTTAGATGGATATTGAGACTTCAGAACTGAGAGATGGCACAGATTGCTGCGTTAATGTCATCCTGTGTAACTCAGTGGATTAGGTTTAGATTTGCAGCTCCCACTAGGGCGACCGCATACAAGAATGTATCCTCTCATAAAGAGTCCACTGAATGGCAAATGCTAAGAAAACTGCCCCGCACTTGATAACAGCATTACTGATAAGCAATGTAATTAAGATGCACAGAGTGGAGCATGCTGTATTGTGGGAAAAAGCACCCCAGTGCAATCTCTATTAAGAGCCAAGTGCCGGGCATGTCATAATGATTATTTATTATAACCCTGATGTGTCTGTTTTACTCACTATTTCATTATCTGAGTACTGGATGCAACTGCACAACTCAAATTCACTATGTCACATGTAAGAGCTACAGAGTTATGAGTGCAGCTTAATATGCACTTCCTGTTCATTTATATGTTACATTGCAAAGTTGATATGATTTGTGTTAAATAAAGCTTCCATATCTCAGAGTCCAATTTGCCATGCTCCCTCTTCCTCCCTCCCTCTATGTCTGTCTGTGTGTGTTTGTGACTCATCACCACCCATATTGTGCCACTGACCTATATCTGCCCTACCTGTGTGTCACACTATCGACTGACCTTGATTCCAACTGATCTACTCACTTCCAGACAGTGACGTGAGTCTTTAGCACAACACCAGCAGGAAGCAAGTAAAATATTTCTCTTCCAGTCAATTCCACTGGTTACAAGAAGAAAAAAGTGAGTAATGTGATTAAAGCCGACAAAAGCATTGTCAGGGACCCGCATGTCTTTTAGTAACTAATTTGAAATTTCGAACTGATTTAAGGGATATTATCGAGGTAATCTTCTCCAATGATTCTTTGCATTTTAGCCTTACTTTCAATAATTTAGTATACATTAACGATGTTATTTGGCTGGATTTTATTCTTCTTTATAATCTTATTTAATAGTATCTCAGAGGCTTTTGGCAAATCATTTTTAAAATGTTATCTGATTGCTCTTTGCATGTTTAAAATGATAAACAACTCATTTCTGAGCAGACACGGTAGATTAACATCAGAACACATAGCCAAGAGCCACATCCCTGTATCTCTGCCTCTCTCTCTCCCGTTCTCTGCTGCAGAGTAATGCATGGTGAAAATGTGATGCTGCAGGACCATGTGGGCTACCATGCACAAAGCGACTGGAAGGTGGAGCTTGGATGCTTACAAGTTCCACTGTACGCTCTCATTGGCTCTCAATGACATCATTGATAAGGGGCTGCAAAGAGAGAGAAAGGAGTGACTCTCCTCTCTCCCTCACACTCCTGTATAGTAGAATGCAAATGCAGGTTAAGAAGGCCAGTTGAATAGCTTGTGACTCTTTTCTGACTCTAAGAGATTCGTCTGAATTAGTTGCTGCTAAAGCATTAGGCGAAATACAAAACTGCCTTCTCCATCGTAGGATGGTCTCGCTCTCGCCTGACCCCTGAATGAACTGAGCATTTGAAGAAAGATTTCTCTTTCTACAGAACATTTCGCAACTGATGAATGCTGTGGATCACAGTGCGTGCAAATTATGCGACTGTCACGCAATCGTAAGTGAAACTAACTATCAGTGTTAAAACTGATCAGACCGTGGACACTCAAATTTGGCCCAAAAGCGTTCTTGGGCTTTATAAAAGATAACTGAAGTCAAATCAGATGAAACATGCACTCCGACTATGACACAATGATGCTGCTGTGCTATGCCGAGACCATGCACAGATAAAACTAAACTAAAATATAAACATGTCATGAGGTAGGGACTCTACTACTACTGAACTGTACAAACTGCACATCATCAGATGAACTTTTAGCTCATTATTTTACAATACAGACTAGTGGTCATGTGCAACAAACTTGGACTAAACGTCCAGCTTCATTAAGGTGCTTTGGGCATTTCATGGTTATTCACTGTGTTATTAAAAAAATGTCCCCGTGCATAACAAGTGTGGAATACAAAAAGACATTGCGAGAATTGCAAGTTTACAGTATTGGTAGTCATCATTGTTTAACCATGCCAAAATTATCTTAGTTTCTCAGGGGCAATGACTAATGACTGGCATGATAAGACAAGCTGGTTGCCTCAAAATAATCTTTTATCAACTGTATATTGATTTTAGCTTTAAGCCTAAATAATATATGGCATTACAAATAAACTCAGATTACAGTACAGGGGCAACACAACGCCTTACAAAATACAGCTGATGACAAATGTAGCTGGAAAATAGTGTGTGTGTGTTTGTGTGTCCCTGCGTGTGCTAGGGATTTCACACATGTACCAGCCCTGCAAACAAGTGGTTGAACAAGTGCCACATACCATCTCCCACTAAAGAGTAATATTACCTACCCATTCTGGGGGCTGAGAAGGATCAGGAAAGCAATATCCTGCTATCCCAAGGACTTTGGCCCAGGACGCGTCTTGTATTGTGGCATTCTACATGCACATCTTTTATAATCCTCAAAGTATCTCCATGAGGTTTAGATTTCCAAGTGTGCCTAAAACACAATCCGACTGGCGCTGCTGCTGCTGAAGTCTAAATCCTCATGAGATAAGTCTTCATGTTCATCCAGAAGAAAAGTGAACAGTCTCTTAATCCTTCATTTCATCTTAAAAATGGCTTGATAGGTGAATCTGTACATCTTCCATGTGTTTTTTTTTCTACACATCTTTTTTATTTTCTTAATCCATCAGAAGCAAGCACTGTACTGGTTAAATTGCTTAAATTCCCACCTAAGGACAGTGCCCAGACAAATAAAAAGAAAAAAGAAAAAAGGTTAAAGGCATTGCAGTCAGTCAAAGCTACAGCACATTTTTCTCATTCAAATGGAATCCCAGTCTAAATCATATTAAACTCGTACTTTAGGAGTGAATAAGCAGCGTAAAAGTGTGTGAATGAACTGTATGAGTCAAATTTGTTTTTAGAAACTTTTAAATATATATATTTCTTTATATAGAATAACAAACTGATTTGGTTTCAAACCACATGTAAATCCTGTAGGTGTGAATTCTCCCCTTTGCTGAATAATGCAAAGTTTAAGGGTAGAGCTACTCCACTGTGGAATGCTTCAAATCCACACAAGTTGTTTGGCCACACCTTCACAACATAAAGAAAGTTTGTTTGTTTTTAAATCGTGTCCACTTTATTTTTTTTAAATAACGAGGAAAAATAATAAAAAATGAAGGTGGAACTTAACAATAAAACTCAATAAACAATAAAAAGTATTTACATTGACATTTCCCGGGTATTTGCTTCTTTAAAAGAAAACAAGGCAAATAAAAGCTATTCAAACACTTTGAAATACTAGAATTAAACAACATAATAAAAAAATATATATCACATAAATTTAACTTTGCAAGTTTGAAAAAGAAAAGAAAAAGTTGTTTCCTGGTGGATCTGCGCTCCTTTCTGCTAGCTTTCTTTGTATGGACTGAGAACAAAGGAGCCTTTACAGTAGCCTAACAAAGAAGCTGCAGCGACTTATACCTGTTGATCTATTTCCAAATAAACTCTAACAAGTTTCTTAAAGATTTTCAAGACGAGCTCGCTTTAGATTCACGTCATTGCATCTTTTTTGTTGCCTATAAACATCATTTCTCATTAGTGCGAAAAAAAAGTTTAATTCTGTGTTACCGTTTCTTGTTTCTTGGAGACTTTACACCTGATTGCACTGCGCGGAATTCCCATAGTGCAGAAAGACAACTTCGCAAGAACGTAAACACAACAGTCATAAAACTACTGCACTAAGAAGGAAAAAAGAAGTATTTACAAACTATCCATCAGCCAACTGTGATTTTTCTCGCGTGCGTAAAAAGGTCCTTTCCTCCGCAAACTTCTGACAGGCTTTGTCTTGTGTCGCAACATCCTCGAGAGACAAAAAAATACAGCAACCCCACAAACTCTGCCTCAACTCCATGAAAGCTCCCTGACAATTGCTTCTAAGTAGCACAAGTTGAGTGTTAATGAGCGTTATGGAGATGCGTGTGTGAGCATCCCCCTCAAGTTCTCTCCTCAAAGCGACCCGCATCAGACAAAGGAACAGGGGACCGCTCCTCTCGCTCCCTCTCTCTCTCTCCTTCCTTGCTGCCTCGATTTCTCTAGCTCTCTCTCCCTCTCCCTCCTGCTTTGTGCTCAAGTTTGAGCGCTGACGCACCAACTACAGCCGCAACTTTTAACTGGGAATAAATTCCAAAAAATCGCTCGAGGATTGAAAGCAAAGACAGTGTGCCGCTTGGAGACAACTCACCTGGGCAGTCGGCTTCCTGTGCGCGCGCTGCTGTCGGTTGTAGGAAAAAAAAAAGTTTGAGAGGGCACATCTAGCTTTGTGTTGTGGAGTCCCCCTTTGTCTACACGTGTGATAGATGGATGGGGCTCTTTTTTGGCCGCGCCTAGTTCATTTCGCTCTCCAAAGAGTCCCGCCCTCTCAAAGTCAAACAACTATGCACAAAACAATGTACACTGTGGATCCGTGCGAGTGATAAAGATCACGGTGTTGGGTTCTATCATTATACTTATTATTACTATTTTACTTTATTTAAACACACTAACTCCCCAAAAGTTTTTTTTTACAAAGCAGCTAATTATGTCTGTCTGTGTCGTGGGATATCTATTTATTCTTTTTACCCAAATTTTTTTCTTCTTGCGTTTGTTTATTCATTAAAGCCTCTTTGTGGCACTGGCTTGCAAGGTGCTCTTCACTGAGCATTCTCTCTCTCTCTCTCTCTCTCTCTCTCTCTTTCGTTCAAGTCGCAACCAAAAGAAACCCTCATAAAACTGTCACACTAGAAAATCTTTGCTTCCGAAATACTTTTTTCCTCCATTCTTCTTGTCTTTTGGCTGGCTGACAAAAACTTTCCTGTATCCTCCGCGTGGAGACAACCATTGTGTCTGGATAGCAGTAGCAGGGGAACAAAGAAAGAGACCAAAAAAAGGGGGGAAATGATTTTTATTTTTATTTTTATTTTTTTTAATAAAGAATGAAGTGGTGTGTGTATATCAGTAGCTCTAGACTTGTAATGACGGGGATCCGCTGTGCTACTGCTACGTCAAATCTTATGCAAAAGCTTTATTTTGAGTTTGGAGAACAGTAACAGTGATACACCAAAACATGCGTAAATAGAATATTTAGACATCTTTGCACCCTGTAAATACATAAATATTTATTCATTTATTTAATTAATTAATTTGATTAAGTTCATTTACATGAGCAAACTTTCTAGTTTTTATAACTTAACTTGAAATTTTACTTAACCACTACCTTAACATCAGTTACTCTTTGTTGTATAACTCCTTCCAATAGGAAATGTAAATCTGTATGGATGTCGTGAGAAATAAAAAAATAAATTAAAGGAGTTTCAGAGTTTCAGGCTTTTTTTTCATTAGGAAGGCTGCTTTTGGTACTGCAGTCGGTGAGGGTGGTGCTGGTAATATTACATGTGGGTGTGCTGGAAGGAGGGGGAAGAGGGAGATGAGCAGGGGCAGGGAAGAAGTCATAATCACGTCTCCCTTCTCCCAGTTATGTGCAGCTCTTTGTCCCGGCTGTAACGTTTGTAACGGCTGTAAAGGAGCACGCAGGACAACAGGAAACATTCAAATGCAAATACATGCAGTGACAGTGATTAACCACACTGCTGTTCACAGGCAGAAGAAAAAGCCTCTGTGGCTCTGCCTATTGGACCTGACCTGGGTCCTGAAAAAGCAGCGTACTAGTCAATACTGCTTTTGTGTGCGGCATTCTTTGTGTACACCGGTTTCCACAAGTGTGTGAGTGAATGCATTTTGGGAACATCTAGACACAGCCAGTTAGGTAAAAACTTAAAAACTAAAGATAGCCGACAACACCACTACTGTGTCCTTCATTTATATGCCATACAAATACAAATAAATAATAAAAGGAAGGAGCTACTCCTCACGGAAATCTGTGTATTAACAGCGACTATAACAAATGGTATTTGCACATCAATAATTGGGGGGGGGGGGGGGGGGTGTAAATCACAGAAAGCAGATAAATAGTCATATAGTCACATCACCACAGCAACACCATCTACCCCCTTGGGTTTAGCTCAGGATGGATATATTATATACAGACAGACAGACAGACAGAGATACAGTCATACCTCTCTCTGCCCCTCCGGCAGAGCTCTTATCCCCCCCCCTGCTGTGGTTTTACTGGGCCACTGACTCCAGCAATCAGCCTGTTCTGCTCCACTCTGCTCTGCCCTGACTGCTGCCTGCACATCTCCCACTGAGGAGTCAGCTGAGCCAGGCATGAGACTGCACACTGAACAGGCTACATACAGCTTAGAGGAGCTTAACACACACACAGACACACAGAAGTGCTGGAAATCTTAAGAAATTTGCAAGATTATACCAAACAGTACAGATATTATTGCTTCACAATCATGAGGACATTAAGATATGAAGTATGCAGTGGGTGCTAAAACTGGCAGCTGAAATAACTGTTTATTTGCAGTGTAAGGTTAGTTTTAAAACACGACTAATTAAGCTGCTATAAAATGCATATATCTGCATTTCATTAAGGAGATAGTTAGCAGTCGTATCATGATATCCACTATGGATTTATGCACTTGTACACGCTCACTTTGTTTCCACAATCAATGCAGATTTGTTTTTTATACATCTACTCCTCGTTTATTTAAAAGTAGACGTCAGACAGTGAAAAAGGGCATCAAGATGCATCTAATTACGACAATAAAAATAACTGATAACTCCTAAACATGCTGGTGTTTTTACCATACATAACAGTTTCACAAAACCAGTTACACTAATAACCATGGAACACTTACAGTAATTTAATAAAATAAACTGTTATGCAATAAAACCAGTCGCTGTGGGCTTCGAGCTGCATCGTCTGTTGTGTTAAAGTATCTGACAGAAGAGAAATAGCAACAATTAATAATAATAATAACAATGATAATAATAAATTAAACCATTAATATTTGAGTTAAGTATACAGTCTCTTGCCTTGTTATCAAAAAATACCCATGTCATGTGGTATGATGCACATGCCCGCACACACACATGCACACACACAGACACATCCGCATACTGTAGACAGACATGCTTGTCAGCTACGCTGGAGGGCCCTTGGCTGACTGCTGCTAAAACAGCCCTTCCCCCACAATAAGGGTCTGTCTGGGAGAGGGGGAAGGGAAATCATGACTGAATCAAGTCTGAATGCCAGCGTAACGGCACAACAGGCTGGAATAGAATAGAATAGACATATCTTGGATGAAGATAATTATGTATTCAGTAATGAGCCGCCTTCATTCAGTCACTTAAGGTGGTCTCAGTATGTGTGTGTCTTTGATTAATGACGTAAATAAGCAGTGTGCTATTATATAGAAGAAATAAGGTGCTTAGGCAAACCTGCCCTAACTGCTTGAGGCATATTTTGGTCAGTTGCAATGGTGTGGGATCGCTTTTCATGATCAGTTCTTGGCTTGGGTGTGTTCTCTTTAATGTATTATCCAGGGGAGGTTTGAAGGGGAAATAAAGGAGGGGTGCAGCAGGCAATTCATATTTTCCTTTTCAGGTTGTATTCTTGCATCATCTTTCTAACAGTTTTCCGGTTACCAGGTTGTTTTATTAAATATTCAGGGATAAAGAGCGTTCTGTCCATTCAATGCTATCTCTTCTGTTTTTTATTACTAAAGAAATTCACGTGAACTCCAGAAGTAACATTGTAGCAACACCAAAAGATACTCTGAGGTCGTTGTTAATCGTCATGATTTAGCGCTGCTGGGAATACGACTTGTGTATTCTGTTCGATACGCGTGACGCTAAACTATTTTCTGCTTTGACCCAGTAGCAGCGTGGTTTTAAGTTATGCATAATGCATTAGAATTTTAAACTCTAGAGGCATAAATCAATTTTACATGTGTGCTTGAACAGATGGGTGCAGCCTTCATGCGGTTTCTTGGTGATGTGCAAATATAATAAAAACAGTAAATACAGAAAAAGGTCATGTCATTTATACAAAAAATTAAAATAAACAAATCTACACGTTTGAATATCTGATGTAGACTTGAATCCTAACAAAGCTTCCATACCACTTAACTCCAGCATCAAACTTATGTCACAAAGGGGTTAAGAGCATCGCCTTTTAAGCTTTATTTACAGAATAAAGTGGATAGTGACTCTAGGGATGCTGACACCTGCTACAAAACTCTTTCCAAACCAAACCATCCCATTTTGTGGTGACTAGAATTTAAAGTGTGTGTGCTTTTTTTGAGCTGCGACAGTTTTCAGAAAGTTTCCTATATGAATGAGGCATTTACACCGCATTAAGAGGAAACTTAAATAAAAGTCCCTGCGATGTGCAGACATGGATAATATAAACTGACTTAATGTGCAATTGTCACAGTGGCTGAGAAAGTTTACAACACAATATTTGAATAATTCTTCGCTAAACCACTTTTCTTTCACACTGCAGACCTCACAACCATTTTTGCTTGCCTCTTAAAATTATGTAAATAGTAGTTTTTTTGGTGGGGGAGCGTGTTGCCACACCGCTGGAGTGGATTTCCCCAAAAGCAGTTAATGCTCATTACTCAAGACAGTTTTTATAAGTTATTTTGAGCACTTAAGTTATTTTCAGCCCGCATCGCAAACGTTTGCTTTCAGTTGTCCATTTCTCCCCAAGTAAACCATGGCTTGATTAACTTGGGGAGAGAAGAATAGAAGAGCCAATTAAAAGCAGCTGAAGTGGTGAGTAAAAAATCTTCATCCTCTTATAGAAAACACTTAACAACATATAATGTAATAATTAAACACAGTTTGGACAACTACTGTTAGGAGATGAACTTGGAACATAATAACACAAATGTATCATGTCTTGGGTATTTGTGGCATTGAAAGAGAGATTAAAAAAACAAACAAAAAAACAACACTCATGAATAAAGAAAAAAGCTGTTGAGTTTCAGTTCCAGCTGATATTTATTTCCTTCCTTGAAAAAGTTCTGTACACAAGTTTGTATCAACAATCTGACAGGCAGTGAATGGACACAATTTAGCTGGCATGAGTCCCCGCCCCTTTTCTCTGAGACTCAAAAAGAGGGTGGGTACTTTTGTTTATGGCATGATTAGAGACAATAAATGATAATTCTACACATCATATTGCACAGGATGGATGAAAAATAAAGTTAATATATTTAAAAATGCTTTCATATTTATATATAAAAAAACAGTCTGAACTGACCACCTCGAATGTAGGTAATGATGTGTAAAAGATGGCAGCTCTAGACAGTGCCTGTCCTCGATAGCAACAACGTACATAAACACACAATCTTTTTGCTTTATGATACAGTCAAATATACAAAGACCGAGTTCACGTTTCATCGCTTTTCCTCATTTTTTTCCATTTTTTTCTGAAAAACACAACAGCTAATAACCTGAATCTGAAATACAAATGCTATTCACCATGCCATAAAGATACTAAAACAATTATTAGCTAATAGTTAGCCCACAAGTAGAAAAGATTATATATTCAAATACAATGAGAAACGCAGTACAAGTAGGTGTTTGCAGAACTCAAGTCTGAAATTTGAATACGCTTGATGTTATCATCCTTGTTGTTTACTTGCTGCAACGCTAGTGCTATTTCAATCCAGTGGTTGATTGGCAAATGTGACATCAGTTAATGAAAACATCAAGAAATAAGTCAAATTTAAAGCTACAATCTCCTTGTTGTTGTCACAGGCAAGATATTTGACAGGAAATGCAAAAGCAAAGTGGCTGCTCAAGATAGTGATGCTCTTAAACCCACATGGCCCACAGGAATAGCCTGCAGAAACAATGCGTTCCTGTGTCTTTAAGGAGCCTGCAGTCTGGCACTGTAAACGTTGAAGGTAGGCTGATACAAAGGCTGATGCTGCTTTCAAGTGCTGTCGGGCAAATCGCAATTAAATCCTTAGAAGTTAAGCATGTCATGCCTGCAGGCTACGGCCAATACAGGATATTGAAATATTTAGGGACTGGATATCAGAGAAGTCTTAAGAGCATATGCTGGTAAAAGACACGCAAAGTTTGCCTGTTTACTGAAGTAAAACATGAATTACACACCTGAGCCACGGGGGCTCCTTCATTTCGTCAGTAGGTAAATGTAGTTTGGTGCCTTTGATTTCTAAAATCAAAAACAATTGGCACCGCGGTTAAAAGGTCTGTTTTGTTGCCTGTTTTTGCGAAAGAAAAAAAAGAAAAAAGAAAGAAAAAATGTGGGGGAAACGTTTGGACAGGCAACAAAACCTTAGAGCACACGAGCTTACTGTAAGCACTTGAAGGCAGCATGAAAAGCAGCCTGCCGGTGGTATTAAAAATTAGAAAATCCAATACAGCTGTATTAGTAGGCTACACACACCGATTGTTGACTCCCCCAGTTTCTATATAGATTTGTACAAAAATACACTGAGAAAATAATCAAACTGTTTCCTCTCTTTTTAAGTGTCCAAAAGTGTGTACATTTAAATATAAAAAAAGAAATCAAAAGTTGTGTGTTTTTTTTAAACTCTAGCCCTTCGCCTGAGAAGGAAATGTGACAGACACAGACATACTGACAAACAATCGTGTAAGAAAATAATAATAATACAGGACTAGATCATGTATACAAGAAATTAAAAAATGATCAAGTCAAAAATGCTTGGCCCAGTATATAAATACAACATCCCATATAAAATGGCATCTGAATACATGTACAAAACAAAGCTCAAAGGATGGAGGAGAAAAGGGGAAAAGAAGAGAGCGAAACCGGTGAGGATTTCTCTATAGTTAAAATCTCGAAAACATTAAAAGAATTTTGGTCCTGAATCATAGAGAACATGTGTATAAAGTTCAGCACAGATTTGAAGTTGCGTTTGAATCCTGAAGTCTGAAAAATTACAACAGCTGGTGATTATTTCAATGTCCGTTTTTTCCTTTCTTTCTTTTAAAGAGAAGAACCGAAGCGAGCGCCACCTATCCATTTAAATAACCCTAATACTAGTTTTTAAACTGCTCGACAGTCTCACAGAAAATCTCAGCACAAGATAGGAACAAAGTAGGCTATCATGCTTAACGTGTTTTTTTCCTTTTGCTTTTTGAGAAAATAGTCGACTTAGAAAAAAAATTAAAAAAAAACTCCAACCCACCTTGGTTTCACTTTTTTTTTCTTTTTTTTTTTTTAAATCCCTCTTTAGTGACACACCACAACAACAAAAAATGTCGCACGGCAGTCCCATTTCTGTACCTTTTTAGTGGTGAAGTTCACCTGGCGATTGGTAAAAAGTTGCAAAATGTCTCTTTTTTTTTCCTTTCTTTCTTTTGCTAAATCGTCAACAACATTGATTAAGTGAACGACGTGCAAATCAATCACAGTAAAGTTGTTCAGTTCAAAACAGTCCACGACTGAGCGTTTTCAGTCTCCAGTACTACTTCCTCTTCTTCTTCTTCTTCTTCTTCACCCCCTTCACTGTCGTGTTGGTATTAAGTCCCACAGTCGACGCATCCAAAGAAAAGTAGCCTAGAAAAGGCATTTATTTGCTTTAAAGTGTAGCTCTCCAAGGATATGCAGCCTCTTGCCTATTTTGGGGGACGAGAAAGGACTGGGGGGGTAGTTTCAGCGGGGCTTTAATAGTCTGATGCAGTTAAACCTATAACACAAACTATTGCGCCCACTTATGTCCCCGTTTCTGTTTGTGGTCTCATTCTTCTTCTCGTTATTATTATTAATTTGCTTTCAGGATGTTACCTGTCGTCTCTTGCCTTTCTCAGTACGTGAACACCAGGTTGGAGATGGTGGACTCTAGCCAATCCCCGGAGATCATCTCGCTGACTTCGGGTGTGCAGTAGTCGGGGAATTCGAAGTGGGACCCTCCGGAGCCGGACTCAAAGTTCAAATCCCAGTCCCTGTCCAGCACCGAGGAGCCAAAGCTCCCCAGCGACATGCTATCAAAGCTGGGGCTCGGGTTGATGTCGAGCAAGTCGTCCTCGAACTCTTCGTCCTCCGAGGAGGACGAGGAGGAGTGCGACGAGGCGGAGGAGTGAGAGCCGGAGGGGGTAGGCGAGGAAGCCCGCCGACTGCTGTACGTGTGCCCACCGTGGCGCTCCGAAGAGCCGCCCAAGCTGCCGCTGCTGCCGGGGGAGTCCGCACCCTCCTCTCTGCCGCTGGCCGCGTCCTCGTACAGGCTGAGCGGGTCGCTGGAGTCCGCCGAGCTGCTGAGCGTCGGGCTGGCCGGGACCACGACGGAAGACGCCGGGCTCACGCTCAAGCTAGTCCCGCTGCTCCCCAACACGTACACTCGTCGGGGCTTCTTGCCATCAGGTATCTGCTTGGCTACTGAGGAGGAGACGGACTTGGACTTGTAGAGAGAGTTGTGGTGGTGCTCTGCTGGGTGCTCAGAGGCAAACATTGATGCTTTGGTGCTATTGCTGCTGCTCCCGAAAAGTGATTTGTGGGGTTTGCTGCTGCTGCTGGGTGATTTGGATCCGGTCTTCCTCGAAGAGGAGGACGTCTTAGTGCTGGTGTTGTTGGAGCTACAGTTGAGCTTTTCCCCCTTCTCTCCTGCGGGCTTGGATGCGCTCGATTTTACCTTCTTTCTTGGCCGGTACTTGTAGTCGGGATAGTCCGCCATGTGCTTCAGCCTGAGCCGCTCCGCCTCTCTGATGAAGGGGATCTTGTCGCTGTCTCTGAGCAGTTTCCACCGCTTCCCCAGCCTCTTTGAGATCTCGGCGTTGTGCATGTCCGGGGACTGCTCCATGATTTTTCTCCTCTCTATCTGGGACCACACCATGAACGCGTTCATGGGTCTCTTGATGTGACCGCTGGGAGTTTTACACCACGCCGGGTTGTCTCCCAACTTGTCGCCGGCGGTCGAAGAAGCGGTGGAGCCCGGGGAGAGAGGCGAAGCGGCCGTTTCAAGGTCCATGCACGCCCCGGAGTCGGAGCTCGAGTCCCCGGCGAAGAAGGACAGCGCCTCGGTGGTGCTCTCTGTGTGGCTCATTTTCTGCACCATGCTGCCCAGCTGTGCAGACAGAGGGGGAGAGCGGTGTGCTTGCTCTTTCTCTCCCTCTCTCCTTGCTCCTCTGATTCACTATTAAAGCAAACTCAGCTCTTTTCTCTCCTCCTCTTCACAGTTTGAGCCGAGTAAAAGCCAGTGCAAGAAATAATTCACTCCTGAGATGCGCAGTAAACTCGGCAACACTTCAGTCCAGAGTAGCCTCAGTCGGCTAGATGCGTAAAAAGAAAAAAAAAGTTTAATTTCCAGCTTCTGTTGGCGTTTAAAACAGCACGGATGGTAGCCCAGTCTCCACTGTGTACCCTGTAATCAGTCTCTCAGTCTCCCCTTCTGTTATAAAAAACCAGTTTAGCCGTGGGGGCCACTGAGCACAGTCTATGCAGCTGCAGAGCGCAGACCGGGTGCCACACTGTGCGCTCGGGCACTTACAAAGGGCTCCCAAGTACAGTGTGTAGGGTAAGTGCTTTTCTCTGCATCAGAAACAAAAGCCATGCATGCTGTGTAAGGGAGAAAAAATCAGCTAGAGCGAGTTACACTGTCCGCCTCCCATCAACTACAGTCGCGATTCAAGCAGCCCTCACGGCCCGGCCCCCTTACTTGCATTTATTCCTTCCCGTAATACAACGGCGATAAAAATCCACCAATGAAATCCTGTCGCTAGCCTGCCTCCGTGCCAGACTCACGCCCACCTCGGCGCCGATTGGCCAAAAATGGAATCTAATAATAATCAGCGCGTGCAATGAGGAGCCTCGTGTCTGACCTCATTCCAGAATACAACAAGAAACTTCATATTTTTTTAAAGAGACATTGGCTTATGTTATGAACACCCCCCTCACCACCAGCCCATGTGTATATCATTAACATGTAGCCTTGCTATAGGAAAGCTAAGTATACTTCACCATATGGCCGTTTAAACACAGTGCAGTTTGTACCAGCGCGCCCGAGACGGCACAAAAGCCACGCACTCTGTTTTAACCAGCCTCCTTTTCTTCCATTATCCTCACACAGAGAGTGAGGATATTGTGCATGGTGCGCACCTATAATAAAGCCAGCTGATACAGTGGTCCATTGCCGTGTGCTTGCAATGCTAAAGATAACACACTCTAAGGTTATCTGGCGTATACTGCAGGCTATATTATAATGGGATCACTCATTTAAACTGATTATCATTCTAACGACTGACTGAAACATGCGATAATTAGTTTAATTGGTGATAGTTTGCCTACAGGTGGTCACCGTGCGAGCAGACTGACATGATAGTTTGGCTGGTGTGAGTAAAGACTCCAAGACAGCCAAGCTGTATATATGCTTTGCTTTGCTTTCACTCCTCTCTCTCTCCGAGGCGGGGTTGGGCGGTCTTTTGTCACATAACACATATCGAACGAACCCTCTCCAGCGCACTAGAAAGAGAGAAGCGAGGAGGGAGAAAAAAAGGAGAAAAAAAAGAAGAAGTAGGCTGTGTGTGCGATGTGTGTGCGCATTAACCGCCTGCGAGAGCGCTTGTTCTCTGTCTCTCTCGTTCGCGCGCACACGCACACACAACTCAAAACTGACACTCAGTGCAGTTTTTCGTAACACAAAAAGCACCGGTGAGAGAGAAACGCACGGCACAGCGCAAGGTAAGACCACAATCAGATGAAACGTGTGTACAAAAACAGAAAGCCAACAGACAGCATCACTTTATCTTGTTTTCCTGAATCTTAACACATGCACCTAATAAAGGTGCGCAAAAAGTATCTGGGTAAAAAGAAAAAAAAACATATTTTGCTTGTAGACATATTATCATCCTAAAGCAATCACAGCACGTAGTAGGCTCTGTTTTCTCGGGGCATCCAGTTCACCCAGTATGACAATTTGTGATTTAATCTACTTTAAATGTAATGAGTCACATAAATGAAAAGAGACGAATGAGAGTAGGACGTAGGAAGGCTTTAAACTACAATGCGGAGTTAGGAGTGACGCTAGATGGCGTCGCATAGCCGGAGAGGACCCTGTCTCGGTCTGTGCTACAGAAAATTTAGGGAGAGTAAAAAGAGATCAACCCCAGCATTGAATACAGTTACCAGGGGTGAATTACATAATGTCTCTGTGCGACAGGGAGGCATCCAAGCGATACGGTTGTGCAGAGTGAACGTGTATCTGCGGGTATGTTGGAATAAGGTATAACAGACTGCACTGAGGTAGAACAGGCTGTGGAATTAACTGGAAATGGAAGCAATATGGTGGTGTTAAAAAAAAGATTGAAAACAGTCACCACTTTAATGATTCTGGCTTCCAGGGGAGCATGCCTGTTTCTTCACATTAAAAAAATCAATCTAAATAATAATTTAAAAAAAAATAGTGCCAAGTGTCTGTGTAACAGAGAGAGACCAGGAGAGTTGATCAGATGTTCAGTGTCTTAATGAAAGTGGAGTCAGAGGTGACTTAGACCGCCACAGGGAAATTAGTATGAAAGTACAGTCGCCAGAGTTACTGGATGCATTTCACTGGATACAATTATATTCAATATGGCCTCGTATCTGCAGTGCATCCAAGTAAAGCAGTGGGTAATTGGGCTCCAATTTGTGTGTTCATGGAGCAGAACTGCAATGGATATAAGAATGTTAACTCGTAAACTCACACTTTGCCATAATGCGTCTTTTATTATGGAAATGTGGGACAACACGATGCAGTTTCACTCTTTGCTATAGAAGTCGCTGTGCTATAGCCCAGGAATGACCATTTACTGTACAAGTTTAAAGCTAAAAACACACACATTTCAGCTTGAGTCTGTTGAGGCTGGTACAAATTCAGTAGTAATAATAATTACAGACAACAATTTCAAGGGTAGTATATCTTCTTCATACATTTTCCTCTCTTCCAACAAACTCTTGGGAGCTCTGTGCACCTGGAGGGACAGCTGGTAAGCTTTTAAACCTAACACCTCATTCAGTACCTTGAGCAGGTGTTGTATATTCTATTCTATTCTATTCTATTCTATTCTATTCTATTCTATTCTATTCTAAAACATAAATGCAACCTTCCACCTAGTTTTGGTTTCACAGTTAACTTGAATACACGGCAATTTCTTGGCACACTTATCTGTCTTTCTTTCACTCTGCCCCCCCCCCCCCCCCTTACCTTCTCTGTAAACATTAGCATGCCACACACACACACACACACACACACACACACACACACACACACACACACACGCACACACACACACACACACACACACACACAGAGGTTCGCAGGACCTAAAAGGATAAGTAGTGCATTCAAACTTTCCTCTCGCTTTCTCCGTCTCTCTCTTTTACTGCCATTGTTACACTAAGGTGCAGCTGCCACGCGAGTCGGAGTGGGTCGCGTGCCAACCCCAATCTCAACAGGTGTTCTTTTTGTACACACCCCAAGCCCCCAACTTCCTTTGTCTGTCCTCACTCTTTCCTTCTCACACACTTTCTCTCTCTCTCACTCAACTCCTCCCTCCATTTTTCACTTCACTAACTTTTCTCGCCCTCTCTCTCTTTTCTCTCTCTCTTTTCTCTCTCTCCCTGCCCCTCCCAGATCCAAATTTACTTGAACCAAATAGAATGACCACAATTAAATGAAGTTAAGCATAAAAACGTGTAAGAAAATACATTAGCACACATTACATCCTATGTTACATTACACTTAAAATATAATACGACTTGAAATGGGTAAGATGGTAAAAATAAACATAAACATGAGAAAAAAAGGTGGAATTCAAGGCTTCTGAATATCCTGCCACTTAAATAAGACTTATAGAAATGTCAGGTTTTCTACTGAAGTACAAACTGAATTTTGCTTGGGTCTTAGATTGCGTCAGGAACTTGGTATTTATGTCTTTATACAGGCTACAGAGCAGCAAAAACTCTTTAACTCTCCTTCTTCTGTCTTCTTTCTGTGTGCACTCTCTCTTCTTACCCATCTGTCATTCAGTGCTCCTTCTCTGCTTTCTGCCTCCCTCTCTCTACTCTCAAGCCCACTTTGTTTTATTGGCATGAATGTTAGGTGAACACTGTTGCCAAAGAACCCCGTCTCTCTTTCCTTTCTCGCCCCATCTCCCTCCCGAAGATAAATCTGATCTGAGGTCATCTGTTATTCAGAACACTGACACCATATGGTCAGCCACCCACTCGGGGTGCATTCAGTCGGTATCATGAAAACTTAAATCTTCCCATACTTAAATATTGATGAAGGTGTTATACTTCCCGGCTGTCACAAACCCTGCTTATCTCATATGGAAAAGAAATAGTAAAAACTTATATGATTTACTCATGAAAGTGGCCACTTTCTCATTACTTTCATATATTGTTTTAGTAAGTATCCAAAACATACAAGTTTCATTTATATAATTTTTCAAGGGATCTTACATCTGTTTTCACTCTTGTATGCTTTTCATACAAGTTTCACACAAGACAGATACAAACTTTATAAGATTTATATATATCTTTTCCATATGGGATACTTTACTCTGCTTGAATCATAACAGTAGTTGATCTATTAAAAAATACTGGCCTTTTAATAATTAAATACGTGAATGTTCATGATAAATAATTAAAAAAAAACCCAAAGAGTATAGATATAAGTGGAATATAAGTAATGGAAATCCCAGAATGGCAAATAGGAAAATACAAAGTTTAATGATGAAATCACTTATGAAAATATGATGGGATGTAGAGTGAAGCTGGGAAACACAATCACCAGCATTAACAAACACAATTAAATTAACAGTTATGCTTTTTCCACTACCACATTTTTTTTTGTTCATCCCAGCCATGGTTGACCTTTATTGCAATCTTCCAAAAGAAATAGCCACAACTGCAGTATTAAGCATGTAGTGAGGCGAGTGGTGGTAATGGATGTCTGGAGGGTGTCAGCGATGTAAAAAACTGTGAAAGGTTTTAATTGTTCCACAATTTTTCATGGAAATGAATGAACTCTGTGTTCCTATGCATCTCAGGCATGTCACTATCTCTAACACTCCTAATTATTTTCACTCCACAAACTAGCAGAGAGCGTGGAATACTAAACAGAAGCTCATCACTTTAATGTGCACATCCACACAGCAATCTGCATGGTTACTTTGCCTGATGTTGGTTGCGCAAGAGTTAATCAAGATAACCAGTGGATCGGATGTTTATAATTACACTCTGACAATGCATGCCACTTGAATTAGAGTCTGCAGATGGACCACATACCTGCCTCCTTAAGTAGCTGTAAAAGGATGTAATCAGTGAAATGAGAAGACCATTATATAGGAAGGGCCTGGGCCGGCGGCAAAGGCTGAAATACTTTTTTCAAGGATTTTGTGTTATTCTTTTGAGCACAACAAGAATAACACTGTTTTATGTTATACTCTGTAGAGAGCTGAACACAACAAAAACTAATGGATAGTGATATAACCCCAATATTGGAATGGCCTTGGATTTTTCCCCTCTGCTTCACCTTGTGGACTGTGGCATCTGGGTTTATCCAATGGGCATTCTGGGCACATGTCACGGGGACAATGTACAACCTGCCCCTTTCTTCCATATATTGCTGAGACTAGTTGTCTCTCCCAAAGTCAGCTAGCTTTGGAAGAGTATTTCAGCACTTCCAAAAGGACTGAAAAGGGCATGATAGAAGAAAAAAGAAAAAAAGTGATACCTAAGTGGTGGGTGTAAAATGTTCCAAAGTAACATGTTAGTAGTCACTCTACATTTTTTTAGTAATGTGATGTGTTAAGTTTCTAAATATAATGATTTTGTATTAATTGCAAGAGTAAATACCACTGTCAACCGCAACTTCATTTACAATTATGTCATTACTTGTGTTTTCAGTTATCTGCATGCCATATCTTCATGAAATGAAAACGAGTGCGATGGTTTAATGCAAACTGCATCCAGGACAGAAACAACAGCATTATACTACTAACACAACTTTGGCTGTCTGCAAGCATCTAGACTGACTGCATGCAAACACAAAGCTAACAAAGAACCCAGAATGATGTTAAAGCTGATTGTATACTGACCAGCTCAGCAGCCAGAGCCAGATCTTAAACAGGTAACAAAGACAGTGATGAGAAGTAGGGATGGGTTGCCAGTAGTTCAGTTTCTTGGAAATGTTAATCTGCTTGCCTATCAATCAAGTATATCAGTTCCACTTGCACTGCGCTAAATCAACTGATTTTGGTTTGTGTGCTGGAAGAAGAAAGCAGCTGTGCAGTCCGCAGTGTAGATATGGACATTACTTTTAATTTTATTGCACAAAAGGACAAGAACATGATGGTAAAGTGCAAACTGCATCCAGGGACGAAACAACTACTTTACACTGCTCACACAAATTTAGCTCTCTGCAAGCATCTGCACAGATAGCATGCTAACGCTAAGCTAGCCAAGAACCAAGAGTGATGTTAAAACTAAGTGAATGCTGACCCCAGCCCAGCAGGCTGGGTCCTGAACTTCAACAGGTAACAAAAGCAGTGAAGAGCAGTGACACCTCTGTTCCTACCTGTTCATTTTTCTAAAGGAGAATCCCAGTGCATGGCCTGGAAGTTTTTAGAGATTGTTGTGAAGTTGTATTGTGATGGTTACTTTTCATTTTTTCAGTAAGGCACAGTGCCCTTCATTTCAAACTACTCTGTGTACATGGATGTCAACATTCCTGTATGATATGTCTGATTACTGAAGAAAGAAAAACAGTGTGACCACTAAAAGAAGTTGGCTAGGGTCCACCAAACATTTGTGCCCAGGGGTCTGTAACTTGATGATCTGGGCATGGGTGGCATCCAAAGAATTACAGAAATTCAGGAAAACTTTCAACCTCTTGAAAGCACATGGATCTACATGGCAGTAGGACCCACAGCATGTATTACTAAACTACAATAGAGACAATAAAGTTCTTTGATTTATTATATTCAAGTCATTGAAGTCAATGACCCCAACAGGGTCCTTTACAACCTTATAACAGACAGATGGCTGGTTACTGTATATATAAAATGTATTTATTCAGTAATATTTCTAAAGCTTTGTTTGAACAGGTGTTTTCAAGCGCAGATAGAGACAAAGATGCAGACATAAATCCACACAAAAGAACACACAACAGTGTCTCTTTCACAGCAGCAAAGTCTTATCTTATCCAGAAAGAGCAGCTGCAAAGTATGACCCCTAGTTTAGCTGTTAATGATTGGCGGTGTGTGTTTGGGAGCGTGTATGTTTGTGCATATATACGTTTTTGGTTTTTTTGGTTTTAACCCCCACAATCTCCCCTTTTCTAAACTGACAGGAGCTTATTATTAGTGGTCTTGCTTTGATTTGTGAAGTTCAGAAAGGTGAATTTGAACATCTGTCGCATTTCAAGGTTGTTTCTCTAGGAAGCGCAAACACAGGCAGGGCTTAACTACCAAGGCAATGGTTAAGTGAAATGCAAACACACACACAGACACACAGAGTAGGTATATGTGCCTTGAACTTATCATGGTGTGTGAGAAAATATATATATACGTATAAATATTTTGTTTTTGTGCATCGTTATAAGGCATTTGATTATTTTCTGTGAGACACAGGGTGCTGCTATATATTCAATGAGCTTGTGTCAGCCTCAGTGGTCCAGTTAAAGAGAAAGCCTTTACTCTAGCCACAAAATGTGCTTGTGGGGTAGCCACACTGTCAGCTTTAGACCCAAATTAGATATAATATCAGTTTCCATCTAAATAAACAGTTGTACCTAGAGAGCATAGTGATGAATACAGTATAGATGGTAAAAAAGAACACAGATAGTGTCGCTTTCCATTTGGATTCTGTCATCCAACACAGAGTGTAGCAGGGTATAAAGAGCTCTGGGTGCAGGCAAAGAAAGATTACTATTAATGCATGTGTATTAAACTAAATATGATGATTGACATCTGACATTCATGTGCAAAATGCTGCACTTTCAAAATATCATTGTTTGGTGTGATAGAGTAGCTTATATCATGCACATCTCTGTGTGCATATGCCCAAGTTCATTTACACATCAACGTGTGCGAGCAGTCGTGTCAAGTCAGAGGTGACCAGTTGTCACTGAGCTTTGACAGAGACCAGGTATCACAGAGACATAGCGTCACCTTGTCACCTCCAACGTTTTTGTGTGCGCACGTGTGCGTTTGTGTCAGTGTGGGGCATACCTCTCCAGAGACACCTCCTAACCTGCCCCAGGCAAAGTGCCTGGATGACACACATGGAAGGCTCCCTGGAGTGAACCTCAGGTGATGAGACAGCAGCGTATGTGTGTGGTTCACATCTCCTGAGATTAACGATCTTCTTTGGAGAATTGATGGTTACACAGTTTTGACATAATGAAAGTTAAGCTCTGCTCTTTCAGTGATGGTGCAGTCAGTCAATATCAGGGTCAAAGGAAAAGAGAATTGAGGAAAGAAAAGAAGGAAGAAACAAACGAGTATCTCAATAAGGTTTTAAGTTTTGGAGAAATTAGAAGCCGTCTTTTACACCAGCGCTCCACTTTACATAAAATGGCACCAGGTCTATGTATATATAACACAAGTAGCACATTTGCGAAGCATACAAGAAATGGTTCTCTGCTTCACGTCTTTAAGAATATGCTTTGTCAGTGGGAAGTCAGTGACTTGTGGTATGTTTTCAGGGTAGAGGATGGAACACAAACAGATGTAAAATGAAAGATCTGTGTTGATTTATTCCCAAGTTTAAACCTTCATACAGTGCATTTGGAGAAACATATCATGGGCAGACCTATTGAGAGCCCTGTAAAAATGCTGTTTGATTGTGCAGACATGAGTACATGATGTAAATGTGTCTCAGCTTACAGCTTTAAAGACTTCAATTAGCAAGAAGGTACAATTTGCTCTCAGCAAGATGTAGTACAATGTGTGTAAGTGGGTTTGTTTTTTTTTGGTTTTCTTTATTGGCTTTAATTACATTCCACTTTTTTGTATGTTGTGGTCCTTTTAGAAAAACAGAACAACTTTAGTTCTTTCCAGCATCCATCATGAGCAGTTTTGTGAAATCAGAGTGCATTTTATTACAAATATCAGGGCAATGTAGTACTGCATTTTGTTTTTCACTTTAGGAGTTTGCTTTGGGGTTTCTGTGACAAGAGGGGATATGATTTCTATTCTCTATGTTCAATCATATTAGAAACACATTGGATGTAATCTATTCTCCAGCAAAGTGATAAAGTGCTTTCTCACCAATTACCGACTGCCATCTCCCTCTTCACACCTAGCAGGCATGGCTGACAATGTGTATGTGCATGTCACAGAGGGATGGGGGAGAGGTTGGGAGGGGTGAGAGGGGAAAGGGGTAAAAAAAAAAAAAGGGCAGCAAGAGCAACAGTGTCAGATTAAGTCAGAGAGAGGTTTTAAAAGGGTTGTCACTTGTGTTTACATTTTCTCAGTTATCATCAGGAGAATGACATATCTTTGTTTCTGCAATATCACACTGCTGTATTTAGGCCCTCTATAGCAGTGTTTTTCTCTTTTCTTCCTCATCGACCATTTTGCTCTGTGCAGGAATCAGAACATTTTGACACTGGATATTCCTCTTATGCATGTCTACTTTGCTTTTCAATATATTCGTGGATTATCATTGATTGGGAATTTAAATTAGATTAAACACACACTGGTTTAAACAAACCAGACAGAGGTTAAATGTAATCTCTGGTAAGTGGCTATTTTACACTCGCTGTGTGTTGCAGTGATGACACAAAACAAGCATTGTGTGAATTGGAAACAAAGGGAAAAAGCAGTTGGCTCTGCCTTCAATTTTTTTTTTTTTTTCAAGAATGCAAACTCTCATTTAAAACAAACATGAACTGTACAAGACTTGTTTCAAAGGTTGAAGGCTTTAAAAAAAATCACATCCTCCATGTTTCTTATCTCAGTCTGGATGCTGAAAGCCATGTGCTAGTGAACTGAGTCTTAGTCAGCTGACAACAGAAATTCAATAACCACCAGCTGTTCAGCTCTTAGAAAAACATTTAGATTACTATATTTAATTGCACTGCACAAACAGTATATTTACAACTCACATTCTCTTAGATATCACTGCATTATCAAGCAAAAATGCACCAGACATACATGTAGATGGCTCTCCACTGACTGTAGGTACATGCATTCCATAGCAATGTGTTTTTAAATAACTGAATAACTGTAGATGTCCATATGTATTCTTTGGAGACATATGTGCTATAATATAATTAACCAGACCTTGAAAACAGAACTGTTTGATAGAGGAATGCATTAAAGTCAGAAAGAAAATAGAAGAAATTGTATCCTTTTGTATTTCCTTAATATCCCAAGGAAGAGAACAGCAGGCTAAATTTTGCTTTGAAAGATTAGGTCACAAAACAGAAAGCAGATATGAAGGTAAGTATGAGGAGAAAAGAAGATTACCTCCCCTCAGGACAAACTCTTTTAAAATTAAACAGGCAGTGCTGCCTGGAGGAAGGACAAGGGCAAGATGAAAGTAGCATTTGAAAAAAATCTTAAAGCACTCGAGACATGGAGCGGGCCACCCTGCTGAAGGACCTGGAAAACCAGTGGCAAAAGCAGGTGAGCTAGCTTTTAGCAGTGGAGGAAAGGGAGACTGGGATCAGCCGGGTCAGTGAAAAAAAAGGGAGCCTTACACAAAGGTGCATCTGAAGACCTTGGCCCTGCTCATGTGAAGACGAGAAGGAGGGAAAAAACAAGCAAGAAGGAGTGGGGAAAAATGTGAATGACTGAAGGAAAGCCTCTGAAAAAAGCTTTGAAGACACCCGAGGAGAGGTGAAAGAGGTGGTAAGTCAGGTCCTCCTCTGACCTGTGTGCATTTCAAATACTCTTACAGAGCACTGGCATTTTAAGATTTAAAGATACGTGTACCAAAGCCTGATTATTTGGGGGTTGCTGAATTTCAATTCAATGTCAAAGACTAAAACTGAAGACCTTTCATCTGTACTTTTATTTTAGAATTTAGGTCGTTTCATAAGTACCCTTTTCTCATTTTTTCTTTTTCTTCCAGGTAATCGGTTGTTTCAAACCTAGTTTTAGTCTAATTTTAGTTAATTATGATAAGCTTTGTATGAATGCCTGATCTTCTCAACCCAATAAGACAGAGAAAGATACGTATCTGTATCTTTGGGCAGTTGAAAACTACATTAAGGTATCTAAACTACAGGAGACTAAACTAAATATAGAGGCAGAGCAAAAACCTTGCTAGTCAGGATAAGTGCTGTCTGTATTTATGTGCAGTCATATGTGTCTGCGTGTCTGTGCGTGAGGTGTCTTTGTCTATATGAATTTTAGGGTGTCTGTCTGCATGGTCTCTGAGGTGATGACTGTTGTACTCACACCCACTTACACACCCACTCACGCTCCCACTAATGCACGAGGCTGTTTGTTTTGACTGTGCTTGACAGTGAGTGATGGCTGATTGACAGCCTCAGCTGATTTTTGTGCTACTAAAACTGCAGCCATCCAGCTCCACACAATTCAACCACTCTTTTTGCCAGTCTGCCACCACAGAGTTAGCAACAGTCTGCGTTTTGCCTCCCTCACTTCTCCAAGCCAGTCGCACTGCACTGCGGCAAGCAGGGGAAGCAGACACACACACTCACCACTCCACTCCCAGATTTTTTGGAAGGGGAGAGAAGAGGAGCAAGCAAAGCCTTGACATAACTACGATATTTTTACGCTTCTTGATGGAGAGCTGCTGTAAAATCCAGAAATACCTTTCAAAAATCTCTGTTTTCTTGCCTTGTGCTGAAAGTTGTTTCAAAGAGGCTCGGAGCATCATCCTGACAAAAGGAATATGCACAACTCAACCTGCCTGCCAATAACGAGACACAAAAAGTGAGAGGAAAGAAAACGAAATTTGGACCTATGTGGTGGATTTTGGAAGCGAACGAACACGCAACGTTCCAAGGGTCTTTTTCTTTTTTGGACGAGATTAAGAAGGCAGGGGCAATGCCAAAGGTTTTTTCCTGCCCTCTTTTAAAAAACAGTCTTGCAGCAGCTTGGGCTCTGGCTATGCTCAATCTCCACCTGCACGTTGCTAGGGAAAAAGCACTGGAAATGTCTCCGCTAATTCCAGGATATAGATGCGGCCGGGCCTTATAATTGTGCAGCTCCTGCACTCTCCATACGCAATATAAATCATATCCAGTACAGCGGTATCCAGCCAGGCGAGCAAGCTATCCGGCAACCGGCTCCCAGCCCAGACAAATTGCATCCCCAGTGGAGGAGAAGAAGAGGCAGGAAACGATGGGCTGAATGACTGGCAAGGGAGAGAGAGGGAGAAAGGAGAGGGGAGCTTCCAGACAGAGTGACCTACATTTAACAGTCTGGAGTTAAAGACAGAGGGAGAGGGAGAGAGAAAGAGAGAGACAGAGAGAAATGTATGAAGAAAAACAAGGTAGGGGGATGAAACCGCATGAATAAAAGATGAAAAGCAGAAGATGAGATACAGAAACAAACACAATCACAAATTAGCCGTGGCAGAGGAGAGAGAAAGCCGATCCTCAGCGCTGTCTCTCCTACATTTTGTCTTTTTTTCCTCCATCCACTCATTTTACACCTTTCACACCCTTCCTCTCCCCATATCCAATGTTATTTTCTTCCTGCTATGTTGCTGCTTTACTTTCATCTTTTACCATTAATCATCCATTGTGTGGGGTGTCTGGGGGGAATGGAGCTGACTGTGGTGTAACCCAAGTCTCTGGCACACAAACAGCTGAGAAACAGAAAAGTCACCCCGGGACGTCGTCTTGGTTTTGCTTATGTTCTCCATATTTTTCCACAGATTTTGACTCTTTATTTTCTATTGCACCCTTCTTACTCCATATTGACCACCCACTCCAATTTTTCTCAGCACTCTTTAAACTTCATTCCCCTACGTTCAACCACCCCATAACCCCTCCCCTATATATTTACCTCTTTCTTCTTTTCTCTCCTCCCCAGCATTTATCATGTATGGCTAACTCTAACCGCAACACTTTTTCATACTGGATTATGTTATCTAGCTTCTTTTATCTAGTGTCAGTAGAGAGGAAGCATAAAAGTAGCAGCAGCAGTTATATCTATCTGTGTGTGAGCCTAACTCATGAGCTCGGCTTTATATCTATTTGATTGCCTCATGAATAGAAAGCTGCCTGTCTGAAAGCTGATGGCCTCCAAGCTGGTTCTCACAGCTTTTGTGTAGCTGACTGTACAGTTGGTAAGGTGCGATATTCAAGTGTGACTGCCTGGCTGGTTGAGCATTTGTCCATCTGGCAGCATTGGATTTATATTGTGTCATTCTGCAAGTTTTTTTTCTTTTTCATAATGATTATTACTTTTAACAAAGAGATGTCTTAATTATCTTATGTGCTCTTTTGTCTTTAAGTCTGTTTTTTTAATGCACCCACTGCAACCTTTTTATAGTTTTTACCAATTTTCCTCGTGACCCCCCCCCCATCACTTCCCTCCCTTTACATGTCAGTCCTCAGGGATCAGTGTTAAGGACAAGAGCAGGAATTGCACTTGAAGGAGAGGAAATGACATGGGTAATGGAAGAGGACACACAGGCATCTGTCAAGGAAAATCGAGGCTGGAAAGGGGGAGAAAATGATTTATTCATGAAAGAGAATTACACTGCTTTCACCTTCTTGAATAGGCTTGATCAGAATCCTGTATTTCCTTTAACTCTTTAAAGAAAAAGGTGGTGGGAGCACTTCTTCCATCAGACTGTAAGACTGTAAGAACTGCTCAGACTTTTTTGGTTTATATTTATTTTATGGTTTCCAACACACTTTAAACAAATGCCACGTACATTGCATTCGTGATGCGAGCTTCATGAACGCATAAGTACAGCCAGCTCTTTCTGATCTCTTTTGGTTTTGCTCACACAACAAATTCCAACATCACTGAATTATTTACTTATACCTACAGTCATAAAACAAATGTTGCTAATTTTATTAGTAGGATTTCTAGTTCACATCTACTGTAAGTAACAAAAAAACAATGGAAATATCCTAGAGAAGCATTTACGATTGTGTTTGTTAGCATTCATTCTTGCTCTCTCTCTGTACACGAGTCCAGGACAGAACACACTTTGCCCTGAGACATGTGAATTTATAAATAGAGTGTTATTTCCCCTCATTGGAGCACTCTGGCAGCTTAAATAATCACTAACAAGGCTTCTGCTTGCCTTGTAACCCTGACAGATACTTGCCTTGTTTGACAAGCTTGTTTTTGCTACTGTGCTCTCTCTGTATATCAGTATAATAAGGTTGACCTTTGCATAAACATTCACACAAAGAATCAGTAGCATCCCCCATTTTCTATACCCTCGTCTTCCCACATCATATATGACAGGTCCATTATTTGTAAATGGCAACTACACAGCACATCTCTTGCTTTAAGCCACTTAGAGTAAATCACATCTGTCGGCAATGGTGTTTTCTGTCTCTGTCAAAATTGCCTACTACTAAATGTACTTATATTTTTTCCTCTGTTCGTCTCACTTTTATCTTGTTTCCTATTGAAACCTGGTTTGTAAATGTCTCTAAAATCCCAAGGGAGATGAAAAAAGCCTTCATGGCTGGCACTACTTCAACATTGCATAGTCTATTATTAGCCAAGTACATGGTGGACAATGCTAGTTGTCAGTAACAGTCATAAAAGTGCTGCAGAATTGGAGATTTTATGCAGGACTTCAACGCCAGGAAACAAATGCACTCTGCTCCATGGTCCTTAATGTAACCGCCATCTATTTGATGTTAGTGAGGAGTCTTGGTTCTCGGCAGGTTTTGCTTTAAATGTGCTTCAAATAGTATAGTGATTTTTTATGTAACTCAAATACAGTTTATTTTTTAAACATAGTAATTTTAGCTAAATATAAATACAGATATATGAATATATTCCTAATAATAGAGGCATTTAACAAGGAAATGTGTTGTAGTGTTGCTGAATCTGGTTTCTAAATTAATGTGTGCTATGTTTCTCTTTAGTGTTGCTTTGTGTTTGACCCATAAAGTAAATTCCAAATGTGTACCTAAGAGGTAGATGTGCTGGAAAATAATCCACATCCATGGTGATGTAAGACTTTTTAGCAACAACTACGTTCAACAAATGCCACATTTCTGTTTCAATAGACCATTAGACACTAAATACTAAAAAAACCGCATTCATTCTAAATATCATTTAACATTTCTATTTCTTTAATACAAATGGTAATGAGAATTTTGAAAAACCCAGGCTTGTAGTCTTAACTCTCTCATCAGTGCCATGACACTCGTCCTCCTTGTGGTTTATTTCTAATGTCACATTGAGTCTGAATTAATGGAAATAACCGGCACACCAGGAGGTAACGTTGGCACAGTAATGCTCATGGATCAACCGGTGAACTGACCGCATAGCATTACATTAATCAAGGAAAAAATGTTTTTGCCTCTTATAAGTCACGTCCTTCACATTAAGCTTCCTCACTGTGTCTAATACAGTTCTGTCCTCAGTAGGCGGAAAAAGCGCTATATTATTCCTCATTATATTCTTTTTTGTTGTCTCAGTCATCTGCTTCCAAGACAGCACTGTTCCCTTTTCATTAACTCTTCCTGCTCAGATGCATTAGAGCAGACTGTTCTAATTATTATATGAAATGTTAGGCCTCAATAAGACAACAAGGCAATAAAGACTAAATAACAGGAAGTATCCTTAAACTATTTGAATGAAGAACAAATTGTTCACCTTTCTCCTGCTGACTTGTAGTTATATCTGATGTGTGAAAGGAGGAAAGTTAACATATACTGTTGTGATGGATTGTGATGTAGTCAGTTTGACTATCGGCTCTGAAGTCTGTCTGATGCATTAAGCTAAGCAAAAGGCATTTCTTTCAAATGATTCATCTAATTTCCTCCTTTCTTACTGACTTCCACAATGGCAAGCGAATCACTTTGATGCTGTTATGTCATTTATATTTTAATACAGCTGGTCATCTTTGGTTAACAGCCAGTAAATCCAGCAAGGCAAACACTAAATGATCAGGTAACAGGTAAGTGGTTGTCCACTAAGTTTTCTGTAAGTATATTTCAAAAGAACTGTACAAGGCAGCTATTTGTGAAAAATGTGATTAAAATTATTTTTCAAAACGCTGATTTTGTGACGTCTTTCTGCTTCTGCACATGATGACAGAAATACAGAAAATAAAATCACTTCCAAAGTAAGCACAAGATTTGTGATGTGTGTAGAGCTCCTCTGTTATAATGCCCATTATAAAATAACTGAAAGCGTCGCACTTCTTTCACTGAATCCGATCTTCTTCACACATTTTCATTCATTCATTTATTCCTACTTTTCTTGTGTTTGCTGCTAATCCAAACAAAACTTGTAACACATAACACAAAGCAGTATGCTGCTAACACTGAATTGGATTGTATGTTAATTGTATTTTGACATTTTAGAAAAACATCAAAGTGTTTACTGGAGATTCTCTCCACCATGCATAATGAAATGTGTCACTTTGGTAGTCTGCTGACACAAAGTGCTCTTTGTTATTGTTTTTGCAGCCGTCTCGCCCCTCCAGATGATGTGAGGCAGGTTTCATGTAGCAGGTCAAACCTGCTTTAAACCACTGACTCAACACTGTGACTCAGCCTGTGTTGAATAAACAGATAAAGAGATAACTCTTTTGAACTCGAATGGAAAAATCTAGCACACACACACCTCATAGTTTAAGTTTAGTGTACACAAAGCCGACTGTGTGAAACACATCTGTCCACTGTGTTCAGTTAAACTGATATAACTGTTCCCTTTCTTTTGCATTTGTAAGCAAAAATCCTGCAGATAGATCTGTTGCATAAAAATGGATTCTGCTATATGCTTAAACATTTTATCATTAAAGACAAAGATTACAAGGAAACACAATATTAAGGTCAGACTAACCATTTGAAGGCACACTGTTTCTTACATTATAGTCACATATTTGTATTATTAGTTAATCTTTTAAGTAACTTGGGCAGCTTTTTAACAACACCACATAACAACAAAAGTTCAGTTCAGCTGAATTCAGGCTTATTTATTTAGCTAACTTGAGGGCTTTTATACTGCGAGATAAAGACCTAAAGGATTCCTGAGAAAACCCCAAATAATCAAGCAACTTCCCATGAGCAAGTACTTTGCAATGGTGATAAGGGATAACTCTCTTTAAACAGGATGAAACATCAGTCAAATGCAGGCTCAGGAAGGGGTACCCATCTACCGTGACCAGCTGGGGTGAGGGAAGGGAGAAGAGAAAAAGAGAGCCTAGGGAGATAGGATTACACAGACTAAGAGAGGGAGGAAACAAAAATTTAATGACATGCTGGAGCGGTATATAAACAGCTGTGACGTGAAAAACTGTGAGTGGAGATGAAATACTTACAGCACCACATAAATCACGTAGCCGTATGAGCCTATATAATAATTATAACCCTGCACCATCACAGGGTCACCTGATCCAGCTTTAACAATAAGCTTCATCAAAAAGGAAAGCTTAGTCTGATTTTAAAAAATGGGAGCTGATTTCATGGGAGTGTGACCTGACAGTTGAAGGTTCTGCCTCCCATTCTACTTTTAGAAACCACAAGTAAGGTGGCAGTCTGAGAGCAAAGTGCTCTTTTGTGATAATGTGCTACCGAGGTCTTCAAGATAAAATGGGATCACATCAAGACTTAGTAAGTGAGGAGGACAAAGATTTTAAATTCAACTTTGGATTTGATAGGGAGTGGTGAAGAAAAGCTGATATGGGGGAAATATGATCTTTCTCGTCCCTCTGAGTACTCTCACTACAACATTTTGGATTAAAAGGAAGCTTTTAGAACGTGAAAATAATTAATTACAATACTCCAGCCTGGAATTAATGAATGTATGAATTAGTTTTTCAGCATCTGACTGAGACCGGGTGTTTTTAATTTTAGACACATTGAGGAGTTGAAAAAGTCCTGCATACTTAATGTGTGTATTGAAGGACATATCCTGGTCAAAATTTATTCCAAGATTACTGACGGTGTTGCTGGAGGCCGAAGTAATACCATCTGGAGTAAGGATCTGATTTGACGCCATGTTTCTGAGGATTTTAGGGCAGAATATAATAACCTTAGCTTTGTTTGAATTTAGGAGGAGAAATTTATGGGAAATCAAAGCTTTTTTCTTTAAGACACACCTGCACCAACTATGTTCTATAACTAATTGAATTATGCATGTGGCTTTAAAGATAAATAAATAGAGGAATAATATAGATAAAAATAGTTGGGTTTCATCTGCATAGAAATGAAAATGTATCCTAGTGTTGTGTTAATAATATTACCTGAGGGAAGCATCTATAACATAAAATGTCCAGCAAAAAACCACGTGGAACTACATGGCTAACTTCCCACATAGCAAGCAGGTCTGGCCCGGATCTGGTATCAAGCCGGCACTGCTGGCTGACTTCTGGCATGATAAGACGTATGTCATCCAGATATGGGCCAGGCCTGGCATAGATGGCACTGTCTACGTGATGGCATGCCATATCTGGCTTGATTGTGGTTTGGGTTATGTGGCCCAGGCTCATAGAAAACAGGTCTGGCCCAGATCTGGCATCAAGCTGGCACTTCTGACTGACCGGTGTCTTGGCAGAGTGTATGTCAACCACATATGGGCCAGGTCTGGCAATGATGGCACTATTTATGTTCCTATTTTAGTTAGAAGATCCAAATGCCATGTTGCAATACTATACTGCTATGGTAGCTAATGTTTCAAATGCAGGTCTGACAAGTTTGTGAGTGTACACTTTATCCAAAACCTAGTAACGGTTTACTCGTGTTTACCACTGGGTGGCTGTAGCTCGGGCGGTAGAGCAGGTCACCTGCTGATCGGAAGTTTAGTGGTTCGATTCCTGGCTCCTCCAGTCTGCATGTCAAGAGTGTGAATATGTATGTAGTTAGAAAGCTCTCAGTTAAGAGAAAGTGTGTGATTGGGGGAATGTGGCATGTTGTATAGAGCACATTAAGTATTCTGGGAGAGTAGTAAAGTGTTAGACAATAATCAGTCCATTTGCTGTCTGAACAGAGTTTCGGCATGTTACTTTTGCCCTGTTTTGCATGTTCTGGCACATGTTGTTATTACATGGCTTGATTAAGGTACACATTAGAGGCTGATATCTGGGGCCAGAGCTGAAACTATTCTGGGCCAGCACAGGGCCAGCAGTCTGTCTACAACTGGCCCGTGGCTGCACACCACCTACAGATGGCTCACATACTGCAAAGATTGACGGCCCTTTGGTGGCCCAGATCAGGTTTGCCGGAGGTAATCCACACATGGGCCAGCACAGGGCCAGCAGTCTGTCTACAACTGGCCCGTGGCTGCACACCACCTACAGATGGCTCACATACTGCAAAGATTGACGGCCCTTTGGTGGCCCAGATCAGGTTTGCCGGAGGTAATCCACACATGGGCCAGCATAGGACCAACAGTGTGTATGCAACTGGCCTTGTGCTGGCCTATGTGTGGCCTTGTGCTTAATAAGGATGGAAATTGTTCTAGAATTAGCTAAGATAGTTCGATGAAGTAAGGACTTTTTACCTTTTTTTAATATGCATATTAAATTGTGGTGCTGAGTAATGATCATACTTTTTTGATCGGTCTTCTAGGAATGATGTCCAATAAAGATGTAGATGATTTAGAGGAAGATATTATTGAAGTTAATTCAGAAAGATCAATAGGCATGAAATAGTGTAATCAAATATCAGCAGTTATTAAAGTTGCTGTAATTAATCATATGTCTGAGGGATGACTCTGAATATTTTTTTTCTCTTATGGTTGGAATTTTATTTTTAAAGAAATCTTTTTTTAGAGAGCAAAAAACTATAACAAAGACTTATTTAAATTAGTACAATGCCATTTTTACTTTAAGGCATTTGAGAATCATCAATTTGACTCTTTGATTTGACACTTTCTTTTTTTGGAGTGACTGTATTCAGGGCCATAAACCATAAAGATATAATACTATTACCAAGATAATTGACTTCTGTGGGAGTGAGGTTCTTGTAACTGCTCTTAATTGTGTTGGTACAAAGAATTCTATTGAACATAGAAGGAAGAACTTTAAATTGTGTTACAGCATTTTCAGTGAAATATCTAGTGTACCGAAAATGTTTTCCAGTTCGGTGTAGTCCATTATTATAAAATTAAATGTTATTAAGAAATTGTCAGACAAAAGAGGGTTTTCAGGAAAAACTGTTCAGTGCCATATGTACGTTACTTTACATTTTGAGAAAAGCCAGCTGAGTCTAATAATTCAATACAGTATTGAGGCTGTTATTGGCAAAATATATATGAATGTTAAAATAATTTCCTTGGCCTTTGCCTTGAGGATTCTGACAGTTAATATAACTTCAGTTGTTGATTCATTTAAACTATCATATTCATTCTGCTGCAGCCAGGTTTCTGTGAGGCAAAATAAATCAATCTTTTAATCAATTAAGTCATAAACTGTCAGGGACTTGAAAGAGAGTAATCTCGTGTTTTTAATACTCCACATTTATTTATTTATTTTTTGTTCTTTAGTACAGTTAAAAAAGTATTTTTTTCTTGTGATTTTTCATAATTCAAATATTTTTTTCTGGTATTTTGTTTGTTCTTAGGTGGTCTAGGACAGCGGTCCCCAACCTTTTTTGCGCCACGGACCGGTTTATGCCCGACAATATTTTCACGCCTTTAAGGTGTTGCAGATAAATACAACAAAATAAAACTAGTACCGGTACCGAAAAAAGACGATTTATTCATAACACACGTGAAACGACCCAGAAAAACAAGTAAACGACAAAAACGATAACAAAATTATGCTAAAAACCGATAAAAACCCTGAAAACCATACATTTCACACCCGAACCTCAACTCTCGCGGCCCGGTACCAAACACAGACCGGTACTGGTGACCGCTGGTCTAGGAGCAGACAGTCTCCACAGGATTTGGTTTATTGGTGGCTATGACAGTCATGCAGATGCATTAAATAATTAAAGTCCCCATTTAAATGAATTACTCTATTAAATTCAGGACTACTGTATTACTGTAATCCTGAATTTACTAGACTGTGCTTACTGTAGGCGGTAATTAGATTGAAATGAACAAACCTGAAAAATGTGAACTGGTCACTCAAGGGATTGAAGCTTGACGTGTAGTTCTGGTTCAGCCTTTAAGTCTGACGTCATTAGCCGTTTCCGGGTCCAAACTCCGCTACAGGTCCTAAAGTCAAAAGAATACTGCAGCACCACTGAGAGTTACAAACTGTCAAAATTCTTTCATCTTTAATAAAATGATCAGTGTGGCTGCTTTACCAGGTGTAACAATTAAGTTTAACATCCAGTCATCCACAGAAACAGAATTTCTGAAATTTAACGGAGTTAGAAGTTAGCAGGAAGGTAGCTCGCTAGTTTCCACCTAAACATGATATACCATGTTCTAAATAAGGGAACATAAATGAAGACATTAAACTAAACTGGGGCGACCGTGGCTCAGGGGGTTGGGAAGCGTATCTGTTGCCGGTTCGATCCCCGGGCTCTCTGTCCTGGTCGTTGTGTCTTTGGGCAAGACACTTTACCCTACCGCCTACTGGTGTTGGCCAGAGGGGCCGATGGCGCGATATGGCAGCCTCACTTCTGTCAGTCTGCCCTAGGGCAGCTGTGGCTACAACCGTAGCTTGCCTCCACCAGTGTGAGAGTGAATGAATAGTGGCATTGTAAAGCGCTTTGGGTGCCTTGAAAAGCACTATATAAATCCAATCCATTATTATTATTATTATTATCATTAAATAGCAGTGATGTTTGTGGGGTTACTGAAGTTGGGCTACCTGGTATATAATGATGTGCTATGTCAGGGGTGGGCAACTCCAGGCCTCGAGGGCTGTCCTGCAGGTTTTAAATGTGTCCTTAATCCAACACAGCTGATTCAAATGGCTAAATGACCTCCCCAACATCTCCTGAAGTTTTGCAGAGGCCTGGTAACGAACTAATCATTTGATTCAGGTGTGTTGACCCAGGGTAAAACCTGCAGGACACCGGCACTCGAGGCCGGAGTTGGCTAGCTACAAAGCCATGATTAGCATAATATAAACACATTAGCGCAGTGAAGTTGGAGGATAAACGCTAACTTTTTTCCACTCGATGAAAGCTAACGTGATGGTTCCTGATGGTTAGGGACAAATGCAATTGCATGGCAGGATGCCGTAAACGGACCAAACTTCAGTCAGGAGAACAACTGAGATAATCGATCCACAATATGAGGTTAGTAATTAATTTACTGCTTCATGGGCTGAGCTGTAGTTACATAGTAATGTTTTTAAAACTGACTTTTAAAATGAATAGTGGTAATAAAACCCAAGAGAGGCCGACAGTGATTACTGCCTTTTTTAGGGGCTTGCTCAGATTAAATAGAACAAGATACAAAGCATTAAAACACGTTAAAAATACAACTGCCTTAATAAACACAGAGTCGTTTAGACCCAGGAGAAGGATTCATACGTCATCACTTAAACACCAGATTGTGGCAGTTGGGTTGCAGTTGTCAGAGAAAGGTGCAGCATGCAAGTGGTGTAAACATTAAGCTATTTATGCCAATAACCTCCATGAACCCAGTCTATTAGAGTGTAGAGACAGTCTATTTGGTAAAGCTGTCTGTGCTCCCAAAACAAGTCAAAGTTATCTATAAAAATCACCCCATAGTCGTTACACATTGATGACAGCCAGGTCTGCAAACTCAGCAGGTGACTGTAACCACAAGTTCATACTGTTGATACTGGATGTCATTTGTTCCCACATGGATTACAACCCACTTCAACTTCAGATAGTCTTCTTTAATCTCTGGGATTTTGTCAATAACTTACAGAACTCAAGCACAAGGAAAGCTGTAAGTTTTGTCCATCTTCATGCTGAATTTCAACATGATGGAGATACCTATAATAAGAATTGTGGAGCAGGATGGAGTGTGAACCAAGGTGGAATTGACTGCAGTATCACGGACCAGCCTGACTGCGGATGGATTGCAAGGCCATGCAGGAGGCTATGGAGAATCTGAGGCTGTGGGGTTTCTTGGTGGAACCAAGGTGACAGCCAGTGGTGATGCAGGTTTCCTTTGGAAGCCTTGTCCAGTTGAATTCCTGGAATTACTGGAGGAAAATCCTGTTTATCCAGAATGTCCTGGGAGCGCATGACGGAATTAGAATATAGAAGAGCTGAGCTGCAGAGCAATGATCAAGGCCAGGTGTTCCTTGCTCAACTTCTTCAATCCTTTATCCCAATTTGGTGATTTATCGGTTGACATTGGGACAGCTTGCACTCCCTGGTAAGGAGGTAATTGGTGGAAATCTGAAAAACCAAGCAAAGATAAATGATTAGCCAGACTAAAAACACATACAAGAAAAACAAACTGGGTTTCTCTAACTGAGAAAGTCTATTACAGAAATGCTTGATTCTATCCAGATCAGGACACTCAGTAGTTAATATCTAATTGCCTGGTTTTGACAGTTTTATAAGAAATATAATACATTAAAATGCAAAATGAATCCTTGAGAATTGACACAAGTATAAACAGAAACTGCTGTAAGATCAACAGAACACCAATAGATGTGCAGTAGAAGCCATAACAATGCTGGCCACAGAACCCATAATTTGATTGTTACACAATGCAGTGCAGAGAATTTGCATAACCAGTGTGCATGTTTGTATGTGGTTGTAAAAGCATAGCAGTTGTTTGCAGGATGCTTAAGTTCACCCACTGTGGCAAGTTTCATCTTTACTGTTCTCAGTGGGTGGGTTGTTCTTTCTCACATACAGCAGGGCTTTACCTTTTGTGCACAAGGGGGACATTGATATCTAAAGTGCACAGTGACTTTACCGGCCAGTGGTACACACACACACACACACACACACACACACACACACACACACACACACACACACAGAGAGATAACCAGCACACACAGCACACACCTCTCCCAGACAGTCCCATATGGACTCATTAGGGGCCAGTCTATCACCACCTGTGCATTGAAAGACCCAGTGGACTAGCTTTGACAGTGACTGTGGACAGAAGCTGTGCAGGGAATAGACACACACACGCACACTTTCTCAGATACATCATGCATGCATATGGACTCGTGTACACAGCTTCAAGACATCTACAAACTCGCTTTTGGTGGCAAGCAGGGAAAGCTTGGGGACATCATGTGTACTAGGTGTACACTAACAACAGAGTATGTAACTAGACTTAAACTGCTGACTTGAAAAATACCTCTTTATGAATGATATAAACTACATTATGGACTCTTTTTACCTCTTTGTTTACCTTCACAAAGATTGACTTAAAAGAAACAACTGTCATATAACCATCAGTTGATGATCTCTACAATATCTGTTTCTGTAGAAGAAGTCACAATATGCAAACTAATCAAAAGAACTCCAAATAAACTTCTAACTTTACATCCTATTAATATTTTGTCAAAGCTCAGATGTGAATCATAATAGTTAAGTGTCATCAATCAGATGTGTTGCATTCTCTGACTTTATTGTGGTAAAGTATTTAACATAAAGCTGCATTTTGTGCACATTTCATTCTCCAATAGATGTGATATTGTAAGAGTGAAGTGTGAACTCAGGAGGCTGGAGCTGGAGGCTAACAAAAACAAGCTTTTAAACCATTAAAAACTAAAGAAATAATCAAAGTCCAAGAAGGAAACAGAAAAAGGAGCACATGCATGCTCTTCAAGCTTACACAGGAAGCATAAGAGACACCGTGACAAAGACTAAGGGGAAGGCGGGATTATTTATACACGGAGGGCTGATTAATGGATGACAAATGGGAAGGCCATTAAACACAGGTGAAATAACACAAGACGAGACAATCAGAGGGAGAAAGACAGGAAGTAAAACTAAGACAAGACATGAAAGAAAACAAACCTTCAAAGACTAAAAGGTAATAGCCTGAAGATACTGATGCAGACGTGAATACTAATGTTTAATACGATGTACGAGACCAAGGCCTTAAACACAGAAATGAGACAGAAACACAGCAAAGGTGATCTCCACAACTGCTACCAGAATAAATAATAGACCTGTTCCATAAGAAAGTCATGAACTAAAATTTAAGATATCACAAAACAAAAGTAAAAAAGAAAAGACATTCAGCATTACCAGAATAATAACGGAAACATGAACCAAAACAGGATCACAGAATAGTAACAAAAAAGGATTCATGCAGTAAAAAGAGAAATCAAAAACTCAACAATATCACAAGGAAGCCAAACTCCCCATTTAGAGATTGAAGAAATCAAATCAGGAATTTTCTTGAATTTTCTTTCTTGTTAACTGACTGCTATTGGGTATCATAGTGAATACTCTTCACATGCTAATTTCAAGAGATCTATTCAAAAGGAACAAAACTGATTACTAATGATGTATGAAATAGTTACATATCACATTACACTATAGTAAACAGAATAAACAACATGTTGTAACAAAAGTTACAAAATAGTGGTTGCTACACATTCTAATCAGCCCCAATTTTTCTCCTTCATGTGACAATGGGAGAAAGAACCACTCTTCTCTCTTCTGTATCAGTCTATACTCTTTTGTCTTCCCCTTGCTACACTACCACACTCTTCTCCATCTTCCATGGCCAGGCTGTTGCCCTCGTCGTGCTGGATCCATGTTCAAAAACTGTTGGAAATCTGTTGTGCTCAGGCTCTAAAATACTCATATTCATAAGTTAACACATGTGAGTTCAGCAGATTTTGACAATTCAACAATCTGTAAATACTCACATAGAAAGAGAGTTTCTTTCTGGTGTTCACAAGTAACACAATGCTGTGAAGGATTTCACCTACTGTTTTGACAATTTCAACTGCCAAGAAGTGAGCCAGAGCAACTGAGGAAAACTAGAATGGAAGGGAGCGTGTTTGAAGGGAGTTATAGCAACACTCCAGCTTTGTTCCTGCAGTGGGCCATGGCATTAACCACTGTGGGGAATCCTCACATTCCTGGCAATTCTTGCCAAAAAGCTTCAGAATCACTTGAATGAGTTGTCTGTGAGCACATGACAAAAAATAATAATAAGAATACAAAGGCAAAGATTATACTCAGTTCCAGACACAGACATGGGAAGATGCAGACACCAGAGAACGTAAGCCTTCCTGTTACACATCTATAAAGTCCACCCAAGTGTGCTGAAGGGCATATCCACAGTTGGTCAGTCGTAGTTTAGTTAGTCTGCACTGTCACTAAAACTGGCAGGCATGTGGATGTCCACAGGCTCACCATCTGATAGCATTGTTTACCACAGCAGACTCGCAGATATGGAAACTATGGCATGGCTGTAACTGAGAGGAGGTCTCTGTGTCCGACTGGGTATTTACATGACGTTTTATCCCAGTTACTGATTGTTTTTGTTCCTCAGATTCACAACAGGTTCTCATTATATTATAAGTCATGTTATATGGTGCTGTGGTCCCCAACCTTTTTACACCATGGACCAGTGTATTCCGGACAATATTTTCACAGATCGGCCTTTAAGGCAGATAAATACAACAAAATAAAACCAGTACCCGTACCAAAAAAAGAAGATTTATTCATAACACACGGGAAAAGACCCAGGGAAACTGAGTTAACGATAAAAACGATTAAAAAAATAACGATAAAAACCGCTAAATATCCTGAAAACCATAAATTTCACACCCAATCCTCAACTCTCGTGGCCTGGTACCAAACAACTCATGGACCGCTACCAGTCCGTGGCCTGGGAGTTGAGGACCGCTGATATAGTGCACAAGCTTGATCACACACAGCCTAATAGTAGCATAACCTTAATGCAGCATCAGCTACTGGTGTCTTTGGATGTTTCATGTGGAAGCAAGGTGAGAGATCTCTCATTCTGAACGTTTCTTTCTTGCTCCACCTCCCCCTCATCCATCATTCTCTCCAAACTGCCCTTTATCTGTGAACTTTACTTGACCCTCTTCGACTGAACTGATCTGTCACGCTCTAGGGAAACCAGCGTCAAAATGCAGAGCTTTAATAGACTCTGGGAACTTAGCGCTAAAGTAGCACAGGGTAAAAGGAATAAGAAATAGCTGCTCATAACACAGACTGATAAGAGGCTCCTCAAAACTCTCTGAAATCTTTTCATCGTGGTCTCGAGGTAAAAGATTAATGCCAAAAGTCTTCAGTTAAATCAATATAACATGCATTTCATTATGTCATTCGTTATGTGTTTTGTTTTGCGGGTTTTTTGCTTTGCTTTGTTACTTTCCTCTACTGTGTGTCTAAGCTGAAACATGTACCGTGGTTGGCAACTTGTCCGTACTCTGCTGAGAAATGTTGATCGGCTTGTTGGTTTTTTTGGGTTGCACCCTTGCCAGTAAAGTCCATTCTAAACTGGGCCAGCGAACTGGAAGCGACGCAGTTCACACCATGTTTGTGCTTTCACGGATCAAAAATCAATTTAAATCCACTACTTTCACACTTGGGTAGCTGGCGCATTTTCCAGTTTTTGCTATGGCTGCTTTAAATAATCAGCAGGGTTCCACTCAAAATTCTACAACTTTGCTGCAGATGTCATTCTGTCGAAGAGTGCAAAAACATGCAGGGGCATTTTAGCAAAAAAAGAAAAAGAAAAATATCTGTAATCTCTAATCATTTTAGCACTCTACAACTTAATTCTTTCCATCTCCCAGTTACACAAAGAGAGGAAGAGTGGCTGAGGTGAGTGAGCGAGCCAAAGATGAGATAGAAATGATGTATGCATAAAAACATAAAGAGAGTAAGAGGACTTAACGATAAGGAACTTTTTGTTACTTTTTCTAATATTTATCTTCATAGTTAACATTATAAAGAAAAGGTAAACTATAGCAGAAGCATCTCCCCATTATCATACTATCTTGGAAGCCTTATTTATTCTGTTTGTTATAGAAATAACACAGAAATGCTGTGCCTTTAAGTTTTATAGGTTAGGGTTAGGGTTAGTAGCCAGCAGCTGGAAAAATGACCCTATTCAATTAAATTTTATTTAGAGGAAAATGTCAACTTTAACCTCAAGGTGCTTTATATTGTAATATATGTCAATATATTTTCAAATACTATAATAAAGAAAAAGGTGTGAAATTGATGAGATGTCTTACAGCTTTTACTGCACTTTACACTTTTAAAACAACAATTTTTTTACTTCTTTCCGTACTGGAAAAATGTTGGCTTTCACTCTGGTGTATGCTGCAATTGATCTCTTCATTCTGGAAAAAGGAAAAAGAGACTCCTCATTGCCTGAACGTGCAGGAACAGCACAGATCACTAGCCAACACCCCAACACATATTGCAACAGAAATCCCATTTGCCCCGTCCACTAAACACACACGTTTTTACTCGCATTTACACACATCCTGCAAATAACACTCGCACACAGCATCCCATTCGATTTCGCACATGTCAGGGGAGGCTCTCAACTAGGCATTCATATTAAGCTAGTTCATTATTTATGCAAGGGAAGAGATTGCCAGTCCTCGATTTGTCTCATGAAATGTTAATATATTCATCGGAAGATTGTAGTCTTTTAATCTGCCCCACCAGAATAATACTTATCTGCCACTACAGCAGCATGTTGTACAGTAGCTCTATCTCTCCTAAGACTCATTCCCTTTCTGTACCTCTCTGCTTTCCCCCCGCTCTGTCACATTCTTTTATTCCTTATCTTTTCTCCCTTTTATCCAAGGAGTAGCTGGGAGTGACCTAGTGTGGCATTTGGGATGCAAATTCTCATTGTGTTCATCTTTGTTTTAATTGCCAAATGTTAAATGCACTATTTAGTATATTTATTATGTCTTGGCTTCACACTAGTTTTTCAAATGACAATATTTATCTTTTAAATCAAATTTGTGACATAGCAGTACATCATAAATACTTTTCTTTCTTCTTCTACTATTTTAAAGGGGAGAGTGAATTGAAGGCTACATTATTCTCAAAATGATTTACTAATTTAGAAAACCTACACAGCGCTTCTGTTATTCATGGATGTTACTAACACCATCAACTTAACTTCACAAACAGTGATCAAAGCTGTCAACCCTGGCTCCTAGAAGTTGCATATTAATAAATTAGTTGTCTAATTAAATCGGTGTTACAATGTAATTGTTGACACTGCATGCCTTGGTGGGACCTTTGATTGAGAGAAATTTGATTAGACTAAAGAGAGAAGAATGTGAGTTTATGAGGTTGAATATAGTCCTCGTGGAGCACCAGGAGTTCATGTATTGCTATTGTTTTCACTGCATAGAAACTACTTAAGTTTGGTTACTGAAGTTCAGGTCAGTCTCTTCACTTTCCTGGTGTTGGTGAAAAACTGTCGTGTCGAATGTAAGGTTTTCTTGTATCAGTTTAAAGTAAAATTGTGGGAGGTAGCTGGGGTGGAAGAGGCTCAAACTCACCTGCCTAACTAAAAAAGTGGAATCTTTTCTTTTTTATTGTCACTCACTAATTACGTGCATATTTATTTGCTCATTTGTGAGGCTGGAAAAAGCAGTTTTAGTTCAAATACATAATTTTCATGAGAGTAGAAGTAAATTGTCATAAACGTTTTGCCAAGATACTATGCAGTCCTTTTCTGAAAGAGGACTTGAAAAGGTATATAGTGCTCATATAAAACACTGTACTGTACTACAAAAATACATTGCATGAAGTCCAACATGTATGAAGGACATCAGACTTTGGATTGTAGAATTGTACCATCATCACGCAAAAGAGTAGACCTCAAATCGCGGTTGAAGGCCCAGCTGTGGATTATTTTTCCTTTTTTGGGGTGGAATGATTATGACTTTATGACTTTTCCCCAGTCTTAACCGAGTGCTTCCAGTGCTTTACTATAACCGTATAACCGTACAAAAAGCTTAACAATGCTGTAAGTCCCTACAGAGCAGTGCTTGATTGTTTCATTTTCCTCGTTAAAATATCTAAAGACTGAACTGATTTGTTCATTATCAGCACATTTGCAAAATGCAAATATGTCAATTAACAATGTTAATCTTCATTATGTTAATAGAAAATAGAATCTGATAGCAGTTACGTCCCCTTAAAAACACATAGTGATATATAAATGCAATTTAAAAGACTGCTTTTTTTGTCTTTTATTCTATCCCCCATTTCTTTCTCCCTGTGGCTGGCAGCCAAAAATATCTACACTCCTCCTGTTTTATTAACAAAAAAATAAAATTCTATCACCTAAAATGAAGCAGTGTTAGCTATCTGAAAATTACCTAGGTTGCTATGCAACGGCAGAATCATGCAAAGCCCTGTCATTTCCCAAGCCAAACTAATGTCCCATAATAACCTCAAATAAGCCCTTTACTCATATGTGTGTGTACGTGTGTGTGTGTGTGTGTGTGTGTGTGTGTGTGTGTGTGTGTGTGTGTGTGTGTGTGAGAGAGAGAGAGAGAGAACAACACAGAGAGATATTGTATGTGTGCATGTGTTTGCATTTTCAGTTGTCTGTTTTGCATCTCTTTGGATAGAGCTGTTTCTCTGTATGTTTGTCCACTTCTGAAAATACAGAAATTGAACAAAAAGAGCAAGAACATGAAATTATTATTATTAAAGAAAACCTTTTTTAAAACATGTTTTAACAAATACAGTAGGAAAGTCAAATGTTTAACTAGTAACTGGTGGGATTTGGAATTTGTCTGCAAAAACACTACCATTTGACTTAGCATCAAATAAAATAACAAAGGTCTGTATCATGGTATATGTATACCATGTTATATTGCAGCTCAGTGCCTTGATACAAAGAAAAGAGCAAAGCAGGTCAGACAGAAACAGCCTGACCAGTCAAAAGTAACGCTTTGGCGTGTGTGCCAACTAATCTCAAAGATCCAACTAACTTGCCGAGTATGAAGTCATCGTGACAACAGTGTGGGCAGACCATCAGTATGTGTAGCCCTGTATCCTTGCTGAGATTTATCACCAAGTGTTGAGTACAGTGACAAGTTGCTGCATGTGTGCTATTTGTAGGACGATAGTGGGTGCTAGTGCCATCCACTCTACACACTGGTGAGGTGGAATAAGGAATGAAGGTCATTTCGAATTCTCTTGACATATTAAAAACTTCACCTTACAACCATTCCTTCAGTGCTGAAATCTTAGAGTTTTCTCTGTACAAAAAAAAGAAATACTGCTATGGAGAGGCTAAAAGTACAGCTTGTGAGAGCAGATGATACCCTCCAAATTTGCAGTCTTACCACAGATTAATAAATTGATAGATTTGGAGTACACACGGCATAAACATAGGTAAGATATGAAGCCAGTACAGCAGTTTTGTAAATAGTGAGAAAAAGATTTCTCAGAAAAGAGTCTGTGTAGTCTTATTTGGTTATTGTGGTTGTCCCTGTATTGTTATCTCCTATATTTATCACTTTGATAATGTTTGATAATGTATGTGGTATGTGGAAGCCTGTCAAAAAATGTATCCTTTTTAAAAAGCATCAGCCAGAGCTAAATTTTACCTTGCGTGAAAATAATTTACACCTTCAGGTACAGTTGTCACGCTCCACCTAAAGCTCAGGTCTTCCTAAGGCCATGTGTATAGATTTCTGTGTGCTTTATGTCTAAGGCATTCAATCTTTCTCATCTTCCCTGGAAAAATAAGCTAATAACAAGAGCGGGCAAAAGACACAGCAGAGTTTACATTAACGGTGAAGGGTAACAATGTTTTGTCATCAGCAGATTTAAAAGCCGTTTAGTTTTCATAGAAAATTGACTCTGTTCACTCTATACTTGTGATATGTCAACAGCAATAGAACATTATTTATTTATTTATGAAACACAGGAGGGAACAAGGATTTCAAAATACCTTTATTAAAAATTCTATGATGGCCAACAGCCAGTGAAGGGATTTAGAAAGTCACCTGTTTGAGTGTACTTCATACTAGCATGAAATTAGTAATGGAGTATAGCATTAGTTCCAGCAGCTAACAAGGTTAGCCTTGGTGGACAGTCCTGACACAATGACACCCTTAAGTTAATGGCTAATTATCAAAGCCTCATTCAGGGTGTGCTATGTAACTGCCTTAGACATAGTATCTATCTGAGTTCAAGCTACTTTGACTGGAGTGGTGGTTTTCAGTCTCAAGCTGTGACTTACTTAATCTGCGTCATTTCAATTGTCATTGATGGCCAGACTGTTCGGTTCCCTAGGGGGTCTTTGTTGCCGCTCTCTGTGCCCAAGGCATTCCAGGTAGGTAAATGCAATTGCAAGGAGCTGTGCTTTGCCTATTTTAGCATTTTCACATTGTCACATGGAATGATCTGGAGGTACCAGAGAAAATCCATGCTACCATACACTCACCAGTTATATTATTAGTTACACTTCGATAATACCGATGTGGATCCTCTTTTGCTTACTGTAATTCTTCCTGGCACATGTTCAACAAGATGCTGGAATCATTAGTCAGAGATTTTGGTCCATACTGAGATGGTAGCGCCCCACAGCTGCTGCAGATTTTTAAGCTGCGCATCCATCCACATCCCAAAGGTGATATGGGGACTGTAGAGGCCGTTTGAGTACAATGAACTGTTTAAGAAACCATTTTGAAATGATTTGACCAGACAAGACGTGTTATAATACTGAAGCAACTATCAGAAGACTGGTATACTGTATTCATGAAGGGATAAACACGATCAACAACAATACTCAGGTAGGTTTCAGTTTTTTAGTATTTCTTAGTTGGTACTAAGGGGCACAAAGTTTGCCAAGAAAATAGCCAGCACATCATTACACCACCCTTTTTCTGACCCTACCATCGGCACATCACAGCAGAAATCAAGACTCATCAGACTTGACATTTCTTATCTGTTTTTATAGCTGCTTCAAGGTTCACTGTGTAGTGCCTTCAAAGATCCTTTTCTCCAAATGACTGTTTGAGTCACTGTCGCCTTCCTATTAACTTAAAGTATTCTGGCTATTTTTTACTTTTGCATCAAGAAGGCATTTTTGCTCATGTGAACTCATGTTCCCTGGATAGTTTCTCTTCTTGGACCATTCCCTGTACACCCTAGAGATGTTTGTCCCAGTAGATCAGCAGTTTCTGAAATACTCAGCTTGAATGTCACCAACAACCATGCTGCAAACACACTTGAATCACAAAATCACTTACATTTGTTTTGATGTTTGACCTTCAGCAAGTTGCCTTGACCAACTTGCTGCCATGTGACTGGCTGATTAAATATTTGTGTTAAATGGCAGTTAAACACCTTGTGTAAGTGCACCTTACAAATGAGCTGGCATATATGCAAATGATTGTAGTTGGAAATAATAACTTCCTTTCAGTAAAGTAAAACTCTGGAGTAATTGTTGATGATATCAAAGACTTTTAAACACCTTAATGTTTGAACAATTTTTAACTTTTCTACAGTTTCACCGTTCTTTATATGTTGAATGCAGAGAAAGAGTCTTTCTATTGAAAGACTCCAAATACACAATAAATGGGATGTAATAGCCATTCTTGGACAATACTTTTGATTCAAATGTTTTTAAGAATGGCTGTGTTACACAGGTAGGGGTCTTTTTTGTATAAGTCACATAAAAATGATCTTTAAAAAAATGCCTTTCAGATATTTCAAGTCCAAGTTGCACTGTGAATACAAACTTTAGTCTAAACTTTCTTCAAAGAAACAACGTTGGCCTTGACAGCATGTAACAGACTGACCCTCTGTACTTTCCAAATATCAAAAGACTCATTTCAACACCCATTCATTCACTTTCACACATTAATATAACACATTCCCTGGTACAATAGGCCAACATACAAACACACGCAGATGGCAGACGCTGGGACCAATCCAGTCTGAGTGTGTGTGTGTGTGTGTGTGTGTGTGTGTGTGTGCGCTTATGTGGCTGTAGGAGGTTGATAGGCAGTGTGTCTGTTTTTATGTCCAGTCCAAGTACTCCTGCGCCTGCCCATAGAAGGGGGCTTAGTGGGCAAGCAAGTACATTAAAAGTAAGTATGGGTGTGTGGAACGTGAGGGGGGGTTTTGCTGCGTGTGGTTAAACGGGGTAACAGAGACAAACATGTGTATTTATGTGTTTAAGAGCAAGAACGTCTGTATGAAAAGGCACTGCCAGATACAGAAACAGGCTTTACTCAGTTACTTAGCATTTCTGGCACACTGATAAAGCTCTTGAAGCCATCAGAGTGAATAATATCCAACAGTCTGGGGAGGCCTGCTTAGATTCTCTAGCCAGCCCTCTCTGGTTTGATAAGATTGTGTTAGCCACCACCCCGCACTAACTTAGACTTCAAACAGTTACATATTGCCCTGGAAATTGTCACAGGAAGCGCGTCGAGCAGATAAATTTATTTCTGATCATACATCTAGCTCAATTCATTTATAGCGCCGCCAGGCACTCAAGCAGGAAGCTAGGATGAAGGCGAGTAGGAGGGACGTGGGGTGGAGTGAAATAAGAGACATGCAGAGATGGAGAATGAGCTGTAGGGAAAATTTAGTTTACTTTCTGTGGTTTATACAGCATCCAATATGTAAAAAATGAGTAATGCCTCCGCAGCCTGCTTCACTACTATAAAATGTAAACAGTCACACTTTTTATTTTTTGATTAGACACCTTTTCCAACATGTAAAAACCAAAAAAAAAAAAACATCTTACCATGTTTTAACAAGGTGATAATATCAGAAAGAGAGGCAGCAGACTGCTGCTGTCAGAAAAACAGTCATTGACATCAAGTCACACAGCTGCATATGTGTGTGTAGGAGTGAGACACCTCATCAGGTGGTTTCACCTCGTTGTGCAAGCTGAGACAGTTCTGCACTGACAGCGCTGCCAACTTCCTGCCTCTAAGTATTTTCAGTCTCACTGTCTCCTTTTCACTCTTGTGTGCACATATCACAATGTCTTTTTCAAAATGTTTTCTACCTCTTCAAGCTTCTCAGGCCAACAAGGTTGTGTCTTTTCTTCAAATTCTTTGCACAACTATTCAGAAGGTCCTCCACCAGTTTGTCTTTCTGCATGTCAGCGGCAAACTTGTGATGACATTTTTACAATCGTTATTCTTAGGCTGACTTCAGAGTTGATCGGCAAGGGAGCAGTATTTGAGCAGCAGTTTCTGTGTACTTATGAGTGCATGTTCTGCAAGTAAAAAGGTGGATAAATCTGGAATAAAAATTTGACTTATTGAGTTGTGTCCTGCTTTCAACTTTTTAGGGCTCCTTTCTGTGCATAACAAGGTTTATTAAACTGGGGCTGCGGGACAGAATATGTGAAACACAGATGTTATCCTGGACTTTTCTCAAATCTCAGACTGCTCTTCCATCCTGGAGATTTCAGACGTTCGAGTTGTGCAGTTACCAGTGGTTTGTGCACTGGCAGTGGAATTAAGATTATATACTTGACACTGACATTACAAACTTACTTCAGGTACCCTTGGGAGAACGCCAGCATCTAGGAGAAAACACTTTCCTATAAGTGTCCGGGATCAGAGGCCAGAGCAAATTAGAGGATTAGCAGGGCAGTTTCATGAGCAGTAACTCTTTTCATAAGCTAATTAAAACCATGTCAACAAGACCCAATCTTGCACTGGCATCACACCAGCCACCAAGCCAATTAGTTTTTCAAAAACTGTGTGTGCATATACGAGGTAAAGACACCTCATACATTGAGTTAGAAATAGAAAAATTGCAAAAGAAAGTCAAACAGGTGAACTAAAGCATGGGGCCAAACGATGCCTATCTTCAAACTCAACCTTCATTTCTTTTGTAGCTGTGACTGTATGCTGTGGGCAAAATCTGTCCACAGATTTGTTGTAGTTTCTGCTAAAGTAAATGTTTCAAAGACCAACTCACAGACTCACAAAGTGAAAGCAAAGCCAGCCAGAGTACTTTGATGAAGGGCAAACTAAAAGCACAACACTCTCTTAAGTTTTCAGAATGAAATTTGAAAATAGGTTTCCATCAGTCAACAGGAAGATTTTATCAGCTTGTACAAAACAAAGACAACACAACAGGCAAACAGTCACTAGCACAGTTGTATTCAGTTCTGAAAAGGTGTGTGAAACATACACAGATCAGTTAACTAGTGCCTAACAAGGTGAATGACCTAATGGACCAGCTTGATAAATCAATGTCTACCAGATCTGTGGTGAAGACAGCACTTACCTTTTAGAATAGAGTGTGCATCACATTACCAGCTACAGTAACAGACACCGACAGTCATGTCTGTGTATTGCAGCTCAAAACTCTCATTTCCTCACTTGCAATGACACCTTGACCTTTTCATCGCTGGATGTTTTACACAGCAGTGCAGGTGACAGCATGAGTCAGATGACAAGTTAGATGAGCAGCACACTTCATAGATCTAATGAGGGAATTAATAAACACTTTAAGATGAAGGACTGAGTGAGTCTGCACAGAAAAAATGATGCTATTTCCAATTAAACTGTTGAAGAAATCATTTGCATTTAATCATAAACTGTAGAAACCCTTTCATTGTCTGAGTTGTTGCTAGCTCCTACCTTAGCCTGTGTAAATATTAATTTGTGTAACAATTAGGTGCTCTTTTGAGAGTCACTGCCAATTGAATACATAGTGTTTTATATTGAGTTACTTCAGTCTACTAGCAATTATACCAAACCGGTTGTTCAGTCTGACGTCACTAGCCGGGTCTGGGCCTAAACTCCGCTGCAGGTCCATATATCAAACGATCACTATGGCATTACTGAGAGTTGAAAAACTATCTAAAGTCTTTCATCTTCTGCTCTACCAGGTGTAACAATTGAGTTTAACATCCAGGCATCCATGAAAATGCAATTTATGACATTTAACGGAGTTAGAAGTTAGCAGGAAGTTAGCTCGCTAGCTTCTATATAAATACAATATAGCATGTCCTGACTGCAGGGTTTTGGAAACAAATTAAAACGTACAGCTTCCTTATCACTTCCAACATAAATGAAGACAGAAAACTAAACAGCAGTGACGTTTGTAGGGTTACTGAAGTTTGGCTAGCTGGTATATAATGATGTGCTACGTGACCGCTAGCGACACAGCTATGTTAGCATAGTATAAACAAGCTAACTTTTTTTCCACTCGATAAAAGTTAACGCGAGTGTTCTCGGTGGTCAGGAACAAATGTAATCGCATGGCAGGATGCTGTAAAAGGACCAAACTTCAGCCAGGAGAACAACTGAGATAATCCATCCACAATACGAGGTTAGTCATTCATATACTGCTGCATGGGCTGGGCTGTAGTTACATCCTAAGGTTTTAAAAACTGATCTTAAATAAATGATTAGCGGTAATAAAAGCCGAGGGAGGTCAACAGTGATCACTGACTGTTTTATGAGCTTTTTGAGATTAAATAGAAGAAAATACATAACATTAAACATGTTAACAACACAAAAGCCATATTAAACGCAGACTACTTTAGGCCCGGAAGTAGGATTCGTCACGTCATCACTTAACAATCGGATGACTTTGAAGTGCTCTGTGCATCAGAGCTATTAGCTATATGAAAGCTATTAGCTTTTTAGCCATTAGGTATTTGTCTTCCTTTCAGTTATAATGGTGTTGTTAATAAGTGTGGCCTTTTTGTAGCACTCAAAGCCAGGCTTAGTGAACCTGAAATAGACAATGTTAGCCTTCGAAGTAAAACACAAACACATTTAACACTTTTACTTTGAAGATAAACATTCTCCATTTACAAGTGCCATGCTTTTCTGTAAAAGTTGAAAACCCAAAATGCAGACATGGGAGGCAGGTAGCTGTGTAATCTAAGAGTATGAAAATAACTAATAACAAACAGAAAAGCTCACAAAATCCAACAACTAATAATAAATACACAAAACCCCTGCTACCATACTTACACAATACTTTTCATAGTTTCACTGTAGCAGGTTTGCAAGTGATTTCAGACATGTTGGCGTCTTCCATGTAAAGTGTGGGTGACTATTACAACCTGCTAGCCACCAGAGTAATCGCATAGACGTTTTTAGTTTAGCACCATATCCATCTTTGAGACGAGTTTCACACTAACAGCTACCAGCACCCACTGGCCTCTTGTCCAAAACACACTCGTCCCCAGAAACCTGTGGTTACTAGGCCAGTCGCTTGGCCGGTGTGAATGGATCTTTAATGATTAAATCCTCAACAACTGCCAACAACCACTCGCAACCAGTATACATTTTTGCCTGATGACAGGTGATGGTCACTGATTATTCTCTAGGCCTGTGTAACTAAGGCCTTGGCCTCTGGGAATAAATATTTAAGGGACACTTTTCTACCATGAACATATGGGTGATTAGATGCAATGAAGCAAAGGAAATGGAGATGAGAGAACCCTCTATTTAAACACAGGTGGCAGAGAATTTGAGTTAGCAGATAGATGACACGAACAACTGGAGATGGGGAGATTATGGTCTGATTGGCAGAACAAGAAAATAGCAATATATGAGTAATCCAGTGATTCACTGGACTGGAACAAGAAGACCTTTAGTGCAGGGTAACTTAAAACAGAGAAAGAGGAGCGTAAACAGTCAACTCTCTTGCATATTAGCCATGCAATAATAAATGCCATCTGTCACCATCAACTACGTCATGTCTGTTTAAGTAGAAGAACTGAAACACAAGCCACAAAACTAATGCGTACAGATTAAAAGAGAAGCGAGACGCACAGGAGGTTAGGTGGGATTGAAAGTGGTAAGAGTGGGTGTGCAAGACCGTCTGAGGTTATTAATCAGTCAGTGTCAGAGGGAGGGATGGGGGGTTGGGAAGCAGGTAATGCACTGATATGTTAGTGATGTGATTCTGAATGAGTGGCAAGGGTGCTGCAGAAAGAGCTGCTGCGTATGGAGTATATATGTAGTGTGTCACAAGGCTGCGAAGCTCGTCTTCGTTCAATTCTGACAGGCTAAAACTGACTTCCAGATCTCCTTTTCAAATTATCAAATGTTTAAAAGGGTATTACTTAAAATAATGATTTGGTTAGCATATTGGCTTTAATTCTGAATTATTTTAACCTGAGTGCTCAGTGTGAGTCCCTTGTTTCTGTTCTCATTTTTCTTTTGTTTACTTGTTTACTTACTCTATGCTTTTTCTTCTCCGGCACCAACAAATGTGCATTCCTTTCATTATCACATTGTCTGCCATCTATTTCTTTCTTTCTACACCGTACCGTTTGACCCTGTTTTACTTCGTTCCTCTTATTCCTCTTCACTCATATTATTCTGTATCCTCCTTGTCAAGTAAGTCAAACAGAAGATAAAAATCTGGTAGTTATTAATAAACCAGAATTCATCCATCCATTCATTTCCTCTTAGTCTTCTATGACCTTTTCCACCTACTTTTCATCCCACACTAATCCCATTCACGAGAGATTCAATAAAAGAGCTACTGGATCGCAGATCCCATGGATAGGGGATGCAGCCTTTAATCACACTGATGTTAAAGAGATTATCTACAGAAAAAGGAGTATAAGCAGTGTCTGTTTATCGCTGTGTTATCTACCGCTATCCCATTTTGCATGCTGAGACTGTGCAAAGGGATTTGATTAATACAGGAACCGACGTCCATACAGTAAGAAATCTGATATGAAAAACAGGATATTTGCATACATACTATAGGTCAACATGGGGCATCGGGGCACTGAGTGAGACAGATGGAGAAAAACAACAACAAAGAGGTTAATTAGAAAATATTGCCATGAGTGATACGAGGCTTTACTTTCTCCTTTGCTTGGAATAACGTCCTAATATTTAACTCTTCATCTTATTATTGCTGAGCCCGTGGGCACGGCTAGCTTAATAAAGGTTTCATATAGAAAACTTTTGCAACTTATGGAGCTCAATTCACTTGGTGCTGTTTTTCTTCATAATTACATGAAAAAAAAGTTTAATATTGAGTGAAGTGAAGAGAAGAGTGAATTTGTCCATAATAAACCTTGCATTATTAATGAGAGCATCATTATGACTGCTTAGCTATGCAGTGTCTATAAAGGGCCCACTAGACCTCCTGTCTGAGCACTCCTATGAACAGCACATACTGCATAGTTAATCACCCTGCTGTACAGCTGAGACTATTACAGAAATATTCTTTCAGGCTGAAACTATACAGTATATCCAGGCAAAATAATTCTGATTGTAATCATTGTATACATGAACTGTTAAATCTTATTTTAACCTAAATGTATCTCTTGCTAACATTAGCATTTATATGACAATAACAGCTCGGTGAAACAGAGGGAGGTCTGACATTTCACACATTTGCATAAGGCCATCACATATAGGGTCTGAAGTCGTAACTGGGAATACATGTCAAAGCCTAACAGTGCTTCTGTTGCTGCTCTTTATGAGGCACATGGAAGAGAAAAAAATGAAAAGTAAAAAAGAAAAAAGACCCAGAAAGCAGTGCCTTAATCACTCGCTCATTCCTCTCTTTCATTCCCCCTCTCTCTTTTTCTTTCTGTATGCCTTTGGAGATGCTTTAGTCACTATAATCCACCGAGCGCTGCTTTAATCACATCTTCGTGGGTCTCCACTTTTTAATTAAGGCCCATGTTTCAGCTCATTTCACTGTGCATATTTAGTGAGCCAGTGGGACGCAGAGGCATTCATCAGACAGAAGTCTGACAAAACAGCATCAAGCCACTCCTGAGTATTTATTTTAAAGTCACTGATTTGGTTTTAAACCAAGGGCAGATGAAGGGCTGTATTATAAACACAAACAGATAATTGCATATATTTAATTTCCTCATGGTTCAGTTTGCTTTTAATTACAGATGCAGTGTAAGAATAAACCTCTCACTCTTGGATCTCTTAAACAAGCCAATTAAAGATTTTGTCCAAACATCATATGGATGAAACAACACGCTGTGCCGTAGATGTTACATTAATAGCCATTTGCTTCTGATTTTAAGCTGTTCGTTAAGTGTTCTATAAAAATGGTCACTTCCTCTCCATGAATCTGGCATGTGTATGTCTTAACTCATACCCAGGATTCCATATTGCTCTTGGTTTCTCTCATTCAGACTTTACCTTTTATTCACTCTATCTGTCTGTGTCTCTGTCACACACACATACATCTCCACCCACCGCTCCATCAGTGATCATCACAGAGTCTTCCATTAACTTCACAGCAAGTGGTTTTCCATCTCGCTCAGATTGCTCTTGTTTGTCATTCTAAGCTCTGCCTTCAATCATGTTTGCCCACGCCTTTACAGCACATTGCCCATTTAATTGGATTGAGAACCCCATTTTGAATATGTAAGAGAAGGAGCTGCATAATAATCAGGGATATTCAAATGAAGGACAGTGCTTTAACTGACATTTGTGGATGTGCTGAAAAGGACGGAGTCACTTTGGAGGATTAGCAAATGATCTCAGCTTTGTAAAAGGATTTTTTTTAAAGAGCAGAATCCATGAAAAATGTGCAGAATTGCCTCATAATCTTTAATGAAATCTACTTCAGATATTTTATCACAATGGCATCAAATGATAAACATTATTATGCAGCTAAATGAAAATCTCTATATGGATGATTTTAAAGGGGCATTTTTTTAAAACAACTGGTGATTGCAAGGAAGTTCCCCACGCGTTCTTCACCTTTCCGCACAACACATGTATTTGGAGATACACCTTTTGTTAAGCAAACATGTTAACAATTATATTACTTATATTAATGATTTTAAAGAATATAGATTTAAAGAAAACGAGTCAGACTGAACACAAAAAGGGGAGAAATACATTCAAAAAGTAAAATTCACCCTAATTAGACAACAAATTATAAAAAGACAAAAAGTAATGAAACAATTTGAAATTGACTGAACCCAGAATACTGGACCTAAGCTCATCCCCATCCAGGTTTAATTTGTTTCTTTCTTTAAAAGCTAAACGTCAGTTATTGACTGCTTGAGTGTAGGCTGAATATTGACATCCCCAGGCACACGTAGGAGCTAGTGGGGTTAAGGTCAGGTCCACTGAGTCAGAGTTCACATGTTAGTGATAAGAGACTTTGCTGAGTAATGAAAGAGCACTGTCACTGTAATCACAGAGGAGAATTAAAAAGTTCCCAATAAACAGACAAATAGTAGATGGTGTAGAACAGAAAATAGCCTCTTTTTGTGGATCAATGGATGGTCAGATATTAGATTGAAGCTCTGGTAACAATCAGGCCTGCGTGTGTCTAGTCAAGCTGCAGCTTTTTTGGATATAGTAAAATGGTAAATGGACTGGTTGTTATATAGTGCTTTTCTACTTTAGCTCTCAAAGCGCTTTATACAGCCTTCACACATTTGCCTCTTCACATACACACTAATGTAAGGACTCTTTTCTATGCCTAAATGCTTTCTATCTAACGTGTCTGTGAAAGTTCTCAGCCATCCAGGTTGTGAAACCTGGGCGATTTGAATCCTGGGTGATGTGACCTCAGGAAATCACATGATAGGGTGGGGCTAGGTTTCACAATGAGTTCACCCAAAACCTTAGCTGATTGTGACCCACACCCGTTTTCACACTTTGGCTCATGTGATTAGGTAGAGGACCATTAGGGAGTCCATTGTCCTTCTTGGGAGGTGTTACGAACAGAGACTCCACCCAGCTACTCAGCAGGCACGCCCAGGTCTCCACCTCCTAAGAGAGAAAAGGGGAAGAAACCCACAGTAATCCTCTGGTGGGAGGAGTCACACATAAAACAAACACAACATTGGATCATAACAGAATATACTCCCACAAGGCTTAAATCTGGGGCTCTCCACCATTTGACCCTAGAACTGAAGAAGCTTCTCGGATGAGAGGTGAAACGTCTTCAAGCAACTTAAAGAAGTCCAGACGTTTTTCTTTGCAAGCTCCTTAGACCCTTTCTATCGAACATTCACACTGCAATAAACACACTGAGAGCAACTCGGTTTCAGTATCTTGCCCAAGGATACTTGGGCATGCCAACTGGAACCAGGGATTGACCAACCACAACCTTCTGATTAGTAGATGCCTCCTAAGCCACAGCCGCTCATAACTAAAAGAGGAGATTCTTTTTTTTTTTTCACACAAGCACCGTTATAGTTTAAAATGTGTTGTGTGTTTGTGTAGTCTGGCTTCATGTGTTCATAGAGAAAAGTAAGAAGGATTTCATGGCACTGCACAGTTAATTGATAAAAATAGAGGCTGTGAATTTGTTCCAAACCAATCCAGAATCAGGATCACATGAAGCTGATGTCCGGGAAGCTGCAATGCTTCCTATGTGTTGTGAGATCAAACCCACTTTAATGGTTATTAGAGCTACATGTTGTACCAAGACCACACGGACAGACCTTGGATGAACACCTGCTGTCTAACCAAGTAATTAAAGATTCTTAAATGCACTTTTTGGTGCATTCTTTTTCCCACCAAAATGTTTCTGTGCTGTATTTTGTGAGCCGTGGAATGTATTGATTGAGGAAGAAGTTTTGCAGTGAGCAAACCAAAGAAGCAGATAAAAAGGGAAAACTGCCAAGAGGAGAAGAGATAGTGAGAGCTCAAATGGAGAGAGCATACAGAAAGCATAAAGTAGTGACTTATAACAAAGTGACAGAGTTCAAGGCAAGGCTGAGTCCTCTTGTCTCCTCATTGCTTTTGTCATGCTCGCGCTCACACACAGACACACGCATAAAACACACAACGGTTGACAGAGAAAAGGGCTGATTCCATTTCTTTGAGCTGACATAAAGATCAGTGTTGCATGGCCCAGGCAGCCTACTGAGCGTACTCTGTGTCGACTCCAATACTTCCTGACACCGGAGCCTCGGGGACAAGAAGACTCTGTCGCTCATGCTCAACCATATAAAAACAGAGAAACCACAAAGACCGTGACAAAACGCCACTTCTGTGTATAAATGTGCACCACAATATATATCTATATATCTATGCTTGAGCACCTACCTTAGAACGCACAGTTCCAAACTCAAGTTTAGGTGCATGCCTGTGTGTCTGTGTGTGAGTCCATCTATGTGTGGGTGCAGAAGTGTGTAAGATACTGCCCTTTTGCCTCATCAGCAAATGCCAGCAAGGACCAATGTGTCAGTGCTATGTGCAAATGCCAGTCATGATAAGAGAGAAGGGCAATTACCACCATAGGGCTTTGGAGTTGGACAGCTGATGGCTTTAGAGAAAAAAATGAAAAGGACTAGATATTAAAAGGAACTTTATTGAAGTTCTTTTTTTTACCCAGAAAAAAGTTATCACCAAGGTGTGACCATGTTGAATGGGAAATCGGTTCTAGGTATCAGAGCTATTCATCTGTAAGTTAACATAAATCCCTGGAAAACAGAACTTTTGAACACTGCACCTACAAACAGCTGATCTGACTTCACCAGCACAACAGTGTGCAGCAGTGAGACAGTGGGGAAATGGAGATTGTTGGACTTGTAATTGTAAACATAAGTAAAGCATTTCTATCTTGATTTACAGCTAAAATCTCAAAATCCTTTCAACTTCAATCTGTTTCTAATTTTAAATCCCCTTATAAACAGGAATCTCTTTCATTTGCACGTAGAAAATCAAATTTTCCCCAGCGGGAAATCAGACTTGACCTTTGAGTTTATCTCTCCACTGGTGGTGGTGGTGAGGGGGGGGGGGGGGGGGGGCATCAGTGCAAATCTGTTTTCAATAGGCTTCTTCTGTTAGGTTTGATTTTAATGTAAAAATCCAAACACCCTAAACACTACTAAGTCGCTAAATTTTACTCACGAAGGATGTTTAGACTTGAAAGATGTGAGGAATGCAGCATGCTTGTGGGGCATGTTACAAAACAGATTAAACTGCACATCATTTGCTGTGCTGGTGCTTCATGAAAGTAAACTAGAAAAATCTTGCAAAGGAAACATAGAAAGGGTCTTTGTGGTTAGAAATATAGCTCATTTGCAATGTTGAAACTTGATGTTTACCTTTGAGAAGCAGCGTTTCCACTGCTCACTGGTGAACATATGTATCTCTTCTAGGGTTGTAGCAGGAATATATATCATACTGTTTGAACTATTTTAGATGAAACATATGAAATGCTTTTAGGCTTGTTAGGGTTTGTGATATTTTGTTTACTGATGTTTTGTTCTCAACGACAACAAATGAACATGTGTGTAGCTTTTGGACCAGTTTAAATCAGGTCTACAGTGATTGAATGCACAGTTTATGAAGTAAGTTTATCTTATAGGCTTGCTAGAGAATTTCACTGTAGTTTTACAGTTTTTTCTGAATGCTTAAACCCTAACTGTGATTCTTATAGCACAATTTCTAAAACTATTAATACTTATAGCAAAACCAAACCCAAACACTGCTTTGCACTCAGTTTGCCATTTTGTAACACACACTTTGCAAAACTGTAGGCACAATCCACTGCGCGGCACTCTTTTTACGGAACTGTGAACACAACTCACTGCTTTACACTCAATTTCCACACGCTCCTAACAAAACTATACACATTTATGGCTGTTATTTACACTATTTTGCCAACTGTCCGGCACACTGTCACATGTGAAAACTGTTTTAGATAATTAGTTTGCTTTGCAATCAGCATAAGCACTATAAATAAGCTACAGGTAAGCTGTCCGTGTGGAGTACAATGGAGGGAGCAGGAAGAGTGAGAAGAGTGAGAATTAGAGGAGGCCGAGGAAGAGGACGTGGAGGTGAAGAAGTAGGACGAAGAGGACAACAAGGAGGTGAAGTTAGAGGAAGAGGACAAGGAGGAGCAAGAGGAGGACGAGGAGGGGTAAAAGGAAGGGTAAGAAGAATAAGATATAGAATTACTGATGACATCAGAGTTACAATAGTGGACCATGTAATCAACCATGGAATGGTCCTGAGGGAAGCTTGCTGTAGCAAGCATCATAAGGACATTTCGAAATGAGAATCGGTTAGTACAGTCACTTTGCACTAAGACTTGTAGCACTGCCATATGCTAATGAGAAACACAACAATACCTATGACACCACCTTCCAAAACATACAAAATGTGAGCATTTCTGTATTAGGTGGTGTACTTGCTCGCAACAGAATCCGAATGAAACAAATCTACAGAGCACCTTTGGAAAGAAACAGTGAATGTGTAAAACAGCTGCGATATGACTATGTGCAGGTAAGCTATAGTATCATTGGTACTGAATCTGGAAGTGCACACTGTAGTGCCGTGCATGTGCCTGCTGTGCTGAATTTGTTTTGTCTTGTCTAGAGAGTGATGGAGCTAGAGGCAGATGCCATGGGTCATGAGCAGTTTTTTGTGGATGAGGCTGGTTTGAGGTGGCAGGAACATTATTGTACACCGTGCCATAATCAATGTCCCAGTACAACGTGGTGGTAACATAACTATGTGTGCAGCTATAAGTCAAAATGGTGTTGTTCACCATCATGCAACGCTGGACCCATATAACACTGCACACATTATTACATTCCTGGACACCTTACATGACATGCTTACTAATGTTCAGAGACCAGAGCAGACCAAATACGTCATCATATGGGACAATGTTAGTTTCCATAGGGCTGCTTTGGTCTGCAAGTGGTTTACAGATCACCCACTCTTCACTGTACTCAACCTCCCCCCCATACTCTCCATTCTTGAATCCAATTGAAGAGTTCTTCGCTGCCTGGCACTGGAAGTTCTGACCGTCATCCCCATCAAAGCATAGCCCTTTTACAGGCAATGGAGGAGGCATGTGGGGATATTGACCAGGCATCATGTCAGGCCTGGATACACCATTCCAGAAGATATTTTCCCCGGTGCCTTGGACTAGAGGACATTGCATGTGATGTAGACGGAATTTTATGGCCAGACCCAGAGAGACGACACGATGTAGACTGATTTCTTTTTTTTCCTCAGTGAAATTACTATTTTGTTTTGACTTGGAAATAAACACTTTTGATGTGTGTGAATAAACACCAGTACTTGAAGTTTGGATTCCTCTATGTTTATGGACCTGTGACAAAAGTATGACCTCAAACTGACATAGCCTACCTTGTGCACAAAGAAAGCAAAAGCCTGATGTGTTTTTTATTCATACCATCAGTGTGTAGTTGGTGCATTGTGTGCTTATTAATGTGATGGCTTGGTGTTAACTGTTTGATACGAAAATACCATTTTTACGAAGGTTTGGAGAGTTAAACAAGGTTTATTAGCTTTTGCAAGAAAACTACAATGTTTTGCTGATTTGGTGAAGGGTTTTCTTATTTGTGTGTAGAGTTTTGCAAAAATAGCCAATAGTTACAAAAAAAATGCGCTTAAGCCATCAGAAAAAACTGTAATAATAATGCACACTAGCCAAAAATGCTGTATCTGTATCCATGCATATACTTTCATCTACCTAAAATGATGTCCCTGCCGAGGTATTTTGTCTGTGGATGTGCATGTATGCCCATGAAATGTGGATACACATATCAGATAGGATTGGGGTCACCAGTGTAATGAGCTTTGTTGTCCCCACATGGTCACTGAGTATTGGTAAAGGGCTGAACAGACGGGAACACACACACATACATGCAGGTCCCCCCGGAGCAGTGTACATATAGGCAACATGTTGGCACTGATGAGGGCAGACAGCTCACCCCCTACACATAGACAGACCCAGACAGGATGGCATGGTGCCAGGAGGATGGTGCATGCATGTGTGTGTATTTGTATGTGTGTGCGATTGTTCTTGTGTGTCAACTCTGCCCACCTCAAGTGTCCTGCTGGGAGTTAGGCTCCATGTTAAAAACAAGCAGACAAGAACAAACAAGAGAGAGATGGATACTGGGAGGAATGCAGACTTTCTATCTGTCTATTCAGCGATTTCATCTTTCTACAATACCTTTTCTTTACACCTGGTTTTTGTTTGCAGCAACGATGGAATAGAGAAAAGTTCTTATAATCATCCCCCTCCGTGTGTTTATTTATCTTGGTAGCAGACCCTAAACTAAAACTAATTAACCCTCCGTGACCTGGTTACAGATTGGCATTTGTAATATACACTTTTGTCTTTTTTGAAAGTGAGCAAGACAGCATATATATATTTATGTATAAAACCACACCATGTTTTCTACATCGGTTGCAAAAATCACAAAGCATAGATTATAGATAATGAAGGTTGAAGTTCTCTAACTCTGTGTCGGGAAAATGACAAACACCTTCCATCCGCCATGTGTGTGTGTATGGTTGTGGGGATGTGCGTCAGTCTCCCAAATCCCACACCTCTAGGTGTAAATGAGATTGAGAGGCAGCAGACAGAGGCCTACCTCTAACTAAGACAGAGTGAAAGAGCAAACAGATTGGCATTTTGTCTCTTTAGAGCATTTCTCTCAAACAGATTGAGACACACACACCTACATGTTGTACGTGAACAACAAGGACCCCCTGTGGTTCGTGGCGCTAGCTAGTTATGCTAATGTCTCTCCTCACTAAGACTGTCAAGGAGTGGAACCGGATTAGCATAAAGTTGATTTCAAAGCATGTACACACGTATACCCGGGCATCTGGCCTATTTCAAATAATCACTCCTCATACTATAAGCTAACAGCACATGGGTGTCAGGCATTAATAGAACATATATGTGTGTGCAAAAGCAATCACTGCAATCGTGACATCCTGAACTTAACCCTGTCTGCAGATCTGTAGCATCAAAGTAATTTGCAGTTTTGCTGAGAAAAAGATTTGGAGTTAGAATTGGATTTATTGGATTAAAACAAATCTATATATAAAATATCCCTTGAGAATATACAGAATATACCCAAAGCAAAGAGATAACAAAAAACCCAAACAGGTAACCAGTTTCCAGATGACCTTCTTGGAACAGGGATGCAGTAACCGTATCCAGTAACATAAAATGTTCAAATATAGACCAGCCTATTAAGAAGTGCAGGTATAGACACAATAAATAGTCAACAGACTATAAAAGGGAATTCCATGTGGAGAGAGATTATACATTTTATCAATCTCGTTTCTGGAAAATAAAATCCCATTTTAAAATATTCAAAATTTACCAAATCCTGTCTGATTACCCTGAGAGCATCTTTGGTCCCTTTTCTAATAAACCTTTCTTTAATCAAAAGAACCATGTCAAAATTTTTCATTATAGAAATTTATTTGAGATGCGTAGTACCGTAGTCTTCTTAATCACTGAATGATATGGCAGGAATTATGTCATAAGATGTAAGGTTACAGATTTTCTTATGCCTAAAACAGAAATCTGTAACAAATTATTCTGTCTCATACATACATCGATGGGCATTACGGGGCTATCAGCTCCAGAACAACACAGTGAGTTTCATCAGATGTTTCGCTTATTTCTCTCTCTCTCTTTTCACTTTCCCTGTATCTACAAGAAACAACAGATGGATGGAGAGGAGGGAAGTGGGGGAAGTGGAGTGGCAGGAGAGCGAGGGAGGGTGGGAAAAAGAAGGGGGGGGGGGGGTCTTCTCTTTTTTTTCTCTTTCCTTTTTAAATCTAAACTGAATCTAAATTCTGTGCTGACATATGCTGACCTGCAGAGGAATGTGCCATATGCTAAGAAATTCATCAAGCGATACCAGAGGCAAACACTGAATGAGCTCAATATTATGTGGATTCAAGGACTGTTGGAAACCTTAATGCTCTTCCATAAGTGCTGCTGGTGAACATCGCTGCAGAAGCTGTGAAATAGTTTTTGTTGCTGCAACAGGCAGAGGTTTAATGGGGGCGATTAGCTTTGAATATAGAGCCTGGCACGTAAATGCCTAGTTGAATGTATGAAATATAAAAAAAGGAGCAAGGCCTTTTAATGTACCAATAAATTCGCTTTACAATTGAACTCAGTGGTGCTTTTCAATGCATACATAAAGCTTGAGATAAATGTTGTTTGGGACCGGTGCTCACCTGATTTTTGCCCTATATACCCTTGTCTTCATGAGAGTATTTTCCTAATACTGGATGTAATACAAAGTGCAGTTCAAATCTTAAAACACTACATTGAGTGGTACCAGGAACCAGTGTTGTGACTACACATAACAGGTAACCAGTTTTAAATTTTATCTTTGTCCACTTTATCACTAGCAGCCTGTCACAAAAACACATTATTAGCTCCCTTTTCTTTTTTTATTAGCTAAATCAGCAAAAACTGCCAAAGATAATTTGGCAAAAAATGTTAGTTTTGGCCCAACAAAGTGATTGTTAAGAGCTATGAGCTGAAAACTTGGTAAGTGTTGGCATGGTGTGCAGTGTGTCCTTAAAAAAATTGAGGAAATTAGACAAGTAGAGGATGAAGGATGTAGCATTTGGAAAGTGTCTGATGAGCAACAGCTTAATTTTTCAGCATTACAACGATCTCAAAAACGCTGACAATACAGTAAAAGAATACCTGCATAGAAAAACGTGCAATGGAACAGTGTCAGTCATTAGCCAGATCTACCCAGAGCTCAGACCTCAACATTGTTGAAGCAGGGTGGGATCATCTTGACAGAGAAAATAACAAAAGCAGATAACATCCAAAGAAGAGCTTTGAATGTCCTACAAGAAGCATGGAGAACTATTCCTGATGACTGCTTAAATACTTACCAGAAAGCTAAGAAAATTCAGACTGTGTTGAAGATTAAAGGTGGTCATACTAAACACTGACTTTCAAGCTCATCAGAATTGTCTGATTGTCCAATGGGGATTATGCCCTGGTGTTGCATTTCCTATTCAGAAGCATTCACATTAACGGTATTTGAGTTATTTCTCTCACAGCTAGAAGAAGAGGCAGAATGTGGCACTGCAGCTTTAAATGGAAACATGCAAAATATCAGTCATGTATCAAAATATGATACTCCAGTGTAAGTTTGAAGCAAAACACAATTTCCATAGACAGGTAAAGTATTTTGTCCTTTATAGTCATTAACTTTATCTAACATGTTTGTTTTTCCAACACCATGAGATACCATCTCAATGCTAAACTGTTTTGCATGTAAATACCACCTCAGTTTGGAATTTAGCTACTGTTATAAATGCTTTTTAAGCCTTTGACTTCTTTCTTTTTTGCCCAGATGTAAAGAAAACACCCCTGAGAAAAACCATTTAAAGGTTGCTGTTATATTCAATGACATATGCCTCAGCTGGACAAAGATAAATGAAAATGGTTTTCAAAGCTTTTTCAGTATTTCAGGAAATGCAGAAATAGTATGAAATACATACACTCTGAAAAATGTGAATTTCATAAGGAAATCTTTTCAAATCAACTGAGCAAGTAGAGGGATGCCCCAAAGGCCTCGCCTTGATCACGAGTGGAGGTATATCCTCTCTCTCTCTTTCGCACTCACACATAAACAGAAAGTGCGATATGAGGGTTCTTCCCACAGATATGATGGGATATCGTTTGTGTCTACCCGTTGAGGTCCCACCACGTGCATACACACATATGTGTACACACACTGCCTAGGCCCTGTTTGTCTGCCACGGGTGTCAGTACATCTAAAAGGTCTCAACATAAATGGGATTAATTCAGTCTCTCTCCCATCGGCAATCATTAAGCATTCTGTTTAAAGCGCAAACACACTCAAAATAAACGCACTACCAGTCTCCCCTGCTGAAGTAAATTATTCAAAGAAAAAAAATTTAAAGAAAGAAGGAAAGGGGGGAAAAGAGAGAAAGTGAGATAGGGGAAATATAAGTGACTCCTCTGAGGGAGGAGGTGCATTGGATAGGAGGCAGAGAAAAATAAGAGGTGGTGGGGGGGCACATAAAAGAATTGTTTTAGAGTTAAGAATCCTAAATGCAGCTTTGTCACCGAGGACAGATTTCTCCCTTTTCCTCTAGTTTTTCTCTTCTTCTTTTTCCCTCCTCATCTCCTTCGCTCTGTCCTGACATGTTCCACCCGCTCTCTCCAACTTTCTCCTCCCACCTCCCTCCCAGTTTGAAATCCCTGCATGCTGCTTGCCATACGTTAATAACTGTTTACTTCCCACTGAGAGCAATTCGGCTAAGAAGGGTTTATTGTTTTCTCCTTTCATATTCTTGAACTTTTGAAACTGGGCTTAGGTTTTCAAGTCTATCTTTGGTGGTCCTAAGTAGTTAGAGCGTGGTAGTCTGGGTCTCTTTAGTCTCTTTAGCAAATGAAAAATGTTGGGACAAATCAGAGCAGAGCAGAAAGAGTCTGCGCTGGTCTCTGCTTAGTTTGGATTAGGCTTCTTCTGAATTTACAAACAAGGCTTTTATTTGATGTTAAGATCGCTACAGAAGGAGATTCTTTTTCATTAATAATCCGCATTGCCTATTAAACAGCAAACAAAACATAAGATCCAGTTGACTGAAAAACTAAGTGGAAGCCACTTTTCTTTGATATCTCGCACTCGGGTGGGGGTGGGGGTGGGGGCTTATGTTGAAATTGCCAGCCTCTTGCTGAAAGAACTGCTGCATTGACCAAAGGATCCCCTATAAGCATCCACATGCACCACATATACATGCCTGGCATCACTGGGTCACTGTCATTTTCCAGTGGGCATGATTAATGTTCCATTTTTATCGCAAACCACCAAGCTTTTGCTAAACCTAAGTAATTTTTTTATTGTTCTAATCAAGCCAAGTAGGCATGCGGTTTGAATTTCTAGTGCGATGACAACCCTAATCTGAAGTGAATTATGAAGACAAAGATCTTCACTGTATTTCACAGAATTTACTGATCACATATTTCCTTCATATGACTTCTCCTGGTCTCTTCTGTAGTAACTATATCAATATAAGCCTCAAACGGTGCTGGGAAGGTTACTTTTAAAACGTATTCCACTACAGATTACAGAATTCATGGCGCAAAATGTAGTTTGTAACGTATTCCATCAAGTTACTCAATGCGAGTAACGTATTCTGAGTAGTTTGGATTACTTAATATATTGCCATGCCTTTTAGAACTACATGAATGTAGCAATCACATCTTTCTGCTTCTTAACGGGCTGTTAGGCCTAAATTTCTCTGACTAGACAATATATGTAATGTAGAGGAGCAAAGACTTAGTTTAACATAAGTTAGCACAAGATAAGACGTTAGCTCGGTGGCGAGTAGCCTTCAGTGAAAGTAATAAATCACACAGCAATAGTACATTGAAGATACTGAAGTGGCACATAACCCAGGTATCTACCACAACTAAAACAAGGTAGTTGCAGTAGGCTAACGTTAGTGTCTTGACGCTGAGAGCAGCTTGGTTGCTGGCAAACAGCACTTGCATTGCACGGTCAGATTTCGCCAATCCCTTTCTTCTTTAAATGTGAAGCGGTATCGGAAGAAATGCATTCCTGCCCTGGCTCTGTTGTGCTGGCTCCGAGTCCATTGTGTATCTGACACCACCAACATCAACAGGACGCTTACATTAGAGCCTCTCATTGCGTGTTTTGTTTGGGTTTCATTCAAATTCCGTCGTTTTCTTTTTAATTCCATTGTTTTCATTCAAATTCTGTTGTTTTCATTCAAAACAACAGAATTCTGTTCTTTTCATTCAAATTCTGTTCTTTTCATTCTATTTCCACTGTTTTGATTCAAATTCTGTTCATTTCATTCTAATTCCGTTCTTTTCATTCAATTTCTGTTGTTTTCATTCAAATTCCATTGTTTTGATTCAAATTCTGTTCTGTTTATTGAAATTCCATTGTTTTGATTCAAATTCTGTTCTGTTCATTCTAATTCCATTGTTTTGATTCAAACTATGTTCTGTACATTCTAATTCTGTTGTTTTAATTCAAATTCTGTTGTTTTCATTCAAATTCCATTGTTTTCATTCAATTCTGTTCTGTTCATTCTAATTCTGTTGTTTTAATTCAAATTGTATTCATTTCATTCTAATTCCGTTCTTTTCATTGAAATTCCGTTCTTTTCATTCAAATGCTTTTGTTCTACTCTTTTTATTCACATTCCATTGTTTGTTCTCAAATTCAGTTGTTTTCATTCAAATTCCATCATTTTCATTTTAATTCTGTTGTTTTCATTCTAATTCCGCTGTTTTCATTCAAACTCTGTTCTGTACATTCCATTTCTGTTGTTTTCATTCAAATTCCGTTATTTTCATTCTAATTCTGTTGTTTGTTTTAAATTTCCATTGTTTTCATTCAAATTCTGTTGTTTTCATTCAATTTCCGTTGTTTTGATTCAAATTCTTTTTATTTCATTCTAATTCTGTTCTTTTCATTCAAATTCTTTTGTTTTCATTCAAATTCCGTTGTTTGTTTTAAACTTCCATTGTTTTCATTCAAATTCCGTTGTTTTCATTCAAATTCCGTTGTTTTCATTCAAATTCCGTTTTCATTCAAATTCTTTTGTTTTAATTCTAATTCTACTCTTTTTATACAAATTCTATTGTTTGTTCTCAAATTCTGTTGTTTTCATTAAAATTCTGTCGTTTTCATGTTAATTCCGTTGTTTTCATTCTAATTCTGTTGTTTGTTTTAAACCTCCATTGTTTTCATTCAAATTCCATTGTTTTCATTCAATTTCTGTTCTTTTCTTTCAAATTCCGTTGTTTTCATTCTAATTCTGTTGTTTGTTTTAAAATTCCATTGTTTTCATTCAAATTCATTTCTGTTCATTCTAATTCCGTTGTTTTAATTCAAATTCTGTTGTTTTCATTCAAATTCTGTTGTTTTCATTCAAATTCTTTTGTTTTCATTCAAATTCCATTGTTTTGATTCAATTCTGTTCTGGGCCCTGTTTCAGGAAGCCGGTTTGGAAAACTCAGAGTGAAAAACGACACTCACGGTTGAGTAACCCCGAACTGTCCAACTCGGAATATTCCGTTTCAGAAAGGCTGATAACAATTAGTTCAGTCAACGCGGAGTTGCTTTAACCCCAAGTGAAGCGCGCGGACGAGGATACATAAAGCCCTGATAAGCGGAGCACAGATTAAGCGAGTCACCATGGAGACGGAGGGAAAGAAGGCGCGGTCAATGTATCTTACAGCGCTTGAGGCCGAAATTCTGATGGCAGCATATGCCGATAACATGCAAATTTTGCGGAAAAAAGTAACACAGCCACAGCTGCAAAAGCATGCATGGCAAAACATAGCCGACAGAGTCAATGCGTGAGTGTTAATTTAAACATTGATCGAGGGATTTCCACCCATTTAACACGTTATTTTATCATATGTTATTTTATTTGTTATTTTATACATTTTATTTTGTGACGTGATGTGAGCGCAGGTGCAACCCAACAGGCCCCAAACGTGCCTGGCAGCAAGTAAAAATGAAATATAAAAATATAGTCCAAACAGGTAAGGTGTAATTGTATTATGAGCCACAGTGCTTGGTCTGTTTGTCCGATGTAAATCAATTGCAGTTAGAGGCTACATTAATTTTCTTTCTGTAAGCACTTATTGAAATTATCTGAGCACATTACAAGTACATATTTGCTTACTCTGTATGCTCAAATGTGACCCCGTTATAGCCAACAGAAAAAAAGCGGAGGCCCGAAAAACAGGTGGGGGTCCTCCACCACCACCACTCACAGAGGCTGAGCAGTTGGCCCTCAGCCAAAACAGTGGGCGCCCTGTGGCTGAAGGCATCTCTGCGGGGACATCCTCTGAGTCAATAACCCCGCAAGACACAAGTGCCTACATAAGGGGTAAATTCAAAATAATACATGATGTGCATACATCCTTTCTTCACAGTCACCTTTGCAGTGCTACTCATTCATTTGATAAACTCTTTACCATAATGGATTATTTTGTAGTGAAGTTATTTTCCGACTGATTTTGCCTTCCCTCAGTCTTGGTTGTCTTTGAGAGCATAATGACAATGAAGCGTAAGGTGATTGGTATGTTTGTTAATTGCCATTTGGTCCCTTGTAAGTTATAAGTGACCTGTATAAACCTCATATTCTATCAGTTGATGGTGGTGGTGTACTGCATCTGGTGCAGCCTCCTGTTGAGCCAGACCAACATGCAGTTGTGAGTAATACTCCACAGATTATATGAGTTTACAGTAGAACAGCAATGTTGTCTATTTCTTTACTACAGGAAAATAATGAAGAAACATTGACAGCTGTTACAGAGGAGGAAGCAACAGAGACACTTTATGAGGTTTACATCTTTTAATACTTTGTGTACAGGAAACACAGGTGACCAATAAAGCCAGTTGAACAAAAAATCTGTTTATTCTTCTTTCAACATGTTGAGGTGATGGGTCAAAAGAAATGATTGTGACATATGGTGTCTCTGACTGCTCTTCCATCTTGTATGTCCGTGGGAGGGTCAGGATGTTCATGGTTTGGATCACTGCTGATGTTTGGTTCAGAAGGACAGTGTTCTCCTCTAATTGTGGCAATGTTGTGAAGAATCACACATGCCACAATAATGTCACATGCCCTTTCTGGGGTGACCCTGAGTCTTTGCAGGCACTGGAACCGGGCCTTAAGCATTCCGATAGTCATTTCAATTCTGGCTCTTGTCCTGCAATTAGCCAGATTATATCGCTGCTGTGGGCCCGGTTCAGGGTCAGGGTAAGGGGTAAGCAAATAGGGTAAACATGGATACCCCCTATCACCAAGCAAGTAGCCAGTGAACTCTCCTAAGACAGAAGGGTACACTTCAGTTCAAATGTCCCTGAAGCAATTGGTCTTTATATATTTTACAGTATTCTCAACTCACCATGTCCAAATTTTGTGCTCAGTGTACATTCACGGAATATTTGTGAGTCATGGACAGAGCCTGGCCACTTGGCTTCCACATTTGTGATAATGTTGGCAGCATCACATATGATCTTCACAGTGCAGAGAACACAAATTAGCATCCATTACTATAATGAAATAATTTGTTAGTTTGACATGCTACAGGGAACTATGTACCTGTACATTAATGCTGTGGAAAGACTTCCTGTTCACATAGTCTCCTTCATTTACTGAAGGAGCAATGATTGGAATGTGAGTGCCATCTGTACAGCCAATCACGCCTGGGAACCCTGAAAATAAATGTGCAATTTAAGTAGTAGTCCAAGTATCACCACATCATAAATTAAGTTTCGTTCATCCTGATACCTGCAATTTTGTGGCATCCCTCTTTGATAAATCTTGTGGGTCTATGACCGGGGAACACCACAGACGAGTACAGGAGACGTTTCAGTGCAACTGTAACATTCCTGACTGCCCGACAGACGGTAGCCTTGGAAACGTGCTCAGCGTCACCAATATTATACAGAAAGCTCCCGTTTGCAAAAAACCGAAGTGCAATACAAATAATATGTACAGAACTGAGAGGATGTCCACGATGTGTCACATGCGTAATATATGGCCTGAGGATGTTATTCACATAACTTATAGATTGTGCTGAGAAACGGTAACGTTCGCACAGACAATCATCAGGAAATGATAAAATGTCCAAACGCGCTCTGATCACTCTCTCCCGGCGGAGAGCTCTGCGGAGAATTTGGGCTTCACGATCTACTGGCTCTTCAAGGAAGTGGCACGCCATGTCCGACACTTCCTACTGTCAGGTTTCCGACAAAGGGGCGGAGACAGTCAGGGTTAGTTGTAGTAAACCTGCTAGGGGGCAGGTTAGCTTCACGGAGTGTGTCGTCATAGTGACTCACTGAGGCTTCATCTGAACTCGCTTTGTGAAACCGAAAACCCAGAGTTTTCGTTAACTCAGGGTATACTTACTCAGTTTTTCCACTAAACCGGCTTCCTGAAACAGGGCCCTGTTCATTCTAATTCCGTTGTTTTCATTCAAACTCTGTTCTGTACATTCTAATTCCATTGTTTTCATTCAAATTCCGTTGTTTTCATTCAATTTCTGTTCTTTTCTTTCAAATTCCGTTGTTTTCATTCTAATTCTGTTGTTTGTTTTAAACCTCCATTGTTTTCATTCAAATTCCATTGTTTTCATTCAATTTCTGTTCTTTTCTTTCAAATTCCGTTGTTTTCATTCTAATTCTGTTGTTTGTTTTAAAATTCCATTGTTTTCATTCAAATTCATTTCTGTTCATTCTAATTCCGTTGTTTTCATTCAAACTCTGTTCTGCACATTCTAATTCCGTTGTTTTAATTCAAATTCTGTTGTTTTCATTCAAATTCTGTTGTTTTCATTCAAATTCTTTTGTTTTCATTCAAATTCCATTGTTTTGATTCAATTCTGTTCTGTTCATTCTAATTCCGTTGTTTTCATTCAAACTCTGTTCTGTACATTCTAATTCCATTGTTTTCATTCAAATTCCGTTGTTTTCATTCTAAGTCCGTTGTTTTCATTCAAATTGTATTCATTTCATTCTAATTCCATTCTTTTCATTGAAATTCCGTTTTCATTCAAATGTTTTTGTTTTCATTCTAATTCTACTCTTTTTATTCACATTCCATTGTTTGTTCTCAAATTCTGTTGTTTTCATTCAAATTCCATCATTTTCACTTTAATTCTTTTGTTTTCATTCAAATTCCATCATTTTCATTTTTATTCCGTTGTTTTCATTCTAATTCTGTTGTTTGTTTTAAACCTCCATTGTTTTCATTCAAATTCCGTTGTTTTCATTCTAAGTCCGTTGTTTTCATTCAAATTGTATTCATTTCATTCTAATTCCATTCTTTTCATTGAAATTCCGTTTTCATTCAAATGTTTTTGTTTTCATTCTAATTCTACTCTTTTTATTCACATTCCATTGTTTGTTCTCAAATTCTGTTGTTTTCATTCAAATTCCATCATTTTCACTTTAATTCTTTTGTTTTCATTCAAATTCCATCATTTTCATTTTTATTCCATTGTTTTCATTCAAATTCCATTGTTTTGATTCAAATTCTGTTCTGTACATTCTAATTCTGTTGTTTTCATTCAAATTTCGTTGTTTTCATTCTAATTCTGTTGTTTGTTTTAAACTTCCATTGTTTTCATTCAAATTCTGTTGTTTTCATTCAAATTCCATTGTTTTGATTCAAATTCTTTTCTGTTCATTCAAATTCCGTTGTTTTGATTCAAATTCTGTTCTGTTCATTCTAATTCCGCTGTTTTCATTCAAACTCTGTTCTGTACATTCCATTTCTGTTGTTTTCATTCAAATTCCGTTATTTTCATTCTAATTCTGTTGTTTGTTTTAAATTTCCATTGTTTTCATTCAAATTCTGTTGTTTTCATTCAATTTCCGTTGTTTTCATTCAATTTCCGTTGTTTTGATTCAAATTCTTTTTATTTCATTCTAATTCTGTTCTTTTTATTCAAATTCTTTTGTTTTCATTCAAATTCCATTGTTTTCATTCTAATTCCGTTGTTTGTTTTAAACTTCCATTGTTTTCATTCAAATTCCGTTGTTTTCATTCAAATTCTTTTGTTTTCATTCAAATTCCATTGTTTTCATTCTAATTCCGTTGTTTGTTTTAAACTTCCATTGTTTTCATTCAAATTCCGTTGTTTTCATTCAAATTCTTTTGTTTTAATTCTAATTCTACTCTTTTTATACAAATTCCATTGTTTGTTCTCAAATTCTGTTGTTTTCATTAAAATTCCGTCGTTTTCATGTTAATTCCGTTGTTTTCATTCTAATTCTGTTGTTTGTTTTAAACCTCCATTGTTTTCATTCAAATTCCATTGTTTTGATTCAAATTCTTTTCAGGGGCCTGTTCTTCGTACCTCGCTAAGTAAGTTAGCTGGATTAGATTGTTGACGATTTCGCGTGATCCTGGATCGTTCGGTTCCCCGAAGCTCATCCGGGACTTGCTGTCATAGCAACAGAGCCGTAAGCGTAAACCTGCTCGGGAGCAGGTTTACTTTATGTAAACAGGATTAGATCGCGGCCACGCAGGTATGTCCGCTTCATTTATACGAAAGCAACAGCGATATTTTACCACTGTTTCACCATAAATAAATAACATCAATGTAACTAAATGAGACCGGACAGTGTGCGCACCGCGGATGACGTCAGTGCGCACACTGTGTCTGAGGAGGATGTGCGGAAGTGCTTCAGGAAGGTGAACGCACGCAAAGCTACTGGTCCGGACGGGATTCCCGGCCGCGTCCTCAGGTCATGCGCGGCTCAGCTGGCTGGAGTGTTCACGCACATCTTCAACCTTTCCCTCTCTCTGTCTGTAGTCCCAGCCTGCTTCAAAATGGCCACCATCGTCCCTGTACCCAAATCCTCCACCATCTCCTCATTGAATGACTGGCGACCTGTAGCCCTGACCCCCATTGTAAGCAAATGCTTCGAGAAGCTGGTCAGGGACTTCATCTGCTCTGCACTACCCGACTCACTGGACCCTCTACAGTTTGCATACCGCCACAACAGGTCCACTGATGATGCCATAGCCCTGACACTACACACTGCCCTGTCACACCTGGAGAAGAGAGACACGTATGTGAAGATGCTGTTTGTAGATTACAGCTCAGCATTCAATACCATCGTTCCCTCGAAGCTGGACAGGAAACTGCAGGATCTAGGACTGAGCAGCTCCCTCTGCAGCTGGATCCTTAGCTTCCTGTCTGACAGACGCCAGGTGGTCAGACTGGGCAGCATCACCTCATCCCCCATCACACTGAACACTGGTGCTCCACAGGGGTGTGTACTGAGCCCTCTCCTGTACTCACTCTACACCTACGACTGCACAGCCACTAACAGCTCCAACATCATTGTGAAGTTTGCGGACGACACTACAGTGGTGGGTCTTATCACCAACGGTGATGAGACGGCTTACAGGGAGGAGGTCAGCGCCCTGACCCACTGGTGTCAAGACAACCATCTCACCCTCAACGTCGCAAAGACAAAGGAGTTGATAGTGGACTTCCGGAGGTGCAGAGAAGTACACACCCCCATCACCATCAACGGCGCTGCTGTGGAGAGAGTGAGCAGCTTCCGGTTCCTTGGTGTACATCTGGCTGAGGATCTTACGTGGTCAGTACACACAAACAAAACAGTGAAGAAGGCGCAGCAGCGCCTCTTCTTTCTCAGGAGACTGAAAAGATTCGGCATGAGCCCCCGCATCCTCAGGACCTTCTATCACTGTGCCATTGAGAGCATCCTCACTGGATGCATCACCACCTGGTATGGCAACAGCACCGCCTACAACTGCAAAGCTCTCCAGCGAGTAGTGCGGTGCTCTGAACGGATAATTGGAGGTGAGCTTCCCTCCCTCCAAGACATCTACAGGAAGCGGTGCCTGAGGAAAGCGGGGAGGATCATCAAGGACTCCAGTCACCCCAGCCATAAACTGTTCAGACTGCTTCCATCAGGAAGGAGGTTCTGCAGCATCCGGTCCCGTACCAGCAGACTGAGAGACAGCTTTTTCCATCAGGCCATCAGACTGCTGAACACGTCATAGACACCTCAGCTTCACTACTGGAACTTTAACATTATGCACTCCACACTGTATATAAATGCCACTTGTTTTGCACATATTCAACTCTGTATATTTTATATATTTTATTATTATTATTATTATTATTATTATTATTTATTTTTTTACTATTTAATTTGTAAAAATGTGTATACACACACACACACACACACACACACGTAGGAAAATATTTAGTATACACATCCAGAAATGCATACACTATTATATATTGTACATATATTTATTAGTTTCAGGTTGGCCATTCTTGTATTTTGCTCGTTTGTGTTGTTGTGTTTGCACATCTCTGTTGCTTGTGGGGCTCGCACACAAGAATTTCACTCGCATGTGCTGTGCCAGTGTGCCTGCACATGTGATGTGACAATAAAAGTGATTTGATTTGATTTGATTTGATAAAGATAATGCAGCACTTGATCCTTTTATTGATGTCACACAGATACATACAGGTCATTTCCTAAAAAAGGGAAATGAACTATTAACATTCTATTACATGTATGTGATTATTACAGATGTAATTCATATTTCAGAGTAGTAATTGTAAATTACTTCGTGTAATCAAGATGAGAGACCACGGCTATAAAAGCGAAGGTGGATTTGGGAAGCCTGTCGCAGCCATGTCCTGTCTGTATACGCGACCAACCCATTGCGGAAGGTGCAAGATTGATAAGGAGAGTCCTCAGAATTCAGCGTATATTGCGGGATAGACAGGATCCTTTAGCTCAGCGCGACAGTGTGCTCATAGAGAGATATCGATATTCCCGTGAGGGTATTATTTACTTAACCAACTTGTTGACGAGGGGGTGCAGGACCACCACCTGTCTTTTTTTCCTCTGCCCTTTTCTTGGTTGCTGTTATGAACAAACTAACAGAGTATTACAGGCCAGTATTACCTTGCCAAGAGACGCAAAGCAATCTAAGAGATAAATATTACCATTCTGTAGAATACTCCTGTATTCCACTTTTACTTGTTCCCATGTTCTTGTGGGTCCTGTTGTGGCTCTAATGTGAAAGGGGATATAATATAACATATTATAATATAATATAATGCCATATGATATTGGACAATATAGTGTCATATGATAGATCTACCCTACCGCCTACTGGTGTTGGCCAGAGGGGCCGATGGCGCGATATGGCAGCCTGGCTACAACCGTAGCTGCCTCCACCAGTGTGTGAATGTGGGAGTGAATGAATAGTGGTATCGTAAAGCGCTTTGGGTGCCTTGGAAAGCGCTATATAAATCCAATCCATTATTATTATTATTATTAAATTACCTACGAGTTTGATTTGTCAGCAACTTTCTGCCAGCCCTCTCTCCTTGCTTTTGCAGCCTTTGCAGTGTTCTCTTGCGTTTTAATTAAACTCTGAAACTCCTGAAATCCCTCACTCATGAGTTCTTGCTCTTCTGCCGGAAAATACAGAGCACGCCCCTTCGACATTTTCGCCGACCAATCAGCGGGTTGCCGATCAATGTTTCTACTATCGATGCGTAGCCCCTTTTACGACACCCAGTGATGTCACATTCCTGCGTCCAGCTGTACTAATCGTCAACAGCAGGTGTGTTCGGGGAACCGGATTAGCGAGCTCACGGTTAGCGCGATGGTTTGGTCTTGGATGTGTCATTTGATCTTGGATGTAGTAAGCGACGTACGAAGAACAGGCCCCTGTTCATTCAAATTCCATTGTTTTGATTCAAATTCTGTTCTGTTCATTCTAATTCTGTTGTTTTCATTCAAATTCCGTTGTTTTCATTCTAATTCTGTTGTTTGTTTTAAACTTCCATTGTTTTCATTCAAATTCTGTTGTTTTCATTCAAATTCCATTGTTTTGATTCAAATTCTATTCATTTCATTCTAATTCCATTGTTTTCATTCAAATTCTGTTGGTTTCATTCAAATTCCATTGTTTTGATTCAAATTCTTTTCTGTTCATTCTAATTCCGTTGTTTTCATTCAAACTCTGTTCTGTACATTCTAATTCCATTGTTTTCATTCAAATTCCATTGTTTTCATTCTAATTCTGTTGTTTTCATTCAAATTCCATTGTTTTGATTCTAATTCTGTTGTTTTCATTCTAATTCAGTTGTTTTCATTCAAATTCTATTCATTTAATTCTAATTCTACTCTTTTTATTCACATTCCATTGTTTGTTCTCAAATTCTGTTGTTTTCATTAAAATTCCGTCGTTTTCATGTTAATTCCATTGTTTTCATTCTAATTCTGTTGTTTTCATTCAATTTCCATTGTTTTCATTCAAATTCTGTTCTGTTCATTCAAATTCTGTTCTGTTCATTCAAATTCCGTTGTTTTCTTTCAAATTCCGTTGTTTTCATTCTAATTTTGTTGTTTTCATGCAAATTCTTTGGTTTTTGATCAAATTCTGTTTTTTTAATTCAAATTCTGTTGTTTTGATTCAAATTGGGGAAAAAATGGAAAAAGGCCGCCGTGTAATCCATTTATTTCAACAATTAACTGTATTCTAATTATCGCTGCTTAAACAGTAACTGTAGCAGAATACAGTTACTCATACTTTGTATTTTAAATACCTAAGGCGGGTACAGGTATTCCATTACTCCCCAACACTGGCACAAATAACATTAACTAGTAATTGCCAATTGATAACAGCAACTTTTCGATTGATTTGATTGATTGATTGGTAATTTATTTCAACATGTGAACAATATACAAGTACATTTAGAAAAGAAATGAGAGAAAAAAAATATACTATACAAATTACATACAAAAAAACATCCTGATTAATTTACATGTTGAAAGGGAGTGGGAAGAAGTATACACTTATTTAATCCCACCCCTGTCCCATAAATTATCAGTGAATATTTAGTCAGCTTCCTTACTGATATAATTTGTAATAAAAATAGTGAACAGATTTCTGATATACTATATACTATAATATCACATCATGAATTTTTTGTTTGTTTGTTTTTAAATAGAGACATTCACTTAATTTAAATATTTTCCTTTTCTTTATAGATCGAGAAGATCATATTTTTATAACTCTTTTTGAACAGTTTTATGTTTGGACATTGCTTTAATTCCATATTCAGACTGTTCCATAGTTTCACTCCATGAACAGAAACACAAAAACCTTTTCTTGTAGTACGTACCTTCATTGTTTTGAAGTTACAAAAACCCCTTAAATTACAACTTCCTTCTTTCAAAAAAAACATACTCTGAATATTACCTGGCAGTTCTTTATTTTTTGCTTTGAATAGAATTTGTGCTGTTTGGAATTTCACTATATCGTCAATTTTCAATATTTCAGACTGCAAAAATAGTGCGTTTGTATGTTCCCTATAACCTGCATTGTGGATGATTCGAATTGCTTTCTTTTGAAGAGTAAAAAGTGAATGTAATGTGGTTTTATAGTTATTGCCCCAGACCTCTGCACAATAGCTTAAGTATGGTGAAACCAGTGAACAGTAGAGAATATGAAGTGATGTTCTGTCGAATACCTGTTTTGCCTTGTTTAGTACTGCAATGCTTCGTGATACTTTGGAATGAATGTATCTTACGTGAGCTCTCCAGTTAAGTTTTTCATCTATTATTACCCCCAGAAATTTATTTTCACTGACTCTTTCAATATCAACACCATTTATTTGAATCTTTGCATTTGTATTTAAACTACTATTTCCAAATAACATAAGTTTAGATTTATTCAAATTTAATGATAATTTGTTTTTATCAAGCCAGAACTTCACTTTACTTATTTCATTAGTCATATCCTCCAATAAATTCTGCAGATCATCACCAGAGCAAAAAATGTTTGTATCGTCAGCAAAGAGAACCATTTTTAATACTTTGGACACTTTACAGATGTCGTTAATGTACAAGTTGGAGAATTTTGGACCCAAAACTGACCCTTGGGGTACACCACAAGCAATGTCCATACATAAGGAACAACCATTTATTTTCACAAACTGCTTTCTGTCACTTAAATAACTCCGGACCCAATCTAAAACTACCCCTCTGACACCATAACGTTCCAGTTTTCTTATTAATATATCATGATCTATAGTGTCAAATGCCTTTGTCAAGTCTATGAATAACCCAGCCACATATTGCTTTTTGTCTATGGAATTTGTGATGTATTCTATTGAATCTAATAGTGCCGATGATGTTGATCTGCTTGATCTGAATCCGTACTGACTCTCAGTGAGTAGTTTATGTTTATCTATAAATTTTTCCAGTCTGTTTTTAAACAGTTTTTCAAGAACTTTTGAGAATTGAGGTAGTAAAGAGACAGGCCTGTAGTTTGTGAAATGGTGTTTGTTTCCAGATTTGTATAGAGGTATAACTTTTGCTATTTTCATTCTGTCTGGAAATCGACCAGTTTGAAATGATAAATTACAGATGTATGTAAATGGTTTTATAATAGCCTCAATGACTCTTTTAACCACTATCATATCAATATCATTACAATCCAAAGATTTGTGATTTTTACATTTTTTGACAATTTCAAGAACTTCATTTTCATCAACGGCTGTGAGAAACATAGAATATGGATTTCTGTCAATCAGTGTATCGGGTTTTTCCTGTGCTTTCCCAGGATGAGTGATTGTTCTTGCTAAATTTGGTCCAGCAGTTACAAAGAATTCATTGAGACTATTTGCCACAACATCCATATTGTATTCTTCATGGTCATTACAAATGAAATACTTGGGATAGTTCTTTTGTCCAGTCCCACATTTTATAACACTGTTCAGGATTTCCCATAATCTTTTATTATTATTTCTATTTATATCTAATTGCTTCTTATAGTATTCCTTTTTACTAAATCTAAGTATATTAGTTAACCTATTTTTATATCTTTTGTATCTGATTTCAGCATCTTTAGTTCTCGTTCTTAAGAACTCTCTGTATAGAGCATTTTTCTTTATACATGCATTTTGCAGACCTTTTGTTATCCATGGACAGTCCATATATTTCTGTTTCCTACTATATTGCTTTATTGGACAGTTGGTATTGTACAGTAATGTAAATATTCTAAGGAATTTATTATAAGCACTATTAACGTCCTGTTCCTGATATACTTCACCCCAGTTTTCCTTCAATAAATCTTTTTTAAATGCATTCATTCTTTCTTCTGTTCTTACTCGTCTGTACTCTTTTTTACTGTCCATTTTATTGATCTTGTAATTCCTATCATAGATTGTAAAAATTGGAAGATGGTCACTTATGTCGTTAATCAGGAGTCCACTTACAGTCTTATTTTCAATGTCATTTGCAAAAATGTTGTCTATGAGAGTTGCACAATGTGATGTAATCCTGGTAGGTCTAGTAATTTTAGGGAATAGATTCATACAGTGCATTGTGTTTATAAATTCCTCAGTGGTTTTATGTTTATTTGGGTTTAGCAAATCAATATTGAAGTCTCCACAAATGAAAACTTTTTTGCGAGCTATTTCAATAAATGTTTCTTCTATCCAGTCTTTAAATGTCTCAATACTACTACCTGGAGCTCTGTATATACAGCTAATGATTACATTTTTACTTTTTTCTTTACAAATTTCAACTGTAATACATTCTAGTACATTATCAATCACCATCGTCATCTTTTCCACCACATTAAATTTCAAGGATTTGTCCACATACAAGGCCACTCCTCCTCCTCCTTTGTTTCGCCTAGTTATAAATGTGAATTCATAACCCTCCAGTTCAAAGTCTGTTCCTTTTTCCATATTGATCCAAGTTTCTGATAAGGCAATGACACTAAATGAACTTTTCACCAGATACTTGGTGCTTTTTGAGGTAATGTAAGGTAAACTGTTAACAAAAACTGTTTCTGAGTTTGTCTAACTCTAACAGATATTTTCATTGTTTAAAGTTGACATAGATGTACTTAATTAAAGAGGGCAGCGTTTCTCTGTATGTACACAAGCTTCAATAATTTTCTCACTTTAATGAAACTTGTGAAAAAAAGAAATGTCGTCATGCCTCTCTAATTTTATTCTATTGTCTTTCGCTTTACATATTCATGTGTAAATTTGTTCTTCTCACCTGTTTCACATGTCTTTAGTATTCAGCACAACCTTGTTTTCTGTTATGCACATAACATAATATCATAGCCAGAAGTAGAGATTAGAGGTCACCATCTTTATATTCTTTTAATCAGAAGCAAACACTTTAACAAATTATTTTTATGTATTATGCATTTGACGCCATATTTTTTCATCTTGTTTAACGAATAAGTCTTTATAATAAAAATTATTATTTGCTGTATTTTACAAAGGCATAATTTTCATTAAATGTAACAAGGAAACAGCGGTGATCAGCAGTGACTTATTGAAGAAGCATAGGACCTTTAGTTCAAGGAACATTTTTCACTTATCTAGAATGTTCTTTAAAGCCACCAAAAACTTGGCAAATCAGTCCTCTTGTTTTTGAAAAACAATGGCCGTTTTTACATATAACACTAGACTGGCCGATGGCGCGATATGGCAGCCTCGCTTTTGTCAGTCTGCCCCAGGGCAGCTGTGGCTACAACTGTAGCTTGCCTCCACCAGTGAGTGAATTGTACAGCACTTTGAGGGCCCCGAAAAGCGCTATATAAATGCAATCCATTATTATTATTATTATTATTATTATTATTATTATTATTATTATTATTATTATTAAAAATTCAATTCAATTCAATTTTATTTATATAGTGCCAAATCACAACAAAAGTCGCCTCAAGGCGCTCCGTAGGTACAGCGAAAAACCCAACAATCATATGACCCCCTATGAGCAAGCACTTTGGCGACAGTGGGAAGGAAAAACTCCCTTTTAACAGGAAGAAACCTCCGGCAGAACCAGGCTCAGGGAGGGGCGGCCATCTGCTGTGACCGGTTGGGGTGAGAGAAGGAAAACAGGATGAAAGACATGCTGTGGAAGAGAGACAGAGATTAATAACAGATATGATTCAATACCGAGAGGTCTATTATATTGTGACTGGAAAGGAAAAACTCAATGCATCATGGAAATCCCCGGCAGCCTACGTCTATTGCAGGGAGGATTCAGGGTCACCTGGTCCAGCCCTAACTATATGCTTTAGCAAAAAGGAAAGTTTTAAGCCTAATCTTGAAAGTAGAGATAGTGTCTGTCTCCCGAATCCAAACTGGAAGCTGGTTCCACAGAAGAGGGGCCTGAAAACTGAAGGCTCTCCCTCCCATTCTACTTTAAAATACTCTAGGAACAACAAGTAGTTCTGCAGAGTGAGAGCAAAGTGCTCTAATAGGGTGATATGGCACTACAAGGTCATTAAGTATATAAACCACCTGCAACAACATTGTAGCTCCACACTCATCTTTAAACCCTCAAGCTTTTATTTTGATGTTATCCGCATACCTGTGCATGATTGCATCTTGTGAGGTTATGACAGTATCATGTTTTACATAAATTTATAAACACCTACCAAAGTCCTCAAAACCACCTTTTGGTAGGTCCCGCTGGATTAAGTGTTTTCCAACCAAGAATTTGGGATGGAAACACACATGCAAAGGGAAATAAATAGACGTTGGCCTTTAGTTTATTATTATACTAAATAAAGATACTTGTCACATTGTTTGTTATCATATCTCTGTGCTTTTTTCTCTTTAAGCTTCACCCTCATCTCAAGTCAGTTGAGGCAGATGGCCCTGAGCCGGGTTCGGTTGGAGGTTTCCTTCTCTTAAAAGGGATTTTTTTTTTCAACACACAGTTGTCAAGTGTTTGCTTATAAGGAGTAGGAGTACTGGTGTGTGTGTGTGGGGGGGGTGGGTTCTGAAACGCAACGATTTTACATAACGTTTGAGGCTGTATTTGTTATATTCAGGACTGTATTCAGGACTCCTCTTTCTCTATGGAAAGTTGCAGGGATTCCTTTCTGAATTATTTGTTTATAAGAGCTCAGGACCAATCGGAATGAGTTGGTATCTAGCAGAACTGTTACTTGATACAGTTTGATTGGCTAATTTGTTACAGTGCTCACCTCGGTTTTGCTCATCCTCTTGTCTTCTCCTTCTTCCTTTTTTGCTCAAGTTTCTAGATGTCTTGCGTTTTCTTTTCATGCTTTGTGGCTGTTGTGCCCATATATACTGTGCTGTTTTTCTTCTTCGCTACCCCCTCATCCTCCGTTCGACGAAATGACTTAACAAGCCAGTGTTCTGATTAACTTCAAATGTATGATGCAGCCAAACTGTCATTGAATACATAAAAAATTCCTTTTTTCATAATTAACTATGACTCTGCTGTAGTTAATTACCTTTCCCTTGGTTCATAAGTAAGATAGAGAAAGCTTGCTGAGTCTATATACTCTCCTTATCTCTCCAACAGTCATTTACAAGGAGCCATTTTTTCATCTGTAAATTGCTTTATTTGAAATTTAAATGTCTAATCTTATTGTTAGTGATAGCAGCACCATTTGGGAATCCTGGCATTTTATCAGGGCAGAAGTATGAATGTTTCACATTTTTGAGTTACATTACACACGAACATTGCAACAACAGCATACATTGCATTTAGAAGCTATATACCCAGTATATATCCAGTTCAAAAGTCTGATTGCGCTCATCTTCGGACTATCTGATTTGTCACTTTTCTGTAGTATGAAATCCACACTCATGTACTCTGAGTACTGAGCTCAACTTATACTGCAAAAGAAAATCTTGTGAGCTGTGTCTTTGACAACAAGGGTCTCCAGCCATGAGCTTTGATTAAATATGGTTCAAGGGATAAGGTTATAACATCTATACATTCTTCTCATCTCTATCTGCTCCCTTTCGCCGTCTTTTGATTCATAAGTAATGTTACACAGTGGGATTCATCAATAACCGACTACAACGCTCCTCTGTGAAAAAAGCATCACGCTCATAAATGTTATCACTACCCCCAATGTATAGCACTAGATGCTGTGGTATATATGTGATATTTCTCTGTGCAGGCTTGTGTTGTTTGTGAAGAGAGAGGCAGAGTCAATAAGCCATGAATGAAGTTACACTCATGTATATTCTGCTTTAAATGTATATTCCCAGGGGTCAATTATGTGAATGTGCAGATTTCTTTGTTACTGCAAGCGGAAAATGATATTCAGAGTGGCCCAGGGCTCTCTCACCTTCCTGGTGTTCATAATAAAACTGTGTCAGTGTGACACTTTACTCGTGAGTCATTAAGCCATATTAGAAGAGAGTCTAAAGCTGAGAAAGCTACATTCAGATGAACAGAATCAAGTTTTTGCAATTCAAATGTAACTGCAATTCAAAGTCCCCTTTGTTTGTTTTTTATTTTAAGGTTAGTAGTACAGGTGGTTACCAAAGGGAGTCAATACCATTGACTGACTTTTGTTAAATACATTTGAGGCTCGCCAGAATGTCTGCTTTATATCTGGAATAGGCTTCAGAGTTTAACCACTGTTAGCCAAGTAGCATTAGCCAGTGCTGAAAAATAAAGCTAATGCAGAACTGTGAAGAAAACCTGCAGTTCCAATACCTACTTAACACTCCTTAAAGATCCATCCATTTTCTTAACCACTTTTCTAATGTATGGTCATGAGGGGCTGCTGGAGCCTATCCCAGTTGTTATAGGGTAAAAAGTGGGGTACACCTTGGACAGGTCACCAGTTTATCATAGAGCCAACACATACATACTCACACTCACATTCATAACTACAGCCAAAGTAGTACCCAGAGAGAGACCACGCAGGCACAAGGATTACATGCAAACACCACACAGCAGGGTGCCTCCATTTTTTTTTCAACAATTCATTGTACATACTTAGTTTCAGCCACTGTTTTTGGTGTGCCAACATGCTGAGGGCTGTCTGTTTAGCCTCACATCTAGTAATTCCAGTCTTGACTGAACTGGACCGTGTTAATGGTGTTGGAATGGAATCATGATATTATAATAACATGGCCTGCTGCGAGGTACAGCCAGCTATACATCCAGAAAATCCACTGAAAAAAAATCACTCCACCCTCTGGTCTAGAAAGTCACTTCTGGTTGCAAATAAAGACACCAAGTGTGTAAACAAATGGTTGATGCTACTTTGATATACTGAACATTCCTGCACTGCCATATTGCTTTTGCACTGTTGTGTAGAAGGTGTCACTTGCTCTTTGGTCTCTTTATAAATGCAGTGTCAAAGGATGTACTCACGTGCATGAAGACGTAAGGGCAGTTGGATTGGATAACAAAACACGGAGCAAGAGTTATGACATTGACAAAGTGTACTACAAATGTCATTTTTATAATGCAGCTTTATATGACACATACATGGTAAAATATTTCTGGAACACAAAATCAAATCAGTTTTGTCATTTTGGTTTGAAGACATCCTTTACAATAAAGGCAAATGATGAATGAATTGCTGATGTGCTTTGTTGCAGTTAATGGTGCTATTTCTATTATTATAGGTAACATATGTCAAGGATGCTTCATGTAGCTCTAGTAGCTGGGTTAGAAGAGTCATTCTGGCTATCTGCATGTTTCGTGAGCTGTTTTGCAGTGAAAATGACTAAATCTTAAACCCTGATCGTTGTTGATGTCTCCTTGAACAAGACATTGAATGCCCTACCTCTGGAATGGCACCATTAACTTAATTAATTTTTCACTGCTGAGTTAAAACATGTATGCACCTCCCAGAAATATACTTCTAATTACATGGCTATTTAATATGGCCAGTGAGCACCCTAGATTCTTAAATTTAGAGTGCCCTAAACTTGAATATAATATTTCCCTTTCATCACCCACATCCCTTTGTGAATATTACAGAATAGAAGTTCGCAGGGTTCACATTAGCTGTGGTGATGGTGGTCGGGGGTTAGAATCAGAGAGAGTACTTTCAACATATTAATTAATAATCCATGGCTGAGTTATTATTGTAGGAGCGATTTCAGGCCCCTATTACTGTAGATCAGTAAAACTAGAGGGCATCAAGGGAAGGGATGAAGGAAGACGACACAGACTGCCTCTTAATTCTAAATACATTAAAATAAAATGAGTACATTTGTTTCCTATTCAGTGGCTCCCTGCAGTGTTTTCCCCCTACATGCTACTAACAGTAGAACTATTTGTTGAGGATGCTAGTTAACTAGCCAAGTTAACTACTCGACTTTTTCCTTTAAGTCAAGGACAAAGTTACTGGTAGAAACAAGCTATATCCCGACCTCAATTCTTGGATACTTGCTCCTATCAATCAGTTTCCTATAACATGTCCTCATATTTCAATTAATAATGACTATAATTGAATCGAGAATCTATGAGCTTTGCGGGCCCTTTTGGATCTAAAAACAGTCTGACTTCACACTACACAAGAGGAACACATCTCCTAAGGAATCATCAAATGTAGCCCATTACCTACACATCACATGAAAAAAACACCTTGAAGCCACCGCGCCACTATAGCCAATTTAATTTCCATACGCTTATGCTAATAAGCCTGAAATAATCAAGCTAATTTAGAAAGATGCAAATGTGTTGGAGGCTGAGTTCATTAGTAAAGGAAGCCTGTGTGTGTGTGTGCCTGAGTGCGTGTCTGTGTGTGAAGAAAAGAGAGAGCGAGAGGGAGAGAGAATGGGTGTCATTAGCGTGGGGCCCTAATGTGTGCTGAGAGGGAAGCTGTGCAGTGAAGGGGAGAAGAATAGGGACTATGGCAGGTACAGTTTCTCCAGAGAGTCAGATCATTATGTATGCAGTGTATTTTAGTCACTTCCACCCATCTATCCATTTTCTTCACCACTTATCCAATTTAGGGTCACAGGGGCGCTGGAGTCTATTCCAAACTGACTTTGAGCGAGAGGCAGGGATGCACCCTGGACACGGCCATCATGGAGAAATAGGAACTCTCACATGCACAAGCTAATTTAGAATCACCAATTAACCTAACATGCATTCCCTGGACTGTGGGAGGAAGCTAAAGTACCTGGAGAAAACGCACGAGAGCTCCACACAGAAAGATCCCATCCAGGAGGTCCTCTTTGGAAGGGATACATTAAAGCCTTTATTTAATGGTGCAGTCGTGTACATACTCATGCCATGAGAATAAAAGGATTTTCATTATCTATAAGAGACTGCATTGAAATTCTTTGATGTTTACGCTTGCTTTTGGAAACCACAGATTTCAAAAACTTACATGCATGGCTACATGTGGTTAAATCTTTTCGCTTTTGCATTGTGAGCTGTGTGCTGTCCTACACAGATTTGCACAAGGAGACCTTTGTGTATCTGTAGCTACTAATTAAACATTGTAATATCCCCTTGCCCTGCTCCGCTAAGAAGCTGGAGACCTAGATTACGCACAAACACCTCTTCCGCAATTATACTGATTACATTAGAGCTGCAAGTTCAAACACGTTCTCAGATACACATTTTTGATACACTTACAGTACATATTCTCACATCAACACATACATATAATGGCATGCATACTCCGCCAGGTCCCTCAAGGCCAGGCGTGGGTGCCACTGGAGGTTGTAGCAATTAAAAACATCATCCTTCGCTTGTCACAAACATGATGAATTTGTAGCAGCAGAGCAGTAAGCCATAACTCCTGCAGCCCATGATGTGTCACTTTCTTCTTCTCTTCTGATTGTTTTAGGTTGCTGTATCATTATGCTTGTGTTGACAGCAAAATAAAAAGTATGACGCTGAGATAGCACCAGTAGTCAATGCTATATTTATATAGTCACGTAACTTCTTCTGTTTTTTTTTTTTGTTTTTTTTTTCATTTGCTGCTGAAATGGCTTGGAGTCTGGATTTGTGGTGGTGTACCTGTGCAGCACAGCAAATGCATTTAATTGTCATTTAAGTGACAGCTGCAATTGAGCAGATTTAAAAGGACAGGGCATTCTGTTGACACGGGGAACACTTGACTTGCCTTATTATTCAAGAGGCTCAATAATCATTCAAGTGCTTGTCAACGCAAGTGCCATTAAATGAGCTGAAAATGGTCTGTTTCTTTAGAATCGCCGTTTTACCATTAAAGACCCACAGCTCGGGTTGTCTCCGCATTTTTTCAATCATAAAAACGGGGTTTATCTCGGCTATTTCAATATGGCTGACACTCATGAAGGAGACGAGTGGTTGAAATGCCTTAAGGCGTCCATTTCTTTGTGTCCATCGCATAAGTCAGTGGTCTGTTTGATGGCAAACAGCTGAACAAAAGAAGAAAAGAATATGGGGGAGCTTCAGAAGCTAGCCTTCAGTGCAAGCCTCTACTGGAGTCTTCATGCTCAGTTTATGTCAGCTGTAGCAGTTTGCTTTAGGTGGAGATCCCACTTCATATTCATCAGGCAGTACATATGTGTGTGTGCTATTCTCTTTGCTGCTTTAACTGCATTGCCCCACCTCATAACATATGCCATCTACAACACATCTAAAGCTCCAGCATGGTTCAACGTGCTAACCCACACGCTGTGTGTGAATAAGTGTACGGGGGGAATAAATTAAACCACCTGCAACAGTGTGATCAGCAAAATGTTGCTGGGTGAAAATACTGCGATTAATTGTCCTCACTTTTCACCCAAGGCTTCAACTTATTAAAGTTAAATTTAGAGTATTTTAGATTTGCATATGTGCAAATGTTCTCCAAAATCATTTGTAACCCTTTAAAGCCACGTGTATTGTGTTTGATACATGTGTTTTTGTGAGTTCTTGAGACTTCTACATCATCAGCGTGACTTTTTTTTTTACCCTCAAAAAATGATATAAATTGCATGACACAATTTTAATGATAGCCCTGCAACAGACTGGCGACCTGTCCAGGGTGTACCCCGCCTCTTGCCCTATGACAGCTGGGATAGGCTCCAGCACCCCCCGCGACCCTGAAAAGGGTAAGTGGAAGCGAATGGATGGATGGATGGATGGATGGATGGATGGATGGACATTTTCAATGACTAAATTGCAAAAATATGGCTAATGTAGCAAATTTGATACAAATTAACACCCGTATATGCCGTTTAAAATTTTCATATATTTTTATATATTTTGTCTAAAGGTTCAACAAACACTCCATTATCAAAAAATTAAAGATTTCTGGCAGTTTTTTTATGGTTCAGGTTTTAAAGGGATAAAAAATCTGACAAGTCTTTTGAAACACTCCTGCTTGAGTTTGCCGCTGCTGCGTTAGTCTTTGAGTAAAATGATTTTTGTCTTGACGTGGGTTTATAAAACTTTAAAACAGTGAGTGAAACCTTTCATTACTGCAAATGTCACGGCGGCCCGTAGAAGGCATCCAAATCATCGCCATCAGTTTGGAATAAAATCATCCACGTTAAAATCATTCCCCTAATGCAACTCATCGTTAAACAATCAGAGCTTGTTAAGCTCCTTGTTTGTTAATCAAGCACTTGCTTGTTAAATATGAGATGAGATAATAGACCTCTAGTGTGTGTGTCTAATTTTGGGGGCTGTCTATCTGCCTGATTGTTTATTACTTTTAAATATCAGGCACTGCTGAGGAGGCTTCTCTAATTGGTTTGTTTGACTTAGCCTTGAGTTGGTTGCGTCTTTGCAACTGTTTTCCTAAAAATCCTCTACCAAGTATCTCTTTATTTTTTGTAATCCCACAGTTTGGTGGTGTTTGGGACAAAAATGAACATTTGCATGTGTTGCGAGGCGCTTACAAAAACACGTTTGCTTTACCGAGTTTCATGATCGCTCCTTTTTTTCTTAATCTCTTGTTTTAGTCCAAGAATTTTCCCATTGACAGTTACATCCTAATCCTACACCCTGTATTTTATTGTCCAAATCAAAGTCCAAATTGTGTTGATGAGTCTATCATGTGGTGGAATACACTGGCTAGTCAGCTCTTGCATTTTGTAAGGGGATTGGTGTGGTTCATGCACATACTATTACCCAAGTAAACTGCTGCAACCCACATAGATTATCAACCTCCACAACACTGACATCAAAGGTTGAGAAAACCTCCATTTTAGGTTTCAGCCTACATATCTGTAAGTCATAAATCCTAAAACAAGGAAGGGTTTAGGGGGAGAGGTGTTTCTGTGCTATTATGAATGCTAAGTCCTTTTTTTGAGAGCGCTGACAAATCCTTGTCAATGAATGCATCAAACCTGATCACTCTGGATTTGATTAGCATTGCCTAATGTGCCATTAAATGCAGAGAGAGGGACAGAGGGAGTGAGTGAGACAAACGAAGGGAGGAAGAGGGAATAGTTTAAAGATTTTGCCGCGTTGGTTTCTGAAATCATTTCACTGTAAGCCAATGGACAAACGCGCTTCTTCTGTTAAGACGCTTTGAGGCCTAGAATAGCTGAATGGTTACATGAGAATGTTTTGATGTTGCAGCAGGTAATTCGCTGCGTATTGGCCTAAAGCCGGCCACAGAGCTATGCCAGATGATAAAATAACATGGATTCAGTCAATGGTGTCTGTTCTTGTCAGCAAAGCCTTTATCTCTCTCTCAGGATTTTATTTTTCTGAGAGGTTCTTAGGGGAAAATTGTCATGTTTTCATGTCAAAGGCGTGCTTTTATCTGTTTGTTTTCCAGGGCGCTTAAAGTTGTTTACTGTGCCAGGGGGGGCTTTCAGTCTGTAGATACTGTGTGTTAGTGTGTGTTCCTGTGAGTGTGTGCAAGACAGAGAAAACCACCTAAGCAGGGATGATGCAAGGAGGCGGTAGAAATCTGACATCTAAGCCTTAATGTATCGCTGTATCAAATAGAAAAGTAGAAGCACGGGACAAAATTTAGCAATGGCCTACTTATCTTTGATCACGCAGAGATGTCATTGATTCCCAGCCAAATGTTGACATAAAATAAGTCAAACGTGTTGATGACCTTTTCAAGTCTCCCAAAGCAGAGCAGGGCCAAGGCACAAAAGCTGACATAGTATGTGATGGAAATTATTCCTCCTTGACATTTCAGGGACCTCGGCCTGTAGGTTTTTAGCATTCCATTCATGGCACCAAAGAGAAAATGTCACCTTTTTATTTACTTGTGGGAATACACCAATTAAATGTGACTTTAAGGCTAGGCCACAAAAGCTCATCTCTACCACTGCCACGGTTGTTCAGGAGCCAAGCCACACAAACACGCACTCTTGGAATATGTCCTGAACGTATCAGTGACATTTTAAATAGAGCTGGTGTTTGACCCTGTTAAGGTAACCTGTTTCACGCCTTATTCTGCTTTCTGAGTTAACTGCACCGAGCTGTGGAACCACTGTTGGAAATTTGTATTAGAGGGAGTGGTTGCTTTCTGCCCGGAAACAGGACCCACAACAGGAATTCTAATGCAATGTTAGGGTCTTCCTTGGTATTGTTGTTAGTATTTCCTTCATATAACTGTAACACACTAGCATTTGTTTGGTAAAATGAAGAATGGTATACTTTGAAAAAATATTCAAACACAAAATAACGTTGTGTTCTTAAAATATGATACCATACAGGTGAATTCATTTGTTAAAGATTTGTTCGTGAGCATTTTTATTAGCAGGAGTAGTGGAAAGAAACTGAAAATATACACGAAAGAACTGACATGCGGTGAATGAACTGGCCAACCAGGAATCCAACCAGGGACTTGCTGCCCGGGGCATCAATACTCATGTGGTAAGCACACCAGCTGCTTTGCTACTGGGTAGAACACTAAATTATTATTGTTCTGCATTTGGGGATTTCATATGTATTTTTTTCATAATACAAATTATTTGATAATTATTTCATGATTAGATTCAAGATTAAACATTGGTGTTATATATATATTATTTATATATTGTTTATTGAACTTGTTTGTCAATGAACTGAGCTATAGATCTCTCTGCAGAGGTCAGCAGGTAAAATGGGAAGAGAGGAGAAAAACAGAATATCATCATTTTTCTTAAGACAGGACACAAACTTAGCTGGTACAACACGCTTTATGAAAAACTATAAATCAAATCCAGTAAGCAGAGGAGAACAAACAGACATTTTTAAAAAATCCATATACAGTGCAATGCCCAAGGCCAGGGTACAAATACAAGAAAAAACGATTTTTAAACAAGTTTTTTTTTTTTTTTTCATAAGTATAGCAGGACACTGTGACTTAAAGTATATAATAAAATGTATAGTAATATACTACAACAGCCTTTATTTGTAACATACACAATCATACATAGTACAACATGTAGTGAAATGCTTTGTGTCCGAGATGCGGACAGGCTGCGCCATTCCAGGGCTTGGTTTTAGCATGGGGGGTCTAGCCAGGACCCTTACTGGATACCCGGTGGGAATTGAACTTACAACTCCCGCTCCAAAGGTGTGTAGGCGTACCACTACACTGTCCAGCGGTAGGCTGGAAATACACTATGGTAAAAACAGTACGTCAGCATTTGTAATATGTGTTTTATGGATTAAGCAGAAATATATGAATGCACCAAATGTACATATGCATTATAGGACTGTGCAGTGCATTCATGTCAATGTAACACATAGTAATAGTTGTAAAGATGATGTATAAACATCATCAACATTCATTCATTCACTTTGCTTTTTTTCCTTTAAACAGATTTACCATCAGGCTTCTTACCGTCAAAACCAAAAAGGAGTTTTAATGTTGAAATGACTACTGTGTTTATTACAGTGGCCAACGCAGTCTCTCATTTTTCAAACAAGCAAGAAAAGACAAATTTAAGCCAAAAAAAACAATTAATTGGTATTTTCTCAGCAGCGAGAAATCCACTAATTAATCGTAATAAGATATTAGCTTACAGAAACATGGTAGCCATGGTCATTATACCAGTGACTACGAGGCATTTGAGAACATCCTACACAGTCATATTCCTGCCAAGTTTCCTATTCCACTGTAGTGTGCGTGACTTGGACTGGGGTCAGGCAGAGAACCCTGTGTGAATGTAAAATTGTATGCAAGAAACGGCAGTTCAAAAATAACTGATGCAACATATTAAATTGGACAGGAAATGCCTCTGAAGCACAGAGGATCTTCATCTCTTTCCCCTCTTTAGTCCCCACCCCAACCACCCCCCTCTTTAATTAGTGCTTTTTCAGTTTCTCCAGCAATTTTTTCATCAGTGTATAGCTTTGCTAGCCTCGGTTCAGTGAGAGTAAGACAGAAATGGGGAGAGAGAAGGTCCTCTGTGGCTGTTAATAGTTCTCATCTCTCCCCTGGACTCTCCTTTAATTGCTCTGCTCTGCCTGCAGGGTCATTATTACTCTGATCAAGTGCAACTCTGGCTTTCCACTGCTTTTCATGAATATCATTTTGCAAAACAACTGCTTTGAGGTTTCTCAGGCAAGACATCAAATTTGATCACCTACTCTGACGCAAATGTGTGAGCATTCTTGGCATTAGCAGGACACAATATCTTTCACACGCACAACTTTTAAGTCTTTAACAAATATGACATCCACAACACTTTGAAGTATTTTCCCCCTTCACTTACCTGCTTTAATCAAGCAAAATGCTTTTTGAGGTTTTGACAGTCAGTGGTCAGACCGCATGCATTAGTTCACTCGCTGCAGCTGCAGGAATTATTGTCCTCAAATTCGCATAAATGTAACCTTCTGGTAATATTAATGTCTCGCTCCCCTTTGCAGTTTTCTTAGTCTTTCTGTGGGTTATTGTTGCTCTGATCAAGGGCAACTATGTTTTTAGAGGTTTTCTGAATGACATTTGGCACATAAAAAATTAGTCCTGGTTTTCTCAGCTAACAGACATGAATAAAGTCCAAAAATGTAGCACAATGGGGGGGGAAAAGGAACGATCTCATTCATTCAGCAAATTTAACAGGGCTGAATGTCAATGTTTGAAAGGGATATCACTGTCAAAAAAGTGGAATCAGATGTATCACATCAAAAAGTACAAATTGTGTCATTTTTTTAATTCTATTTTCACCTCAAATGAAAGTGGTAATTAAAAGACCAACAGCACTTTCTAAAGGAGTACGTAAGAGGGGACAGGATGAAAAAGAAAACAGCTGTTTGCACTTGTCTATCAAACTTTAGACAAACATGACCTATTCAGAGCTTCCTACTGAATAATATCAAACCAGTTCAAATAATGGCAAAAAACATATTGTACTATGTAGTTATGTCACATATTTTTGAAATATGTTCCAAATGTTCAAGTGACTATGAAAGGCAAAAAAGAGACAATGTGTTGGTATCTGTTCTATAACACAGGTATAATGTTAATAACAGCTATCTATCTTAGGTACAATTATATGCAACCCTACATGATAGCCCCCAAATTCCTTTTACTATGAAGGCTCCTAAGACAAAGACTGCCATGTTGTTTGCCAATTGGTAGTCAGTCACGCAAACTCTGTTTAGCATGCAATCTTCCATGCAGGCGTCGTCAAATAAACAAGTGAATCTTCAAATATGGAGAGGCTTATCGCGTACTTCCACTCCCTTGATGCTTTCGAAATTCAAACGGTCTCCTCGGTGTGGCTCTGAATGCTGATTTCGCTGGGTAAACACACTTTTAAACTTACCATACATGTTTTTACCAAACAGATCATCTGCAAAACCAAACATCTGCCCGGCCAGCATTTGCCACTGGATTAACAGTCACCTGATTGGCATTACAGAAGTATGAACAAAGACAAAGACATTTTGCAGATTTCTACTCATAAATTACTTGCTTTAAAAAGGAAAAAAAGAGCAGGTGCAGGAAGTTTTGCTCGAGAGCTTCGTCTTTAAAGTTAACCAAAGCAGAAAAACACAAGTTATTAATGAAAGGACCTAAAAGAAAATCCACGGTTTTGCACTTTCCTGCTAAACAAATCAGGCAGTGAAGCACGGATCAAAGCGGTTGCTGTAATGAATATTATGTGTTCACTGTTTGTTCTCTGTCATATTTACAAATATTGTATCCCATGCTGGTTTGCAGGCAATATTTTTTTTTCCTCAATTGCATCTCTTTTGACGGCTAATGTAATGTGTGTATCATGGAATCAAAAGAAATATTCATGTCCAAGGTGTGACTGACTGCCAGCGGTGCAGTAATGAGCGCCTTCCTCTGCCAAAGACCAAACTGCTTCAGTTTTCAAATAACAGTGTACCCAAAAGCAGCTCCATTATTCGCTTGGCTGAATAACAAGCTCTGTAACAATATTGTCAAATATACTTCTGTGAATATCAGAGGCACTCTCTATGCTTATGATTCAACTCAGTAATGTGGTTAGAGGGTCCAAAAGCACATTTTATATCCAATTTTCTTGGGCTGCACAGTCTGGGAGCCTGCGGGCAGGCCACTCAAAGCAGGGGATTCTGTAATGGTTGCATAGCTGTTGAAACAATTTGTTATGCAACCTCTGAAATACAGAAAAGAAAGAAAAGGCAAGCAGTCATTTTCACTGCCAACACAACACAGACAGAAATACCAGTTTCAGCTGCATGCCAAAATTATGCCCACATGCATTCGTACAAATAATTCAGAACCGTGCCTTTATGCACCTCTGTTTATCTCACGTTTTACCATATATGCTTTATATATCGTTTATTAAACACACGTACAAAGAGGATGTTTACAATTTGCTTTGTAGTAACAGGCCCAATTAAAATCATTACCAAATGACTTCTAATCTTTATATTTACTGTATAGCCTATATAATATTTAGCATGAAACGTGCATGTTAAGTAGCACTCATTAAAACAAACAACTAGCTCTCACACAGGGCACAATATATTTACTCACAAGACTTTCACTTAATGAGAAGCAAGTACTTAAACACTGATACACTGAATATTAAAAAATATTTGTAACTCTCAAATAAGCAGTAGGTTTTAGTCATTTCAACATATATGTATACACTTATGCTATTTTGGTAACATTGTACAAACAAATAATTTCTCAAAGTCAGAATGTCAATAAATCAAATCAAATCTCTTCCCCCGAGGTCAATCTGAGAGTCATATTGGTTTTCAGGAGGTCAGGGCTCTTTCAGCAGAATCCTATCTTGTCAATATATCACAATGTAGTTTCCAGTCAGCATCTTCTGTGTGCCTGTGTGTGTGTGTGTGTGTGTGTGTGTGTGTGTGTGTGTGTGTGTGTGTGTGTGTGTGTGTGTGTGTGTGTGTGTGTGTGTGTAAATGCGTGCATTCCCGGCAGACCTGCCACTGGCCTGCTTTGACAACAGATGTGTGTAGAGTCCAGAAAGTCAGCCCATTGATCCACAGCACAGCAGACATCAAAAGATCCATAGGAGAAAGAGCAGAAAGGAGCAGGGAGGAGGGTGGGAGTATTTACACCGCTGTGTGTGTGTGTGTGTGTGTGTGTGTGTGTGTGTGTGTGTGTGTGTGTGTGTGTGTGTGTGTGTGTGACTGAGATTAGAGCTTATACAGAAAACAAAATGATTAACTTAATATCTGTAATACCTGCCATAAAAAAAAAGAAAAGAATGAATCATAACTGTCCTCCATCTTCAGAGATTACCGAAAAACTTTACATCTGGTTTACTAAAACATTACTTGTTTGCGACCCACTACGCCTGTGTTTTATGAAAAACTACTGGGGGGAAAAGAGTGATATTCATTACTGTGATTGGGTTGGCTGAGGGAATTAGAGATGTTGTAATGCCCTGGCAACACACTCATGGATCCTAAGTTGAGTGACTTGCCAAATCTCTGGGTAGCAACACGGCAGAGAGAGAGGAGGAGAGGGGGAGAGAGGAAGAGAGCGAGCGACTGAGAGAGACTGTGGGCAAAATGCAGCACATTTGTTAAAAAAAAAAGAAAAAGGTCTCCACGTACCGAAACAAGATTTCAATTACCACGCTGCTCTCTCCATCACCCAATAGACTCTTAGGCAAACACACGCATTTGAAAAACCAGTGCCATTTATTCTATTCATTCTCTGTTTCTGACACAACACAGAAATGAAAATGTTCTTAGCAGGAGATAAATGGCACATTGAAAGACCGTATGAATAGAAGGAAGCAAGTAGAGGCAGCCTTGACTCAGTAAGTTTGCAGGGAGCTGCACCATGAACTTTCCTAATAAAGCTGTTTTGCCTGTCAAAGAGCTTCTGTTAAGAATATTTGTAAGGTAATGTATTACTGTTTTCATCAGGCCAGAAACGGTGAAAACGTGTAGTATTTCTTAACAAAAAAACCCAAAAGCACTGGAATATATCTTTTTTTACAAGTCAGAGAGTGTCGAAAGACAAAAAAGAAGCAGACCTTAATTACTGCGATAAGGAAAAAGAAACACTGAGGTTACACAGCGTAACCCTAGGTCAATGCAAAAGTCTCATTCATGGCTATAGTTTTTAAATGTAAATTTGCTCGAAAAATGAATTTGCAGTTTCACATAGAATAGTTTGCAGCTATGAAAGGTTTATATTGATCATATGTAACTGTTGAACTCTGACTTCTCCCATAGTGTGTCTTTTGTCTGAGCTCCCTCTGTTCTCGTCTCTTTCCTTCCAGGTTTCTTCCTGTTAAAAGGGGAGTTTTTCCTTTCCACTGTTGCCTTGTGTGTGCTCATAGCGGCTAATCTGATTGTTGTGGTTTCTTTTTAATACTGTGGAGCCTTCACCTTATAATCTAAAGCACTTTGAGGCAACCTTTATATTATATTATGACTTACAACCCATAATCACATGTGGTCAGGACAATTATGCACTTTGTGTGACTCTCTTTATATTCCACTATCAAAGCCAGGATATTAATCTTGGATATTTTTTTATCGTTAATGGTTAATAACAGATGTGGGTTATGGTGGTCAAAGCCTTATACAACATTTGGTAAAATATGTGCTTATGTCAAAAACTAATTGGTGGCGGATATAAAGAGACAGTGGTAATACAGTGGTAATAGAAGACATATAATACAGATTGATAGCTATTAATCCTCTTGAGACTTTCTTTTTAGCTTTCAATAAACAAACATCTGTTTTGTGTGTCTGTGTCCAACACATTATTCAATAAAGTTATTAGTGGGTTCGGTAGCTGATTCCATCTGTTGACTGTCAGCTGATGCAATAGGAGGCAACTGCTGAGAATTAGCTCTCCTACTGACTGTGAAATCTGGGCTCTGCGCGTGCGCGCGCACACACACACACACACGCACACACACACACACACACACACACACACACACACACACACACACGCAAATGCACACCGATGCTATCTTTGTGAGGACATTGCCTAATACATTTCCAACTCTTGCTTAATTCTAACTCTAACCTTAAAATCAAGTCTGTAAAACCTCCAATCAGCCAGTCAAAGGGGTGTGACAAAGTAAGAAAGGGTGTGTTTCCTTTCTTTTCATACCTTGTTAAAAAGTGGTTAAACTTTGCACTTAATGAAGAGCTATTAACCTATTTGAATAGCTGGTTGTGTGTAGATCTTCCCTTTGTCCCTCCTGCCTACTAATTTATCTTCTACGTGGATGGCACCAACAGTCTTGGGTAGACCATGGCTCAAAAGTGGCACATGGTGAGGGCAAGCTGGGTCAAAATAAGACAAGCGGGCATGCGCGCACACATGCACGTACAAAAGAGGACAGCAGACGGGACAAGGGTGGTGCATCTGCTCTTTAATTAAAATAAAGGGGGGGGGCCTGCAGACAAGGCCTTAATCAAAATGTGCACTTGCTCACATACACCTACACACACATATGCAAAGAGTGACCTCTGTTGTTGATCCATGACATAAAAGTGTGAGCCACTGCAAAATAGAGAATAGGATAGGTGGGAGAGAAGGAAAGGCAGAAACACTTAAAGAAGGGCAACATAAATAAGTAGGTGAAGTATCATTAAAGCTAGAGTGTTAACATTAAAATTAGGATTTAAGATATAAGGATTGCTTCAGCTCTTAAATGTACTGGCATGTTGTATATAGTCAGGTTCATAAGTATTTGGACAAAGACATATTTTGTTTTGTTTTCTTTTGTTTAGCAAGATTAGCTCTCTACACTTGATTGATTTATTTTACATCAAATAATCAAGATGTAATTAAAGAGTAGAGACTTTCACCTCGGGTCAGTGAATTTGGCCATCACAGAATATCCCATTTCACTGCCTTGAAAAACTTTTTGGCAGTGAGCTTTTGGGTCATTTTCCGATAGCACTGTGAACCCTCATCGGGTCATTTTTGCAGCATTTCTCTAAATCTGAGCAGAGAGAACAGCCATGCACATTTCAAAATCCCTTCTATCAGCAGCCACATCATCAGTAAACACGAGTGACCCGTCTCCACTGGCAGCCATACATGTCCGTGCCACATTTCTCTTGCCATCACTCTAGTACAAGTTAAAATTGGAAATTAACACACAATGCAGGCAAAAAGAAACAGAGAAAAGAAAGAGAGCTATTTTCACTCAGAGATGGAGAAAGATAAGAAAGACAGGACAGGACAGGAAGAAGAGAGGTTAGATTTAAAGGTCAGGACTGCTCAGTGGGATTTGATAAACTGCAAATTTGAAGCTTACATGCAACTTTAAATCAGGTATTGGGTCTGAACACGTGACATTACGTTTTTTATATTGTGAAACATGGTGCAAAACAAACCGAGGTAGACCAACTGTGTTATTTAAAGGTTGCATGAAAATCCTCTGCAGGTTAAAGCAGGATAAACAGGTTAGTTTGCTCTACTGTGATGGATGTAAAGTAAATAACAGAGTGTGACTGATGCACAGTGGCCATATGAAGTTAATATAAACAGTCAAATTAGGTCAAACCTAAACAGTGTGCTGTTAGTGTAGAGCAGCGGTCCCCAACCCCCGGGCCTCGGACAGGTACTGGTCCGTGAGTCGTTTGGTACCGGGTCACGAGAGTTGAGGCTCAGGTATGAAATGTGTGGTTTTCAGGGTTTTTATCGTTTTTCAGCGTTATTTTGTTATCGTTTTTATCGTTAACTCAGTTTTCCTGGGTCTTTTCACGTGTGTTATGAATAACTCTTCTATTTTTCAGTAGCGGTACTAGTTTTATTTTGTATTTTTCCGCGACACCTTAAAGGCTGGTCCATGAAAATATTGTCGGGCATAAACCGGTCCGTGGCGCAAAAAAAATTTGGAGACTGCTGGTGTAGAGGATGAAATCAGCCAGGACAACTCATTAAACATCTGCTGACATCTGGTTGATTTCAGTTGTGTACATCCACAGCAGCAGGTCGGCTGATAACAGCCTGTACACTAAGAAAATCTACTGGAGCTCCTTATAAAAATCTACTGATATTATTTTATCATTATGTTAATAAAGCACAAGGTTCAGTTAGATTTGCACAAACATAGAAAGATCCCCCAAAGAGCTACTTTTTACTTTCTTACTTTGAGTACACTTCATAGCCTGTACTTTTTTGCTTTTACTTGAGTAAAGAAATTGAATTAGTACTTCAACTTTTACTGGAGTATTTTCAACAGTAGTATTTTTACTTCTACTTAAGTGCAGAATGTCTGTACTTTTGACAACTCTGTTTATTATTATGGGGCTTGTTGAATGGTCTGGCAAACAGCTAAGTGGGCAGCTTCAGTGGTGTCTGTTTGTTGATTATGTCAAACTCCAAAAAGCAATGAAATGACTTTAAAAAGAGGCCAGCAGGAAAAGACAGTCTGTACAATATTATTGTTGCTCATCAGGGAAGGCTAAAGGGTTTAGATGGCATCTAGAAACTAGACCCCTAGAGAGACTCCTGGAACACACTGAGCTCAGTAGGATCTTCTAGGAATGGTGATACAGATTTCAGCAGAACTGGTTGGTCAGTAAGCAGCTGTTTCATGAACGCTAGACTGTTATCTCAATTAGCCTTCTTCAGAGCAGATTGGGTTTCGGGTGTAGGTTACCATGGTGATGTATCCTGGTAAATGTAGAACCAGAGTGAAATGATAAAAGTTACCTCACAAAGTCCAGAAACCTGTTTTGTAGTACAGATCTCAGTTCATGACAAAATCTCAACCAAGTGCTAAAAAAATGCAAAGTGCTGGTGATAAACGACAACACTTAAAAATGATCTCCAGAGGAATGGGACATCGTCAACTGGCTTTTTTTCTCATTGTCAGTAAAACATTTTGTTTTCCTCAGCTGTAGGCTGATAGTTTAATGAATGATCAGCTCTGTAAGTAACAATTTGTTTATTTTTAGAAAACCGATCAGCCTTTCCTTTTTCCCCCACCACAGGCCTGTGCCATGATGTAATACTTGGAGCTTAGTGGGGTAGCTTCAAGTTCAACCTTGGGTTTTCAGGTCCATGCAGGTGGTTCGCTTTTTAAATCAATATGGTAAATAGTGCTGATGCACACATAGTGAGAGGGTATTAGTAGACTGAAAGTTTTGCCCCTCCATAATAAGAAACAGAGATTTTTAAGACCAGCTTAATTCCTTGCTCTTTTTTCCCCAGCTTGCTGCAAGCAATTTTAAACCAATTTTGTTGCTCGCTGTGTTAATATAGTGAAGAAATCCTAAGGGCTCCAAAGCCTCGTACTTGTTGACCCTTATAAAAATTTGCAAGTATGCCTGCTTACCAGTTTGAATTCTATTTTTCTATTTGCTCTTTACTTGCTCTCAGACTGCCTGGTTTTGCAGCTGAGAGAATATGACTAAAGTTGTCTTAAACATCACAGAAATACCTTCATTTTAACCTTAAAGGAATAAAAAGTTATAGCCATTAGAGATGGATATAGGAAAGTTACTTACACGTTTGGTATTTTGTATAACTCCCTTCATGGCTATACAGAGATTTATTTATATAGTGTTTTTATACTCTTGCTGATCACTTGAAGCACACGAAAATTCATTCTGTAGAGCTTTTTTACTTTCAGTCACACGCACTCACATGCTGCTTTGGCTGAAGGACTTGTGTTACATTTATCTAGAATTATCTTTCTACTCTCTATTTTCTTTTCTAATATTATAGCCTGCTCTGTAAAATAAGACACTCTTCTGCTAATACACCTGCTCTTTTGTGCACTTTTTCATATGTAGTAAATACAACCTCAAGTGTTGAGTTAATAACTGCCTGCATATAACCAGTTGCATATAACAACTTATCAGTGTATGGGTAAGTGTGGCAATATAAGACAAGGATTTTCTAGGTAAACTGAATTTATTTCATAGAATATATTCCCAAAGGCTATTGTACCCCAAAGAGTCTCTCATCACCTGCTGCAGAGAGCTGACAGAAGTACGGGCCAACACTGTCTCTTATTGTAAAAAGCTTTCCACTGCTGTTTAAAATGTTATTTTTAAATCATGTCCACAGTCCTATCACTGTGTGCACCCTGAAATGTTAGTGGGTTATGAAACAAACAAAATCTAGTGTTATGGATTTGGTATGCTGTAGTAATCTAAGAGAAAAAAGACACATCTTTGCATTTCAGCGGAAAAATATGAAAATGTCTCCAGTCCACATCTGTGTTTTGCTCCAGCTACCAATACTTAAGAAAAAACAGGGGGAAGTCACCGAATTGTTCTTTACAAGGTCATGTGAAATCATGTAAACTGGCAAGAAGGAAACTGTAATCTTGTGATTATTTCATTTGCAAGCATTTAAAAGAAATTGCTGGGGAGTACTGGAATTGAAGATACAGGCTATTATTTTTAAGTTTATTTACTTGGAAAAACAAATATTATTCTTATAAATATACACTGATTAGTGTTTAATTATGTTTTATAACAAAATAATGCATTCTAATAACCTTAGATTTAATCCATTAAAAATACGCAGGAGCTGGCTCTGATATTGTGGTTACTCTACCATGTTGAATACAGTGGTCAAGATGGATATTGCCATTCTGCCTAATCATATTATATGTTTGTGGCTAGAGACCAGCCACATACGTAGTACACAATAGGCAAAGGAGAAAAGAACCTGTAGGCATCTGTGTACCAATGAGGCAAATTTCAATTCTTGTCTGAACCTTTAGACTCAACATATGGAGTTTGTTCATTTGTCATGAACTGAATTCAGGCCTTTAATGCAAGAAAACATGTTTATAAGATAAGATAACTCTTTATTGTCATTGCATAGTCATACATAGTACACTAGTACAATGAAATTGGAAAACTGTCCTACGTCGGCACTACATATAACACAACATGACACATTATGACACATCACAACGCAACAAACAACACAACACAGAATATTAACTTAGTATAAAAAAGAATAAGTGTATGTGTATTAACACTGTTATTATTGCATATTAATTATTATTGCACCTTGTTATAAATAGAAATATTATTATTGTTATTGTTTTAAACATTGTTACCTCCCCCCTAAAAAAAGTCCAGGGAGGTAGCCAGTCAGGTCAGCTATTTACATTGATCAGGGCTATTGCTCTGTTGTAAAAGCTGTCCTTGAGTCTATTTGTTCGGGACCTCAGCAGCCTGAACCTCCTGCCAGACGGCAGCAGCTTAAACACCCCGTGTCCTGGGTGTGTGCAGTCCCGTAGGATGCTGCGTGCCCTCTTGAGACAGCGAGTGCTGTACAGGTCCTTCAGGGAGGGAAGAGGATGTCCAATGATTTTTTGGGCCATATTGATGACCCTCTGGAGTGCCTTTCTGTGTGCTGTGGTGCAGCTGGAGAACCACACACCGATGCAATGGAGCAGCGGTAGAAGTAGGTCGGCAGCTCCTTCTTCAGGTCCATTTTTCTGAGGATTCTCAGAAAGTGGAGATGCTGTTGGGCCTTCTTTAAGACCGCAGAGGTGTTAGAGCTCCATTGGAGGTCTGTGTCTATGTGCAGACCCAGAAACTTGAAACTGGAGACCCTTTCCACGCACTCCCCGTTGATGCTGACAGGCTGCAGCTCGGACTTCCTCCTTCTGAAGTCAACTACCAGTTCTTTTGTCTTGGTGGTATTGAGGTCCAGGTTGTTATCTACACACCAATCTGACAGCCTCTGAACTTCAGCTCTGTATGCCGTCTCATCTCCCCCTGAGATGAGCCCCACCACGGTGGTATCATCTGCAAACTTGATGACTGTGTTGTCTGGGTGGGAAATAACACAGTCATGTGTGTACAGAGTGTACAGTAGGGGACTCAGTACACAGCCTTGTGGAGAGCCGGTGTTGAGGCTGAGGGCTGAGGAAAGATGAGGCCCACTCTAACTCTCTGTACACGGTCTGAGAGGAAGTCTCTGATCCAGCGGCAGGTGGTAGAAGGAAGTCCAATTTCCAACAGTTTAACTATTAGTCTGTCCGGGAGTATCGTATTGAAAGCAGAGCTAAAGTCAACAAAGAGCAGCCTGGCGTAACTGCCCTGCACTTCCAGGTGAGTGGTTGTTTATTTATTCCTGATATTATTGTCAGCAGATTAGAAGTGTGACCCCCCCAATCTCCAGACAGCTGTTGGCTAAACAACAACAGCTGTTAAGCAAAAATTGTGGCAGCTAATGATAGCTTTGTGTGTCCTTAAAAAAAAAAAGAAATCACACTTTTCTCCCAATACACCATCATATGAGAGCAAATTCACTGTCCAAGTCCAACAATGTTAGATTCATTTTAAAGAACGTTTTACTTACACCGGCCAACAGCAGCTAACAGAGGCTAACAGCAGCTAACAGCAGCTAACAGAGGCTAACAGCAGCTAACAGAGGCTAACAAAACCTAACAGAGGCTAACAAAACCTAACAGAGGCTAACAAAAGCTACTGATAGAAAAGTCCAGGACATTCTCAACAACTAACCTCAGTGTCACTATCACTTATCATCTCATAATGGGCTTCTTTCACAAAGTTTTACAGCCTCATCCAGAGTTAACCCTTTAAAGCCGGTCAGAGCAGGCACGCTCCATTTCGTGTAACTATTTTTAAATCCCTGTAGAACCGGAACTGCGTAAGCTAGCACAGTATTTTTTTTTGCATATGAAACCGGAGCAATTGTACTTACATCTTATGCCATCAGCTTGTCCTAGGTCACGGTTTCCTTCCACATATAGCTTTGCAAATATTGCATAAAAAGCGCTTGCAGGAACAAAAACATAATATTCCAGAAACACGCTTAGCCTATCCGATCAGCTGTTCGTAACACTTCCCACATTGAAACAGACGACAGCGCTAATGATCGCATGTCCGCCATTACCTGCCCGAAACCGAAAGTGACGTCATTTTCCCAGAAAATGTAGTTTTTTTTTTACTTGTAGGCCTTAAAAGCCTATACTGGTGTTTTTATAAGTCATGTCATGTTTGACTTAATGCTTTTCTAAATAGTTGCTGGGATGCTTAGAACGCTAATTGCACTGCTGGAAATAGTTTATTTTGATGCACATGCTGTTGTCTTTGCAAATTTGCATCATAGGATTGTTTTTTTGTTTTTTCTGCAGTATATAAAAATTGGTGTATCTCAAAAATAAAACTATGAAGACACTCAAAATAAATTTTCTGTTGTTGTAAACTATTTTTTGCAACTTTTTTGTATTTAAAGTTTTGAGGGATAAACCTCTTAAATTTCTCCAAGTAGAAAGCGATTTTCAATTTTTTTGTAGTTTATTGCACTTTTTTGCAATTTATGTAGTCACTATGGACTTAATGCATACATATTAAAATTTGGGCTATAACAGTTGTATTGATGTATAGCAACTTGAAATGCTCCCAAAAATGGCACTACAGCATGTAAAAATATAAAGTAAGCTCTAGCGGCCTTGGTTCTATGGTAGGTCTTAAAGGGTTAACAGACAGCAGTTCTCACCTGGCATATTGACAGCTGAGGTAAAGAGCGCACAGACAGCCTACGCTGACTACAGATGAATAGCGGCCAGCGTTTTGAGGGGGCTGCCAAATATTTAACAAATCAATTAAAAAATTCGGAGTGTTTATATTAGTCAAATATCTTAAAACATACAATCTTTTGTTTTGGTTTTTGTTTTGTTTTTTTGCGGGGTGGGGATAGGGGGTTCTTTTTTACAGTAGTAGAAACAAGCTGGCTGGCCACAGCCATTATGGGTTAAAGTGTAAATTTTATGCTTTTGAGCTCTAATTCTGTTCGTGCTACAGTGGCCACCATAGCTATGATTTCAAACTTACGAAAAATATTCAGTTGACTAGAATCCGCAGTCTACTGACATCTACTGGTGAGATTTTACATACTGCAACTTTAAAGTAATTTCAGGATAATGCGAGACTGTGCAAATTTTCATGGTTTTCAGGCATTCCATGCATAAAAGTAAACACCAAGAGTTGCCACATACACTCCAAAATCTGTACTATATAATGTGTATATATATTTTTTAAATTGCTACATTATCAGTTCAGTAATTCCTTATTTAAAACACTTTCTGGTAAAAGCAGGCGAATCCATCTGCGTGAACACTTTTCCCTACAGAAGTAGTTCTAAACTGAGTGTGCAACTGAATCTCTACGGTTGCTCTTTGGGGAATGTCTCACTGGAATAGTCAGAGTGAGCAGGACCCCATATATCCACCATAACTAACAGGATTAAACCTGACTGGGTAGGGAGACTGATAAAGAGGGGGGGGGGGGGGGAGTTAGTGGAAGAAATCAGGTTCTCGTCTTTCACAGCAATGGGAGAAAGAAAGGAGGAGGGGAAAGAAGAAGCAAGTTATAAGCATCAAAAAGAAGAGGGTAAGGAGGAGGATCAGAAGAGACTGATCAGTGTGGCTGGAATGGTGGGGAAAGCAGAGTATGTCTGTGTATATCTATACATAAAAAATCATTTTATGTTTACCTACGCAAGTGTTTCCACCATGGATGAGTAGTCCTCCTTCCATCAGCTCTGTAAGGCATATATTCACCAAACCTGTCCCGTGGGCAATTTAAGAGCAATTTCGAAATGCGTTCACACTTTAATGCCTTCAACACCACTGAACACACACACACACACACACACACGCACACACACACACACACACACACACACACACGTGCATATACACAAAGCCATGTAGTGCAGGGAGCATAAAATCAAAAAGCACAGGTCAGCAAGATTTGGCATTATTAATCGAGCAGCATCTAATATTATATTAATATTTAGCAATATTAATCAACTATGGTGAGGGACAGGGAGGGGGGGGGAGGGAGAGGACCTGTTTTGCATCATCCCATGCTGAGTAAAATATGTTTTCCATAAGGTTGTCTTTTGCAAAGTGTGAGCCCTGCTCTGCTGGGTTTTTACATTAACACCCTGCAAGAAGTCATTCACCACAAGCACTGCAATTTCCTAAGTAATAAGTCAGCATGTTATATTATTCAATAGTCTTTCAGTTTCCTCTGGAAGCTACACCAGGGTTTAAAATCATGTTCCTGCTAATGTTTTAGCTATTAAAAAAATGTTGCACCGAGACCTGAAAAAGAAAAAATCTGATTTGCTTACTAATGCATCTGAAAGCAATAACTACATTGCAGTCCCATGAGCGAGGCTGGTGTAGCAGATGGAAAAATGTAAATAAATGATCAGTTGACAATCATACTGCGAGCTTTTTCATGAGAGAGAGTTATTAGAACCGCACAAGAAAACACAATCAACAAAATCAAGAGGAGGTGTGAGTTTATTTAAATGGTAAACTAAGAAGGGGAAACCGAGTCACCATCATTAATTTTCCAAAGTCAAAAAGTTTGTGCTACAGATTTTGTGTCTGGTGCTGAACTCTAAAAAAAGAAAAGGAAAGAGAAAAAAGTTTGTCTTTTCATCTCAGTGCAGCTGGTTTTTGAGAATGTCCTTCAAAAGGCCCTTCCTAAATCCACCGGTGTAACATCCACTCTGCTAAAAAAGCCCTACAGGCTAGAGAAGAGGACTTAAACTGTTTTAGATCTTGAGTACAGCTAAATAAATGTAGTTGAAAATGAATGAGCAGAGCTCTGCCAAAAGGTGTGACCTAGTCAACCTTGCTCAAGTCCCAAGTCTACATAAAACGAAAACAAAACAACTGCTGTATAATGCCCTCTGCTATCTTAGTTTAATTGGTCACTTGACTGCATCACATGACTAAAATGTGTCATTGCTTTGAAAAAGTCTCCGTTTTCGCTGTCCACACTGCGACGCGAAAGCACCGTTTTCAAACGTTTTCAAGAGCGTTTTCAAAACACTGCGTTTTTGTTGAGTGAAAACACCGTCTCAGTTTGGATATGAGGACAAACCGGGGAGAAAACGATGCGTAAAAGTAAAAAAGGCATCGTTTGCAATGAAGTTGTGATTCTGTTGCCTTTGAAATTGTTGGTTTGAAGACGGGGACCTGGTCCTCAACCGCTCAATTAGTTGCTGTCTTCAAAGCGACTTTGGTGCATCAAGACGGCAATAACATTTAATCAGTTTGCTATCAGTTTGTAACTCATTGGTGTCCAGTTTGCAATTACACACAATCTGTTTGTGATGATACAGTGATTAACTGTGATTAGTCTGCAAAATCACAAATATCCTGCTGTCAACATACGCAGATATTCACTAAAAACTTACAGAGTCTGGCCAAAACCTACAAGATCTGAAGCAGAAACTTAAAGATTCCTCCAGAAATAGTGACGTAGTTAAAGCTGATCAGTTGATTCAAGATGCCCAGTATTCATGCTTTTATATAGGCACTATAACCAGGATGCAACCACTCAGCAACCTCTTAAGTGACCTAATGGAAAGAGTCTCATTGCAGAGGAGTTGTGCTGAGTTACTCTGACTGATTCAGAGTGACTGCAACATGTTGCCAGTCTGTCTCCATCTATACATTAGACAGAAATTATTTGCTTCACCATTCTGTCTGAGAAGGATTGCAATCAATCAGTGATTGTGATTATTTGGAGACAGGTTGCCTCCCACCAGGCGACCTGTGCAGTTGCCCTGCATTCAAAGGGTTGGTCGCCCGGAGGTTTGGTTACAGCAACTGCTTCCGATCAGTCGCTGAATGCAAAAAAAAAAAATCAATGCAATTCTTTCATCATATTTTTACTTGAGTGTGACAAAACCATTTATGTCTGATTGCTGTTTTTTTCATGAAATCATGATCAACTCAAGTATTGCTTTACCGAGTGCTGACCTCATACCTTTTAAATTCCTGGAGTGGTTCCTATTCAATCAAAGAGCTCACACATAAATCAAGCTAAATATTCCTGTAGGGGTTTCTTCCTTCCTTCTTTCCCAGCCACAGTGCCCTTGAGCAAGGAATCTAGACTTCAGGCCCAGCAGAGCAGCTGAGAGAACACCGGGTGTATGCAGCTGCAGTTAGTTGTTCCCAGGTATTAACATTTGCCAGGGTGCTGCTGTAATGAAAACAAGTGTGTTCCATTGACTTTCTTGGATGAATAAAGGGTGATAACCCATAAACACTGATGACTGATACAGACACTCAGAGAGATTATATAGCTCATGTAGCCTGCACAGAATGCTGTAAGGAATCAGAGAGAGGGACTGGAAAGTGGAGATACTATTATAATGGGAATAAATCACGCCACACTCTGGGGCTTGAAAATGAAACCTGACATGGGCCATAAATCTTCAGGGATGTAAATAAAGCAGGACCAGAAATTAGATATTAGAACTTCAATATCCGATGACACCAACTCTAAAATGCTTATAGTTTTATCTAAGGAGCAAAATATTATACAAATAACTAACATGTTCCAAGAAAGAGGAAGATGGAGAAAGGGTAAAAAAAAAAAATATGAGGAAAAAGAAAAAGATTTGGAGAGCGCAAAGATTAATGCAAGCAGTAGACAGCATGAGAAGCGAGAGAGAGAGAGAAAGAGACAGGGATTATGAGTACTTTTCTTTTGCAGCCTCATCACAAACAAATAAGCCGATCGTCAAGACCCAGCCAGGCAATTAATATTCAAGGAATTAGTTTTCTTTTTAAAAAGGAGGGGAGAGGAGATTTAGATTCTTTTCCTCCCTTTGCTGCACGAGGATCCTTTTTGCGAGCTTAGGCTTTAAACAGCTTGAAATCACTTTGACAGCCTGCTCTATCTCATGGAATACACACACAGACGCAAACACACACTACAGGGAATTTTAATTTTCAACCTGTGAAATTGTAATTGCCTCCCGTGCAAGAGGCAAAGGATTGTGGGAAGGCAAACTCCCATGTATCAGCTCTGACAGTACGACTTCTTTATTTGATCGTCATTATCTATTTATTGGTAAGTTTAAGTTTTGAAGTAGTTTTTATCTCTTATTTTCCTGCTCCCCTTTCGCCTCTGTTTTTTCTTCCACTCTCGCACTTTCCTGCGCTCAGATCTGTTTCACAGCGCTGAGGCGAGCCTGGCAGAGCTGACATTAAATTAACTGGAGCTGTCAACGACAGGAGGAGGGTGGCGGCTAGGAAAAAGAAGAGAAAATGAAAAGAGCAGGACGAAACATGAGGAGGAAATGAACAAAAGAGAAAGAAGAGTGATAAAGAGAGAAAAAGAGCAAAAGGTGAACCCCCACCCCCACACCCACATGACAGGAAAATGTGACGAAAATGTCTTCAGGGAACTTGAATGCCATTATTGTTTTTCCTTTTCTGTTCATTTTGTAGTTCTGACTCCTCTTGCTGCGAGGCTGCCCTGCGAATGACTTCTCAACTCCGTATGTGTGATTGTTGTTTTGCAGACCGCCTGCCTTGCAAACTGTCAGCAAAAGCTATGTTCAGCTCAGAAAGAAAAAAATAACTTCAAAATATGGCATGAAAGCCTTGCACATGCATGTAATTAGCTGTGATATTAAGTCATTTTCAACCTGTCAGTGCTCTTCTCCCTCAACCCAGACACTCGCACTATGAGGTGAAGAGGTGCCTATTAAATAACAACTCCCTTTTATCAGTGAAAGTCCTTTAGATGTATGAATATGTTTGGATATGATTTGAGTTTGTCTTCTGCTATATGTGCACCGAATGGGGAATGGAGGACAGGTGAGTTTACCTTCTTTTTTCACCAGTGAATGTCCATAACATCAGTTCAGTTCTATTGTATCGGTACAGTGCCAATTCACAATAACAGTTGCATCAATGTGCCTTATATTTATATTCTAAGGCAAAGACCCTACAACAATCCCAAAAAGCACAATAATAATGGACTGCATTTATATAGCGCTTTTCGAGACCCTCAAAGGGCTTCACAATTCCACTATTCATTCACTCTCACATTCACACACTGGCAAGCTAAAGTTGTAGCCACAGCTGCCCTGGGGCAGACTGACAGAAGCGAGGCTGCCATATTGCGCCATTGGCCCCTCTGGCCATCACCAGTAGGCGGTAGGTGAAGTGTCTTGCCCAAAGACACAACGATCGAGACTGTCTAACCCGGGGCTCGAACCGGCAACCTTCCAATTACAAGACAAACTGCCAACTCTTGAGCCACGATCGCCCTGAACTACGATCGCCCTGAACTACGAACGCCCTACACAACCTAGTAGCAACCATTTGGCAACAGTGGGAAGCAGAGATGAGTGAGAGATATGACAGAGGGAGAAAAGCAAAAAAAAAACCTAATGAGGTGAAAAGGGGGATGATATATAATTTTAAAAAGTAAGGCAGAAGAGAGAGGCTGCCCTATTGTAGTTATTTTTAATATACCAGAGTAGTTTTCAGTATCCTTATTCACCTTTTGCTGGATGATGGTTATTGCTCTCAGTTCATCTGTGTGGGGAAACATTTTTTAGCTCCTGTCCCTTCTTTATTTAGGCAGTTTTTCTACTTCTCATTGGCTGCCTCATGCAAACAAAAGTTTTCACCAGCGGGTGGGTGGAGCTTCTGAGCCTGAACTGATCTCCGCTCAGATTGTTTCACGGCTTGGCAGGGCAAACTGTGGGGGTGTAGGGAAGGAGGACCCAGGCGTGGAGCTCTGTGTGCTTAGCAGTGCGTTTATTTACAGTGATGGAAAAACATGACAATAAATCCCCGTGCTCTACCGACTCCTGTGACGTGTCCTCTTCCCAGTGCTAATACTCCTGTCTCCGCTTCTCCGTGATGAGCACCCCGTGCTCGCTGTCCTCTCGTCTCCCCGCTACTCCTGGGGACATAAGAGAGAAGCAGCAGTCAGACACACAATAATGCAGCAGACTTAAACTAGGAACTGGTCGAGAGACTAACGTGAAGCCACGCAATGATCCAGCGTCGGAGAGAGCTCCACCACACTCTCAAGTACCTCCTCCGACGAGGCCTGATCAGCTGCAGGTGTGTCACGGTCTTCAGGTGTGGCCAATCACCTCCCAGGGCCACACCCACCAGGCCTGAAGATGCCTGTAAACGAGTGCTTACAGCACACCTGCATCCACACACATATATCTACAAGCAGGGAGAACGAGGGACAGCAATACCAAAAATACATATATTATAATACAAGTTCATTACTGGTCAGGGTCCCTGGGTCACTCAGACCCAGATACCCTGACAGATTGACTTGATACAGAGCCGAGAGTGATAAAAGACTTTGCGTTTAGAGCGGCCTGAAGGGATGTTTCACACAGAAATGCGGAGAAAGTTTCTGGTCTGTCAGTGAGGGTGAAAGCATGCAGCCTGTTCTACAGTGACCACTTGAGTCATAGCCTGGAGGATGTGTGGAGAAACCCACCATGGCTGGATCTCTGGACCTTTATATCGATCTACAGTGTATAAGTTTTTTTTCTGGTATTGGTTTATTCAAGTAAATTTTCTTTTTCCAATCGGTTTGAGAAGAGTTTAATTTCTTCATGTAAATATAATTCAATTTCATGTAAATTTAATTGGTCAGACTGGGCTGAGTTCTTGACCTCACCAATATTTGTTCTGACACTTTGTCCACTATGCAAGTTGAAACAGCAGTAAATAGACTAATATGTACACTTATTCAGGTAAAGCCATCTTCATGATCGCTTAGCACAGACCTGCCCAAAGTGTGGGGGGCGCGGTATGAAAAGGGGGGGAAAAAAACCAAAACGCTTGGACACTGCTAGCACGGGGCGCCCACAGAAACGCAAGAGATGAAGCATCGCTGAATATGTTTCCAAACCAACTTCATTTTAAGCCAAAGACTAGAAAATATGGTGAAGCATATCTTCCTTTTGACTTCACCTGCACAAGTGCCAAGGTAGGTCTCTGCAACAGAATTAGTTTTCCCTGCGTCGGGAGCAGCGCTGGGCTCTTCAAATCACTGACAAACAGTATCCCACATTCTTGATTTTTAGTTCACAAACACTTGTTGTAATGACTAACTACTCCTGACATTTTGGAGATGTTAGCTCTTTATACAGTAAAGTTACAGTGGGATACAAATAATATCAGTCTGATCCTGCCACGATTTGTTCCCCCAGTTCAAATCATGGACAAACAGTATCCTACAGCTGTTTATGTTTTTAAACCCATTTTGCACAGAGAGGCATTTTTGAAAAATGTATTGATAGCAATGTTGAATACTATTAGACAGAAAAAAAACAACTACATGTAAAATAATTACACCGTGACGCCTCTGCCTTTCTAAATGGAGGGACAGGAACTGCATATGTATATGTAAGCATGTAAAACCTGAAGATAGTCAGATTAACAGTATTTTGTCTCTATCTGCCATTCTGCAATTCATCTCATGTAAACAATAACATGGCGCACAGCGTGACGTGAATAAAGGCGCATACCTTTGATGTTGCGTGACGAACTGTATTCCTCGTCCACACGTAAACGCAAAAACTGAGTTTTAAAACAATCTCCGTTTTCGGTGATTCGAAACGCTGTTTACGTGTGAACGAAAGGTCCAAACTCATAGAAACAGCTGCGTTTTCAAAAATACCCGTGTAGGTGTGGACGTAGCGTAAAAGAGTTAGTAGTTTATTTTATTACCACCTGTAATTTATTGCAGATTACTTGTATTTGCTTAATTGTTTACATTCTGCAAAAAAGAGCAATAAGGATGATAAATAAAGCTACTTCAAGAGAACCATCAAATCCACTTTTTATCAAATTAAATATTCTCAAATTTAAAGATTTGGTTGACCTCAGAACTGCGCAAACAATGTGAAAAGCAGCGAATAAATCTTTGCCCCACTACATTCAGAACTTGTTCCAAATAAGACCAAATACTCATGACCTGAGAGGGATCCTTATGTTCAGCAAGCCAGTAGTAAGGACAAATGTACAATGTCAGAGGAGTTAGTGTGTGGAACACCTCTACAGATGAAATCAAGACAAGTACATCAATACAAAAGTTCACACGATTGTTCAAAAATAATAAATTGTATGAATATATGAAATCTTCCTCTCAGTGACTGAGTTGTCTCATTGTGTCCTCATTTTTTATAGATCAAGGTCTGAGTAACCCAACCTTAAGTGTTCATTAAGGTGTTTGTCACATAGATAGAAAATAAGCTCAGAGGTTAAGCAGCTGTTATAGACAGAGTGATTCGTTTATGTAAAAATGTAGTTTGTTGTTGTTCTGGTTTACGTGCTGAAAATGGTTTTATTTGTGTATGTTCAATGTGTTAGACTTGTACATAGTTAACCATATATGATCAAATAATGTTGAATCCTGGATATGGATTTGTAAGCAATGAAATTTGAAATAAGGGGGTAGGAGCAAGAAAAGTGTAAACTTCATCCTACTCCTTTTCGAGCACATGCGTTCTGTAGACATAGATACATGATATATACATGAAAACTTGATGATTTTTAATTTTTTTTTCTGTTGTTATTTCAATTATATTTGCATGTTCGAAATAAAATTATATCTATCTATCTACTAAATGTGGGTGTGCATGGATGGAGGATGTGTGAGTGCAAGGGGGGGCGTGACATTTTTCTTGTAAAACAAAGGGGGGCCCAGCAAAAAAAGTTTGGGAACCACTGGCTTAGCAGATATGATATATCTACATATCTCTACTCTTAAAAAACACCCTTAATTCAGCATTCTTCTTTCACACATGTGAGAATATTGCCAATAAACATTAACAATGTAGTTATGTAAATGAGCATTGTTTCATGCGCGGACAACGCCGCAGGAACATTTCACCATGGCAACAAACCAGCCCTCAGGAGTCTCAGGCAATGTACAGTTATTTCCATGACAACATCATTAAAAGTTTCTTGGAAGCCAAGTGAAGTACTCTAATCAAACATTAGCAAGAGGAAAACAGCCACGAGACCTCAAGGTGATCTCTCTGTTTTTCTCTTCTGTTTTTTTCTTTTTTCAAATTCCTGTTTAAAAAGATATTATGCACGTTCCTGCTGTTTGATGAAAAATATTCAACTCAGACGGTTCATTAAACTAAAACCTGCTAAATGTGGCACATTACCGCAATTAGCAAAGTTTCTCGGAGTTACTTTTTTGACCCTTCCCACGGTAAAAGTGAGTTGTAAGCTTGCCAAGATCTACAGCGTAGCTCTTATCTGAGCAAACTTACCTGAGTGAAGTGCTCTCTCTCTCTCTCAGAAGAAGAAAAAAAAAAAGCAGCTATGAGCAGTCCAGCAGTTCAATGAGAAGCTTTTCATTAAGTATCCAGAAGCTGGAACAAGTTGAACATAAATGACATCATGAACTCCTAAATAGACTTCATTTTGACAGGGCTTTTGTGTGGAGAGATTTTATTTCATCGACAAGATTTCACGACTATGCAGACAAGTTCACGATGACTTAACAAAAATCTTCTCTTTTTTTTTAGTTTCAGACAGATAAACTAAATGATTTTATCCACTTCCTGTTGTGCAAACAGCACACACTTGGCATGTTTAGGGACATTAAAACTGTCTCCAAACTAATAACAGCTTTTAACACCAAGTAATACTGCGGCGCTGCCGTGTCTCTGTGTGCTTATTAAAGTGCTTTCAAGAACAATGAAAGTGTGGAGCTAAAATATTGACTTTGGTCTCCCGTCCCACTGGTGATTACAAACACCCTTAACCGTTCAAAGTCAAAGATGTATGTAGGTCCATCAAACACGAAGACACAAAACCAGAGACACACAAAGAAACACACTGAATCAGAACTGGCAAACCACCAAGACGCTCAATAGAGCCAATCTCTCGCTCACACGCCAGGCTGTGAATTCCCAGTTTGCTTTGCAGCGACAATGGGGTGTGTGTGCAAGTCTGCGTCTGTGCGTGAGTGCAGATAAAAACGCCACAATCACTGAATGCAGGCACAAGGGCCACCAAACTAAATGCTTGGACGGAGCTGGCATGAGGACCCATGTACACACACATATATATGATTAGGAATGGATATGCTTGCCAAGACAGTTTCCCCTCTGTTCCAGAAGGCACTAAGGTGCTTAAGCACTCAGCCTATATGGAAAGGCAGAGTGTGACAGAAAGAAGGGGTAGGGTGGGAGGTGAAGAAGACAAAGCAACAAAGCAAGTTGGTCACCAAAATTGCAAAAATTAATTGGTTACACCCATGTGGGCTTTCATTCACACTCAACAATTGCACTTGGGTCTAGTTGGAGCAAATTAAGCCAGTTTTAGGTGAAATATCCATCAGTGCAAATATTTCCATTCATTATCACAATCCGTCCTTGTCCTTACTCAATTAATAGCCGGAGTACTGGTTTAATTCCCTGTAGCTCAAGTCTGATATGGCTTCAGTGTGCTTCTTTACAACATGCGTTTACGATGTCAGTGCATGCAGTGCGTGCAGAAATGTGCGCAAAATTTGGAAGGTGGTGAGGAAAAGAAGGATTTTTCCAACCTTGTTTCCAAAGAAGGTCACGGCGGCAGCTGGAAATTAGTGCAGCGCTGCACGCACATTAGCGGATATTGTTTCAGCCAGGCCTCAGTTGTAAGGTAATGTCAATCACTGCTCTTACTGTGTATCTGCCCCGGGGCCAAGTAGACCACCCTCCCTCCAGACACACACGCAAGCGCTCACAAATCGCAGTATTTTCATATTTCTTTTTGTGGGCTCGTCATCCTGCGTCAATTAGAATCAGCGCTGTAATAAATGGTGCGTGAAAGGCTTTGATGGTGTAAATATTTTATTTGCACCTTCAGCGCTGTTGTCCGTGTAATCTCGCTGCTGCAGCTTTGACTGGCATGGAGGAAAGATGCTGGTTAAAATTCTGAGCTAAAACACACGGGGAGAGAAAATGATACTTTTAATGAAACCGTTGTGAAGCATGCTGAATGACAGCATGGTAAATTGACTGTGCTAAATTGGGCTTAACCTGACATATATCAACATGGGATTTATGTCAGGTTTTTTCATTCTCCGTACTTTAATGACTGCTTTCCTGCAGGAAAGCGGAACAAACATTAACAAGAGTGGTATCAGGTAAAGTCTAAAAAAAGCAAAAACCTTGCTTTCTAAATTGTATTTGTTTGCTTTCATGTATTGAAAATTGAAACAGTCGAAATATCCATTAATCAAAAGAATCATTTACATTCAGATAAGCTCGAGCAGAGGCTACTGCATACATAATCCTAGAGATGGATGCAGAAAAATGGTGAGAAATTTACTTCATTAGATGAGAATGAAAAGGTCATTGCCTGAGATTGTGGCTAATAAGAATCTCCGTCAGCCGGTGGCTGATGTCAAGACCCTCTGTATTAACCAACAATTCACACTAGTTATTGCTATCAAAGTGTATATAGTCTAATTTTGACATGCATTTATTTAAACAGAACTCATCTTCTGTGAAATTGAAGTTTAATCTGAAATTAATTGTATTCTTACGAACTTTTGATCAGCTCAGTGGAAAGGGTACCTGGAAAGCCAGAAGAGAAGACTAGCTAGTGCATGTCATTCTACAGCACTATTAGAGTTACCGGATCATGGGCGCTCAGGACACACAGATCCAGTCAAAGAAAAGAGCTTGGATGGAATAGCAGAACTCAGAGGGTAAAAAATTCACATTTGCAACAAGGCTTTTGGAGTATTGATTTTACTTAGAATTTTAGCCCTGGGAGAGAGGAAGCAGGTGGGGGCAGGTGAGCGGAGACTGGAGAACAGAGGTGTGGCTGGTACAGTTAGCCGAGAGCAAAGTGGACAGCGGAGAGGGCAGGTTTTATCCGGTGAGAGTAGAAGGTGGATGGTGGGGTGAGGCAGAACTGGTGGCTGGAGGAGAAGAAGAAATTGAGATGGAAAAATGGATAGCTTAGAGGTCAAAAAGAGCACAAGGAGAAGAAGACGATAACTTTATAGTTACAGGTGTGGTGTGGTGTGGTATAGTGCAGACCTGAACAATCCAGTAGGGAACGATAAAGAGAGCCAGGGGTTAAATACTGCTAAGTCTTGATGAGCTGATGAATCTCAAGTGTGGCTGTTTAATTGGCCAGAGATGCAGGAATGTGGAAACACACCTAGATAGAGGGAGCGAGAGAAAGGGAAAGAGGGGGCAACACGAACATTAGGAAACGAGAGAAAGGTCAAACGGAGGCAACAACAACAGCAATGAGAGAGAGAAGCATAGTAACCAGGGGGCTGTGCAGTGATTAAGCATTCAAAATGATTTTAAAAATGATTTACATTCTACATTCTTGGTGCATGTGTTTCATTTTTATTAACTTCTAATTAGAATTCATCCGATTCTTGTGTCACATGGTATGTACAGTAATTTGAACGAGTTCTGGGCAGCATTGTTGTGTGGCTGTTAGAACCGTTACCTGAAAGCAAGAAGGTCTTGAGTTTAACGCCAACATCTTTCCATGTGAAGTTTGGATGTTCACTCTGGCTTCCTCCCACAGTCCAAATATATGAAGTTAGTGGAGTTAGGTTAATTGGTGCTTCTAAACGGACCATAGGTATGAGTGTGAGTGGTTGTGTGTCTCTCTGTGCAAGCCCTGCCACAGTGTGTACTCTGTTGGGATAGGCTCAAGCCCCCTGCTGGAAGAGAATGGATGGATGGACTTTTAGGAATTGAAAGGGCAAGTAGCTGCCAGGTACACTCAAATCAAATGCACTTGATTTAACTGATCATCAGTAAGTGTGAGCACATCTATAAAATCAGATGTTTTTGCAGTTTGCTGGTCTGGAGCTTTCAGGTACGCCTAAATAAAATTCTACAATCTTACCAGGAGTGAATTTCTGAGCATATTCACCCCAACAACAGTCCATGCAAGGCTTGGAAACAACAAAAATACCATAAATACATCTCACACCCTATGGGCCACAGTTAGCATGTTAAATGTTAAAGTTTGTGGCGGCATAACTAGAAGATGATTCAAGCACTGTTTATTTGGAAGGGTTGCCATGCTTCTTCTCTCTAAAAACAAAACAAAACATGGCTGCACAGCTTAAATGTGCAAAGTTGACTCTGAACAAACCACAAGGCTTTATTTTGGACAGAACAAACTACAGATGTTTGGCAACAATGCACTGCAACACCTTAGGCAAAAACCAAACACAGCACATCAGCACAAGCAGCTCACACCAACTGTGAAGCATGGTGGTGGAGTGGTGATGATACGACCTGGGCACTTTGCATTCTTCAATGAACTTCAATGTATGCCAAAGTATTCTAGTCAAATGTGAAGCCATTTATTCACATGCAAAACCTTATCCCAAGCATAGCAGCAACAGAATAGCTTAAACAGAACAGAATCAAGATTTTTACTGCCCTACTTTCAGTTAATGTATTTTGTTTTGCACTATGCATATTTTATATGCCATTAGGTCATTTATTGTGAAAATTCTCATGTAGGAACTATTGTACTGCATGTTGGTTCCACTGGTGCACCTGAGGGAGATGCACGCCCATGTTGATGTGTGAGCATGGCAAGTTGAAGCAAGAGAAGCCAATTTAATTCAGAGAAAGTTGTTTCTTAAAAGTATCTGTAAAGTGCTCATTTCTGCCTCAAAGCATGGGTCAGCCAGCGAGGTATGTTTGTATGTTATATAGATCATTTTATGTCTTTATTTCACTCGTCTTACTATTTCCTTGGATCGTAGTTTGTGATCAAGGTGAAGCTGTAACAACCTCGAGACCTTACAACTAACATTAAAGCCAACTTCATGCCATCAGTAAAAGAACTCTTTATTGACTTTAAGAAGAGGTAGAAGTGATAAAGATACTGAGTGGTCCAGTTAAACTCCAGCCTGAAATGCTGTGCAGAGCAAAGAAGTAAAGAAGAATGGGCCAAAATGTCCCCAGAACCATGTGACAGATGACATATTCATACAGAAAACAATCCGGTCGTTAAGTCTGATGTCACTAGCCGTGTCTGGGCCTAAACTCCGCTGCAGGTCCATATATCAAACGATCACTATGGCATCACAGAGTTGAAAAACTGTCTAAAGTCTTTCATAATATGATCAGCGTTCTCCTCGACCAGGTGTAACAATTGAGTTTAACATCCAGGCATCCATGAAAACGGAATTTATAACATTTAACGGAGTTAGAAGTTAGCAGGAAGTTAGCTCGCTAGCTTCTATCTAAATATAATATAGCATCACCTGACTGTGGGGTCAGGACATGCTATATGTGACTGCACTGTCAAGCGCAGATCCACTCAGCGCAAGCTAGCAAGACAGAAGCTAAGCTCGTTGCAACATGGCAAAATGAACCTCCCCCACCCTCATTCGGATCTGGCCTTTGGAACTATTTTGGTCTTCATGTGAAGTATGACCCTAAAGATAAGCGCGTCATGGACACATGTAAAACAGTATGTCGGATATGCCACACAATGCTCAATTACATGGGTGGGAACTACTGCGTTAGCGCAGTTTGCCCGTTTTATATATATACATATATATACACACACACATATATACTAGGGGTGCAACGATATTCGTATCGATATTGAACCGTTCGATACAGTGCTTTCGGTTCGGTACGCATATGTATCGAACAATACAACATTTGTAATTTATTTTATCAACTTTCCTTCTGACGATGCTGTCTGTGTTGAGCGCTCAGTGAATCTGTGTTCGACTACTCCGCCTAGGCTGCACTGTCAAGCGCAGATCCACTGAGCGCTCAACACAGACAGCATAGTCAGAAGGAAGAGCACAGGGCAAGCTAGCAAGACAGAAGTTAAGCTCTCCTTGCAACATGGACCTCCCCCACCCTCATTCAGATCTGGCGTTTGGAATTATTTTGGTTTTCATGTGACGTATGACCCTGAAGGTAAGCGAGTCATGGACTAAAGTAAAACAGTATGTTGGATGTGCCATGCAATGCTCAATTACATGGGTGGGAACTAGTGTGTTAGCGCAGTTAGCTCGTTAACGTGTTGGCCGTCTAGCCCCATGCACGGGGCGATCGGCGGTAGCTCGTTAACGGAGATTTGCCGTGTTGTGGCGTTAAGGTCATTTCAACGAGATTAACCTGAAAGCACTAGTGGGAACACAACGAATATGACTGCACATTTACACCGACATCATCCTAGTGCAAAGACAAGTGGAAGCAGACAAAAAAAAGCAAGCATGCTACTAACTTTAGCCGAGTCATTTAGACAGCTGTTAGCACATGATTCTCCTTATGCTGCTGAGAATATAGCCCAGAAGAAGCGGATAATATAGCTTTTATTTTGGAAAGAGCCATTTCTCTGTAATAAACTCTCTTTTCCAAAGATGAGTGATTCCTCAATCAGATACAGGGCTTGCAATATCGCTAGCCCGACGTCCTGGGGCTAGCGATTTTTTCAGTCGGGCTACCAAAATCTATCTCTTCCCTGCCCGTCGGGCTATTGTAGGAAGGAAAAATATATGTCAATGCTTTTGCATTCTTTCAGAAATGTAGCTGGGTAATTATGTCATTGGCATCGGTGAGCCACTCGCGTTTGAATTTGCGCTTGTTTTTTTGCTTTCACTTTGCAATCGTGCGAACTGTGTATAGAGAGCGACAGCACTGATCTGTGAGTGATGATAATTTGTGCACCAATTCCTCTGACATCGTCTTATCAATCGTTAGCTTACTATGCAAACATGACAAGTGAAATCTCCCGCAGCAAGCTTAAACATGTGAGAGGTTGATCGCGCAGAGAATCGCTGAGCTTATGTGAGTGAGCGTGTAAAAGCATTTCAGTTCTGCTGAGCCAAATAAGACAGGTCAGGGTGAAGAAGTGACAGCCAAAGAAAAGCTTACCACAAAACGGAGAAGTTATGACAAATCAGACTATAAGGCAAAAAGAAAGTGCAGCTTTATGGTTTCATGGACAAAATAATTTCTGTGGCTGCAATATGACGAGCTAAATAACCAGGGCTGCACATAAGTGGTCCGCAGGTGCGCATTCGCTGTCAAAATAAAAAACACGCACAAGGGTTAGGGTTAAATTTAAAAACTGTACTTTTGAGTTAAAATATATATTTATAATTTTAATAAATGACAAATTAAAAAGGCATGAACAATTTTTTTGTATCGAAAAAATATCGAACCGTGACACCAAAGTATCGAACCGAACCGAACCGTGAATTTTGTGTATCGTTGCACCCCTAATATATACATACACATATATCAGGGGTCTAGAGTGCGACCAAATTTTTCAGTGGTGCGACTAAAAAAAAATATTTGGTTGCACCTGTGCGACCAAATGTTCGGGTAGCAAAAAAAAAAAAAAAAATCTGCAACCTTCCCTGTGGTCAACAACAGACACATTTTGCCCCTATCGTGGACTAAACCAATCAGAGATAGTAAGGGGCGGGACCTCTCTGATTGGCCGTGGTCCACTTGAAAGTGCAGGTGGAAGTGGGAGGTGAGTAGCTTGAATAAAGCGATATCAATTCATTAAATCCTGAATCGACTTTTAAATATAACTGTGTTTTGCCAGAAACGCCAGATTCTCAGATTAAAGCTCACAAAACTATTTCAACAACAACCAAACAGCAAATGAGAGCAGGTACACGGATTCCACACAAAGACGTAAACACAGAGCGGACCTGACGTATCAGAATCAGCTTTGTCTTTCTCGGCTTTCTCACCCGACGGCCCGTAGACGGACACGCTGTCGGAGCTTAGCGATCCTGATGCGTCCGGTCCGCGCTGCGATTACGTCTTTTTGCGCTGATTTTGAGCTGCAGGTTTTGTCTCTCTCCAACCAAAATCCACCGAGCCAGCAGCGAAAGAAGCAGCAAACTGCGCTTCACTTTGATCAATGTCGTCATGAATTTTGCTGTTTTGCTTCCACGACTATTAAAATCACACTTCATGCACAGCTAGCTCTCTCTCTCTCTCTGTACTTCAAGAACAGTTTCCCGTCTCCAATCTCGGTTTTCTGTATTATTCATTCGCTTATTACCCACCAGTCTACCGTTGTTTACAGCGCTGTCGGCTGCTGTCTTTTTCTTTTCTTTTTTCACTTAAATGACCTCGGACAAGAAAGCCTATTTTTTCTGTTGTTCAATACTGAAGAAATTTAAACTTTATATGCAGAACATTGTAGAATATTTTTAAGGTTATCTGCTATAAAAAGCCAGACCAGGAAAATCTCCTTCATGTTTTTCTGTGTTTTATTCTTAGTTACTTTCACACAAAGGCATCTGCTGTGATGTTCACAATTCTGATGAAGTCAGTACTGATAAATGATCAGAATTATAATATTTCTGACTCTTCTGGCTAAGTTGAATCGAATCGGGACTTTGAAAACCGGAATCGAATGGATTATAGAAATCAGTGATGATACCCAGCCCTAGTGAGCCACCTAGCCACGACAGAAGTGGATGTAGCTGTAATAGGAAAAGAACTATTGCTAACTTTTCTGTTAAGTTAAGGCCTGATCCTTCTGAAATTCATAGCCAGTGCTCTGACATGGTGTCATCAATCTTTGAATGCTGAAAAAGCACAGTGTATCCAGAAAAACACATTATATTATATAAATTATTATAAAATTTGTGTGCGCCTAACGCCTAACCGGTACGCCCATGGCAAAAAGTTAGTCTAGAGCTCTGTATATACACACATATACACACACACACACAGTAGAGTATCAATTATTACACAGATAGTGAGTATAGGACCTTTTTTCCTATCAGACTCAACAATTTGGGCTGCAAAGGGATGACATACTGTGTAGCAGCATGAAAACAGTGAGTGTATGCTGGCCTCCCACATGCTACCACTTGTACAGTTGAAAATGCAGAGACGTCTTTCTTCTTTCTTCCCCCTGCGGTCTACATATTAATTGTAACTTTTCCTGTAGTAAATCACTGTCAAGCTCTAGAACAAAGACTTAAAGTGTGATCATATAGAATCTTAGATCTCTTAAATTGTTTTATTTTGGATTAGAAGACCTTAGTTTGATGTACCCCTGAAAACATTTTCTTATGCTGGCCAAACAGCATTTAGATCAATGAACTGAGATGATAAACAAATGAGAGACGACACCGAAAAGTGTGTTAATGTTCAGCCTCCCTTGCATTTGTCTTGCGTCCAAAGTTTCTCCGTTTCAAACCAAGAGGACATCACAGATGACAAATTGACAACAGCTGCAACTGTAAGACAAGAATTCAGAAACCGCCGCTTTTATTAGAAACGACTGAAGTGAATGATGCGAAGTGAATAATGATCTTCTGTGGATGGCTCCCGCCTCAATATTTCACAGTAAGTGATGATCTCCTAAACATAAAGGGTGTCGTTGAATCCATATTTCATTGGAGAACAATGCAGTGTTACTGACATACACAAGCAGGAAATGTGCTTACAAAGCATCAAAAGAACTGCCGCACAGTATGGATGGCTGCAGAATAATATAGGGCACTGCTGGATGGATGTAACAAGCTTCACAGCTACACGCATCATTTGATCACATAATACAAAAGGTAGTGTGTGCGTCCGTGTGTACGACATGCATCATTTGATCAGGTAATACAAAGCTTTGGTGCTTGTGTTTGTGCACAAGTTTGCCTGGCATGCATCATTTGCCTATATACTACAAAGCTGCAATATGCTGTGAGTGTATGTGTGTGCGTGCATGCAATATGCATCAACTAGGGAAGAAAAAGTCTGAGTGCATGCTTGTATCTGTTTGTCTACAAAATGTGTGACATGCATCATTTACTTAGATAATACAAAGCCTGCGTGTATGTAGGCTACAAGCAGTTGTATATCTAACAAGAGGGCTTTTTGAATAAGAGAGCGATGAGTCCTGTCAGTTCTAAAGCATGCGCACGCACACACACACGCACGCACGCACAAACAGAGACGCACACATGCTGACTTTCTGCTAAATTAAGCACAGGACGACCCTACAGACAAGACATCAGACAGCAGAGGCATTTTCTGACACACACAACTTTTGACACAAGCCCATAAACAAGCTAAGTGAGTGACTAGAAATAAATATGCACAGGGCACGCACACACACACACACACACACAAATACAGACATCCTGGTGGAGACACGTCCCAGTGAAGCGCCACATAAATTGGGGCATGCATTATTAACTGTCTGGGGTTTTTAGAGCTTGCACTGGGACAGCTGTAGGTCCAAACAGCCTGACATTAGAGAGCAACACAGGGAAACTCTATGCATGACAACAACCGAGCAATCAATAATTCAATGACTCAGTCAATCAATCAACACTTTGGCAGTTTTACTCATGGCAAATGGATTTTATCCTTTATTTAACAATTCTGGATGGTTGGGACAACAACCCCCCCAAAAAAATCTAAGTATAGAGAGTTGTATTGGAGGGTAATTACACTGTTATAGAAAGGGAGGAAAACTAAACAAACAAAAAAACACAAGCAAGTTTTGGTAAAATCCAGCAGTAGTATGATATCGGTGCCCTTGAGATTTCTGCTGCTATCCAACTATTTGAATTTTGTCCACATGTGAATTATGAACCCTATGAATCAATGATGGAGGTGGAATCATTCTCGTTATTTAGACTGGCATGGCAGGAAATTAGCTAGATACCACTGCAAGTCAGCCACACATGCCTAGAGACCAATTGGTAACCCTCTGGAAACTACAGATCGCTTGGGAAAATGTGTATCAAAGAGGGTGCTGCACCAAAAACCTCTTTGCTTTGGTTGCTAGCAGATTGCTAGTCACCTATAGCTTATCCGGGCATTAGATTGATATCTGGAACACTCCCCATCTAGTCGCTGAGCAGCAGTGAAAGTGGGAAAAAGGGTGAGGCAAAGTAAAAGCTGTGCTTTATTCCTTTAACCAACAGGTTTAAAAGGAGCAACTTTTACAGTTTCACTACCGCTAGGCAAGCAGTTAGGAGTGTGTTTGGAGACAAGCTGGTATCTTCCATGGAAACTACAGGTGACAATGGCTGCTTGCCGGTTACCAAAGAAATTACAAGGATGTGCAGGACTGTATACCTCTTTGCAACCAATGTCACTCAGCAACAGCCAGCAACTACTTGGCAACTGGTGGGGGATTTTTCTATTGCAGCCTGTGGTTGCCAGAGGGTTTCTGACCATTCTCTAGACCTGTGTGACGCTGGCCTATTGGAGAATATAGGGAACCTTGTATGCTAGAAGCAAACAACTACATCTTACTTGTAAAATGTGTGCGTGGTGACACAATGCGTGTCAATAATAAATGAATCCCAGCAGTAAGAATTCGCCTGGCATCTCTGCCAAATATTCTATGAATTATTGTGAAAAACTCTAAACACAAAGCACTTCTTGAACAATGAAACATAAGGTTAACATTTTAAAACAACACAAATGACATTCATTTTCTGAAAATATGTTCATGTCTCACTTTCAAAAATAAATACTGTGAAAAGAAGTTGTACACACTTTAATCAAAGTATAACACAGATCATCACTCAGTTTCACGAAATGAAATAAACCAAGCTAAATCACGTTCCAATTTAAAAGGATGCAGAGTGACAGATCAGACTCTCATACTGATGGTAAAGCCCTGAATGTATGATCAACTGAATATCTGTGTAACAGCTGCACCAGTAGCCATCAGTAAGAACTAAACAAAACACACTTTTACCTTTTTCCTAAGCAAGAAATGGCTCTACTGTCACTGTCACAAGTAATCAGCACTTAAAAAATATTCTAAATGAAATCCTAAATCTGGTGAATTATTTGTACCAAAAAGACTGGTATAAAAGGTGTTCGGTGAAGCCGTTTGACCATGCCGATAGACTGCCAAGAGAAGGTATTGACATTACAATAAAAAAGACCGCGCACACAACAGTCATTGTTCAGTACACTCTCTGTACAATATAAGCCAAGATGACTGCTGCCAGCGCGAGCCCGATCCCAATCTTCTTCAGCATTTCTCTGTCCAGACTATTAGATCCAATGGAGAAGGTGCACGAAGAAGGTGTGGGAGCAGAAACATGGACGCCATTGACCTTTTGTTCCTGTGGGAGGAAAACAAGCAGATTAAAAAGAATCCCAACACAAATCAGAGAGTTTTTTCTGCACTATTTGTAACGATTGGTAGTTTAAATGATTTAATTTTAGCATCATCTGTGATATGTGAAAACCCATCTCCTATGCAGACACACAGAGCTTGATACTGAGTTCATATCGTGTAATTCTGGTGGAATCATCTTTAAAATAAATCAGCTGGCCACAGTCACAAATCAAAGAAGGCTTGACAGCACAGTGAAAAAGATAAAGAAGAGCATTTAAGGACCAAACCCCAGCTGTCTTTGAGTCTATTCCACAGCACACACAAGCTATTTCTTTAAATATGACACTTCAGCCAACTAAATAATTTTTTAACTGCAGTTCCTGGACAGATGTGAGGCAAGCCCCAAAAGAAATATCAAAAAATAAAAAGAAATAAATCCATTCATAGATCATACGTGTTGATTACTGTGTACATTTTGAAATATATCTATGGATGCTGGCATGATGATAATGACAGGGATTTATCACTTCCTCTGCTTGCTCACTGCTGTCTCTTCCTTACACCTTCTGTCTCTCTCCATCTGTTTCCTCTCTAGAACTCAGTTTCATGTGGAAAGGAAAACAATAATAAAGTGAATTTAAAATGCAGTGCTTGTTTTAATACTTTGCGGATGAAAGCATTCATAAAAACTGGCCATTTGCTTATGCAAATGAGTGCATTTCAATTATGATGCTATTATCTCTGTGTAAGCAGTTAATGCAGTTTTGTAGTGATCCAATTACTGCAGAGTGCTGTCTATTGAATGGAGCTGATGTTGAGAAGGTGCACTGTTATGTAGTTAGAGAAGCCTGGATTGACATGAGGAAAGACGACTGATGTGATGGTGTTATAGCAGCACGGCTGAAGCAAGACTGTGATAAAAAGACAGTGACTGCATTTGTATTACAGTGAAATGATACTGCTCTGCTACAGCTATCAATTCAGCCTACAATATTAATATCCTAAAATAAAGAACAAAGCAACCTCCTAAAATCAATAAGAGGATGCAAATGGCTACAGATAGTGTTCTTCATCAGTGGCACATACAGTGCTGTATAATCAGACAATTGGCAATATGTTAGTAAATTTGATGTTGATAAAAATGGTGATATACTATATGGCTCAGACCTCAACACCCTAAACCTCTGGTCAACACAACTACTGCTACACTCAACCTCTGCGAAAACACTGATGATTGCAAGATGACAGCAGAGGAAACTTGTCTCCAAACAATCTCAGTCCAATTTGTACCAACTGCAATGAATCTGAGACAGATTGCCAACACGCTGCCATTAGTCTGAGTCAGCCTGCACGGATGAGCCCAACTCGTCACCACATCTCTGCAGCAGTGGACTCGACTTAGCTGGTTGCCAACTGGTTGTATTCCAATTACATTGCTATACAAAAGTAAGGTTGCCAAACAGTTATGTCATTTTGCAGTTAAACCGCTGTCCTGGAGTAACTAAGTCACTATTTGTGGGGAAATTAAGACTGAATACAAGTACTTAATGTCTGTATATAGACGGCAATAGATTTGCAAGTTTCACCAGTTTAATTAACTATATTATCTCAGACAGAATGCAAAGAAAAGCCAGCCTGACCACCTTTGAGTGGTCAGACCTGGTCCCTGTTGTTGAAGAAACCATTTCAAAGGTAGCAACAGTGCAAGTTCATTGCACACAACTGCAAAAGTTTTGGTCGTGCCGCAGTCTCCAACTACTGTCTGATTGTAGCATTTCATATTTTGGGAATGTTCATAAAAGGCGTTAATCCGTTAGACTGATTTCTAATATTTAAATATGTAATATATGTTCAGTGTGCAGTCCTTCATTTACATTTGTTATCTCATTATTTTAGTCAGGTTACCCACTCCTGATTCAAAGCATTTTTTAAAAGTTAGATTTAGCAATTTCCATGTTTGGCATGAAACATTTCAACAATGTGCATGATCATGTGACGTTCAAAAATGCAGTTTGTGGTGAGAAAAACATCAAAAACTCGTTTCAGGCCTTGATAGCTGTAATAATTCAGTTAGTAACACTGACTATTAATGACTAGGCCAATTTCTCCCTGGCCTCCACCCACCGTCATTGATCACCATTCTGTTTGATTACACATTTATACGATTTTATCGTAATGTATGAGAACGGAGACCTTAGGTGTGATTTGAAGCTAGGCTAATTAAATGATTGATTTATAAATAAATAATCCTTCACGGTGTGGTACTTTTAATTTCAGCCTTAAACAAATTGCAAGAAGAGGAAGACGGGGAGACAATCGATCCAAATGTCCTTGTTCATGTACGTTGCTTTAAAATACGCCATCATCTTCATATTCCACGTCTCTTTAACACGTAATATGTGGTGTTTCCAATTTTCTGTACCTTTCAAGCTTTTGTTATTAGGCCAACAAAGAAAAATTCCAAAATAGACTTTACATACAAACATACTAAGATATTTTTACCCAAGGACTGAAAGCAAAACAATGGCAAACTTTGTTGACTACAAACACCTACCTGCATGTACACTATACATTCATATGAAACTGAGCATCGTTGCACGCCTACACGTCTTGCACGCACATGGCTGCGTGAGTGAGCAGCTGCACAGTGTCTTGTCCTCTGCCTCTCTATCCTCCGCATTACTCTCGCTCCCCTCTACTTGCTGGAGGTTGTGAATGCTACCTTGCCACCCACTCTTTTCCTGAACACACTGCCATGAATGGGTTCCTCTGTTACGGGCACACAATGGTGAATGGATACTATAACCGACAACGCCTAGGTGACACATCTCTAAGTCACTTACAGTAACTTCAAACAATGAGTCGAGAGAGAATCTGTAACAGTCGTCTAGCTGACGCATCAACATTTGCTTAATGTTAGGATCACAGCTTGACTCGCTAATGGCAAAGTGATACGCTGTTTTGTTTTTAAAGATGCTTGAAAACAATAAAGGTGCAAGACACACTTGCCACTGAGCCACTTGCCTCATGACTGTGAGAATTGCATCATGATGGATGAACCTCATTCAGATTTGGATCGCCCATCCTCTCTCATCCAGAACATCATATTTATAAAGTTCTTTTCTATGAAGATAAATGCTAAGTATTGTTATATAGTGTAATATAGTATTATTAGGGATAGTAGTGATAGTTTTGCGGTGCATACCACACCGGGCAGAGAGGCAGCTGATAAGCGTGTGTGCCCAAAAAACCCTTATCAATAAAGACCCATCACCTTGCAACGGCGGGTGCGTGGGTCATCCTTCTGTCACGGATAGGTTTTAAAAGAAAAGACATGGCAGATGAGGAAAAAGTTACAAGACAAAGTAAATATTTAATTACCACTGTGACAAAAGAAGAAGTTTATAAAGCGTAAAGGACTAATGCAAGAGAAATAAATATGCTGTGGGCAAAGTCCACCACCTTCTCCTCTATGCTTCTATTTATCTGTCTCTCTGCAGGTGTCTTTTAACAATGGGGTGCCAGAAGAGACACTGAACACTACAGTCGAAAATCTATTACTAGTAAGAGGGATAAGTGAAAATCCAAGTGCCAGTAGGTGCGTGTCAGCACAGTAGGAAGCAGCGGAGCAGAAGAGCAGAAAGGAGAGAAGGAAAAACTGAGAAGAAATGAGAAGCACAAGAACGGGAGCCCCCACCCCCAAAAAAGAGATGTGGCTTTCAGTGATAGTTTACCACCTGCTAGCTGGCATGCTGAGTTTGTGCATTTCTGTGAGAAAGACAGCTGGCATTTGTGAGTGAGTGTGTGTGCACATGTGGAGACCTGTGGTAGATAATGTCTGTCTCTCTGCTCACAGCAGTAAAACACAGCAAAATAATCCCCCTGAAAATCATCTAACACTACACCAGGAGTACAGACTGCCTAGCACAGCTAGATACTTTTCCCTCAAGGTCTAAGGCTTCTCAAATGTCTGTTTCTTGGAGAAAAAGAAAGAGAGAGCGAGCGGGGGAAAAAAAAGAAAACTCTTGCTCCAGTTCCACATATGCACCTTTTTTAAAACAAAATCTGCCTGCGCGTCTGCTGCAGCCTTTGCCAATACACTGACATATTCGCACAAAAACACACACTGTGAAATGCACAACACATCACGAGAGCCAGGAAGCACAGTGCACAATGGTCACATTTCTCACATGATCCTCACCAGCTGTCAGTGTCACTCTAGACACACACAGACCATGGAAGTTGGTGCGTGCGCGTATAAACAGATACTGTAACAGGCTCCTTAGTCACGGCTGATTCAACAAAGCCATAATGACAATCACAGTGTGCTGTAGCTGTATTTACAACAGAAAATAGGGACAGTTGGGGAAAAAGGAGGAATTGCAAATTTTTCTTTTTCTCACCAAAAGGTCATTAATCTAAAACCAAAGATGGAAAGAGTGATTTACCCTAATGTATGAAAGTCTCAGGGCAGCAAAGCTAGAGCACTAGCACTATGCTCCTGAGGGCTGGCAGTGTAGTGTGACCCTCCTCCCAACCCCAGGGGAAACCGTAGTTCTTACTAAAAAATGTCTGCAAATCACCACTACTGATAAGGATGCTATTTCTTGACAAGCTTTCTGTAACTAAACTATCACTAGTCAACTTTTCGCATTTACTTCTATTCAAACTTGGTTAAAGTTAGCCATTCACTTTTGACATTTTTCCATCAATTTTGGAGGTTATTATTACTGATATCCATACTCTCTAGTCAAAATGTCATCATTTATATCAATAAATCAACTTTCCACAGTGGCTAACTGCACTTCAGGCCTTTAAGTGAGTACCACACTTAAAGTAGCCTTTGCCTCCAAAGGACTCTTGATGGACGATACATCAATCAGTCCATCAATTTATAAACTGCTTAGTCAACTCAGTGTTTTGTTAATTTATGCTAATCTGCCCAATTACTTTTGAGTGAACCTCTTAAGAAAGGCCTGAACACCACAATCCCTCAGTGTAAAAACTGCGTCACTGTCAAAAAAAAATGTTTGGGCCAAACTGTATTCAGCTTTTGTGCAGAATCACTTTTATCCCACTATGGCTCAGAAAACCACAGCCAATCAATGGAAACGAATCAGTTCTATTCTAAAAACAGTCTATAAAACAGTGTTTTCAAGAGTTTGCTGTGATTTTTATGTGTGTGTGTTTTTTTTAATTGTGTTGTTGTTTACACTGTTGTAGAGTAAGATGTCAGAAGGACTTGTGTCCAAGCAAACAATTTGTATTGGAATGTAATTTGTAACATAATTACCACACTGATAGACATTAACTTTAATCAAAATGATCTCAAGAGATTTGGTACGGACACTCAAGTCCTAACCAGCTTCTATCACTGCAGTGCTAATGATAACTTGTCATTAAAACACCATGACACACACATCTTGGTCTTCATACAGTCATTGCTTGTATAGAGTGTATACAACACTTGTCTATAAAGCTGTTCACAAAGAGACAAACGCATATGGTTTGCACAGTTTACAGTTACTGTAACTAAATACAGAAGAGCACTACATGTGCTACACTATAGTGTTGGGTGTGCAAACACATGACTGATCAAACACATGGCAGGCAGTCACACACAGACAAACGGGGGGGAAAGGCACATGTTTACAGGTACTGGGAAAAGTACACAGACATAACAGCAAAATAGCATTTGCAGATACACACATAAATTTTAAATGAGCAAATGGTGGGATAAAAGGTCCGTGTTAAAGTGAAAAGACTAGCACTAAAAAGAGAACGCACAAGAGAAATATGCCAGTTTCCATGAAAAGGGTGAAAACAACATGCCAAAAGAAAAGACAAGAGCACGAGTGGTGTTTTGGGAATGTTTTCTTGTTGGGGGGAGAAAAAGACAGAATAAAAGATGGGCTGGGATAATGCTTTAGCCACCTTGCTGTTCAATGCTTTATAGCTTTTGAAGATGCTGGACTTGTTAGTGGTGTTGGAAAACGAGCTGACATGTCAGAAAGCGTAGCTGTATTGCTCAATTTTTGTGTCTCCCTGGAAACGCCTGTGTTATCATTGGTGCTACATTAAGTTGTCAGTTTGATAAAGATGTTTCTTTAATTTCCCTGTTTTATCTATTTGACTGTGCTGTCTTAGCACTGACGTCTCTCAGTCTTTGTACTAATTTGCATTCCTTGTGTCCACTACGTATATCCACTTGCATTATTTTATGCTTTTAGTATATTCGGTTTTAAATTTCCAAAAAAAGAAAACGGTTAAAGTAGTTAATAGCTCTCACGTAAATGAACTTGTTGGGTCGCTGTGTAAAATACAAATAAAAAAATGGACAAATCTCATAAATCAACAACTTTTTGACACATATTACTGCCATCAAATCATTGCCTTCTGCCCCCCATCCCCACTTCTGCCTTGCTCTGTCATCCTGGAAGAAACGCTTTCGATCTGAACAGAAATATTGCATCATAGGATAAAAGGTGATCAGTAATCCTTTTCTATGCAGCGTCTGTAACACCGAAATGACACGCCACGCTCAAGAGGAGGACACACTTCTAAATAAAACACAAGACATGGATGAGACACTTAAAAATGTAGTGGTGTTTGTTTACAATGCCCACGCTTGGTTATGGCTATGAAAGCATGCAAAAACATAAAGACTGCTCTAAACTGAACAGGTTTTTTTGCATTTACTTTTTCTACCCATGGTTCAAACATTAAAAGCTGTTTGAACTCTTTGACATTATGAGGCAGAATGAGGATTTGCAATGCAATCTGACATGTTAGGCTGGAACACAGAAAACACACCTGACTGATATTTTGATGGCGTAACATTTGGCTCTGAAGTGGAGCCGCTGTAATGTAACTTGACACGCTAAACGAAATGCTTAAAAAATAACGATCCCTGCTGTTTTCAAGGCAAAACAAATGATCTGCTATTAGAGCAAACAAAGTGGAGCAAAGGCCAAGCAAAACCCTTTGACATTTTAAATACAAGGTTTAAAAATAGACCAATTTCAGAGGATTAACCGCTCCCTGACCAAAAATTACATCCCGATCTTTGATTTTGGCTTCTTTCTTGACAAAGCAGATGACAACACATGAGGATAACGCAACATCAAAGCAAGAACTCACAACAATTGCACGTCAGTCCGGAGGAACAAATAAAGGAAAATGAACTCCTACAGAGAAATACTGACTTTTGTGCGAGCTCCGTGTCTGTGTGCATCACCACTGCTTCTTTTACACGCACGCAATCATCACATAAACAAAACAGAAGCACCTCATACAGCCCGCGGCCAGTCAGAGTCTGCCAGGCACACTGGGGAAGACAGCATAAGCAAGTATGTGCTTAGAAATGTGTACGTATAATAATCAACATGTGTGTATAAGCTTTCTTTTACCATTGACTACTGCTATATGCAAGTGTGTCTGAGTTTACGTGCTATAAACACTATGATGCAAAGCAAAGGCAATTCCACCCACACGCTCTGTACTAAAACCCCTTTTTTTCTAGTTGCATTTAGAAGATGTATTTCAAAAACTACAAACTGACCAGATGCCTTCTCTTACTGGGAATTTACATCGAACGTAAAGAAGGAGAGAGAGAAAAAGCTGGCAAATTTCAACTCCATTTCTGTTATCCTGCCAATTTGTGGTTATGGAGGAACATTGTTCACTACCTAGATTCTTCCCTCTTTCCCTCCTCCAGATCTCTCCCTTTTACATTCTGCCTTCCATACAAGCTGTCAATTTACTCTCTTGAGGGAGCAGAGCAGTTTTCTTCTCCCTCTCTATTCTCTTGGTCTTCTTGAGGAAATATGCTGTGAAAAGAGCTGATTATTATATGGCACTCCAAGCTCCTTCTCTGAGTCTTGATCTCTCCATCTCACTCACTCTCTCGCCATCATTCCTGCTTTATTTTCCAGTCTCTCTCTCTCTCTCTCTCTCATTCAACCCCTTAATTTCGTCTGCAGATGAGGACTGGTGAAGAAACTTTTTCCTTCACCATGATGTGCTTTCTTTGCTATTGTGTCTCACCAAAAGACTCATTACTGTCCTTCCCCTCATGTTGAAAGTGCTATTTGTGTGAATGAAGGACTAACAGGTGTAGAGAGAGTAACAGAGAGAGAGAGCGAGAGACCGGGAAAGAGAAGGAAGATGTGATCCATCTCAATAAAAGAAAAAGTATGGTGTCATTAATGCTTTTTATTACATGGTGGGAAAAAAGCACACTTAGCAGTTTATAGATCTTAAGGTGGCCGACATGAGGTTCAACAATACACACAAAGATCTATACATAAGGTGATGATCTTCCTCTCTCTGTAGAAAATCAAAAGTGTTTCTTGTCCAGTGTTTAAAGCAAAAAAACACAATTTACTACACTTTGGGATTAGTTACACAATAAAACCAAAACGTCCAACAGAGGTTTTGTGTTTTCTGTGGATTTTGCCTCATCTGGTCCATAAAAGCATCGTCACAGACACATATTCTTTGCAAAAAAATTTGGGGATGCTTTTGGATCACTATTAATTTATCCACATTACACATCCATCCGTAACTGTAATACATTGTTGATATATTCACACATCTCTGCACCTATTAAACCAACTCATTCACCAGTTTTGGGCAACTAAGCCACATTCATCCAAATATATCTGTCGCTTTTTCCCAGCTATCCACGCAGGCTTTCATATCCTATTCTTCAATAAATGCATCCATCTATCCATCTGGCCATGATGCTTTGTCCTCACACACATCACTACATGCTGGCTTTTGTGCATTCATTACTCTCCATTTCTGACATGAAAGACATCTCACTTTGGACATTACAGACCTCAGTCCTTTCCCCTGCCAATCCCAACCACCCACTTATCTGCCACTTTCTTTTTCTTGGTTTTTTTGCCTTACATTGCTCCTCTGCATCCTAGATGAAACGACAAAGCTCAGATTCTTTCCTTCTATCAGCCATCCAGCTATCATGCACGTCATCACACACAGTCTCTTATCCTGCTCTTTTTTTCCTTTTGCCATAAGCCTGCAATTATAGACCCTGCCACAAGACACAGGAGTGAATATGCGCCTTACTGCAATCACTCGTTCGTCTCTTACTCCACCTTTTTCTGCAGTGGACTCAGCTGCAGACACTCACTGTTGCACCTCTCTCTCGACCTCATTTGTACACATTGAAAACAATATAAACCAAAAAAAATCCAAATTTTAATTAATCACTCCATAACGAACTCCACCTGCTGCCACTGTGCTTCTACCTCAGCCCTTTTCCCCATTACTGTTTCTTACAGAATGGCTTCTTGAAACCACTTCTGATGAGGCTTCAGTGAACAGTAGGTCAACTGTATCAAGTGAAGGGTCAGATGCATCTCTCGGGTCATGTGTCAGGTATTTAGTGGATTTATAAAGAATATAGCTTTCAGATACTGTTCACCTGCTATATTTATATATGTTTTTTCTTAACTTTGGAATTTTTAATAGACTCAACAAAATGGGAAAACATTTTGTATACTCGTACAATAAGCCTGTCTTTTCCAGACACTATTGTTTTTCCCAGAGAGTAGGTCGATTACTACGCTCCGCTTAAGTGCAACTCAGTACCATTAAGAGCTGACAATGCAGGTCATCAGGATTGCAGATCGTCAGTATCACTGGAGATTTTACTTAATATAACTCAGTGCTTAATTGCAAATACACCATGGAAAGCAGAGAAGCATAAACGGAACTTTTCAAGTTCAAGTCCTTGACTTGCTCAAGTACCAGCAAGTCAAGACAGTCAAACTCAAAAACCTTCACAGCAGCAGTTTTGTTTGCAAAGGGATATAAAAAAAAATAAAAATAAAAAATCAATGTTTCCTATTCAGCTACTGCAATTCCAAAAGATTCTCTCTCTTCTTCCTTCTGTCAAACTCAACCTCTTAACATAAATTCTCTTCTACTTCTCAGTGACCTTATCTCCCTTCTCACCTTAAAAAATTCCAGAATTTCACCTTGGGTAAGGGAATAGCTGGAAATATATGTATTTGCCCATTAAGCATGAAAAACAGTGTGCAGGTAGAGTGCTGGGTTGTTGCTGGATCTGAATGGGCATTCAATATGTGAATATTTCCAAAAGTTAGCACAATCGACCCACAATTAGTCTGTGTTGCACTATTTACACCATTTATATATGTGCAGCCCTGTTTGTTTTTAACCATTACTTAGTGATAACGATCAAGTATGGACATCTAACAGTGCCCGTCTCGTTAAAATGAGTCAAAGTTCCATGAATCCGAGTTTAATCAAGCTTAGGGATGCTGGAGTGTAACTGCCTCCTCTACAGAGGTTTTCGAGAAAACAAGTTACCAGTAGACGTTTGGGTAAACTGGCTCTATACAGGCCCATCGTTTCATTTTTGAAGGGATTACTGGTGTGTTGTTTTTTTGTTTTTTCATTTTCTTTTAGTGCAGCCTGAGGTGATTTTGGTTCATCTATCTTGAAGTGTGATCTGATGTGTGTGTGTATGAATTTATGGGCAATCCACGTTTCTTTAGTGTCCAACAAAATAAGGCCTGGATTATTGTGTAAGATTTTCTTTTGGAAGACTGCAAGCGTTTGAGAATGAAGCTGGGTGAGGGGCGAATGCTTGTGTGCTGGATGACCTGCGGGATTCATAAAGCTAGTAGTTTTACAAGGCCTAGTCTCCTCTTCTGAACTTTTTACTGCTGAGTGACGTGCCACTTGGCTTCCTGTGAAATCCTTCTTTTCCCTTTCTTTTTGATCTCAGTTTCTGCTCTCCATTTCTCTTTCTGCTTGCTTTCCTCTTCATCCATGCCCCCTCCCACCATGTCTCTGTCTGTTCCTTTCTTCCCCTCCCTCTACGTCTGGCAGTAAAGGCTGATGGAGTGTGAAATTAGAAAGTGTATCATATTCTGCTCTGTGGCTCCATGTCCTGAGCTATAAGCTATAGCTAGTCAGAGTGAAAAATAACATGCAGTGAAACAGATACATTAACATGGTTTTGTGTGTACATGTGCGTGTGTGTGTACATGTGCGTGTGTGTGTGTGTTGAAAAGGACAGTTTAGCCGGCCTGCAGCTTATCTGAAATTACTTATCTCACGGATGATACACTGGGGCTTCTTCCTAAACTACAGGACTGAGCATGGATTCAAATTATGGACAAACATAAATACACACCTGACTCAGTTGCTGAGTGCACACAATTTGAATAGCGTGTTGTAAACAAAATTTTAATAGTTTTGATAAAGAAAGTGCACAGAGTGAGATATAGATCCTCTCACTAATTGAAAAAGACAAGACCCCAGTATTTGATCAAATACATCCATAGTCCCAAGAAAGAGTTTGCAGACCAAGATTTCTGTACTTACTGCTGATACAATATATAACCTTCATCTGATTTGCAAAATACATAAAGAACTGAGTGTAAGATGAAGTCCACACCACACTTTATGAGCAATGAACGCATCCTAATCCTGATTTTAAACATTTTTTTGCGACTGTAATTATCTGTTAGGTGTACCTGCTGCACATTACATTTGCTTCCAACACAACTCACCGTCTCAGGTTCACTATTTGTTCCACCTTGGACAACTATCAGTTTGCTTACAGTGTAGCTTACAAAGAGCAACCTACAAACCTTGTTCCCAAGATGCTGTAGCTGATTTGTTCAGAGCACTATCCACCAAGTGGCTATTAGAACAGGAACCAGTAGTACCACATCATGTGAGGTGGTCTTAATAAAAGGGAACACTGGGTCGTGAAAGTATATCGTGGAGTCAGTTAAACTTCAGGGATATATATGTGTCCACTTTGGAAGCATAAGTCACTTTCACCTGCTTTGGTGCAAATTAAAGTGACAGCAGTTGCACAGGAGGCTCAACAACAAAACCTCCAAAAAATAAAATAAAAAAGGAGAATGTCTTTGGAGCCATAGACCATTGTTACTTTTCTTGCCATTCTTGGTATTATGGGAAAGTACCTGCAACCCATTCACATTGCACAAGCGTTCCACTTCTTGCAGTAGGACATTTTCATTGGCGCCAGAAGCTTTTTGTGTCTCCCAGCACCGTCTCAAGAATAGGGAGTAAATACTGTACACAAGAACAGCTGGACAGGTCTGTAAAAGTGCATCAACCAAGCACCAAGACCCAAATCTGCTCTTTTGTACAAGGAGGAGCAGGAGGAGCTCTACCAGAACCCTACAAAATTCTTCAGTAACATGCACACATGTAACCTACTGTGTTAGCATACGGTGCCGTGTACATATTCGCACCGTGCAGTGAGCACTCCTGTGCACAGATCATAATAAAGGACCAAGAACCCTCATGCCGCCCTCACGGAGGCCGATTCTGATAGGCTGAGTAGAAACATGCACAAGTAGCCTGCTGCATGCATTTTATGTCTCCTCCTGTTTCTCATCACATAAAGCAGCAGATACCATGCCTTGTTGCTGGCTCAGTGCCCTTCTATGGTCATGTCCAGCTCTCCTTCACACTCCTGAGACTGTGCTGAGACACAAAACGTCTTGTGAAGGCATGTGCAGAAGTGCAATCCTGGAGGAGCAGGTCTGCTTGTGCAGCCTGAATGGGCTGTAGGTATGGTCACATTGACACACTAGCCTAAAGCGAAAGTAGAGAGAAATTAGTCAGGAGGGAGAAGGAGAGAGCACTGATCTGTAGCCAACATGCACAAAACTTCCCTTTTTGGGAGTTGTGTTGTTTTTGCCTCTCCAGTGGACCAGAGCAGGGATAATGGACTCACAGTGATTTATACTTTGTAACTTGACACATTGATATCCCTGAAGTTTACCTTATATTGTGTTATACTGTGATCACCTGGTGTTCTTCATTTTTTGAACAAGTGTGTTTTTGGTATACTGTATATGAATATTTGAAAGATGATATCTGTTTGTGCATCCATTTAAAAATGTCATAGCACCATAATGAGTGACTGACAAGACAATGACACATCTAGGCATTAATTTAATTACTGTAACTGTAAGCATGCATGTATGTGCTTACCTGCAGCAGACCAGACACCTCTCCTTTCTGAAGCGGCATGGCAATGGAAGGAGTGAACGGCTTACTTTCCTCTACTGGTTTGCCTTTCATGAAGTGTTTTCCTGCCTCATAGACGTCCACCACAATCATCTTTCCTTTAAACTCCACCCTTTTAGGTACCAGCACCTGCAAATCGGAGGACATCATAACTGACTTCACTGCAAAAAAATACACAAATAAAAAACACTTTAAGGCAAAAATTCTAACAACTCCATATTGCTAAAATTTCAAGGTAGAATTTAATGGATTCAAATTGTGTTGTTTGCCGCTTAGTTGCCTTCTGTGGAGTACATGGAAGATAACTAAAAGACTTTACTGTGGCTGACATAAAAAAGCAGACCTATATAACCGTCCACTCCACCAGATAATGTTCCCTGGTTCTTTACATCTGTCAACCTCCATATTGATTTAGCCAGTCCACGGCGTCACAATAAAAACCAACGACGACGACAGCGGAAAAAAACAAACAAACCCCCCCAACTGAGTGCTTTCAGTTCCATTTATGGAAGACCTCAAGGTCGACAAGTACAGGAACAGCTGGGCGCTAAACCAGAGGGAAGGATTTGCTGGTTTGTCTTATTATTTCACCATGGCAACTGCACATCTTAGCTGATCACAGCAGGAAGGAAAGGGAAAACAAAGAGTTATAATTACAGATTCATGTGGAAGGGAATTTGTTCTTAATGACTTATTCCTGTAAATAAAGACTGTATGAAAATACTTTTTCCTTCAAAGACAATTTCAAACTAGCTACAAAGTCAACAAGCTGATAATGATGTATGGTGTATGATTATCGTGCCGATTTACTCCCTTTCTTCGGCTCTTCTTTTCAGATTCAGTCGTTTTATGTAGTAAACACTAATTAAATGATTTGGTGTGCGTGCATTTTTGAAGGATGTCAGGCAGTTATAAAAACTTCTTAAATTCTAATCGCTGCAAAAGTGTGACTTTCTTTGTGAAGAAGGCATCATTTTTTATCAAGCTTTGTGAACACCATAGGAGAATAATAGCAGATGTAAATCCATCCACCTAGATGGTTTACATCTGACACTACACAATAACCTTTGAAAAAGTTGTTTGAGAACTTGTTAGCATATTATACATCATCAAAGATAAAGATGATGTACAAAATGAATAATGATGATAATAAGATGGCATGTCACTGATCCTTGTCCCTGCTATAAGTCCTGTAACGTTTTTGTTTAATCCTTTCCAAGGACAGATCAGAGTTTGGGTCATCAGCCTCAGACATGCTGGGAATTCAATGTCTTGTACACATTGGCTTCAGCAAAGCGCTGACGTGCCGACTCGGATCATCTGGTGGTCCGTCTAACCATTACACTACTCTGCAGGGCTTAGGCACTGACTGAGCAGAGAATAGCGTATGAACTGGAGGAGAGATTGTTACTGGTCTGATGGCAGAGGCACGCCTGCCTCAGTGTTAATCTGTCAGCCTTCATCCAGCTGGTAAAATATGATAGGAGACGGAGTGCTGGCCAAACAGACACAAAGCCAGCACGACGTCTGCCCAATCAACACACCTGCTGCTCAACACTCTGACCACAGAGAGAGGCTGTGTGTGTGCGTGTAAGTTACCAGCAGCCAGACTGTGAGTGGAGAGGTGAAACCGCAGGGCTGTGGAAGAGATAGCTGTCTTTGTGTGTGTGTGTAGGTGAGGGTCATTCGTTGCCCATTACATAGTGATTAAATGATGAAAGAGCTTGTCTGATTTCATTGGAAACCCCCTCTCCTGCTGCCTCACTCAGACACACACACACACACACACACACACACACAGGTGGGTTGGGTACCTATTACAGCCGTCAGGATAGATATCCATCTGATGGTGTCAAAGTGAAACTAGGCCATTTGTTCACTCTCACACCTCTCTCTTCCTTATTCCTCATTTCCTTCAGCCCGCACATCCTCCTCCTTTCCTTTCCTCTCAAACTCACTATTTCTTTTACAGTTCAACTACCTTAACTTCCCTTTCTCGTCATCCATTATTCCATCCATTTACACTTTTATTGCTACACAATCTTTTTAGAATAATTAGATCTGTATGGATCAATATGGTAAGAATTAAAGTGAGGCTGAACTCACAACATCTGTAATGTATAATGTGTATGAACTGGAGATCAGTGAGCTGCCTTAATGGTCCCATATAACGCTCCTTTTGGACAAGTTAATGTCTCCTGAATGTATCTGTTATGTTTCAGGTCACCACCTTTTGTTTTCTCTGCCATGTGTCTATTAACCTCTCTGTTTTAGACGGATTCCAAATGAAGCTGGTTGTAACTTTCAGTCTGTTGCCCATGACCCCTTTCATGCCCTTTTCCTGTGACTTACCTACTATTGCTATGAACACCTGGGTTAAAACAGAACCAATGTGTTTGCAGTGAGACTCATAAAAGTGAGCGTGTAAGAGGAAGAGCCGGTGCTTTATGAGCACTCGTTTCATAAACATCACCTAAGGCTACGTCCGTCGTTTTCTCTCCATTTTGGCCTCCCGTCCACACCGACACGGAAATGGTGGAAAATCACAGCTTTTGATGGAAAACGCAGCTTTTTGAAAACGCTCTCGAAAACGCGTACATTTGAAAACGGTGCTTTCGCGTCGCAGTGTGGACAGCGAAAACGGAGAGTTTCTAAAACAATGACGCATGTTAGTCATGTGATGCAGTCATGTGACCAATTAAACTAAGATAGCGGAGGGCATTATACAGCAGTTGTTTTGCTTGCTCTCAGTTTTAACAGCCCTATTAAATATTAATATCAGTCTGTGCATGCTCCAGATAGCTTTTCTTCAAATTCTTTAACTCTCACTCGCTTTTGCAACTTTGTAGTTTTGTGTTACTCGCAGCAACAACTCCACCTCATTGTTAATCCATTTAAAAAACTCTGTGCTTTTCCTCATCATTTTTCGGGAAAGCAAATAAGCGGCAGACAGAAATGTGGCACGTCGAATCTTCTTTCGTTTCACGCATGCGCAGGACTGGAACGTAAGCGTTTTCGGCCGTTTCAATGTGGACGCACAACTCTGTGAAAACGACTGAAAACGCTAGTGTGGATGCGGACAAAAACACCATTTTCAAATCTATCCGGGCTAGTGTGGCTGTAGCCTAAGTCAGCGGTCCCCAACCTTTTTTGCGCCACGGACCGGTTTATGCCCGACATTATTTTCCACGGACCGGCCTTTAAGGTGTCGCGGATAAATACAACAAAATAAAACTAGTACTTGTACCGAAAAAAAGAAGATTTATTCATAACACACGTGAAAAGACCCAGGGAAACCGAGTTAACGATAAAAACGATAACAAAATAACGCTGAAAACCGATAAAAACCCTGAAAACCATACATTTCACACCTGAGCCTCAACTCTCGCGGCCCGGTACCAAACGACTCACGGACCGGTACCGGTCCGAGGCCCGGGGGTTGGGGACCGCTGGCCTAAGTGACAAAAAAGCTTGATTTTATCAAAGAATGTTATAGTTACAAACTTATTAAATGGCTATTTTGCAGCAAAATTAGGGATCACTTTGTAAATGATGGGAAGCACGACATCCCACTACAAGTTACTGGCAGCTAATTAAACTGTAGTCTTACACGTGGGCTCTTACAGCTATAAAAATGCAAAAATTCTTCAGGAATGATTTGAAGAAGATGACTGATTTCCAGGTGTTCCCTTTCCCAGCATTCCCAGTCTAATTCATACCAAGCATCTGTTTGATGTGCTGAAAAGACAAGTGTGATTCATGGAGTGTGCACCTCACCACTTACGGGACTTATGGGACTATTGCCTGTGGAGTCTGTTTTAAGAGCACTAGAGCGTCCCAAACTATTTTAGGCAAATGTTTAAAGTGTTTGCATGTTCAGCAGGAGTATGGATATTTCAACACAAGAGGGTCAGAGATTGTGCTTAAGTACGGTCAGCTGACACACATGCCAAGACATACACAAATCCAGGCACGCATTAAGGAGTGCGCACTCATGCAACGCACACATGAACCGAGTAACACTTGTAACTGAAGTTTATAGCCTACAGAAGAAAGTGCAAAGGAGGAGGAGAAGAGGGGAGGAGAGGGAAGTGGAAGGGAGGAAAAATTATTACCATCCTTTGCCCTCCCTGCTAATAAAAAGCATAACTTCAAACATGTTTCTGATGATGGTTAAAGCAGGAGGAAATTGATTTATTTGAAGATGTTTTAAAGTGGATTTTTCACAGGTTGAGAGGGTCTTTGAAGCCATGCAAAGGTATATGTGTGTGTGAGGTTGCAGGATGGAATGTTCATGTCTTTAGGGCTGACCTTAATGTTAGTACAGTTAAAAAAAAAAAATAGTACTGCTGCTATCAGCCTCCAAATGCTGCCATGACCACCGCAGGGTGTATGTGTGTATTTGTGAGTGTGCTTGATATTACAACTAACCTAGTTTACTCAATACAAGCTCAAATATTTGACACCTAATGTGACTAGTCCTGAGACATGAAGAAGAGTTGGAAAAGTTTCACACTGAAAAAACATATTCGTTAAATTATTGATTAATTTGCCTTTCCGCTAGAGTTTTCTATGGAGGAAAGTGTATGTGGAGAGCATCTTAAGCATTATTGATGCATACAGTGCAAGAGCTTGGCTAAATGGTTCTTTAGCAGACAAGCTATTCATAAGTCTGTGCACTTAGATTAAATTTTCACTATCAAAATATTTTTTTAAATATTACCACACTAAAATTCACACTTTTTATTTGGTAGAGAACAATTAAATTCAGCAAAGGCACAGCTCACAGTTATCCTCACTGGCTCCTTGAGATTGCATTTAAGAAATATATTTGATATATAAACGGTGAGAAACAAACACGATTTATGGATTCTGTGCTTGAGTCGTTGGTTAATGTATCTGGACAATAACCTTACCTGTTCGTAGTACTTGTTGTGAGCCACATAGTATTGGGAATCAAATGACTCCTCTGTCACCAACACATGCTGTCTCTCCCCTACCTGCACAGACAGAGGGAGGAAGAGTGAAAAGGAGAGAGAAAGAAGTTATCCAATGGATTTACTCAGACAAAAAGGAAAAATTGTACTATAATAAAGGTGGACATCAATTAACCACTCACAATAAACAAGCTGTAAAGCCATTTGATTTAAGCTCATCCAATAAAACTGTGCTAGTTTCGCTGAAAAAGAACACATTTACTGCTGCAGCGTACACATGCACAGCAGACGTTTATGAATGTCTGCCGTGCATAGATGCGTTGGCTATGGGGTTGCAGTTTTTGTTACATAGGCCGCGTTTCTTCTTCAGTTTTAATTAAAGCAAGCTTCCTCAGTCAAGCTTCTATTCACGGAGATCCAATATTCAATAAAAGCTTTGCTCTTTCACGTTTTTTTCAAGTTTTATGTTAGTGCCCGCTGTTCACCTTTTAATTAAAATCTCAAGGTTTCAGAGCCACTTCAGTTTTAGTGCTTTGCAAAGAGATGGCGAGCACTATTCAGTTCAGAAAACTGCATTTAAAAAAAAAAAAAAAGAAGAAAAAAAAAGTCTACACACGATGCAATTCAGATGCATACAGAAAACAGTCTATTCAGGACATCAGAAAATCAAATACTACAAGGTCTCCCCATCTGGCAATTTAGTGTCGGATGAAATGAGAGAAAGCACATTTTTGTGGAAGAATGTTGTTGACTCTCCGAAGGATTCATAGAAGAGTAGAATAACTTTTTTGAAAGTTCTACAGGAAAGAATAAAATCTATTTAGGACTAGTTTTCTTACCAAAAAGGGGGAAGCGTTTCCACATTTGAACAACAATCAATTCATCACAGTTTCTGTGCTTCATGACTATATATACGCCCGTACATTTCCTAAACGGCTAATTCATTTTAAACATAATTTAACAGGTATAAATTATGCATTAATACTTCCCTTCATCTCTGACGTAACTTTGGCCAGTATCACCTTTAGGGTCATCTTCTTGGACAGCCGTGACTAAAAGTGACCAATGGATCAGTAGCTCCACTTGTGTTAAATCCTTGTATTTTCACTCTTCTCTTTATGGTAGACTTGATTAATGCGCACATGCATCACCTGGCATGCAGCCTGTTTCAGTTGCTCCTTTTTCTCCATATTTGAACTTTTAATTATTTTCTTTGTCTTTTACTTAGTATTAGATTGTTTGTTTTCATAGTTTTCTCATACATAATTTCCTGCCTCCTGGAGATTTTTCATGACCTTGTTGTGAAGAGGTTTTTCTATATCATGACTGATCACCACACACGCCTCTTGAGGATTTCCAGGCCGGTTTATGTTGCCAAACACAGCACAATGTACCAAACTGTGGATGTCCTAATGTTCACACCGTCTCTCAGATGGATTTGTTTTCTTTTTGCAGGCTAAGACAACTTGCACTGATATCTGCTTCGACTTGGGGTTCACAGAAGTACTTTTTAAAAGCCAACATGAGAGTTTAAACCGAAGCCAGGCTTTGATCTTCTAATTAATGAAAAAACAATAATGAAAAAAGTAAATTTAACAGTTTTGAGTAAACTGTCCATTTCATTTGAGCCCATGAAAACAGGCTGACAGCATTCAGGGCTTAAAGCAACACTGTGCAACTTCAACTGTGAGAAAAGTGTCACCGTTTAAACATTTTTGGACCTAACTGCATTTGAAAATGTTTCAAATTCAGGTGTCCTGTGGGTAGCATTTGCATTTTAACTCTGTCAGTGATGAGACCTTTACTCAGAGTATGCTGACTGATCATTTCCTTAGCAAAATGTCAGAGCCTTAGAAGTCATGGCTCTGACATATCGCCCAAGGTATTTCCATTTTTGCAGACGTCCATATTCTGCGCTCTCTTCTTCCTTTTTTTTTTTCCCCATGTTTACCCTTTTTCTTACATCCCTCTCTACTGTCTCTGGGCTGTCTCTTTGTTTTCAGCCACTTCCTCTCATCATTGACTGACTCTCACAGAGAACACCTGCAGAGGATGAGACAGACTCAAAAAGCAATCAAATAAATTGTTTTTATTTGAAGGGTTTTATTTTCAGGGGGAGAAGTGGGTAAAAAAACAAACATAAGACCATTATTACTGGACAGCAAGCACTCAATTGTTGCCTTTCTTAGTGCACTTAAACTGAAAACAAAATATTTTTCCAGGAAGATAAAAAATACCTTTTATTTAGTCATAGTCAAATTCTCCTTTCCCCTTCAAGTACATTACAAAATTATAAATATAAAATGTATGTGGAAATGTATGCACACACACTAATGTTGCCTGAGTGCATCTAAAAAAGAAAGTATTGTTGAAAAAGTTATTTTTTGTAATTTAATTGATAAAAATGTAATTTTCATGGAGTCTAAGTGCATATGTCAAACTTCTCTTTAATTTTAATTTTGATTGAACCCTGGTATCTTTAATTCAGCTTTTCAACACATTACTGCTCAAACAGTAAAATACTGTGTAGCTTAATTTAGCTCTGTACATGCAAACACAATCTTGGGGAAGACTGCAAACTTGACAATGGCCCAGATGACCATCATCAACACCGTCTAGAAGGAAGGCGAGCCACAGAAGGTCATTTCAAAAAAGGCTGACTGTTCACAGTGCTGCATGGAAAACTAAGTGGTAGAGGAAAGTGTGGCAGGAAAAAGTGCACACACAAGCAACAGGGATGACCGTAGCCTTAAGAGGACTGTCAAGAAAAGTCGATTCAAGAACACGGGGAATGAAGCCACAGATGGGTAGGAATGTGGCTAAACTGTCACATTACCAATGTCAAGCCACCCCTGAACCAGAGACAACGTCAAAAGTGTCTAAGTACTGAACTGCTGCTCAGTGGTCCTTTTTAGATGAAAGTAACATTTTAAGTCAAGGAAATCAAGGTCCTATAAACAGTCTTAAGGTCCTACGGCAGGATAATTCAAGCTAGTGTGAAGTTTATTCATTCTGTACTGATTTAGGGTCCCATGTGGTCATCTTCTAATGGTGGTGAAGGTTTACCCACTATGTATGATCAAGTCAAAAAGTCAATGTTGCAACCTACTGGAGGTTTCAGAGCATTTCATGCATTCTTTCGCTGACAAGCTTCATAGAGATGCTGATATCTTTTCCAGCAGGACTCAACACTTTCTCACAGTACCAAAACTGCTGACCAACTTTTACTGTACTTGATTGACCTTTATATTTACCATTTTGAATTAAATAAAAAATAAATAATGTAAATATTGTAAGGAGTAGTTCCAAAGTAGTTCTCCAGTTATAACAGTTTATGCATGCATTTGTTTTGGCTTGTTTTTTCCTCTCATATCTGCGTATGTATGTGTATTTAGATTTGTATTTACTCCATCTGTTGAAGAACGTCACAGCTTTACAAAGAAGGACTGAATGTCTTTACACAGCATGATGGTTTTTTATTTCACCATCCAGAGAGCAACATCCCAGGATACACCGAAGATCCAGTAAAGATTTGCGGGATCATGTGTTTAATTGATAATTAATCCACATCATAACAAGAACAAGGAGATGACTGTGGCTTTGAATTTTAATCACCATTTTTATCTGTGCCACTAAACATCATCCAAATGATTTTGCTGCTGTCGTTTTCATTTTGAGCAGGAAGACTAATCCGGGCGAGAAGCAGTCGGTGCATGTTGTAGTGGGATACGTAACGTCATTCAGACATAGGTTAGTATTACATTCATGCCCGTCACAGCTTCATTCAGACATTCCCACAATGATGCAACAAACCACTATTACAGAATTATTTAATACGTGCAAGATTTCACAGCACAGCAGCTGATATTTAATGCATTGGGTTAGAGTTTTCTTCACATGGGGACTACATTTTAATACTTAAAGCAGTCAACTAATAAAAAAAGCAGCTCAAGTATATAAATCACTGATCCCTGTCGTCGTGTTCAAATGTCTGCAATTATTTTTTCAGTTATTTACGACATTACGAGTGTACTGTAACTACTGTTACACCATGTGTGTAAATGCATGCACCTCTTTCAATTTGGAGAAGGTTGCTGACGGACTGTGATGTTGTGTGGTGCTGCAGGTATGCAATAAAGAAAGTGACAAAAAAAAAAAAAAAAAAAAACTTTGTCAGAAACAGTATTGTAGTTTCTTCTTTTGAGTCGTAAACCTGAACATCCGCCTTTGGTTTGTTCTGAAATGTTGAAAAGCTCAGTTTGTGTGGAGAAGAATCCTGAACACCACTGTTGAGCAGTGGCTTGTAGACTTACAAACACAACGCTAAATGCCGTTCTAGCAACCATTGTACATTTTATCACAACAGTCTTGCACAGACGCACTCATTTTTACCTCAACTATCCTCTGCACTCATTATCCATCCATATGATTCTTATATACACACACAGTTTATCACACAAACACATACATAAACATACACAATACATAAACGTTGCTCAACTATGACATACGCACAAAGTGGCACACACACGGCTTTTTTGTAGCTACTTGTAGAAAGATAGTTTGTTTTGTTGGCTGCTGAACAATCGCTGTGGGGTGTGATTTAACAGGGCTAAAGAAAGAAGCTCTGATCTTTAGGAGGTTCTCTTTGATTCTTGAAAGATGAAGGGAAAAATCGCCCCTGTTGGTCTGGGTATTTTGTTTTAGCCTCAAAGTAAAAAACAATATAAAAGAGACTCAAATTTTTAAGTGTTGGCCATGAAACAGAGGGGATTATGGGTGGTTTTGGTTTAATGATTGCAGGGACAAATGTAAAATCAAATCAAGTTATACAAATAAACTGTTCTACACAAGGCATAATTACTTTAGACAGAGTAATAGCTTACAAATGATGACGACACAAGGAATAGACGCAAGAAAGGTTGGAAAACAAATGAAAAAAGGATCAACATTGAAGAAATTTAGTCAAACTAAGCTAAAACAGAATAGCCTGGGAGCAGATATCAGATCTTTGTCCCAGTCAAAGCCTCTACAAGCTGGTCCAGGTCAATAACTTCACACACATACACACCAGCACCAGCAGTTTCTTCACCAAGTCAATAAACCTTCCTAACACTCTGTTCGGGCAATGCACTTGACTGTTTTTACAGCAGATTCAAATTGCATTGTGCTTGTTTCTCTGAGCCCTTCAGAACTGCAACAATATAAAGTATATAAGAAGAAATGTGTGGTTTGCTAGCCTGTGGAAACTATCACTGTTTTACCTACCTCCAGCAAGTAAAGGAAAGTGAGATCAACCATAATCTGACAGCTGAATTTACAGTTTGATAATGCATGACTCCAAATAAGCAGTGATTATGTATAATTAAGTAATGACTACTGAATATTTTAGGGGGGGGAAATAGAGAAGTTAGCTTAGAAAACAATGCAACAGTTCTGGTTAATCTTAAATATGTCAAACTCTGATTACACACAAATTAAAGCATACACAGAAAAGGAAACGAAGCAATCAATGTCTTTAAGCTTTCAGGGAGGAACTACACTTTGAGAAAACATGTTGGAAATTTCAGTGGTAAAATTAAGTGAAAAGTTCTTTTATAGCTTTTAAAGGAAGTTTGAAAGTCCTTCAGATCTGCCCAGATCTACACACAAACACTCCTGCTAGTAAGAAAAACGGACCATGAATGCATGAATAACTCTTTTAAAGGTGGTTGTATGTGAAGATTTTTCTGTTTGACGGAAACAGAAAAAATAAATAAATTAAAACCTGGTGCTTGTTAATCCAAAGTAGTCTCCATCCACCTGCCTGAAACTTCAGTGCCTACATGTACATTGGTGGGAACATAGTTTGCAACTGTAAATGTGAAAATCCATTACGGTGGAATTCATTCTTTTAACACAAAATACACAATAACGCCATAATGCAGATTAAATCATACAAAGGGAAACTTCTCATGCTTTTGAGATTATGCATATGATACACAAAAATTATCCTGTAACATTGTCTCTTACAAAACAAGTTCACGGTGACATTTAAAGTGCTTATTGGCTTTTTTTCTTTTAAGTATTTTTCAAGGATTTCAATATTTTGGTGACTATAGATTAGAAATATCCCTGCTGTTGTGAGGTTTTAACTTATACGGATGTTTATACAGACCTGATGAGAGTATTTAATTACACAATTTGGGGCGGGGGACTAAAATGCTGTCTGGAATTTTAAAACCTCCCTATTTCCCTGGATATTTCAGTAAATCATTTGCTGATTTAATAAAACATATACAATAGAGTCAAAGCTGAAGGAAAAATCAGTGTTTGTGCTTATTTTCTACTTGGAACCTTGAGTATCAGTGAACCATTGACCGAGCCATATAATAGTCAAGACTGAAAAACAGCTTGGAACAAGTTGAAGAGCTGGAATACAGCAGAATAGTAACTCTTCAATGACATGCCCATTGTAGAGTCTTTACTTTACAATGCAAAGCTCCTTGAAAGCGACTGTTATTATATGCAGGTACTATATAAATAAATAAAAATTGCATTTGAAGGTTGTCTATGGAAGAATAATGACGGATTAATAGGAGACAGAAGTATAATGGAAAATCTGTAACAGTTCAGGTTTGGAGTTAGCCACACTAGTTGTAATGGTAAAGGTTAGGGTAAAGAGCTTTGCGGAAAAAATACGTCAATGAGGATCATCACAAATACAGAAAGGGGAGTGTGGATGTGTATGAAGGCCTAGATATCTCCTGGATCATAACAAACTCTCACAATACACACAGGACAAAAGTAGTCACAATAACAACTTGTCCAGCAAAGCACTTTATAAACAGAGTCTAACCCAAGCTCCACTGTTATCATCTTCAATGCCCTGTACCAACACAGAGCAGAGCAGCTATCTGAACGCTACTCCAACAGAGGTTGATTATCTTGTTAATAATTTCACCTCCTCACTACGTACGACTCTGGATACTGTAGCTCCTGTGAAAACTAAGGTCTCTAATCAGAAGTACCTGACTCCGTGGTATAATTCTCAAACACGTAGCCTAAAGCAGATGACTCGTAATCTGGAGAGGAAATGGCGTGTCACAAATTTAGAGGATCATCATTTAGCCTGGAGAAATAGTTTGCTGCTTTATAAGAAAGCCCTCCGCAAAGCCAGAACATCTTACTATTCATCACTGATTGAAGAAAATAAGAACAACCCCAGGTTTCTCTTCAGCACTGTAGCCAGGCTAACAAACAGTCAGAGCTCTTTTGAGCCAACCATCCCTTTAATGTTAACTAGTAATGACTTCATGAACTTCTTCACAAATAAAATTCTTATCATTAGAGAAAAAATTACCAATAATCATCCCACAGATCTAATATTATCTACAGCTACTCTTAGTACCACTGATGTTCATTTACACTCTTTTTCTCCAACTGATCTTTCTGAGTTAATTTCAATAATTACTTCCTCCAAACCATCAACGTGTCTTTTAGACCCCATTCCTACAAAACTGCTCAAAGAAGTCCTGCCATTAATTAATGCTTCAATCTTAGATATGATCAACCTATCTCTAATAATCGGCTATGTACCACAGGCCTTCAAGCTGGCTGTAGTTAAACCTGGCCTCTGACAGTGGACTCATCTCTGTGCTTGTCCTGCTAGACCTTAGTGCAGCATTTGATGCTGTCGACCATAATATCCCATTAGAGCGATTAGAACATGCTGTAGGTATTACAGGTACTGCACTGCAGTGGTTTGTATCATATCTATCTCATAGACTCCAATTTGTGCATGTAAATGGAGAGTCCTCTTCACGCACTGAGGTTAATTATGGAGTTCCACAGGGTTCAGTGCTAGGACCAATTCTGTTTACATTATACATGCTTCCCTTAGGCAGCATCATTAGAAGACATAGCATACATTTTCACTGCTATGCAGATGACACTCAGCTCTATCTGTCCATGAAGCCAGATAACACACACCAATTAGTTAAACTGCAGGAATGTCTTAAAGACATAAAGACCTGGATGGCCGCTAATTTTCTGCTTCTTAATTCAGATAAAACTGAGGTTATTGTACTCGGCCCTGAAAATCTTAGACATATGGTATCTAACCAGATTCTTACTCTGGATGGCATTACCTTGGCCTCCAGTAACGCTGTGAGGAACCTTGGAGTCATTTTTGACCAGGACATGTCCTTCAACGCACATATTAAACAAATATGTAAGACTGCTTTCTTCCATTTACGCAACATCTTTAAAGTTAGAAATATCCTGTCTCAGAGTGACGCTGAAAAACTAGTTCACGCATTTATTACTTCCAGGCTGGACGACTGTAATTCATTATTATCAGGATGTCCAAAAAACTCACTGAAAAGTCTTCAGCTAATCCAAAATGCTGCAGCAAGAGTGCTGACAGGGACTGGAAAGAGAGAGCATATTTCTCCTGTTTTGGCTTCCCTTCATTGGCTTCCTGTTAAATCCAGAATTGAATTCAAAATCCTGCTCCTCACATACAAGGTCTTAAATAATCAGGCCCCATCTTATCTTAATGACCTTGTAGTGCCATATCACCCTATTAGAGCACTTCGCTCTCGCACTGCAGGCTTACTTGTTGTTCCTAGAGTATTTAAAAGTAGAATGGGAGGGAGAGCCTTCAGTTTTCAGGCCCCTCTTCTGTGGAACCAGCTTCCAGTTTGGATTCAGGAGACAGACACTATCTCTACTTTCAAGATTAGGCTTAAAACTTTCCTTTTTGCTAAAGCATATAGTTAGGGCTGGACCAGGTGACCCTGAATCCTCCCTTAGTTATGCTGCAATAGACGTAGGCTGCCGGGGGATTCCCATGATGCATTGAGTTTTTCCTTTCCAGTCACCTTTCTCACTCACTATGTATTAATAGACCTCTCTGCATTGAATTATATCTGTTATTAACCTCCGTCTCTCTTCCATAGCATGTCTTTTATCCTGTCTTCCTTCTCTCACCCCAACCAGTCGCAGCAGATGGCCGCCCCTCCCTGAGCCTGGTTCTGCCAGAGGTTTCTTCCTGTTAAAAGGGAGTTTTTCCTTCCCACTGTCGCCAAAGTGCTTGCTCATAGGGGGTCATATGATTGTTGCGTTTTTCTCTGTATCTATGAAGCGCCTTGAGGCGACTTTTGTTGTGATTTGGCGCTATATAAATAAAATTGAATTGAATTTACAGAGAAAGGCTCTTTAGACAGCTTAATATTCTTGTTGATTAACTTTGTTTGTTTGCCTTAAGGCTCTGAATCAGACCCGTAAAGTGTTCTTGGCCTTGTAATGTCCACTGTCCTCTCTCAGAGCTAAGGGAAGTGTTGGCAGTTTTTACCCAAGCAGAATGCTTCATGTCTGCATCAAATCTACAAGCCCCCTCCAGGTCCTCTCCAGCACTCACAGAACTCATCAGACCAAAGCTCTCTCATGCATGTGAATACAATTAAAAAAAGAGACTTTAATAACATTGAGCTGGTGATTCAAAGGAAACAACTGTTAAACAGAAGGGAATAAAAAAAATAATTTTTTAGCAAGAAGACTAAAACCCACAATAAAGGAAATGTGCAAAATTAGTAGAACTAGTACAACCCCAATTCCAAAAATGTTATTAAAAAAATAGAATTCAATGATTTACAGATCTGGTAAACCCATATCTAGTTCACAGTAGAACATAAAAATCAAGTATTTAAACAGACAATTTAGTATTTCATTAAAAAGTATTTGCTAATTTTAAATTTGATGCCAGCAACACATCTCAGGAAAGCTGCGATGGGAACGATAAAGGCTGGAAAAATAAGTGGTACTAAAAAGAAACAGGTTGAGGAACATTTTATAACTAATTTGGTTAATTGGCAATGGGTCAGAAACATGAGGAGATCTAAATCAGAGATTAGATTAGAAATCTCCGTATGCTGACAAGGCTAAACGTCAGCGCAGGATGCCTGTAATCTTCAGGCGACACTGCTTGAAAAACAGGCATGGCTCTGTCATGGAAGTGCATGGGGGTCAGGAACGCTTCCGGAAATCGTTGTCTGATCACAGTTCAATGTCCCATCCACAAATGCAGGATACATTTCAAAAGCACTGCAAAGGCAAATTGGAAAAGTGTTCTGTGGACAGACAAATTGAGATGTTAAATTCTCTTTTAGAAAACATGAATGTTGCATCCTTGAGACTAAAGAGGCAAAAGGACCATCCGGCCTGCTGTCAGCGCAGAGTTCTCCAATGGTTTTAGAATAACACATGCTCCCTTCAGAGAATATCTTTTTCAGGGAAGGCCTCATCCTAAATCGCATACTCCTGCCATTACAACATCATGGCTTCGTAGTAGAAGAGTCCAGGTGAAGTACTGGCATGCCTGGAGAATATACCCTCTACTGGTTCAACACATGGACCACCTAGGGGAGATTTTTTACTAGGTAAAAATCCAGAAACTGATGTTATATGATCGATAACATACACAAGTCTGCAACTGCTAGCATTCCCTAACTGAATGATTGAATTCTGCCACGTGTATGGGTCTGAACACATATGCATAACTGTGTGTGACTGTGTGAACATCGTTTTTGCGCCACAAAATCCAGCCAAGACTGTTGAGCAGCTTGAATCCTATATCAGATGAGAATGTGACAACATTTCTCTCCCAAAAGTTCAGCAACTGGTCTGCACAGTTCAGAGACTTTTATGCACTGTTGTTAAAAGAAGAGGGGTTACTACACAATTGTTAATATGTGTGCAAATTTAAAAAGTGTTAGTGTTTGAACTTTGAATGCTACAAAATGCTGGTTACGCTTGCACCAAGAACACAGACTTTCCAAGCCTGAAGGACGGCATCCTTGCTGTTCTCCCATATAACAAAGCAAAGTTCTTTATAGTTTTCTTGAATGCTGAGGTCATAATATGTCTTGTGTCAAACAAGGACTTTCAAGAAGTTTCACAGAGTCTTTACTAAAGAATTGAAAGCATGCGAAGGTTAGCGCAAAATCATCACAATAACAATGAACAGGTTTGGTATTCAGTGTCAGTTTTGGTAACATGTTCCAAAACATTCTCACAGTACTTCTAAATTGACAAAAAAAAAAAAAACAACCTCAAAGGGAAACCTTGTACAAAGCACCTACCTTTTAAACCCTATTTAATGAGCTATTTTATTCTGTGTTTACGTAAAATGGAATGTCTGCCTGCATTTGATTTAAATGCCCAAAAGTGAGCATACAAGAAAACTCCATACACCAAACATCAACAACCAAAGTCCTATAATAAAGCTTTTCTATCAACGCAAAAACACAACAATCACAAAGTGCTGGGCTCCATTGCAAATAATAATGTCCTTCATTCTGAGCAGCAGACTTGAAATCTGCTCTTAACAATAACTTCTGCAACTAACACATCGTCGGGTTACATGATTAAACTATTTGATTCCAAAACCTTTCATTTTACTTCTTGTGAAAACAATTAATGCTTGTGTTACTGCTGATCGCACCAGTTTATTAAACATTCTTTACCCTTACAAAAGGTTTAAGTCACATTCCTAGCCGGCCCCAAAATACTGATTCTGCTTAATACTTAATATTGCCTGTAGGCACTGTGGTACCTCTCCTTGATCTTAATTTGAACCAAAGATGTCAATGTTGGATTCGTCACTCTTTAAGACCTGTTCCAGAGTCACACCTCAGCCTTTTCTGGCCGCTTCCCCTCTTTAAGAATGGCTTCTCGACAGCTGTCCTCCTATTGAGAGCACTTCTGTTGAAGCTTCAGCAAATGGTGGGTCAACTGGATCACTTGAAGGGCCTGATGCATCTCTTGGGTCTTTTTTATTACAATGTGTTTTTATTCTTGAAAATAGGAGAAGCGACCCAAGACTTTTGCATAGCGCTGCATATTTACACCTTTTATTTTCACTAATGCTGACGTTACCCTTGAACTAAGGACGGTATCTACCACTGACATAAAATTCTTTATAGCAGAAAGTTCCTACAGTCATAACTGTGGGTTAAGTGAAAAGACTGGATGTTTTAGCATCTAGAAGGCATTTGCTCAAAGCTTTACAAGCTTTAATTATTTTGTTGGAATAAGTTGGAATAACATTTCTCGTTTATTACAATTGTTTTTTGAAAAAGAGACGTTGACCTCGATGAGACTTTCTAAATACATATCGTTTGCTAAACAGTTTCTAGAAACAAAGGGAAAAAAAGCCAAATAAGAATGATTACACAGTGCAGTCTTTTACCGTTACAGTTAATTTATTCGAATTATTGCTCTTATGGAACATGTCCCATAAAGCTGCTGTATTCCTTTTAACCTCATGAATGTGTACCCCGGTCCTACTTGCACTCTATAATCTAGAACGTACAGACGACATATAGTTTTCTGGCAAAGTTTCACAAAAAACTTACAAACATGAGCAACTGATTGCCTCATCAGTTTCAGCCATTTGAAAAGAAAAGACAGCCAAGTCCGCCACCAGCGTGACAGATCTAGTTTGTCAGACGAGAGACAGATAGATGTATCTCTCACTACACATAAACACGCAGGCCTGTGACAGTAGCCCGTAGGCTGTTTAGTGTCTCAGATGCTGGAATGAATCACATCAAAACAGAGACGTGGCAGAAGACACAGGAGGAAAGCCTCTGAAACATCAGTTGCTAAAATCCATGGCATCACAGACACAGAACTCACAAACTGCTGAAAACACATATACTTGGTCATGCTAGAGGAAAGATTAACGTGTCGTGTCTTAGAAAATGATGTGAACGAAATACACAGAAAGAAATCACACAGCACAAGAGCTGTAGGTGGATGTGGTCTCGAGTTTATCACGTCCTTCAATATTTTATTTTCTCTTAGTTTAATTAAGTTTAAATAACAGAAATATTAACTGCTTTGCTCCATGCACCTGCATGCATTTATTTATTCATTTTTTTACATGAGATACTGCAGACATCCACTCCTCACAAACTGTCACCAGCACCCTTTGACCTACACCGATTTGATCTAAAAGGTTTCAGACAGAAGACTGACCATGTATTTCTTTCCTGTCCCAGAAAAGTAACAACTAACCTCAACTCGCTCCTGACCACAGCGATTGTAAATGTTCCATCCTTCATTTATTCAGCCCCTTATTGTCAGGCTTATTAGACAGAGTATGTGTGTCTGTGTACATGTATGTTTATGTAGGGATGTAGGCTGCAAAGTCCTCTTGGCATTACAGCATCTGTGCGTCTGAAACTGTGTGTGTGTCTGTGTGTATGCAACTGTAGCATCAATCAGAGCTCAGCTGCGATTGTCAGGCTGATTGTCTGTTATGTCCCTGTGGGCCTGGAGGCCTTGGTGTGTGTAATTCATGTATTTATGTGAATATGTAACAGACACGGGAGGAGACGGAGAAATAGAGAGAGTAAGACAGAGTTCACATGTAAGGCATACATCTATACATCAACATTAATCTATAATAGCAGCCGAGGCTAATGCCTTGGCAATAGCGGTACCATTATGATTATCACTGGAGGCCACACCAGGAGACACAACAAATAATCGCACATGCACTGGCCTATCTAGTGCAAATGTCGGATTGCTGTTCAAGGCTAGCCCTCCAGTCATCATATTAGGATGAGGGAAAGTATGTGATAAGGGAGAAAGAAAATCATGAGCTACAAGGCCATCCTGGTGGCTCTGTGGGATAAGGTGAGGATAGTCCTAATACCTCACTGGGTTAAAAGCTGGATCATGACCTTGATGCATATTCCTTTCTTTTCTTGTTGCTTTTTTTTTTAAATGTGATTTTTTTACCAACTGCACAAATCCAAAAATACTGATAAAAGACTTTAAATTTGGTGAGAAGTGATAAGACAATCCACTGGGAATAAATGTGTAGAAGTAGGTCATTTAAGGCATTTATTGTATCCATCTATCCAGGTTCTAATCCCAAGGCCCTTTCCCAAACCACTGTAATGGTTGGCGAGTGACTTGACATTGAAAACAGGGATCGATAATACCTTCAGTAAATCTTGTTTTTGAAAAGTATACGATGGTCTATTTTTATTCATGTTTATGCATTAAATAACATGTTGGTGTGACATTAATTCTACTTTATGTTTGCTTGGTAGGCAGTAGTTTGAGGATTTTCAGATTTATCTTTCATTTGTTTAAAACATCGTTTTGTACTTCCCACTGGAGATCAAAGACAAACAATGGAATTTTTGCCACTAGATGAAGCCAACAAATTTGCAACTGTAGTGTAGCATTTTAACAAGTTTGTTGGAAGGAATACTCTGAATACTATATAAATATACAATTTCTTTAAAAAAGAAAACTGTGCTTAATCTTATTACCAAGTTTTCTTTTCTGTTTCGCTGAATTTAAATCTTTCCCAACAATACTCCTCCTTCACAAACAGAAGCGTTCCCGTCAACCAATATCAAGGAAGCTGCAGCTGTCGCTCAGCACGGAGTAGGTTTTGTGTATAATTGTGCGCATCTTTAATTTCCCTCACTTATGCACATAGAACGCAGACACGGGGTTTAAATGTGTGCTGTATAGGGTTGCTTGCTCTTGGAATCTCAACATTTTGATTTCCTTCATGAGCTAAAAATTTTGCATGCATGTGTGTGTGAGTCTTCCTGATTCAGCACGCTTGCGTCCTCTTCATCTGTCCCACTGATGGTATATTCTGAAGTGCACCAATGATGGACTGTGAAGTACTTTGTTTTTTTTCCTTTCAACGAGTCACTCAGGTACCAAGGACAAAAATACAACAGATGTCCTGAACAAGGAAATGTGGAGAGGAGGACGCAAGACTGAAGGTTTTTATTTTCTTTATGCAATCCATTTGTTTTCGCAGGCTTATTGTCAAATGTACTTTTATACTTTTTGATAAAAACCCCCCCCAAAAAAACAGATGAGTGATAGAAGTCTTTGGGAATCTGTTGTTGTTAAGAGCGTCTTTAAGAACACACGTGTGCTGCTAATTTGTAACAATGTTAGCATTTATCTATTTCTTAGTGAATAGTAGTAAATCACAGAAAAGTGGGAGTCATTTCTGCTTATAATAGGTTCAGTCTGTAGATATGTCAGGCAATTAAAAGAAGTTCATACACTAATTAAAATGAGGAATCAGAACATAGAAAAACTGAAAATGCAGTAGGAAAAGTAAAATCAAAGCACTCTAGTCCACCTGTGCAAATGTGGTGCACATTAAAAACTGCAGACACTCAATACAAGCACAGCCCTATTTTTGCTGGTAAGTCTAAACCATCAAAGTGTATAGATGTATATTTAGGTAGCCTGAGTGGAAAGCGCAAATCAATAAATGAATAAATAAATAAAGACAGGCTGCTTAGTGGCCACAGGGTCAAAAGTTGACAAACTGGATATGTATGTGCTTGCTAGCCGTTAGCACATGGACTATGTGAGAGTCGTGATTTGAAGGTTGGAATATGTCACTGTTTTTGACTCAAAAAGATTAACGAGAGCAACCTGAGATGATATACCTGCAAACTGACTAAAAATTCCTTCCACACTATGCAAGAATTGAGGGCCAGAAACTAGAAGGATATCTGACCCAGAAAGAAGGGGTGACTTTTCTTGAAAACATCAGGAAGATGTCTCCCAAACCGAATGACTCTGAACAGACACTCCAAATGAAAAGTCTTCAGATGGTGACAAAGGGATTTCGATTAAATCACAGAGAGGGGAACCCGTCATTTTAGAGTATTCTGCTTTTTGCAAGCTGATCTATGAATTCATTTACTTTGTTATTTGGCAGCCAGAGTCCCAATAAGAAGTGACACAAACAGTCAATGAAGCATTTATACTTGCTGACCAATTATGCAGTTGCCAACTATATAGCATGCTTTGTATTTCAAGTGAATAAAAAGACATTTTAAAGAGCCAGATGAGTGTCGATGGAAAGTGAGAATAAATTAAATTATTTATCGTTTGAAACACTGAGGGCCAAAATTAGCAAACACACACACACACACACACACACACACACACGACAGATTGTAACATAATTAAGGTTCAAAATGCTCTGAATGGACATTTATGTTCTTTAATGACTTTGCTTTAATATCATCTATCAGATGGTCTTACTGTTCATTAACATTTAGAACTAAATAACACAATTGTTTTTCCCCTCTCTGATGGATGTAAAATTGAATAATGTAGTAATTATAAAATATATATACTCTGATGTTCACAACTAGAAGAAAGTGAATACATAATTAGCAGATGTGTTCAACAACAACAACATGTTAGTAACTATGAATTCATTAATTCTGTCAAAATATCTGAAAAAAAGTCTTTATCTATTGTCAAACATGGAATTATTTATTTAATTCTTCCAATTCAAAGAAAGAAAGAAAGTTTACATTTTACAGGATGGTCTCTTGTTATTTGCCTAGTAGTCCAAAAAAAAAAAAAACCCAACTTCAAAATATTCAGTTTGCTATCATGCTTGATCAAAAAAAATTGTTGGGTTTAAAGGGGGGGAAATCAATTATAAATAAAATGGTTGCAAATTAATGTTGTGTGGCTTGTCTAAACTTGTCATAGAAATCATTAAAAATAAAGTCAAAATCCTCATCAGTAAACGTCAGATTGCCTTCAGCAAGATGAGACTTGAATAAGAAAATGGCTCACAAAGGGGGCAATATTAGCACTTCAATGGTGTTGATTGATTTATGGCAGGGGGGTCAGGTTGAACTGGCTCTGTGAGCACATGCACACATGGGCGCACACACACATATACACCCAGACATAATGAGCATTAATCAAAGGCAGCAAGTAGCAATCAGAGTGAGATTTAAGAGGCTAGTGTGCTCGCACACAGCTGTGCCATTCAAACCAAAAGTCATGAAAAGACAGACAAAAAGTCCAATCCCTCAGCATTCAACCAAAACCAGTAAGATAAACACATAGCTAATACCCAGGATACACTCATAAGAGTGCTCTTGTTCATACGAAACCACTTCAAACAAGCACGCTAAGCATGATGCAAAGTGTCTGTGATTAAAGCAAAAACACTTTATGAGCTCAGCCTTTACATGGTCACTGAGATGTGTGAACTGAGAGGAGGTAAAATGGCATGTGTAAGCACTGATGTTTAAAAAAAATCAATATCCTTCAGTATTTATGACCAAGGAAACAATATGTGATAGCAAATAAAATAGTGAGTTTATGATTGAGATAGATAACATTAGGTAATGTAAGTGCAAGTCTTGTGTGCAGGCAAGCCATCTTTGAGTGAAAGTACAAATAAAGGAATAACCTTAGTGGCTATAGATGAATTCAAATATGCCTTAACTCGGGGGTGTTCCATTCTGGGTATGAATGTGCATTTTTAAAGGGCTGGTTTTGCCGACACTGATCTGTTGTCCAAAAAGGGGTTACACCAACAAATATATCTGGATTATACATGTGTTGCTTTAAATCTATTTTCATACAGGGAACGAGCTGTTAAAATGACAGGACTGCTTTGTGTGAGCGGAATACACAAAAAAAAACCCTGATTACTTCAGCATGTCTCTTGTTACTGTGCATTTGTATTCCAGCAGATGCCAGACCCTTCTGTGGCATATGGCTGAGTGACAGGGCTCAAAAACGGCCTGTGTGTGTGTGTGTGTGTGTCCATGTATAGACAAATTCAGGCTCTGAATAGACTAAGATATGATTGCTTGAATATAGAGCGTGTATATTAAGCACTTCGAAACAAATTGGCTCACACACTCACAAGCACCTGTATGCTTGGCGTGGTGGGCTTCACTAATTTGACACTCAGCAGATGCTTGAAGCTACTGTACTCATTAACACAAACCAATATTCACAAAACGGATGTAAATGTATGAGGAAGTGTTAAAAAAAACAACCCTTGCATAATGCAAATGCACAGACATTACACAAAGATCTGCATAGAAATGTGCATGTGCTGGAAATTATTTTTATGCATATAAAGGTGGTAACACTTTAATTGCCTTGCACTTTGCAACAAATAATTAATAGAACAATAAGAGAATTAGTGAGTCCTATTGTGGCACTCCAACTCTCTAATCTTAGACTTGAGGTAGTCGGTAGGTCCTGATCTGCTCTGAAGCCTTCAGTTTGATCTCCGGAAACAAGCCTGTTCAACTGCAGCGTAAGAGACTGACTGGAAAACCAGCTGAATCACACAAAGGACCACCAAAGCAGCAAATGAGCCAGTGAACCATCCAGCAGGGAAATACAAGATGGGAAGGGTTGTGCAAGCTGGTTACCAACTACTGAAAATGAAGAAATGTGTGTGTGTGTTCCTGTCTAGCTATCTTTGTGAGGACCAAAATTTGCATTCTACTATACTTGTGAGAACCAACAGTCACTTATGAGGACACACTCACTGGTTCTCACAAGTTTGAAGGCCTTTTTGAGGCTCAAAGTGTGGTTTTAGTGTCAGGGTTACAATTAGGTTATGGTTAGGTTCAGGGTCAGGGTTAGGCATTCATTTTTGATGGTTAGGGTCAGGGTAAGGGGCATTATGTCAATGAAGGTCCTCACTAAGATAGCTGAACGGGCTTGTGTGTGTGTTTTCATGTCTCAGCAGCTACTGTAAGAGTTAAATCAATATTTCTATGTTTCTATATTTAAGGGAACACAAGTATATTGGACGCACTATAAAATAAAAGTTTTTGTCTTGCCAACTATCATTTTATCACCTTTTACAGAACTGGCAAATTTCATCCAACTACTAACAGCTTTTCAGTATGTGTTAGATTTAGTGTAGTCGTCAACATGTTATAGATTTTAATGATTGAAATATCTCAGTTCTCCATCTCAATGTGAAACTTACAGTAACTTTAAGCCATGAATTAAAAAGTTTTCACATTTGAAACAGACAAAAAAGACAGAAGTCAGTTACTTCTCAAGTGTGCAAACGCAAAACATACACAGTAACAACACTACTATAGTGTTATATAAAACGGGGTCAAGGTGAACAAGCACTATGATAGAAGCACATATGGGATACGCCTGCTGGGGTTCGGGCTAACAATTAACATAATGTCTTTTAAAACAAACCAACTTTTTAAATGATCCTTTAGGACCTTGTTCTTAGATTTGTTTTCAGTCCCGTGTGTTAAGGAGATCTAAGCAAAATAAACTGGCATATTGGCCGATGGCAGACTTCAATAAGACTTAATAATTTACCAAGTCTACGCATCAAGTACAAGTCTGTGGTACTTGTTCTTTCTTTCTTTATCCAACACCCTGGACACACACACAGTTATACTCAATAGACATTTACTCAAAGCAAGAAAAAAACCCTCCATACTATACTAGATTAATAAACTAGTTGGTGCCTTCCATAAGGCCTCCACACAGTTCTTAGTTCAATCCATACTTGCCACTAAAGGTCATCCACTCATATATGGTGCATTAGATATGTAAACAACTTTGTCCTTTGTAAAGACCTGAGGCATTTCATGCACATTGCTGCACAGTTACTGCAAAGAATGACTTCTTGACTTTTTCTAAGGCCTTAAAAAAGGCTTAAACTCATAATGCATAATTTTCTATATATTTACTGTAAAGCCCCACTCAGTGACACACATCATGCATGAAGGCTTGTACTATGATGAAACAGTGTAATGTTATGAACATGAACTGCACATCAAGCAAAAAAAATGTTAAATGGTAATGCAAAGAAACTTAATGAGTCACAAAAGGACACAAATATACAGTTCTACGCATGTTTAGTCAGAAAATGTCTATAAAACTGGCAATTCATTTGTGCATTTACATTTCATGAATGTAAATGCATGGTACGTGATATTACATGACGTTGCCCAGGGCGACAGCATAAAAACATCCCACAAATAATCAAACCTCAATCAGCAACGGCGTTTTGTTTTTTTTGCTTTTTCTTAAGTACAGACACATACAGTGTATGTTATATGAAAGAACTAAGACACACATCAGCATATGGATTGTGTATTGCTTGTCAGTGCATTCAGATTTTTCTACGTGCCAAACATCATACACAAGATGAGGCCAATGAAACCCCCAGAGTGCAGTTTTACAACCTTTAAATTAAAAGGTTAACATTGTCTCTCTCTCGATATATCTATATCAGGGGCGATTCTAGGATTAGAGCTTTGGGGGTGCTGAGCACCCAGAGAGCTGCCCAGCCAGGCAAGATAAACTTTACACGTCACGATGAGACGTCTTCCCTGTCTGTGTCAGTCCCTGCATCCTTAAATGTCTCCAGTTGTCCCGAGTTCTCTATAACTGTCTCCTTGGTGCATTTAAACCCCTGTTCCTCCCTGTCCTCGTTGTCTGTTGTCTTCTTCTCCGTTATCAGTCATCATAATTTTACCATCTCTGTGCAAGTCTGCAAATTTCTTTATTAAATCATAAGACTTTTTTTTTATACATTTTAACACAATTTAATCCCACATTTGTGAAAGAAAAACAAAACACTGAAAAGTCTGTAATAAAATCATCAAATCTGATAAAGGTTATTTAAATGCTGCAAAAGAAGAATGGATTGGAATAAAAAAATACATATCCTAACCTTCATTACTGGGGGAGAATAATGAATGATGCTCATAGTGAGTAAAAAGTAAACTGAGTGCATTTTTTGGACAGAGATTTACTTTTAATGTGTATGTATAATATAATACAGATACATAAAAAAACACTCCCAAAACAGAATAAATTATTACAAATAAATTATTACAAAATATTAATAAAGAAATATATAAAAAATGGAGGCAACTTTGCCTGTGGTAGAATGTATAAAATGTATGAAAAAATCTTTACTGCAGATACTAATTTTACTAATTTAATAATACTAATTTTGTGTTGTAAGATTTATGAGTTTCATGCTTTCATAGTGGTGCTTGGGAGAGCTTGACATTTTATCAGGTGGTACACACTGTAAAAAGTTTGAGAAACACTGATAAGTGTGTGTGTGCTTTTGGAAAACATTTAAAGCTGCTGTACAGAATCTTTGAAACAAGCTTAAAACATTTTTAGAATATAAACAGAGCATCTGCTTCTCTTTACAGCTCCTCACTCCACCAGGGCTGTTTGGCACTTTCTGATAGTGCGCAAATGTGATGTAGGTACTGCGGCAGTCATACAGACAACTGGACGGTCCAAAAGTTGGCCTACCTATTACTGGCTGAGGTTTTAGTAGAGTTGTGGCTGAACTACATAAAAATATATCATTAATTTTCATCTCCCCAATCAATGATAATGTTATGTTGGAATGTTGTTAAAGAGGGTCAAAAATGTTTCAACCCAGTTTGTTTTGCAGATTCTGTACAGCAGCTTTAATATAGGGAGGACACAACTTCCAGATTGTGTGAGTAAAATTAGGTTTTTTGTCTGTGTCAGTTTAACAGTTTGTGTTGTGCCTGTCACTGTTCCCTGTCTGTTTTCTTACCTGGTTCTTCCTGACCTTGTACTTTCTCCTCACATTCCCCTCTTTCCTCTCTCCCTCTTCGGACTGACAATCATACGCAAATAGATTGTATTCAATTAGATGAAAAATTACATTAATATGAAAAAATACTATTAAGATCACTAATGAAAAAGTCCTCTCTCAGTGTACTTTCAACCAAGAGGCAAATAACCAAACCGCATGTATATCTAATAAAAGATATAAATATTGAAACACTGATCCAACATTATTCCTGATTCACAGATCATTTGATTTTACACTTTTACCTGAATGTGGCTCCTTTTTTTGAAAAAACTTCCTTATATCCCTTATAAACCTGGCTGTCTCTCTGTACACACACACACACACACACACACACACACACACACAATAGGAGTTATAAGGTTAATGGTTCAGTTAGCTAGTTAGTATCCATTTCTAACAGGACAGTGGTAACAACAATAGGCTACGGACAATTTAAAGTTTTAGATTTTAAATAGGCTATATACATTTCAATGGGAGCAACAGGACAATGAAATGTTGCTGATTTTAATACAGAGCAGGACAGATTGTAAGGTAGCAAACATTGTCGGAAAACAAGTTTTCAACGCTGCAGGTTACCTGGGTGCAATGTTCCCTCTAATTTTTCATGTGTCTGAGCGAACACACAAACTCCATGAGCGATCCCTTTAATTTGTCATTTATTAAAATTATAAATATATATTTTAACTCAAAAGTACAGTTTTTAAATTTAACCCTAACCCTTTTTGCGTGTTTTTTATTTTGACAGCGAATGCGCACCTGCAGACCACTTATGTGCAGCCCTGGTTATTTAGCTCGTCATATTGCAGCCACAGAAATTATTTTGTCCATGAAACCATAAAGCTGCACTTTCTTTTTGCCTTATAGTCTGATTTGTCATAACTTCTCCGTTTTGTGGTAAGCTTTTCTTTGGCTGTCACTTCTTCACCCTGACCTGTCTTATTTGGCTCAGCAGAACTGAAATGCTTTTACACACGCACTCACATAAGCTCAGCGATTCTCTGCGCGATCAACCTCTCACATGTTTAAGCTGCGGGAGATTTCACTTGTCATGTTTGCATAGTAAGCTAACGATTAATAAGACGATGTCAGAGGAATTGGTGCACAAATTATCATCACTCACAGATCAGTGCTGTCGCTCTCTATACACAGTTCGCACGATTGCAAAGTGAAAGCAAAAAAACAAGCGCAAATTCAAACGCGACTTCAATATGTCACATATTGACAGTGGCTCACCGATGCCAATGACATAATTACCCAGCTACATTTCTGAAAGAATGCAAAAGCATTGACATATATTTTTCCTACAATAGCCCGACGGGCAGGGCAGAGATAGATTTTGGTAGCCCGACTGAAAAAATCGCTAGCTCCGGGACGTCGGGCTAGCGATATTGCGAGCCCTGTATCTGATTGAGGAATCACTCATCTTTGGAAAAGAGAGTTTATTACAGAGAAATGGCTCTTTCCAAAATAAAAGCTATACTATCCGCTTCTTCTGGGCTATATTCTCAGCAGCATAAGGAGAATCATGTGCTAACAGCTGTCTAAATGACTCGGCTAAAGTTAGTAGCATGCTTGTTGTTTTTGTCTTTGCACTAGGATGATGTCAGCGTAAATGTGCAGTCATATTCGTTGTGTTCCCACTAGTGCTTTCAGGTTAATCTCGTTGAAATGACCTTAACGCCACAACACGGCAAATCTCCGTTAACGAGCTACCGCCGATCGCTCCGTGCATGGGGCTAGACGGCCAACACGTTAACGAGCTAACTGCGCTAACACACTAGTTCCCACCAATGTAATTGAGCATTGCATGGCACATCCAACATACTGTTTTACTTTAGTCCATGACTCGCTTACCTTCAGGGTCATACGTCACATGAAAACCAAAATAATTCCAAACGCCAGATCTGAATGAGGTTCAATTTGCATGTTGCAAGGAGAGCTTAACTTCTGTCTCGCTAGCTTGCCCTGCGCTCTTCCTTCTGACTATGCTGTCTGTGTTGAGCGCTCAGTGGATCTGCGCTGGACAGTGCAGCCTAGGCGGAGTAGTCGAACACAGATTCACTGAGCGCTCAACACAGACAGCATCGTCAGAAGGAAAGTTGATAAAATAAATTACAAATGTTGTATTGTTCGATACATATGCGTACCAAACCGAAAGCACTGTATCGAACGGTTCAATATCGATACGAATATCGTTGCACCCCTAATATATATATAAAAATCTCTGACTTGTATTATGAGTATGTGGTAATGCAGCACGTGGTAAAAAAAGTATGTGGTAAAAAAAGTAATGCAGCCAATGGCAGCTGCAAAAAACTTTGCAGCTGCCATTGGCTGCATTACTTTTTTTAATGCAGCCAATGCGCTTTTAAACAGACATTTCAAGCTATTTACAGAACAATCAGGTGTTCTGCATCAAATTTGATGCCACACAAACTATTTGTGCCACTCCAAAAAATAATTTCTGTCCACTATGAGATAAAGGAGAACAACAGCCTGATACCTGCAGGCCTGACAACAGGAGATGTATCACTCCTGTAACACCTGTAACATTCAGCAGTCGCCTCATTGTTCTGACACACACAAAACTATTGACTACACTACACACTAACTACACAAGATTTGCGCTAAACGTCTCAAATCTCTCACATCTCAAAACACCGCCGTCACTCCTAAAACTTCCCCCCGTTTCTTAACAACTAGATGCCACGTTGCCATATCATTTTTTGATTGGTTGACATGGCACTTTTTTCGACGAATAGAAAAGGGTGTGGTTTTTTTTGGTTTTGTTTTTGCTCACAGGCGGAAAGCGCTTTCGAGTGTTTTCCTTATAAAACGCTGTTTTTACCGTTTCTTCCCGCAGTAAATATAAACAACGATAGTATTCAGGAAGAAAACCAAACATTGCAGATATTTTTATCATAACTCTGGTTTTACGTGGCCTATCAACACAAAATCAAAACTGGTATAAAGTCCACACTTTTTCTGTCCATTGTTCCATCTTTCCTGCTCACATCTCCAATGGTTGTACACGTTGTCATTAACTTTGCTTCACTCCACATCAGCCACGCTGCTTTGCTAGCTAAAACACCGCTGTCGGCACATAAGGACGCTGTCGTAGCCTGTCAACGACGTTGATTAGCTGCGTATATACGAATGTGAATCGCATTATTGGCTGGACTATGGGATAAGGTGGCATCGTTCTAATTCCATACGGGAGCAGCCAGTCACTTACTGACTAACACTGCAAAACAGAATTGTTAAAGTATTAATTTTAATTTCAATTCAGGTTAGATTTTTTTTTTTGTGCGCAACGCAGATTTTCTGTGCGCAGAGAGCGTGCCAGCAGTGCGCAATTGCGCACGTGCGCAGCTTAGAGGGAACATTGCCTGGGTGTAATGTTTTTCAGCTAAAAAGAAACATGTTCTGACTCCTACCTAACTATATAAGAGTAACTGAAGGTTAAATGCATCCAACATGTCCTGTTTTAAGCCAGGCACTTACACCTCCGCTCAGCTGCGTCTCAGCCACCATCGCTCTGGCAGAAAGGGCGCTAGAGCCAGAGCAGGGGAGAGCTGGAACAAACCATTTTGGGAAGGAGGGGGGGTTATCTATACTTTTGTTGTTAAAATGTTACGTCTCAACCAAGTACTGTATGCTTTTTATATTTTTAGTAGTGTGTCACACAAACAGCAAATATTGTCAAAAAAAAGTCAAAAAGTAAGAAATCTTTGGGGGTGCTTTGATTCATTTTGGGGGTCCTGAAGCACCCCCAAAAATGGGCTAAAATCGCCCCTGATCTATATCCATCTATTCATAGAAATAAAGATATATATAAAACAACAGAGCTAAGAGTTTACACCACAGTTAGTAAAAAATAGCCTGTGTCCCTATGAGATTTCCTGAAATCTCAAACACCAAACACCAAAATACATCAGTTACCCTGAGGACATAGCATTAAGCTATAGTCTATATCTCCTGTTTTTGCCTGTTGGGAATTAAATACACTGATTTTGCCAATGCTCAGCCATAGCTTGAGGCCTTATTGCTACTACCTGTGCTGTACTGATGAAAAATACACAATTTTATTACAATCTGGCATTTGCATACACACACACACACACACCCAGTGAGAGAGCGAGAAAGACCGCTGAGGCTGTTATAGCCATATCAGAAAAACAAACATCACTTACACATGCTAAGTCACACACAAAACTGAAGCCCACATGGCCTAAAACAGCACATATTCAAGACTATGCACATACAGTATATCTCCCTACTTGCACAGAAAAACAAAAGCTAGAGGGGTGCTTAATTTGTTTATGCTGCAGTTCCTGGAAAAGACTCCGCTCAAGGCTGGCTTTACTTCTGCATCAGAAGAGATGACTCGAACAGGTCTGCCCTGCTTTTAATGTCTCATCCCCTTTTTTGTTTTTATTTGTCGCCATTCTCGGCATATGTGCTTTTAACAGGTCTGTGTCAACTACTGACTTTATCCTTGGTTTCTAGTTTGTATTTAATATATATTTGTGTGTGTGTGTTTCACCCTATATCATATTCCAAAGCAATTTTGGGGCTAAACCCATACAGGGATTGGGTCAAATGGTGTATATATGGTGAATACTATAGCACTGTAGCGTTTAGCTGTAGCTATTCCATTCTTCTGTTTTATTATATAACTTTTTAAGTTAAATTCCTCATTTTGATTCCACCAGCAAAGCACAGTGAAGTTCCATTATGTGCTAAAGATTCAATCCATCACTTGAAAAGACTTCAAATACGAGTCTGTGTTTAATAACGGAAACAGGCACAGACACATATTCACAGGTGGCCATTAAGCATTTGATCTTCCCTGCTTTCTTTCAACAGAAGCTTCATGTCATCAAGTCGGCTGACAAGCCCTCAGGGTACTGCTCCTTCCTTTCAAATAAAAAAAAAAAAAAAATACTTATTTTAATGGTGTGACAGAAATCTGTCTGACTCAGAGATAAATGGTAGAGAAGGAGACCAAAATAAGAAAGAGACACAGCTTGAAACCTTAGTTCAAGCTGTTTCTTTTAGTGAAATATGTATAAAAGTTAAAACCATATCACAGATCCAAAAATTAAATCTATGCTAAATCACTAAAGATGTAAATTAAGTGCAGCTTATAGAATGAAAATGTCCCCTTTAGACATCAGATAATACTTCCAGTAACCATTATTAATAAATGTAAGTTGATCGTTAATTTAAATTTAGTTGATGATTTACTGTAATTTACCTCAAAATTCATTTTTTTAATGTAGTTCCTTCCTGTTAAGCAATGAATGATCATTAATGTTTAATAACTGGTTGCAAATTGGTTTATAGAGCATCTACATGGTTATTCTAAAGCTGAATCTAATTGTTTATAAAAATCTGCAAATTAATGTGATGATATGTAGTTTGTCTATAGCATAAACATGTTAAAATGTCATATTTACAAGTTGCGTTCTAACTCTTGATTTGGCATAAGCTAATTTTGGTTTACTTAATCTTTCATTTCACTTGCTGTTTCCTTATGTTTACTAGCTTTTTGTTTTCATTTTAGGGATCAAAACCCATATGTATAAATACCCAAACACAACAATGCTCGAGGGTTCCAGTGTGTTAAAGTGTGTCCCATGGGTCTATGTGAAGAGCACATAACACATAAAGTGTCAGCCACATCATCAGACTGCAACTTATTGGCAATAATACAATATCTAAGTGAATATATAATTCTTAAAATATTATTTTTATTACATGTGCTATGATGAATTTATTGAGAAAAATTCATTTGATCAATTTTGTGAGTTTGGTATCAAATTTAGCATGATCGCAGAGTGATAACAGAGTGATGCTAATGGAAAAGACATGGTATTGTGGTATTGTGACATTTCTAGACTGAAGTGTTTATATATTTCACCATTAATACTTACAAGGTTGACTAATACCCTACAAGTGATACAATGCCTCAAAGCCATATAATACATGTGTTGATAAAGCTCAACCCTGAACTACCACAGGTCAAGCCACTGTATGCTTTCTGAAACACCACTTCTTGCATCCTTTGGCTTTCTAAAGCGTCAATTAAAAGTAATCAGATCAGGACACAGGCCTGTTATTAACTTCATGAAAATCACAATAACCTCAGGTCTATTACTCGTGTCCCTGAAAGCCCACAACCCCCCCCCCCCCCCAAAAAAAAAAACCAGACAAATAAAGTGCATTTGAACCTCACCTGCTCCCATTCAGCTTTCTATTTGCTTCTTCGCAGGCATGAAATAAAACCATGGGTGAAAATAAATAGCTGATGCAGTCGAGAGAAAGAGAAAATCCCTGATGCTTTTCTGCTCTTTAATGGGCTTAAAGTTCATTTTCTTGAACTGGCAGGACTTCAAACAACTATACCTCACTTCAACAAGCCTGGGCTCATATATCAACATACACAAAAAGACAAGCAGCCGTCCAGGTCAAAGAACATAAGACCAGATCAGGAGCAGAATGAAGATGACAGAATGATGACTAAAGATGACAAAGGTGGGGTTTGCAATCAGTTTTCAGCCGAACTACAAACGCACAGTATCCTTTGGCTTTTCAACACACTGTCATTGCAACACAGAGACTACACGTCTTTAACAACATACATTAAATGTGTGATCCACCTTACACTTTTCACACACACACTACAGCATATAGCGCAATATATATTTAAGATTCACATGAAACTGTTAAGGCGTTGGGGTGACAATACCAGGTAATACTTCCGATTTATCGCTGTTAGTATCACAACAAATGTCTCACTGGTGACAGAGAAACCTACCTTCTTGGTTCCAAAGCCACTTCTGTCAATGCTCCTTTAATCTAAACGAGTGATACTTTCAGGTGAATTTCACCATACTGTAGTTCATTGTTCTCCTGCATCTGGTTGCCAAAGCTTTAACACCCCTGCCTCGCCCATGCCTGTTAATTACGGCTATTTATTAGCCCCAAACACCCAATTAACAGGCCTTCAGCACAACAAGCAAACACACTAATCTATGCGCAACACATTGAGAGACAACTCCACCAAATATTATGAAGAAAAATTAAACCGAGGGCCACCTCAAGAATAAGTGTCAAAGCTGTTGAACATTGTCTTTGTGTTTCTTTTCTTCCGTTCAGTCCCATAAATATTCAGCCCATTGTTCTTTCTGAGGTGTTTTTGTTCTTTTTGTCTCGTTTTCTCCTCTTCAATATGTGGAAGCTCCGGCTCTTTTCTCCCCTTTATCTTTAATTGATTCATTCCTTCATTGTCCCAAGCTGTCCAGCGTGTTTCAAAAGAGCCGAGACTAATGATGGCGGGTTGACCACATCGTTATGACCTATACGAAGAGTGTGTACTATAAACGCAATGATCAACAAAATATGGACAGAATTATGTGCTGCTATTGAAACATTCCAACCAAAATAAACAAAATTCTGCAATAATGAATCAACTTCAGTTGCAAGCTTTTGTAGTGGCAAAATGTCTCGAGCCTTAACATGAAATGAAAAATCAAGCAATTGATTATTATATGGTTGGTATGCATATAACATTTATCATACCCCTTGTCTGTCATTAAATGAAAGGGATTTCTCACAGAGACATGGATCAGCTGCAGGGTATGTGACAACAGTTTTATATTTGGACCTACATGGTACAGTATACACATAAATCTGGATTATTAGCATTCGATCACTGAAATATTCTGAAGTGAGAGAGGAGAGGAAATACCTTAATTCTCTGTTGCTTATTGATTACATCCTTATAGCAAATGTTTCTGAATATGAAAGTCATTTGTTAATATGTAGTCAGGAAAAGAAACGGCAACAAGATTAGGGTGTAGAAGGAAGCATCTAGTTTAAAAAAAAAACAAAAAAAAAAAACAAACATAAAACAGACTCCCACAGCATGATGACATGGGTTAACCACAAATGAGCTCTAATGAATGATCCCATCAAACATACAGGAAATTTCTGAGAACAACAATCTCACATGGTTATAATCTACTGACTGACTTTTACATGAAAAAATAAATATTTTATACGTCACACAAACATGTCAGATATGACAACTTGGGAATAATCCTTGCCACCCGAACCCGTACAAAGAACATAAGGCAGACTTGCATCACTATTTTTAACTGCCTTCATTTAAATTCTAAAAATCTGGCTTGCTTGCTTACACAGACACACACAGTCACACACCCACACAATGCCTGCAGACAGTTAATGTATCACTTATCCCCCCTACTGTGCCCCAGTTTCTGGAAGTCAGTTATGAGAATAAGGACTTTACAGCAGTGATCCTACATTTGGTGCTATACACACAGCTCATTTGCAGGCCCATGTGAGCAGCATGTCTATATTCCAACTGGGAAAACTGTTGTCTTGAGTGTAAAGTCAGTATTCTTCAGGTACTCTAAGATCCTCCTACTCTAAGATATGTTGCTAACATCTCTCCCTATCAGTAAATTTACAAGAACATAGATTAAATAAATAGATCAAACAAAAACAATACGCAAAGGACTTAATGACCAGGCAAATAAAGAGATTTGACACAAATTCAGGCATGTCTGTCAACAAACTGTTCAGAGTTCAGATGGTTCTGAATACAAATTATGTATTTGGTCAGTGGAGGCAGCATGCCCACTGAGGAGCTGCATAAAAGGCAATATGAGATAAACACAGATGGGTTTTTTTCTTTACAGAGAGAACTTTGTGCTGACCAAGAGTCTGTGTGTAAATATATAATCACATCTAATTGGAGTTATACTAAAAATGCTAATTTAGCGTTAACTGTAAACTTTTAATGAAATACCAGAGGAATTTTTAAAAGGCTGAAATAAAAGTTTAAAGATGTATCCTGACTAACAACAGGGATCTCTTGCAGATGAAATGGTGGGTGGTGCGCTCTCCCAGAACAAAGCCAAATAAAGCGATCCTAACTCAACTGAATAAAGATCATTTTAGTTTCAACAACATTGTCTTGGACAAAATGTGGTAACAAAACTGACTTTTTCCTTTTGTTCTGTAAAGACAGGCACGCTTTGAACGTGTTGAAGCCACAGGAGGAAAACTCATTTTGCATACTGCTAATTCAAAACCTTTAAGATTTAAACATTTATGTCTGCACTGCTTATAGCGACTGCCGAAGTAAGTCATGTTGGACAAATAGATACTCTGTAAACATACAGTGGACAAGATAAAAGCCAAGTAGAATCAATAAGCAAATGCAAGATTTCAAACTGTGTTAACATGCAATTTACAATGGAAGATAAGCTTTCCAAAGGCCTGTGAAACTACAAGATAAAGTGGCTGACAAAAGCGCTTGTGCAGTATGCAATGTATACAGGCAAAGAGAATTAATTATAGAGAAGGGCCGAGTTTTTCCGATGTTCTGATGAAGTGTATCTGACTCTGACTGTGCAGTACTGTGATAAGCTGGGATTTAAGTGGGAGAAGTGCATTAAATAACCTTAAAACACACATAAAATTCGTACAGCATAAGATCCAGGTATCTTGGTCTCTGTGCTAACAATTATCCATCTTTGCTTTAGTTAGTGGCTTAGATGGAACATGACAGCATTTCAATGTGAGGTTTGGATTCATTGGATTCTTCCTGTGAGGAACAGAGTGTTGGCAACTTTGTACCTCAGCACTCAGCGACCCCACTCTGTAACCTTTCATACTCTGCTACTTCTGATACAACTCCACTTTGCAATAATACAACTCACAGTTGATTGTGAAATGTCTACCATGGAAGAAACTTCACAAACTGAGCTGTTGCAATGATGACATCCTATTACAGCACCATGCTCAAATTCAGTGAAAAAAAGAAAAAACAATTCTTTCACAATTGTTTTTAAAGCCACGCTTCATGCAAAGTAGGTGATTTTATACACTTGTAGCAAAGGGACTGAATTCAATGTCTCTGTAATGAAGATATTTATTCAGTATATATAATGGAGGCTGCAGGAAGTATTGGGAGCAAAATGTCAATTATCCAAAATAAAGCTAGATAAATATCAAGAAACAGGTGGGAAATTGTCATTTTGGTCAACTGAGGGAATTTTATTTTGAAAGGCCAAAACATTTACAGGTACCCTGTTTAAACAAGGGTAGTCAGAAATTGAGCCAGTGAGGCAGGATTACTGCCATTGCACAGCCAAACAAGCAAAAACTTCCAGATTGCTGATTTGATATTAAGCCATCTCCCCTCAGAGACTTTCATCACATCATACGGACCTAATATGTTATGTACCTTAGGCCAGCGGCCCCCAACCTTTTTTCCGGACCAGTTTATGTCCAACAATATTTTCACGGACCAGCCTTTAAGGTGCCGCGTTTAAGTACAACAAAATAAAACCAGTACCAAAAACAAGATTTATTCATAACACACGGGAAAAAACAGAGTTAACAATAAAAATGATTTTAAAAAATAACAATAAAAACCCTGAAAACCATACATTTCACACTCGAGTCTTAACTCTTGTGGCCCGGTACCAAACGACTCACGGACCGGGGGTTGGGGACCGCTGCCTTAGCCTACCTAAAGCCCCCTCAGGTTTGTCACAAAGATTTTATTTTTATGTTCAGTGGGTAACTGAGCATCCATTACATTACCCATATGGAAAAGATATATATAAATCTTATAAAGTTTGTATCTGTCTTGTGTGAAACTTGTATGAAAAGCATACAGGAGTGAAAACAGATATAAGATCCCTTGAAAAATTATATAATGAAACATGTATATTTTGGATACTTACTAAAACAATATATGAAAGTAATGAGAAAGTGGCCACTTTCATGAGTAAATCATATAAGTTTTTACTATTTCTTTTCCATATGGGTAATTACTACAGAAAAGCATCAAGAAGTGTAACAAAGTTGCACAGTTAGTCTGATCCACTGCCCAAAAGAACAATCTACAACATGCAACAGTAAAACTTTGCATTGAAAGTGTGAGCCCTGATGTGCAACCCAGTGAGTAAGTATGCTCCAGGCCACACTCATGATGTGATGTGACAGCTTCAGGCTTGGACACTGCAAGCCATGCCAATGGAAATTAATAATTATCATCATAAATAGAAAATCAGTTGGAAAAGAGTTTAATTTATCAACATAAAACTAAATGAAACAGAATCAACTGCTTTTGTATGCTAGTAACAAAAAAGTCTAAGTACTTAAAAAAAAAAGCCGCACAGAGCAAAACGGGTCTTTCACAGAAAAGCAAAAACCGATGGATGAATAGACAAGTTAAGCGAACATGGCAAGAAAATAAATTACCATAACCAGTACTAGTGTTTCATTTCTCCACTTCCTCCTTGTCTTGTCCTGAATAGTCAGTTAATTAACAGCAAAAGAAAAAAAAACGGAAGCACGGCAAGCCAAAGTCAAGTTTAACAAAGATAGAGGTTAACATTTCACAACAATGCAAAACAACAGCAGCTTAAAAACTCATTTTAAAGAAAATAACAGCAATTAAAAATGGCAAAAGGGGGAAAAAAGAAAATGCTAATTGTTTGGTTTAGTAACAGGCGGGAAAAAAAGAACAGTTTTGTAGAGAGCTGCTAGACTAATTAGAATTTTTCCTTTTATTTCCCAATGATAGATAACTCTGTAAACTCCTAAACAAAGCAGTAGTTCAGAATATCCAAAGGGGGAGTTTATTAATGTGTAATTAAGTGTTTTATTTTCTACACATGCCTTTATTCCCTGTTTGGGCCTTCATTATGAGCCTATTATTCAGCCGTGTCTAACTCCCTTTTTATTACTATATTCCCTATTTCTGTTTCGCTCCCTTTGTGTGTGTTTCTTATGAGGCTGGGCAGGTGCACCGGACCATATTGACAGCTTGCCCTCCTCTCTTGCCGCGGGGAAAACTGTCACCCCTGTCATTCAGGCCTATGAACACAGCATGGAGAGTGTATGTGTGTCTGTCTGTGTGTGTTCTCAGGAGACTGTGACAGTGCGTGGGGGAGAAGAGAGAGGTGCTTTGTTAACTCGAGTCAGCTGAATGTGTGGACGCACACATTGCTGACAATGACCTAATCATGATGGGGACTCCACAACCTCAACCTGGAAGGGCAAATCCTTCAGGGAGCAAAACTTTGCAAGTGATGACACGGTGATGCAGCAAAGTCTGAATGAGAAAAGTGCAATTACACACTTTAACTACACATTTATACAGAGAAATATAACTTGGTGGTTCTTGGCAAACAATAGCAAGGATGCTAGTATTACTGTGCATCACCACTGACTATGCGATACGCATAAGAAAAACTCCAAGTATCTTAATAACTTGAGCTATGAACAGGTTGTTTTAATTGTTTTCACTGTAAAAGATACTTATTGGTTAATAGTGGAGGTCATATTGGTGTTTGTTCCTCAAACAATTACACAAAGAGATATGTTATTAATTTTCTTTTTAATGTCTGTCTATAATTAGTCTGTCATTTCTCTGTATCATCCTCTCATTTCATTCACAGGATTCTCTGTGTGTCACCACAGAATGACAATTTTAATATGAGTGCAACGTCCAATCAGAATGTCAACATCCACAAAGAATTTCAAATATCAACCACCAGACCAAAGCACAGTTTTCATTTTCACCTTGGTGTCACCATTCACAGAATATCTTCCTGTCCTTACTTTTGAAAAGCTCAGCATTTATATCTTTTAGCAAAAATTCTCTGCATTCGAAAACCCTACAGTAGTATACTGCCCCTCTACTGCATGCTAGAGAAAAGAAGTTTGGCATTGATAGAAAAAACAGAAACAAGCCTCCACCCTAGAAGTTTGTTTGTTTTGATTTTTTTTTTTTAAGTTGAAGGCAGTAAAAAACAACAAAAAACAAAAACAAACAAGAACCTGCAATCCTGCAAAAAAAGAAGAAAAAAGCCCCAAAACAATAACACAAGGATCCAACACGGCTTAATAGGTTACACTGTCAAAGCCTAAGAGAGTCTGTATGTGAGTGTGTCCGATGGGGGCACTGGCCCCAGACAAAGTGCTCTGCCAGCTTTCTGCCCACTGCTCTTTTCATTGCTGATGGATGGGCCTTGTTCAGCACCATCTGGCTAAGGGATACCTCACATTAATCATTGTAAACACACACACACACACACACACACACACACACACACACACGACACAAGAAGGTATTTTAAACATAAATACAACAGAACAGTGCAATTGTCTATAAGTAATGTATACTAACTGTTTGAAAGTGGAGCGCTCCAATCACTCACTATGACTTATATATATTCATACATTTATATTTTTTAAACTAGGTGATTATTTATATTTATATTAACATAATTTTCTCTAGAGGCAGATATCGGGGGGGGGGGGGGGTTTAACACCATTTACCGTGCACAGACTGCAATAGTTTAACTTGTAATGTCAAAGTGAAAACAAAAAGAAAAAGACAGAAAACACGTATGCTTTCTAAAAACCTTTTATGGTTTTTATTTTAGCGAGCCACTTACTCAGTTTGTCATTCAGAATTATTGAAGATAGATTAAGAAACAAGCTCTGTACAAAAACAACAATTAGTTCATTTAAAAACATTGTTTCATCGGGTTGGTACCCTGAAGCTACAATAAAGCCTCGACTAACTCACAACCCTCTCCCCAACTCAGTCTTTATTAATGACCTTTTCATCACAACAGGCAGATGCAAAAAAACAATAATGGCTTCAGAAACGACTATTTCTCCCCTCTCTCTAAATCTAAACGCTGACTCGCTCGTTATCGCTCCCTCAGCCTCGCGCACAAACACGCACAGAGACGCACAGACATAGGATGTGTTAGTAAACACATGATATCCTTAAATAAACCATAAGCTGAGCTAGCAGACGCCCAAGGGAATCATGGAAAATGAGGGACATTATCAGCCTTCATTTATTTTTGTCTAAGGGCTATATGGGCTTAATACACGCTGATTTGCTTCAACATTTACACAGTATACGAACACGGGCAAGGACAGGAAAACCTCTGCCTGCTGTGGGAGAATGCATGCTTGACATTACATTTGCTATCATTAAATCACATCTCACGGCCATCCAGACATTTAATCTAAAGGGATCTATTCACACATCTCCACAATCTTAGAAAAGGAACAAGACCAACGGTAACATTTATATACCATGAGCTGATTTGTAGAGTGTTAAAAACACTCTACAAGCTGGAATATTTTTTGTCAATCTAAAGGAAAACCTTCACCTTTACTGTTAAGGGAATAAGACGTTTGCGGTGCAGTGAAAACAAGCTTAAAGTGCAGCCTTTTACATATTTCCCCCATCAAAACCATTTTTAACGTACCTGAGAAAATTTTGAGTACAATTATTTTTTATTTATATTTGGCTAAAGTACGTGTGAGCATTCATTTAATCTTAATTTCTCTTTTCCAAAAATGATTATACTTATTCAGGTACACTGTACATGTATTCAAACTGTAATGAATTTAAATGATGATTACTGTAATAATATCTCCATATATCCTTCCCTGTATGGTTATATATTGTCAATACAAGCAATGCTCTAAATATCATTACTATCACTTTAACGTTAATAATAAATAATCAGGCCCAATCATATCTTAATGACCTTGTAGTACCATATCACCCCATTAGAGCACTTCGCTCTCACACTGCAGGCTTACTTGTTGTTCCTTGTTAGAGTATTTAAAGGTAGAATTGGAGACGAGCCTTCAGTTTTCAGGCCCCTCTTCTGTGGAACCAGCTTCCAATTTGGATTCAGGAGACAGACACTAGCTCTACTTTTAAGATTAGGCTTCAAACTTTCCTTTTTGCTAAAGCATATAGTTAGATCTGGATCAGGTGACCCTGAATCCTCCCTTAGTTATGCTGCAATAGGCATAGGCTGCTTGGGGATTCCCATGATGCATTGAGTATTTCTTCTTCAGTCACCTTTCTCACTCACTATGAGTTAATAGACCTCTCTGCATTGAATCAACCGGTCGCAGCAGATGGCCCCGCCCCTCCCTGAGCCTGGTTCTGCCAGAGGTTTCTTCCTGTTAAAAGGGAGTTTTTCCTTCCCACTGTCTCAAAGTGCTTGCTCATAGGGGGTCATATGATTGTTGGGGTTCTCTGTATGTATCATTGTAGGGTCTACCTTACAATAAAAAGCGCCTTGAGGCGACTGTTGTTGTGATTTGGCGCTATATAAATAAAATTGAATTGAACCTTCAGGTCAGGCTATTCATCTTTGAAGGAGACGTCATAGGTAAAATGTGGCATGACATTTTAAATACTTATACAGTACCTTCTGTACGTTGACAATACGCAGCACACTTGTAAAAATCATAGTTTTAAGTTTTAAGGCTTTTTGCCAATTTTTGACCAATAAATCGTTAAGTTGAACTTTAAGATTTCCGTGGATGTATAAATGTGTACAAATAGACTACACATGATCCCACTCTAGATCACTACAAAGTGCTACAAATGTGCTCTACAGTATAAACAAACACAATGTAATGTGCAAAATAAAAATAAAAAATATGTAAAATTTACTGTATTATCTCAACAGCTTAATTAATCCTTAATTCATTCTTTCATAAATAAGCATCCATGTATACTTTGAATTTTCATAAAAGATGACAGCATGTGGAGCTGAAAAGAAAATAGCCATAAGCTTTACGATATGAGTTTTATTTCAAAGGCAATTTCAGAAACAGATATTCTTTATGTGTAGCGTCCTGTTATTAAATTTCCTGTTATTAAATTCAAAGATTTATCCCAAAGTGGACCAGGGTTTAATGAGGCTTTATGCAGTAGTAAGAATTTAACTTCTTCAATAAAGCTAAACTTTATCAGCATGTTCAACAAACAGAAGGAAAACATGAAAATGAAAAAAGTAAAAAGATATTTACAAGATGCCGCAGCTTACCACGCCAAGTTCTGAGTGGCATACTGTCACACATCTGGTTTCTCAATCACCGTGAGAATCATACTTAAAGATAGAGCATGCTTATGAACCATGTCTGATTGAGATAAAAACACGTTTATAAATTTTAATGGCATTCTCTTCTTCTCCTTATTCATCCTCTCTGCTTTTGCTAAAAATTCTCTTTTCTACTAATTTTTCTGAATGTCTGTCTGAGGTTGTGTGCATCTGCAAAGGTGTGTGTCTACACCAGTAAAAACTCTCCCAAATCTTTAAAATTACTGCTTAACACATGAAAAAAATACTTTGTTACAAATAAAAAGCTAAGCTAAAGTGTTGCTACATAGCTGGATATAACTGATCTCGTTCATGGGAGATGGTTATTAGAGTTGGGTTTGACCCTTTCAGAACATGGCTCTATATATATATATATATATATATATATATATATATATATATATATATATATATATATCCAAAGGTTTCATCATCATAAACGTGCCTGAATAGTGTCATTTTTGGTCTGCTGTGAAATGTCAATCTGATAACATTTGATTTTCTTTTCCGTGCTAACAGCACAAAGCCAAGGTCACATGACACAGAGCAGTAAGTGTAGTAAGAGTTTCTGTGATGTTGTGTGAACAGAGTGACAACTATTGGCTGTACGGCTGTGGCTCAGACAACAAACAACAGTTTTAAGAGTGAAAAAAAGCCTCAACTCTTGCCGACACTCATCTAGTAGCACATTGTGAATTTGTCCCCCAGCAATAGCCCGTCAACAATGACTTCTAGTCGAATGTCCTCAAGTATCCAAGAGAATTTTATAACACGTAAGGCTTTTTCTTCTTATAAGTGCAGTTCATGACTGTTTGATGGCACTTCGTATGAACCCAGACAGAGATAAATACAGGAGGATCCACACATGGACAGAGATGATTACCTTTATATCAGACTTCACTCTCTCAAACACGCTCGCTCTCACAATGCAATCAGGAACAAACACTTGAGCCGTCCTCATTCACTAGATTTCTAACAAGAGCCATAGATCTTGGAGAGACAAAAAATTCATCACAGCCTTGAATACAAGGCAGCGATGGTGACCTACAACGAATGACACTGAAAGCTCAAAGCTCGGCTCGTTCAGATACATTAAATGAGCAAATAAAGCAATATAGAGTGTTGAAAAAGAAATGCTGCAATTCACGCTGGTGAGGAAAGTTATTGAGGGACAAACAGTGAAAGATCTTACCTTATGGTCATAAGGGTTGTAAGAGTGGAAGACCTGCGACAGCTCTTTAGTTCTTTGCTTCTTCTGCAGACAGAAAAAAAAAAAGAAATGTTTAAGAATCACTTACATAATTAACACAAAACAAATAACCTCGCTAATAAATGACGTTATGTTTTTTAATGACAATCTGGATGGAGACTTAAAGAGGTGCAGTATCGAGTTTGAAGCTGGATGAGGGGGTGATCATATTTTTGGAAGTGCAAACCCACGGGAAGATTTGTGACCTTGGATGGTTTCAGTTTTTGATCTTAAACATTGTTACATACGTCTGTCACCTAATTCAGGTACAATTATTAATAAACATCTAAAAGTGACTCTTTTCAAGATCAACCGATCAACAACAGCAGAGGCTAACCACTCATCGTGACTGTGGCTAGCTTTCCTGAAACAGTGGCAGTAACACATTCAAACCTTTAGTGCTAATTAACCACTTTGATTTAAATGTAGCTCCATCGTAGTTAAAAAGACATGATTACTCTCTTACTACAAGACTAACAATAGAACTTTAAAATGACAACTCCGTTCAGGTTTATTTATATAGCGCCAAAACACAAGAACTGTTGCCTCAAGGTGCTTTATATTGTAAGGTAAAAAACCTACAAAAATACAGAACTAGTCCGACTCAACAATGGAAACAAAAGATTTCTGATTCACAGCCTGAATTTTCTCGTCCTTCTTTATTTGCTTTGTTTGTAAAACATTTCTTTGGACGTGTGATACATCTTATTTGCATTTCCTTGTCCTCTGTATTTCTGATAATGATCATAGAGATATTATACAGATATGGACATACATTACAGCTCCACTGCTATTAACTGGATTACTTCAAATGGATGGAAAAAAGCCAAGGCTTATAAGTATGCCCACAATGAATTCATAATAATAATGAACGGACAGTTGGAATGTATTTATCTGTACACCATCTGTGGCAGAAAATGCTTCACTTCATTTCTAGTTAAAGTCTGGCCTTCGTGTACTTACTGTATAATGAGATGCACAAGCGTGAGAGGCGACGGTTTGATCTGTGGCAGTTGTTAATGCAATGAGTTACATGAGGCTGATGCAGCTACAGAAAGTGCTAATTAGCTCACTGATTAGGCCATGTATGGCTAAAGGGAAAGGGCATATAAATATGGTACTGTACCTAAAGGGAGTATGCATTCATAGCTATTCTCCCTCCTGCTCTCCCCCCCTCGTGTCTCTGTCTTTTTGAGTGTTAGAATGTGCAGGGTTAAGTTGAATGTCCTTAAGCATGAGCCGTACATGCTGAACAGAAAACCTGTTGTTCTGCTATTGCACAGCTGGACAAACAGGCTAATTCCAGACTAGCAAAGACAGCTTGATCTTTCAACGTAGAGGAAAAATGTCTGCTGACTAACCAAGCATAACATTCAACTAACCATATTTACAACATGGTGTAGTCAAGTTTCAGAAGCATGCCAGCCTCTGCTAAAGTCCACAGATAAGAGAAAAATTAGGCCAAATTAAGAAAATAATAATAATAATACAATAAAAGATGTGGTGTATGAAGAGAAATGTTGTGTTTTGGCCAGTTTGGACCTTTTCTGTTGTTCTCTGCTCCTCTCATAGCTTGTAGCTCTATTCTCCATTCCTCCCATCTATTCGCTTTCTTCTGTTTCCATATGTTACCCATCTTTTACTCATTGTCTGTTCACTCAAGCCTCTTCTGATCCATACAATCCTGTAATCATTGGCCCCGTCCCACTGCCATCCTCACATTCTTGTTTTCATCTGATTCCCTCTCTGTTCCTCTGCCAAAGGGTTCTTTGGAATCCACAAATCCTCTTTTCTCTCATTTTCTTTGCCTTTCCACAGACCCCTCAATGCCCCTCCTCCTCCTGTTCTGTTTTTCCAGAGGGGGAAAACTCATTCTAATCATTCATTCTTCGCTCTCTTGCCCACTCTCCCCCACGTAAGTATGTCTCTTGATAATTTCTTGCACTCTCTCCTTTTGCCTTGAGCACCTCGGCTCTGAGCAGCGATCTCATCATTGTTCCTCAACACCTTTCTCCCCCTTCTTATCATCCCTTCATAACTTTTACCATCACTCTGTATTCATTGATGCTCCATGGTGTGCTTGTGTGAGAGAGTGCAACTAAGACAGCTTTAACTCCAGGTAAGGATTTATCAAGCCCCAATGAATACTCAGCAGAATTTGGTTCTTTTCAGGAGCAGCACACATACACACAACGCACCAACACAACAAACAACAACAACGTGCCAACTCGAAGGCACATACTGACTAACACAAAAAACAAAAGCTGTACACTCATATGGACAACGGTATGAATACAAGGGATTCAAAGATCAACATAAAAACAGACAAACAGAAGACAAAAAGAGATAATGTGAGCCTAAAAAAAGCTGTTAAAAGATAAAAACTCATGAAAAAAAGAGATACATTCCCAGTGTCGCACCAGATCGGAAAGAGGTGGAAACCTCAGCTCATTATTTGAAATCCTACAGCTTTGTAATATTCTCAAGTCAACTTACCTGTTCCTAACCTTTAAGATAGGAGCTACAAAATTCCTTTAAACCTCCCGACTATTGTGGAAAGCTGCTAAAGAAAGCTGAATGCTCTCATTATCCCACAACTGCTCTGTCTGTGGGTCCTAGAATAAGAACTACACTCTTAGCTATAGCAGTAAAAGTCTAATCATTTGTATTAGTTTATAGTCTAGAGGTAAAGATGTGTAGACTAAAACTCAAATAGACCGCAGATGATCTGTAAACACATAATATCATTTACATCAGCGGTCCCCAACCCCGGACTGGTCAGCGAGTCGTTTGGTACTGGGCCGCGAGAGTTGAGGCTCGGGTGTGAAATTTATGGTTTTCTAAGTTTTTATCGTTAACTCTGTTTCCCTGTGTTGTAGTTGTGTGTCTTATTTTGAAAGAAATATTTACGCTTTACCATAGTGACCAGAGAGAATAAGGGACAGAGAGGAGGATGTTACTCTCAGTGTTGTTGGTGCATATCAGAAGGACGCTGCTAATAAAGTCACACAATTACACACTGAATTCGCGTTTATTATTATATTTAAAAAAAAAAAAAAAAAATCATAATTTTTGTCTTGGTCGTTTCATTTCATTTTGTTGTATTTATCCACAACACGAAAATATAGTCTGACATTAAACCGGTCTGTGACAAACTGCTCTGGAGTTTGTTTGTGAACCGGACCTAGACCACTTCCTCCGGTGCAGATATATCGGTCTGCACCCGAGTGCAATTATCATGTTCATATTTTTACAAGCAAACCACACCAAAGGGAAACGAACCAGAGTCTGATTTAAACAAACCAAACATCACACTTTAGTTTGTTTAAATGTGACATCTGTCCAAATAGTCATTCTGGCCTCACCTAAAAATGATCCCATGACATCTTTAATGTTATCAAGTTTTCCAAACGCTCTGCATTACATGTATGACTTTTCCCTCTGTACACAGATATGTGTGTGTGCATCTGCGTGTGTTTGGGTGCATGTTCGAAGTTAATTTTGCATGCTGTCGAGGTTGTGTTAGTGACAACCCGGCAATGCAAAGCCAATCCGTGAGCGTGTGGACCTGTCAGCAGGGTGATGATGAACAATGGTTGTTATCATGACATCCATCTGTTGTTGTCCCCAGAGACGGATGCTTCATAAAACCAGAAGTGACATTACATGAATGTAGCCAAATTCCAACGCAGGAGCAGTGGCGACACAAGTAAACAATATAAAAGCCATCATATAAAAAATACAATTATCTTATCTAATAAACAAGTAGTAGCACAAAGCTCATAAAGAGTTGATCTGATCAAGCTCTGATTTTGTGATCATTAACGACACCATCTGAAAAGATTCAATATTAAGACCAGGAAACAACTGCTAGTTTCACCGACTTAAAACATAAAACTAATAACGGGATTCTAAATGGTTTATTGATGATTGAGTGACTGATTTTATATGTATGTTTTTGTGTGTAAGTTACCAGCTCTGTACATGACAAGCAGAAGCTGTTTTTAATGAGTATTTTTGTGTATATACTGCAATTCAGTGAGGCCCTGCGCATAGTTTGTCAATTCACAAAAAAATATCGATTGCATGACTCTGTGACGCAAGGCAGTAGAATTCTGTGTAATTGCACGTGTGTGTCTATGAAACCCATACTGGTATTATTCCAGCATGCCAAAATGATTGTGTGTTGTGGGGCAAGGTAACAATGATCTTGCCAATACTTAAATTGCTTCTGGTCACCAATATGCGCCCACTTGTCTTTCCCTAATGGCAAACAGATGTTAATGATATAGAGCTCGAGCGTCATTATATCTATAGTCAAAGAACCTGAGGCATCAACTGCAGAGTTGTGCCTGTGAAGGATTTACACCTCCTAAAGCATCACAGAGTGGTCACAGTGGGGTTTATGACCTTCCTCTCTCACAGAGGTCACTAAACTAACATTTTCTTACCCACTATCTCAGTTAAACAAAGCGTATAAAAAAATATTTCTCTCTTTTTTTCATCATTCATCCATCCTCTTCCGCTCAGTCAAATCAGTGTTGTGCGAGGGCTGGAGTCTATCCAAGCTGTCATAAGGCAAAAGGCGGGGTCACCAGACTATCACAGGGCTAACACATAGATATTCACACCTACACCCAGTTTACAATTGCCAGTTAAACATTTCAAAGCCAATGTATGGCTTTGAAAAAGCCACTCAGAAATGCACCGGCCAGTGGACCTGAGCCCAGGACTTTTGCTGGAGGCTTTCCACACCACTGTCCCACAGATATATAATGCAAACTGCTAAAATGTAGCAAAGTTTATTTAGCAGCATGAGTCTCCTGTATCTGCTTATAAGAGAAATTGTGGATCATTATCTCCTACAAAGCACTTTCAGTTCATCAACATTTCTGGCATGAAAAGGCCCCCTGAGTCATTTGACCAGGGTTAAAGCCACGCCCCTGACTTAGCCAGATCCAAAGACTTTGGATCACCCAACGTCTCCTCCGAGTACTAGATCGAAGACTGGTCGCTGAAAATTTCCTAAAATAACCAAATCCTTCTTCCATCAGTGACTGCAAGCCATCCAAGCCTGAGGCATTATGAAGCAGGACAGCCCCAAACTATGCAGCTCCCGTGTTGTACAGGGAAGGGATGGCTCAGTAGGTAGAGTGTTCGCCCCGAATCCACCAACAGCTACCCCGTCTCTTCATGAATGTGTAAAACTAGAGTGAATGGGTTAAATGCAGAGGACTACAAAAATCTCACGTGTGGGGACTATAAAGGGATAAAAATGAGAAAATACATATAGTGTTTGTTGCCTTTCCCCTCTAAATTTGGGTTTGTGCAGAGCTAAGATAAAAGGGTAAAAAGGGTCAATTTGTCTCATCTGCGCACAGAACATTATCCAATGAGATATGAGAACATTGCCCGAGCTGTTCTTAATTCTTTTGATTTCCTTCATGGTGTCCTTAGATTATATCAGCTCTTTCCGAATTGCACATTTTGTTCTTGGTGGTATCTTTGTGGCACAACTACTATTAGGGAGAGCAGCAACAGAGCTCTTGCCACCCATTTTTTTAATAGATTGATGGATACAAAGTAGGAAATGCTGCAAAAGTGTAAAATGCTTCTTCTAAAGTAACCAGATTTTGTACACCTTTGTTTTTAAGGTGGAGCACATCTACAACCTGCACTTCTAATTGCATTCGTTTTAATGGAACACCTGGTTCCAAGTAGCTTTTGGGGAGTCATTACCACCGAGGCTCGTATATTTCTCGAGCCCGGGCTGTAAAGTGATTACTCAGTGTGTTCAATAAGGCATGATAAGTATGGCTGTTGCTGTGTTATTTGTCTAGTCAGATTATTGTTGTCTATAACTGTGATTTAGAAAAAGATCAAATCACATTTTGTGAGTAATCAATTATGATATCTACATAATTCCAAAGGGTTTTGAAAAGCTTTCTTGAGAGTATATGCTTCAAGTGCACCAACAGTCAAAGTGTTCTAATTAAGAATTTCTCCAAATTTAAAAAAATGACACTTTATTCACCACAATCGTCCTTCTTCAACATCAAACAAAATTCCCTTCAGTCAAAAAGCCTACTTTATTTTTCACACACTATTATTGCTTTTCCCTCCAGCTATAACAGCGCACTGATGACCTATACACAGAAAAAAATCATTTGAATTAAAAAAGAAAAAAAAAAGTATCATTAAAATGCAATGTCTTCTATTATTAGTGGGTTAGGAGCTCATTAATCAAATGTAGGCCTCCCTAGCATAGACAGCAATTTAACCATTAACTCAACTTAATACCTGCTAGACTCCCTTTAACCAACTGTTATTAGCTCCCCTGTTATGCATGTAGGAGTGTTTTGTCTCAAATACAGACAGAGACGGAGGGGAAGCGTGGATTTTTCTGAGTGTGCGTCCAGGCATAGATAGATGATACAGAGGCTTGAAGATGGAGCTACTGGTGGCTGGCCAGCTGTTTTACTTTGACAGCTACTGCACTGGTGCCTCGTGGGTAATGGAGTTTTTAACCAATTACAACCAGGGGAAATTAAAAACACTGTCCCATTTGAGCAGCCAATCTCTTTCGCTATCACTTTTTTCTTTTCTTTGTCTCGTGCAGCTGCTCACTGGAAAACCCGGCCTCACCAGCAGACATCCAAACAGCTTCTACTTAGCAAGTTCATTCATCAAGGCTAGGTTCGAGTCACCTGGGGATGATTAGAGGGATCCAAGCTAATAATATTCACTTCCCTTTATTCTCAACACGATAGCTTTCTCTCTCCATCCATGTGGTCTCCTGTTCTTTGTGTTTTCCTACACTCGAATCTAAAGTGAGTATTCTCTCATAAGTCATCTAATACAGCAGGTCATAACAGAACAGGACAGCTGGACGTGAAGATGGACAGGCTTCACTCATGACTGTATTTTTCTAATCAAATATTTGTTTGCTTGTTAGAGAATAGAATGTCAAATTAAAACAATTTAACCTTAAAAATCAGGATTTAGAAATGACCAAATATTTGCACCAAATTCTCTTTTCTGTCCTCAGCTCATCGAGTGCCAAAGCAGCAAAGCGTGAAAAAAAACCTCGTTTTTGAAAAGGAGTCGTTTCTACACAGTGACATCGAGTCTCATCAGTACAATACAGATGTATTTTCAGGAGACAGTGGCACTAACAAAAAGACAGGAGCCCGGACCAGAGATTCTGCGATTTTCATTGAGGGTGTCCAAGATGGACAACATTAGAAATGAGTGTATCAGACACAAATTCAGGCTGAGTGGTTTGGAGACAAAGCTGGTTTGGACACGTGTAGAGAAGGGACAGTGGATATGTTGGAGATAGGATGTTGAATACAGAGCTGCTGGGCAAGAACACAGAAGATTCAAGGGAGTAGAGAAGCAGTTTGTGCAGACAGCTGGTGTGACGGATGCAAGGGATAGGGCAAGACGGACATAGAAGATGCCCTGTGGTGACCCATTAGCAGTCATTGGTACAATATAGTAAATATGGTTTACTTTATTTCCCTCAAAACCAAACTGTAACTATGAAAAACCTCACTACATACATTTACATCAACATCAGCGGCCACATTTAGGAGGCTGTGCAGAACCCCCAACATGCATCACGGTGGACATGTCCCTTTATGCGTTTCTTCCTGTCTCATTATTTCCTCCATCTCCCTTTCAGCAGTGCTTTCTATCTGCTCTCCTTTCCTACACACTCTTTATCTAAGACCTCCATTCCTAATCCATCTAGTTCTCCATCCATCCCTCCTGTGGCTATTGAACACAGTTGTATTCCAGACAAACCATCTGGTGCACTTTATTAATGACCGACCCTACATGGCTTAGATGTCGTCTGTTTGCTGTGTGTGTTTGTGTTTGAAAACAGGTGCATGCTGACTGATGCAGTGATGTTAACCACTGAAGCAGGTGTACGGTATAGAGAGCCACACGAGTATATATTTCTTGTCTCTCTGACAAGAAATGTATACCATTCTCTGTCACTTTTAAATTGTTCCTCAAAATGTACATTTTCTATAAAGTTTAATAACAAAAAACAAATGATTGCCATCTTATTCTAGGCACCTAAATATGGACTTTTGTCCATGTGAGGCAAGTCTGTTCTTTATTACAATGATTTTTTTCCAGTATACCCAGTGACTCAGTGCAACAGTATCAATTTGAGAACTATTTAAACCACAGATGTTGCCTCACCAAGATAAGAAATATCCAGCATGTTTTTGGTGTACAGTTAAAACTTCTGGATCCATGATGGTATCTGGGTGCAATACTGAGCAATGAACACGGCACGGGTGACTGCCAGGTCACAGGTTTTGGACCGACATATCACGGCATCTATTTAGGGCTACACAGTTTAATTTTTATATCAATCGTGCTCGATGATCAAACTATTTTCAAAATGAGCGCTCTGCCAACAGGGCGCTAAAGAAAAAAGCAAATACAGCGCTCTCTTCATCACTGCCTGACTCCACATGCCTGCATGTGATGTTTCAGCCTAATAACACTAGGATGAAAAACAGAAATGCAACAGGTAACAGATCATCAAGACAAAATGCAAACATCTGGCGTGGCAGGAGATGAAGTCCTGGATCCTTTACATGCAACACAGCTAATCGCAGTATGAAGAATACATAAAGGCCAGGAACACGTTACCTTCGTGAATTGCCCAGCATCAGCTCAGATGTCTATAAAAGCGAGCCTCATCAGTGTGTCTGTGTAACCATCAGTGTTGGGCAAGTTACTTTGAAAACGTAATTAATTATAGTTACTAGTTACTTCTTCAAAAAAGTAACTGAGTTACAATATTCTGAAAGTAATTAATTACTTGAAAAGTAACTATTGGGTTACTTAAAAAAAAAAAAAATTATACCCTGGGGTCCCAGGTATAATTGGCCATTTTTAACTACTTTTGATTTTCCCTCCACATTTCACCTTTAAAAACTATTTACTTTGCCTTGTTTGGTGTCATCCTTTTCAGCACAACCTCACGTGTCTGAATGTAAACTTATGTTTTCATTTTGACATACTGTATTAACACAATTGATCTAAAATCAGACAAAAAACATAAAATCAGAGTAGAAAAAGTTATATTTTTTAGTGTAACAACCACAAACATGTTTAATGAATCACATTTCATAACTTTAAATGCAAATATAAATTGTCAATTTTAAAATCCTATGCACAAGTTTTGCAAACAACAAAGTTATTTACCTTTTACCTTGATTTTTTAAATAACCATTTCAAACTATTTACAGAACAATCAGCTGTTCTGCACTCAATAAGATGCCACACAAATTATTTGTGCCACTCCCAAAAAACAATTTCTGTCCACTATAAAGGAGAACATCACAGCCTGATGCCTGCAGGTCTGACAGCAGCAGGTGTATCACTCCTGTTTCTACCTGGAGACAGCAGTCGCCTCATTGTTCTGACACACAACACAAAACTGTCCACAACACTACAAACTAACTACACAAGACAACTACACACTCCAAACATGCTAAATGTCACAAATCTCTCACATATCAAAACTCGCTCTCTCTCTCTTTTTCTGCTCGCTCTCTCTCTCTCTCTCTCTCTCTCGCCGTCACTCTTAAAACGTCCTGTTTTTTGTTTTTGTTTGTTTGTTTGTTTTTGCTCATAAGTAGAGAGTGCTTGCTAGCGCTGTCCTTAGACAGTAAATGTGACGAAACTATTGAGGAAAAAACGCCGCGTATATATTGTTTATCATGACTGTGGTTTTACGTGGCCTAGCAACACAATTTATAAACTGGTATATATCACCTTGTTGCTTTGTCTTTAAGTGGTCATGTGATCGGCTTACCACGACTACTTTATTCTTCTGCAGTCAAACAGCAGCACTCATGCTAGGACTGGGCGATAAGACCCAAAATTCATATCTCGATATTTTTTAGCTGGATGGCGATATACGATATATATCTCGATATTTTTTAGCTGGATGGCGATATACGATATATATCTCGATATTTTTTTAAAGCCATAAAGAACAAAAAGAGTTCTTAGTCACGCTGTGTCCCAGATGTCACACAGGCACTTTTATTAACATACAGCGTAGATGTACATGAAAAAAATTACTCAAAAATAAATTATGAGCATTTATTAAATAATAATGCTCCATAAATAAAAGAAAACTATGTTGTTTTTGTGCTAAACAAAGAGCTCACAATTGTGCAGTCAAAATGTAAACTAAAAGACGCTGAGCATAATAACAAAGACAGATTTCACAGCTGCTCTGTTCCCAAGTTCTACTGTGTGACTGACAGCCTTGAGTTTGAAATCCTCTTCGTAACCATGTCTCTTAACAGGTGCCATTTATGGTCCTTATACACACACAATACGGTAATATTACATTGAAGCACAGTACGTATCACTCCGCGAGGCTCCTCGGTAGCTGTAATGCTCTGACAATCCATCAAGTGGTGCAGCTCCGTAGCTTACCAAAGTCGTACCAAAACATTTTTTGACAGATTGCTGAGCGCCGTGTACCACATAAAATCGGTTCGCGGTCATCAAGCACAACCAGAATTCATACATAAGGCGCGCTATCAACTTTTGAGAAAATGAAAGGATTTTAGGCTGTGCAGCCCCTCTGGGCTGCGTGGCGTTAGCGCGGTTAGCTCATTAACACGTTGACGCCGTCCAGTCCCACACACAGGGCGATGGGTGGTAAGTCGTTAACGGAGATTTGCCGTGTATATCTTGTCGTTGCCTGCAGGTGAAGCGATGGGGGAGGGGGAGTTGTGTTCAGTGAAAGAGAGGCGAGGCAGAGTATCGTTGCGTAGAGTCAAAAGTTGACGAAAGAGAGGCAAACTTGCGGCTCCACAAGTATAATTACGTAACAAAGACTATATCGATATAAACGATATTGTCACATCTTATATCTCGTATAAAAATATCGATATTTTTAAAAAACTCGATATATCGACAGTCCTAACTTATTGTTTTGCCCCCTTAGCTCCAGGTGTTGTGCTAGACAGTGATCGTGATTACCGTCCGCGGGAGCGCACGCAGCTGCTTAAAGCTGTAGCGTCCAGATTACTTGCGTAGTCAGCTACTTCCGTACAACTGATATAAGATGCGGTAAGCTGAACACAGCTTCAACCGTCTGTTTGTTGAAAAATAGTAATGGACCGCATTTTCTTGTTAGTAACTGTAACGGCGTTGTAACGATAGGAATAGTAATTAGTTAGATTACTTGTAACTGAAAAAAAGTAACGCTGTTAGTAACGCCGTTACTTGCAATGCTGTTATTCCCAGCACTGGTAACCATCCAGGTCACCAAGAACACTGAAATCCACAATGTAGTCCCGTAGTTGTATTCCATTTGTCCAATAAACACAGTGAGTAACAACTTACGACTACTAGTAAGACTTCAGGAAAAAGAGTTACCTACTGGACAAATATGGTACTTTACCAAAGTGGCAGTGCATCACAGGGGAAATGGAGAGAGATCTCATAGATGTTGAGTTATAAATTTTATTCACATCCATTAATCAGCCACGATGAAAGAATTGAAAGACTTGATATTTTGCTTCTTTATATCAAATATGTTTACATTGTAATTTACTTTACTTTAAGTGACTCTATGAATTTAAATAACTAGGAACTATTTTATATTGATGCAAAGATTTGCAGCACGAATAAAGATAACGATAATGTTAACATATCAGTGTTATATTTAACTGACACTACAATAAAAATATTTCTGATGCTTAAAATCGATAAAAAAAAAAAACATGATAAATAATTGCAATAGTACTTTTAGGCCATAATGGCACAGCCCTACATTCAATCAGCTTCTTGATTAGGTTAGCTTGTTTATTTCAGCAAAATGCCAAACCATATTCTGTATGTATTAAAAGCAGAGCACTGCAGTTCAGTGAAGTCCAGTTTTTAGGATTTTACAGTGTTTTGAGTTATTTTGAAGCAGTTTTGTAAGCTCTTGTCTTACAAAAAGATGCTAATTTGACAATTAAAGGTCTTCTTACATGTCACATTTCAAACTCAAAAAGCTGAATGAAGTCTTGGACTGATTGTGCTATAATCCAAACACAGACAATAAAGGTCAGAGGAGAAGGGACGAAGAGGGAAATAAAGAAGAATAGAAGCTGCAGTGTGGTTGTGTCTGGGGATTGATCCCTCTAGGAAGCACCCGGCTTCTCCTCAGAGAGCAAAGTGAGGAAGGCGAGAAAAGGGGAAAAAGAGAATGACTTATGAAGACACTCCACTTGAAAGAGATGTGTCAACACTTTGATGGCACAGAGTATTGGAGTATAAAGGCAAGAAAGAAGACAACACGGTATAGAGTACAGCATATGTAAAAGGTCAAACTAAAGAAAAAGGAGGTCAAAGAAAATATTTCAGGTAGAAGTACAAACGGCAGCACTTCAGTAATGTGAGCTGTTGCATTTTGTTGCATGTTTTGTCCAATAACTTTAGAAACAGGATCATATTTTAGTAATAGTAAATAATTTTCCACGAGTAAAGATTTTTACAAACAACTGCAAATAATCGCGTGTTAAGTTTAGTTCCTTAAGTGGAAAAAAAAAAATCACAAGGTGTACTATTGCTAAAGTGTATTATGAAGAAAAAAATGTGTATAATCAACGGCGTGATCATAAAGTTCAACTTCATTATTACTTAGCATTGATATAATACATATGAACGCTTTAGCTCATTATATAAGAATTTAGTTCCGCCAAACAGCAATCTAGCTGAGAAATCCATGAGCGAAAAGGTCAAGAAAACGTTGGTGTGACTGAGTGTGATATGCTCAGTCTGCGTTGCTTCTCACTCCCTCCCTCACTCACACACCTTTGCAAACAATTAAGATTTTATTAGCTGTTAATTGTTTTATTTGGCAGCAGATGGGGAGATGTAGGAAGCTAGAGAAGCGATGTGTCGCAAGTTGGGTGGTTATACAAAGAACAATAATGTGTTCAGATGAGACTGTTACCACCGTTAGACAACGTTTACTAATAACATGTAGATCTCCTGGGAAGTCGAGAGAAAAATGCTTCAGACAATTTATTATTTAAGAAGATTTTCAGCTAAATAATGTCTATAAATGTCTATGGAGCACATTAGCTTGATTTATGTTCTCTCGCAGTCACTCCTCCATACATCTCAGGATTAGTGATACTAAAATAATGCAAAATCTTCACAAGTATAGAAAAGGCTTTTACATTTTTAAGTAACAATAAGCTAAAGTTTGCTTCTTTAATTGGCATGTTTCAGAGCATCTGATCGAAACTCTGTCCGTGTCTGCACTCACCACATGTGCTGGTACTTGCTCCAACCTGGCGGCAGGCGTACCGGGTCGGGGGTAAAACTGGTTGATGAAAAGACTGGGGAATCGATAGGCTTTCACTAAGTCTATGGTTGCTTCAAAGTCTTCCTCAGTCTCTCCGGGAAAACCACAGATTATATCTGTAGCAATAGTTACACCAGGGACTCTATAAGAGAAAGAAAGACAGAGACACTTAGTTGGAATTTCAAAGTTTTTGCTATATCCTAGAAAATCATTTTAAAAACAAATAATGTATAAAAAAGGCATTCATCTCTATTTTTATTGCTCTGAAATGGAAACTAATCCCTCTCAAATAATGGATGTCTGTCCTGCTTCTTTTTTGTTACACTAAACAATTTCAGCTGATTGGGTAAAGATACTGGTAGCTACTTTGTAGCACAAAAAGTGTTGCACTAGCTTTATTGACAAATTGTATCGTGCAACCAAGAGTTACAGGACACTACTTTAGATGAAAACCATGTCATAGAACATCATGTTATCAACATTTACCTTTTAAAAATCCACAGCAAAAGATCCACTTTTGCTATGAAACCAATCTACAGCACTTTAGGACCACTGGTTCATATTATCCATCTTGTGGAACTACTTTTACTTTGGTTTCACACACAAAAACAAATCACAATACAATCACTGACAGCCAACTACTACCTAATTTATTACATAAGATTCTGCCCGAGTTTGGAAATCACAGACATTTGTCCACTGCTGCTGTGCACCTTTGAACTATCTAAGGCACCACAACATGAAAGGAGGGTAGTGCCTTTCCCCGTGGACTCAGGAGGATTCAGCCAATCAAAACCTAATTAGCAACCTCTGCTGCCGATCATTAGTATTTGATTATTGACCGGCTGGCTCATTGGATTAATCGGGGCCAGTAGAATGTTGTGGGAATAAATGCAATGATTTCTTCCATGTATTTTTGTTTGTATTGACAGCTGTTGGGTGGCTTGGAAAAGAACTCCATAGGGGAAAAAGGTGCATACCTATAGGACATGACATTCCCATTGAGACTGACAGCATGTGTTACCACAAATTTCAGCGATAACACCTAATCCCAAAGGCATTTAGGCATTTATTACTATTATTTATCACTATTTCTTCCAATTAACAGCCAATTAGCCCAAAAGCCCAAAGTAGCACAAGAGAATTCTTCTAAAGACAAAGCATTTTACAAGTACAGGAATCTAAATGATTTTTTGGGAAACTGGCCTTCCAATAGAATCTTCTGTAAAAATTGAAACTGGAAAAGGTTTTAAACAGAACAGAAAATAAAATGTATATTTAAATAAGCCAAACCACTGACTACAAGCTTTCTATCAAAGTACAACAGGCACAGAGTGGAATCAGAAGGAGCATCCTCATGTAACAGCACCCTGTCAAAGACAACTCACGAGACCATTACATGTAGCCTTCTATTTATGCCTTCAATCTGTTTTCTTTCTCCAGTTACTTTCCTTCTTACAAAGGCTTTCAGATGTGCTACACACACAGAAAAAGACAACTATAAGGAGTGTTTGGATGAAAATCCATGCAAAGCACAAGATATTTGGACAAAAATCAAAACGCACAAAGGCATATTAAAGGGCCTTACAAAGAGAAGACAGCTCAACAAAGAAATTAAGAGTGGAAGAGACACTTTCTCTGCAATCGACAATGTGATGCATCTTTAATTACATTAACTTCCTGCATCTGCAACCCCAAGATAACCTCTGACCTATTGATGACTTCCAATTGGCTGCTGGTCATTAATATTAAATCACAGCTTGCGGGCACAGGCATCCTTGACCTCTCAGATCTGCCTGACAACTATCATATGGAGAAGTGGAGCTACGTTTAAAACACAGTGCAAGGAATGGTCAAACGGCTGAATAAATGTATAATTCCCGATCGTTCATTAAAACCGATTCCTTGGATCTTCTGAAACTGCAGTTCTACTGAGTATTTCAAATAACTAACTAGTGAAGGCCTGTACCCTCCTACAACAATCAGTCAGCTAAAGTATCCTGAAAATGAGAATATATATTTCATTTTCTGATGATGAGCCTCCCAATTGTGTCAGTGTGGCCTACAAGCCACAATTAAGAAAGCCTGTGCATCACATGAGATTTAATCACACACACAAAATGAAAAGCTCATCTATTCTAAGGATAAAAGAAATACTGAATAAACTAATTTACTGCTATTTAAAGCTCTTGCTCATAATCCCCTGAGCTGTTTTATTAACGCAGTGGTAGGGAAGGTAAATAAAATTAGCACTATGAACAAACAAGCACTTTTTTCTAAATACAAAGACGTTTCTTGCATCTCCAGAGGGCACGTATATCTAATTTCCTATTGCCCTTGGGTAGTGGTGGCAGTGAGGAGTTAAAGGCAGGCACTAGGTGCTTTTCATTTTTGTAATACTACTAGAAACTCACACATTGCTGCTATGAAGAAAAATGCACAATTCAGGCCAGGGGTGCAAAATAACAGAAGAAAAATGGAATACTGAGGGAAAGAGCAGGAACTAGTGCGAATCGACTTCTGTGGCTTTTTCTTTCGGTGAAGGAGAGGGTAAAAAAATATGCGTGCGCACATGTGTCATTTTGACACCTCTGCCTCCTCCAGATCTAAGGGTGACAGAGGTGTGATATGTGATACTAATGAACAAGAACCACACTGATACTGTCCTTGTTAAAATGAGAGAGGAGAAATGGATCTTGTTATTGTTCACCTTTCAAAAACAGAGAGTGTGAGAAACAAAGAACCAAAGATAGACCCAAAGAAAGAAAGATGGGAAGTAAAAAAAAAATCAAGGAAAAGATGTAAAATTACATTTCAGCTCAACTCGCTTTCAATTAAAGCGGTGCAGAACAGAGCTATTTTTACAAACTTCAAATCCTGAAACACTGGTTTGTCTTTTTAACCTTGTATTAACATTTGCCACAAAACACCGGGCATAATTTAAACAGCGGATGAGGCATGCATACGTCTTTGAATCCTTAATAAAGCCTGCAAGTTTTGTATCCTTCCACTGAATTTTTTAAGCTCTATTTTACACCTATACGCCTAGAAAACGCTTTCTGATATTCAGTAGCGCTCTAATGCTGCTCTTACAACTGTTGCTTGTGAGAATTTTGAGGATGCGCGCTTTAAAAATGCGTAGTCTAAGGAGCTTGGAAAGAAAAGCGTCTGGACTTCTTTGAGTTGCTTGAAGACGTTTCACCTCTCATTCGAGAAGCTTCTGCAGTTCTAAGAGTCAGTGATGGGGAGTCCCAGATTTAAACCCAGTGGGAGTGTCCCCCCCAAAGAGGGACAAAGGACCCCCTGATGATCCTCTACCTAATCACATGAGCCAAGGTGTGAAAGCGGGTGTAGGTCCCAATCAGCCAGGGTTTGGGGTGAGCTCATTGTGAAAACTGGCCCCACCCTATCATGTGATTTCCGATGACCTGGATGACTGAGAACCTTCAGACATATTTAAAAATGCGTGTTTTTCAAACCAGTAGACAAACCAGTAAAGATTTACCAAAAAAAACCCCAAAACTGTGTGTGGAAAGGAGATAAACAGAAAGCAGAAAAGGACATTTCAATAACTGAGGCATTAAAAGTGAGTGAGTGACAAAAGTGTTAAATAAAGATTTTATATTTATTAAAGAAAAGCCCACAGAGGGTCTTATTTGCCACAAAACACAGACAAAAATAAATGTATGTTAAAAATAGATTGTGAAAGAAGCATCATCATCAAAGTCTAAATATGAAGTTTCATATGTTAAACTCAGCAGGATTTAAATAAAGCATAAACATCCTCCGCTTTCACCCCTACTGACAACTTACAATCTCCCCATATATGAACCATAAATATATATTTAGGATGCATGAAAACCTGCATTTAATTTGGTCACTATTTGATGAAGTCCGAGACCATGGATGTGTTATAATGGAAAGCAAATGAATACCTTGAGAATATATTACACATGTGAAGAGAAAAGAAAGAGCATACAGTCAATCGCTACTCTAATGACTAATGGTGAGACTTCAGCAGGTGCTTAAAAGGCGCTGCTGAAGAAAATCATGTGTCTTTGTCTGTGTATTTTCCTCTCTGTCACTTCTGCTCCTGCTTCACTGAGGCAAATGGACAACACCCCCATAGACAGCAGCCTCCATTAGCTATTAGTTAGGTTTTAGTTAAGTTTTGCACAGGGGGACAGGGAACCATCACGAAGGCTAAACTCTACTATTAAAATCTCCAGCTAATTCCTAATCAGCCTGGATGGGCTGAATTAAGCTTCAGAAATCTCACCATCAACTCTTTGTTTGCTAAAGACTTCACACGTTCAATACATACGTGCACGAGTCCCCATAGACACAGAACGAGCCTCGTCATCGGATATTTAAAATATGTGTATGTTTGAACAACAGATGCCTGTGAACGTGGCCTGTGACAAAATGAAGGCACGGCCACTGGGACGGGAAACAAAACAAAACGCAGCAAGCGACAAAATAAGTATACGGTATAAAAAGGTGGAGGAAAGAAGGATGAGATTGGAAGAAAGACAATCTGGGATGGTAAATATTTACCTATTCATGTGTGGGAAAGAGACCATGTCTGCCATCTGTGCTGCATTCTGTGTGTGTGTGTGTGTGTGTGTTCTCTGAAATGATAATGTTTGGCTCAGTCGGGCTCCTGTAGCGTAGGAGTCAGGAGGTGAAGAGAAAGAGATACGGCAATAAGAAGAGATGTAAATTAAGAGCTTTGACAGATTTTTTGTTAAACGCAAAAAAGTTGGCAAAAATCTCTTGAAGAAACTTCAAGTCCTACATACAATCACATTAACATGTAACCTGACAGCTTAAGTAGAAAGTGTAATTATGTGTGAGGAAGGGAGAGAGCAGCAGCTGTAATGAGACTGAAAACAAATTCTGTTTGAGAACTATAGCGGGAGAATTTCAGGTCTGACATAAGCAGTGCTGATGTGAGGAAGAGCAGTGGGAACTGCGCTACGGATTTCAAGCTTTAAGATCCATCTGTCCAGTCCAATACTCTAAAATAAATAATCATTCATGGGTTTTTTTTCCTCTTTTTGTCCAAGACAGCAGGGCACTTGAAAATTCTAGCTCTAAAAAATAGACCGGTAAATGCTTTAGACTCATCTATTACATAATGTCCCCCTCTACACATGATGAACTTCTAGAGTCCCCAAGACAAGTCACATCAAACTAAAGAACGCTAAGTTGAAGAAACAAGCGATACGTTTGCAGGGATACACCCTCTTCTGTTGTGTCCTGCGATTCTTCTGCAAAAGAGACAGAAGGAATCTAAGAAAGAGGAAGGAATAAGGACACTTGTGAGGAGTGTAGGTAATCACTCACACACTTAAGTGTTTGATTTAGCTGTGGCAGCTGGAGGTAATAGCACTGTCATGTAGCAGCTCAATTTACAGGGAAAGACAAGGAGAAAGAGGCCTGCTTGGTTATCACTTACTTTCCTCACCCACTGCCACTATCAAGGATGAGCGAGAGGGGGCTGTGAATACCAGCAGAAGACATGCCAGGTGACTGAACAGATAACACAGGAGTTAGAGGCAGATCAAAGCTGCGAAAGTAGGGTTCACGGCTTCACCGTGGCACTAATATAAACTCGGGTTACTGTTAGCAGACCTTAATGAGTGCACCGGCATGGAAGCAATGCTGTGAATTCTGCAGGTAAGACAAAAAGAAAATAACAATAACATAATATTCTCACAATTTCTTATTAACTTAAAGATTAGAAGATGTGAAAGGTTTTAGAAAAAGAGGTTAGAGAAAACTGTGGCAAGATTAAGAGTAGGGAAGTGAAATAAGAGTGACTGGTTAGCAGACGGAATGAGATGAGACAGGTGATAGTTTCAGACGGCACCAGAGGAAACTGTCAGAAAGACTTTCTAAGCCTGTATCGTTTACTTTTATTTTCCTCAAGTCCCTGATGCCTCCCAGTCTAACTTGTGGGTTAAAAAGTAGAAGATGGAGCAACTTTTTCAAGTGTTTTAATTTATATTTGCAACAATTTATGCGACCATTTCTTTTGAAATAATGAAAAAAACAACTATGTAATAAATGTATCTTATGTTTATTTATGCAGCATCTCACTATCTGAAATTTAAAAAGAAAAGAAAATCTGATCTTGGATATCAGCGCAAATTGGTTGTGCAAACACGCTGGCTCTGGTGGTCTCCTGAAAGAATAATAAAGTTATTTGTCTTTAACCCTGCGGTGCAAAATAACCTCCGTCTTTCTTTGCAGCGGGTCATTTATAAAGATCGAGGTGGCTGCCGTGGAATGAATGGCGAGCCTACTAAATAATGATCCCGCTGGAGTCATCTGTAAACTTTATCATTTAATGAAACAGTCTGAACACAGCAGAGCAGAACTGCAGTTCAATTTAACACACTCGCTTACACATGCTGGCACACACATACTTCATTAGTCTCGGAGAAGGGTAATGAGAACGCACGCGTACGCATCCCATTAGTCTCAGGGAGGAGTAATAAGAGCACACAGACACCACAAATCCATCCATTCACACACACAAACAGTTATTTTAAACACGTCTCAGCACAGACACCCACGCGCACATCTGAAGACTTGGAGGAGGGTAGCGGTGCAAAGGCATCCCACTCACGACTGGTTAGCCAGGTGTTAAATGGACTGACCCTTTGCACTTTATTTCATATTCATCCAGCCTTCATTGGCATAGCAGTAGCATGTAATTTACCATTCCACTCCACTCTCCTGACCTGACCCTGCAGATATAGATAAGATCTTGGCATCAGATAAATGAACATAAAAGCCTCACCTGAAGCAAATGAAAGGTAGACACGTGAAAGCTTTGGTGCTTTCTTTACTCAGCAGTTCACCCAAAGCAAATTAGAAATATTCAACCTGAATGAATAAGACAAAGAGTGCCATTTTATAAAGTGATAAAAAAGGAATTCACTTAAACCGGCTTACTGAAATTTCAATCAAGTAGTTGCTGTATTAAGTATTGATAATAATCAGCCTTTTTATAGTAAAGAGTGATTGTATGTTACTCGCACTGAAGATTTCTCTTGAGCTGGCAATGACACTTGATTTACTTATAACAACACTGTGTGAAAGTACTGAGCCACCTCTATTTATTTATATATTGCTTCCAAGCAGCCAGACTTTCTTGTACTTTTTTCTAAAGTGGTCTTGAGCAATGGCTCATAAGCCACAAACTGCAGACCTATAAATCATTCAAGCATTAAAAAAGAAACTAAGTCACGGAACGAGCCAGTGTTGTGTCTACACAGTGAACTAAATCTTCCTCATGCACTTTTTTACTTGCAGCCTGTCACAAAAACACAAAATTTTAAGATCACCAGGCATAAAATGCTGTTTTTGCACCAACAAGGTGCATATTTCTGCGTGTTGTGTAATGTGTTCCTAAAAAAATTGACAGAAACTGAACAGGTAGAGGACAAAAGAAGAAGTGGCTGGCCTAAAAGATATCAAAAGCTGATTGGGGTGGAGAGGGGGGGGGGGGGGGGGGGATACAGCAAAGACATGCATCTGGCCCTTAAAGTGATGCATCTGCTGTTCACTTAAGACTGTTTGCTGAAGAAATGGCTCTAATGTAAGGTTAGCCATAAAACAATTATTAGAGGGGGGGGGGGAGCCTTCATTTCTCAGCATAACCATGATGCAAAACACACTGCAGATGTGGTAAAAGCATATCTAGAAGACCAAAAAAAACACAAGTCATGGATTGGCCTCCTCAGAGAACAGTACAAAAGGAAACCAAAATCCAAAGAAGAGCTTTGAATGTCCTTTAAGAAGTCTGGAGAACTATTCCTGAAGACTACTTAAACTTACCAGAAAGCTAAGAGAGTTCAGGCTTTGTTGAGAATATGCCATGCCACAGACTTTGTTTCTGCATATATATTTGCTCATCTTTCAATAAATCATTGCAATTATTCCTATATTTCCAGCAAAATATAAAGACTCGATGTAGACATCGAGTCTTTCAGTCAGTTTTCATCGAGGGTATCAGTCAGTTTTTAAGCTTCAGTATTTCTTTGTGTTAAAAAACAAACAAACATGAGATATGGGTGCACAAAACAAGCAATGATTCAGTTTGTAATAATCTTTAATCAGAATAGAATAGAATTCAACGTTATTGTCATTGCACATGTCACAAGTACAAGGCAATGAAATGCAGTTTATGGGCAAATTCAGTTCAATTCAATACAATTCAATTTCATTTATATAGCACCAAATCACAGCAACAGCTGGCTAAAGGTGCTTAGAAGCACTGCAGCTCATCACATCAGTAGGTGTTTTCCTGAGTGAGAAAAAACCTGTCCTGCAAAATAAAGTTGTGCCTCTTTATCAGGTGAACTGCCCAGTAAAACCAGAGTTACAGAGATCGGAGGCCAGGCTAACTGATTCACTTTCTGTCACTCAATTATTTTAACAATGACACGACGGGGGTGGGGGCAAATTAATGTCATCAATCATTTTGGCATGTCACATTAGAATGAATCTAGGGTACCATTGCACAATTCACTAGCAACATTGCAAAGAAGGGTGACTACAGCCTTGGAGGCTTGTGTCTTCTTAACATAACATAAAGCATGACATTGCAGAATCCTCCCATCATGTGATCCTGGAGCACATCTGTGAACCCCAGAGATCACTCAGAGGTTCAGGTGCACCCTGGTACAGAAAGAGCATATGGCGCAGGACTGCCTCCTGATAAAGTGAAAGCTTGCAGGAAATCTAAGTCTGATTGTCTTTCAGTGTTGCAGACATCTGAGCATTTCCCTGGAGTAAATATTGCCTGACATTAAATCTGATTTAGGTGCTAGTAATTTCAGTTTCCACCATGCAAGATCAGCATTTAAGCACAGGATTAAGTGGAATCATTATTAGGGTCAAGGATTCTCATATTAAATTTGATTTCACTTAATTTCTTGTAAGTTATTTATGTTTTTACCTAACATCACAATGTCATTTTTGAACTCCTTATAACAACTTAAAATAAAATGGGTATGGTGTGAGAGAACATAGTTTAAAGTTTAACTTATTAACTCTGGTAAACATTGCTGGATCATGAACAGAACTGCAGTGGGGGGAAATTTCCCGCCATGTTTGTGGTAACAATTATATATAAAAGCAAATCCTGATAGCTGCTTCACTTTTTACACCCATTTCTGAAAGGTATTGACTTCACTTAAATCAAGCTTAGTGTGATATACTCAAACTGTAAATTGAACAGATTTGCTTTATGCAACAAAGTCTGCTGCAACTTCATGGTTTGTTCCAGTATTAGCTTAGGAATCAATGTGCTGTCCTCACAACTCAGAATCAGACTCATGCAATCTGCTGTACACGAGAAGTCAATATTTTACTTCATGTTTTATGTTTCCTGTGGCCATTGCCATTTTCAATTAAAGCATCCACATTTTAATGTTTTCCAAATGCAGTGGTTTTAACCTTGAGAATGGGAGTTGCAGCTTAGCCTGGAGTTACTAAAAAAAACCCACCATTTATTCGATTACATTCAAGTTATTCGTTTTAACATCAGTGTTGTCAGAAGATGTGACTTTCTATTTTTCAGCTACATTAATGATGATGAGTCGATTGTCTTATATTTTCAAACTGCCAGGAGTCATGCAGAGGGTGGACTCTCGATGAGGAGAGACGGCGCCTTTCACGGCGAGTTCTAGGCTGGAGGCATTTTAATATGTTCGACACAATTACCGGACACTTTAAAAGCTATTTTAAGTTTAAACAGTTGTTTTCGGTGCTGTTTGCTTGTCGTTTCTGCAATAAAATGATTATGAATCTGAACGCTTCTCTATTTTAAGTGTTTCGTTTACCTACCTACCTGTATTTGATGAAGCTTTCCAGATACCTTGGCGTTAGCACGTTCCAGAAAAAGGCTAGTTCTTGGCCAGATAGAGCCATGCCGGTATCATTAACAATACAGCATACTACTTATTTTTTTGCATTTCAAAAAATAAAAATACCTGCCGAGTCATCTAATCAGGTTCTTGGATTTACTGACTTCCAACTCTTTCAGGAACGCACCATCAATGAAAAATCTAGTAACCAATCACAACACATTACTCTAGTTTGTTTCTGCAGTGCTGTAGTGAGCTACTCCTAGCATATTCGAATGAGAGCCATTCACACCTTCGCTAGACAACCTGGTTTGCTATCCCTGCTCGTCATTCTTTCCCGTTTCTGACAATTTCTGGCATTTATGAAGGTTTCCTTCACAGTCGGTGTCTACAGAGCTGAAAATCGTAGTTTTCTTCTCGAGTTTAGAAACACAAGTAGTGGACAAACGGCAGAAGTTGTACTGTCGTCACTGGTAAGCAATCAACAGTACCTGTTGCCCAGCGATAACGTTTAACAAGAATAATACTCAAACATGTTCAACTGTCACACAAACAGATTCTAATACAACCCCGAGTGAAACTGTGTGGTTCTCAAAGGCAGGATGACTCAAACACTAAACAAGAGAAATCTGATATCTTAAAGAAACTGAGAGGTGAGTCAGACGCTGAAATATGACTATGTCCCTGTATGTGCTTAGCAGTATCAGCTGAGCAGCAGTGAGTGCATGTGTGGAAGCACATGGAAAGTTAACAAGTTACTGCTTGGTTTACTTGGCGTTCCATTAGAGTGTTTTGTTTGGAGGTTGCTTGTATGTCCACATTTCACTGCCGTGCTACTTTGTTCCACTCACTCAGTGCTACTGTGTTAGCATTCCAAAGGTAGGTTTACGGGTCTGTCAGAACAAGACAAAGTCAAAGTGTTTAAACCTGCTCTGCATGACCAGAATGTAGGGGCAACTGAAAAGCTGGCATGTGAAGAAGATGTAACATGATTTCATGTGGATAAAGTCTATCTGGGAGGGCATTATTAGGAGCTCAAACTGTTGTTTGTTAGGGGCTCAAATGTGTTTGCGGTTTAAAAGTCATTTCTAATGTTCTTCCCTGCCCAAAAGGTTCCAGTTTTTTGACTCCTTTTCCTCATATCAGCTATAAATTTTTAGCATCTGACTTCTGGTACGGTGAGACATGTCTTAGGGATTTTGATAGCCCATACCTGGCTCAAAGGTAATAATTTGTGTGTGCTTTTGCATATTTTAAAAAGCCAAACTGAATTTGTGACTGTAAAATGATATATTGAAGCAAATCAAAGGGATGTTTTACAATCAGAGGACGAACAATTACGAGGAACACAAGAGAACAAACCAGTATCTTCAGATAAATTCAATCCTATACATTCCCAGATTATAGTTGGCATATTGTGTAGGAATTGAATTCAATTTTATTTATATAGCGCCAAATCGGAACGATAGTCATCTCAAGGCACTTTATATTGTAAGGTAGACCCTACAATGATACATACAGAGAAAAACCCAACAATCACACGACCCCCTATGAGCAAGTACTTTGGTGACAGTGGGAAGGAAAAACGTCCTTTTAACAGGAAGAAACCCTTGACAGAACCAGGCTCAGAGAGGGGCGGGGCCATCTGCCGCGACTGGTTGGGGTGAGAGAAGGAAGACAGGATAAACGACATGCCGTGGAAGAGAGACAGAGATTAACCCGAACACTTTCATGGCATGCATTTTTAATTTCTCTTTGCTATTTGGGCTGATTGGGACCTTATGAATGTAAAAACAAAGAATTATTTTATTTTATTTTGTTTTACCCAATTTTTGTTTCTGAGAAATATAAGATCCACACATGAGAACATTTGCTTTACATTTCGATAGAACAGTGGCAGCATAATGTTCCCGTGAGTGGATACAAGGCCCTTGTAGAGCAAAGTTTAGTATTTTGGGCTAGACAACCCAAAATGAGATCTCCATATATGTGGACGCCAGGTCCTATGAGGTTAATGACTCAATGCAGAGAAGTCTATTAACTCACAGTAAGTGAAAAGGTGACTGAAGAAGAAATACTCATTGCATCATGGGGATCCCCCAGCAGCCTGTGCCCATTGCAGCATAACTAAGGGAGGATTCAGGGTCACCTGATCCAGCCTTAACTATATGCTTTAGCAAGAAGAAAAGTTTTAAGCTTAATCTTAAAAGTAGAGCTAGTGTCCGTCTTCTGAATCCAAACTGGGAGCTGGTTCCATAGAAGAGGGGCCTGAAAACTGAACTCAGGAAGCATATGTACTTTCCCATACTAGTGTTAAATACAATGTGTTTGAGGAAAAAGAAAAAGAAATAACCCTGTTTGATTTAAGTAAATCCATAAATTGTTTACCAAATCAAGTAACTGTGGTAACTCAGACACGACCTCAGTCCTTCTGAGAAAGATAACCTTGAAACTTATGAGCTCAGCCCACATCAAAGCATTTCATTGATAAACTACAGTTACTGGGTAAAGCAGCAAAGAAGTGGCCAGTCAATATTATCCTTAAATAGCTTCTAACTTTTCAAGACGATAAGCTGATAATGAACAAGATGACTAACATCTCCTTTACAAAAACATTTTGACACCAGTTTTTAGTAATTAAATGAGTGAAAAGTAAAAGCATCCAAAAAAATTATAAAAAGAAAATCTCATTCACCCAAATCATTTTTTTCTTCAGATTACTCTTTACATAGATTTATAGATGTGGGTTTAAAAAATAGTAACAACATTAACTGTGACTGTTGCATTTGGAGATAATTTCATATTAAATATTGAAGTTCAGTGTGGCAGTGGACAGGAGTGGAGATGGACCGATCCGATATTATGTATCGACATCGGTCCGATACTCACCTAAATTACTGGATCGGATATCGGAGAGAAATACAAAATTTAATCTGATCTATTAAATATCACAAAAGCACCTCACAAAACTTGCAACATAGCGTAACCCAGCTCATAAGCTTAGCACATTGGAGCAGCATGCGTCACGTGATAGAGCGGCTGCGGCTTGCTAGACCTGTCGGCGGTCTGGTTGAGCATTTGGAGCGTCGCTACGAAACCGGCATTTCGTCTCAGAGAAAGTTATCCCAGAGAAGTAAAGCAAGCATGTAAGTTCATCTCTGAATGTTTTTAAAGCATTCCCACGTTAAGCTTAACAACCAATATATGGAGCAACTGCCTCTTCTTCTCCCCCTCCCTCTCCTGCTACTACATCAATCATGAAACTGATCAATGATCAGCCGATCGGCTTTTCTGTCGTGAGTCCGTCTCCCTTGTTTGTTTATCGCCCCCTTTGCGCCAGAAAGAGGAAACAAGTGGATAAACAACAGCAGCACGTTTAAGCTTGATCGGCTGTTGTTAGAATGTATTTAATATTACTTTCTAGACCAGGATCCTTTTCTATGCAGCTGACGGCTGGTAACTGTACAGGTGCGGGTCTAGCAAAGTTTTGCCAGGGGGGCCGATAGGGCATCAACAGGGAAAAGGGGGCACAAAGACATACTTTTCTTTCTTATTTTCATTTAAAATGTCTAGCTTTTAATAAATAATTATCTTAATCTTACAACCAAAGTTTTCATCTGACGTAAAATGACGTAAGTAGAAATCCATTATTGTCAATGGCGTGTCCAGTGGGGTGGCCTGGGGGGGCACAGGCCACCCCCCCAACCAGACTGGCCACCCCAGGTGCCACCCCAAAGGCAAAACAATAAAATTCAATCAAATATCAAATGTCCGATTATGTTTTCACGGTGACGCTCAGATATCCGAGTGTAAGTGAATGCAGCATCGGCTTCTGCGCTATGTGCATCACGTTAGCAAAGGTAGGAGAGCCAAGCACGAAAGACGTCACTGCAGGAAACAATTTTTCGGTGAAAGAAAATGAGGACAGAATAAATGTCCCGGTAAGTAATATTAAGTTTGTTGAGTTTAGTAAACTTCGGTGAAATTAGAATACCAAGGAAAAAAATAACACTTAAAGAATTATTGCAGCCGTGGAATATTTCAGACAGTATGCTACAGAGGGGAGCTAACATAAGAGTTATGAGTTATAAGATGTAATCTAAGTCGTAACATTGCTGTATGGAGCTGCAGATTTGGTTGCAGGTTAACATAGCTGGACTGGCCATCGGGCTTATTTGACTTATTTTTTATTTTTTTTTTGTAACGGCATGAACAATGAGAGGTGGTGGATTGGCCAGATGCAGGTCGATGTGTAGAAATAACTCCGTTGTTTGGTGGTGGCTATGACGGGGCTTCCACAGAGGCAACAGGTGGATGAGGGAAGGGGAGGCAGGAGGAGAGACCCGAAGCAGCCACCAGTCCGAGTGTCAGGTGAACTGAACTTCAGGTAAGAAGTCATGACCTGCAGTCTATCTGGGTCAGATATAAACTAAGTTTAGGTGGAGTTTATTTTCGTTGTGCTGACTTTTTACTGTCAGTTGCAATAACTCATACTGCGTTCTAGCCAGCTTGACGGAGTTTTTATACAGCTGTTCGGTTGCTATGATGTTACTGATAGTGAACTTTATTTTATTCATAAGGTTAGTTAGTAGAGTTGCAAACGGCTCCTTAAAAAAATGGAATGGTCCCTCAATCAGAGAAAATATTACACGTTTCGTATTGAGCTGAGAAGAGACGCAGTTTGTCCCGAACTTCAGCTAGGATGGAAAAAGACACAAAGCTGGATTTATTCTGTCTTTACGCTGCACAGCTGCCTCTTCTCTCATTCTCTCCCCTGCCTCTCCTGTTGCTACTTCAATCATGAAACTGATCAATGATCAGCTGATCAGCTTTTCTCTTGTTTATTTATCGCCCACTTTGCGCCAGAAACAGGAAACCAGCAGATGTTGCGCTAAACAACAGCAGCACGTTTAAGCTTGATCAGCTGTTGTTAGAATTTATTTAATATTAATTTCTAGTATCAGCTGATGTTTGCTGGAGCCACAGCTGTAAAGCTGCTGGTCATGATGTCTGTTTGTATATGTGGTGAGAGGGAAACATGAAACCAGGAGATGTCCTTACTGAATCATCAGAGCTGAACAGGTGATGGAGAAACAGGTTTACCTTTTAGGTGACATGAATGAGTTGAAGTTATGAACTGTTTCTGAGAGATAAATAACACCAGGATCCTTTTCTAAGTAGCTGACAGCTGGTAACTGTGCAGGGGCGGGTCTAGCAAAGTTTTGCCAGGGGGCCAGGTAGGGCATTAACAGGGAAAGGGGGCACAAAGACATACTTTTCTTTCTTATTCTCAATTTAAATATCTAGCTTTTATTAAATAATTATCTAAATCTTACAACCAAAGTTTTTATCTGACGTAAAATGTATAGAAATCATACCAAAAAGACTGTACATCACTGTCACCACAGCGTTTGTTTTCATTCAAAGTCTTTATGGCTTTACTACCTGGTGGGCCGGTCTGTAGTCAAAATGCCCGATTTTCTGTCCCAGTCCAGCCCTGCAGGTTATACTGGCAGTGTCACCATGCCAGCTGACTGTATTTCATCATCAGCCAGTGCTGTTCTTTATCAATATTACCAAAGTTTACCATAAGGCAGCATAGAAAGTATTTACTTGCTTTCAGGTTTTATTCAAATGTTAGTCTTTTCAGTTGTTTCTCCACTTTTTTCCTGTTTCAAAATCAAACACCAGTTTGTGAGAAGATTATCTTCTTTTTTTAACAGGCAGAGAAAGTTTTACATTGGAACTGGCTAATTTGTCAATTGTTTGTTACAAATGTTTGTATTTTAATATTCAAAAATGTTTTTGCCCAAAACATATGTGCACTATATGTCAGTAAAAATACTATGCAAATATTGATGTCCTTGAATGCTGAGTAAACACTGACAAAGCACTGATTGTATCTCTTGTACTTTATCAACGCAGTATCTAAAAACTTTGCACCGTAGTGGTTAAAATCTCATTCTAATAAGAGTTAAAAGTGCATTTGGTTATTAGGTTTATAGGATTATTGAATTATGGTTAATGGTTGGTAGAATTTTTTTTTTTTAAAAACATTATCTGCCAATTAAATCTGCCACCCTTCTCCAAATCTGTGCCCCTACCTGGCCCCCCCAACAAAAATTTTCTAGACACGCCACTGATTATTGTATATAGTAAGTATTAACTCTAATATATACCCTGGCAAGCTATAGTACCTTTTCCTTTGGGAAGGTACCATCTGTGGAGTCTGCAGTTCTGTTGAAGAAAAATGTTGAATCTATTTAAATATTGTAGAAAAATAATTGATTTCTGTGCATTTGTTTTACATGTGCATTAAATTAAAGTAGATTACATCGATTAAGTATTATAAGGCGGAGGGTGGGGGGTGGTTTCCTATTATTTTTGCTGGGAGTTGGCAACCCTATTAGTTAGGTTGTTTAATATTTCTGCTAAGCACAGTTTAACATACCAGAATAGGAAGGATGGAGTAGGTTTAAGTGTATTAGATTGATCAGTGTTGCGGAACTATGAAATATTTTGGGTGCAGTGTATTTTTTGCATACAGGTATAACAGAATAGCTTTAGTTTACTTTTTTTTTTTAAACTTGAGTATGAACTTATACAAAATGCAGCAAGATATTTAAAAAAAACAAAACAGTTTTGTTGATTATAAAATGAACTTTATCGATTCACGTCGGTATCGGCAGATATTCAAATTTAGATATTGGTATTGGACATAAAAAAGTGGTATTGTGCCATCTCTATACAGGAGATTTAACTCTGGCATGTTAAACAAGTTGCATCATTACTTTTGACTACGAGTCTCTGAAGAGGGAAGCATGAAACAGGGAACACTGCAAATATATTCTTATAAAATTATTAACTTACCCTAATACGCTCTAACATTCAGATATGTATGTCACACACTAACACAGACCCATTGATTGCTGTAAACATGACAAACATATGTAAAGTAATCTCTGGTTGGTATTTTTAGCTGAGAAGAAACAAACATAAACATTGCTCTGTGTGCACTGCTGAGAAAAGACGTGCCGAGATGTTTCCATTTTGTACTGATCATTGCGCAGAAATGTGATTAAAAGCCCGAAACACTGGAAGCTACTCTATTCACTGTAAAAAAGAAAAAAAAAAAAAGAAAACGACACGTATCCTTTTCTGCATCTTACACTGATGCATAAACACACTCCCTTCAGTTCTTTCAGTAAAATCCGGCATTATTAAGGAGCAGGAATATGTAGGACTTTGCTGTCAACACTTATAGTGAGGAATGAGTATAAAGCTTCCTCAGATAATATCCACCCTCTCATTAAATACATAAATCCTCCTACCGGCATCGATCATGCAAATATTGGGGGTGAATAACTCTTGCTTTCTGATGTTAAATCTATTCGGATTTATAGTAAATTGACTGCCACAAAACTTAGTAATACAAGTTTCATTATTTAATGGAGCTGACGAGTTACACTCATCAATGCAGACTAACACCAGCTGATTACAACATGTTGGCAGTCTGCCTGCATTTATAAATGAGATGAACTGAAAACCTTCGCCAGTCTCTTTGAGAGTGGCAGCAGTCAGTCCGAGTTAGACCGAGACAGGAGTAGTTACGCACGATGACGTCTTGTGCATTTACTAAGCTCAACAGCAGAGTTTGAGACTTAATAAAGATGTGAAAATAATTCAGCTCAGTAACGTGTTTTACAGCATCATGGACTGTAAAGCATAATACTGAGCATGCAAGCCACATGCCGTGAATGACGAGCGGGTTAAGGTTGATCTTTTCACTCAGAAGTGCAACTGCTCCTCTCTATCGGCCCGTCACAGCAGTTGCGCGATCACTTCCAAAGCATGCAAACATTTCTGCAGACTAGGGCTGAACGATTATGGAAAATAATCTAATTGCGATTTTTTGCCCCAATATTGCGATTGCGATGCGATATGCGATTATTTTTTAAGGTCTTTGTCTTCTGTATTATTAAACAAAGACAAGCAATACATCATATAGTATGGCCAATACTATATTACATTAATTTTAAACTGTTCTTTCCTGGAAGACAGACCTCTGTTATGATGACATGAGGTGATGCATGAATTGATGACTGACATTTTTATTTAACTTCTTCAATCACAACAGTATATTTGAACATACACAATAGTTTATTTTTAGCTTACAAACATCTGAGCATAAAGTGCTGACAAGGAACCCTGGTGTAAACATTAAAATGAAAGTCAGTACAATGTGCAGATTGCAGAAATATACATAAAAAAAATCAGTGGCTTTACCACACTCAGTTTTTCGACATCTGTGAACTACTAGACAGTCATTAAATTAAAAAATAATATTAAATAAATAAAACTAATAAATAAAAAATACACACATCTTACTGATCTCTGCAGTCAGTAACATTACACATAAAGTGCAAACATAATAGCAATTGTATAAACACACACACAAACACGCCTTTAAAGTTTAAAGGCGTGAAATTGGACGGTCTAGTTCTGATTAGCGTCACCGCTGTCTCGGTGGAGTTTAATAAACTCGGCCGTCTGCTTCTTGCTATCTAAAATATAACCAGACACTGGTGTAAATTCTCGACTGTCTCATACTTCTGTTTAATAAGTTTTCTGTTTGACGTTTAGTCAGCTGTGTGAAAACCAAGGAGGAACCCACCCGGGGGATTAATAAAGTTTTATTTTATCTAATCTAATAACTTTAATCTCAGCCAAACCGATTTACTCACGAACAAACAAAACACTGAAAAAAGCCCAACAATAACATTTTTAGGTTGTCTAAGTGACTTATATATTACGTTTAACCCGAGCAGCGAAACTCCGCGGTGATCTGAAAATGATGTGCCGGGAGTTGTGCCGCTCTCGGCCGCATCAGTAACCCTCGAGGTCCCGGCTAGCTGTCGAGCTGGTGGGTAGCAGACGCCTCTGAAAACGTCGAAGCACTTTTGCAAATATGGGATATCTTGATAAACCGAGCAGATATTTGATGTTTACACAACTACTTTCTCGCCTGAAAATATGTTAAAAGTTTATTTTGTGACCCAGAAAGATTAGTATGAGTAATTTTAAAACTTAGTAGCGGCCGCCATTGCTGGAAACTGGAGTTTGGCTGGGCCGCGCTATGAATTCTGGGATATGGTAGTAATTTGGACAGCCTTCGGCACGTCGCTGTGACGTAATCGGTCTACAAATGCGGCCTCAGGAGGATGCAGCCCATGAATTTGGACATGTCCAGAGTATAATCGCAGCCTTTGCGGTTAGAAAATTGCACTTGATCATGTCGCGATATTATCGCAAATGCGATATATCGTTCAGCCCTACTGCAGACAAATCCTCATAGCAAGACTTTCTAACTGCGGGACATGAGACAGCAGCCCTATTGCACAACTCCAATCCTGTTGCATACATTTACGCCTTTATTAACACACTGGCAGCTTGGGTAAATAGCACTTTGCTTTCTTCTACACATCATACACCTGTTACACACACATTTCAGGGGAATAGTTTCGAGTAAAGCAACTTTCTGGATAAATCCTAAGGTCCACCTGAGTCTTCGCTGTCACAACTGCACAGTCCCCAGCAATTTCTAACAGAAAATGTCAGTTTTATCAAACACACCGAGTCCTCTTCAACCTCCTCTCATTTATACGGACTGCCACTCTCAGAGAGCAAGTATAAAGCCTGCATTTACACTGTGTTGTTCTTTAGGTACATTACTGGCACCTTCACTTTTGAGCTGCAAATTTGCAATACTTTTAGTAGAAGGCTGGTCCTTAATAAAATGAACTAGCTGCATCTCGGTGTTTCTAAATGTCTAAATTCGCCCTGTTTAGATCCGGTCCAGTGTGACCGAGAGAGCCGTGTCTAATGTGTGGATTTTAAACGGTCCGCTAGTGGCGAGCCTGCCGCTGGCTCCACTACAGCACCACGCATCTGATGTAGACAGCAACGGATTTGCAACAGATTTGAGATTTACCACAGTTAATCGTGGGATTATCACAAACAGACTGCACATAAATGCCAACTTGACCTCATTCAATTACAAACTGATACAAGCCTGGCTCAGTTTTACTGCCCTTATATCCTTGTTTTATCACCGTCTTGATGTACGAAAATTGGTTTGAAGATGCAAACTAACTGCATGTGGTCCACATCTTACAATCAACCCTTTCAAAAGGCAGAGAGATCAAAAGCTGATGACACACATTCACAATAATTTATTGTTATGCCACAGTTTCCAACCCCTGTTCTCCTTATTGTAACCGTAGCCTAAAGGAATAAGTGTACCCAAACCACAAAAATAAAACAACTCCCAAAATATAACTACTAGATCTTCTCGCTGTGGGGATCAAAGGTGTCGGTTTTTCCTTTTATTTGTCACCTGTATCTTTTGTGCATGAAGTTTGTGGTTTAAGTGGAGGAAATGAGGTTTAATCCAGAGGAAGTATCAATAAGACTCTAATGTTTTAGGAATTTGCGAGAGTCATTATCCACAAGGTGCGTCTTTCTCTAGACACAGACACACACACACACACACACACACGAAGAGGATATCGTGGTGTGAAGCTAATGAGTCGTCTCTGCTTGTTTCCTGTTGTTTAAACTAAGGCAATTCACAACACTAGACTTATTGACACACACAGCCAGGCATGTTGGCAGGACTACCTGCTACCTCTTTCACTCCTTCCTGGATTAAATTACTTCTACACACAAGCTAACAGGCAACATAAACAGTATTAACAGGTGGATAAACAGACACAGTCGCAATAACAGTTGTTGTTACTCAACCCTCCCTATCCTGTAAGTTTAAATGTATTATTTATAATGAATGAACTTTATGACATGTCTACGAGTTAAATCTATGTGATAATAATCATTAAATCTCTTACTTCCGTTACTAGTGACGTACTTGATGACTAAGTTTAAAATTTACTAAAGACTTGTAGAAATACACAGATGTAAAATCTTGCACAACAGAGTGGAAGCGCTGCTCGATGAGTTTAAAAGCACTCGAGCGTGTGTGTGTGTGTGAGAGAGTCCGTGTGATGACTAAACCAGGTTGTTTGTTCTGCATATTCTTTCTGCGGTTAAATAGGGGTTTTCAATCATGCACTGAGAGTCAAAGTACACAGATACCTGGCCCTCTCCTTTCCCTCCAGCTGATGATTCAGCTGGAGGGAAAGGAGAGGCGAAAGGAGGTGTAACATGTTGACAACTCGCGCCAGTGTGGCAGGTTGGAGCTGCAAACCTGTCTAGCCCACTGCTCCCTTCCCGCTTCTCTTTCCCTCCCTTCTTACTTTCCCTAAACAAGTCTCATCTGTTTTTTTCTGCTTTTTGCTTTGTGTTTCTCTCCAATTCCTTCAGGGATCTCCTGCACCTCCCGCCTTCCAGTGAAACATTAGCCCAGGCTGATACCTTAAACCCTTGTGGGAGTGCTTGTGCGTTAACTACTGAAGGTATCTTCAACAACAAACAGAGCAAGAGGCTGTCTCCAGAATACACACACAAACACACTGTGTAGTCACGCTACTGATGCATGTGTCCTGCTGTAACCCAAGGAGGTTTGACATAACTATCTCGCCTCGTGACTAATAGAGATGACTAACAAACACACACAGACAGCCACGCATACGGGACACACAAGCGTCTTGGAGCCGTTTGTTTGCGAGTCGCTGCACTCAAGATACAGACACACAAAGTTTATCAGGCGTCACAGCGCCGCTCTGGCGTCACATTCCAGCACATTACTAACAGAAAAAAAACTGCTGAGCAATAAAATTGATTGTTTTAGTAAAGCATTGACTGAAAACAGGGTCTACTAGAACTTTCCCAGGATCAAGTCTCTGACTAACTCACATTACTGTTACATTCTCAACTCATTTATTGAGCTGTGAAGTCACTGAAGAGTTTCAGTGTTTTATTAAAAAGGAAAAGATCATATTGGAAGAGATAGAAAAGATTGATGTATTTTATAAGAATGAATACCGAAAGAAATTGTTGGTTGGCTGTTGGTTCTTGTCATAAGCCAGCACAAAAAGCCTTACAGAAGTTTTCTCGTATGTATGCAGGTGTCTTTTGTGTTATAAGATTAGTCAAGTTGTGTTTGTCTACAACTGTCAGATGAAGATCAGACCTGGAAATTCCAAAGAGCTCCCAAATCTTTCCTTGCAGCTGTCTGCTATATTAGTTTCACTTACATTACTGGTGTCGAATACTGTTTAGACTGAAGGGCCGTCTGTTGTCTCTGAATCAACTGTTACACATAAGAGAAAATTACTTCTTATTTACTGAAGTGCCACATACAAGAGGCAGATTTAAACAAATAATTTTATGAATACGTGATATGCATTTCACTCCCGTGATTCGCCAGCCAGGCTTTTAAAAAAATCCTCTTTGATTTCTAGATAGTACTAGGGTCATGAAAGCTCGTATCGTAATCGTATGCTAAAAGGTTCAGTGACTGTCAGCTTGCTCTTTTTGTACATCTGTAAATTCAGCCTCATGCAGCCATGAGTATGTGTTGCATTTAAAGAAAAACAAAGTAAATGGGTTTTGGAGTTGGCTCTGTTATGGTAATGGTTCAGGTCAGTAAAGATTATAGTCACAGCAGCATGTGAGGTGAATGCAGCTCATGTAAAAAATGAATCACATCTCAGGGAGTTAAATTAGTGAAGCAACGGAGTGAAGCGGGTCAGGCCAAACGCTTAAAAGGTGCTTAAATGGGACTGATAGGTTTCCATAGGTCACGTTGTAGGTCAAGGGTCGTTGAATCAGTCAGCTGCTGACCTATCCAAATCCTTATTCTTTTGGGAAATTCAAATGTAAAATTACACAAAATATCACCTTATTTTGAATATGTTGTGCTGTCGTTTTGCTCTTCTTTTGGCCACACAGCTTTGAAACAAATAAATAATATAGTTTACTTTAATGTGAACAATTCTGGCCATAAAGACATGCAAATTGGAACAAGGACCTCTATGCCCTTATACTAAAAGGGTTTTAAGGGGTCAGGAACACACAACCTCCAGGGAAACCAGCCTATCAACCTAGAAGGAAACCCCAGAAGGTGCCACTCGATGCACAGTTGTACGCAATCATTCATCACTGTTTGGTAGAGTGATATTTACGCCGTCCGCCTCTCTTTTCTCCTCAAACCAACTAGCCCTAAATTTCAGCATGATGTTTTTTATTTGCACAGATAAATCTAATAACTAATCCTCTACTCACAGGGGCATAACCATTCTATTCCTGGCCCTTTCTTTGGTCCCAGTGGTTAAAGCACACTTAATCCTTAAGACTAGTTCAGGGAAAAAAATCAACCAAATACTTTAACAAACTATAAAACAACTGTAGAAAATCCTCTGACCACATCCACTCATTCTGTAAAGGCTTAATTCCACCATAACAGGATTTACTCCATACAGCATTACATAAAGACTATACTGAGTTATGTGATTTTAATTGATGGAAGCAAAGAAAAAAGAGCGGGGAAAAATAAGGTCCATACCAGAAAAGGAGAGCAAATTAACTATTTTAATGAAACAATCATTCCACTGATTGTTAGAATTATTCATGGAAGAACACAATTAAGTTAAAACCACCAAAAATTACCTCCAGTGTTATTCAAAGGAGAATACACGGAATGATTCTTTTCTCTGCAGATTTGGATAAATTTAGTGGAAGGTTGAACCATTTGTAGTGTAAGCTGGGCTGAATATTAAAGTTGGAATAGAGAATGTGCAGTGAAAGAACGGACAGGCTGCAAAAATACTGCAAAAGATTAATATTCAAAAACTGTGCTTTCACCCTGGAGGTCAACACTGTTCAGCTGTAGCTTCCACAGGAACTTAATGCATTGTGCAAACAGTAAGCACAGTGTGAACCAAATGGTCCATTATGATAGAATATTCTTAAAAGGTAATTGATTTTATTTAGCAAAGGAATATTGCCTTTGCCATTTTCTTTGTCCAGTCATAACCTCTCATATAATGCTAACGCAGGATCAACAGAGGTTGCAGTTCCTCCTGCTTTTTAAAGACATTTCTAAATTTCATAGCCAGTTTTGAACTGTAATGATGAGCCTGGGTGCTGAATAATTAATTTCTGATCTTGACTTGACCGTTTCCATTTTCAGCCAAACTTATTGGGCTTTTGGAATCAATTTTGCTCACTTTAATGGCATCGACACAAAATCATTGCAAAACATTTTGCAGAAAACAAAACAAAATCAAAAGAATTTCCTTGAGAAAAACAATTCGACCCCAGGTATGCACCCTTCATTTCCTAATGGGGTTCGGGATCCTGAGCAGTAAACAGCGTCAAGGAGAAAGGTCTAACGTGTCATGTATGGATATGCGCGCGCGTGCGGGTTTTCAATGATAACAGAGGGCCGCAGGAGCGTGACCCCTCGTGACCTCTGCAGAGCTGCTGGCATTAAGCTGTTTGTAAGGAGAAATAACATTTGTCTCCTGCTGTGTGTGTCAGTCAGATAAGCCGTGACCTCAAACACACCTGGGCAAGACGCCTGTCTCCTTCTGTGAGGTGAACTTCACATGCTTCAACAAAGGACTGTTTGTGAGAATCTACATTAACAGCCTGACTCATGCATACACAAACACTCCCACAGAGCATCCGTGGAGCCTTCTTTTATGTGCTTTAGCACTTGAAAGAGAAATTCACAGGAGAAAACTGTTACAAACAGACTTATTTATTTTATTTAAAACAAGAATTAATATAGTTTTGACCTTTTTTATGTGGGCTGACTTTATCATCAAAAATTAGCAACAACTTTATTAATGGAGACAACCATTCAACCATTTTGGATGTATTTTGAAATGAAAAATTATCATCAATCATGATGTTTCCAATATATTTATTTATATAAGCTGCGTAAGCTGTCCTTTTTCCACAAAGTTCCCTGAAAAGACCATTTTCCTGACCAAAAAAAACCAAGAAGGAGGACGCTGATACCAGCTCTGCCTCATCATCAACTTGTTGCGTCCATGAACTGAAACATCACTACAGGAACTAACGCATGCCAAACACACACGCATACAAAAAACTTTCATATATTACACATGCCTACTCTTGCGCCTTCTTACTCTCTCTCTCCTTTTGCAGGAACATGAACACAGTGGGTGCGTTTTTGGCTTGTCTGAAGTCCTGGCCTCTCTCCCAGACCATGAACCGTATTCTATGTTACTGCTGCAGCCAAACAGTTTAGACCACTGGATGTGTGCTGGTATCGATTTCACACAACAAACATCGCCCATTTGTGTCTGAATGTTTATGTACTGGTAGCCAGAAAACACCCGCGCACACAAACACACACACAGAGCTTTGTCAGGGCCTCACACAAAAGACAGTTAATGGCCAGTATGTGGAGAGTAAATATGTGTGTGTTTGTGGGAAAGGTCTCTTTAGGTGTTCCTTGACAGTTTACCACAGTGGGGGGGTTTTTGTAGGGGGGACAGATTAGTGGCACTGTATTAGGATTTCTACTAAATGACACAAAACAACAACAGAAAAGAGAAAAAAAGAAGAAAAAGCCAGAGACAAGGCAAAAACTGTGGTATATCCACAAAACGAGCCAAGGAGAAAGCAAAAACCTTGACGCAAAAGATATTTATGCCTTAAATTAGAAAATGCAAAACATTTACTGTATCTATTTTTTTTTAAATGACCTGAAAGAAAGAAATGATCAATACACAACCAATTCCTAAAAAGAAACAGAATACAACTTGTAAATGTGACTTCTAAATCTCAAACCCAAATTTTATGCGAGGTTAAATTTACAAAAAAGTTTTTTGCAAAGTGTTAAAACTGATGGCAACAATGTCCCCCAAAGACATTGGGACAGGACCATGATTACCACGGTGCAGGACCCCCTCCTCTTTTAAAACCATCTGCAAATGGGTGCTGTGGAGACCAGTTGCTGGACTTTTGTAAGAGTTCTCTTGTCCCATTCTTGTCTGAAATGCAATTAAAGCTGCTCAACAGTTCTGGGTCTTTGTCGTATTTTTTGTTTCATGGTGTGCCGAATGTTTTCAGCTGATGAAAGCTCTTAAATGCAGGCAGGTAAGTTCAGCACCTGGACTCTCCTACCATGAAGCCATGCTGTTATAATAGGTGCCGCAAGCAGTTTTGCATTGTTTTGATTAAATATGCAAGACCTTCCCTTAAAAAGACAACATTTGGATGGGAGTATATCTTGCTCTAAAGCCTGTATAACCTGTGACTCTTCAGCATTGACGGTGCCATTCCTGATGTGCAAGCTGCAGATCCACAGGCATTAATGCAACCTCTAAGGCTGATAACAAGCTGGCTGGTCTCGCTTCTTTTGGCTGGTACAGTGAACTGGGTTCCCTTGCAGTGATTTCCATGATGGGATCATGCCTGTTTTTAATTCATTGCTGGCTTAGTGTTTGAAGATCAAAAGCATCCTCGTACTGTACCTCGCACACAGAGATTTCTCCTGATTCTCAAAATGTTTGATGATATTATTGACTGTAGCTGAAGACATATTCAAAGTATTAACAGTTTTAAATGGAGTAACATTATTCTGAAATTGCTTGGAGAAGTATTTTGTTTTCCAGATTAGTGAACCTCTGCCTCTCTAAGGCACTCTTTTTATACCCAATCATGTTGCTGACCTGCTGCCAACAAATCTGATTAGTTGTAAAACATTTTTAGTACCACTTACTTGTCCCAGTCTTTTAATGTCCCAGTCCCAATCTTTGAAATCTTTTGCCTCCATAAAATACAATAAGCTAACATTTTCAGTAAAAAAGGAGAAGTTTAAAAATGTCTCAGTTTAAACTTTTGATGACATGTTTTGCATGTTCTATGAACGGGTAGGTTTATGACATTTGGCGATCACTGCATTCTGTTTACATTTACATTTTACACAGCATATCAACTATTTTTTGGAAATGGGGTCACATATTGGATATAAATAAAGTATCTAAAAGAACAGAGAAAAGGTGAATTTCAGACTAATGGGGCTCGTGTTTTATGTCAGCAGGGTATCCACAGAGGGCCAGAGGGAAAACAACGGGAATGTGGGAAAGACTGGATGAGAAAAGAGTGTAAATGGGAGATGTGGTCAGAGATAAAAACAAGACCTGCAAGTGCGTTGTGAGTCACTGTATCCAAAGAGATACAGTGACTCAGAAAGTATCACATGTACACAAAGACACAATAACATATGGACATGTGAGGAAGGGAAAAAAACATGGGAGTGGTTCTGTGAAGCCCGTAAATGCACACAGTGTTTAAAGGTACAGTTTAATTTCACAAGATTTGTTCTTGAAAAGTCACATTTTTGGGGAATTTGACTTCTTTACACCAGGACAGTGGATTTTAAATCAAACCATCAAGATATGAGAGACATTTCCAGTTCTGGCACTGTTTAGCAATTACAGCCCAAGTTTTCAAAAGTAATCCAGCAAACTAGTATAATGTTAAAGATAATGATTGCTTTTAACACTTGGATGACAATAAATATGCAATCAGTGACCTTTAAAGTCTAGAACCCACTGTGACGTTGTCTTTTGCAGCATTTGGCTGAATCTGAGCAGGAGTTCATCCTGCTACTTCCATCAGCAGTCACATCATCATATAAACACTAGTGACCCGGTTCCCCTTGCAGCCATACGTGACCATGCCACAACATCGCCTCCACCATGACAGATAACGTGCTATGCTTCAGATGATCAAGTGTCTTCTTTGCTTCTCCATATTCTTCTCCTCCCATCATTCTGGTAAAAGTGAACCTTGTGCGGTTTTCAGAACGGTGCCGGCTCTTTTAGACGTTTTCTGGCAAAGTCTACTCTGGCCTTCCTGGTTTTCAGTGTGATCACAGATTAGAAGCTGATTCTGTGTTTATATTTAAGAAGGCATCTCTTGATTGAAGACTTTGATGAATACCTCCTCGGTACTGTTTTTGACTTGTTTAGTTGTTGTGAAGGACTTTTCTGAACCAAGGACATAATTATACTGTAGTTGACGTTGGTCATCTTCTGTGGTTTCTCAGGTCTTTCAGTGTTACTAAGCTGGTCAATCCATTCATTATTTTAAAAATTGGTCCAGATTACTGATTTTGCAACTACTAAAGTTTCTCATTTTTTGAGGTTATCCAGTCAAACAATCTCCAGTCTTTCCGCCTTCTTCATCACCACATCTTGGTAATTCAGAGAACCAGTGAACTAGTTCAATACTTGGAATCAGCTTCAGATCTTTTATCTGCCATTGTCATAGGACAATGAAGGAACAGGTTTTACTCAGGCATGTAACTGCTTGTCAGTACACTGTCCACATTTAAGCCTCTGGAAACAGGTGACTTTGTATCACATGAATATGCAGAAAGACTTCAAGCAATACCTTTCTTTGAACCTCTTGAATTAAAACTGAAAGTCTACTTCTACTTATTTACGCGGTTATTATGCGAGTCTTTATGTAATGCAGCATTGTACAAATATCTACAGGCCTAACTGTAGATGGTTGTGTGTGAGTGAATGCGTAAAATGAATCATCCAGATTTATTTTCTCAGCTGACTTTGGCTTATACATGACGCAGTTATCAAATCAAATCAAATCAAATCAAATCAAATCACTTTTATTGTCACATCACATGTGCAGGCACACTGGCACAGCACATGCGAGTGAAATTCTTGTGTGCGAGCCCCACAAGCAACAGAGATGTGCAAACACAACAACACAAACGAGCAAAATACAAGAATGGCCAACCTGAAACTAATAAATATATGTACAATGTATAATAGTGTATGCATTTCTGGATGTGTATACTAAATATTTTCCTACGTGTGTGTGTGTGTGTGTGTGTGTGTGTGTGTGTGTGTGTGTGTGTGTGTGTGTGTGTGTGTGTGTACACATTTTTACAAATTAAATAGTAAAAAAATAAAATAAAATAATAATAATAATAATAATAATAATAATAATAATAAAATATATAAAATATACAGAGTTGAATATGTGCAAAACAAGTGGCATTTATATACAGTATGGAGTGCATAATGTTGAAGTTCCAGTAGTGAAGCTGAGGTGTCTATGACGTGTTCAGCAGTCTGATGGCCTGATGGAAAAAGCTGTCTCTCAGTCTGCTGGTACGGGACCGGATGCTGCAGAACCTCCTTCCTGATGGAAGCAGTCTGAACAGTTTATGGCTGGGGTGACTGGAGTCCTTGATGATCCTCCCCGCTTTCCTCAGGCAGCGCTTCCTGTAGATGTCTTGGAGGGAGGGAAGCTCACCTCCAATTATCCGTTCAGAGCACCGCACTACTCGCTGGAGAGCTTTGCAGTTGTAGGCGGTGCTGTTGCCATACCAGGTGGTGATGCATCCAGTGAGGATGCTCTCAATGGCACAATGATAGAAGGTCCTGAGGATGCGGGGGCTCATGCCGAATCTTTTCAGTCTCCTGAGAAAGAAGAGGCGCTGCTGCGCCTTCTTCGCTGTTTTGTTTGTGTGTACTGACCACGTAAGATCCTCAGCCAGATGTACGCCAAGGAACCGGAAGCTGCTCACTCTCTCCACAGCAGCGCCGTTGATGGTGATGGGGGTGTGTACTTCTCTGCACCTCCAGAAGTCCACTATCAACTCCTTTGTCTTTGCGACGTTGAGGGTGAGATGGTTGTCTTGACACCAGTGGGTCAGGGCGCTGACCTCCTGCCTGTAAGCCGTCTCATCACCGTTGGTGATAAGACCCACCACTGTAGTGTCGTCCGCAAACTTCACAATGATGTTGGAGCTGTTAGTGGCTGTGCAGTCGTAGGTGTAGAGTGAGTACAGGAGAGGGCTCAGTACACACCCCTGTGGAGCACCAGTGTTCAGTGTGATGGGGGATGAGGTGATGCTGCCCAGTCTGACCACTTGGCATCTGTCAGACAGGAAGCTAAGGATCCAGCTGCAGAGGGAGCTGCTCAGTCCTAGATCCTGCAGTTTCCTGTCCAGCTTCGAGGGAACGATGGTATTGAATGCTGAGCTGTAATCTACAAACAGCATCCTCACATACGTGTCTCTCTTCTCCAGGTGTGACAGGGCAGTGTGTAGTGTCAGGGCTATGGCATCATCAGTGGACCTGTTGTGGCGGTATGCAAACTGTAGAGGGTCCAGTGAGTCGGGTAGTGCAGAGCAGATGAAGTCCCTGACCAGCTTCTCGAAGCATTTGCTTACGATGGGGGTCAGGGCTACAGGTCACCAGTCGTTCAATGAGGAGATGGTGGAGGATTTGGGTACAGGGACGATGGTGGCCATTTTGAAGCAGGCTGGGACTACAGACAGAGAGAGGGAAAGGTTGAAGATGTGCGTGAACACTCCAGCCAGCTGAGCCGCGCATGACCTGAGGACGCGGCCGGGAATCCCGTCCGGACCAGTAGCTTTGCGTGCGTTCACCTTCCTGAAGCACCTCCGCACATCCTCCTCAGACACAGTGTGCGCACTGACGTCATCAGCGGTGCGCACACTGTCCGGTCTCATGGTGTTCGCTGTGTCGAATCTAGCGTAGAATACGTTTAGATCCTCACACAGAGAGGCCGTGGTCTGCGGTGTGCTGGTTTTCCCTCTAAAGTCTGTGATCGTGTTTAGTCCCTGCCACATACTCCGAGGGTTGTCAAATTGTTGTTCCACCCTGTCCCTGTACTCACGTTTGGCTGTTTTGATCGTCTTCCGGAGTTGGTAATGTGCGTGTTTGTAGTCCGATGTGTTCGCGGAGGCAAAGGCGGTGTTCCGTGCCGCCAGTGCCGCGCGAACATCTCCGTTAATCCAGGGTTTTTGATTTGGGAAGGATTTGACTGTTCTGGATGGGACGACATCTTCCACGCATTTCCTGATAAATCCACAGACTGAGTCTGTGTATTCATCAATGTCTCTGGCGGCCACGTGAAACATTTCCCAGTCCGCGTGATCAAAACAGTCCCGCAGCGCAGACTCCGATTGGTCCGTCCAACAGTGCACCGCCCTCCGGGTTGGAGCTTCCTGTTTCAGCTTCTGCCTGTAGGCGGGCAGGAGCAGGATGGAGCGGTGATCTGATTGGCCGAATGGGGCGCGGGGGAGGGCTTTGTACGCATCCCGGAAAGAGGTGTAACAGTGGTCGAGTAGCCGGTTTCCACGTGTGTTGAAAAGGATGTGTTGATGGAGTTTTGGTGAGACTTTCTTCAGGTTTCCCTTATTAAAGTCTCCGGCTGTGATAAACGCTGCCTCTGGGTGTGCGGTTTCCTCGCTGCTGATCGCGCTGTACAGTTCCCTGAGTGCACGGTCAGTGTCGGCTTGTGGGGGAATGTAAACAGCCGTAATAATCACTGCTGTAAATTCCCTCGGTAGCCAGAATGGCCGGCACTTAATCATCAGGTACTCCAGGTCCGGTGAGCAGAAGGATTTGACCGGGTGCACGTTCGCATAATCACACCAGCTGTTGTTGATCATGAAACACACACCACCGCCTCTGCTTTTCCCAGTAAGATCCTGTGACCTGTCCGCGCGGTGCACAGAGAACCCCGGCAGTTGTATTGCGGAGTCCGGTACTTTGTCCGATAGCCAGGTTTCTGTGAGGCAGATCACGCAGCAGTCCCGCATCTCTCGCTGGAATGAGATCCGTGCCCGAAGCTCGCACAGCTTGTTCTCCAGAGACTGCATATTAGCCAGTAATAAACTGGGTAACGGTGGTCTGTAAGTGCGCCGTCTCAGTCGAACCAGAACGCCAGATCTTCTCCCTCTGCGTCCGCGTTTGCGGCCTCCAGGGCCAGAGAACAAAGGCGTCTAAGGTGAGATGAATGGGGGGTCTGCAAACGGAGCGTCCGTGCTGCAAAACTTGAACTCCGGAAAGTTATAAGAAAGACCGTCTTTTATGTCCAGTAAGGTTTGTCGGTCGTACACAAGGAGACAAGTGCTGCTCGTGAAAAAATAAAGGAAAAGTAAAATTAAACACAGAAGAAAGCCGTTGCTTGGGGGAGCTCGCGACGAGGCTGCCATACTCGGCGCCATCTTGAAGCAGTAAATGAAAATGATCAAATTATATCAAATTATAATGAAACAAGGTCTTCAACTTTACAAAAAAAGAATACAAGTAAAGAAATATATAGATATATCTATATATATCTGAATATTATTGGAGTGAACACATGTCGATCCTGAGATTAGGCCTTACTTGTGCTTGCTTTTTCCTCCCTTCTCATCTTTGAAACTCTCACAATAACAAACTGGAATCATGTGTTGTATATTCATGTGTTTACATATTTCCTACATGCCAAACAACTCAGGCTAAAGAAAATGTAGGTTATGATGTGGTAAGAGCAATAACATGCCAGCGTATTAAAAATATGTTCTAATAGCAAGCATTCTAGGGCATATCTAGAATACATACTGATTTTCCCATGAATCTCTTCATTATATATTATCATAGCGCCAGTTTTATGTTTATTCACCCCTCTGACATGCGCTGCCATCAGTGCTCATGCTCAAACTCTATGACAGATTATCTTCCATATATTGAAAGATTAATTTTGCATCTTTCTGGCAATGTCAGAGGTCACATCTGTGCATTATGTGGTTATATTTAATCCATGTCAGAGATGTACACATTTCTCTTGAAATCTGTGTGAGGAGGTCACACTGTGTATTTGCTAAAGGAACATTTGCTTTAGTGCAAAGTATGCCAGGAATCTGGTCTCAACCATTCAAATGGTGCTGCAGCCAGTAAATTCTGAGTTGGAAATGCTTAACCTTGTAAAGCGATGTCGTTTCAAATGAGAGCTTACAGAAAGAGAGTCGTACAGTAAAGAAAAAGGACATGAAGAAAAGAACAGATCAGTGCTGCTATTCAAATATGTACATTTTTCAGCTAAAAGAAAAGTATGGTTTGTAAAAGCCTCACATTTATGAGCCATAGCAACAATAATCACATCTATTAATGGCATCAGTACACTGTTGGAGGCTGACATGCACACTGGGGTGTGTCCGTGTATACAGGTTCACGCCTGGATTTCTGCCCGCATTTTCAGAAACGCTTTATACTACGTTTTCTCTCTTTTTTTAAAAACCCCACTGCTGTGCTAAACTGCTGTGTGTGAACAGCAAGTGAAGAGTGCCAAACAGACGGGAGAGATATTTTACATATTAGAACAATACATTAAAAACATACATAAATGGACCATATAGTGGAAAACCAGGTCTAAGGTAAATGAGTAAAGATCCAAGTGTTAATGGTGTTTTAGCTGTTCAGCAGATATCCATCCACTTGTGTTAAACACCTAGGGCCTGATCAATAAATTTGTAGTGTAAGTCAACGTGTGCATGTTACTTTATACTGGTTGTTGTTCTCCATCCTCCACAATACTACTGAATTATAGAGGAAGGATAACATTCTCTGTTGCCTGGCAGAGATGTCATTGGCCAGTGGTGATGTCAAAGAGAGATAATAGCACATCTAGGCCTATGAAGCAAATCATCCAAACCTAAGAGACACTAAAGTGATGCGGTACTGCTTGGAAAATGTGCCTTAAATATTTCAGTAGGATAATTAAGGCAATATAAGGAATCTGAGCACAAAGATGGGCAGACAACAGTTTGCATAACCAAAAACAGTTCATCAACTCTCAGCTAAAAAGCAATGATCCATTTTAAATTGTATCTATACCTTAAAGGAAGTATAAGGAAGGAAGTGTAGAAAGAGAGCAGCATTGCTAGCCAAAAAGAAAGATGTTCTCCCAACACCTATGAGCTGTTCTGATAACTTACGACAGCGGTCCCCAACCTTTTTTGCGCCACAGATCGGTTTATGTTCAACAATACTTTCACGGACCAGCCTTTACGGTGACACGGATGAATACAACTTAATAAAACCAGTACCGGTACCCAAAACAAAATGGAGATTTATTCATAACACACAGAAAAAGACCCAGGGAAACAGAGTCAATGATAAAAAGGATGAAAAAATAACGCTAAAACTCGTGAAAACCATGAATTTCACACCCGAGCCTCAAGTCTCCCACCCCGGTACCGGTCCATGGCCCAGGGACCGCTGACTTACGACACACTGTTCCTGTTCAAGTATATAATGAGTAACAAGTGAGGAGGAGAGTGTGTGTATCCCTATGAAGGTGAAAGTTTTAATATGTCCCGAGTTTGTAGTTGTAGTCACATGCTTATATATGCATTTGCACTCATAGACATAATCAGTCAACTGGGAGTCCATATACTGCCTTACCTTTCTTTAAGGAAGTCTACCACTCGTTTGAAGTCGTCAATGCAATATTCTCTCTTCATATCCATCAGTACGCTATCAGAGGCTGACTGCACGGGAACGTGGAGGAAGGCATAGACGCGTGGATGATTCAAAATCTTGGCCATCTCCTAATGACACAAATGGGAAAACATTAAGGAGGTAACATTATTATAACATGCTGATTTTTGAATGTTTCATTTGTAAGTGTGACTCTATTAGTGATTGTGGATATGCTATAACACACAGAACAGGTCACCATTCTCTCACAGCGCTAACAAAGAAAGCGAGCTCACGTCCACACCTCCGCATCGCCAATTAACCCATCATGCAGCTACACGAACATACAAACTTCACAGAACATAATGTCCATTAATTATTGATTTCATGACACAGATCAACACCTTAAAAACTAAAACGTGCAAAAGGAGAAAAACAGGAAATGTGAAGGCTCACTGAAGCTTCTGGTGAATGATAGCCGCTGGCTTTGAATAAAATAAAAGCGCCATTAACATTCCTGTCTCTTCCTGCACTCTTTTCACTCCTGCACTCCTTTCAGAGCTTCTACAATACACAGCTTACATCCTATATTTATTTATTTTTTTTGTATTTTTCCTTTTCATATCGGAAATTTAAAGTCCTAAGAGTCAAGGTTGCTCCAGTAGGGCTTCTTTATGTCTGGAAAGTCAAGAGCTTTTACTGAAGAATGCAGGTCCTATTTTCAGATCAAAGCAGATTCAGAAGATTCTTCATTTGATTTTATTTCAATAAAAACCCTCTATCCGACAAATCAAAAGAATATTTCAGCCAATACACAAGGCTAAGTCCACAATCTTATATGAGAAATGGTGGGGAAAAAAATTTAATTGGGGGGAAAACACCCAAAAGAGTACTTTGGGTGTCAAATAATTTTGCTAAGCTAAATTAAAACCATTGTTTCTGTGCACAAACATGTATTTACATGAATTTGAAAAACTGAATTCACCAGGAGCAACACTCAAGTATAACATGCACCCCAACTCTAATACTTTTAAGAACACTGCAGTTAAATGCACTACAGTAATTAGGGGACTTTGCAAGGTTTTTTTTCTTCTTTTCTTCTCACTTTTAATTTCCTCAGTAATAGAACTGGAGAGAACACAGATGTCAGATTTTTCTGATGGACATAATCAGGATGCTATCATCACCATGCTAATCACCATAAGAAGGCGAAAAAGAAAAGGAGAGGGGAGGAAGAAATGATTTAATGATTTCCTACAAGAACGTACTGATTGCAGTCCGTCTTCTCAATTAAGATCTATTGTAGAATGTGCTCGCCTTCTTACGCAGACATTAAAGCATATGTGTGCATGAACACACACGGGCACAGCTCAGTATCAGCGCCACGGGGGGTTGACCGCTGCAAGCTCCAAATTAGAAAGAATTAATTTGGTTGGAAAATGGAGCTTGATTGGTGACAGAAATCAGGCTACTGCATGTATCTGTAAGTGGGTGAGTTAGTGTGTAAAAGAAAAACCATGAAAAAGAACATGCATTTATGTGTTTTTAAATGTATTATGAACCAGAGTAAATAGCAGAGTGATGGATTCATAGTGCCTCTATTTCTAAGTGTAGATGCTTTATTGTGTATACTTCAAATTTCTGCTGTGAAGCTATTTTAGAGTCCACAACCATCAATGGCACCAGAAGAAAGAAGCAAAAACTACATGCAAAGCCTAAAAAAAGGGATATTCCACATAAAATGTGATGAATTAATTTTGTACTACAATAATAAAATATACTTCAAATGGTAAGGTTCTGTTGTTGTAATAGATTTTAAATACTAATGTAGACGTACTACTATTGCAACAATGTATCTACATGGAAAACGTGGGCCTTTCTAAAGTGTAACCTTTTACCTCTGACTGTCTCTTCTATTATTAAGTTACAATCCTCTAATGTGGTTTTCCTGGCAAGTAGAAGTGACCTATAAGATCTAATGATGGCTAGCAGGGAGAGGGTATTTATTAATGCACACTTGTGTGCTTTGAAGAAATATATGTGTAGTAATGAGTTTCTTTTGAATCAGAATAAAAAAAACTTTAATAACCACTAAGGAAATTAGCAATTATTAAAGGGTTATAGCTGCTCCAAGACAATAACGGTAACAGACTGAACTAATTAAATAATACAATATATTACAAAGTTTGCAAAATATATACAAATAACTCTAACCTGTAAAACCTTGTCATTTGTTATTTTACTGTAGAGCATGTGTAAAAGGGTGTAGCTACTGCAGTGTGTACTGTGCATTAGATGGAGGAGCTGTAAAGGGAGATGATGAGATGAAAAGTCGCACTACATTCAGTCTTCATGCCTACTATCTATCCCGGAGCTTCCCCTAAATTAACAGTATTGCCAATTACCAAAATCACTCTTTATGTCTCTGTAATGATTAGTTCACCAGTATGTAAAACACTTTAATCAAAATTATATGTTTTAATGTTGAAATATAATTATTGTTTCTATGCACGAATTTTCAAATTTGCTGTTCTACAAAAAGTAGTTGGAAAAAAATGTTAAGAACATTATTATTTTTGGATTAAGATGCCAAATTATTCTTATTTAATTGCATTCCTGAACAGGAAAACAGTTGTTTTAATGGCTGAGCGTTATGCTTGATTAATTTCTGACTTTTCAGAGGAATCTAGGATGTCGGCTGAAATGCAGGTATGAAAATGTGAATTTGGCTCGTGTTTTTATGACAGCTAGTTAAGTACGTTTGTTAAGAGTATGCGTATATGTATGTAGCTGGGTGTCAACACAGTTTCAGGAGACTTCCCTCACATGGATCATTTGTCATGCACTTGACTGTATAATAGAGATCTGCAAATGATGTTGCAAATCCCAGAAGACTTGAGGATCTTTAATATTTCACAGCTACCAATACTAAATGTCAAAGTGTAAATGATGCTGTGTAAAAAATGGTTTTTAAAAAACAATATGATATTCATTAACTACGTGCTGCCTTGATATTGATCATCTTTAGAGTTGTGATAGTTTTCAGATCAAAGCAAAGCTTTGTTTTCTTTATGCAGGAATATTGCAGTTCAAGTCTGTACTGAAGTTTTTATACCTCACTCCCTGTAGTGACACACTCCTAATTTGCATGTTGGCTTCATTTGTCGACACACCATTTCAACGTGGCTTTAATTGCTTCTACCATGGCGATGATGTTGTCTTCCAAAAGGTTTGCTTTTCTCTTAATATTCCCGACTACACCCTCATTTATCCTGGTGTCATGTGAGGGTAAAAAGGATGTGCCATTAACTTTAGTTTGAGATTTATCAATCACATATGCTCAAGTTACAATCTGGGATCCTTCAAATGTGCCCAAGCAAGGTTTTATGATCAGTCAACTGTAAGCTTTTTTGTGTATTTATATATTTATAAATCAGCCTTGACCAATACCGTTTTTGTTCTTTAACCCAACAGGTCTTCATCTGCAAAAAAACAGTCTTTTCATCTCTGGTTGATCAGCGCAAATAGACACACGAACACAGAAAATATCGAGTTAAGCGAATTAGCTCAAAGGATCTGATATCGCCCCCCTCAAATCAGATCTCACTTAAAAGAAAAGAAAAGAAAACATATGTGGGGGGAGAGGTGATGAAAGTCGATTTAGCTCCAAGCAGCCTCAGCACGTGACTACAGACGTTTCACAACAATTTCCCAGAAAATATGCTTACTCTAAACTTTGTGCTTTTCCGTTTCTTTTGTTTGTGTATCTTTTTCCTCATCCTTTTCATCATTCACTCTCCCTTCTTTTTTGTGTTTGGCGCTTAAAACACGTGATAGTCATGTTTTGAATACTGCGGGTTTCAAAAATGAATGTTTCTTACTTTCTCTCTAAGCAGGCTGCTGAAAGTCAGGGTCAACTTTGAATCAAGTCATCTCTGTATAGCTTGTGACTGCAAATATGTTATTAATCAAGCACATCGCACAAAAATGAAATAAATTCTAAACTCTGCAACCCAAAAGAAATCGACCTTAACTTTCCAAGTGAAATTCGGTTGAATTTAAACATTTGAGAAAAACGGGCCAAAGGGGATCAGTTCAATGTAATTTGGTCTCCTCGGGGCAGCGGGATGTTGTATGCGTTATTCATTGCACAGCTTAGAGGAGACACAAAGAGTCAGATGTGTTTAACCGTGAGTGTTTTTTAGGGAGCACTAACTGAACGCGTCCTACACATATTCAAAAATGAGAGCTTACTTATTCACTAATAGCAAGATTATGTTTGACACTTCGGAAAATAACAGTAACACTTTAAGACTCACTCAAACACAGTTCAAACTACACAAAAAATTCTCAATGTTGTTGTTCAGAAATAAAGAAGCACCGACTCACAAGCATAAAGCCAGAAGAAAAATGAAAAATGGCCAATGAAGAGACAAAATCTTCTACAGTTATCTTTGCAGCAAAAAGGTTCAAGTAATAAATGTGAAAAAATACATGCTTTACTTGTTATTTGTGCCATCTTATCATTTGAAATTGGACAGAATCCTTTAAAACTCAAAGCTTTGAAAGATGAAATCAATTCATACATTCAGATTACCTGGACCTCTAAAAACACATATCTTTTAATATCATGTGTCACCCAGTGAAGTCTGTAGAGAAATCTTTTCCCAGGACAAGTCAGTATTTGTGTGTACATGACCAAGCACAACCACACTTCAGAAAGTGAAATAGACATTTTAAACACTTCAAGCTGTGCTTGATTTTCCTTGGCATCTATACCAAGCTTGCTGCACACCTCTTAGAATGAAATGCATTGCACGGTTAAAGGTGACTTGGGTGTATGTGTAGAATTTGTCATGTGCAAGTGTTTTCTGTGACTGTGACAAACTTTGTTTTTAAGGGGACATGCACAACAAGTCACTCAAAAATACAACTAAACTACAGTCTAAAGGCGCAACAGAGGCACATCCGAATAGCTTTGCTGTGAGCTTTCATTTGGTTTAGTTCCTCACACAAAATGCTACATTAGGCCTCTAATGTGAAGAGGCTCCCAAAGGCTTCATCAAAATGAAAATGGATTGAGAGGGTGTTTCTATACAGCTGCCCTTGAGCCCGGGCAAGAGACGGTTGTGGCTGTGTTTCTGTGAACGGGTGTCTAGTGTATAATCATTAGTGTATGTATGGGACAGACCTTTTGCTGTGCTACAGCTATTTGGTAGTTTATCAGGGCACACAGGGGAATGCTTCTGATAAGTGATAAAAGTGGGAGGGAAAAAAATAAAAATAAAAAGCAACCAAATAAAATGAAATATGAACTAAAATTACCATATTTTTCGGACCATAAGGCGCACCCGGATTATAAGGGGCGATCGTGGCTCACGGTTTGGGAGTTCGTCTTGTAATCGGAAGGTTGCCGGTTCGAGCCCCGGCTCGGACAGTCTCGGTCGTTGTGTCCTTGGGCAAGACACTTCACCTACCCCCTACTGGTGATGTCCAGAGGGGCCGATGGCGCGATATGGCAGCCTCGCTTCTGTCAGTCTACCCCAGGGCAGCTGTGGCTACAACTGTAGCTGCCTCCACCAGTGTGTGAATGTGAGAGTGAATGAATAGTGGAATTGTAAAGCGCTTTGAGGGGCTCGAAAAGTGCTATACAAATGCAATCCATTATTATTATTTAAGCGAAACAAAACAGCCAGATAAGTCAAATTTTACTCAACTCATTCTTCTTGCTTCCTCCACTTTCGTACCATCGATCCATTAATGTTGAATTCTCTCGCAGCTGCTCTGTTCACATGTTGTTGCAGTATATTATTGACTAACCTCTGATTGTGGATGGATTATCTCAGTTGTTCTCCTGACTGAAGTTTGGTCTGTTTACAGCAGCCTGTCACGTTAACTTCTATCGGAAAAAACTTAGCATTCATCCTCCAGCTTTACTGTGTTTTTGTTATGCTAACATAGCTGTGTCGCTAGCGATCACATAACACATCATTACGGTAGCCGTAATGCTCCGACAATCCATCAAGCGGTGCGGCTTCGTAGCTTGCCGAAGTCGCACTAAAACATTTTTTTGACCGATTTTTTAGCGCCGTGTTCCACATAAAATCAGTTTGAGGTCAGTAAGCACAACCAGAATTAATACATAAGGCGCACTGTCGATTTTGGAGAAAATTAAAGGATTTTAAGTGCACCTTATAGTACGGACAACACGGTAAGTGCAATGAGGAGTGAAAGAAGCCATTTACGTCCACTGTGAGCGACCATCTTTGAACAGAGGCGGTGGTTTACGACACCAACTGTCTGCCATCTATAATCCAGTTTTGAGATCCCTTCCCAGACGCCTCAATGCCCACTCACATCCTGGGCCATCTGACCTCAGGAAATCACATGATAGGGTGGGGCCAGGTTTCACAATGAGCTCACCCAAAACCCTGGCTGATTGTGACCCACACCCATTTTCACACCTCGGCTCATGTGATTAGATAGAGGATCATCAGGGGGTCCTTTGTCCGTCTTTGGGGGGGAAACTCCCACTGTGTTTAAATCTGGGACTCCCCACCAGTTGACCCCTTTAGAACTGAAGAAGCTTCTCGGATGAGAGGTGAAACGTCTTCAAGCAACTCCTTGAAGCTCCTTAGACTACGATGACCTGGATGACTGAGAACCTTCACAGACACGGTAAGTGCAATGTGACACAGCATAAGAAAACCACACAAAAGTCCAAAATTTTTGTTTTTACTTTATGTTTCCTTAAACTTTCAAAAGTTCGAGATGAACATATAAACACACGTGCAATCAATCTGTAGTTTGATTGGGTTTTTTTTTTCAACTTGATGTCAGACTGTGTCCTCTCTTTGAATTACTGTTGTTAGTAACAATGTATATAGATAAACAGAGACTTGTAGCATGTTCGTGAATAACATCTCATGTGAAAAAACTCCACTGGGTTATCAAGAAACTGTTGATCGATCACAATCCACACGGCATTATCACCAAAGGCCAAAGTTGGAAAATTCACTGGCATCACTAAGGGAGCAGATTTCACTGGTTGACTACCTACACGGAGACTATTTTCACACCTCATTTGCCATTTCTAGTATAGATTATTATAAATCGCCCACACATAAAGGCTCACAGAAACACATCCACACTTATCTGCACGCACACACACACACACACACACACACACACACACACACAGAGTGGTCAGATGTGGCTGTACTGTGGACAGACGGACAGATTCAGAGATGGGTAGATGGGGAAAAAGATGCTACACTCCAAAATATAAAAACTGAAGAGGGGGGGGAAATGAGGAGAGAGAAAAACAAAAAGTGGCACTGTAGAGATATTTTTACGTGAAGCTACTCAAAAACGAAGCACTGATAGCACAATGCAATCAACTAAAATGTCAGGGAGAAGTGGCCCGTGAGAGCAGATTGGGCCTTTAACTGCTCCAATCAGCAAATGGTTCTACTGGCCTGTCTACATCTGTCAAGAAAAACAGGCTGCACATAGGAAGAAATTGTGTGCTCTTGTGTGACAAAAGGAGACAGTGCAGACGCGTTGATCTGTGAGTATTTGTGAGAGAGGGTGATCTTTAAAGGGGTAGTGGAGAAGTTACTTGGCCTTTTCAGCTTCAATCACAGCCATTCGGTATGATGCCATTATATAAGTACTAGCGTTCTTCAAAAGAAGAGACAGCAGGACATCATTCAGCCTTTAAGATGAACGATAAAAATACTCTGGAGACTCGGCCTTCTTCATCGCCACGCCACTGACGTGATTACCATCATCACGACTTCAATTGGAGAAAATAGACAAAAGAGGTTATGGACGAGTAATTAGGAGAAGAAAAAGCTAAAAGCAAAAGGTGAAGGGAAAAAGATTAAAAGCGTCAAAAGGAGAAAATGAAGAGCTATACTGAAAAAGAAGGAGCTGCAAGAGGAAGCAAAGAAAGAAGGAAAAACTGAGGAAGGAAGCTCGCAAAGACTTTCAAAAGACTTTTTTCTTAATGACTGTCAGTACGCCCTTATTTATGAGTAGGACTGCAAAAAAGGAGAAAAAAGGACAGTGTGGAAAGGGTAGCAGACAAGAGGGGGGAAAAGGATGGATACGAAAGGGTACATAGGGAACAAGAGCAACACAAGACAATGATAAGTTAAAGAAGACCATCTTTCCTTATGTAGGTTAATTGGGTGAGGAATTAAAGCAAAAAATATATAATTCAATCCAACACATGGACATTAACAATAAAAAGGGCTGCTAGCATATGAAATTATTCTTAATACACACACACACACACACACACACACACACACACACACACACACACACACACACACACACCAAGTGACTGTGTCTTCCAAGTGTGTTTCTAATTATCAGTTAATTGTTATTCCCTATCATTAGGAGGGTGGGTTTTTAATTGTAATGTAGCCAAGCAGAAAGCCTACCTATACATGTGGGGGACAATTAGCCACCTCCATTAACCCCTGGTTAATTACAACCTCTATAGCTGCTTCCCACAGCACTTTTCCCACTGCTTTTTACCCCTCGTCTCTATCCCCAGGCCTTCATCCCCTTACTTTTTTACATTTCTGCCCTCATTTCATTAATCAGTGATCCCAATCATCTTTGATTGTTTGATTCAAAGTATCTGTTATGAATTTATTTTTTAAAGAAAAAAGGAAGAAAAAAAAAAGTTCTGTCATTTGCTTTTTCAAGGTTACCATTACCCAGTTCATCCTCTATTTCATCCACTGACATGTTTCTCCTCTCCTTTTTCAAACCAACTGTTTTTAATCAGGGCTGAAATTATGAATGCAAACAGGCAACCAGAGCAAGAATAATAGGACTGAAAAATAAGCCAGAAATTAAATCTATCAAGGTCAGCAATCACGTTTAATATAACATTAAAATATTAACTAGAATTTGTACAAAAGGTCCCACTTCCTTGAGTTTTATCCCTGTCATTGAAGCAAAAGTTCACGTGTGATTTTATTCCCAGCAGAACATTGCTTAATAAGAATTGTGACATTGTGTAGGAAGTGTTCAAACACCTCAGTTTTAAGGAAAGAGAGGTTTTCCGATCATTAACTCATTGTCCCAGTAAAGGATTTTAAGAGTGCAGTACATTACCTTCTATCATGTTTTGCAGATAATTTGTACAAAAATCACAATGTGACCAAAACAGAACAAACCAAGAAAAACAAGGAAGTTGCTTTTCAATCTAAGTGGCTGAAAAGTAACTTCCTTTGAGATAAAGTAATCAATAAATAAAGATTAAAAGACTCAAGTCGCAAAAGAGCTGTCAAAAGCAGGCCACAGAGGATGAGCGGTGTATCTATAGCACTTCTCAGGAGCCTTAACACGGGCAAACACTTACGGTGGGTTAAGATAGACCTGCAACGTACAGTAGAGGAGCAGATGAACAGGAAGGAAGATGCAAAATATCAATTTATCAAACACATACTGACAATGATGTCTCAAGTCACACCTACTATGCTGGATCAACACCATGGTAGGCGATGAAGTGAACTAGCACAGCACAAGCATGACACTCATCGTCGCAACACGATGCTCACCATTATGCTATCTGCTTATTATATCGATATTTTGATGGCTGTAAGGTAGGTTTAGATGTTTCAAAAGAATGAAGCATCCATGCATGTTTAGATCATATGACTAAAAGCAAACGATGTCACACCCTTTCTTGCACTACTTTATAGCAGGTTTGCACAGACCATCAGTTTTCTTGGTGTTTCATCACATACTCAGTCCAAATGTATCCAGTTTTTATATTCTTCTCATTACCAACAATGCAAGATTTAGGTTTAACAAAATATTCTATTTCCCAGAAAATCTTGACACCACCAGCTGCCATATAGCAGTGAAAAAGTCCGACTGAATAACAGCTCGCTCCCCTAGCTGAGACTTTCTTAATGACCTGACTGCAGGACCTCGGGGTAAAAATGCAACACACTTTACCTTCTCTCACAAAATTGAAACAGGGAGCTGATAACGGTTGTTAAACGCACTCATCTGGCAAATTATAACTTCAACCCTTTTCCATTATTGGTTTATTTTCAGAGTGATGGCACAGTGATGATCTGTCAATGGTGATCTGTCAATGTCAAAAGGCAACTTGCTCTTTTTCACATTTCTCTGGCAATGACATAAAAAAGAGCAGACTACAAATCCCCACAGCAGCAAATTTTACAGGAATACCAAATGAAGTAGAGAAAGTCTTAATTGATGGCAAAACCCTGATGTAAATTTACAAGTCTAACTTTAATTAACCAATTAATAATCTAATTAACTATTTCACAGACTCCTGAAGTTTGCTAGAGAGTGAATAATAATGAAATAATTGAAAAGAAAATGAACTGGTTGCAACAAACAATGGACCAGGAAACAACATGTTGGCATGTGTCATCTATCCAGATAATCTGAACAATGGAAGGACTTTTTTTTAAAAACACACATTGCAATCCTTTGCACTCAATACATGAATATGTTATTTAAAAAGAGGCACGACTGTCAGTTCATGAAAACCGATAGAATAAAATAATGTGTTGTGTCTCCAACACAAGTTAATTTTTTTAAAAAAGGGGGTAAGGCAGAAAAAGATTTAAATGGCAGAAAATTCATGTCTCACAGACATGCAAATACACAAAGAAGTCAGGGCTAGAGATCGAGAGAGAAAATAGAGAGGGGTAACAATGCCCATTGTTCCATTAGAAAAGACAATAATGATTGATAAAATGAGGTTACTAAAGAGGACACAATGGTCCTTAATTGACTCATTAGGGAAAGAAGAGAATGAACTAATCAGCAGAGAATGAGTGCTGCAGCTAAACTGCTTGGTAAGCAAAACAGAAAGGCTTTTACTTTATTAAATCTAGGCAAAGCAATATTGTTTGTTCACAGAAAGAGCCCGTCAGGAGAAAAACAAAGCAGGTAAAAAGGAAGTGTGTGGAGTGTCTCGGTGTTTTACTTTTATTAATACCGATGCATTATTATATTTGATAGGACTCGTGGGTGAAATTGGGGAGGTGCTTGTGTGTACTGCGCATACCTCTAGGTGTTCCAGGATATATGGTGGATTCGTCATCCCCAGCCTTAGCATGGCACCTTCGGGAATCTCCTCCACCAGTCTCCACAGCAGCGTGGGCAGGTCTGTCCCTATGTCTCTACCGTAAGCACCGGTGTCCTCACTGGTCAACCAGATCTCGCACACTCCCTCTACAAAGGCACGCACATATAAACATGCTCATTAACCATAGTAAATTCATTAATTCATATGAAGTAACAGCCACCAATAACCACCATCAATAATCAAAGCAGGCTGCGTATTAGTTCCCAAGTGGGAACAGTTTACAGTGACTGTGGGTACTGTTGTACTTAAGGGAATCTCATGTTAACATTTCACTAATTTGATTAAAAATAACCTTACCTACTGAAGGTAATGAATGAAAAACATGTAGGCTGAAACCTGAGGGAGATATTTGACTGTTAAATTAACTGAATCAAGCATTCCACTTTAGAGTTAATGTTTAGCTTGTGTGTGCGTGTGTTAAAATATCTTTTTCCTGTTTAACGACTTAGTTAAAATTATCCATGCTGCTTGTGCTAGGAGGATTTCGCTCTCCTCCACCATGTATTATCCAAAGTTGATTTTAGCGCTACATATTTGAAACTTTCAAAACTTTGGCTAATTTGAGGTCAGAAGTTTGCTGATAGCATTCTGCAAACTGCTTCACGGTCCTATTTTTGACATCCATACAGCCCGTTATGGCTGTCTGCTTAAAATAAGTCCAATTAACAATTACCGTCTGTGTTCCTGACTAATGAGTAACACCTGAAAAAGCTTTAAAATGCCCTTCGTAAAACTCTCTCCTGCTCTCGTAGCTATAATTCTCTGCGGGAGTCTCCTCACATCACATTATTTTCTTCTTCTTTAAGCAACTGTCAGAATAAACGTAAAAGTTGGTTTTTACTCTGTTTTACTTCCTTCTTCATCTGTTATTAGAAATACTAATGTAAATAGTTATGACAGCCAAGCTCAAGCTCCAAAGGTTCCATGTCATTATCTCACCTTCTCTCAGGTATCATTATTTCACTGCCACTCTGAAGCTTTTGTTGTCATTGCTTATATATGCCAGGTCTTTGATAGAAACCCCATTTATAACAGTCACTGACAAGTATTAAAAATACCAGTGTTGTAAACATGGATTGCAGGAATGTGAAGGTCAAATTCAGCAAGAGGGGGTGATCAACTGGCTTCATGCTAAATTAGAGCAACGCTCAGCGCTAGAGCTTAATGAGTGTCATTTGACTGCAGGTCCGGAAATGGCTGAGTGTCTGTTTAAGCTATGTGTTAAGACATATTATATCACACAGGCACACATAAACACATTTGCACTTGCAGGGGGACAAGTATTAGGAACACACACGCAAATGCACACAACCATCATTATCATTAGCTGTGCAGAGACAGACAGAAAGATGCATGTGGTCATACCGTTTGGCTAATTGGACAGTGTGTGTGTATGTGTGTGTGTATAGAGGTGAGCATGGGCCAGATAGATTAAAAATGATGACGGTGTAATTGTCTGGAGTCGAATTAAAGCGTTTCCAGAGCTCATCGTCGACATTAAGAAGCACTAATGATTTCTGTCGCCAGCCGCGTCTAAAATCGCAATCAAATGCATCCATCAATCACACATGCTTAAATCACATCAGGCCAGCATGCACACTGTATAAGAATATATCAAGATAGCTTCAGTGTGCAATTAATCCGATGCATATTTCACCTTCGGACAATATTTAATAATAACCTAGTTCATTAAACTCCCTATCATTATTTAATTCATTCAATTTATTATGCTTAGAAAGTACGTTTTTAAGCAACGTGTCTCCTCACAGGCATAAGACCTTCCCGTCTGCTGCTGGCCACCAGACATCTTCAAACCACCCCAGAGGTTGAGCATATCTCATATAGACGTGTTATCTTCTAATATTAATTTGTAATGGTGTTTATTTACTGCAGTATTTACTGTATTTATTTAATTTGTCACATTCCCATCTTTTAAAGGTAAAGAAAAGCATTGATAGCAATTCCATGGACAGCTCAAATCAGCTTGTTTAGGCTCAGTAATACCAATGTCACTACCAAGTCAAGGACCTTGACTGCATCATCTACATACCAGTAATGACCAAAACCAGCACAATAACACTGTCCTTTTCAGCTTAACTGTTGCAGAAAGACACTGACCAAATGATGGCCTCATTCACAGCCAAACGTACTTTGAAATGACCTCTGAGCTAAATTGCTTCCTTCCAAAACAACATTCTTGTGATTCCAGTCCAATAATGCTGTACAAATAGTAAGCATATATATTGTTTGCTGTGAAATATTTCTGAATCCCCTGTTAATTATGTTTTGAGCAGGGTGATGCTTTGCAAAAGTCTCTTAGGTTTACTCAAGGCCACAGCCATGCACAGATCTCCAGCTCAACTCAATAACCTACCCAGTAATTTGCCCTTTTGGCTTGCTTCTCGGTTCTTTTGTGTCAGGTGTGCCAACGGTGTTATTGTTGGCCAAATACAGAGAGGAGGCAGCTATTAGGAAATGCCTGCCCTTCTGTATCTGGTCTTATACAAGCTGCACATCTGCTTCCTCTGCTTTTGTTTACGTGTAGTGACGAGAGGTCACAGTGGTAAAGGGCTGACAATTGTCTCCTGTCAAGATGGTGCAAAAAAGTCACGATGTCTGTCAGGAGACATTTGTGAACCTAATAGCACATTAGCCATTGCTTTTCATAATGTACTTGAAAATAATTTATATACAGTACGCCTAATTGCCATGATTATATTATCTGGCTGCGAGTGGTTTTACTTCAATAAATACTTTCTGGTAAGTAGAAAGTATGTACACTGCTGAATGGTTTAGGAAATACTGTTCTGAGCACATTTTGGCCTCTAATACCATTGAGAAATATGAATATTGATCATGTACTATCATTGTTTTATTTTTATTTTTTTTAAATATGGGAAGATGAATCCCATGCAACAAAGTCAGGAGGGACACATTTCCACTGTGCTTTGGCCTGTGTGTGTTGACATTACACATTAACATTTGACCCAAGTCCTTTTTCCAACCACTTTATGATGTAGTTTGATGTCAGAGCAGTTCCAAACACGGGTGGGTTTTCCTAAACGCTATTAACATTCACTTCATCCTGACAAAGCATAGCACAGACAGGGGAGTGAAAAAGCATGTCAGGATTTTAAAAAGTCCTGATATGCAAAACAAAATCAAACAAAGGTAAAACAAAACACTCAGTGAGATAGATCTGCACTTATGACCGCATTCCCAAACCTACAAGCTGAGAGAGAAAGCTTGACCACAGAGGAAACAGTTGCACGCATGTCCAAGTTCCATTCGTCTTTGTCCAAGAAAAACACCATCAGTGCGCCTGAATAAACCATACAAAGCCATCATCACACCCGGTCTCGGTCAAATACTTGTTTGCTGTGTCTGGGTTTGCTTTTATGGACAAGTTTTCATTTTAGACTAAATGTAATGAGGACATTTCTATACTTGCAATTATATTTTGGCTCTTATCCTCACAATATGAAAGGTGCTTTCTAGACACAGATTCTTCCCCATTAATCTGACAGCACCTCATAGTGTCAGCTGTATGCCTGAATGCAGCACTTGTTCAACTTTTTCATTAAAGTCAAAATGGACATCTTGCAATGGTACGGTGCTACGGTCTAGGACCGTACCATGTTGCATCTTTCAACATGGTACGGTCTGCAGGCACTCTGTAACTAGTATTTGCCCCCTTCCTAATTTCCTAGTGTTTTGCTTATTTCTCACGCTTACGTGTTTCAGATCATCAAAAAAATGTTAATATCAGACAAAAATAACCAAAGTAAATAGAAAACGCAGTTTTTAAATGATGATTTCATTGATTAAGGGGGAACAGTTATCCAAACCGCACTGGTCCTGTGTGAAAAAGTAATTGCCCCTCTTGTTAAATCATGAATTAACTAATTTTTTGGGAAAGTTGAGCTCAGTTTCACTAAACACACTCAGGCCTAATTACTGGCAGACCTGATGAATCAAGAAATCACTTAAATAGAACCTGTCTGACAAAGTAAAGCAGGCTAAATGATCCCAAAAAGTAACAAAGTCACTGAAATATCAGTCTGGAAAGGTTAACAAAGCAATTTCTATTTATTTTCTTTGGGACTCCAGTGAACCACAGTGAGATTCATTATACAAAAATGGAGAAAACTTGGAACAGTAGTGAAGATTCCCACGAGTGACCGGCTGACAAAAATTACTCAAAGAGCATATTGATGAGTCGTCCAAGAGGTCAAAAAAGAACCAAGAACAACTTTAAAGAACCACAGGCTTCACATGTCTCAGTTAAGGTCAGAGTTCATGATTCAACAATGAGAAAGAGACTGGGCAAAAATGGCATCCATGTTTCAAGGAGAAAACCACTGCTGTCCAAAAGGAACACAAAGGCTCATCTCATATTTGCCAGAAAAACATCTTGATGATCCCCCCTAAGATATCTGGAAATATATTCTGTGGACTGACGAGACAAAACTTTTTGGTTTGAGTGGCGTTACATTTGGCATGAAAGTAACACAGAAATGGAACATCATACCAACAGTAAAATGGTGGTGGTAGTGTGGTGGTCTAGGGCTGTTTTGCTATCTCATGACCTGGAAGACTAAACAGAACAATGAATTCTGATCTCTACCAAAACATCCTGAAGGAGAATATCTGGCCATCTGTTCGTGACCTCAAGTTAACATGCACTTTGGTTCTGCAGCAGCACAATGATCCAAAACACACCAGAAAGTCCACCCCTGAATGGTTTAAGAAAAAAACGAATGAAGACTTTGGAGTGGCCTAGTCAAAGCCCTGACTTGAGTCTGATTGACATGCTGTTGCATGACCTTAAACAAGCTGGAGGGTTTCACAGCATTAACAATGTGGCTAAATTACAAAAATTCTTCAAAGATGAGTGGGCCAAAAATCCTCCACAGGGTTGTAAAAGACTCATGGCCAGTTATCACAGTTGTTGCTACTAAGGGTGGCCCAACCAGTTATTAGGATTAGGGAGCAATCACTTTTCCACACAGGGTCATGTAGGTTTGGATTTTTTTCCACTTAATCATAAACACCTTCATTTAATTATTTCCATGACAGGCCTGTTTCTGTTCAGCTTCCATACTTTTTAGAAGTACATGTAATAGTCATGTTGTCATGTAAGACGTATATGTAATAATCAAAGAGGCTGGATGCTTTCCAGTGTGTCCACACTGTAATGTAAAATTACTAGTATTTCCAAACAGAATAAACTATAACACAATTACATATCTGCTATATTTACAATCAAAATAACACAGAAATGATGAAGAAATTTCATTTATTCCTATTGTAAGGTTAAAACTGTTGTATTTTTTGCAAAAATATGTTATAGTTAATAGGTATTATCTGAATACTAATTTTGAAAATATGTACATAAGCACACTTCCTTTCCAAAACAAAAACATAATGATACAAACAATGATGCAAATCTGAACATGTTTAGATTTTCTTGCATTGTTACGGTTGAAGCAGTGGTCAAATGACACTGATTAAACACCTTTGACTAATTAACACTGTGAAAACTGGAAAATAGCATCAAACTGTCCAAGCGTAAAAAATGTGTTATTCTAAGCAAAAAGGAGTTTTCTATCCCTCAAGCTGTTTATAGGACATAGCTGATTAACTGAAGGTTATTAAATTGGCAATCCAAAGCCCTCTAAAGCAATCTACAGGAACTCTCCCCTGTTTCCAAAGCACTTTAATGAAGATGAAAAGTGACCAACAAATAGACAATTTAAAAAGAAAAACAAAACAGTTCAGGCATGATTCATTCAAGATAGTCTGACTAAAATCAGCAAAAGTATTGTTGAGGAAAAGATATCAAGTGGTGGCCTCAGAAACACAAGATTTTATCAGTGAGAGCCTGTTTGACCAACTACACCCTGGGATACTTACACTGACCCAACTACACAGTCACCAAGGGGAAGAGTTACCCAAGAGCATAATGAACTCGAACCTTACAAGAACTTGAAAACCGAATCACAGGCATGTCACCTCAACCCACTTTTGTTGTGGAAAAATTCAACTTTAATGATACATTTAAACACTGAAATATGTAAGTACTCCTAACATCACGAGAACCTCTGCAGGACTTTGTCACATCATGCTGGAATATTGCATAGTTATTGCATGGTTGTAGGTCTAGTATGCCAGTTTGACTGATACCAAGGTACTCCAATAAACTGAGTTATATATATATTTGAATGATCATCCACCAGTCCAGTCAATTCAGAATCAGAATCAGAATACTTTATTGATCCCTGGGGGAAATTATTTTTTGTTACAGTGCTCCATTTTAAACCAACATTAAGACAAGACAGACAATACACTAACTAAGAATAGTACAATATATACATATATATACATACATACATACATAAGTCACTCATAAATAAATAGTTGGAAAAGAAACATGTGTAGTTGTAGCAGCAAACAGTGTGTTAAGTGGATGCGTTGTACAGGGAGATGGCCACAGGCAGGAATGATTTCCTGTGTCGTTCAGTGGTGCTTTTCGGTAATCTCAGTCTCTCACTGAACGTGCTCCTGTGACTGACCAGCATGTCATGGAGTGGGTGGGAGGTGTTATCCAACATTGTCTTTATCTTGGACAGCATCCGCCTCTCCGACACCACCTTGAGGGAGTCCAGCTCCATCCCCACAACATTGCTGGCCTTACGGATTAGTTTATTAAGTCTGTTGGCATCTGCGACCCTCAGCCTGCTCCCCCAGCATGCAACAGCATAGAGGATCGCACTGGCCACAACAGACTCATAGAAAATCCTCAGCATTTTCTGGCAGATGTTGAAGGACCTCAGTCGCCTCAAAAAATAGAGACGACTCTGGCCCTTCCTGTAAAGTGCTGTGGTGTTTTTAGCCCAGTCCAGTTTATTGTCAATGTGTACTTCAAGGTATTTATAGTCCTCCACAATGTCAACACTGACCCCCTGGATTGAAACAGGGGTCAAGTGTTTCCTGGTCTTCCTGAAGTCCACGATCAGTTCCTTGGTCTTTGCCACGTTGAGCTGCAGATGATTCTGCTCACACCACGTGACAAAGGAGTCGACCACAGCCCGGTACTCTGTCTCATCATCCCTGCTGATGCATCCAACCACCGCAGAGTCATCAGAAAACTTCTGAAGATGGCATGTCTCTGTGCAGTGGCTGAAGTCTGTGGTGTAGAGGGTGAAGAGGAAGGGGGAGAGGACAGTCCCCTGTGGTGCCCCTGTGTTGCTGATCACCTTGTCAGACACACACTGTGGGAGACGTACATATTGTGGTCTTCCTGTCAGGTAATCAACAATCCAGGACACCAGAGAAGCATCCACCTGCATCGCTGCTAACTTATCACCCAGGAGGGTCGGCCTGATGGTGTTGAAAGCACTGGAAAAGTCAAAAAACATGACCCTCACAGTGCTCGCCGGCTGGTCCAGATGGGTGTAGACACGATTGAGCAGGTAGATGATGGCGTCCTCAGTTCCGAGACGAGGCTGATAAGCGAACTGAAGGGGATCCAGATGTGGTCTTACTATGGGTCGCAGCTGGTCCAGGATGAGCCTTTCCAGGGTCTTCATGATGTGGGAGGTCAGTGCCACGGGCCTGTAATCCTGGGGAACACTGGGACGTGGCGTCTTTGGTACAGGGACGAGGCATGATGTCTTCCACATCACCGGGACCCTCTGCAGACTCAGACTCAGCATAAACAGTTTATGAAAGACTCCACACAGCTGGGGGGCACAGGTCTTGAGGACGAGGGGACTCACTCCGTCTGGTCCAGCAGACTTGCCTGAGTGAAGTCTCCTCATTTGCATCTCAACCTGGTATTGAGTGAAGGTGATGGGTGGGGGAGGGGTGTCAGGAATCTCACAGGAGGCAACATGTGAAGAGAGAGGCTGGCACAGTGGTGTGGCTCTGGATTCCAGGCTGACTACAGGTGAGGTTGTGGGGGTAGGAGCAGACACTGTGGTGTCGAATCTATTGAAAAACAGATTCAACTCATTGGCTCTATTCTCACCTCCCTCAGTTCCCCTGCTGTTGGTTGGCCTGAATCCAGTGATGGTCTTCATGCCCCTCCACACCTCTCTCATGCTGTTCTGCTGGAGTTTCCACTCCAGCTTCCTCCTGTAATTGTCCTTAGCCTCTCTGATCTTGTCCTTTAGTAACACCTGGATCTTCCTCACCTCCTCTTTGTTGCCCCCTCTGAAAGCCCTCTTCTTGTTGTTGAGGAGGGCTTTGATGTCCTTAGTCACCCACGGCTTGTTATTTGGGTAACAATGAACAGTCTGAGCTGGAACAATGGAGTCGGTGCAGAAAGTTATGTAGTCTGTGATACACTCAGTAAGCCCATTGATGTCCTCGGCGTGAGGCTCACAGAGTGTTTCCCAGTCGGTCACCTCGAAACAGCCCTGTAGTTCTGCTAAGGCCTCCTCTGACCACCTCCTGACAGTCCTGGAACTTCAACATTATGCACTCCACACTGTATATAAATGCCACTTGTTTTGCACATATTCAACTCTGTATATTTTATATATTTTATTATTATTATTATTTTATTTTTTTACTATTTAATTTGTAAAAATGTGTATACACACACACACACACACACACACACAGGAAAATATTTAGTATACACATCCAGAAATGCATACACTATTATACATTGTACATATATTTATTAGTTTCAGGTTGGCCATTCTTGTATTTTGCTCGTTTGTGTTGTTGTGTTTGCACATCTCTGTTGCTTGTGGGGCTCGCACACAAGAATTTCACTCGCATGTGCTGTGCCAGTGTGCCTGCACATGTGATGTGACAATAAAAAGTGATTTGATTTGATTTGGTGGTCACAGGTTCCCTCCTCACAATTGGCACATAGCGGGGGGTGAGGTGAATCAGGTTATGATCTGACCTACCAAGTGGGGGGAGGGAGGAGGAGCTGTATGCATCCTTGACGTTAGCATACAGTAAGTCTAAAGTTTTCTCTCCCCTGGTGGGACAGTCCACATATTGTTTGAATGTTGGTAGTGTATTGTCCAGTGATACATGGTTGAAGTCACCCGAGATCACAATAAAGGCACTCGGGTGCTGAGTGTGTAGCCGAGCTATGGCAGAGTGGATAGTGTCACATGCAGCTGTGGGGTTAGCAGAGGGGGGTACATAAACAGCCACCAAGATGACGTGAGAGAATTCCCTGGGTAAATAATACAGCCTGAGTCCAACAGCACACAGTTCAGTGTCCGGGCAACAAATCCTTTCTTTGATTGTTATGTTGGCAGGGTTACACCACCGGTTGTTAACTAAAACAGCAAGCCCACCTCCTTTACGCTTACCGCTAGCGATGCTGTCCCTGTCCGCCCGAACAGTGTGGAAGCCTTCCACGGAAGCATTCTCATCGGGAATGTCCTGGTGTAGCCATGATTCGGTGAAACACATCAGGCTACACTCTCGGTATTCCCTCTGACTCCGTACCAGTGCTGAGAGCTCGTCGATTTTAATTGCCAACGATCGCACATTACCCATCACGATAGACGGCAGACACGGTTTAAACCTCCTCCTCGCTTCGAGCCTCCGCTGTCTCACCGTCACCTTTTTTCTTCTCTTCTGTCCTTGACCTCTGCATCCCCGATGTGTTTTCCTCCAAATTTCAGCTGGTACTTCTGCGGGCCTGGCCAGCGAACCGGCCGGCATCAGGGCGATCAGCTGATCTCTGGAGTAAACAGTCCGTGCGTGTAGGAGATGTGCCGCGGTCCCGTTCCTTGATAAAAGTAACAGTTCCACGGCCACCAATTGTATGATTCTACAGAAAATCAATTTTTAGAATTTTTTTTCCTATCCAATCGTTGACTCAAATATATTTCTCCTCCACTAAACTACCAGCAACTATGGCGGATAGGTAAACTGGACACACAGGAATGGTGGTTTTAAATATTTCCTACTATATTTCTTTTTCTCTAAATACATTATTTGAATTGCTGTAAACATGTTACAGTATACACATGGTAGAAAAGCATGTGAAACAGAGGGCAACCACGTTTGGTTGCTTTAAACAAAACATTCTGCTAGTTGAATATTTGGTTGATAATTTATTCAAAATTTAACACAAATAATGTGACAGCCTAAAGCATAAGCATGTGCACACCCTTGTTTTCATCACGGTAGCTCAATGTTCACACCATGTTTAGCTATGTGTTGCTTTGAGTCACGGAAAATGTGCTTAATGTAGTGTCTGCAATCTAATAAATATTAGCACTTAGGGGGTTTCTCTGACCCTGCACATTTGCAAAAAAAAATAATATATAACAAATGTCTACAAAGAAGAAAACACCACAAATCAGGCCTGGTCTACGACTAAGCTATAAGTTTGTGAACTTGGTACCTTTGGTCAGACCGATCACAATTCCCATCTCTTCTTGTTTCTCATGGAGACCAATAAAAAGACTGATTATAAATATGCACAAACACACTTCGGGTCCCTCCAAAGAGAGATGAGTGTCAACACAGACCCAACGTGGATCGATAGATTTCCTCTTAAGTACATTCAATCTGTGCGTGCCCAGAAATTCATATGGAGGGCAGCGAAAAGAGTCAAGAGAGGCTACATATAAATGATGTGTAATCAATATTATTACAACATAACTGTAAATTGAGTGATTTCCAAATTAGATTCATACGAGCAAACTAGATTTATGCAATGAATATAATGCCAAACTAAAAGACAGCAACATATTAAGATATTATTTTTAAAATACCAATTTGTATTTATTTCAATAAAACACTTTAAAATGACTCAGTATATAAAATCCTCACATGTGGAATAACACGTTTAAAAGGTCCAAGAGGAATTCGTGCTTGTAAACACAAACCATGTCTTTTCCAATAAATCATTAAGTTCTTCATCATATGAAAATATACACACACGAAAAACACACAACCATGCAACACTTCTGTACTGTGGGTCTGACTGGAAGGCCCGTCTGACCTTCAGTCACATCAGTCCCTCCCCTATCCTACTCCATCATCCACTACCCCCTGGCTGTCTGCCTCCACAGTAAACCTCCCCACCCACCACTACACAGTAAAAGATTCTGGGGCAGATGTCAGGAAAAGCAACTTGAGAAATTAAATGATGAATGTGGAAGGAGAGGGAGAAAAGCGAGCGCTCGTGTTGTGAGACTGAATTAAGCAAAAAAATTTGCTGGAAAAAGAAGAAGGGGGGAAACATTTTAGTTTAGGGATAACGGATAGATTTGTTAATAGAAATCCATTTACTCCATAAAAAAATTCCGTTCTTCTGAATTTTCATATGAAAGACATTTAAGGATTCAAACGGTACACAGAGTACGTAATTATTAGTTTAATCGGCTAACAAGTAAATATGTGTGATGTCACTTCACAATTTCATTTAATTCATCTGATATTTACGTATTCAGCAGCTTTCACAAACATTTCTAAACTTTACTAAGAAACATTTTTATACATCAAGAAGCTTCACACACGTATTCAGTCTCCACTGCACACATTATCACACTGCAGCCTATGCACAAACACCACACACAGAGTTTAATTGCAGTAATTAAGCAGCTTAGTTTAGAGCAACAACTGTTGATGTGATGCGTGGGTGTCTTGGCAGGTAGCATCATCATCACGGATTAACCCAACACACACACACACACACACACACACACGCGGGTATATGCAAATATCTCTCAAGCATGTTTACACCAATTACATGCATGTGTGCATGCTGCACATGCATGTTTGGTGTACGTGTGTGTGTCGCGTGCATAAGTGAATATACATGCATAGCTTTAATTAAGAGCCTACACAATCCTTTAAAAAACAACAACACATCAGCTTTAACCTACTTTTGAATAGTTTACGAACTGCAGGCATGACCTTCTGTGCACGTCTATGCATAACGCAGAGCGTCTCAATACATCAAAGCTTGTTTGTATGTGCACACATATGTGCACACGTGATGTCACGGAAGATATGGGTCAGACACACTATATGGATATATCAAAAGTAATTGGCAAGGGAGCTCCAAGTATAATGTTTATGTGCCTATTGTTTCTATGTGTGTGACTGTAACAGTGTGTTTATATGAATACAAACAGAGTAATGGGGGAAAGATGACACATATGCACGCTTGTCTTTTCTGTGTGTGTCTGTGTGTACTTGTAGAAGCTACCTGTTTTCCAAGATGATGAATGACTACACATGAGAGGATTGGGACCAAAAGCAGCCCTTTAACTGCCTTAAGTGCTTCACGACAGTGTTGCTTCCACTAAAATACGAGGAGTTCAGTGAATTAATGGGCAGGGAAAGATGGAGGTGGGAACTATCTGAGGATTTTTTTATTTTTTTGCTGAAGTTTCATAATCATGTAGCATTAAAACATAAATATACCAAGGGGACAAGATTTAAAGACCACAAAAAAGAAATATGTTAATGAGTTAGCAATCAATCACAAGTAACTCGTAAAAGTTTCATGCAGCCTGACAGCCAGTACGAATGTTTAAGTGTTCAAAAAGTAATGACACAAAAATAATTTAAACGTTTGATGTTTGAATGAATTTAAAAATATCCTGACACCTGTGCAATTTAGATATTCTTTTGCATTTTTCTCCTATTTTCCTGTTATTGACACCCAATTACAATTTGGCATGAGGAAAAATGTGTAAAGGGCATCTGTGAGCAATGCATAATATGAGAAATTACATCTAATACCAAAATAACAAACATGTACAATGAGTGTCTTATATTTCTTTTTCATATGGTTGCAATGGAGTGCATGAGCCTTAACAAGACAGTGATGCAAGAAGCCCAACAACTGATATACTTTAGGTAAGACTCAAAACGTCTGTTTGCATGATTGTGACAAACCATAGTGCCATTCCTTCAACAGTGAACTCTACACACAGTAGTTTGTGAGAGTCAGGAAGCAATTTTCTCGGTATGTTCTCAAGGCAGGGTTATACGTTCAATTAAGTCATTATCAGCCCTCTTATAATACCAAAATATATATTTAAGCATGTTACTACTAACTATGTCATTGTATAAAACCCACAGGTGCTGCAGGGGTAGATGTAATTTCTGTCAGAGACTCCAAGAACTGCAAAACAATAAGACCATTAGACACACACACACACACACTTTTTAACCATGAGAATAACATATGGAAATTTGTCCATATTAAAAAGTCATTGAGGTTTGTACTGGTTAATATCAGCTGTCAAGAAGTTAGCATAATGGACAAACATACACACACATAAATATGTATAATCACATATACTGTATATACATATGGTCATACAGGACCCAGTGACATACAAACACACCAGACTTTTTACAGCTGTGTTATTAATCAGACATAATAAGGCTTAATTCCATTCATTTCAATGGTGCTGACCTAATTTCTTGGTTTGTGTGCGCGTGTGTGCACGTGTGTGCATGTGCGGGCATTAATGTGATAAATAATTATAGGTCCGGTCAGTATTTATGCTAATATATTCATGACACCTGCAGGCATGATGTTTGTGTTTGTTAATTCATTGAGCCAGTTTATGCGGTGTGTGTGCGTGTGCCTTTGGAATTAGTTACTGTAGCAAGCCCAAAAGAACTTTGCACTCTGTGTGACCCTGTGTGAGTGTTAATTAATAAAGCAACTCTAATAAGTATTCAGTGCATTTGCAGCTGTGTTTTAAATATTTGCAAATGTATTACTGCGTTATTCTGTGTCATATGTGTTAACTGAGCGCTACATTGCACAATATTATGTTATGTAAATACTTGCATTTTCATGAGGCACCAGTTCTGTATTAAATCCGTTAAAAAGCTGAGGTCCATACAACAGAAAGAAATGTATAGTTCAATAACTCTATTCTCAAAGAACCAAGGCCATAATGTGCTTTTTGGGCAGAGTAGTCAAAGGCAGGAACTGACTGGTCCCAGTAAGAATAGACAGTGAAAACCAAAGGCCAAAGCTTTTCAGGGAACGATCTTCAATCGCAACCACATGTTTGAACATGCATAGACATTAGTGTTTGCATCCTTTTTGTCCACAACTTATGCTGCATAAGTATCCATAGCCATAGTTTGCAGAGAGATTACATTGGCAGACAAGGATATACATAAAAAGTAAAGTGCAAGTCCACAAGAAGGGGTCTGATTTTCAGTTCTTAGAAACCTGCAACCCAATTGAAAAAATAGAAAATGTAAAAAATAAAATAAAACATTTGAAAGTTTTGTTTTTTGTTCACCTGTTAACCCTGAGGGGTGTTTCTGAGGTTCCTGCTTGGAAATGAAATGCCCAGACAAACTATCTCAGTATCAAAATACAGCTGCAACTTCATCAGTTTATCAGAGTTGTAAGCATCACAGCAGATGCCTTTGTGTCAAAGTAACTGAGGATAAAACACAGAAAAATATAAAGGAGCTTTTCCTTATATATCTGTGAAGGTTCTCAGTCATCCAGGTGGTCGTAGTCTAAGGAGCTTGGAAAGAAAAGTGTCTGGACTTATTTAAGTGTCTTGAAGACGTCTCACCTCTCATCCGAGAAGCTTCTTCAGTTCTAAGGTCAAATGGTGGAGAGTCCCAGATATAAACCCAGTGGGAGTTTCCCCCCAAAGAGGGACAAAAGGACCCCCTGATGATCCTCTAATCGCATGAGCCGAGGTGTGAAACTGGGTGTGGGTCCCAATCAGCCAGGGCTTCGGGTGAGCTCATTGGGAAACCTGGCCCCACCCTATCATGTGATTTCCTGAGATCAGATGGCCCAGGATGTGAGTGGGCGTTAAGGCGTCTGGGACGGGATCTCAAAACTGGATTATAGATGGCAGACAGTTGGTGTCGTAAACCACCGCCTCTGTTCAAAGATGGTCGCTCACAGTGGACGTAAATGGCTTCTTTCACTCCTCTTTCAAACCATCTGTCCTCTCTGTCCAAAATGTGAACATTGGCATCATCGAAAGAGTGACCTTTGTCCTTTAGATGCAGATGAACTGCTGAGTCTTGTCCCGTGGAGGTGGCTCTTCTATATTGTGCCATGCGCTTGTGAAGTGGCTGTTTGGTTTCTCCAATGTAGAGGTCTGAGCATTCCTCGCTGCACTGTACAGCATACACCACATTGTTGAGTTTGTGTTTTGAAGTTTTGTGTTTGGGATGAACCAGTTTCTGTCTGAGCGTGTTGCTGGGTCTGAAGTACACTGGGATGTCGTGCTTGGAGAAAACTCTCCTGAGTTTCTCTGATACACCGGCTACATAGGGGATGACAATGTTGTTGCATCCGTCCTTCTTATCCTCCCTCGGTGTCTTTTTTTAAGCATTTTGTAATTTTTTTGGTATTGAATGGCAGAAATTAGGTTTTCTTGTCTGAGGTCATTTTGGTGGGGAAAAAAGACAACATTCGGCCAACAACATTAATTGGTGCATAATTAATTGTTGGATCCAGAAATTGTTTACTGTGAGTTGCATCTCAGATAGAGCTCATTGCAACAAAGGCTACTACTGCAGAAAACTAAACGTCTAGAAGCAAAGTAAAACAAACATCTTGCTACATACAGTTTTAGCTACTAGGCAAGTAGCTTTACAGTTAAATTGCCCCCCCCCCACCCAAATACACACAGACACAAAAACATGCAACGGGGGGTCGAAGGGAATCAGGCACAGGGTTTTCTGCAAAGTGACAGATGTGGCGACAGGCTGTCCAGTCAAGCAGAAACGCTCAACAACTTGTTTAGCCGAAGACCTGGAGTGACAGTGACTGTGGCTAGAGAGAGAAACGTGTCAGGACAGACAGAAACACACACAGGAGAGGAAAGCATACAAAATACCGTTACTCCACTATTGGAGTCAAGAAACACAAACTTCGTCTTAAACATACCGGTACTTTTTGCTATTAGCAAAAAGTGATCCAGTCTCTCTTTGGGGTTCAAACCAAAGAGGAAGAATCAGGAATACCACTTCCCTACATTGAATACACACTCCTCTTCATGCACACAGTTCCCAGTCTCTACTCACTGCACACCAGAAGGTCAACCTTCCCCCTTCTTCCTGTGACTTCAGCTGTGGCCAGTATTTCAGCACTTTTTAGTAGAAGCGCATAATTTTTCTGAGATGTTAACTCTGAGGTTTACAGTAGGTCTAATCAGCACTAAAAGGGTATGAGCCGCTTTGTGAAGGCTTCGATAACGTCTTTTATACTCAGAGAGGGAAAAAATTTATGATAAGGAAAAAATCAGCTGTCACTGATGATTAGCATTTTTCACCATTTTTAGCAAAAAGACAAAACTTTACTGCTTTTTTTTCCCCAAAATGACACCGATCTGCTGACTGCTTTTAATTATCCTACTGGATATTTTAATTGATTAATTTTATATGTAAATAAAACCTCTGTTTTTCTTGTTACTATGCAACATTTGATCGTTTTAAACTATTAGAGCTTCTTCTGAACTTTTTTTTTTTTTTTAATGCTTTGGAGTCATGCATTTGGGTCTGAGTCATGAAAGCACAATAGCAATAACTCCATATGAAGCCATTTCACCTAAGTGAAGCAATATCCTCTTGATTAACACAAAGTTATGTGCTAAAATGTGCTTCTGTTTGGCAAGAGTAATGAGACCACAAGAACTACTGAGGCTAAATACTGCACTGCCACCAGAGGCAGGCAAAACTAAACACACAGATGCATGCTGAAGACATGTCCTGACATGTACAGAGCTTGTGTTTGTGTGTGTGCAACTCATGCAATTAAAAAAGCATTCTCTTTTCTTCCTTGCCAATGGAAACTGCTCTCACTGCAGGAAGTGATAGTGTATTCCATAAGATCAAACAATTTTAAGCGCTGCTGTCTTGTATTCCATCGTCTCCCCTTATCATTTTTCTTTTTAATGATTCATATCTCTTCTTGCCGTTATACATCACTGAAAGCTCTTCTCTTCTGTTCTTTTCACCTTTATCTTTATATCACTTTCTCCAGCAATTTGCTTACTCTTTTCAGCCACTTTAACTATTCAACAGCATCGCCTAATGTGCAGTCATTCCTGTCAAAATAGAGTCCCACACAAAAATCTTCTTTTAATATTATAATGCTCTAAAACGTTCAAATCCATATCATATGCCACAGTATTCATTCAGTATACCTATACTGAATATATTATACCTCTACCTCACCAATCAAAAACTGACATTAACTGGAATAAAACAAGCATCAAGAAAGCTAATGTATAGTTAGTGCCCTGAGTCAAAGATCTAAGTAAATAAATAAGTATGTTTTGTAAAATGGAACTTCTTATCACTCAAAGAAATAATACAGCTTAACTAAAAGATGACTTTCGAAATGCCCCCTTTGTCTGTACTAACTAACATCACATGGTTTATGTTTGTTTGGCGGTGAACTACTCAAGTTCCATCATATTAAAGTCGAAAAATTCGTAACTCTTCTTCTTTTTTTAAACTCCCAGTGTCGGAAAGATAAATTATCACTGCTATTCTGTGCATCAGCAAACAGAAAAAAATGTTTGCACTACAACTGCTGTGGTTTAATGCTCAGGTTAAAGTAAATTATTGGTAATAGATAGTCATGTAATCCATGATTTTATTTAAAAAAATAAACATTTTATAACGAATAGTGCAGAAGAATTCTTCAACCTTAGTCTTAAAAAAGAAGTCTGTTTTGCATCAAAAGAAAGCCTGCTTGGTTTAGTCATCAATGGCACCTCCCCACCCACTTCTATGATTTGCATACTGTGCACGAACATGCCATCTGATAACACCAAACATTAAATATTCACAACGAGCAGGCAAGAGCTCATTATTTGAGCAGCATATTGGTTGCAGGTTGGGTTGCCTTGAACCATCACAGGATTTAAGAAATAACCTAAAAAAAATTAACTAGAATACACTTCATTTTTAACTGTTTACAATTTAAAGCTCTTTGAATGACTTTGTGTTACCTTTCATTTTCGAACCTTAGTACAATAAGTGTGGTGAACAGACCTGTGCTTTTTGCCCCGAGTCAAATCTTACTGGTTCAACTGGCGTCTTGTTGCAGTTTGTTCGAACAAAGTAATTCCGATGGTGAGCAAAAGAACTGAATCAATGTCCTTTTTTTAAACCTTTCTTTAAATACAAATGAAAACACTTGGGATTACGAGTCTCTTGCTAGCACATAGTCTAACATAAGCAAGTGAAATGCAGTGGTTGTTTTGACAGTGAAGTCTGATGACTCATCAACTAATTTAGTTCAGTTCAAATAAACTACAGGTATAAAAATGCCCTAAGAATTAGCTGGCTGTGTTATGTCCTGGTTCTACCACCATTTAAAGCATAAATTTGATGGTTTGTATCTAACTGTGTTGCCATAAAGCAGGGCTTTACGAACGTGTAAAGCCACTGCCAGTACTGCTGGTAGGAATGTTGGTGACTCTTCATTGAACAGGAACGCTACAATTTAAATTTGATCAAGTGTTTTTGATGCTAAAATGACAGCTCAGACATAAACCTGAGGGATGAAGATTGAGTAAAGATGATGATCAAGTTTTCTGCCTTTTTCTATCTGCCAAACAATGACACATCCAACAGAAGATGCTTTGGAACAGTAAATGCGATGGAGTAAATATTTTTGAACTGCAGTGGGACAAGACAAAGGTTGTTTATCGAGGGGCAATGCCATGTACAACCTGAAGCACAAAGAGTTTGAGCTAAAACCGTTTGAGGGAACATTTCCTAGAGGACACATTCAGTAGTTTCCAGCATTTGCAAAATATTTCTGTGAGCAAGCTTCGGTTATGTTTGCGTAAGTATGTGCATCAGCTGTCTACCCTGTAGCCCCTTCATGTCACCCGACACCAGGAGCTCGTGGCTATAACAACGGGCAGACCACTATGTGAGAACTGCTTCCTGCAGGGGGTGTGAAGAGACCCCCTGATGGTATCAAAATATATTTTAGAGAAGGACAAACACAAACGTATGCACAAATACACAAAAACTACACTAAGTTATAAAAAATAAAATAAAATAAATTCCACTTAGAAGATGTGGGTGTACTTTTGTAGAATGACTGTACATGAGGACATGTTTCCTAAAGAAAAAAAATGAATATGACACAAGTCTACACCAGTTTACTTATAAAACTATTCTTATTTTGCCTGATTTGAGCAGCTTGACAGTAGTAGTTAGATAAAATTAATAAGTGATTGAATGTATAAATATGTTTGTTATATGTGAGTCTGAAGCCATTAAATTTAACATAACAGCACTAAAACAGCTAAAATTGTAATTAATAAATTATATCACGAATCCACAACACAGCTTCATCCCAATATGGATCATTTAAAATTAATTTAAAACTGAAGACTAAATAAACAAACTTCAGGGCTAATGTTTCTCTCTTGGTTTTTCCTCATTCCTTAAGCTAAATGGGAAAGAAATAAGTTGCTGATGATGTGTCTCTTTAGGAATAAAATGGGTTTTAGGCTTTTCATAAGCAATGTTAATACACACAAGTTAACACAGGTTGGAAATTAGGCAGTAAACTGATACCAATGAACAACAAGACTAAAAAACTAAAAAGGTTATAGTTGTCAAGTGAGAACACATTCTTAAAAATGTAAAAAGTTTTTAAAAAAAAAGAAAAAAAGACTCTGAGACAAAGAAATGTACACAACAAATCGACAATGGGACACGAGGAAGACTGTGCCAGTGACTGATGAAGAGGGAAGATCAAAGAAGTTGTAATGACAGGGTGAGAGAGCAGAGTCGGTAAAGAAAAAGACGAGTAAACAGAGCCATTAGTGAGTGCGAAGTGATGGAACGATCCAGGCAGAAAAACAGCTGCACACATCATTTCTCTGTCTTTCACACGTAATGAGTTGCACTGATCACAAAACATGATGTGGGTTTCATGTTAATTACAGGTAAACTACCAATTAATTGTGATGTGTTAAGTGGATGGATGTGTGAAGTGTGTATGGAAAAAGATAGGAGGCCAATAACCTGCTTTGGTAACCAAAAACTTCTGTTTGCATGGAACACTTCTGCAGACAGACTGTTTATATTTTTTGTGGGCCATGGGGAGGAAAAAAAGCAGTGAAGTTAAAGCCTGAAGTTGGAGTCTGTCAGTCGCCTAATAGCTATAATGGGAAATAAGAGTAAAATGCATACATTTAACGTAAAGAATCTTTCCACATTTAAAAAAGTGTTGAATATGCTGAACTAAGCAGTTTAGCATATTTCAGCTTTTTGGTTTTACATCACTGAGAATCTCATCTGTGCTTTTTGCAGATGATGTGGTACTGTTGCGTTCATTGGGTGGCGGCCTCCAGCTCGTACTGCAGAGGTTCGCAAAGAGTGTGAAGCGGCAGAAATAAGGATCGGCACCTCCGAGCCTGAGGTCATATTCCTCAACTGGAAAAGTGAGTTTAAATATGTCAGGGTCTTGTCGATGAGTGAGGGGAGTGGGATACTGACAGACTGATTGGGTCTGTCGCTTTGAAGACGGAGCTTATCGTAAAAGTGAAGCTGTCGATTTACCGGTTGATGGACGTCCCTATCATCACCTATGGTTCTGAGCTTTGTGTTGTTACTGAAAAATGAGATCCTGGAATTTAGCATTTTTAGTTCTGTTCAGTCATTAAAGAGGGCCTACTCGTCCACATTAAAAGGACCCGGTAGAGCTTGTTTAGGCATTTGAGAAGGATGCCACCTGGGTGCTTACTGGGAGAGGTGTTCTGGGTATGTCCTATTTAGAGGAGGCCAAGAGGCAAACATAGGACATCCTAGAGCAGTGGTGTCCAAACCCAGGCCTAAAGGGCCAGTGTCCTGCAGGTTTTAGATGTGTCCTTGATCCATCACAGCTGATTCAAATGGTTAAATTACCTCCTCAACATGTCTTGAAGTTCTCCAGAGGCCTGGTAATGAACTAATCATTTGATTCAGGTGTGTAGACCCAGGGTAAGATCTAAAACCTGCAGGATACGGCCCTCGAGGTCTGGAGTTGGCCAAGCCTGTCCTAGAGAGATTACATCTCTTGGTTGGCCTGGAAACACCTCAGTGCTCTGCCGAACAAGCTGTGGATGTGGCTGGGGAGGTATGTCTGGGCTTTTCTGCTTAGGCTGCTGTCCCCATAAACCAGAAGCAGAGGTGGGTGGGTGGAAAAACCAAAGCACTTACAAGCTACAGAACCAGAAGACTTCCCTGTTGACCTGGTGGAAACCGAAGTTCAAGTTTAAGGACCAGTAAATTTTCAATTTGATATCCTTTAAGGCAAAACACATTGCCTATTTAAAAAATTAATTAATTAATTAAACTCAAAAACACAGGCCACAATCTGATAATGATGTATTTATTCACATATTTATTTTTGTGTACAGAACAGGAAGTCGTGGGTCCAATATCAGGTGGCTATGCTGGAAGCCCTAAATAACAGAGACCAAGTCAGGGGACTAGCTAATGATTTCCCAGACCTATGCTTGCTTTACTGTTGTGTTTTATAAAGACAGATGTTATATGACAAGCTGTTCTTCAGTTTAATTATCATAAAGTAAGAAAAAGGGCTTCTCTCCACTTGAAAATTATAAACAATAAAGATGGAAGGGAAAGTGCTTATTGCGAATAAAAACACCCTAAATGAATCTGTTGCTGTGCTGCTATAAACAACTTCGTACTCAACTTTCACTCATCTTAAGCGCTCTTCCCACACAGAAATCCATCTGACACAAATATGCCACACGGTAAAAACTTTAAGCCCTCAGGATATCTAAAAGGCTTTTTGTTTTTTTGTGACACTCACAAAAAGCTTACAAAGGAACTGTGTAGATTAAACAGCCCAATTAATCTCAGATTCTTCTGCCTTTAAACCTCCGAGACAAGACTTCAAAGCAGACAAACTTGAGGACTTGAGCCACTTGCGGCTTTTCCTTTGTTTCGTTTTGCACTGGGACTATGGAAACAACCTTGTGGTTTTCACAGGCTTTCCAGTAACACTCGACTGAAAAATGATTTTGTTTTTTCCCTTTAATTAAATCTCAGGTATGACACTAGGTAACAGGGCATGATCTGGACTCAACTGATCATGTAAATCAGTATCCACCATCATACATGACTGTTTTTCATAACTCCTTGTACCAGAACAGAGTGATGAAAGTATGAAAACAGCAGCAGAATAAGTAATAAATTAACTAAAGTCATGCTGTGATATGATGTAATTAAAAGCTAAGGCCAAAAAACCCCAAAAAATTCAAACCAGTACTTTTTTGTTTTTTTGCCACCATTACAGAGCTTGACTAAACATGAAAGATCACAAGGGAAATGAAAAGATGATTGCCCCCCACCCCACCCCAAACACACTGCCACCACGAGGAAACAAAATAAGAAAACATGAAAATAACTTCTTTAAGCGGGAAATCATTCCGAATATTTATAAATGGTAAATGGTAAATGGCCTGTATTTATATAGCGCTTTACTAGTCCCTAAGGACCCCAAAGCGCTTTACATATCCAGTCATTTCTTTTCCAAATATTTATTTATAAGTGACTTATGTATGTATGTATATATGTATATATTGTACTATTCTTAGTTAGCGTATTGTCTGTCTTGTCTTAATGTTGGTTTAAAATGGAGCACTGTAACAAAAAATAATTTCCCCCAGGGATCAATAAAGTATTCTGATTCTGATTCTGATCCACCCATTCACACACACATTCACACACTGGTAATGGCAAGCTACAGTGTAGCCACAGCCACCCTGGGGCGCACTGACAGAGGCGAGGCTGCCGGACACTGGCGCCACCGGGCCCTCTGACCACCACCAGTAGGCAACGGGTGAAGTGTCTTGCCCAAGGACACAACGACCGAGACTGTCCAAGCTGGGGCTCGAACCGGCAACCTTCCGATTACAAGGCGAACTCCCAACTCTTGAGCCACGATCGCTCATTTATAAGGCTACAATAACAAAGAAAGAGGGTGTCACGTAATTTGTTGTCTTTTGTGATTCACATGGACTAACAAGGAGGAAGTCGGCAAGTAAACAACATCAACAGTAGTGCGCTTAGCTGCTTGGGAAAGGGAACCCACACACATACAGAGAGAGAGGCACGGGCACATTTTTTTGGCGAGAAGGAACTAAAAGCCAAATGTGAGTCAGAGGACTTACAGCAGTTAAGACACAAGCTGACTCTCAGAGTGTGCGAGAGACAGTGTGGGCATGTGTGCAAAGCTCTACAGACAATAACAAGACCAGTGAAGCAAGCGCATGGTCTGCGTGCTTATCCAAGTGTCCTACTGCCACCTATTGATTGAGAAGGGAACTGCTCCCCCCCTCCCCCCACACAGTCCTCCACAGCAGTTAAATACAGTATCACACGCTGACTTCAAAGTGACAGAGAGTAAAAAATTAATTAATAAAAGACAGATTGAGCTGAGGAGGCATGGAGGGAAGATAAAGTGACCTATGAGGAAAGAGACGTGAGAAAAAGGAAAAGGAAAAAATAACATGGACTCAAACAACTCTAGAATATAAATAATCTTGTATGAAAGTCTCATACAAGTGTAGCAACAATTGTTGCCAGATTAAATTATAATGTACATTTAGTAGTACAGAGAAGGATCATCAAGTGTAGTTTTTGCTTACTTTGTTGTGTTTTTTGTCAAAGTACGTTATGGTGAAGTGGAACAGGAAGAAGAGAGGTGTGGACACGAGTTCACAGAGTACAGAGCAGATGGTGTCTGCTGGACTTACACAATCGCACATACACACTTGTGCACACAGATACACAACACGCTGGTGACATAATAGCAGCGTGCCAGGTGTGTGGTTGGTGGCCTGCAGTGTGGCATTGACTGCGAGTTTTGTGTGTATGTGCCCTCTTTGTGTGAAATGGGCCCCCTATTCACTACTCTCTGCTGCCAGCTTGGCACTAAATCACAGGACAAGATGCTACACACACGCACGCACACACACACACACACACACACACACACACACACACACACACACACCACCCTCTGCTGTCTTTTTTGTCCAGACTAGGGAAAGAATTAAAAGAGGTCAAATAAGAATGCAGAGGCAACAACACAAGTGAAGGACAACAGCAGTTTAGCTGCACCGGAAGAACAAAATGTCACAAAGATGTTTAATATGGTATCACAAGAGAGATTTAAAAAAAGAAAAAAGGAGAAAAGAACCAATCCCTCGCCTTCTTCTTTAGTTTCAGCAGCTTTCAACTCTTCTGGTGTGAGCGCACAGCAACACACTCCAATACACGCACAACACACTAACATGTCCGCGATAATGAGCAGTTTCATTTCGCACATACAAATCATGATGTAATTGGCTCTTCACTATCTTATTCTAATAATCAAAAAATAGATAAATAATCTTCTTTCATGGAATTTCTTTTACTGTTGGCCGTTACCGACACTGATATGAAAATCAGTTATTCATTTTTAAATCGATGGTTATTTTAGACACGTGAAACATGAACAGATTTGTTATAAGCTGTTACTTATGAGTCGTTATGAAGATGATGTGTCGACGGAGTTTGAAGAGAAACTTGTTTGTCTCTTTCGACAAGTTTGGGATTACTTGTTCGTGCTCTGCTCAGATCAGCCGGTTGGTTTATCTGCATCACTCCAAAGATGTGTTACCAACAGAGATGTCGCCTCTTGTGCAGTGGTTCCCAATCCCCGGGCCACGGACCGGTACTGGTCTGTGAGTTGTTTGCTACCAGACCGCGAGAGTTGAGGCTCAGGTGTGAAATTTATGGTTTTCAGGTTTTTATTTTTTCTCGTTTTTCTCGTTAACTCAGTTTCCTTCGGTCTTTCCCCAAATCTTCCTTTTTTGGGTACCAGTACTGATTTTATTTCTTGTATTTATCTGCTTAAAGGCCGCTCCGTGAAAATATTGTCGGACATAAACCGGCCCGTGGCACAAAATAGTTTGGGGACCGCTGCTCTTGTGGACAAACTATGCAACATCAACACTCATAACACGCTTTAAGAGTGTTTCTCCCGGCTCCTCCTTGAGCTGCGTTCACGCTGGAAGTGATTTGCAACAACGTGACAACCAGGCAAGAAAATGAAGCAACTACCAATGAGAGGGAAGGATACTGGTGATTGACATAAAGGAGTAAATACATCAGAGGGTCACCTAGACAGCCAGAGCCTGGAATATCTGCAAGTGGCAAGCAGTCAGCTTCAAAGTGACATGTGGTGAACAAATTGCGCCCATCGAGTAAAGAGATTTACTTTCTTCATTTTCATTTATCGACTGTTATAAATTCAGATACCAATACATTAGGGGTGCAACGATACTCGTGTCGATACTGAACCGTTCGATACAATGCTTTCGGTTCGGTACGCATATGTATCGAACAACACAAAATTTTTAATTTATTTCATCAACTTCTGACGATGCTGTCTGTGTTGAGCACTCAGTGAATCTGCGTTCGACTACTTCGCCTAGGCTGCACTGTTGAGTGCAGATCCACTGAGCGCAGCGCAAGCTAGCAAGACAGAAGCTAAGCTCGTTGAGAAATGGCAACTGCCTCAACGCTACCCGAAACTGAACCTCCCCCACCCTCATTCAGATCTGGCCTTTGGAACTATCTTGGTCTTCATGTGACGTATGACCCTGAAGGTAAGCGCGTCATGAACAAAAGTAAAACAGTATGTCGGATGTGCCACGCAATGCTCAATTGGTGGGAACTAGTGCGTTAGCGCAGTTAGCTTGTTAACGTGTTGACGCCGTCCAGCCCCACGCACGGGGCGATCCGCGGTAGCTCATTAACGGAGATTTGCCGTGTTATGGCGTTAATGTCATTTTAACTAGATTAACGCTGACAGCACTAGTGGGAACACAACTAGCCCACATTTCTCTGTAATAAACTCTCTTTTCCAAAGACAAGTGATTCCTCGATCAGATAGATTTATTTTATTTTATTATTTTGTTTTTTCAGCAACATTAAATTTAAAAACTGTGCTTTTGAGTTAAAATAAATATTTATAATTTTAATAAATGACAAATTAAAAAGGCATGAACATTTTTTTGTATCGAAAAAATATCGAACCGTGACACCAAAGTATCGAACCGAACCATGAATTTTGTGTATCGTTGCACCCCTACAATACATGTGAAAGTAACTAATATAGGGGGATATAGATACACGGTCAGGCTCTATTAATTACACCAAAATGTTACACAGATTAATTGAATTGACATACTGAGGCTAACTATATTTTTAACAAGGATTAGACCACTTTTCTATCAAATACTTTTTGTCATCAACACAAAACAGCAGACAAATGTTAAGCATATTAAAACTGTTTGTTCTAAAGGAGTTGTTAGTTTGTCTTTTATTCGTGAAATCTGGTAAACAAACTCCTGATCTCCATGCAGAGGTAAAGATCTCCAATCAAAACCACAAATCTCACGAGGAGTCTCACACACTGCTTCATATGTACACTGAGAAGTATATAACAATGTCACAGAAGTGCAAAGGAGCTTTTCCTGATTTAGCCGGATTGATGAGTTTCCAATAGTTAAGCTCTCAGCATTTCCCCGTCTGCTGCACAGACCATTACACCGGATCTTTAAAAACTGTATTCCATACAGCTGAGATTTCCACGTCTGTGCTTTAATTTGCGTTTTGCTTCAGTTAAACATGCAAACAAACACCAAAACAGACCTGACAACCAATCAAATCGAGTAACTATTGTTATTAATTCTTCGTGTGTCGTTATCTGAGCTCTAGTGCATGTGTTCATGTGTGATTGCAGTCTTTAATCAGTTTGCTTGCTCCACAACACCCAGAGTATGAGAAACTGTTGCCAGAGCCTGAACGATTACTCAGTAAGAGCACACACAGAGGAACCTCCACATCTCAGTGAAAAATATCAGCAAGCTATCGGCCTGGTAGCGATTTAGAAAATCCATTTTTAGCTTCTGTGAGAGGGCTTTCTCTGTGAATAATGAATGCAAGTGCCTCCACACAGGAAATTTGTGTTACCGCTTGCATGCTCAGCAGTTTTCCACATGCTCTTTCTAATAGACGACTCTTTGGTGACTCAACTATGATCAATGCTCTCCCATCAATATTTCAGTCTTGCGGTTTGTTCACTTCCAGTGTGAGTTTTTATTTAATCTCCCTACCTCCCTCCCTACCATCTACATGTTTACAATTTACATTACATACCCATCTGTATCTATGCACATATTTTCATCCATTTTTGACCTTGTGAGTCTGTTAATTTATAGCTTTCTTTTGGTTTTCTCTGTAAAACGTTGCACTCACAACTCCACAGCCTTTGCAAGAAATGTATTGAGCCAAGCAGCGGCGCAAAGGTGCAATTCAAACGCACAAAACTTTAGCTTGAACACCTGACTTAGATGGACCGCTCACCCATAGAGGATCGTTCCTGGCAAACTTTGGCAGCCCTGTCTGTCCATGTGTCACATAGCTGCAGCGGCAGAGGTAAACATGAGCTGACACCTGTCACAGATGTTGGAGCTAGCCAACAACCTAGCCCACATATCTGCCCGTCTATCTGTGGCTATCTGTCATATGTCATCCAGCTGGAACCAAGGAACTAAGCAGTGCCATTTCTGCTAATATCTCTTTCAACGCTGATGCCAGGAGTCATGTGGGGGGAAAGCAGATGATATCTTTTTGTGGGTGTTATATAGTTCAATACTTTGCTTAGAATTTTACGGCCGTTGTTCAAGCCCTTCTAAAATGTGTAAAGCTTTTTCACCACCATACAACTCCAATATTACATATATACTTTCTGAACCTGAAAGAAAAAGAGCTTTTTTTTTAAAGTATGTATGCTATTGTGAAACCTCCTGATATTACAAGGAAAAAGTAAAATCCAAATGAATATTTTATTCCGTATTCTATTCAAATACAAAATAGCCCGAGGCATCCAGGCAGCAAACAGAAGCATCAGCCGACTGCCTTTGTAGTCGTTATTGACTCGAGACAGTCCAGAGCCTCTGCTACACTCACACCACAAGCCTTTGTGCTCAGATGTTTTGCTCAGACTAGATTGTTTTATTTCTTTTTTCTAAATTTGGTCGTTTGCGTCATTCCTGAAATTTGTCCACTATCAGAGTTTAGCGGGAACTGGTTACGTCTCTGAACTGATACACATGGATGAAAAGAACAATAACAAAGATGTCACATGCACAGCGCTGTCATACAGAAGTATGCACGAAGGCCACTAAAGTCAGCAGATAGTCTTTCATGTATAAGCTGATGTGCAAGGGCCATGCATATTTATGGGGATTAACATATTAATGCATAATCAGGAGTTGCAGAATTGTTATATGAGTGGCATTACTAAATAAGATATTTTAATTCAGGATGCCACTGGCTACTTAAAACTACACTTCCCAGCTTGTCTCTCAATCACTCAAGTATGGAAAGAAGACTTATCTTTTTTGCTTAGACGGGGAAATGAGATAAAAGTCATGAGAATTCTGGCTTGCCTGTTCAGACTGAGAGACCTTAACATAACAGTCTCAGAATCAGGACTGGAAAGATCAGATCCCATTCTGTTTGGGCTTGGGAACTGTCTTTGTTTTTCTCTGAAAGACCAATCCCAAAGGATCATTAGTCAGAAATGAAAGAAGTTATTTCCGCTTGAAAACTTATGACCTCATAATAAAGGAATTAAAGTTGAGAATTTCACTCTGCTGCTCAGCATCACTATAAATGTCTGAAAGAAGGCTGAAAGTCTATATATAAATTTGATATAGCAGATAAATCTCTCTAAATTCTTCCTAAACAACCAAAAGTCATTCGTCATCCAACTTAAATAAACTTCCCTACTTATTTTCACATGAGCACAATGGCTCACATCAGAAATGGCACTAAGATCACACTCAAGCCACAAACTATATATTACAGCTCAATAAAATAAATTAAATCTCTCTATTCTATTTTATTCCTTTTTTAAAGCAATGCTAACACAAAACCGTCAATCTGATAGTATTATATTAGATAGGCAATACAGAAACAATTTCATTTCACACACTTTTTGCAAGATTCAAGGATATTCAAGAAGTTTTTAAGGATTTTCCAGCACAGGAACAAGCCCTTTTAGAATTTAGCGCATCAATCATTTGTACGTGGGAGAAAAGCACCAGCTGGTAGTTTTAGAAAAAAAAAGAAGAAATATTGGTGATAGGAGGTTTCATGTCGTGTGTTTTCATTATGCCAACACCAGCTAGAGCCAAAAATTCAAGCTGTGTTGTGATTGCTGAGACGCATGTCACACGCTAATGTAGTGTGTCATGTGGGAATGATAGCAGTGTGTCTGTATCTATGAAGCGTCACATCCTGTTTCAGACAAGGCCATTTCAAAAACACCCTACTGACAGACAAAAATGACAAGGCGTCTGCCGCAGTGGGGGTTGAGGAACGCAACAAAAATAGAGTTCTCTCTGCACGGCCCCGGCACCTCCCTGTCACACCGACTACTCGTCTCCCATCACACTTCTCAGGGGCAGAATATCTGCAGGTCTCAGAGCTTTAAGCTATGAAACGTCTTTCTTTCTGTACAATCACTGTTAAATGAGACTGTAAATGGGTTGTACACAAACTGTGACACGTGATATGATACTTCATGTAACACAGGGTGTCAAACTCAATTGCACAGGGGGCCAAAACTCAAGGCCCACTTTAGGTCGCGGGCCAAACAAGATAAACATTTATTGAACACACTAAAACAATGTTTTTTAAACATAAATATGAATAAAAACAGACAGGAATATTATTCCAGATTAAATAAACTTGAAAAAATAAACTTTGACAGGTGCAGTTCAGCAAAGTCTGCTGACTTGGTTCAACATTACTTGGCAACAGGGAAAGTGAGGCAAGTTGCACTGGTGCATTTGTGACAGCTTCACTTTTTTCACCGGACAGCACCGGCGCTCCATCTGTTGTAAGTCCAACAAGTTTGTCCCAGGGCAGTTTCATGTCGGTTACACTTTGACATACGTTTTAAAAAATGTCTTTTCCTGTCGTTATCCCGTGTCTCTGTAAACATATATTCAGTCACCCACTGGTGCTGAAAGGCTCTGCTGTAAGAATCAACTTTTCTCTCCACCATTGTGAGCAGCTAGCTTAGCAATAACAGAAGTTTGACTTGATTGACGCGGGAATGTTCTCAGTTAGCCTAGCGTTCAGCAAGGAGGCTACAGCGCTGCATTATGGGATCTGTAGTTTGTATATTACTAGCGCCTCATATCGCCAGGCTACAGCGCTGCATTATGGGATCTGTAGTTTGTATATTATTAGCGCCTCATATCGCCAGGCCATGCATAACAATAATAGTATAACAATAATTTTTTTTTATATATATATATATATATTTATATATATATATATATATATATATTTATATATATATATATATATATATATATATATATATATATTTATATATATATATATATAATATAAGACGATGTCAGAGGAATTGGTGCACAAATTATCATCACTCACAGATCAGTGCTGTCGCTCTCTATACACAGTTCGCACGATTGCAAAGTGAAAGCAAAAAAACAAGCGCAAATTCAAACGCGATTTCAATATGTCACATATTGACAGTGGCTCACCGATGCCAATGACATAATTACCCAGCTACATTTCTGAAAGAATGCAAAAGCATTGACATATATTTTTCCTACAATAGCCCGACGGGCAGGGAAGAGATAGATTTTGGTAGCCCGACTGAAAAAATCGCTAGCTCCGGGACGTCGGGCTAGCGATATTGCGAGCCCTGTATCTGATTGAGGAATCACTCATCTTTGGAAAAGAGAGTTTATTACAGAGAAATGGCTCTTTCCAAAATAAAAGCTATACTATCCGCTTCTTCTGGGCTATATTCTCAGCAGCATAAGGAGAATCATGTGCTAACAGCTGTCTAAATGACTCGGCTAAAGTTAGTAGCATGCTTGCTTGTTTTTGTCTGCTTCCACTTGTCTTTGCACTAGGATGATGTCGGCGTAAATGTGCAGTCATATTCGTTGTGTTCCCACTAGTGATTTCAGGTTAATCTCGTTGAAATGACCATAACGCCACAACACGGCAAATCTCCGTTAACGAGCTACCGCCGATCGCCCCGTGCATGGGGCTAGACGGCCAACACGTTAACGAGCTAACTGCGCTAACACACTAGCTCCCACCCATGTAATTGAGCATTGCATGGCACATCCAACATACTGTTTTACTTTAGTCCATGACTCGCTTACCTTCAGGGTCATACGTCACATGAAAACCAAAATAATTCCAAACACCAGATCTGAATGAGGGTGGGGGAGGTCCATGTTGCAAGGAGAGCGTAACTTCTGTCTTGCTAGCTTGCCCTGCGCTCTTCCTTCTGACTATGCTGTCTGTGTTGAGCGCTCAGTGGATCTGCGCTCGACAGTGCAGCCTAGGCGGAGTAGTCGAACGCAGATTCACTGAGCGCTCAACACAGAGCGCTCAGTGAATCTGTGCCGAGTATAACCTGGAAGTCCCGAGGTCAAAATGGGAGATGCCCCCAAGGGTGGTGGAGAATGACCGAGCTAAGATCCTGTGGGACTTCCAGATACAGACGGACAAAATGGTGGTGGCTAACCAACCGGACATAGTGGTGGTAGACAAACAGAAGAAGACGGCCGTAGTGATCGATGTAGCGGTTCCGAATGACAGCAATATCAGGAAGAAGGAACACGAGAAGCTGGAGAAATACCAAGGGCTCAGAGAAGAGCTCGAGAGGATGTGGAGGGTGAAGGTAACGGTGGTCCCCGTGGTAATCGGAGCACTAGGTGCGGTGACTCCCAAGCTAGGTGAGTGGCTCCAGCAGATCCCAGGAACAACATCGGAGATCTCTGTCCAGAAGAGCGCAGTCCTGGGAACAGCTAAGATACTGCGCAGGACCCTCAAGCTCCCAGGCCTCTGGTAGAGGACCCGAGCTTGAAGGATAAACCGCCCGCAGGGGCGTGCTGGGTGTTTTTTTTTTAAATATATATATATATATATATATATATATATATATATATATATTACTATTACCACTCGCCTAGCTTGGGAGTCACCGCACCTAGTGCTCCGATTACCACGGGGACCACCGTTACCTTCACCCTCCACATCCTCTCGAGCTCTTCTCTGAGCCCTTGGTATTTCTCCAGCTTCTCGTGTTCCTTCTTCCTGATATTGCTGTCATTCGGAACCGCTACATCGATCACTACGGCCATCTTCTTCTGTTTGTCTACCACCACTATGTCCGGTTGGTTAGCCACCACCATTTTGTCCGTCTGTATCTGGAAGTCCCACAGGATCTTAGCTCGGTCATTCTCCACCACCCTTGGGGGCATCTCCCATTTTGACCTCGGGACTTCCAGGTTATACTCGGCACAGATGTTCCTGTACACTATGCCGGCCACTTGGTTATGGCGTTCCATGTATGCCTTGCCTGCTAGCATCTTGCACCCTGCTGTTATGTGCTGGATTGTCTCTGGGGCATCTTTACACAGCCTGCACCTGGGGTCTTGCCTGGTGTGATAGACCCCAGCCTCTATGGATCTTGTGCTCAGAGCTTGTTCTTGTGCTGCCATGATTAGTGCCTCTGTGCTGTCTTTCAGTCCAGCTTTGTCCAGCCACTGGTAGGATTTCTGGATATCAGCCACCTCCTCTATCTGCCGGTGGTACATACCGTGCAGGGGCCTGTCCTTCCATGATGGTTCCTCGTCTCCCTCCTCTTTCTTGGGTTTCTGCTGCCTGAGGTATTCACTGAGCACTCGGTCAGTTGGGGCCATCTTCCTAATGTATTCTTGGATGTTCGTTGTCTCATCCTGGACTGTGGTGCTGACACTCACCAGTCCCCGGCCCCCTTCCTTCCGCTTAGCGTACAGCCTCAGGGTGCTGGATTTGGGGTGAAACCCTCCATGCATGGTAAGGAGCTTTCTTGTCTTTATGTCAGTGGCTTCTATCTCCTCCTTTGGCCAGCCTATTACCCCAGCAGGGTACCTGATCACGGGCAGGGCGTACGTGTTGATGGCCCGGATCTTGTTCTTACCATTCAGCTGACTCCTCAGGACTTGCCTGACCCTCTGCAGGTACTTGGTGGTTGCAGCTTTTCTAGCGGCCTCTTCATGGTTCCCATTCGCCTGTGGGATCCCCAAGTACTTGTAACTGTCCTCTATGTCTGCAATGTTGCCTTCTGGTAGTTCAATCCCCTCAGTTCTGACTACCTTCCCTCTCTTTGTTACCATCCGACTACACTTCTCCAGTCCGAACGACATTCCAATGTCATTGCTGTATAGCCTGGTAGTGTGGATCAGTGAATCGATGTCTCGTTCACTCTTGGCATACAGCTTGATGTCATCCATGTACAGGAGGTGGCTGACAACTGCTCCGTTCTGTAGTCGGTATCCGTAGCCAGTCTTGTTAATGATCTCACTGAGGGGGTTCAGGCCTATGCAGAACAGCAGTGGGGACAGAGCATCTCCTTGGTAGATCCCGCACTTGATGGTGACTTGTGCTATGGGCTTGGAGTTGGCCTCTAGTGTTGTACGCCACATCCCCATTGAGTTCCTGATGAAGGCTCTTACGGTGTGTTCACACCGAACGCGATGGACGCGAATAGAGCGTCAGGTTTACATGTAAAGTCAATGGAAAGGCGCGATGACGCGCGATTGCGGGTCCCGCGAAAATTCGGAAGCAGATTTGCGTCGCGAAAACGCCAAAACGCGTGAAACGCGCGTCAGTGTAGCGCGTCTGGCGCGTTTGACTCGCGAATAAAACCACGCGCGTGAGTTTTTGTGTTGCATTTTGTGCATACGCGCGTTTCGCGTCTACCGCTCGAGTTGGAAAAATCTGAACTCCAGCGTCAAATCGCGCCGCGACAACCAATCAGGAGCCTGGTGACGTGGCTGTTACCTAGGTCAAAGGGGCAGATCCAGCCAAAGCCTTTCATACTTCAATGGAGGGGAAGGCTAATCAATGTGGTAGCAAACAACTCGGAGCTGTACAACACCAGCTGCTTTCAGTACCGAGACAGGAATATAAAGGACCGAGCTTGGAGGAAGATATGTGAAGAGATCGGGCAACCTGGTAAGTTCATTCATTTCTCTTTTGAAAGTTTTCACTGACCCGGGGAAGCCGCACAAAAGCTAGCAAGCCACCGCTATTTTCCCACTGACGTACAAATACCGTTCTGCTTTTATGCATGTTGTCATTTAGGAATATATTTTATTGTTTATTAATAAACAGCACACAGTGGTCCCGCTGTTCATCCGTCACTGCTTTGCTTTTTCGCTGATTTTTTATTGCACAGTACAGCATTGCATTCTGCAGCCTGATTGACAAATCTCCTGCGCTTGCCAAATTTATCACGTTTGGTTTTGATAACCATCGCGTCCAATAGAAAAAACAGCACAAAAACACCCATAACTATGAGCCTCATTCGGAAATAGACACCTGCACCGTGAGGGAAAAAGGCGCACGAAAGTGGCGGGCAGATGAAGACAAACCGCGGCATAATAATACTTTTACGTTTTGCAATCTACAAAGGTTTGCACTTTGAGAATCAATTGTGAGAACTGTGACCAGGGGCTAGTTATTCTGAGAACCCCTGCAATAAATGAGGGACCACTGTCTACTCTACGATTATTATATCCAACCTGTTAACATTTAATACTGTATTGATAGAACCAACTGATTCTGCAGCAGAGCATCCCCAGTCCCTGAGCTCCTGCTGCTGCACCCACAGGTATGTACAGCAAGCACTGATACCTTTTTAGTCGGTGGGATTCCCTTGTGATCACCTTTACTAAATATCTACAACCAATCTGATTATATCCTGTTATTGTTTTTTTTTTTTTTTCAATGTTGAAATTAAAATCTAGTAGCAGCCTTCTCATTTCTTTGTGTTTTGTGCTGTTTTACAGGCCCACAGAGGAGGACGGCTCCGAGGCAGATGAGGGACGGGTCCCAGGACGGTCCATCGGCGGTGGAGCTGGCCATCCTGGAGTCCCTGAAGAGGCCACACCAGTCTCCAATGGAGCATTTCCTCCTCAGCCTTGTTCCTGCTCTGGAGAGCAGCTGGTCCTTTTTATTCCTGTCTCTCTGTAAATACTTATATTTTATATATTTATGTTTAATGTTTTTCTGTTTGAGACTTTTAATATTATTTCAAATAAATGTTTATAATGACTAATGTCTCAGTTCTACTACACAGCAAATGTTGGCACACAACTTGACACATGTAGAATTTATTTCATATTATACTAATGACAAAATATACTGATACAGTGGGATGCAGAAGTTTGGGCAACCTTGTTAATAGACATTATTTTCCTGTATAAATTGTTGGTTGTTACAATAAAAAATGTCAGTTAAATATCATACAGGAGACACACACAGTGATATTTGAGAAGTGAAAAGAAGTTTACTGGATTTACAGAAAGTGTGCAATAATTGTTTAAACAAAATCAAGCAGGTGCATCAATTTGGGCACCACAAAAAAGAAATGAAATGAATATTTAGTGTATATCAATGTGTGTGTCTCCTATATGATATATGGGGTGCCTTTGTCTGGACGTGCTTCCCATCCAGAGCTGCACAGCACAGAGGAAAGTTCCAGCGCTCCTGGAATCCCTCTGTGATGGAGCGCCAGTCTCCAGGTGAAGGCACAGCCATGAAATCGTCCACTAGACAGTCCCAGATGGACGTCGCTGCCTGGGGGGTGATCTGGCTCACCGTGGACACACCGACTCTGAAACTGAACGCGATGGTCCTGAAGGAGTCCCCGGTGACAAGGAACCTGGACAAAATTGTTCAAAATCAGTATTATGTGTACTGCAGTTACAAAATACATTATTCAAATTCCAAAATACTTTTGTGATGTCAGATATAAATCACAAAACTTAAATCTTACATAAAACATTTTGTAATTATAAGGATAATTACAAAATGTATATTAGATAATATCTAAAACAGTTGTGTTTTGTTTTAACTTTAACATATCATAATTTGATTGGTAGCAACTTTCACAACTACAGTGAGCCAATCACTCATAATTCCTAAACATGTCAATCAGGTAGGAATGAAGTGAGACATTAATAGAAATAAAGAGTTGTGTGTTGACATGTAGCCCTTTCCTTGCTTAAATCATTAATATTTTTGAAAAATTAATCTGTGATAAGACAGCTTATCAAGATAGAACCATGTAACTAGAGATGAACCAAACTGTTCACAGTTTTATCTAACTCTGTTTTAATAAAGGCTGTGACCCCTGCTATAGAGTCTGACAGCTGCAGGGATTATATACAAATATTCAACTATCCCAGAATTAAACCAGGTCTAAATAAAAAGGAGTGAGTATCACTACAAAGGTTAACTCAGTGGTCCTAATGCTACAGTTTGATATCAGCAAACACCGAGCGCATACATTGATGTGACACCACAGCCATGCTATCATGCAAACACTGATAACAGCATAAATCGAATTAAATCGGGGCTTGATGAGAGCTTCTGAGTATCACTAGAAATATTATAAACAGTCGTCTTTGTACCACAGTTTGCTTTCAGTAAACACCGACAGCATTCACTGTTAGCATAGCACATCCATGTTAGCAGTGTATAACTGGATGGATTAGCATATTAGCACAGATATCAATAAAGGACTACCGTATTAAATAGTTTTACTAACCTCAGGCAGACGGACAGGCGCTCTGCAGGTGGGATTGAGCGTCTGTAGTTGGTGTTTAAGCGGGCGATGCTGGGACCGACGAGGGAAAGCAGGTCCTCAAACTGGCCGACGGTGATAGCGCTGGAATCGGCCGTCATCCAGGCGCAGCTCCTGGAGCAAGTGGTGAAACTCACCAAACTGCTCATGCCTCTGGAGGACCTGATGGACCCAGGTACGGCGAGGACGTCTTTTACGCCGCTGCTCTGCTCTCCACAGTACATAGAGAAGGGAGACTCTCTCTTCAAGCGCTAGCTCGATAGCTGCCATCTTGCAAAGATACCAGTCTGGCACAACTCCCTCCCACATTCCTCCCACATTTCCGGTTCACGCGCGTCAAAATATCATATTTTGACGCGCGATGGATTTTTCTTGGACACGCGTTGAGACGCGAATGTACACGCGTCAAATTAGGGGCGTTTGGGGCGTTTTATTCGCGTCCATCGCGTTCGGTGTGAACACACCGTTAGGGTCCCATTGATCTTGTACAATTCTAGGCATTCCAGTATCCAGCTGTGGGGCATTGAGTCATAGTCATATATATATATATATATATATATATATATATATATATATATATATATATATATATATATATATATGTGTGTGTGTGTGTGTGTGTGTGTGTGTGGGCGAAATGCAATTGTAGAAAACAGATCTAAAGATGTGTTTGTTAGGCACTGTTCTGTACACAATGCTCAGGTTAGTCTAAAAATGTCCTTATGTCAGTATGCCCTACATCATAAATGGCTTGAATCCTAAGTTTATTAATGACTATATATAGGTAGTCTTGGAAAGAACATTCTAGAGCACTCCATCCGTCTCCATTAAGACGTGTATTGCCCCTCTGTTAGTCTTCCTTGGTCTCTTGTGTTCTGGGGGCCTCTGGATGTCTGGAGTTTTGATCTCCTCCATACCTGCTTCATGCCCTGGAGGACGGGGCTGTGGCCCCCCCACACCCTCTAGCAGATCATTACATGAAGGAACCTTTTGAAAAAAAAAAAACAAGCGCGTCCATGCTCACAGGTGTACACACGGGTGATCACACCCACAAACTACACCCTTTTTGGCTCCTACCTCAAAGCACACTGTGTTCTGTTGATCTTATGTGCTGCACAATAATGTTTAATATTTAGTATTTACTGTCATATTCCCATATATCATTGTGATGTTGTTTATTCTATTACTCTTGTTCTCTTCTGCTTGCTTTCTTTTTTCTTTCTCAGCAGGTGATCCAGGTGATTGATATATGCATTTTTTTCCTTTTTTTTTTCCTGCCCGTTCTGTTGGTTTTTGTTTTTTGCCCTTCTCCCCCGTCCCTCTTCTCAGCTGTTTCTCTTTCCCTCTTTCTTTCTCCCCCTCTTTCCCCCAGTCAAGTCTGTCCCGTATTCAGTAAGTGAAAATAAAATAAACAATAAAAGGTGAATCAAATGGACCATTACGGCAAGGCTGGGATGGTCAATTTGGTAAAGTAAATCCGTTGGGCATCTTTCTTTGCCTTTAGACAACAATTCTGATGGCAAAAGAGCCAAACGGGACAGGCAAAAGAGAGGAAAAAAAAAAGACGTGTATTGTTTTTTTGGGTGGGGGGGGATCCACACACTGGATCAGTTCAAACTACATGCTGACTGTCAGTTTTTAAATCTGCCCTTTATTGTCTAAGGCTATTGCCTGCGACCTCTCATTCAAACTTTAGTACTATCCATTGGTCACATGTAACTACTAAACCCCAGACGCTTTTAACCAGTAACAGTACCTTAAATTTTACAAACCACATCCCTGCATCCTCTGTGCTGACAAAATAAACAGAGCGGCAGAGACATTTTATCCAAGTTTAAAGCTGAAACTGAAAGCTGAGGTTAAACAGCTGAGTGTTCACAGTAAGTAGGGTTTGATTGACATCTCCAGAAGAATATACACCCATGCTTTCCCACTGACACGCAAACCAACCCACTCAGCTCCCCAGCACGTGTTTGTCACACACATGAACCCCTCCACTCCCCGACCCATACACTCTCTCAAACACACACACACACACACACACACACACACACACACAGCTGTCATTTCCCGTGACATCCCCAGCCTCTATTACCTGCATGCATTAACAAACCTCTCTGATGTTAAAAATTATAATTCATACATTTGAATAATTCAGATTACTTTAAAAGCTGTGCGCTCACACTCGCTCACTCTTTTCCCAGCTTGAATGAAAAGTGTTTACCACAAATCGCATTCGAATAAATCCTATAAGTCCTTTTAAAATTCCTTAGATAAACCAATCAAATACCCCCAGCGCTGGGCTGACTGGCCAATCAAAATTAGCATTCGTAGAAGCGGCCTAGTTTTACTTAAAAGCCATCAAATAGCAAATCAAATTGCAGCGTCTATTTGTGAGGTTCAGTTTGTTAGAGTTAGAAAAAAGGTGATAAATAAAGTGAGAGTGAGAGAAAAAGGGGCCCTGCTGCACCAGATGTGTGTGCACGTGTGTGCGTGCGTGTGCGTGGTGAGAGAGAGACATTTGAAAACAGTCAACAAGAAACAGGTTAGCAAACTGCACGTTCCCTTTAGATTAGATCTAAGGCTTGGATGGTGAGACCTCACATCTTTTCTCATCTCACTGTCCATGTCGGTTTCTGTTAATTCCAGCTATCTGTAAATCATAACCTTCTGCTTCCTTTTTCTGTGTTTTCAAAACAACAACTGTCTCTGACACTCATATTTCCTGTGCTGTAACGGATTACTCCCCACCCTACACTCAACACACGCGCAGACAGTTCCCATAACTTCAGAGGACATCACTCTGACTTGCACTAATGTCACAGACCAATCCCGTGGTTCTCAAATTGTGGGCTGGCCCCCTTTGGTTCCTAGTTGGCACAGAGCCAGCACAGGGGATGTGTGAACAATGGGCATTTTGACTCTGTACGTTTAGACCTGCAGCGTTGCAGTGGTGCAGTGTGGAGTGCTTTCATTTGGGGGACAGTGACAAAAATATCTGAAGTATCCGGTAGTGTGGGTAACTCTGGTTGGTGTTTGTGCTATTGCGGGTCATTATGTGCAGCCCATGCAACTTGTGTTAGTGTTTAAAAAAAACACAAACACTCAATTGTATCTCCTGTTTGAGCTTCTCACACATGCTTTTTTAATCTTCTGTGCGGGGCTTTTTTAATTTTGCACTTCTTCCTCTTAAACTAAAAAAGAACACACTTTTTAACCAATCAGCAGCCTGTTTATACACGGGATTATTACTTGTACATGTTGATGGCTTCTTGGCAGAGTGTACAGGAGTGTGCCTCCATATAAGTTGAATTCCTACAATCCCTTTCATGGACACACAGAGAAATGCAAACTTACACCAAAGGTAGGACGATAAAAATTGAGTGACTACAGTTTATATTTAAATTTAAGATTCAACTTGGAATGAGCATTGCTCGTGACACACACAAGCCTATTAAGGTTATCCATTGTAGTGCATGAGGCCCTGTAATTAGGAGTGAAAGATGTATATACTGATTTATGTATTTACTGTTGGTAGTTAGCAATGAAAGCTAAACCTGTTTTTAAATCTATGCATGTGTCTTCCCAAAGCCTGAGTATACCCTGTCTTTCTAACTAGGCTGGTGCGTTTCTTCCTCCTGATTTCACCCAAATCATACGACCATGATCGTAAAAACATACAAATACACACCAAGGTTCAAGCAGCTGGTGAGTTTGTCCTTGACTGCCCACCCTGTGGCAGTGGCATGGATGCAGCTGTTTTAGAGGGTTCAGGATGGGATTTTAAAAGCCGTGTCCTTGTCAAGGGTGGACTCTTGGTTTATGTTTGGGGGGGTTTTTGGAGGAGAGGGAGGGTTAATTACCCTAATATCGAAGGTTGTGTAAAGACCAGCACTCACATTGCATTGAAAGTTCCAGGCTTGTTGTTTATGTCAATTAAAGTATTCTATTAGCTGTGCAGGAGCAATTAGCACACAAGGATATTTTCTTTTGGGAAGTAATACAGCAGACACCAGCGTTATCCAATCAGTTCTGAGCAAATTATATAACACACCTGGCACAATGCAGTACAGAATTTATTCATCTCTTTCTCATGCAAGCATCGCAACAGGCATCCCTGCTGCGATGCTTGCACTCGGATGGAAAACTGTGGCGCAAACGTAACGCAAAACAACTTTTTAATGATTTAATAATGATTTTCATGACACTTAGCATTATCAGTAGTACATTTGGGAGCCAGGATCAACCTGAACGAGTAAATCCTAAGAGTCCAGAACACAACAGCCTGGCAAGTCCTGTTAGTGGGAAGTTCTTACGGCAGTGGGGTGAAGAACAGCATAATAAGAAGTTTCAATACTTTGCGAGAGGTTTTATATATTTAATTTTATCTGTAGGTATGAGGCTAGAACGCTGTTATAAAAGAGAAAGGAAGAAATGTACCTTTGTCCCTTTTGAACTTAGCATGTTTTTGTGATTACTGTGAAATAAGTAAAGTTAATGGCAGAACGAATGGATTTTTGTCATCATTTTTCATGTCTTTGGCAGGAAGATTTTGTGCATTAATACTTAGTTTTACAGCAAAGTTTGAAACACAATGAGCTCATGGATAAACGCTGGTGTTAAAGGGATAACAGAGTGACCCTAGCTAGTTTAAACAAATGAAAAACAGGCTTTTTTAATAGACAGTTGGCTTTTTAAAATGCATATCATAAAATGGATGATAGCGCCTCGATAATTAAGTTAGCCACTTGTGTCATGAGTGCGTAGACTTGCCCTTGACTGACCTGCCTGGGGCTCTAACAGAGGCATGGCCTGCTGTGCAGTTAGGGATTCTGGGAGTGTGCTCTTAAGGAACAGATGCCAGCGCACAACAGCTGTTCCTTTGGCATCAAACTAGAGCCAAATGGCTGGAGCCTCCACCCAAGAACAAAAACATCAACATGTGTTACTAAAACCTCTCCCTCTTAATAAGACACACACACACACACACACACACACACACACACACACACACACACACACACAGGAGTACGCTGAATCAGAACTTAAGTGTCTCCACAACCACAGAGACACAACCTTTTATACTCAATTCGAGCACAGTCAGGGTCAAAATCCACCAACATAAAGGAGAAAAGGAAGTGGGAGCGCTGGATTTATAACCAAAGGCAAAACAAGAATGTGTCACATGATTTTTTTTATCTCAGTTATCTTATTCTAAACCAAAACTGTAACTGAAATTGAAATTCCAATAATTGCACAACCCTGTGTAGTGATAGTGTGTGTCTGTCTACAGAGAAAAGGTACTCACCCTGAAAAGACTGCCTTGCTCTCTCCACTAGCTCCTCTATGGGATAACTGGCCAAGTCTCCTCTTGCATGCTTCGTCTTGCAGTAGGTACACGCATTCAGACACCTACACCGACAGAAAGACACAAAAGAAAATGTAAAAAGAGAAAGATCGAGCAAACCTTCACTTTTGACTTTATTGAAGAAAACATGTTTTTTGCTTTGGGGGCTTGTGTTTCAATCTTTTTGTGCTCCATTTATATCATACGGCACAAATCTAATAATATATTAAACATCAAATGAAAGCAGCTGGTTGTATTCACCAATGCCATTGGAAATGGATGTCAACTTAAATGAACTATACTCAGCTCAAAATGTGAAGGTGGAATATATAAATGAACAGAGACTTTTAACCTCCTAGGACCTGCCGTCCACATATGTGGACATCACATTTTGGGTTATTTAGACCAAAATACTCAATTTTGCTCTACAAGGGCCTGATATCCACTTACGAGGACATTATACTGCTACTGTTCTATCAAAATGTTAAATGAATATCCTCATTTGTGGCTCTCATTTTTCTTAAAAACAAAAATAAGGTAAAAAAAAAAAAAAAAAAAGTCTGGTAATTCTTTGTTTTTACATTCATCAGGCCCCAATATGCCCAAATATCAAAGAGAAATTAAAAATGCATGTCGTGGAAGAGTTCGGGTCTTAGGAGGTTAAAAGGAAAGTAATGAAGCTTGCCCTGTCAATTAAGGAAAAGCACTAAAAGACAGGGGAGAGTAAAAACTGTTCTCTCTTTCATAAACTATTTCAAAGGATTAGAAGTGACCATGGACAGCTGTCTCAAAGACAAACAGTGGAAACGCTAGAGTCGCCGCATTGTTTTGTTCAAGAAAAAGGAGAGGCTTGATTCAAATTGACTGTGAAAGGAAGGGAAAGGAGAATGAAGCAGAACAGAAAAATGAGAACAAAAATAAAACTGCCTCACACTAAACCCCTGAGTATGGCAGGGTGTAAACTCCGGGAGAGTGCTTGGTTGGGAAGATCAACCAAACCACACTCTATTAAAACCATCTGATGAATTTGGATTCATTTTCAGACCTCGAATTTGTCATTGTAGTTTGAAAAGTACAACCTGGCATTAAAAAAAAGTTTGTGCGATGTGTTAGCATCCTGAACTGCAAATCAATTACCACCTATATTAAACTGAAAATGGTAAAACACACACACACACACACACACACACACACACACACACACACACACCGACAGTATTACAAAAATAACTGTCTCGTTCAGGTGCATTTTATGGATTTAACATCTTTTCCAGCCAACTGTTGTTGGCATGGAATTTCTGAGGTTACGTGAGCATATGACATCTTTGTATTTTCTATTTTCCATCTAATTTTGTTTCTATGCATTTTTCTTTTTCTGGCTTTTTTCCCCTCGTTGGTTCCATTAGTTGCAAGTACATGTTATTGGGTCAGTCTGAATAAAACGCTGTGGCATCTCATTAGCAAAATACTGCAAAGTAATTGGGGGTAAAGACCCAAACAAACTCAATTATAGCTAATAATGGGCCAGTACTTCTACTCTTAAAGAAAACCTGACTGTCCATTAGCACAGTACTACTAATGGAGGCTTCTAACCTTGGGAATACATTGGGTACAACGTTGTTGCTAAAGCTGATCATGGTAACATAAAACAATGCTTGGGATTTGTTATATATGCATCCTAAAAGCAGCTCAGTTCTGGTTCGCTCAAAGAAGGAAGCAAGAAGAATGAGTTGAGTAAAGTTTGAATTATCTGACTGTTTTGCTTCGCTTAATGCGCCTTATAATCCGGTGTGCCTTATGGTCCAAAAACAAAAACAGTAAGCATAAACTGCATCCTTGACATTCACGGAAAAATAACATTGATCCCCAGAAACCTGAAGCACAAAGGACAAAATTTGTGGGCCAAAAAGTACTGCCTCACAAAAGACACCACTAATCACACTATGATATTACTCCATATATAAAACAATATTGTGCTCAAGAATGACCATGTTTTTCAATTAGTAGGATGGTGGATTCGTTAATCCTGATAGTTTCCAATATCCAGTGAGTAATGTTGTGAAGCATCTCGCAGGTGGAAGCTGGGATCATCTGTAATATGGTAACATTTTTTTATATAATCGATATACAAGAAGTGATATATAAATATGTTCCGTAGAGGAAAGTTCAGCTGTTCTTCCTCTGATGGTTCATAGTTAAATACTGGATCACATTTAAACCAGTGATAAAAAAAAAAAAAAAAAGGTTAATCACAGTCTATCTACAGAGCAGATACACTACAACTTTACACAAATTCTTTGTCAAAAATAAGTAACACGCAATAACCTAAAGATGACAAAAAAAGAGGTCATTCTGTTACGGCACAAACAGCTACATTATACATGTCGATCCACTTGTTCCACTGCATTTGTTGGACCATCTAACACCTCGCACACTAAAATGCTGCAATCCCTCTCTTATAATCGTTCTGACATTCATTTAAAATAGCAGAAGAATTTTCAATGACACAAATCACCACAACGGTAAAAGAAAACCGAGCTATCCATCCATCCATCTCTCCTTCTCAGAGTATTGCTTCGCTGAGGGCACTAAAGATGGCAGCTAGGTCACAGGACCTTGCTGTGGAGAAAACACAGACAGATGGGACCCCGTGTGCGTGCACACACACCGACACACACACACACACACCACCAGGGGGTCAATCCATCTTAATGTGATCAGGCCCAGCTGAATGGATCACACCAACATTAATCTCAAGAGACAGTCAGTGGCCTGCTTGTGTGTCTGTGTGTATTTGCATCAGTAACGTGCAATGTGTGTGCGTTGGTATGGCTGTGTTCAAGTGTGCTGCTGTTGCTGAACATTTGTCCAGTATCACAACAATGCATTAGCGGTTTCGACTTCTCCATTAGCCAGGACGGTCTGTGACAACTAGACCAACGCTGAGCGCAAGAGGAGCCTGTGTCCCTCCCTCGCTGTGGCAGGCACATGCACGCCTTTACTTTGTATTAAAGTTGCGATGGATGATAAATTATTTGAAATAATACAACAATTTTAAAGCTGCTTTTACCATTCAGGAAAACTAAGCAGCTGCAGTGACGTAAAGACGCACTTTGATAGTTAAATCCAAATATTTCTTGGCCTACTTTATATCTGTCCTTGCTCCCTCTTCTGTTTTGTCCCAGTTAATTAAACCACAGAGGTAGCTGTTGTACCTGACAACAGTGTAGTTCATCAATGTGTTACAATGAGAAAGGTTACCTCCCCAATGTGCGTGTGTGCGCGCGTGAGATGAAGACGGAGAGATTGTGTGGTTGCAGCCTTGAAAAGGTAACAAAGGGAGGAAAACCCTGAGGTTCCTCTATACATTTGTAAGCCTGCCTCAATACACACACACACACACACACACACACACACACACACACACACACACGCACACAAACAAAGTACAGTTCCCTTCGGGAAGGATCCCTTGTGCTGCATATTAAGAACAAGAAAATCATTTCTCAGTGATAAGTATTTAGAATCTAGACATTAATTAGAAAGCTACACATTAATTAGAAAACAGCCATCGGTGTGTATTAGTGTTCGTCGGGGCTCGTATTGTGCCAGCTTCAAAACGCAATTATGAAAACAAAGCTTAAACTGCGAGGGGAAGTCTGAGCGCCATGCAAATTGTAAAGCAAGATTAGTCATTGCGCTTATTGTCGAGACGGGGAGACGCTGAAGTGGGTATATTAGCAAACAAAATCTCCAAACTGCTGTTATATGGCTGAACAATGCCTGTGAGTTTGCTGTTAGTGTCATCTCAAAGTCAAAGTGGAGGTGGCGAAATAATATGGAGTCAAGGAACAAAGACTGCTGACACAATGACGTTAAGACCTATTAGGAGCAATGAATAGAGGGGTTATTAGTAATTCAGAAAAAGATTGGCAGTTAAAACCCATTTCAAGTTGCATGGGAACTGCACACACACCGATGATCTTGTGTAAGTCATAAAAAAGGCAATATTCATCACATCAAATATTATTAGGAGCTCTAATCATAAGGGTTTGGGATTAAGCGGCGCTTGTGGCGCTTAGTCAATGGGGGTTAAGTGGAGTTGCGAGGGTGGGTTTGAAACGACACAGAGATTTTACTTCATTTTTCAAAAGTGTAAATTTGTGCGAACACTTTTCTACGGTGGCTCGCTGACTTGTGACGATTGGTTAACACTCTGAAGCTGTGTGTTAGGTAAAAAAAAAAAAAAAGTTTTTGCACCAATATTTCACATGAGGATTGGTTGTTTTTGCGTATTTGTGTGTGCATGGATTTCAGTGAGCTTCCTTTCATCTACGAGTGTGTGCTCTAATGCAGCTGGGCCCTGTTTCTCTCTGTGTTCAATCCAGCCTTTGTTCATGACCTCTCGAGTTCTCTTATCGAGTCTCATGTTCCCCGTGTTAAATACTGAAAGAGCTCTGTGTGCATTTTCGAAAATGTGTCACATGTTGACCCCGCGTTTCTGAAACTACTACAGCAGCTTTGCTTGTTGTTTTGACTGAAAAAAGTCAGCGTGAGTATGTGTGTGAGAGCGTGTGCGCTTGTGTGTGAAACCACATCTCCACGTCCACGTAGTAGCTGTGTTTTCCCAACTTCTTGTTTTGTCTGTAGTCTGACCTCGAGACGGTGTTTGTGCTAAAGTCAATCAGCCTATTGTTGCTGGAAAAGAATGGTGGGATATTTGTTTATTTTGGAACTCACTGATAAAGTGTCACGTGAAGATATGCTATGAGGTTAGGCCTACAATCAGGCTGACTGAGTCAGGTAATCGGCTCACTTCTCTGGCTTACTAACCACTTTGCACTCTAACTTACTTGATTTTTAAGTCCCCTTTTTGCTGATGATCTGAATGCTGAGCTGACTCACACAGTAGGTAGATTCAGAGGTCAAAAGGATCTACACACAGTAATAACCGTCAACTGACAGCTTGTTTTGCTGACTTACTACTTCATGCAAGTCACTAGACAAAACAGTGGTTGGAGACCGCAGGTCGCCTGAACTGATTGTGACCCTTTGCAATGAACTTGTGATCTTGTTGCTTGAAGTTGATGAGCAGGTCTGCAACCACTTGCAAACAGCTGCCATCTTCAAAGCAAGTTTGATGTGTCAAGGTGATAAAACGGCAAGACTGAGCCAGTCTGCTGTCAGTCTGCAAAAGAACTGCATCAAGTTGGCAATTACATGTAATGTGTGTGTTAATATGGTATAAGTTGTCCACATATACATAAATTTAAAGTAAACAACAATTCACATTAACTACTTACATTTAGAGTTCAGCTAGAACCTCAGATTTGAAACAGAAATTCCTCCACAAACCTATTATTATATTGGAATAAAACCAGAATAGAACCAGATGACAACCAGTTTGGTTGAGTTCCCTGTTGCAGAGCGATGCACTGCAGATTGACTAAAACAAGTTGGCAACGTCTCTAACTACACATTAGAGAGAAATTATTTTCAAATGCAGTCAGTGTGCAACAGAATTTTTACTCCATTCTTACTGAATTATCAAGGAGTGACTAGTCAAATGCCTTAAAGTGGACCTATTATGCTCTACCATGTATATAGTGTGATACAGTGGTGGTTACTCACATAAAACAGCTTTTTTCTTCCTCTTGGCTCTGTATGACGTCACTAAAAGTCGATATCTGCTTTAAGCAGATGAACCGAGGGGCTTCAACAAAGCCCAGTCTAAGATAAATAAGGGTCATTTTAAACCGTAAATCATGCAAAGCTACTCTAATCAAATCCACAAATAAAAATATGCAGCTGGAAATGTGCATAACAGGTCCACTTTAAAGCTGTTGTCATTTTACATCTAGCAGAATCTTTGCATATATTAGAGGATGTAAAGGAATTATTGAGACCTTTTAAAATGTTTTGGGTTTTTTCTCAATTAAGAGTTTTCAAAAGGTTCCTAAACATTTTATTACAAACGTAACCACTCTCTTCTTAAACTCCATTCCTCTAAAGCAACAAAACAAAATGACTGGACTGGACTGCATGTGTCTGCACCACTACAGATAATGTAGTGGAAATCACCTCATTACTCGGCTGGTGTTTCTTATTGACAAAAAGTTGCTGCTTGAGTCACAAATCTTCTCTAAAATAGTCACTCGTGTGTGTGGTCTGGGTGTTGCTCAGATTGTAGGGATGTAAATTTGTTTACACCGTCACAGTATGTCAATGTGTTTTCCTTAGGAGGATAAAAAAAAAGCTCCTGTAATGTCTGTCATCAAATTTTTAGGTGAAGACATGTTGTTAAGGTTGAAGTAAGCTTAAGTTTTGACATGTAGTAGTTATGGTTAAAGCTCCAGAACATTTCGAACTGAACGTAATGCCCCCTGAAATCATGGACACACTAATAAACTACTGTGTGTATGTGTGTGCACGAGTGTGTGTGTGTGTAAATTGTGTTTGCCTGTGACACACTGGGACTAATTCAGTTACTCAGGGGTTCTGTAGCATAATACCTTGTAATGACACACAATCTCATTTTGTCCAAGGAGACACATCAATCTTTTGGATTTACTGTGGGGAGCACAGTCTGTCCTGGTGAGCGAGTGTGGAGAATAGTGTACGGAGTGTGTGCGTGTTTGTCCTGAGCATATATTTGTGTGTTTGTGTGTTAAGCAGTGGGAAAGAGGGAAATGGAATAAAGTGTTCAGACCACTGGAGCTGAAAACTACCCATACATTGGTTTGATAAACAGCAGGAGAGGCCACTGTGGTACACAGCTAGAAGAGGTGTGCACATATGTCTGTGTGTGAGTGTGTGTGCCTGTCTGCATATAGTCGTGTGTGTGTGTGTGTGTGTGTGTGTGTGTGTGTGTGTGTGTGTGTGTGTGTGTGTGTGTGTGTGTGAGAAGAATGAAATAGAAAAAGAAAATGAGAATTCTGTTGTGGAGGTGTATGTGCGTGTGTGTCTTGTGCTGAAGTGCAAAATCAAAATGAGATTGTGTGTATATTGGGCATCCATGCGTCTCTGCGACTGTTCACACATATGTACGTGAGAAGAAAACCTTTTGTAAACACCCTTCATTCTGCTGTAATTCCACTTTTCTGAAGCACATCAGCACATTTTCTCCATCTTTTGTTGCTGCTTGACATGATGCATTTTCACTTCTGCTCTTTCAAGAGAAAAACAACACAGAAAAGAAAAGATGAGATCATTGACCAACGGCAAACAAAATGAAAATGCAGTCAAGCGGCGCGGTCCAACGGGATTCTGTTGTACGACGTGGAAGAGATATGGACCGATATCATGCAGAATGACTGTGGATATTAGAATCTGAAGTTAGAGAAAATATACCTGCTTTGATTATTAGGTAAAAAAAAATGATGTATAGGAGAAGGAAAAAGAGACGTTGATCTCGAGTCCCATTGACTTCCATGCTGTTGCTATGAAACTGAAATTACAAAACATAAGTCTTTTTAAGTTATCGAATAACTTTGCTAATGAGTTTGCATCTCTCCATCTTTTCTTCTTGTGTGACACTCCCCTTTAAAGCAGATACTTTTCTATAACACCAACACCTGTATTCCTTTTGTAACATTAGCATTCTTAAGTGCCTATAGGGAACAAATAAATACAAAAAAACATTTAATAAAAATAATAATGTTTGCCTTATGCCGGATGCCCCACCTGATCCAACCCCACAGGGATTCGTGTCTTCTCCCAGGATCGCACCAGGAATCTTTCGATTATGCTATTCCCAAGTGACACCCTCTATAAAGTGCGCACTCAATGAGTTTTGCTCTGACTTTTTACCTTGCTTAGTCAAGGAATGTGCCATATAAATACATAAATCAATCATAATGACATTGATTGATCTGCAAAGAGAAACGGTTAAGAGGACTAAGAAAAGAATCCAAGCACGGAGGAAGCTCTGAAAGTGAAACACGCCAATCACATACCGATGACTGTCATTTCTTTTCTTGGAATAGGACCAGCATGATTATTCAAAGTCAAAATTAGAAAAGCGAACTGAGAACTAAGAGTTAAAAATACACATAAGCACAAAAGCTGTTTTTTTGCGTTGTTTTTCAGAAGACCGATCACAGCGACACACTACTGATGGCGAAATTTAATGACAGAAATGATCATTTTGAGCAGACTGGAATTAAAATGATTACTGAAGACGAATTTAAAAGTAATCCTATCAGACATAGAGGCTAATATAACTTCTAAATATGAAAAAAAGGGCTTTCTCCAAATTTTGTGATGTTATTTGCTTGACACTTTAATATTTACTGGGGAGGCAATATTCTTAATACTGAAATATTAAGACGGGCAGCACATGCTCAAAAACTTTTGCACAAATTTCACTGAAGCTAGGGCTGTGCGATATGACCAAAATCTCATATCCCGATATAAGAATTCTATCATCCGATAACGATATAAATCACAAAAATGTAACATTTTCTGTAAATTCTGTGAATCTCGGGCAGCTCGACTTGCAGGAAGTGGTTCCAGCTGGGCGTCATGTAGCTGGAGTCGAGTGTTTTAACAGATGCATGAAACGATACATTTTTAGACATAAGTTGTAACAGCCGCCGTTTCTTTTTGAGTATTTATTACACGGCGTGCTGCGGGGAAAAGCCTGTTCTAACGTTTGAGTCTAAGGTTTATTTTTTAGCACCTGACGGCTCTTTTTTGCTTCTCATCCGTAGATACTCTGCATCCTCTTTCACGTGATTCAGTTTATTTTGAAAAGTCTCAACAGGATCTTGAGCTTTATTGTGAAAGGTTTGTGGAAAATAAACAAGCGGACACGCAATGGTTTTACCGTCGTTGTTGCTAACGACAACGCATAAAAACAGGCGCTTGTCCGTCTGTAGTGTGGTTATATTACATATAAGAGAAAGAGAGCACTTTAAGAAATGAATATAGCCACTACAGTGACCATCAAAACCATGAAAAAATATTGCCGTAAACAGTTCATTTTGCGACACAACAAAACAAACGATAGCGTAAAATGAAACGATAGACGTTTTTATATCGTCATCCGATATATATCGTTATATCGAACAGCCCTAACTGAAACAACATTGAGACACAAGCAAACAAATTAAACCACAGAATAAAATTCACATCGCTTTCTGTTTAAATAAGAAACACCTGCCATCCAGCACCTGTATGCAGCTTTTTTGTTTCAAGTAGCGTGCATTGTTTGTTGTTGCTAGCTGACATGCATGAGTTCAGAACTGGCCAGTGGACCATCTCAATCCAGCCTCCAATATCCTCCAACCTTAACAAACCTTCCAAAGATAAAATAAAAAACTACACTTAAATCAAGTCTCCACCTGCAGCAGCTTCTGTTAGGGTGGCCTTCCAACTCGCACACAGCAGATCAAGGACTACGATACCCAGGTGCTCTTAAAAACGGCAGGGTCTGAGTGTGTCAAACTGTGGGATGAAAGCATCTGAGGACTGCCTGTAGTTTCTTCCCTCGTTTAGTTTTGACTAAAGCATTTAGACCTTCATTCTGATCCGTCCTTGTTACTCAGGGATACGTAATGTCAAAAAAACAGGAGTCATAAAGTGATGTTGTATCTGCAGCTTAACATCTGAGTCCTAACCCTGCTCTAAGGCTAATTGATTTTCTGTGCACCAAGACATTAGTGACCCCAAATTTACCCCACTCTCAGCTGGCTAAAGTGTTGTGCAATACACCTTAGACACAATGGTTAACACAAATCTACGTGAAGGTCAGCACTAAAGTTGATAAGGCCTATTATTCCACTGTGTCGGCTCGGAGAGGGGACACAAATCACAGGAAACAAGGAGGCTAACACATAGGGGGCCTCCCGGATAACACAAATATGTTCACAATGCACTCATACATACATTTTTTTACATGCTCATCTGGCTTTGTTTACATTGTGTCTGTGTGCATAGCGTAGGTGTATTTTGCTACACTGATTGTGGTTGACTATATAAATACATAAATGAAAACAGCAGATAACAAAATAGAAAAAATAAACTGTTTTTTTCTTGAGATTATTAAAGCCAAATACAAATAAAGCATCTAAAACCGTCACGTGAAACGTTTTAATCATCCATTCAAATCCCTAACAATGGATTCATGCGATATTCAACACAGTAATGGGAAGATAAATTAGCTTTCTGTTAAGTAGATAAGAACATTACTATTAATGTCACGAGGTGAAAAGAAGAAAAAAAGAGAGAATAATCAGGGACAGGATAGAAAACCGTGAACAAAGGAGAGAGAATAAATTGGTGTACAAGTTCCAAGGTTATCCATTATAGTCCCTGGACTGAGAAGAGCAGCAGCTACAAGAGGAAGAAATGTTTACTCTCCTGTAACAAAAACGAAGAGCACTGAAATTTATCATGCACTCAATTTTCTGATCCTCCGATCTATTTGAAACCTATTGTAAACCTAATATGCGGGCATCCAACGGTATATTTTTGCATTAATATTTATTTTAATTGAGATCTATAAATTAAAAAAAATGCACCATCATTCCATTGGAATATTTTGTTTCAAAGTTTTTTGATACCTCTTGATATTAGCAGTTCAACTTCAAACTATTTGTTGCAAAGGACGAAAAGCCAGCACAGCGCTCAGTCGTCACGGTGCAGTCGGCCTTCGGGAAATTCTTCAAATGTGTTTCAGAGAGCTTTGAAACACATTTGAAACACAGCCTAGTCTTGCTGCCTATTCTGATACCATCCTGTCCACCTACTGGTCTGCTGGGAGCAACAATACAGTTAGTTATTGGTTAGAGGTTAGAAGACGGGATCATGTGCACCTGACTTTAACACGCTGCAATCTCAATGACAGAGAGAACTGCCTGAAATGCAACTAAACAGAGAACGGGGAAGAGACAGCTAATGAAACGTAATGAGCTGTAACAGCGGAACAAAGGACTTTTTTTACGCCTGGAATCTAATGGCAAAGGTTGATACAGACACAGCAAGACACACACACACACACTTAATGACCCATTCTGTGCAAGTGGTTGTAAATTCCTGTTTATGACACTGAAGCACCACATCTGAACTTGCTCACAAAAGGGTTTTGAACACACACACACACACACACACACACACACACACACACGTCCCCAATGTTTAATCAGAATTTGACACCCAATCCCAATGTCTTGTTTATTTGCCTGTTCTTTTTTGTTCGTTTCCCTTTTTTCAGGGAGATTTTTCATTATATACAAAGTTTATTCCAAACACTTTGCATTTTTCAGCCCTTCGATGTATCGTTGAACGATCACATATTAAAATCATAAAAATATTTGAAAATACACCCCACATAAAACACTCACAATTAAGTTGGCCACTATATTTCAAATAGTGTTTAAAAATCCAAAAACAATCGCCGTTGGATTTTCAATCCATGTAAAACAATCCAAAAACAAATAATGAGGAGGAAAAATTATACCAAATAAAGAGCACAAGCAACAACATGAAGTCAACATCAAAAATATAAGGAGCGTGGTTTTCAAAGCAACAAGATCTTATTCAAAAACTCTTCATCCCATTCCCACATCTATTGCCTCCATTGCTTCACCACTCTCACTGACTATTCAATGTATCCACAAGGTGTGAAAAAGCCTAGGTTGATAAACATCCAAGTTCTCAAGGTTTGAATTACATGGAATAAGAGGCAGATGACACTATGATTTTCTCATTTTCTGGGATTATCCATTTCTGTACCACCTCTAAAGCTTACAGAGAATGGTCCAACAAAGAGAAAATATCCAGTTAGTATCAGTTCTCTGAGTGAAAATACCTCATTGATGTCAGAAATCAGAGGAGAATAGACTGAATGTTTGAGCCGATAGGGAAATAAGCGCTCATTAGAACAACGGTATACTTTTAGAACTAAGGTATGCAGAACAGCATCTCTGAAAGCACAGAAGATTCAAGCAGATGTTTGGATATATTGTGCATGATGATGGCTCCAGCAGTATAAGACCAAGAGCCACTCAGCTCAGAACAGGAAGGTGAGGCTATAATTCACACATGCTCACCAAAAACTGGACAACAGAAGACTAGAAAAATGTTATCGAGTCCAATGAGTCTCTTCTGCTGCAACATTAAGATGGTACAGTCAGAATTGAACATCAACATCATGAAAGCACGGTCCGTCTTACCTTATGAGGTAATAAAGTGGTGTAACGGTTTGGGGGATATTTTCCCTTCATACATTGGGCCCATTAGTATAAATTAAGCATTATTTAAATGCTACAACTTGAGTGAGTATTGTTGCTGACCATGTCCATCATCCCCCTATGACCACAATGTACCCATCTTCTGATGGCTGCTTCCATCAGCACTTTCGGGATGTGGTGGAACGGAAGACTCACATCATGAATGTGCAGCAACTGTGAGACGCCATCACGTCGATATGGACCAAAATCTCTGAGGAATCTTTTCAGCACTTGCTTGAATCTATGTTATGAATAATTAAGGCAACCCTGAAAGCAGAAAGGGGCCCAACCCACTACTAACAAGTGACAGCAAAAGTGGCCAGTGAGTGTATATTTGCAATACAACATGCATAAAATATATGACTCCCAATGTTTGGAAGTGTGAAAGTGAATCCAACTCAAATCCAAAATCGGAAGCAAAATGAAACCAAATTAAAATTCCCAGCTATTTTAAACAAGCTATTGTTGAACCAATATTAAAGAAACCAAATTTGGACACATCTCTTCCAAGCAGTTAAAGACCAATATCAAAATTACCAATGGTGTCAAAGATCTTGGAAAAAACAGTTGGAGAACAACTTAACAACTTTTTGGAGAAGAACAATGTTCTGGACATTTTCCAGTCTCGTTTCCGCAAATTGCACTCCACTGAAAAAGCTTTGCTTAAAGTGTCTAGTGACATTATGATGGCAGCAGACTCTGGAGAGTACACCATTCTGGTTATGCTGGATCTCACCTCTGATAAATAGGCTGAAGGACTTGTTTGGGATAACTGGTGTTGTTTTAAAATGGTTTATGTCATATCTATCTGCGAGTTCTTTTACTGTGTGTATGAATCATGTGTTGTCTGAATCATCAGTTCTGCCTTCTGGGGTACCTCAAGGATCTGTTTTAGGTCCGATTCTCTTTTTGCTGTATATACTCCCTATTTGTCTCAACAAATCAGCTCTGGATCGCCTTCGAACTCTACAGAATGCCGCGGCAAGACTTTTAACTGGCACAAACAAGAGGTCACACATTACTCCAGTTTTGGCTTCTCTTCATTGGTAAATTTTAATTATAACTTCTAGAGCTCTGCACAGTGAAGCTCCCCAGTATATCTCTGAACTGTTAAAACCTCATGCTTCATCCCGAACACGTGGGGATCGGGCTTTTCGGGCACTGGCACCAAGGCTGTGGAACTCCCTGCCGTTGTCTTTACGCCGTCTAGACTCCACTGACTCCTTTAAAAAGGAGCTGAAGACATTTTTATAGAAACGAGCTTTTGATTTTAATTTTGTTGCCATGATGCCAGGTCTCGCTTGGAAATGAGATTTTTAATCTCAATGAGATATTTTTACCTGGATAAATAAAGGACTAAAATAATTAATTTCTTCACTGTTTTTTTATATTATTTTTTTTTGTATTTCTTTTTTTATTGTGAAGCACTTTGTGATTTTTATCTGTGAAATGTGCTATATAAATACATTTTGCTCACTTACTTACTAAAATAAACCTACAAATGATATAAGGATCAATATCACAGGAACATGGTGGCCCTTTCAAAGTACAATCCAGGACTGTTGTTCATTTATGTAGCTAGTAAAGACAACTAAAAGTAACTGTGCTACTGGCCAAGAAGAAATCTAACAATGTTTCTTTAATACAAAGCCGAGGCTACGTATGGCCTAGCTAGACTACGGTGAATGTATTCTGATGAGATGAAATTAACTTGGTGGGGGCGGAAAGCCAATCTAATGTGGATTTAACAGGAGCAAATGAAATTAATATGCAACTTAATGAAACTAATATTGTGAATCAATCTGAACACAAAATTACATTTTCATAGGTACTCCCAGGTGAGTCACTGTGCCAGGCTTTTGGTAGGATTAGCAATAATAAAGCAAAGAGGATGGTTCCCTAGGTTCATCTACGAGACCCAGAATAAAATTATCATGTGCAAAATAATTTATTTATTTCTTCTTCTTTTGGGAGGGGGTGTGTTTGTTTGCTTGTTAAATTGAAAATATGAACTACTTGACCTTTCACTCTGTGATCATCTAAAGTTCTAAAGCTCAGAGTCGTCTAATTGTTGGGGTTTTCGCTGTATTGTTGTAGCGTCTTTGCCCTAAGCACTTTGAGATAACTGTAATCTGGCGCTTTGATTTACTACATGTTGGATACCATTCTAAAATTCAAAATAGCACTAGTAAAATTCTAAGAAAAAATATCTTAGACATGGCAAAAAAAAAAAAAAAAAGCATGGAGATATCAACCGGGTTTAAGACACGTTCAGTTTTTAAACCCTAAATTTATACGAGATTTGCAACTTTTCAAAGATCTGTGGAAGCCCTCCACCCTGAAGCATGACACCTACTTGACATTTGGCAAGAATAGAAGAGAGCGCCCTCAAATCAATGCATCCCACGAGTTCATATAAAAAGGCAAATTGGCAACAAACTCGAGACATTAAAAGCTACACGAATGAAGACACACACACATAAATGGTTTTGAGTGTTCTCTTCGGTTATTTTTAAAAAAAAGTGAATGCGAGCGCCTGTGTCCCACACAAGGATTTCTCTGTTTTAACAGCTGACAAATGTCACCAGTGATGTCACCAAGACCTCAGAGGAATAATTACGACTGATCATCCAAAACTAGAAAACATAAAGGACACATTTTGTCTTCTTTCCATTACACCCCCAAACACACACAAGCACACACACAAGCACACACACAAGCACGCACGCACACACACACACACACACACACACACACACACACACACACACACACACACTTTAACCTTAAGAGGACCATGTCAAATTACTGACAGCAGTGGCTGACCAGCTCATACAAAAGCGCATATTAAGCTTGGATTTTCAGTAACATAAGTGTTATCTGGAAGAGATTTGGTCGATTCACCCAATCAAATATTTGAATAATCCACTATTCTACTGAAGCCGTTTTGGTTAAAAACAAGAGGATTTATTTGTTGCCAGCCCAACCCTTTGAAAAACAACAGCGAGATCATCTGGATCAGACACAGACCTCCTGCTGGCAGGAGGCTCCAAGAGACTGACATCTGCACACCCATACTGCAACACAAAGCCACAAACACAATTCATATACAGTGGTGTGAAAAGTCTTTGCCCCCCTTTCTATTTTTTCATGTGTTTGTCACGCTTACAGTAAATGTTTCAGATCATCAAAAAAATTTAAATATTAGACGAAGATAACAGAAGTAATACAAGATGCAGTTTCTAAATGAAGGTGTTTATTATTAAGGGGGGGAAAAGTTTGTGAAAAAGCAACTGCCCCCTAAACCTAATAAAAGGCTGGGCCAACCTTAGCAGCAGCAACGGCAATCAAGCGTTTGCAATAACTGCCAGTGAGTCTTTTATGGTGCTGTGGAGGAATATTTGCACACTTATCTTTGCAGAATTGTTGTAAATCAGCCACATTACAGGGTTGTAAAGCATGAACTGCCTTTTTAAAGTCATACCTCATACCATATGTCAATCAGATTCAGGTCAGGACTTTGACTAGGCCACTGCAAAGTCTTGATTTTGATTTTCTTAAGCCGTTCAGAGGCGGACTTGCTGGTGGGTTTTGGATCACTGTCTTGCTGATCAGAACTGTTGTGCTTCAGCAGTTCTGATCAGCTGGTCACACCTGGGAAACTTCACCACTGTTCCATGTTGTTGCCATTTGTGGATAATGACTCTCACTGTGGTTCGCTCGAGTCCCAAAGCTTTAGAAATTGCTTTATAACCTTTTCCACACTGAAAGATCTCAATTACTTTGTTTCTCATTTGTTCCTGAATTTCTTTGGATCACGGCATGATGTCTGACTTTTGAGGATCTTTAGGTCTACTCAACTTTGTCAGGCAGATCCTATTTAAATGGTAAATGGACCAGTTCTTGCATTACGCTTTTCTACTCTGGGCACTCAAAGCACTTTATATAACTTGTCTCATTCACCAATTCATACATGGCTTTTTTCTATGCTTTTCCTATGCAAGTGCTTTCTATCTAACCTTCACACACATTTGTTCATATTCCAACGATCACTTCTTCACACAGGGCCATGTAGGTTTGAATTTATTCTCCCTTATTATTAAATACCTTCCTTTACAAACTGAATTTTGTGTTTAATTCTGTTATCTTTGTCTAAAATTTAATTTTCTTTGATGATCTGAAACATTTAAGTGTGACAAAAAAAAACAAAACAGGAAATCGGGAAGGGGGCAAACACTTTTTTACACCACTGTATCTCCAGGTTTAAAGACCCGCTTAAGCAAACACAGCAGAAACAGTCAAAAGCGTTAGTGCAAAGGTACACAAAGCAAGAGTTACAGATATTTAAAAAAGAGGCTGAAGTTTTGAAGTGACTAAAGAAGTGACAGAGCCTAAGGTTTATTTACTGAAAATTATATACATATGTTAAAATATAAGAGCAAGGAAAGTGCTGAAAAAAGAAGAAAAATAAACCGTGCAGCTTCAAATATTGTGTCTTTCAGACCAACCAGGAATAAACCAGCTGCACTATGGTGACCAATTTTAAGCAACACTTAGAACATTACAGAAAAGTGCTGTCTCTGATGTGCACACTTGATGGCAGATGTTGCAAAAGACGATTTATTTAATTGAAATCCTGCCATTTGGACATGCTAAATTTGACACCGATCAGAAGTGTCAATTTAGATGAAAAACAGTGGCCGAACCAGTTAAATGTACAGATTTTCTACTTGGATCAGCTCAAATGTGGTCTAAGAAGCTTTACTCTGGAACTGAGCTCTGCAGATTATGAACATCTGAAACACAACCCGCTCTTCAGGAAAGACTCCCACAACTTCTCAGTTAACCTTGGAGTATGCATCCATTATCATCATGTATGTTGTGTAATAATAACATCACTTTGAACACATCTTTGAGGTAAAGGATGATACTCTCTTCGCTCTAGAAGTACAAGCACACAAGTGAGGGAATACAACAGGCTATATATTTTACTACCACCAACAGCAATGCTAGTGGTTATACACCAAAACTGATGTTACATATAATGACTTCAATGACTGCAGACACTATATAGGGAGACCTTTGCTGACAAAACAAATACAGTTTTAAGCAGCAGCATGATAAGCATGATCTTATCACGTTAAGTGTGAAAATAAGCATAAGAATGCTGCTGCAAGTAGTCCAACAGATTCAAGGAGAAAACTAGTAATTCAAGTAAAATCTTCAACCCCCTCACTGACTGTAATAAATGTAAACACAAGAGGTTCAAAGAAAGAGACGATGCACTGCTGATTATGTGAAGTCTACAACTTCTTAATGGTGCTTAGGAACAGCTTAAGCTTGTTTACTCGACAGCTAGCTAAAAAGCAGGAGGGCCTGAACACATCTGTACAAGAACAAATACTGTGCATTTAAGCCTAGAATGCTATACTCATAAAGAGGATTATTGCTTTGGTACAAGAGTACTTGGTCTGGGAGTCAAGCCATTAATATATAGACCCGGAAGACATGCATTCGGATGATTGATGGATTATCCTCAGTGGAGGTCCAGCACTAGGAATTAGTCTGTCATAACCCTTTTTAACTAGTCTACTGAGAATATAGTGCATGAGTTAGAGGACACATATCTGTAAACAACATAAAATTCACCCATAAAGTCCAGCTGTGCAAGAGGATGTAGGTCTCAGAGTCTGTGTATTTAAGACTTAATTATCAAATGTATATAAATTGACAAAATTTAGATATAATGTAGAAAAACTATTTTTAAATTAACTAGGAGTGACTTAAAAGGCAAGATCCTGCAGATCATCACAGCGATGATGGAGAAAATGCGTTTTTTAAAATTATGCTTTTGTAATAGTACACTGAGAAAAAACTGAGAGGCATGTTAGGCACGCCACTCCCCTGCTGATTCAGCTGCATTGGCTCCCTGTCAAGTTCAGGGTCCAATTTAAGATCATAATCATGACTTATAGGGCCCTGCACAGTGTAGCTCCAACTTAAGTGATCTTCTTCTTTCTTATCACCCCAGCAGGTCCCTGAGATCTTGTGACCAGGGGTTGCTGGTTGTCCCGCATACAAGGTTAAAAACAAAAGGTGACAGAGCGTTTGTATCAGTGGCTCCCAGACTCTGGAACTCACTCCCTTTGAGTTTGAGATCTGTAGACTCAGTCATGTCTTTTAAAAAGCAGTTAAAAACCTGTCTGTTTAAACGCGCTTTTGGTTGATTTTGTTTTGTTTTAGATTTTAATGTCCGTTTTCTGCCTCTGTAAAGCACTTTGTGATTTTATCTTGAAAGGTGCTATATAAATAAAATTTTACTTTACTTTACTCCTATTACATTTCCACTTGATAAATACCAATATATGTTCATGAACATACTCAGATTTCATACACGCATGCACACCTTGTGAAGTGATTTAAAATACCCTTATTAATTAGGCATAGAGATGCGCTGCTCAAGTAGCTGAGCAACCACAAAGAGAGAGCACACCGACATGCACATGCAGCAAACTGGGAAGGCAATAAAACTGTATTCAGTTGTAACATAAACACTTTAGGCTGTGTTTTCTGTTAGTGTCTCCGTGTCCTACCCGGTGTTAATGGAGATGATTTCAATGAGAGGGTTCTTCCTGATCTTGGGGAGGTCCAGTCGAGCTCCTCCAAGTCTTCGGCCTCCATCTTTCTTCTGACCCAACAGACGAACCGAGTGGCCTGAAAAACAACAAAAAGAAATCGTCTCACATAATCAAATGATCCTACTAAAACGCTGACTGACTATCACACTACTGTCCATGTGCAGATGGATGCAAACATGTTTAAAAAGGCACACTGAAGTATTTTTGTTGCTGTATTTTAAATGCCAAATCTGAATTGCACTGCTAAAGAGAAAAATAAATACAATATAACAGACGTAAGAAACATTTTGCCCGTATTGGTTGTCAGAGCACTTGCTCTCTCGTGAGTATGTCTCTCATCAAACTTACAATGCAAACAATGAGATTATATTTGCATTTCACCCACAAGCAAAATGCCAAACAGAAATCAAACTTCCCATTGTGCAAAATCGACCTCAAATAAATCGCTCTCATCTACTGTGGATAAATTTAGTACGAACAGGACAATGAGCAAAGACATAATAGCAGATCGAAGCACATGCAAACAGGGTTTTTCCTTCTCAGAAATGGACTTTGGGGCCTCTGGCTCTCATTAACACTGTTTTGGGGTTGGGAGGGGTCCTCAGCGTGTGCCCATGCACACTATAAAAGTTGGTATCCAACAAAAAGTACAACCAAAAAGAACAGACCCATCCTATGCCTAACAACCTCACACAGACTAGGGGTTAACAAACACAATGGAAACACAGTAGGAAGAGGGTAATAAGGCCCAGCTGAATACAATTAATTACAAAGGCAGGAAAAGTAAAAAAGGAGGGAACAAAGACGCAGAAAGCCACACTGTTTGTCAACATTCAAAAGAAAAAAGGAGGTAAACTAATAGACTGACCAAGAATAAAGTCACATAAAAAAATTGAAAAAACCAAAAACTGATAATATTAGAAATGAAAAAGGGGATTCCTCTACTTTACTCACAGTGAGAACTAACAGAAATTATTTATATTTGGCTATCATAGTGTCAACCAAGGCAAATGAAAATCCACAGCTGAGCCTAACAGCTAGTGACATCTAGCCTTTGGTGTGTGGAAATGGGACGCAGTACTCTCTCTTCTCTAACTGTTTAATAGGCTGCTAGCTAGCTGTGTGTGAGATGGAGGCGCTGAGGGATGGAATTGTCTTCCTGTTTTCATCCGCAATACAAGGGTCTCTTGGGAGGGTGGGTTCAGAGCAGGAAGCATGGTTATCAATTGGTAGATAAAAATGACAATCTGCCCCAGAGGAGGACAAAGAGCCAATCGCTGATGCATGACTGGTCTTAATATCCCAGTACAAGCAAGGAAATACAAAAATGTCCCTTGTGGAAAACAGCTGGGATTTGGACCACATTTGGCCCCACATTTTTTTTTCCTCCCCTGGATCTGTGCATCCACCCTCAGTCATGAAACAAGGATTGAAAACTCATGCATGTGCTAATAATGCCCTGAAACATTTGGAATATGTGAAATGTTAATGGCTACAAAAAGTCACAAGAGTAATTTCGGTGCAGGTTTGTGGTAAAATCTGTTTTTAGAATTCCCTCTTTTTCTACTTTCATATTGAACATTTATTTCTGCGCGGTGGGAAAATATACTTACTAAACATAATTGCAAACACAGACTTGTCAGGAAAAAGCAATTACCAGTATGGTGCTGGATTTCCAGATGTTTTTTTCCCCCAAATAATGAGCTTGTCCATTCTAATAAAACTGGAAATTGTCATTCCCCACATACTCCTTTGCTCTCTAATACTGCACAGGACCCCTGTCACTGTGACTACCGCAGAAGACTCTAGAAATAATCTCACTGCCAGCATGGAGTCACTCCAGGAACGTACCCAAAGCCAAATTCAATTTCAGGGCCTAGGGGACCATGAATGGGAAGCAAGAGATAAAATAGCTAATATGACTTGCTGAAGAAAACCAAAGAACGCTTCACTATTTGTCATCTCAATTACAGAGTTTACAGAGGCCAACTGCTGTGATGGGCAACCCTGCATAGTCATAGACACACACACTCCCGTCTACTAATACCACATTTTCTTGTGACTGACTGCCCTCCTCTTTTTCCTTCTCAACTTTCCTCAATCTGTTCTTTTCTTTCCTTTAAATCTAAACTGCTAGAAATGTCCTATCCACTCATAACGTCCCACTAAAACACACCAGAAAAGAGAAGGAAGGAAAGGGAATGATAGATGGATGTGAAGCTAAGATTTGTAGATGCTTGGATGATGATGAAAGATGTGTAGGATAGCCAGATGGATGGTTTGGAGGGAGAGGTAGAACGCTAAAAGGATGACCTGTTGACCTGTGTCTGATGTCTTATAAGCAGAGGGTCTTGTTGAGCTTTCTAGGTTGATTGTAAAGTAGCAGGCAGGAATGGGGGAGAGCTGATGGGAATGTATTGAAAAGAGGGGACAGAGGTGGCAGATGAGAAGGACGGGAGGGTTTCCTGTTTTTCCATTTATCCTTTCAACCTAACTCTTTATTAAATATGTAAGACCGTCTTTGAAAAAGCTGTTTATGTCCTGACCAAATCTCACACCAACCAGTTTTGATGGGAAATTTTCTCACACACGCATCAAATGCATGAGCGCTACAACGCCAACAATTCCGAAGAGTGCTTCCCTTAAACGTCATCCAGGTTTTGATGCTTTACAAGGAAGATTTTTTGGTCACATTTAGAGGGGCTCTCTCAGAGCGGATACGATACTCAGAACATCTTCAGATGACTTAAAACATAAGTAAAAGTCCTAGTTTTTCTTTCTTCTTACTTCACTTACTATCATCTGTCTGCATCTGTTCAACCACACTTCTGCTCAGTTTTTTCCCTCTGCATTGATAAACAGGTTATTAATACTGGTGAAATAAGGCTCACAAGGTTATATTCTCTGATTTGTAGCTGCACACATAAATTATCCTAACTATGCTTTTCCTACTCCCTGTCTTTGTGTGGCATTCACACACCAACTATAAACTGTTTCCTTAACGATAAATGAATATCAGGTGAAAAAGTACTATCCAAGGGCATTTCTCAGTGAAAGAATATGAATATTAGGAGTCTTAATAATAAAAAAGTCCCAAGATCAGATTATTAGTATCTTTTTGTGGGTTTTTCCATACATTCTTCTCGATTAAAAATATTTTACTCTTTTACTCATTTGTTCTTGTGGTGTGTATTTGTCTGTTGAGCATTGCCGAGAATCATAAAAGCTGCCCTTGTAAAAATGTGTATCCACGGGTGTCATTAATGTGTCTTTTTTTGTTTTTCCGTAAATGGAACTGCCAGTGGGCTCGGAATACAAGACGGAGTCAAAGCACGGGTTGTTGTTAACAAGAAATTAACTTGTGGCACAACTAAAACAAATTGATCTGGATAATCAAGCTCGTAACCACAGTAACACCACCACCAACAAATAAATAACACTGTATAAGTGAGCATGCACCGACTAAGCCAGGGAGTCAAGCTGAGATAACACGACGGGATAAAAACACGTGCTATCATATACTACAGGTAGTAACTTGAAGTCTTTATTGCACAGATGCACTATGATAAAAAAGCAGCTTTACAACTATGATGTATCCTCATGACATCAAGGATGTTTAATTCATTTAAAGCCTGGAACTAAATGAAAAAGTCACACACGCTAAGAAGCGAGTCCCCAAAAGCATATGAGTACTCTTGTCATGTGGAAAACAGGACCTGCAAGCAATTTTGGCACAGCAAAGACCTGTATCTATTAGCAGTTCATTGAAGTAAGTATTTTAGTAGCCATTACGATAGGCAAATCCCCCAGCTTTAAGGTTTATGCCAAGGCCTCTGAGACGAAATAACAGCTCTCAGTTTATACGAGGTCATAAAGAACAGTAATGATACTGGGGAAATTAGTTTCTATGGAGGGGCTGATGGTGGGAGGAAAAGGGGAGGGAAAGAAACGGGGGGTGAGAGGCGAAAGAGAGGAAGGGAAGAGATCAAAAGATGTAGGAAGGGTGGGAGAAAGAAATGGGGAGAAAAAAAGACAGAATGAGCAAATCACAGAGAAGAAAGGGGGAATAAAAGTCACAGAGTAGATGTGTGACTGTGAGCTTGTGTGTAGGCTCACAGTTTAGGCTTGATGACACATTGTAAAATTAAGCCTTAGTTCAGCTGTCCTTCATTAGAGTGAACCCTGCAGTGCAAAGTAGTCACTCAGACGCACACACACACACACACACACACACACACACACACACACACACACACACACACACACTCACACACGCACAGTGTAAACTCAATCTGTTCTTTATTAGAGAACAGCTGGGGGTGTATGACAGCTTGACTAGACTCACTCACACTGTAAACTCTCTCTGACCGTCATTAAACAGCTAAGTGTGGTGGTTCGCTAACAGTTTAAACGGATGACCTATAACTGCCATGTGTGTCTGTCAGTGAGCTGCTCAGACAGAGAGGATCATTTAAGAAGCAGCTCAGACAGTTAGATCGGTTTCAACAAAAGCTGAAGACTTTTGCTTTAAAATACACATTTAAAACAATTATTTAGTCAAATGTTGTTGTTTTTTGTTGTTTTTAGTTTACCATGACAACATAAAAAGCATGCTCTTTCCATTCACTTTGGAAAATACTACATTTTTTTAACAACCTTAACACTATTATAGCTAATAATTTTTGATTTTTTTAACAGTGTTAGTATAATGTTAAGTCATCAGCATTTGATTATGTGCTCTTCTGATGCAGTGTGATACACTCTGATTCTTACTGGTCAAGTAGACTGTAGTAAGGTAGTAAAAGTGGAGAGACTAAAATAATACACGCGGTGGTTAGCATGAGCAAGAAGGTCCTGAGTTCAATTCCACCATTAGGCCTTTCTGTGTGGAGTTTGCATGTTCTCCCCGTGTTTGCGTGGGTTCTCCCCGGGTCCTCCAGCTTCCTCCCACAGTCCCAAGACATGCACTTAGTGGGGATAGGTTAGTTGGAAAGTCTAAATTGCCCATAGGTATGAATGCGGGAGTGAATGTGAGTGCGAACGGTTGTGTGTGTATATGTGTTAGCCCTATGACAGACTGGCGACCTGTCCAGGGTGTACCCCGCCTCTCGCCCTAAGACAGCTGGGATAGGCTCCAGTGCCCCCCGTGACCCTGCCAAAGGATGAGCGGAAGCGAATGGATGGATGGATGGTTGGATAAAATAATACATCCTTGGATCTTATTCCTTCCATGCATAAGTGCAAATTTGTTTTGTGTTGTAGTCGGGATATGGATTTGTGTTAGAGGACCTTCGTTTTGAGTTTAATTGCGGTGGTTAGCATTACGTTAAAGACCACGCAAAGACCGTAAAACAAGAATGTGTGTGTGTGTGCCTTTCTGTGGTAAAATACCTTTAACAGCCTCGTCCACTACTTCCACCACTCGATCAATCTGCTGGACCTGTAACACAAAGAAACAAGAGAAAACTTTATTGATCCTGAAAACCCAAGTCTTCACAGTCAAACAGAACCCTGATATTGACGACCCACAGACACACTGATACTCTGATCCACATTTAAACAAGGTGGATATGCAAATATACACAAAGGCCATATGCAATAAGAGCAGAGACAAACAAGCGCAAAAAGCTACAATCACCAGGCAGGATTAAGGAATATGGATTTCCTAAATGCCACTGAGTGTTTATTGTGCATGTACTGACAAACACGTTCTGTGATAGATCCGACCACATAGGTAACAATAAAGCATTACCCAAGTCCATAGCTGTGTTTTTCTCCTCATTGTCTCACATAGAAAACAAATCCTGCAGTTCTGCTAATGGCTACTATAATGAACCACCGCACTAATAAAGAGAATAAACAAGGCCCCCACAGGCCACAGTTTAATAACAGGCAGACTTTAAGTAGGGTAATCTGGATACTAAAAGAGCCAGAATATTAAACGAGGAGTTCAAACTTTACTTATCTACCAACCGATATTACATGAAGAGGAAAGGAAGCAGAACGAGTGAAAGAAAGAAAGAAACAGAATACTAAAGTAGTGACAGGGGGGGAAAAAACTGGTCATTTTTCTGCTGTTATTTTCCTTTCGCTCTTCCCAGCATCCCTCACACCTCGAATTCTCTTCACTTTCACTCTACACTGGCCCTTGGCACTGGCTCTCAATGCCTTCAGGCCCATCACTTAAAATAGGCCTCCTTTCAAACACACACACTCAGATTCACACTGTGCTTTGCAGGAAGCAGTTACTTGCATGCCACATGCCTGAGTAAAACCTTTTTCAGTGTAATGGTCAAGCAATCTGGGCCCATTCAGAGCAGCAGCAGGCGTCCCTACATAGAGTAAAACTCAGGTGTGCATTTCAGCTATTAATTTAGATCGCACTTTTCAACTTTGGCTGTTTTTAAATCCTCCATTGTACCCATAGAAAGAAAAGGATAAATACTGATATATTCAGCACATTTGTTGCATGTAAAAGGCAGTCACAGGTCTACTGGACGACATACATTTCTGCCTGTGCTTAAGCTTTATTTTAAGGTTTGTCGTTCTATTACCATAACTTAATGACAAGCACTAATGCGACATCCATAGTATTTGGATTAACCTTCGATAAAGTAATTAAAATTGTATATTTTTAAAAAACAGGACCATAAATACTGAGGTGTGACATTTCCTGCTCACAGCTTTGCATGCCCATTCCGATCCTCTGATTAGTTAACCAGCGCTGCGTAGGTGTGCATAGGTGTGCGTAGGTGTGCGATGCATGGCAGTTACAGGATGCGACAAGTCTAGTTAAGAAAAGCGAAACACTGCAGTCTTGCGTGACTGTCTATGAAGCTCACACAATACATTTGCAGTCATTAAACAGCAACCTCAAACAAAACAGCACAACAGCAATAAAACACCACTCAGAAAAGCTGGCAATACGCACACAGGTCACATAAAATGAATCCAACAGGAAGGCCCGCCTATTTATTTTTAACTACACTCCTTATCTGGCCGTTGGTGCAATCACTATACACAAATTCTGAACTTGTATTTGCATCCAATTTGCATAACCCACCAACTGCCACTATCATTACATGTTCCACTGTGGGAATACAGAGGGACTCTGCATTCTCATATATTTATGTCTGGGTTTGTTACACAGTGTGCCTGTTCATGCATGCGTGTGTCTTTAAGTTAAAAATGCTTGTCACTGAAGCTCTGGCAGTTATACGCTGTTTGTGCTTCACCCTGAAGCCTATTATAAACACAAGCCTGTTTATCTGAATAGAATCATATTATACATGCGTGTCACTATATCTGAATCGTATTAAGTTACATTGTGGCATTTTTAACTCAAACTGAATAACATTATTTATTGTTAAAGTATCTAACTTAGCACTTGAGCTGTCTTCAATCCATTCATTTTAAGGTAGTGGGAGTAATCAACACAATACTGTTTGATTTGTTCCCATTTTCAGCAGCTTGTTTTACTTTCCATAAAAAAAACAAAATATCCAATTATAGAAATAAGAGCACAGCTTTGTACGGAGATTTAGAAGGCATATCCTGGTTGAATTACATTTTTAAAAATACCCTGCCAGATTAGAGACTTTTAGTCTTTAAAACTTTTTTTAATGGCGCCAATTCAGCAAGGTGCTGGAAACATGATAACATCACACAAATGCTGCAGACTTGTCAGCTGCACATCTATGATGCAAATCTCATATTCCACCACATCGCAAAGGTGCTCTTCTGGATTGAGATCTGGTGACTGTGGCGTGCAGACATCTTCAAGAAATCAATCTGATATGAATTAAGCTTTGTGACATGGTGTGTTATCCTACTGGAAGCAGCTAACAGAACAGCGGTACCCTTTGTTCATAAAGGGTTATGGTCAGCAACAATACTCAGGTAGGTTGTGCTATTTAAATGACACTCAGTCAGTACTGAAGTAAATTGTATGGAGCCTGAACTGTTACTACAATGCACTGATCCATGTTTACATGTTCTTTACTCCAACTTCTGACACTAACATATGAAGTTTGGTAAGCGTGTGCAAATCGTAGCATCACTTTTCTTTTCTTAGCTGACAGGAGCTCTCATGGCACTGCCCATCTGCTTCAAGGTTAGACATGTTATGCATTCAGAGACGTTCTTCTGCATACCTTGGGTTTTTTGATTCACCGTTGCCTTCCTACCAGCTGCCACTCATTCTTTTTCTCCTGCTTTTGGATTATTCTCTGTAAACCCCTAGAGACGGTTGTGTGGGAAAATCCCAGTAAATAAGACGTTTCTGAAATATTCAGACTATCTCGACTGGCACTCTCAACCAGGTCACATTCAAGGTCACGTGAAGCACCTTTCAGGTTAAACTTCAGCACTGTGTCTTGACGTCTACATGCCTCAATGCGCTCAATAGTTGCCATGTTACCGGGTAATTAGTTGTCTGCATTAACAAGAAGCTGAACAGGTGTAACTAATGAAGTGGCCACTGTGTATATGTGTTAGGCATAGAAGTGTTAGGATGATTTTGTCCAGGCTGCACTGTGGCAGTGTGCTGAAAAGCAAACAAACAACGAACTGAATCAATTATTCAATGAGGAACACTCATTTAGCTATTAACCAACAACAGGCTTGACATATCCATTAGTTCCTTTCTGTGACAGCAAAGGTGAAACAGAATAATTCATCTGCTCTGTATCTCTTTGTTATGCACTCCAATCACTCACCAGTGGCTGGTAACCAAAGCAGAATAGCTCAGTTTAAACAAGTAACAAGTTAAAATGTATTTATTGTCATATTTGTCTGTTTGCCGCTTGTACTCTCTAAAATATATTAATACTAGTAGCAAAAGTAACTAGAGGCTAGACTGCCCCCATGCCACCTTTAAAGGAAGCAGTCTATGCTGAGGAATCACTGACGTGTCCTTTCCTAGCTCCGTCTCTGTTCACCCATAACACCTCCCCATAGTACAGGAGTTAATGTACCCGATCTTCCTTCTCATGCAGAACATTTGTGACTGGGAAATGTTCTGCCTGAAGAGAATGAGCCCAAGACAGAGCAAGGTTAGCTGCCCCGTGAATGACATCCCGATCAGTCTCGAAAAGCGTGTCCGTCTGTACTCGTCATCGGACACAAAGGAAGATAAAGAGACGCACCTTTAATACAGCCAAGTCAAAATACACAGATGTTCACAGAAAGTGCACGTACCCCAATGATGCTGAGACCTTTGAGGTAGTCCATCCTCGGCTGGGCCTGGGGAACGCATCCTGCTACTACCACCTTTTTCTGCTGTTCCTGGGCTTTTCTGTGCAAAAGCAAAAAGAGAAATAAGCATAGAATAGCAGGTTAACTGTAATATATGACAAACACTACTGTTTTTCTGTTTCACTTTCTGATTTAACCCAGGAAAAAAAACTATGATCAAAAATATACAGTTAATATATCCTCTGGATCCTTTTGAAGATGAACATCTTATTTTAGAACCTCAACGGTTAAAATTAAAAAATTAAAATGACTCCTTCATATCATATGTGCTAAAGTCTTCCCCTCCGACCATCTGTGTGCATGTAATTTTTGATCTCCACTAGAAAATTTCTTAGCCTGACATATTCTAATGCAATTTTCAGTGGGAGTAAATACTTTCCGATAGCTTGGGAAATGGATGAATCCAAGCTTATGCTTCATTTGGCAGAATGCATCTGGCCCCTGACCCATTAAAACAGATTTCCACAAGCCTTTGCCAAGCCAATCACCACTGTTTATTTAAAATGAGGCGTGTTTGATATAATGACCACACTGTAGGCTTTTTACATTGTCACCTCAGCCCTACATGGCACATTTCTTTGCTCTGACTGATTGAAGGTCCAGAGGCATTTTGATCTGTAGCTGATGAAAACAGCTTTTGAAATCATTGCTGGAGTAAGATGTTCCCAGCTAATTGCATTCATCTTTGCACGTAAGGCTACTGTGCTCCTAAGTCATTAATGGATAACGGCTTGACAACAGTGCAAACAAGCAAAATCAACTGCATGCAGTGATAAAAACCTGTCTGTATGTTCTAGCATATGAAACAAACCTCCAAATTCTTCTGATACCCAAATCTTAAAGTCAAACTTCATAAATAAATTACAGGAAAAAAATCTATTTAAAGTGTGGATTTAATTAAAAGTAAATTGTGCACATCTATGAAATAAATCTACATGAAACTTAAAAATTAATTTAAAAAAACTAATGTTGTGAGTTTATTGTACTTGCAATTTGCCCTGTCATGCAAATTGACTCTGCTACAAGTTATTAGGTGAGAAAATGCTCAGTATATGAAGCTGAGAACATCATTATTTCAGTCGCTAAATGGCTGAGCCCAAAAACATACAGGTCTAGTCTTTGATTGGCCACTGCAGCACCTTTATTCTTTCCATGTTCACACGTTTTGCTGTAGATTTGCTGCTGTGCTTGCGATCATTGTCCTGACGTAAGACTGAATTTCAGCCAAGCTTTAGCCTCCAATTTGAATAATTGGAGGCTAAACAGAAGAGTTCACAGTCGACGCCATGACTGCAAAGTGTCCTGGCCCTGTGGCTGCAAAACAAGCCCAAATCCTTATCCCTTCATGACCGTGCTGAACAGTTAGCATGAGGTTGGCTGATACGCTGTGCTTGTTTTTTTACAAACATGGACAAATATCTCCACTGTCATATGTCTAAACTACATCGTTCCAGAAATCTTGTGGTTTCTTCAAATGAAACTGCATAAACCTTAGCAATGCTGCCGTGTTCTTTTTAGAAAGAACTGGCTTTATCCTCGTAACTGTACTGAACTTTCACATTTATCATGCTAACTGCAGCCTGTAGCTTCTGAGATGTAGCTCTTGGGTTTTTCATCATTACATGATCTGAACTTGAAGGGAATATGTAAAAATTTTCCAATCATCAGCCCAACAATCGCCAATGGGTGACTGTTAACGCACCTTAAACGCGGTCATCACGATTAAAATTTTTAACACTCTCAACTAGGGCTGCCACGATTAGTCGACTAGTCACGATTACGTCGACTATCAAAATCGTCGACGCCTAATTTAATAGTCGACACATCGTTTAAATGCCGTAAAATCCTGAAAGGTGCAGGAATAACAGTAAGATTTAAGAGTGTAATAACGGACTGAAACAGAAGATGGCGGAAATGCACCTACAAGGATACCGTTAAACGGCAAAGATGAAGAAGAAGAAGAAGAAGAAGCAGCAGTCTCCGTTATCATGGCTACTCGGCAACGGAACTCGAAAGTCTGGGAGCATTTTGACCAAACAAAAGAAAAGAAGGTCCAATGCAAAATCTGCAAAATGGAACTTGCCTTCCATGGCAGTACAACGGCGATGCACGAGCATCTAAAAAGGAAGCACGTCGTGGCATCCGACGACGAAGTGGTACAGTCGTCTCGGTAAGCTAATTGGCTAGTTAGCTGCTAACATTATTGTAAACAGCAAGCTGCTAATTATTTGTGCTGTCAGTGTTAATCTCGTTAGTATGATGTTAACGCCATAACCGCATTAACGCGGCAAATCCCCGTTAGTCAGTGCCATGCAGCCCTCGCACCGCGTTTTCGCACTAACGGGGATTTGCCGCGTTAACATCGTATTGACGAGATTAACGCTGAGAGCACTACTTATTATTGCTTATATTAATAGCTGTTAACATTACAGGACTGCTAAAAAAAATACGTTCGTCTTCAATGGACGACTTTGTCACCAAGCCAACAACATGTACACCTCGGCAAGCAGATGTCCTGACTGAATCAATCTTGAACATGTTGGTGACGGACATGAGACCCCTGTCTATGGTTGATGATCAAGGTTTCAAAGAGATGATCAAGCAGTTCAACCCACATTACCATGATAACTACCTACCAGGCCGATCCCACTTCACCAAATTGATGGAAAAGAAATATGATGCTACCTTTGAGAAGGTTGGTCTCTCTTTCTCTCCACTCTCTCACACCACAAAACAAAATAGCAATTTGTATTAGAATTTAATACATTTCATGATGAAATAATATAGAGCTTGCTGACTGAGGAACCAATAAATTAATCTTGGTTAAAGCATGTAATGGAAAGTTGTTGTTGTTTTTTTTTTTTTTACTGATATGTTGAATGTTTATTGTTTAACATACGTAAGTGTATTTGATGTAACTGAATTATTCAATTGGTAAATTCAAATCTTAATGCATAAACTGACAAGCATTATTAATAATGAAAAAATATACTGTAATATATTTCCCTAATGCTTACTATTGTTCCAAATCATCTCATATCTTTAGGTAAAGCAGACCCTTGGTGGTGTCAAAGGTTTCTTCACCCTGACTGCTGATGTCTGGACCAGTCGTGCAACAGAGGCCTACCTTGGTGTGTCTTGCCATTTCCTGAGTGAAGATTGGAAGATGAAGAGCTTCATCCTTGATACCATGCCTCTTGAGGAGAGGCATACTGGTGCCAATATAATGACATGGTTGGAAGAGGTGCTAACAAAGTTTGACATCTTGCCTGCCAAAATAAAAGCAGTAGTACATGACAGTGGTTCCAATATGGTGGCAGCAATGCGACTTCTTGAAGAAAAACATGGATGGGCCTCTATCCGCTGTGCTAGACACACACTCCAGCTCATAGTCAATACTGCTCTCAAAGAAACCACCATCAGCAGAGCACTAGGTGCTGCTAGGCAGCTAGTGGAGCACTTTAAGAGAAGCGAGCTGGCTAGTACAAGACTAAAAATGAAACAGGAGCAAATGAATGTGAAGAAAAATACACTGATCCAAGATGTCAGTACAAGATGGAATAGTACATTCCACATGATAGAAAGACTCCTCGAACAGCGCTGGCCTCTCACTGCCACTCTTTCAGATCCCGAGGTAACGCCAAGGGGGAAACACTACTTCGACTTGAAGCCAGAGCAGTGGGTGCTGCTTGAAGAACTGAAGCAAGGTTTGGCACCTTTTGAGACTGCTACTGTTTACCTTAGTGGACAGAAGTACACAACGGTTTCAGGTCTTCCACAGGTGGTCAAAGGGCTGACACGGGCTGTACACCAAAGCCAACTGGAGACGAGCTCAGGAAAATCTTTCATTGCCAGTGCAGAAAAAGGCATAACACAGAGATGGGGGAGTATATGTACTTTCTCAGCAGACAAAGAAAACTCTGTTATTCTCGCAGCTGCCTTGGACCCCAGATACAGAAAGTTGACGTTTTTGGCTCCTGAAGATGTCATCAGAGTGCAAGGGACTGTTGAAGTGCTTGCTGTCAAAGAAGCAAATGCTGGGACACATGAGCATGCAAAAGTGCAGACAGCCAATGGTTCAGGTAGAACTGAAAAGACTGCTCTGGACAACCTCCTTGAGTCTGACACAGACAGTCAGGGTGACAATGAGGAAGAAGCATCTAAGGAGGACCAAGATGTCCAAGTTGTGAGAAGTGAAGTTCAGCTGTACTTTAAAGAAGCCAGTTTCTAAAAAGGATGATCCTCTTAAATGGTGGAGCGAAAATGAGGGACGTTTCCCCACACTATCAAAGCTAGCTAAATCTTTTCTGTGCATTCCTGCAACCTCCACCCCATCGGAGCGGATCTTCTCCACAGCAGGGAACATCTGCTCTCAAAAGAGAGCAAGCCTTTCTGCAGAACATGTAGAAAAGCTAACTTTCCTGGCTATGAACAATAATCTCGTGTAGATTGCTATACTGACTATATAGTCCCAAAGTTCAATATAGTTGTGAGGACTGAGCACAAAATGCTATTTTGTTATATTTGTTTTCGGGTGGCTTCAAACTTGAAATTTCATTAAAAGTTTAATAAACTATCATCTTGTCTTTATTTTTAGTTTCACATACCTTAAACACTTAAAGCTGTAAGCTAATGATAGTTGTATAAGAGCAGATGCATGCTGCTGCAATAATCTGTACGTTTTACGTCCAATGGATGCATAATCTGATTAGTCGACTAATCGCAAGAATAATCGGTGACTAGTCGACTATCAAAATAATCGTTTGTGGCAGCCCTACTCTCAACCCATCTGGAGCGCAGAATGAACAAAATTTTGACAAACTGCCATTTCAGGGATTTTGACTCAATCTGCGCTCCACACGGGTTAATTGTTAATCGCGTTAGTCGTGATGACGGCGTGTAAATACTGACAGCACTAAAAAAATATAAAGTCGCCAATTTGGGATTTCTTTGGCTTTAAACCGGATGAAACAGGTAAACCTATGGATGTAACCAAAGTGGTGTGCCGCCTGTGCAGACGTAGAATGCGAGCAAAGTACAGAAAAACACGACTAACTTGCATGAGCATGCATGTGTCCACCATCCGGCTGAGTATGCTAGACTATCACCAGCTTCTGCAGCTCCATCAACAAGCATTTGAGCGCACTCTGAGGACGCAGATGTAAGAGAGTGCTGTTAAAACAGTGCTATTAATTTTTTTTCTGTTGACTGCTGCAATTAGCTCCATCATTATTAGCAAACTTGCTCATGGGCAAATAAATAAATCGCCCTTGTAAAAACTATCGATGATAGTCGATATATTCGTCCAATCGCCCAACCCTAGTATGAAGCACATATAGCAAAGCATGCATTACACCTGAGGTGGAAACAAACTAGTAAACAAAGGCACCATTTTTCCTTTTCACATTAACTAAGGTACATTATGTGAACATATGTGTTTTTTATACTACTTAAATTGGTAATGCAGAAAATCCAATATTGACAAAACAAAGCAATGTCAAACATTTCATGTTGCATGTCAAATATTTACAATATTGATTAATAACTGGTAAAACACTTAACAAGGCTTTAGAAATCCACACTGATAAGACAATCTGAATTAAAAAGCAGCGAGGTAGTGAATTCGTGAAACAAACCAGAAGGAAATTGTGTGTGTGTATTTGTGAGTGTGCATGTGGATTTATGCAAGTCTTTATGTCACATCCAGTTAGTGACAGTGAGATTTAAGGCATTCGGTCTGTCTGACAAAAGCTTTTGGAAGAGCTGCCCAGACTCTGCAATGAATCTTTAATAATGAAGCCTCCTGACAGCTGGAGTGAAAGAGGGAGGTAGAGAGGGAGGGACGGAAGGGGGGGCAGGGGGGATGCTTGTAAGTGAGGTAGGAATCATAGGAGTAGGCAGCAAGGAGCAGCAATGAAACTGGATGCAGAACTGTCAGCTGTGTTTTAATTTAGACTGTTTGATTCTTCAGGAAAACAAAGAAAGTGATGAAGGTGGGGAGGGTGGGGGTGGGAGAGCATGGTGTGATGGGAGAAAGATCTGTGAAGGTAGACATCGCAATTCAAAGCCAGTTTAATCTGTCTCGTGTATGAGAAATGAGGGGACTGATAAAAGCTAAAGTTTGTATGAGAGAAGAGATGGAGGAGAAAAAAAGAGATGAAAGCAAAGATTAAGGACTTTTGTCATTATTTGATTATAAGAAGCTGCTGGCATTAGGCAGTGTAGTTTCAGAACCAGAATCTGTTTAACTGGAAAAACAGGTACACAGTGCACATACAAGGGAATTTGAGTCCAGTATATTTAGTGTTATATAATGCTTGTATATAAATTCTAGGAAAAGGTAAAGAAAGAGAGTTTTCTGACACCAGAAAAAAAAAAAAAAGGTGGGCAGACAAACTTTCATGACTAGGTTAAGTGAGTCAGAAAAGCCCGGACAAAAGAGTCGGTATCTGTTTAGAGTAGCTTGTTCTTCCCACACTGGCAACGCCGCACATACAGACACACTCACAGTAGGGGTGCGTCTGCATAATTCACACCGTCTCCTGCCAAAATGCGCCAAACGTTCCTTTAATGCTCTGCTCGCTCTCTGCACACAGACTCGGAGCCATAGCTGACACAGCGAGTAAGCAGACAGCGCCTGAGTCGCCGCCTCAGTGCCCCAGGGGGAACGGGCCAATCACGCCGCACGCAGTTCCTGGGTGGGATGGGACGGAATGGGATTATGCGATGCGGTTGCCGTGGTGATACTTTTGAGCCCAACCAAGCGCTCGTTGCCAGTGACCCGGACTAGAGCAGATGTCCCCCAAGATCAGACGACGAGGTGTGTGTGTGTGTGTGTGTGTGTGTGTGTCTACACACACGTTTCTCTTTGACTTCTTTGGCACCTCGCCCTAAATCTCTACGGCCCTCTGTCAACTCTTTGTCACCACTCTCCATTGCCTCAGGACCACACGCACAGACACGCACACACACACACACACACACACACACACACACACACACACACACAGTGCACAATATTCTATGCATACATGTATGACCTCTGTGATATGTATGCATGGTACAGAGTGCTGTGCTGTACATACAGGTTTTTAACAGCTCAGTAGACACAGTGAATCAGTCAAATTAAACCAGACTAAATGTCCAAGTGACTTGATCAGGTTGACTTGGGAGATGTCTCTGCTATGAATATGACATTAAAATAACTTAAGGCACTGGATGGACCGCAGTGCATGACCTATATAAAGGCCTCTTCAACTTTGTCACAACAAAACCTGAAGTGAAAGAGAGGCCCTTCCTTAGTGGATTACAGCAGCCGCTGAGATGTAGTGACATCATATAAACGGAGGTAATATGCTGAAGTCTCCTTAATTCTTACTTATTTGAAAATGGTTATGTTAACAAGAAAAATGGCAAAGATGAGATGACCTTTATTAGTCCCACAGGTGGAAAATTGGTTTCCCACCTGTGGGACTAAGATCGAAACAAAAGGTATCGATCTTTATCCTTTTTACGAAATGCTTTTTAACATAGCATATGTAGCGTCACTTTAGTAGTATTTATTTATTGTCATTGTCAAGAACAATGAAATTGCGTTTGGGGCTTCCATACAACCCAAAAAAAGAAGATTTTTTTTTTTTTTAGTAGTATTTATTTATTGTCATTGTCAAGAACAATGAACACTTTGGGCTTATATGAAGTTTTGTGTTGACCTGAACAGAAGACCACTATCCTACACACTGCTATGGTCAACAAGATAGCCACCACCTCCCACAGAAACATTTAATGTGTATTTCCATTGTCTAGATCAAACCAGAACAATTATCAGAGGCACTAAAACCTAGACGCCAATCTAGTGAGGTTTCTTAGTCAGAGCAAGAATGAAAGCCAGGAGTCTGTGCATTAGGCAGAAATTATCACAAAGTTCTGTGACTCAGACTTAAAAATCAAAGACCGATTCAAACTTTCTTCTCCTTGTGTGGTTCTGCAACAGTTCCAGTGTGTCTGCCATTGTTGGTTTGCTCCTTCCTATGAGCACATTGTGCATCTGCAAGGCCCACTCGATCTCATTCAGTCTTGCCAAATGGCAGCACTTTAATTTTAATTTTATTTTAACCTTAGGATGTTTCAAGAAAACGTAGCATGGGCAATATGACCCCAAGGAAAGAACATAATACCATATATTTGAATATATCTGGTCACATCAGACCAGATATATTAAGATGAGTTTGCCACATCTTCTCTACACAACTTTGATTTCCATGGTATCATCACAGTCACACATGTGCAAGTGCAAAGAACTGTAGCATCCCACTAGAAGTGGTCTAGAGGTGCACAAGGAGCTGATGCTGACGGAAAAACCTTCCATCCATCCATCTTCTTCTGCTTTATCCGGGGCCGGGTCACGGGGGCAGCAGCCTAAGCAAAGAAGCCAAGACCTCCCTCTCCCCAGCCACCTCCTCCAGCTTATCCTCTAGCCGAGAGATATAATCTCTGCAGCGTGTCCTGGGTCTGCCCCGGGGCCTCCTCCCGGTGGGACATGCCCGGAACACCTCACCCAGGAGGCGCCCAGGAGGCATCCTTGTCAGATGTCCGAACCACCTCAGCTGGCTCCTTTCGATGTGGAGGAAAAACCATCTATACATAAACACATCCACTATAGTTTGTGGTTTTGTATTATACTTCTTTCTTTCTAGCCTGCCTACAGTTGTTGGTGCTGCCGTAGTGTAGAGGTTGCACGGATAAGTACATGGAGTCGCAACAAACTGGACACCAGCACAGAGTGCTGGTAGGGCTCTTCGATATAACGATATATATCGGATGACGATATAAAAACATATTTCGTTTCATTTTATGCTATTGTTTGTTTCGTGGTGTCGCAAAATAAACTGTTTACAGCAATATTTTTTCACTGTTTGATGGTAACTGTAGGATTTCTTATACTTCTATCCTTCTCTTATATTTAATATAACCACACTACGGACGGACAAGCGACTGTTTTTACATGTTGTCATTAGCAACAACGGCGGTAAAAGCATTGCGTGTCTCCACCGTCCGCTTGTTTATTTTCCACATAAACCTTTCACAATTAAGCTGAAGACCCTATTGAGATTTTTCAAAATCTGAATCACATGAAATAGCATGTAGAGTGTTTACAGACGAGAAGCTAAAAAGAGCCGTCAGGTGCTAAAACATAAACCTTAGAACAGGCTTTTCCCCGCAGCACACCGTGTAATAAATACTCACCAAGAAAGTTGCGGCTGTTTCAACTTATTCAACACTCGACTCCAGTTACACGACGTCCAGCTGAAAACACTTCACGCAAGTCAAGTTGCCCGAGATTCACAGAATTTACAGGAGATGTAAAAATTTTGTGATATATATCATTGCCGGGGCGATAAATGTGTTATATCGGGATATGAGATTTTAGTCATATCGCACAGCCCTAAGTGCTGGTGTCCAGTTTGCGCACACCCTCCGATTTTGAAGGACAGATACAAACAGACCCCTGGCATACTTGCAAACATGGTGAGTATAACGCTGGTGTAACTGTGTCCTCTCAATGACTCTCCCTGCTGCTCAACATCCTCAGCCCTACATAGTGGGGGAGAGGATGAGCTCATTACACACACACACACACACACACACACACACACACACACACACACAGAGCCAGCCATATGCTCCTTTACAAGCATGTTGCTTAAAGGATGAGGTCATACTGGTAAGAGTGGTGAGGAGTTTTGTGTATGTGAGATGTACACATTGGCGGTTTAGCGTGATCTGAATTCGATGCATTTCGGGGGAAGCAAAGTCCAAAACATAAACTTACCAACATGTCAGGTGTGTCCCTTCTTCCCTTTCCTATATCTGGCTTGTCCTTGCCCCTGTCTCCCTCATCCTCTCATCTCCACTCCGACAGTTGTTTCTGGCTGATTTGACAGCGAGCCAGCCACTCGGCACACTCCTGACCTCTCTGCATTAGCATAAGCAGCAAGGGGCAAGGTTAAGTACCCATCAAGCCTCAGTAATTAAGATGTGAACCGGTGTGTGTGCGAATGTGAGGCCAAATGTATCTAATCTTCCACTTCATTTATGTGTCACTTCCACAAACTTCTACACACAGAATAATTCAGTCTCACGGATGGTCACTGTCCTAATTTCAATTCCAGGATGGATATCGAAGCCTAAAACTTTACCTTACATACGTTTGAGCTGCTTCAATATATGTTTTATTCATCGTTCCATATTTATTTCCCCACGTGTTTCATCCAAGCAGCAGCAGGATATGGATCTGTGCTGACTGACAGCACAGGGTGTTACTCTGATGAAGAATGTAGCCTTCCCTGAGTGAATAAGTACATCTGCAAAGTTTACCCAAAACAACTGTCAAAACACAAACAATATAAATAAAACAGCAGCTAACTCTGGGCCTAAGGGATCTGACTGCAGACAAACTAAAATAAATGAAAGCCATTAATGTAGTGGAACAGGATCCTGTAGGAGATGTTGCTGAGAGAGAGAGCGAAGAGGGAGGAAAAGCAAAGAAGGATTCAGCGAAACTGTGAAAAGAACATCTTTATAAGAAGGAGAGAGAAAAGACAGCACAGGGGTGAAGCTAGAGGAGATCAAACGCGGGGAAACCTGAGAGCAAAGTCCCACAGAGCCCACCCGAAGTTAACTGCCAAATGTAAGGTTGACCTTTTAAAGACCGACGAGTGTCCATGAGCGATCTATTCCAGCTCAGACACTCCATACAGTGCAGCAATACTCTGTTACTGCGCCTGAATGATAAGCCTGATGTCTTTAACTGCATTTACACCAACTTTAGATTACACAGGCTCTCTTTATCAATCTCTGGTATTATTATTGTAATATAGGATAATGACGACTGCTTTCCAAATGAATCAGTGTTTTGGATATAATCAGAGCAAATCCAACCCAGCGGAATGGCAAACTGCATGATTTGTCTTTAATCTGGTCAATACGCAAACATGGACATTACTCTGTGCTGTTATTTTGAAATTTCTCATCAGTGTTAATGTACCAGAATTAACTTCACTGTTAAGTTCACTGTTACTTGCCGTCCAACAAAACCATCCATCTATCAGCTACACTCACTTATCTTCAAAGCAGCCACGGCCTGTACAAGCTGACACTCGGTTAGAGGCGAGGTACACTGAAGTGTGTTTGTGCTAAATGGCGAGGGGTTGTGGGATCAGTCACGAGCGTATCTGAAACTGGCTTTGAGTAAAAGGAAGGAAAAAGGGCACATCTATTAGCACAACTTCATCAAAAACTAAAAAGACAGGCAGGAAGAAACTCAAAAGGAAATGAAAGAGAGAAATGTAAAGGTCAGGGGCTGCTATAGTTCCTTGGGACCTCTCCCTTTCTTTCAAACACTCAGAGATAGAAATTCTTCAGCAGTGCTATGTTGTTTTTAAATTGGCTAGACAGAGGCAAGCAAAAGCAAAACTAAATGAGAAATTAAAAAAACAAATAGACAACAAGACCAGCAGCAGAGAAGGGACGTGTGGATTAATCAATAAAACATAACTACAAGAAAGCAGATCTCATAAACACGCGTTGTGGAATATGATGGTAAATGCAATATAAAATTGGGCAGCCTAAACATTGAAGACAAGCTATGAAAGCCTAGAGTCACCGCAATGGTGGCCAGGCCCAGTCCACCTGCAAACATAACCACGTATACAAGGAGAAAAAACTCATAATAATAATAATAAAGTCAACAGCATGGCTCATTTTCAGTTTTGTACATTTATTACTAATGCGCTTAATAAAAGCATTCACATTTGAGCTGTGTTTTACAGGATACAGGCCAATCAAGATCTGTTGACCAATCGATGCACATCTATAACACAGCAAGTTTATGGCCAGCTCACATGGCCTTTGGGTATATCAGAGATCGGGCTGCAGACCAATTGTCAACATGGGGCTAGTAAAAGCAAGGCAGACAAAATGCAAGGCTTACAGATTACAGCCTTTAAAAAAAGAAAATACCTGCTACGCCGGCCCAACGCTGTGAAAGACGACATCTGTCGTGTAAAAACTGCTGAATGTGTGATAAATATTCCATTACTATAAATGAGTTGTATTCACCACTTGAGTGGTTCGTAATAGAGAAAATGCTAGTTAAAAAAAACAACAACACAACAGCGCACAAACATTTAGACACGCAGACTCCAGGGAATAACTTTAGCTAAGCTGAACCTGAATCCTGGGAAGAGTCCCAGGAGTCCCATTTCTAATGCAAAGTCCTGCAATCTATATGTGAGACGCTTATGGAACAACGACACGCTGCCAGCCCAGCAGCCTCAAGCTGCGCTGAAGAGGCTGAAAGGGGAAAGAGCTCATGAAAGCAGAGGGTTTGTATTCTTTAAAAACCAGGAAGGATCTCACGAAACAATCACACGCTTAGAACAAACATCAACTGGAAAATGCATCGCACTGAGCTCCTGTTTGGGAACGGCAGCAGTTATACGATAGTGTGGCAGCTTTAGTGTCCGACTGAACAGGTCATTTCAGTGGGGAATAAAGATATTTACCATGGTGAGCCGCAGCCACTGAAAATATGGCAATGTTAGACGCAGGGAAACAAGCGTTTGACTTCCTCCATTTGTGCAGGCATGAGCGACTATGCAGCGTCTCTGTGTGTTTGTGTTTCTGTGCAATTATTTTGATCCGAAAGAGGAGACGAGCGAAGAATATTTGCTGGGATGACACAGGTGAAAGGACTTTCTGGTTGAATGGATCCCTACAAAATTAGTCCAAGCATAAACAATCATGATTGGTTTCAAGGTCATAAATTATTACAAGCAAGGGTTTGGAAAAGTGGAATGGCACATGCTCAGTGACCTGGAATGCATCAGTCTTTGCAAACCAACACATTTTTTTTAGTTTTACAAAAGACAAAGACAGAATAATTACACCCTTCTAATAAGTAAGGATTGCATAGCAGTATTGAAATTGTCTATTGTATTTACACATAAAATAGTAAGGGTTGTTTTGAAATGCATGACAGACTGATGCAAACAGTCAAACTATTCAAACCTTCTGTTCTTGCAGGTTAGGTTTCTTGTGGTTAGGGATTGCTCTGTGGTTCTAGACCAGTTGACTCTGACGCAGCATGCATACAAATAATCATTTCCTAGATTATAACACTACAGAAACGCACTGGGACTGTAGTCTGTCTTACTTTCCACCTTGCTGTTCTACAACTTCTGGCACAGAGAGAGGGTTGCTGCCACCTGCAGTAAAGTCTGGCTACATAACATGTAAGACTCCACAGTTAACTTTTGTTTTACATTATTTATATTATGAATATTTACCATATCATCCAACAAGTACTTCTGGCAAAAGCAGCAACACTAAATATTCAGTGCATCTAGTTCTGTCTATAATTACAGAATAACAGGAAAACAGTAAATGATGAGATTAAGATGAAGACTAATAATGGGCACTAGGGAATACTCACTTCTGTACTATAAGCAAACACTACCTCAGAGCTGTTTAGTATATCGTGCTGCAAATGTCTCAACTTCAAGTAAAATCTTACTGTAATTCTTCCTTTCATGGATATTTCAATATTAGCATAAACACTGGAAATAAAGGGTTTTTCTGAACATGCAGCTTCGATATCATTTTATGGAGGTATTGCAGGGAAGGTCCTGAACACAACATGAAGCTATAGTGTGCTATACTTGGCAACTCCAGAGAAAAAGTGAGTTTCTGTAGAGTAGACGAGGCTTATTTTCTACTCTGTGTTCACAGCGATCTATACTATGAATATAGCTGTGCACTTAATATAGGAGACGTGATTGTTGAGTATGTTCCTCGTGTGTAATGTTTGTATCCAGGGAAGAGATGAACAGATGAAAGAAATTATGCATGTTAACCTCGTACTTTGCATCAGTGGAAATCAAGGCAACATGGAGTTTAGCTTTGCGTCCCCTGACTGACAGTTTGGGAAGAAGTAAACAGACTGCTTTTCATTTCCTGATACACTTGCCTGGCATGAAAGTTGGACTAAAAATCTCTTACTGGACAGTCAGACTTCTGCGGTAAATCTTTGTAAAGCTAACAACATAACCTGTGTGGTTTACACCGTCACCAGCATTCATGCTTTTTATTGGTCGTTTACCTGTTAATTACCTGGTGGGCCTGTCCCAGTGACACGACAGAAACAAAGTGCTAGGACTTATACAATGTGACCAAATATATTTGTGCCTCAAGCTTTTCCACTTCGTTGTAGACTTCCTACAATCTCATAGATTTGGTGGGCTCTCTCCAGGAATTAAGGACGCGATTGCTATTCTCTCACTGATGGATTTAAAATGTGAACTCTTGAAGCAACATGCAGTTAAGAGCTGCAGCGAGGTACACTTCAGGGAGGAAAGGTTTGGGTTTTTTTAACGACGCACCTTCCTATTTAACAAAGAGGTATAAATCTCTTGTGCTGCAATAATGATAAAAACACAAGCAAGAAATAAAAGATAGAATTAAATTATTTAGGTTGGTGTGCCGTTATTATTTTTTATGTGAACAGTCATTAAAAAAAAAGCAGATTTGTGAGTAAATGTACAGTCAGAGCAAAAATACAACAAGTGTGGGAGTCTCATTATAGAGCTACAGAAGTCTAAGCATCTATTCAGCCTGTTAATTTCCCTGGCTGAAGAGGCTCTACAGTGGCTCATCAGTCCCTCTAAATAAGACCCCTCGTTTTACCACAGCGCCTTATTTACTCTAAACAACATTCTGCTGAAATTCAAGGAAGCCGTGCACACAAAGCCAACTGCGCGACTGAATCGCTTTGCAGGACCCCCTTTCTTTGTAAACATTAATTTATGTAATGCTACTTTTCTTTTCTTTACTCTTCTCATCAGAGTCAACGGCAATTAAAAGGAAGGTCCAAGACTCGCTTCATTATATTAGAAAGGAGCAGGACAAAAAGTGTATGAGGAAGGAAAAGGCTTTACTGAAAGAGGTGGTGATTATGGAATACATTTAGCTTGTTAGAAGGACGCTGAATATTTTTACAGATGCGCATGAATAGAGTCGTCTCCACCTCTTTTGTTGAACCGTGTTTATTACAGCTTTCTCCTTCATACACTTTCAATTTGTTAGGACCACGTTCAATGCAGACTCATATTCTGTGGTGTACAATAACGAACTGACTTTCAGTTTCTAAGACACAGAATACATTTGTACGCTGCATCAAAATGGACATCAGTCTTCATTTGAAGCTTAACATCCATTTCCTGTATAAGCTACAACGAAGGACTGCTGTTAACAGCCGGGTAAAATTCTTGTTACACCATGCACGCTGCATGATTTTTAAGTCTTTGCACCTGCATAGCTAAAACACATCTCTTCAAAATCGGTCACTATTCTTAGATTTAATTTTCACGTAGGGTGTTGTGTTTATCTGCAAAAGTCTAGATGTTATTTGAGGTTTTGTTTTGTTTGTTTTTTAAATCAATTTCAGTGAGAACAGCTCAAAGATGTAGGAGTCAGAAAAAGCTACAATTACAAACTCAAAGTCACTGAACACCCATACACAAAACTGTATGACACAACAAAGTTTACAGCAGTATACTGTACAAAGAAGCAACTTAAATATTTTCTTTCTACTGTCTGACTTCACTTACCCTAAAATCAGTAATCAGGTTAAGCAGTTTAACATGCTAAGTAATGTAGCTTGAAGCACATAAAACAGACGATGACAGTGATAAAACTATTAAATGGAAAAAATAGTTATTGTAGTTGAAGTAACAATAATAGCTTATGCTTAATTAACAAGTGAACTGCCTTTGTAATAGCAAAAACCCAGGGTTAACCCTTAAGTGACATGGCTATGCCCAATGTACAGCCCTCAAGTGAGTGTAGCTGATACAGGAGATGCATGATGGCATCTTGGCTGACAGAATCATATCCAAATATACACATAATCCCTTGTCATCGCAAAAATCCAGAGCCTTAAACACGCGCGCCGATTCCCCGCAGCAGCATCGCTTCCTTGTATATCTGTCTGTTTGTTTACAGTACCTCACATGTTAAGAACTGCCCCAGGTATACTGAGGCTCTGGCTTACCAATCCCTTACAGAGGTTGGCAGCTAACTGTGTACATTTCCACACATGTGTGCTCTGCATATACCTGTGGCAAAGTTGTAAGCCCTGGGCTTCTGTCACTCCAGATAGTGTTTGAGAAATTTCTTGGCTAGCTTGCTCCTGCCCATCAGCTGGTTAAGCAAAATTAGAAACGAGCCGTTCTAAGAGTACCGAGATACTTAGATGGCAACATCTTCTAGACGAATATAAAGCGACTGGAAATAATATACACTATAAAATTCACATTAATACTGACACACAATCAAGCGCATGTTTTGTTTACATTAGGTTTGCAAGAAGACATCCACAAACTAGCAACCCTCTGCAACATCTGTATTAGCTCCTCCAGTTCCCTCTTCTTTAAAGCTGACCAGTAACGTCATGCTGTCATTGGTTTTTCACTCCAAATCTTTTGCACTGTGTGCATCACCCTAAACACACCTCAGGGTTTAAGCATAAATCACACAAAGGTCGGAGATGTTACTGTCATCTTGCATGACTTAATGTATATCAAGCACCATATTTAAACCCTCAAACCTGGATGTGACATCCACTGACTGAAATTTTAAGAGTTTGTGTCAGGCCGATCAGGGTACCGCAAAGCTGGCCAAATAATTCTGCCGGCGCTCGTCACCCTGAAGCTGCATGAAGAGTGAACACACCATTTTCCTGTGAAAGAATGTCATCTTTTGTGACTTGCAGCGAGTATAAAGAATCTCTGTGGCTCAGTGGTAATTTCCAGGTCAGTGCTTGTTTAGCTAGCACTAGCAAAAAGGCCTCTGGAATTGTTAGGTGGAAAAAAACAAATGAATAAATAAATAGAGGCAAAGACCAAGACGGGGAATGCAAGAGCAGCTTACAGGTGCTCCTCGAGAAAACGCACTAAACTCTCTCTTACCATTGCTCTTTCCTTTTCTCACATATGAAGAGTATTAATAAATGAGTAGGCAATCTAAAAGCAGTTTGCTGAAACAGAGTAGGCCTGTGTGACACGATCAAGTTTGATGTAGTTTTGAAATCCACGCGTCTGCACCCAGTTTTTGCCTTTCCTTGTTTGTCTCTACGGGTGAAAAGATCCAGGCCGATCATGTTTCAGTGTCACAGGTTTTGGTTTAGTGTCAGAGCCTTCTGTGTGTAACTAAAGATACTTGATAGGAACACAGCAGCTGCTATCCTGTCTGTTACACAAACACCCACACCTGCCACCTGAAGCAGTCGGTCCCACAGGCCTTTTCTTCTTCTTCCTTCTTTCACGCCCACCCACTGAATCAGCAGACATTATGGCATCTCTGTGGACCAGTGTGTCACACGGGTCCAAACACACAAATATGTCTAGAGAGATAATCTCGCATTAACGCATTGTCTTTCATGCCAGGGAGGCGGTTTGAAATCAGGTGAGAGGGGGGCGGGGCAGCAGGTGTTGTGTGTATACGTGACTTTTTCTCAGTGCAGGTGAACAGAAGGTCAGAGCGCTACTCTCCATATGCCATCTGTCAGATGAGCTACATCTCTCACTGACATTTCACTACTTGAAATAACGATGTCAAACGACTTAGACTCCAGTCCAGTGCATTCACGGGTAGAGACACACAAACATCAAGTTTCTCATCAAATATTTGCTTTAGTTTGTAGATTTAGTTGCCACATTACACACAAGCGATTCCTTTAAGGGTGCGACATTTGCTTTTTAATCTCTTGATTATGTTTTGAGGAATTTTAAAGTGTGAGAGAGAAGCATTTTGAAATGTGACATATGTAGATTTCCACATTATTTCAGCTTGATTAATTCTTTCTGCTTTAGAATTCATGCGCTTTTCATAAATACCTTGATCTGCATGCATTAATCCAGATTTACAAGTAATACCCAAACTTCTCACAGCTGCAGAAATGGACTTTGCTGAGTGTGAACATTTGCACCGGAGACATTATGCTTCCCTCAGTGAGAGATTGCGCTATACAGTGGTCCCTCGTTTATCGCGGGAGTTACGTTGTAAAAATAACCAGCGATATGTGAAATCTGCCAAGTAGACAACTTTATTTTTTACAATTATTATAGATGTTTTAAGGTTTTAAGACACTTTATACACTTTTCACAGACAGGCATGAACATTTTCACACTTTTCTCTCTTGTTTATACCCTCAAAGTTCAAACCTTTGTAGAAAAATAAGACCAAAGGCATGCGCGGTTGCCTTTGACGGTGCAAAACGTTTCGTCGACATTGCTGTGTTTGTTGGGGAGAAAACTGGGGTGGCTGCAGCTCAGGAGGTAGAGCAGGTCACCTACTGATCAGAACGTTGGTGGTTGGATCCCTGGTTCCTCCAGTCTGCATGACAGTCTGCATGTCAAGTGGGCAAGTATCTTGGGCAAGATACTAACCCCAAGTTGCTCTCCGATGCATCCATCGAAGTGTGAATGTAGTTAGACAGCACTAAGTAGAGAAAGTGCTTGTGAGAATGGGTGTGACTGGGTGAATGTGGCATGTTGTATAGAGTGCTTTGAGTACTCCGGGAGAGTAGAAAAGCGCTATATAAGAATCAGTCCATTTACCATAACTTACAAACATACAGTACATATATAATACAAATATACAGCACTTCAGTCACACTGCTAACAATCGAAGATTTATGTAAATTTGACAAGCTGAACCTATCCTGACTGCACAGGAGACACGGCACGAGATTGATTGACAATGGTCTACAGCCAATCAGGACGCAGAACACAATGCACTGTAAAAAAAAAAAAAAAAAAAATTTAAAAAAGCATGCAAAATTGCACAAAAAAAAAAAAAAAAAAAAAAAAAAAAAATCAGTGACGCAGCGAGGCCACGAAAGGTGAACCGCGTTATAGTGAGGGATCACTGTATTCCATTGTTTTGAAAGCTCTAGTCCTTTCACTGATTGGATAAACTAGATAGGCTGACCAAGAATAGCATAAACAGTATGTGAAATGTGATGAAGCCTGTAAACAGACATGCAGGGCATCGTCTGATTTTCAGTATGCTCTGATTGGACTGCGGATCAGCAGGTCAGCTTCACGTATGTCCGGTTGCGAGCTAGTCTGCTTCACACATGGAACACATATATGGGCTTCCTACAGCCGTTTAGCTGCTTGCAGACTCAAAGCTACACACTACGAGCAGCCTGTTCTCTTATGGTGTGAGTGAGAAAGATATAAAGTTTGCCAAAGTGAACCACAGGAAACAACCAAAGAAACTTCTTAAAAACAAACCTAACCAGATACTTTCATCACCTTTGCCTAGTTGAACATGGCTATCCAGAGGTCAAAGCCATGTATGAGCCTCAGTATGAGCAAAGGCTCAAAGCACTATAAGGAACATGATGAGTGAAAGACAGAAAACTGCCCATGCCTTGTTTTTTGGTGAAGTAATTAAAAATTAAGTGGGTTATTAAATTAAGGAAGTAATTGATTGGTTCTGTTACATAAACCTGTAGCATCTGCCTTTTTCCAGTAGCAGAGAACTTTATTTCCTTTGTTTTAAGCAAAAGAAGACGCTGGAAAGGTGATTGTGTTTTGTACATGCTGACAACTATTGTTCTTAGAAAGAGAATCAGGATCTTCAAAAATAAATGTATTAATTAAAAACAAAAAGTATCGGCAGGTTACACCCTTGAGGGGAAAAAAGAAAAATTAACCTGTAACCCAACAAGAGGAAAGACGACTAATTTGAATTCCACATCTTTTGACGACAAAAGACGTAGTCTGGCCACACAAAAGATGAAATGAAACTTTTGAAAAATGCTAAATTGTCTAAGCATCACGAAAAGACCCATACTAACCAATTTAGATTTTGCTGAAACTAATGTTCACACAATGTGCTCAAAATGCTCAAACAAAAGGTGTCAAAATTAACCCTGCCAGGCTCCATTCCCCTATATTTCTTCAGCTTTATAATTACATTTTATTCCCAAGGGTCTAAAGAGTACAAATGAAGGATATTGACTTTAGGTTTTCACAAATTCAAAATATTAGTAGTATGTTAAAACAAAAAATGCAAGTACAAGCAAAGAAGCTGCCATCGTAAAGATGTAACCTTATTAATCAATATTTCCATTCAAAAAGTTTCTAGTTTTTCCTAATAAGACCTCATTTAGGATGAGTAAAAAACACAAAAACCCTCAAATCTCAGTTAATTTAATTCAGCCCTGAACTGGGCTCGACTCTTTTCCACGTCTCTCCCAGTCGTTTTTCCTCCTTTCCCATCAGTCTCTCTCACTCTCTCTCGCCATGAAAGTCCTAATGAGGTGCTAATGAGATTCGCAGTCTTCTTCTGAATGAGATTACAGTGAATTATGTATAAAGCCTTTAAATCATTGCTTTAAAATTACATGAGTTGGCCATGTAGCAACATGACAGCCTTGTGTTTTTAGAAACTGACAGCACAGCAGCAATGCTAATTTTATTAAACAGAAATCACTGTGCAGTCATTTTAAAGGCTGGTATTTCTCTAAATAACATAAAATACACACAGGCTACATACTCATATAGCAAGAACCCATTGCCCCAGAATTTGAACTGTAAAACTAATGACCAAATTTAGAGGAAAAAAAAAAAAAGAACCATGAAGACAGTTGGTGAGGGTCCAAAAGTGGAGAGAACATAAGTGGGGAGAGAATGATAGACAGAAGGAGGTAATGGTGTGACCTTGTGAAAGCCTGCCATCACCTGCTGAGAAAAAATTACCTGCAGGAGAGAGCTCCAAGTACACCTCAAGATCTGAAAGAATCTCGTCTCTCTGCCTTCCTTCTTCACCACCTCCTTAACGACTCCCAAATGAAATGACAAATATGACGAATATGTTACCTGCTTGAAATAACTAAACTCAATTAAAAAGGAATAGAAATGACTCTTGTGGGTTCTCTGCTCTCATTAATTGGGAGCAAAATAACCTCGCTCCCATTTACTCCTGCGTTCCATCCATCTTTTTTATCTGTCTCTCTCACTTCTTCCTTTCCCTCCTCTACTGTAATTTGTCTTCATCTCTTGCAAGTTAACACTGGAGCTGCAAATTCAATTAAATGCGCATTACTGCTACAAAATTTTGAGCGCAGTGTTGTCATAGTATCAAGGTCATCAGCACTGTATTGAAATTGTTCCGGGGTACCGACACACCAAAACACACGGTTTTAATTTAACTAGACCTCTACAAGAGACAAAAAGAAAAAAACGTTTTGATATTTGTGAGCGTATGCGTGCAATTCTAGTTTTTAGGTTTTGAAAAGCACTTTGTCATTTAAACACAAGTTATGAATGAATTCTTTAAATACATGGCAATATGACTTTGCTGTCAGCAAAACCTTTGCATCACTAATTCTCAACATTAATTACATCAACTCCAATTGCTTTCAAATTCTTGATGTGGGATTTCAGCTGCTCGGCAGCTCCTTTTGCATGTTTTCATTCATAATGCTACAATGTTGTTTTACTACGGTCTGGATTGCTGGCAAGCCAATGTGCCACTGCGACTCTTAATATTAGCAATGCTGCCATAAAACAGCACAGCCTTGCTAAAATAAGCAAGGACATTAATGAAACATTAATGGTTATACTTTACGAGAACGGATGACAACAGGGCAACTTGCAATACTTGCAAAGTAGATATTTCATTTAAGGTAGGAAACACTACGAATATGCAAAAGCATTTGCTCACAAAACAACGCGATGACCTTAAATGAATGTCGTGTTTTTAATTCCGCTCCAGACTCGTGAATCTCGAACCAGCAGCAGCGGTAACGTTTGCACGTCCTCTGCCGTTAATGCGGCAGGTAAATAGTCAACTAACAGTGCATATTATGTTAGCGCGATCTGCCTTATTACAAAACCTGCCATTACTGTGTGCTGCATTTAGGTGACCACGATGAGAGAGACAGACATAGTGTGGCTGGCGCTCGCTGGCAGTTCTCGCTGCAGTCTACCGGTAGCGTCCCTTTTCAGGCCAGGATAGTCACTGCTCGGTGACATTCGTCTAAGTTTGTGGTCAAAGGCTTGAACCCATTTGCCACAGCAGATGTCCCCGATTTCTGTAAGTGAATGTGTTTAATTGTAGGCAGGGACATTACTGGATATTCTTGTGTAATTGCTACAGAATAATTTATGTTATAATTTGTTATTGCTACAGAACAATATTTATTTTATTGTTTTACATTTACTATTTTTTTCCTGGGGACCCTGTGACACCCCATTGAAGAGCCGTAAGCTGGATCTCTTAAGATCTCACTGCTGGGTTTGTAAGGCCATGTTATTCCTAAATTTCTATCTTGTTCAAAGAGAAGATATAAAACAAAGTTCTAAGCTAATCGACCTTAGTGTTCTCCTTTTTAAAAAAGAATCGAATCATTAAACAGAATCGAAAATGGAATCGGAATCGTGAAAATCTTATCAATACCCATCCCTAAAATGGACCAAACTTCAGTCAGGAGAACAACTGAAATAATCCATCCACAATACGAGGTAAGTCATTAATATATTGCAACAACAAGGAAATAGAGCAGCTGTGAGAGAATTCAGCATTATTGAATCAATGGTACCGAAGTGGAGGAAGAAGAAGAATGACTTCAGTAAAGTTTGACTTGTCTGACTGTTTTGTTTCACTTAATGCGCCTTAGAATCCGGTGCACCTTATTTATGAAAACATACCCGCTCATCAACGGTGTGCCTTATGGTCTGAAAAATACGATAAGAGAATTTCTTTCCTATTATATAGACTACAGAAATGTTTTCCTCTTGTCTCATTTCATCTTAAATGCTAAACAGTACACTTATTAGACACTTTATTAGTTATACCTTGCTAGTACGTTCTGGGCCACCTTTCGCCTTCAGAACTGCCTTAACATTTGATTGCATAGATTCAATATGATGCCGGAGATTTTCCTCAAGAGGTTTCTGTCCACACTGACATGATAGAATCAAACAGTTGCTGCAGCCTTGCTGGCTGCACCACTGACACATTTTCTTCCACCACACCCACGAAGTGCTCTTTTGGATTGGGATCTGGTGACTGTGGAGGCCATTAGAGTACAGTACACTCAGTGCCATGGGTCTAGGAGCCAGTTTGAGAGGATTTGGGCTTTCTGTGCTATATTATTTCTTTTAAAAATCGGGTTCAATGTCAAAATCCTGAAACTGAACGCCAAGTACCCACCAGAAGAACAAATATCCAAGTAAAGTTTTAATGAACTGCTGCCTGAGGCCCTTAGGTGACGCTAGCCATTCAACATTGTTTTAATGACTTGTACTTGTTACAGTAATTAACCTGGATTCTTTAAATCCCAGTGTCCTTTGCATGGAGAAGTGCTTTTCTTAAACTGCTGAATGATTTGCCTTTACAGTCCTCCATAGAGCTCCTTCCCTGTATTTAATTCTGTAACCTCAGATGGTTTCTGTTACCACCTACAGGTTTTAGCAACCTCTGCTTGTTTGCATTCTTCACACACCAGTACCAAGTTCTGTTCATGGACTTTTGACTTTTGTAGATTACCTGAACAGCTGCCTTCTGTTTCAGTTACTGGAACAGGGTTACAAGTTTCACATTCTATATTATCATTTTACAAGCTGGATTCAGTTCTCAGGCAACCCTAACACCATCATATCCTTTAATTTCACACAACAGACGCCACATCTTTAGTTCTTTGGGGTATTTTCATTTCCCTAACTTGGCAGTTAGTCTTAGAGCCCAAAAAAGCCAGTGGTTTAGCCCTGTAATTAATTGTTCGGGGCTCGTAATACTTGACACCAACTACTTTTTACTTCCCACCTTGCTTCATCAGTCTTCTACCTATGTATCACACTCTCTCCACATAACTCTTGGTTACCTGGGACAAAAACAAACAAAAACAAAACAGAAACCAGCTTATGGCACCTTAAATCTTTAGAAACCAGAGAACACTGTTTCCATCAACTTCGATATTAGTTTTGAGTCATCTCTGATTATTCAGAAAGGAGCATTGACCTTGTTATTGAATAAATAGACTGAAAACAGGAACATGGGGAAGTTCTGTTACTAGATGACCTTGCAACTGTCACAAGAGTAACCAGTGGACGATTCTCAGATGGCAAGGCCTTAAAAGGAGGAAAACAGCTTTGAGTTCCTGAAAGTACAGGCATCTTAGTTTTGTGTGACTCACTGCTGCCATTAGCCTCTACAGTCTACTTCCTGAACAAACAGTGAGGTAAGAGAAAGAGTGAAGCAGGTGTTAAAGCAGGGAGGTGGGAACAAACACACTAACACAGCTAACATTATCTTATAGTTGGGGCTGGATCAGGTGATCAAGTACCCTCCCTTACCTACACTGCAACAGGCCTAGGCTCCTGGGGCCTTCCAATGATGCACCGTATGTTCTTCTTCACTCACCTCTTTGTGTGTTTATAAGTCACTCTGCACTTAATCGTTAGTTATTATTAATCTCTAGCTGTCTTTTGTCCTGTATTCTTCCACTCACCCCTAACCAGTCATAGCAGACGGCCACCTCTGCCTGAGCCTGGTTCTGCTGGAGGTTTCTTCTTGTTAGAAGGGAGTTTTTTCTTCCCACTATCGCCAAGTGCTTGCTCATAGGGGGTGATCTGATTGTTGGGGGGGTTTCTTTGTATTATTCTCGGTTTTTTACCTTACAACATAAAGCACCTTGATGCAACTGTTGTTGTGATTTATATAAATAAAACTGAACTCAAACCTCAGAGTCAGAGTAATAAAACACTCTACAGATTACATCAACAAAGCAACGACATCGCCAATAAATCATTCTAACAAACACGACCTAAACAAACAAGAACAAAGCCCAGTAAGAGTCATCCAATATGACTCCTAACATGACAGAGACTATGCAGGGAGCCTAATTGATCAGTGATTCCCCGGACAACACAGATCCATGTGTATATATATCCACTATGTGCAAAGCCACACACACACACACACACACACACACACACACACACACACACACACACACACCATCACTAGTTGTAGAGAGAGCATAACCTCCAAAACCTTTCAGGGACCTCTGGCCTCTTCAACGTGACCTTTTCCAAGGGTCGCTGCAGATTTATCAAACAGCATATAATGAGCATTACAGCCATCATCACTCACCAGTGCTAGCTTTCTTGCTGGAAAACACACACAGAACAATATACAGGCCAAATAAAAATAACACCACAGTGTCAGCGCTCCTGCTGAGACCTCCCATTTCAAAATATTTCACCATTTTCTTATTACACCTGACAGCCCACACCGTCTCTCAATCGTGCACTTCTGCCCCACTGCTTCACTTTTTATATTTTATATTTACCTTTGTTATCACACCACACAAACTCTAAGTCACTCACTGATGGCAGTGGCGTGTAGCTGCCAATGGGTATATTATGTTGCTGTTACCAGAGTCAGTTTGAAACACAAGCCCCCATGACAGAGCAACACAGCTGCGACAGTATTATTGACATCTATTCTTATTAACAGCCTGAGTGCTGTGGATGACAAACTGACATCATTGTATCAATTACCCATTTGTTTTGTTAATTCAGTGATTAAAAGTCAATCTATATAATATTACACAAACTGTCATTTATGGAAATCAAACCCACGCAACCCAAGATAAGACTACAAAGATTCTCATCTCAATCGTCTGCAGACACTTCAGAGAAATGCAGTTTCCTCCTCTGTCGAGGTAAGGCTGACTCGGTTTTAACATATGCATAAAGAATTGTGATATATGCAATTCATGAAAACAAAATGCAACACATAAATGTCAAAATCTGGAATGCTTGTTTACATATCCTACAATTACTGGCTTTTTCAAATGCCATGTGTCTTTCCAGATACGGGACTATCAGTGGCATACACATCTGTTAATAAGACAGTATTTCCTGAGTAGTCTAAGAATTGCATGTCCATCAAAATAACTACAGAGGGATTTAGCTCATTCAGCTTTCTCTCACACAACGTGGAGAGTGATTTGCCAGAACAACATAAAAAAAAGCAGTTTGCATAAAGCAGTGGCAATCCTGTCACAGTGAGTAGATGCACACAGTATGGTGAATCGGAACGATATACTATATATACAGAGAGTATTTATTTTAAAAAAGAACCATACGATTTCAAAGTGCTTTAATTTCGCAGGCGTTCACCGTTAACAACCAAAACAGAAAAAAGGGATTCGTGAGTTTTTATGTGGTTGTCGGTGTGTTAAATAAAAACAGCAGTGGCTGCAATGACTCCAGATATGCTCACAAACGCATGGGATGAGTTTGACTATTATGGAAATGTGGCATGCATCCAGAGGGGACACACTTGACCACTTGTAAACAGTGTTTTGCATGTAAAACTTTATATTCAGCCATGCTGCTTAAAAATTTTTTTATATAAGCTTCTATGTCCGTTACTTGAAAAAAAAAATTTATATATAAAAAAAGAAAAGAACAAGAAACCATCGGCAGCTCTGGTGCTCTCTGGTAGATGCCAGTCGAGCAGCTCTGTAAGCGCAAGTTCCTCTGCAGGAAGTGAGGCCCTTGTGCCACCCTCATGAAGTCTTTTAGGTCAGAAACATGCACACGAGGAGCCCTCTGTAGGTCATTTTGTAAGGTTGATTAACATCGCCTTCATGCTCAAACCAGTCAGTGACCCCTTTCGAGCCCTACAGATGGAGGGACTGTCATCTGAGAGGGTACGACTCCAATAATGAGTGAAGTTAAAGAAACCATTTGGACAAAAGTTACAATCAGAACAACTGCAAGCGACTCTTTTCTCTAAAGGGACAACTGGACCGAAATTATGCAAGCAAAATGTCACCCAGAGAATCACTCTTTTAGTAACTTGTTTCAAACGTAGTGCAAAAGCAGCGAAGTAGTAGATATTCACGAGAAATAAACAGAATATTAAAGGAAGAGGTTACTTCGTGTTTTAATTCCATTTTTACAAACTGATAAGATTTTCTCCAGGCACTGTTAAGTTTTGCTTATCAAAAAAATAAAATAAAACCTACAATCCAGTTTCAAGCCTATTAACGCACATAAACTGTATGTTTTGGAGCCAAATTCCTGTCATTTAAAAGAATACTCCGCTTTTCAGGAAAACTCGCGGATATGGATGGAGCCCTGCCTAGCCATTCGCTATTTCTTTATCCAAGTCAATCCAGACTATCCCATTCCCAGACTCATCCTCTCACAGATGTTTAAAGCCCTTATCTAAAACTGCAGTGGGAAATGCAACCCTCCCACCAATGACAGAAAACATATGGGCCTACAGTTCTGCTTTAATTTTAATCTTACCAAATTGTGGCCTGAGCCCCCCCCCCTCCCCTCACTTTTTAATAACTTGAGTAGGCACAATGCTTAATATACATTTAAAAGGTCATTATCCAATTTTCCCTCTTCCTCTCTGTATATTATTTCCTACTCTTTGGTTTCGTCTTCGTCACATCCGTCCTATACAAAATTAAATAATCAACATGATTGCAGAGACCCTGAATATGGGTAAGAGATTCTTTTAAGCTTTTTAAACCAACTAACTCACAAAAAGTTGAATTCAACTTGAGATTTAACTATGGAAACCATTTACTCGTAAAACACCACAGTGAAAGGTCCTCCATTTATCTTCAAATCTATATTAACTTGGTCTCTTATGGCTTAAATCCACAATCGGGGATCAGCAAAAATGCAGGAGCCCAGTAGGGTGCCTTAAGAGCTCAGCCGTCTGAACAGATGAAAGGCGGGAGTTGTTTGTGATTGCTATTCAAGAAGGCCTTATAAGGCCAGCAACAATGTGACAGGCTGTGATTATGCAGCCATTCGTTTAAGGGATCACTCATGCGCACACATCACTTGAAATACGCAACAAAACACACAAAAATAAATATCTGTTTTCCAGCAGACTTGAGCTTTTGCTCAGTTTGAGATAAAAGCTTAAGAAGATTTGAAGTGCATCCATTAGTTTGTAATTTTATTAATTATTCTCCACGACTACTTAAACAAGCACCATATTTCCTATTAAATGTAATTACCAACACTTAAATCATTTAGATGCAATAACATGAAAACATGAGTGCATACAAAGAACACACAGATGCAAAATCAAGCTGGAGTAAAGTCATGTTTATCAAGATCTGGTTGCATGATGAGAGGTTATTGATTCAGGAGAGGCGCTGCAGTGAGGGAGGCCCACAGTGTGGACGCATGCACCACACCTCGAAACCATAGGCTCACGGCGAGTTAAACCTGGTCAAAAGCTTTTTGCAAATCAGGAAAAGCTTGATGGCAGGTTGCTTAAGAAGCTTAATATTGATCAGTTTGGCTCCATTTCTGAAATGATCACTTTAAGTCCAGTATTGGTTCAGACATCAGTCTCTTCCTCTGGCAACTTCTGCATCTGAAGGCTTCTCTCACTTCCTCACGCCGTATTTAAAAATAGTTTGGAGTCAAGTTAACTGCGAGTTTGACGTCAGTCAGTTAGCTGGTTCACTGCCCACCCTCCTCAGTGGATCCTGTGTGGCGCAAAGAACATCAAGTGTGGTTCTTCCTATGTCTTTTTAAAGCCTATTGCTGAGAAGAAAAGGAGAGGTATGGGAGTATAATTCCCACTTCAAACATAAAAAGAATAACACAGGCTACACCTGTGGGAGAGCACAGATTAAGGGGTTACCTCATTTCCATGCAGCGATAAATGTTTCTTAAGTCTCTGCAGCAAACGACACTGGGACCAGTCTCATGAATGGGGAACACCTCCAGAATTTATTTTAATGGTAATTATTAGAATTGTATAATTTAGGGCAAGTGTTCAAAGGAAGCCAATGACTAATAAGAAGTTGGTGATCCAGAAATATCCCTGTGATCATGGAAAACATGTTTTTGGCCTTTCATATCCAAAAGGTCAAAGGTAACCTCAAAAATACTTTTTGGCCATGCTTTAATGCACCAACTCAGGAACAGGAGGGAAGACTAAATGTGCCGTCTACCACATATTTTCACATATGGATCTCGGGGAAGTGTTGTTTAGTTTATAGCTGGCAGGTAATCGGATTTGCAGTACACAGGCAGAAACCCTACATGTTAGGACTTCATGTTTTGGCACTTTGCCCTTTAACTAGTCACAATCCCCCAAACTAAGCCAAGACTGTTAAATTGATGTCAGAGCACTTCATGTCCAACTTGAATATGTTTATTGTTCTCCACTGATTTAAAATGATTCTAATGATCATTTCTAAACTGGTTGAACTACATTTCTCTCTCTACAGAAATTGTGTATCCTGAGAAACAACAAACAACCTCTGAGATGACATTGCAAGACTAAACTGGTATGGACTTTAACTGGCTGTGGAAATGAAAGCGCCTTCTACTTAATGTTTTTAAGCAAGCCAAGAAAAGTCACCTCTAAAAGGAAGAGGGATCTAATATTTTTAGCTTTTTATCAAATTACACTCATCCCTTCTGATGCTTGAGAAGCCCATGACCTTTTCTGATAAACAAGCTTAAAAATGCTAAGGTTGTTACTTTACTTAAAGCGTTGCTTGCACCACAAACATTGGAGCTGACTGTTTGTTGTTAAGGCTGAATGTCTTAGGATAAGTACCAAACCTAGCCTGACAGCAGGTAAGTCATTTGAAAAGGATAAGGCTAGGATGACAGATAATGACCCGATTACGTGTCCAGTTAAGTCACACTTAAGTCAATCAGGTCAAAGCTAGAGCTATTCCCAAGACGCTGGGGTCATGGAGTGGAAGGTGTATTGTTAAGGTAAAGTTGTAAGAAGAGGAACCTATCAGTATTATGAACAGCTTTAATAAGATTTAATATGTATTACATTTAATGAGAATATTATGACATAGCTATTGTGTTGGCAGGGCCTATAAAATATCAGATATCCACTTTGAGCTTGTTTTGACCACTAGTTTCATATAACCTCAAAATGAATATGAAGCAACAGAGAAGAAAGAAGCAGAACAAGGCAGATAACATAGTGCAAAATAGCCAAAGCCACTTGAACTGCTCGTGAATTACTAGGTGCAGTCTGTTTTTCATTTGTGCGTGCCCTTTTAATTTCAAGGACTCTCTTAGCAAACTTAAAAAAAGAAATTATGACTACATTCTGAAAAATAATGTGTATGGTTCACAATGATATAAATCCACAAAAAGCAGGACAGAAATAGGGGGCAGTAATATCACTCAAAATCTCAACAATAGCAGATAATCTTCTCTCTACTCGACAAACCAACATATTATAAAAATAGAAGAAAACTGAAAACTCAAGTATACTCCAACTATGCAGATGTTAAAACAAGGTCAGGTTGGGGTCAGTCCCAGCTTCGGTGTGGTTCTCACACAGCCCTGGGCTCAGTGAGGCCAAAACAGGATGCCTGAACTCGGCTACACTCTCCCATCGTTTCTCCCCCGTCTGTCCATCCGTCCATCTCTCCCTCTCTATTTTTGTGTCTGTGTGTACCCAAAAATGTAGGCTAATGCCCTGCAGAACTGACAGATTAAATGCCAATCCCTGGGTTTCTACCAAAACCAGCCCAAGGCATCAAGCTCTGTGTATATGTGTGTGTATGTGTGTGTCTCTCCAGCCAGACACAAATTCTTGCCCGCATCTCTGCTGTACTGCCTGAACACAGACAAAACAACTGCCCTTAGTAAACAGCTCTAAAGGTCACTGCAGATATTTCAGATTGTTTATACCTCGTTGTCATGTCCTCATGAAAAGGAAACATTTCTGGCCTTAATGTCAGTCACTTCTGTGTTCAGTTCATTCGAAATAACATGCTGGCAAGGCCTGTTCAGCACCTCTGTAAGTTATAAGTACTTTTAGAGGAAAACAAGTCAGGATTTTGGGAAATATTTATGAATGCTTGAGTCATTGAGGTCACTGTCTAACCCTTTATTAAATCAGTGGGTCAGATTTTGCCATTTAAAAGATTTATCAGATTGACTACGGTCTCGGCGCAAGTAATTCAAGGTTTTCGAGAGACCCGCTCATTCTCAGAGCAGAATAACGTTTTGATGCTGTACGTTCTCCTTGGTAGATGTTTCATCAGAAATCAGTGAAATAAAAGTCACTTTTTCTAAATTGCATGGACTGAAGAGCATAATCACCACCTATAACTTCACTGTATACAGTGGTGTAAAAAAGTGTTTGTCAAAATTCCTTCAAAGCGCTATTAAAGGCTCTTCGCCAGTTATTGCAAATGCTTGATTGCAGTTGTTGCTGCTAAGGGTGGCCTAACCAGTTATTAGGTTTATCGGGGGGGAATCACTTTTCCACACAGGGCCATGTAGGTTTGGAGTTCTTTTCCCCTTAATAACCGACACCTTCATTTAGAAAGTGCATTTTGTTTACAGTATTATAAGGCGCACTTAAAATTTTCTCAAAAATCGACAGTGCGCCTTATAATCCGGTGTACCTTATGTATTAATTCTGGTTGTGCTTACTGACCTTGAACCGATTTTATGTGCTACACGGCGCTCAAAAATCTGTCAAAAAATGTTTTAGTACGACTTTGGTAAACTACGAAGCCGCACCGCTTGATGGATTGACGGAGCACTACGAGACGCGTAACATACCGACGATTTGTCACATCCCGAGGCGTCCCACAGGAACGGGAATCGAACAGAATGACACTCTCGAGGGTAACACACGTTCCAGCCGTGTATTCCAGCCCCAACCCTAACCTTAATAATAACCATAACCACAACCTTAATCGTGTTAATGTTTTCCAAAGAGATTAATGATGAGAAAGTAAAATAAATAGATTCATTCCAAACGGTTCTCATGTTTCCAAGTTTGACTTATCTGACTGTTTTGATTTGCTTAATGTGCCTTATAATCCGGTGCGCCTTAAGGTCCGAAAAATACAGTACTTGTATTATCTTTGTCTAACATTTCAATTTGTTTGATGACCTGAAACACTGGAGTGTGATAAACAAGTATTAAATTAGAAAAATACTGGGGAACAAACCATGTTCCATCCTTGTATCACATCAAAACACCAATGCATAACCATAACTAGGATGATATTTGATATGTAGCATAGTTATGAAGTAGCTTTGGTTCCGTTTTCCAATCTACTTTTGGCAGCATATGGTCTAAAATTAAAGGCCCTAAATTTGCACAGAAACTTCTGCCAAGGCAACACTGATGTAAACTGTCCTGTAGCCAAGGGTTATAACACAAAGTCACACCCAGCCTACACATCTGTTAGAAATACTCCGTATAAGCACATTACATATACACTTTGGACGTCTTCCACGAGTTCATTCTGTGTGATGTGGGCCCCTTTTCAATTAACAACTGTTTTTTTTCCCTTCTTGCGGTTGTTTCATGAATATTAAAATTATATTGAAATGAATGTAAATATAATATGGGAATTGGTGTATTTGGAAGTATAGAGCTCTGAGCTGGTTTCTAATTCGTTAAACATCCATTCCCTTGATCATACTAATTAGTAGAAACAGCCAAGTGGAGAAATCCAACACATGCTGAAATACACACAAACGGAGAGCGGTTTAATTGCAGCGTGCTGAGCAACTACTCCTTTAATGTATTCTGCATTCATTGATTTGAGAGGTCTCTGACATTGAATTACACTATAGATTCTGGCATTTAAATGCACACGCATGCTTTCCCAAACATCCATACTAACTGACTTTTTAGCATTCAGAAGCTGCTCTATTAGCAGTTTATGCTACTTAGTTCCTGATGCCAAAGCCCTGCCGGAGGAGTAAACAGCAGGGTGGAGTAGACCTTCACTCTTTTAAAGGATCCTGGAAGGTATCCAATCTCTCCCTGCACGCTGACCGGAGAGAGCCAGACGAGCACAAACTGAAAACGCTGAGGGGCAACCGTACGGCTGGCATTGCAACACCAGTGAAAGTAATTATTAAGCAAACAAATTCTGTCTTGGGCTTTCATATAATCTCAATTATAATCAGCACAGAATAAATCTGAACCTCTCCTAGGCATCCTTGACGAACACGCATTTTATCGGCGCTCACTATAGATCTACCATAAATGGATTTTGTGCGTGCACTCACACAAACTCGCTCACACTGCAGACTCAAAAGAAACCTCATGCATATCTGATCGCGTTCTCTCACTGGGAAACCCTTCACACCAGACACAGAGCGCTCTGCCTGGGCATTCATCCACCTGACAACCCTCATACACATATGCGCAAATTCAGCTCCTTATCGCACACACACTTGGCATGGATGCCAACTAAGCCCCAGTTCTCCTGAAGTAATAAACCATCTTTTCACTGTGTCTTTCCAAACCACCATAGAAGACTGTTCAAAGCCCCTGTGTTTGAGTTTAAAACCCCTCAGCTCGTTTATTATTACACTTGTTACTTGTGTGACCACGATAATGTGTGTGTTTATGTTTGGCCGGTGTTCATTTGGCTTTTTCCTCTTACACATGATAGTACACAACTATATATCACAATTAACTGTCACATTTACCCCTATAAAAATCAATTTATCTATGTTTTAGGAAATATTTAATAGGTGTACATACATTTGGACCAAGTTTAATTAAGGGACCTTTAATGTTTTCCTTTGTTTTTATATAAAAATCAATACGCTAGTGATCTTCGATTGTAACAAATGTAACAACGCAACAAATAATGCATTTCTCATTCATCTTTGTCAATGCGAAAGGTCACTGAGGACCTTAATAACCCGTGTGATACTGTTCTCAAATGCCTCTCGAATGACACTTTAGTAAATATTAAAATGTTCATATTTTAATAAAACTGTGCTGAAGCCTACAATACTGCATAATTAAGGCACTGGCTGCTTTGAGTGTCAAGTAGATGCCATTCTGTCGTGTATATTAGAAGACACTTGAAGTAGACAGCTGCTCAGATTTCCCAGTGCACATTTTAATTTCAGCCTGTTTTTCACTGGTGAATATTAATTTTATATAAGTGATATTTCACATTATACTTCTTATGACTCAAGTTCTCTGATTTGTTTTACTCTTCCTGCCAAAGTCTTTTAACATATTACATTTTTACCATGTGGAGTAGAGCGAGCAGGCACCTGTGCAGTGCAGAGCTGTGGCTAACAAGTCCTCGGGTTTCTTTCACTTTTTCCTGTGACAGGCACTTGGCATATTTTGTGACAAGGTTAGGATGTCGGCTATGTTTCCTTGTAAAGCAGCAATATTTGCCTATAACTTTACTTTGTCCTGTATCGTGTTTACTAAACTTAAAATGTGGCCACGCATTTCTTTTTATGGAGTAACTCCTCTCTACCAGTCATTCCAACAGTGGACTGGTTTTCACTTTTCTTGCTGTCCTTTGGACTAACACTTTTTAGATCGGATAGTGAGTTAGCTATCTACTTTTTACAGAAATGTATGCTCAAACCAGCTTAACACCAATGATTAGCTGGTAAAGAGTTGAAATTCAGACATGCACACATACACTACCAGTCACAAGTTTGGACACACCTACTCATTTAATGGTTTTCCATTATTTTCATGACTATTTACATTGTAGATTCTCACTGAAGGCATCAAAACTATGAATGAACACATACAGAATTATGTAGTAAACAAGAAAGTGTAAAATAACTCAAAATGTGTTTTATATTTCAGATTCTCCAAAATATCCACTATTTGCTTTGATTACTGCTTTGCACACTCTTGGGTGCTCTCTTAATGAGCTTCATGAGGAAGTCACCAAAGAACTCAAATTTGGACTCATCAGACCAAAGCACAGATTTTCACTGGTCCAATGTCCATTCCTTGTGTTTCTTGTTGTTTTTCCTTATTAGTTGTTTCTTAGCAGCTATTTGACCATAAAGGCCTGATTCAGTTTGCTCTGAACAGTAGATGTAGAGATGTGTCTGCTACTGGAACTCTGTGTGGCATTTATCTGGGCTCTCATCTGAGGCACTGTTAACTTGCGATTTCTGAGGCTGATGACTCAGATGAATTTATCCTCAGCAGCAGAGGTGACTCTTGGTCTTCCTTCCTGGGGCGCCAGTTTTCTTGCAGGGTTTGATGAGTTTGTGAGTTTTAGCAACTGACTGACCTTCAGTTTTTAAAGTAATGATGGACTGAGTTTCACTTTTCTTAGCTGATTGGTTCTTGCCATAGCATGAATTCTAACAGTTGCCAAATAGGGCTGTCAGCTGTGTACCAAGCTGACTTCTGCACAACACAACTGATGGTCCCAACCCCGTTACGAAGGCAAAAAGTTCCACAAATGAACCCTGACAAGGCACACACGTGAAAACCATTTCAGGTGACTACATCATGAAGCTCATTGAGAGAAGGCCAGGGGTTTTCAGCACTGTCAACAAGGCAAAGGGTGGTTACTTTGAGGAATCTAAAATATAAGACATATTTAGATTTATTTATCCATTTCTTCTCCTGCATTATATACTTGATGTCTTCAGTTTGTATCTACAATGTAGAAAGTCGTAGAAATAAAGAAAAACCATTGAATGAGAAGGTGTGTCCAAACTTTCCACTTATTGTTTTATGTAAAGCACTTTGGTATGCCCAAGGCTTTTAAATGTGCTCTATAAATAAAGATTGTTGTTGTTGTTGTTGGTAGTGTACATACTTTATCAAGGTTACAAGTCAACTTATCACAAAGCAGAATTTAAGAATTCATATGAAATGAAATAACCTACAGTTTGGTACAACAAGTTAGGCCCTAAGAAAAGCAGTTTAATGGCCGAATGAGGCCTGCTCCCTTGTTATTTAATGGCAAATGAAATGATCAAATGATGATCCAAAGTGTTGAATTTGTATTTTATAGCTTTTCACTATAATTTTAAATATGAGGCCCAAATAGATGCACGTGCAGGAGGCCATCATTAGAACCAAGATTAACTTGAAGCAGGTTGATGGGGAGAGAAAAGTATGGAGAAGGAGAGAGCAAGCTCATGATGTGTAGCATAGCACAGGCCAGAGGAACTATTGATTGATTCTCTGAGTGCTGATAGAAGTATCAGAATGAATTAAGAAGTGTGTAGGACTGTACTCTGCTCACATTCAGACAAATGCTGGAAAACTGAACAGTGCAAATGGATAACGACCCACAGCAAAAACAATCCAAGAGTTTCTCAAAGCAACAAAATGGGCTACCAGGTTGACATTACACCAAGTCACATGATCTGAACCCAACAGAACAGCTTTTCAGTTTTTAAATACAAAACTGAAGGCAGAGACTCACAAACAAGCAACAGCTGAAAGTGGCTACAGTGTTCGCTGATATCCACCGAGGTCTAAATCAAGTGCAGTGTTGCAGAGAGGCAAAACTACAAAAACCGTCTTTGTCCAAACAAACTATGGACCTTACTATCTGAACAGAAATATTGCCCCAGCCCATGCAAGTGTGTGCGAAGTCTGAGTGTGAGTGTGTGGTACCAGGAGGCGCAGGCGTAAGGGCTACCGCGTGACTGAGCACGAGGCAGCTCGTGTGCCTGTCTCCTCCTCTCATTTTCCCCCCCTCTCTCTGTCCATCATACAAAGAGAAGGCAAAGAAAAAAAATAATTCTTGGGGAAAAGAACAAAATGGAACGACATGTCGGCATTTGGATTCACTCACATCCCGTACCCCCTCATTTTGTGTCTCCATCTTGCACGTTGCAAATGATGAAAGGGAGAAAAACTTTTCCATTTCTTCTGTGTACGTGTGTGCATCTGTGTGTGAGTGTTTTTGTCCTTCTCAGTGAATAGAGCATTAATTGCATTAGCATTACAGCTGGGTGATTTTCCAGTCTAAGAAAAACTCTAGCATCAACGAGGAAGACATTTCAAAGTCCTGAAATGTGTTGTTATTTCGTGCATTTCAATTGGCAAATTCGAAGCATTATTTAAAAAAAAATGCCATAACAAAAGGAATGAAAGAACCGAGCACCAGGAGACAGCTGGAGCATGAAGATTGCACTGATCAGGTTGGCCAAGTAAAACTGTTCGGCTCTTGAAATATTCCCTTGATAGAAGTTATTCAATTGCAATAATTCAGCCACCAAAATGAAAATGTGGCAGATAATAAATTAAAGCTTTAGCCTGATTTAGCCCAAAATGCAAATAATCTAAAAGAGTAAAATCTAAAAACAAAGTGAAGCTAACTGGGGCTCAGCTCTTTTGTTTGGCTGGTGCAGAAATTCAGCTGGTGCTCCATGCTGTGTGTTGTCGGTTTGTAATGAGAGGGGCAATAAAGAAAATAAAGGAATATCATAATAACAAACAATAACTAAAATCTTTCTCAATTTTCTGAGTATTTAAGCCAGAATAAAATCCCTGATATCTAATTAGGTTGTATTTTTGATTATTGTTAGTTCTCTCTGTGGGCCACTGATGCACTGGAGCAGCTGAGGTCAGAGCAAAAGCGTGTTAACCTGCACTCTCTCGAGAGGCCCCAGGAGAGAAGCTCAAGTGTATATTAATTTCACACGACTAACTTGATGTTAGACAAGGATCATTAATTCCACTTTCCCTCTTCACACTGGCATGGTAAGGTTAAAACCGCATGCAATAATATGCAGTATATGGACATAAAAACATATATGTGTGCTTAAATCATTTGGGATTTGGATTTCTTACTCAAAGTAAACCTTAAAACCTTTAGTAGCAAAATCCAAGTTCTGAGTCGCAAACAAAAGCACATACCCGCCAGGTGTGTGCGCCCCTGATGGAGGCAAATTAATCAAAATGCAAAACAGTTAGCTTAATTTCTCTGTGTTTATGCAAATAGGTGTGTGTGTGTGTGTGTGTGTGTGTGTGTGTGTGTGTGTATTGCCGAGAGAGACCAGTAGAACAGTGAGTAGGTGGAAATTGACACCGGGCAAAAGGGTAAAAAAGAACACACACACAAAATTATGCATAAGAAAAATGGTTTTCGCAAAAAAGCATCACAGTTATGTCCACGTTGGAGTAAAAAGGTACATTTTGAAATAATTAAAGATGTTTAAAGATCTACAGTCATGGTAAAGTAAACCCTCTGTCAAGTCTGGGGTTTTATTAGTCAGAATATGGTAAAAATCCATCTAGTCCTCACAAAATTTACAATTATTTTAATACAAACTCTAAGTACACCCCGGGATTCACTAGCTTGTAGAACCTCCTACTAGCAACAACTAAAAGTAACGGTTTCCATATGACCTTTTCAGTGTCTCATATTGCTGTGGATAAATGTTAGGCTTGGTTCATTGAGATTTGTAGGCATTTGTTTATGCATAGCTCTCTTAAGGTCCTGTTATAGCATTTCAATCAAGTTAAGTTTTGGACTTTGGGCCGTTACACCTTTTTCAACCATTCTGTTGTAGGTTTGCTGCTGTGCTTAGGATCATTATCCTATTGCTTGACCCACTGTGGACCAAGCTTTAGCTGTCAGAAAGATTCTCTAGAATACTTTGGTATACAGAGGAGTTAATGGTTGATTCAATGACCGCAGGTTGCCTAGGACCTGAATCTGCAAAACACCCCTAAATCATCAGCCCTCCACCACCGTGCTCATTGCCTGTGTTTGGTCTTGACAAACATGGCACTGTGCATCATGACCAGCAGCTCCACTTTGTTCTCGTTTGTCCAAAACACATTGTTCTAGGGATGGGCGATATATCGAATGTACTTGATGCCTCACGAGTTTTTCCATGTACGATGGTTAAAACGGCTTTATCGTAACCATTGAGTATACATCGAGTAACTGCCATGGCATTAAGCTGTCTGCATGTAATTCACTGCGAGTTTTCTTTCTCCCACACACTGCAAATGCATCATTACCCCTCCCAACCAGAAAATCTTCTACATGGCACACATGCATGTTTATACACGACCAGACTGGGAAAAATAACCATAAAATGTTTTTAAAAAACCAAACATTTTAATTCATTCAGATTTTTTGAATTCAAAGTGAAAAAAAAAAAAAAAAAAAAAAAAAAAAAAAACACTGAATGGTGAATTTGAATGAGTATACCAGTGCAATAGTGCATTTTAGGCACTTTATGGTTGCAAATAAAATTTGTTTTGGGAGGTGATTTAAAAGGCTGCCGGTTCGATCCCCAGCTCTGTGTGTCTTGGTCGTTGTGTCCTTGGGCAAGACACGTCACCTACCGCCTACTGGTGTTGGCCAGAGGGGCCGATGGCGCAATATGGCAGCGTCGCTTCTGTCAGTCTGCCCCAGGACAGCTGTGGCTACAACTGTAGCTGCCTCCACCAGTGTGTGAATGTGAGAGTGAATGAATAATGGAATTGTAAAGCGCTTTGAGGGTCTCGAAAAGCGCTGTATAAAAAAAAAAAAATGCAATCCAATATCGTGATATATATATCGTGTTATAGCCAAAAATATATTGTGATATTAGATTTTCCTCATATCGCCCAGACCTACATTGTTCCAGAAGTCTTGTAGTCTGTTCAGATGCAACTTTGTAAACCTAAGCTGTGCTGCCATATTCTTTTCAGAGAGGAGAGGCTTTCTCTGGGCAACCCTTGCAAACAAACAGTACTTTTCAGCCTTCTTCTAACTGTACATTAACATGCTAATTGAGGCTGTGAAGTCTCAGATGTACCTCTTAGGTTTTTTGGAGTTTCGATGAGAATTTCATGCTCTGAACTCAGGATGTCCGCTCCTGGAAAAAATGTTCGCATTTCCTTTACGATCATCTGAATGATCCACACCAGCAAAAGGGACAAAATTCTGCTTTTATAGATGTGCTCACCCTTGTTAATGATCACTTAATCAAGTGCATTTGATTAGCAGCACCTGGGGGCTACTTACCTTCTTATTTCCTATGGGAGAAGTAAGGCTGCACTTAGTGCTTCTGCATTTTGGCTTAAAATGTGTTAAACATGCCATGTTTTGTAGTTCATTTGTGTTAAATTGATCCTGGATTACGTTTTCTAACAAAACACAATTAGATGTTCATTTATTTATGAGTGAATTGTGCTCCCTTGTCACACATAGTTGTGATCGTGATTCAGATTTAGTAATATAAGACATAATTATTATAACAAAACAAACTCGCTACAGCGGGGAAATCTTTTTGGCACACATTCATTTGTAGAAAACCATTTCTGATTGTCTGTTGAGCAGCAATTCTACCTATGCCAGTTTTTTTAATTTGTGTTAATATTATTTTTTAATTCTTTTTTTCTTATAATTGTGTGGATGCCTTAATAGGCATCCACACTATTGAGATCCTGTTTCTCTTTCTTCTTTATTATTATTCCGGGTGTTTCCGTACACTTTTCGCCGTGGATCTACTTCCACAATTTTTGTGCTATTTTCACCGTTCAAACTCTAAACTGTTCTGCTCTTTCTGCTAATGCCGGCTATGACTTTTGGTGTTTATTACTATTATACTTTTTAAAATATTACACTTTTTTCCTTTAATTTGTCCCATTGAAATGAATGGGAAACTTCCACAATTCTGCTAAAACTTTCTTGTCTTTGAAACTTAACTACTGCCTCATACTTTCACCTAGAAACTCCATTCAAACTTTAAAACGTTCTCAAATGATTGGGCTATTCCTGTATGATTCAGCTTTTTCAGATCTTCTACTGTTTTCATCTTATTGTGTGGATGCTTAAGCATCCACACTATTGAGTTCCTGTTTCTCTTTATTCTTTATTATTATTATTGTGTGGATGCTTTAAGCATCCACACTATTGAGTTCCTGTTTCTCTTTATTCTTTATTATTCTTAGGACTTCCGTACACTTTTCGCCGTGGAACTACTTCCACAATTTTCAGCCGATTTTCACCGTTCAAACTTTAAACTATTCAGCTATTTTTGCTAATGCCGGCTATGACTTTTGCTATTTTTAACTATTATACTTTTTAAAATATTCCACTTTTTTCCTTTAATTTGTCCCATTGAAATGAATGGGAAACTTCTGCAATTCTGCTAAAATTTGCTTGTTTTTGAAACTTAACTACTTCCTCATATTTTCACCTATCACAACCATTCAAACTTTAAAATGTTCACAAATTATTGGGCTATTCAGGTATGATTCAGCTTTTTCAAATCTTCTACTGTTTTACTTTTATGCCTCTTAAAGTTTTGAGTTGCAAAATTGTGATTTTTCACAAAATACATGTGTTGTTATGGTTGCTATGCTCTTGGCTTCCAGTGTGCCACTGAAGGTTTTGCAATTTTCACTTCATGTCCGAACAACTTCCTGCTACTTGCTCAATTTTCACTCAACTTCCACAAATTATACATCAAAACGTAGGTATTTTTGCTGGCTTTCAGAAAATGTCACCATCATTGTTGTGGGATTTATAGAATTTTTGCAAATCTCCTCAGACTAACACAAGGTCAGAAAACTCTCCATATAAAGTGAATGGAGAGCTTGTTCAAAATCACCGCTGGATTTCTGTAATGAGAGGCATATTCGAATCGTCATATCTCCTTAATGAAGCAAAGTTAAGACATGAGGCTTGTCCCCGAATATCTTCAGACACCCCTGACGCTCACAATTCAAGAATTTCTTTCTCACCTATTACCGTTCTGAAATGAGTTGGACTTGTTTGAGGGTAGGAAATTCGTCCTTCGCTCAGATTTCTTCAGATTTCAAACTGTGGAAATGAACCACTTTTTTCTCTCGTCATAACTTTTTGTTGGATTTCCACAGAGACCTGAAAATTTCCATGATTGTTCACCAAAGCCTGCTGTCTCTTACGGTGAAAGAATGATATCGATACTCCAAATAGATTTCGAGTTAGAAAGCGTTGTTTGAGGGCAAGTCAAGGCAGTTTTTGCTTCGCTCTACTCAGTTATGGTGCATTACAAGTCAAATATCTTTAATAATTCATATTTTAATGATAAATTGTAAACACTGGAAGATTCCCCCATCTCTTCTGAACAAAACGGTGTAAGAATGACCGCTCTAGCCCCTACGGTTTGGAAATTATGGTCATTTGTTTGAGGGGAGTCCTCACTATGAGAAATAGGCTGCAATAATCCTGTGCCTCTCTGTGCTGCGTGTGTAAAAAGAGGCACATGTTTTGGCGGGAAAAAGTACACAGGCTCTCTGATTGGTGGATTCAAATTCAGCAGCTCCCAGGCTGACCTAGAAACTTACTTCTCTCTCCCTGTGCATTTTTTTGCTGATTTTTTCATTTCACAAGTATATTTGAGGGACCCTCAGCATGTTCAGCATTTTTTCAGCTGTCCATTTTGCTTTTCCAATTTTTCTGTTTAACTTATTACTATTGTGCTAAATAATACTATTTCTGCTATTTTATAAGATTTGTGCCTAATATAGTATTTCTGCTAAATTACAATATTTCTGCTTTTTATACTATTTGTGCTAAAACATAGTATTTCTACTAAATGTAATATTTATGCTTAATCATACTATTTCTGCTTTTTATGGGATTTGTGCCTAATATAGTATTTCTGCTTTTTATAGGATTTTTGCTCAAACATAGTATTTCTACTAAATGTAGTGTTTATGCTTAATCATCCTATTTCTGCTTTTTATAGGATTTGTGCTTAATATAGTATTTCTGCTAAATTATAGTATTTCTGCTTTTTATAGTATTTGTGCTAAAACATAGTATTTCTACTAAATGTAGTATTTATGCTTAATCATAGTATTTCTATATATTTCTGCCAGGTCCCCAGGCAGCCAATCCTCTGTGAGGACTGAGAAATTCAAATTTTCAAATCAGGGCCTGCACAGCTTCCCAGCCAATCATATATGTGTCCTGAGGCATTCAAATTTGCATATTGGGGCCTTCATGGCTTCTAAGCCAGCCAATCATATCTGAGGGCTGAGGAATTCAAATCCACAAATCAGGGCCTGCACAGCTTCCCAGCCAGCCAATCATGTATGTGGGCTCCAGGTATTCAAATTTGCATATTGGGGAATTCGTGGCTTCTAAGTCAACAAGTCATCCATGTCATATATCTCTAAAAATTCATATTTTAATGATAAATTGTCAACACTTGAAGATTCCCCCATCTCTTCTGAACAAAACGTTGTAAGAATGACCGCTCTAGCCGCTATGGTTAGGAAATTATGGTCATTTGTTTGAGGGGAATCCTCACTATGTGAAATAAACTGAAAGAAGCAGGTCTATGTCTCTGTGCTGCGTGTGTAAAAAGATGCACCTGTTTTGGCGGGAAAACGTAAACAGCCTCTCTGATTGGTGGATTCAAATTCAGCAGCTCCCAGGCTGACCTAGAAACTTAGTCCTCTCTCCCTGTGTGTGTGTGTGTGTGTGTGTGTGTGTGTGTGTGTGTTTAGTGGGAGAGAGAGGACCCTGCCCTTATTTGACAGCATGTCATTGTAGGATTTAAATTGAACATAGTTAGACTGGTTGACTGGATTAGAGCCTGTGTTTGTGTGTCCCTCTGTGCATTTGTGTTTCAATAAGTTATTACTATTCTGCTAAATCATAGTATTTCTGGTACTTTTCGGTACTTGTGCTAAATACAGTATTTCTGCTAAATCATACTATTTCTGCTTTTCATAGGATTTATGCCTAATATAGTATTTCTGCTAAATTATAGTATTTCTGCTTTTTATAGGATTTGTGCCTAACATAGTATTTCTGCTAAATTATAGTATTTCTGCTTTTTATAGGATTTGTGCCTAACATAGTATTTCTGCTAAATTATAGTATTTCTGCTTTTTATACTATTTGTTCTAAATTATAGTATTTCTGCTTTTTATAGGATTTGTGCTTAATATAGTATTTCTGCTAAATTATAGTTTTTCTTCTTTTTATAATATTTGTGCTAAAACATAGTATTTCTACTAAATGTAGTATTTATGCTTAATAATAGTATTTCTATATATTTCTGCCAGGTCCCCAGGCAGCCAATCCTCTGTGAGGACTGAGACATTCAAATTTTCAAATCAGGGCCTGCACAGTTTCCCAGCCAATCAAATAAGTGTCCTGAGGCATTCAAATTTGCATATTGGGGCCTTCGTGGCTTCTAAGCCAGCCAATCATATCTGAGGGCTGAGGAATTCAAATCCACAAATCAGGGACTGCATGGCTTCCCAGCCAGCCAATCACATATGTGGTCTCAGGCATTCAAATTTGCATATTGGGGAATTCGTGGCTTCTAAGTCAACAAGTCATCCATGTCATATATCTCTAAAAATTCATATTTTAATATTAAATTGTCAACACTTGAAGATCCCCCCATCTCTTCTGAACAAAACGGTGTAAGAATGACCGTTCTAGCCCCTACGGTTAGGAAATTACGGTCATTTGTTTGAGGGGAGTCGTCACTATGAGAAATAGACTGCAAAAATCCTGTGTCTCTCTGTGCTGCTGCGTGTGTAAACAGATGCACCTGTTTTGGTGGGGAAAAGTGCACAGCCTCTCTGATTGGTGGATTCAAATTCACCAGCTCCCAGGCTGACCTAGAAACTTACTTCTCTCTCCCTGTGTGTGTGTGTGTGTGTGTGTGTGTGTGTGTGTGTGTGTGTGTGTGTGACAGAGAGAGAGAGAGAGAGAAAGGCTTTTAATGGGATGATCTCATTCTAAGATTTAAATTCAATATATTTAGACTGGTTGACTGAATTGGATCTTGTGTGTGGGTCTCTCTGTGCATGTGTGTTTCCTCATGTGTACATATTTGTGATTGTGTGGCTGTAATAAATTTTTTTGCAGATTTTTGTCATTTAACAAGTATATTTGAGGGACCCTCAGCATGTTCAGCATTTTTTCAGCTGTCCATTTTGCTTTTCCAATTTTTCTGTTTAACTTATTACTATTGTGCTAAATCATACTATTTCTGCTATTTTATAAGATTTGTGCTTAATATACTATTTCTGCTTTTATAGGATTTGTGCTTAATATAGTATTTCTGCTAAATGTAGTATTTATGCTTAATCATACTATTTCTGCTTTTCATAGGATTTGTGCTTAATATAGTATTTCTGCTAAATTTAGTATTTCTGATTAATTATAGTTTTTCTACTAAATCATAGTACAGTATTTCTGCTTTTTATGGGATTTGTGCTAAAACAAAGTATTTCTACTAAATGTAGTATTTGTGCTTAATCATACCATTTCTGCTTTTTATAGGATTTGTACTTAATATAGTATTTCTGCCAAATGATAGTATTTCTGTCAAATTATAGTATTTGTGCTAAAACATAGTATTAATTTAAAATTACAATATTCATAGTTCATCACAGTGTCTCTGGTAAATCACAGTATTTCTGCTATGTTGTACTATTTTTCTAAATCATAGTGTTTCTGTAATGTTTAAGTATTTTTGGCTAAATATATTCTTTCTGTTATCTTATAATATTTCTCCTAAATTCTTGTATTTTTGAGAAGTTATCATGTTTCTGGTAAGTTACAATATTTCTGCAAAGTTCTGCTATGCTATTGTATTTCTGCCAAGTATTATGTTTCCTCTAAGATATTGCAGTTCTGCTAAGTTATTCCATTTTAGCAAAGTTCTTTTGCTTCTGCAAAGTTTTTACAATTTCTGCAACTTTTCAGCTTTTTCAGCTAGTTTTTGCATACAGCTTCAGCTTTAAGCATCCACACTGCATTTTCGCAGGAAATGCAAATTTTTCTAGTTATTCTTAGGACTTCCGTACACTTTTCGCCGTAGAACTACTTCCACAATTTTCAGCCGATTTTCACCGTTCAAATTTTAAACTATTCAGCTATTTTTGCTCTTTCCGGCTATGACTTTTGCTATTTTTAACTATTATACTTTTTAAAATATTCCACTTTTTTCCTTTAATTTGTCCCATTGAAATGAATGGGAAACTTCAGCAATTCTGCTAAAATTTGCTTGTTTTTGAAACTTAACTACTTCCTCATACTTTCACCTAGAACAACCATTCAAACTTTAAAATGTTCACAAATTATTGGGCTATTCAGGTATGATTCAGCTTTTTCAAATCTTTTACTGTTTTACTTTTATGCCTCTTAAAGTTTTGAGTTGCAAAATTGTGATTTTTCACAAAATACATGTGTTGTTATGGTTGCTATGCTCTTGGCTTCCAGTGTGCCACTGAAGGTTTTGCAATTTTCACTTCATGTCCGAACAACTTCCTGCTACTTGCTCAATTTTCACTCAACTTCCACAAATTATACATCAAAACGTAGGTATTTTTGCTGGCTTTCAGAAAATGTCACCATCATTGTTGTGGGATTTATAGAATTTTGGCAAATCTCCTCAGACTAACAAAAGGTCAGAAAACTCTCCATATAAAGTGAATGGAGAGCTTGTTCAAAATCACCGCTGGATTTCTATAATGAGAGGCATATTCGAATCGTCATATCTCCTTAACGAAGCAAAGTTAAGACATGAGGCTTGTCCCCGAATATCTTCAGACACCCCTGACGCTCACAATTCAAGAATTTCTTTCTCACCTATTACCGTTCTGAAATGAGTTGGACTTGTTTGAGGGTAGGAAATTCGTCCTTCGCTCAGATTTCTTCAGATTTCAAACTGTGGAAATGAACCACTTTTTTCTCTCGTCATAACTTTTTGTTGGATTTCCACAGAGACCTGAAAATTTCCATGATTGTTCACCAAAGCCTGCTGTCTCTTACGGTGAAAGAATGATATCGATACTCCAAATAGATTTCAAGTCACAAAGCGTTGTTTGAGAGCAAGTCAAGGCAGTTTTTGCTTCGCTCTACTCAGTTATGGTGCATTAGAAGTCAAATATCTTTAATAATTCATATTTTAATGATAAATTGTAAACACTGGAAGATTCCCCCATCTCTTCTGAACAAAACGGTGTAAGAATGACCGCTCTAGCCCCTACGGTTTGGAAATTATGGTCATTTGTTTGAGGGGAGTCCTCACTATGAGAAATAGGCTGCAATAATCCTGTGCCTCTCTGTGCTGCGTGTGTAAAAAGAGGCACATGTTTTGGCGGGAAAAAGTACACAGGCTCTCTGATTGGTGGATTCAAATTCAGCAGCTCCCAGGCTGACCTAGAAACTTACTTCTCTCTCCCTGTGCATTTTTTTGCTGATTTTTTCATTTAACAAGTATATTTGAGGGACCCTCAGCATGTTCAGCATTTTTTCAGCTGTCCATTTTGCTTTTCCAATTCCAATTTTTCTGTTTAACTTATTACTATTGTGCTAAATAATACTATTTCTGCTATTTTATAAGATTTGTGCCTAATATAGTATTTCTGCTAAATTACAATATTTCTGCTTTTTATACTATTTGTGCTAAAACATAGTATTTCTACTAAATGTAGTATTTATGCTTAATCATACTATTTCTGCTTTTTATGGGATTTGTGCCTAATATAGTATTTCTGCTTTTTATAGGATTTTTGCTCAAACATAGTATTTCTACTAAATGTAGTGTTTATGCTTAATCATCCTATTTCTGCTTTTTATAGGATTTGTGCTTAATATAGTATTTCTGCTAAATTATAGTATTTCTGCTTTTTATAGTATTTGTGCTAAAACATAGTATTTCTACTAAATGTAGTATTTATGCTTAATCATAGTATTTCTATATATTTCTGCCAGGTCCCCAGGCAGCCAATCCTCTGTGAGGACTGAGAAATTCAAATTTTCAAATCAGGGCCTGCACGGCTTCCCAGCCAATCATATATGTGTCCTGAGGCATTCAAATTTGCATATTGGGGCCTTCATGGCTTCTAAGCCAGCCAATCATATCTGAGGGCTGAGGAATTCAAATCCACAAATCAGGGCCTGCACAGCTTCCCAGCCAGCCAATCATGTATGTGGGCTCCAGGTATTCAAATTTGCATATTGGGGAATTCGTGGCTTCTAAGTCAACAAGTCATCCATGTCATATATCTCTAAAAATTCATATTTTAATGATAAATTGTCAACACTTGAAGATTCCCCCATCTCTTCTGAACAAAACGGTGTAAGAATGACCGCTCTAGCCCCTATGGTTAGGAAATTATGGTCATTTGTTTGAGGGGAATCCTCACTATGTGAAATAAACTGAAAGAAGCAGGTCTATGTCTCTGTGCTGCGTGTGTAAAAAGATGCACCTGTTTTGGCGGGAAAACGTAAACAGCCTCTCTGATTGGTGGATTCAAATTCAGCAGCTCCCAGGCTGACCTAGAAACTTAGTCCTCTCTCCCTGTGTGTGTGTGTGTGTGTGTGTGTGTGTGTGTGTGTGTGTGTGTGTGTGTGTGTGTGTGTGTGTGTGTGTGTTTAGTGGGAGAGAGAGGACCCTGCCCTTATTTGACAGCATGTCATTGTAGGATTTAAATTGAACATAGTTAGACTGGTTGACTGGATTAGAGCCTGTGTTTGTGTGTCCCTCTGTGCATTTGTGTTTCAATAAGTTATTACTATTCTGCTAAATCATAGTATTTCTGGTACTTTTCGGTACTTGTGCTAAATACAGTATTTCTGCTAAATCATACTATTTCTGCTTTTCATAGGATTTATGCCTAATATAGTATTTCTGCTAAATTATAGTATTTCTGCTTTTTATAGGATTTGTGCCTAACATAGTATTTCTGCTAAATTATAGTATTTCTGCTTTTTATACTATTTGTTCTAAATTATAGTATTTCTGCTTTTTATAGGATTTGTGCTTAATATAGTATTTCTGCTAAATTATAGTTTTTCTTCTTTTTATAATATTTGTGCTAAAACATAGTATTTCTACTAAATGTAGTATTTATGCTTAATAATAGTATTTCTATATATTTCTGCCAGGTCCCCAGGCAGCCAATCCTCTGTGAGGACTGAGACATTCAAATTTTCAAATCAGGGCCTGCACAGTTTCCCAGCCAATCAAATAAGTGTCCTGAGGCATTCAAATTTGCATATTGGGGCCTTCGTGGCTTCTAAGCCAGCCAATCATATCTGAGGGCTGAGGAATTCAAATCCACAAATCAGGGCCTGCACGGCTTCCCAGCCAGCCAATCACATATGTGGTCTCAGGCATTCAAATTTGCATATTGGGGAATTCGTGGCTTCTAAGTCAACAAGTCATCCATGTCATATATCTCTAAAAATTCATATTTTAATATTAAATTGTCAACACTTGAAGATTCCCCCATCTCTTCTGAACAAAACGGTGTAAGAATGACCGTTCTAGCCCCTACGGTTAGGAAATTACGGTCATTTGTTTGAGGGGAGTCGTCACTATGAGAAATAGACTGCAAAAATCCTGTGTCTCTCTGTGCTGCTGCGTGTGTAAACAGATGCACCTGTTTTGGTGGGGAAAAGTGCACAGCCTCTCTGATTGGTGGATTCAAATTCACCAGCTCCCAGGCTGACCTAGAAACTTACTTCTCTCTCCCTGTGTGTGTGTGTGTGTGTGTGTGTGTGTGTGTGTGTGTGTGTGTGTGTGTGTGTGTGTGTGACAGAGAGAGAGAGAGAGGGAGAGAGAGAGAGAGAGAGAGAGAGAGAGAGAGAGAGAGAAAGGCTTTTAATGGGATGATCTCATTCTAAGATTTAAATTCAATATATTTAGACTGGTTGACTGAATTGGATCTTGTGTGTGGGTCTCTCTGTGCATGTGTGTTTCCTCATGTGTACATATTTGTGATTGTGTGGCTGTAATAAATTTTTTTGCAGATTTTTGTCATTTAACAAGTATATTTGAGGGACCCTCAGCATGTTCAGCATTTTTTCAGCTGTCCATTTTGCTTTTCCAATTTTTCTGTTTAACTTATTACTATTGTGCTAAATCATACTATTTCTGCTATTTTATAAGATTTGTGCTTAATATACTATTTCTGCTTTTATAGGATTTGTGCTTAATATAGTATTTCTGCTAAATGTAGTATTTATGCTTAATCATACTATTTCTGCTTTTCATAGGATTTGTGCTTAATATAGTATTTCTGCTAAATTTAGTATTTCTGATTAATTATAGTTTTTCTACTAAATCATAGTACAGTATTTCTGCTTTTTATGGGATTTGTGCTAAAACAAAGTATTTCTACTAAATGTAGTATTTGTGCTTAATCATACCATTTCTGCTTTTTATAGGATTTGTGCTTAATATAGTATTTCTGCTAAATTATAGTATTTCTGCCAAATTATAATATTTGTGCTAAAACATAGTCTCAATTTAAAATTACAATATTCATAGTTCATCACAGTGTCTCTGGTAAATCACAATATTTCTGCTCTGTTGTACTATTTTTCTAAATCATAGTGTTTCTGTAATGTTTAAGTATTTTGGCTAAATATATTCTTTCTGTTATCTTATACTATTTCTCCTAAATTCTTGTATTTTTGAGAAGTTATCATATTTCTGGTAAGTTACAATATTTCTGCTAAATTCTGCTATGCTATTGTATTTCTGCCAAGTATTATGTTTCCTCTAAGATATTGCAGTTCTGCTAAGTTATTCCATTTTAGCAAACTTCTTTTGCTTCTGCAAAGTTTTTACAATTTCTGCAACTTTTCAGCTTTTTCAGCTACTTTTTGCATACAGCTTCAGCTTTAAGCATCCACACTGCATTTTCGCAGGAAATGCAAATTTTTCTAGTCTCTCTTTAAGTCTTCAGTTGCAAAATTGTGATTTTTCAGAAAATACATGCGTTGCTATGGTTGCTATGCAATTAACTCAGAGGGGACAGTGAAACTGTTTGAATTTTCTCTTCATGTCCAAACAACTTCTTGCTACTCGCTCAATTTCCACTCAAGCCCCACAGATTATACACCAAAACGTAGGTATTTTTGCTGGCTTTCAGAAAATGTCCCTATCATTGTTGTGGGACTCATACTTATTTTGCAAATCTCCTCAGAGTAACACAAAGTCAGAAAACTCTCCATATAAACTCAATGGAGAGTTTGTTCAAAATCACCGCTGGATTTCTCTAATGAGAGGCATTTTCAAATTGTCATATCTCCTTAATGAAGCGAAGTTAAGACATGAGGCTTGTCCCGGTATATCTTCAGACACTCCTGATGCTCACAATTCAAGAATTATTTTCTCACCTATTACCGTTCTGAGATGAGTTAGACTTGTTTGAGGGTAGGAAATTTGTCCCTCGCTCAGATTTCATCAGATTTCAAATTCTGGAAATGAGTCACTTTTTTCTCTCATCATATCTTTTTGATGGATTTCCACAGAGCCCTGAAAATTTCCATGACTGTTCACCAAAGCCTGCTGTTTCTTACGGTGAAAGAATGATTTTGATGCTCCATATAGATTTAGAGTTACCAAAGGTTGTTTGAGAGCAAGTCAAGGCAGTTTTTGCTTCGCCTCTACTCAGTTACAGTGTATTACAAGTCATATATCTTTAATAATTTATATTTTATCTCTGAATTATGAAGACCTGAAGATTCCCCCATCTCTTCTGAACAAAACAATGTCTGAATGACCGTTCTAGCCTCTACGGTTAGGAAATTATGGCCATTTGTTCGAGGGGAATCCTGAATGTCAGAAATACACTGAAGAAAACTCACACCTCTCTCTGTGTCTGCGTGTGTAAGGGCTGACTACAGCAGGTGCAGCTAATTTAACTGACCTACATATACCAAGCCCAGACTCTCCACAGCTCCTGTTCCCTTTACTGTCTGTGTATGTGTGTCTGTGTATCAATATTTCTCCTATGTTTAGGTATTACTCCTCAATCATAGTATTTCTGCTAAAGCAAAGTACTTCTACTACATCTTAGTACTTCTGCTAAATCATAGTATTTTTTGAAAAATCATAGTATATTTGCCAAATCATGGTATTTGTGCAAAATCATGGTTTTGGGGCCAAATCATAATATTTCTGTTATGTTATAGTATATGTGCTGAATATATTATATGTGCCAAATCACAGTATTTATACCAAATTATAGTATTTATGCCAAATTACAGTATTTCTGCTAAAAAGCAGAAATAGTCCTTTTTAGCAGGAATTTCTGCCAAAAGATAGTATTTATGTTAAAACATAGTATTTCTGCTAAATCAGAGTATTCCTGCCAAATCATAGTATTTGTACTGAAACATAGTACTTCTGCCCAATCACATTATTTGTACTAAATGATAGTACTTGTGCCAAATCATAGTATTTGTGCCAAAGCATCGTATTTGTATGGAGTCATAGTATTTCTTCTAAATCATAGTATTTCAATCAAATCTCAGTAGTTGTTAAAACGCAGTATTATTGCAAAATCATAGTATTTGTACCCATTCATAGTATTTCTGCTAAATCATAGCATTTGTGCCAAATCATGGTATTTGTGCAAAAACATAGTATGTCTGCAAAACCATAGTATATCCCTTATGTTATAGTATTACTACTAAGGCATAGTATTTCTGCCAAATCATAGTATTTGTACTAAATCATAGTACTTGTGCCAAATCATAGTATTTGTTGCACATCATAGTATTGGAACCAAAACATAGTATTTGTCCCAAAGCATCGTATTTGTATGGAGTAATAGTATTTCTTCAAAATCATAGTATTTCAATCAAATCTCAGTAGTTGTGTTAAAATGCAGTATTATTGCCAAATCATAGTATTTGTACCCAATCATAGTATTTTTGCCATGTCATTGTATTTGTGCCAAATCATAGTATTTTTGCCAAATTGTGGTATTTGTGCCCAATTAATAATTCTGTTATGTTATAGTATTACTACTAAGTTGTAGAATATCTGTTATGTTATAGTGTATCTGCGGAATATAGTATTTGTGCCAAATCGTAGTATTTATACCAAATCACAGTATTTGTGCTAAAACATAGTATTTCTGCCATATTGTGGCATTTGTGCAAGAACATTGAACTGTTATGTTATAGTATTACTACTAAGTCATAGTATTTCTGCGTTGTTATAGTATTTGTACTAAAACGTAGTATCTCTGCCAAGTCATAGAATTACTGCAATTTCATAGTTTTTTTTAGGAAATCTGTTATGTTATAGTATTACTACTAAGTCATAGTATTTCTGCCAAATCATAGTATTTGTGCCAAAGCATCGTATTTGTATGGAGTCATAGTATTTCAATCAAATCTCAGTAGTTGTTGTTAAAACGCAGTATTATTGCCAAATCATAGTATTTGTACCCAATCTTAGTATTTCTGCTAAATCATAGCATTTGTTCCAAATCATGGTATTTGTGCAGAAAACTTGGTTTGTCTGCAAAACCATAGTATATCTCTTATGTTATAGTATTACTACTAAGGCATAGTATTTCTGCCAAATCATAGTATTTGTACTAAATCATATTACTTGTGCCAAATCATAGTATTTGTTGCACATCATAGTATTGGAACCCAAACATAGTATTTGTCCCAAAGCATCGTATTTGTATGGAGTAATAGTATTTCTTCAAAATCATAGTATTTCAATCAAATCTCAGTAGTTGTGTTAAAATGCAGTATTATTGCCAAATCATAGTATTTGTACCCAATCATAGTATTTTTGCCAAATTGTGGTATTTGTGCCCAATTAATAATTCTGTTATGTTATAGTATTACTACTAAGTCGTAGAATATCTGTTATGTTATAGTGTATCTGCGGAATATAGTATGTGTGCCAAATCGTAGTATTTATACCAAATCACAGTATTTATGCTAAAACATAGTATTTCTGCCATATTGTGGTATTTGTGCAAGAACATTGAACTGTTATGTTATAGTATTACTACTAAGTCATAGTATTTCTGCCAAATCATAGTATTTGTGTGAATTTGTATACTGTAATATCACTGTAGTATGTAGTGGCTAAGTAGGGGGTGTTTACAGTGTAAATAGGTCATCTCTTGTGTTGGAGTGCCCTCTTGTGGCGCCTTTTGGGTAGTGCCTTAGTAATAAACTCCACCTGTGGTAATCTAATCCCTGGATGTCAGCCTCTCCTTCTGACCGAGGATAGTTACTATTGCAGCACCACCCAGCATTAAACTGACGTACACCATTCTGTACAATAGTATTTGTGCTAAAAAGTAGTATTTCTGCCAAATCATAGTATTACTGCTATTTCATACTATTTAAGCGAAATTACAGTGTTTCTGCAAAAACATGTTTGAGGGGTGGAAATCTGTCCTCCTCTCATTTTTCAAACTCCGAAAATTAAGCCATTTCTTCTCTCGTCATGTCTCCGCGACGGAGATACAAAGAGCTATGTAAATCGTAGTCAAAGTACACCAAAGTCCGCTGATTCACCCAGTGCAAGAATTATGCTTCTATCCCACCTAGTTTTTGAGTACAAATTTATACACTATCACAGACCGGTAATTCATATTGATAATTTATTACAATTCTGCAAAGTTTTATGATTTTAGCAGCTTTTCTAATATGGACCTCACATTCTTGTTAACAGTCTATGGCAGAAATACATACAAGTACACAGCCTGATGAAGCAGACAGAAGCAGTACCTCTGATTGGTTCAGCATTTTCACCTCTTATCAGCACAAATCTCAGCCTCTTCTGCTGTTTTCATTAGAATTGTAAGCTTTTCCACCTTTTTTCAGTTACGTGAGAACCAGTTTGGCTCAATGAGTAGCTGAAAAATATCAGCCTCTTCTGCTGTTTTAGCAGGATTTCAGAGTTCAGCTTTTTCACTTGTTTTAAGCACAAATTTCAGTTTCTTTACCTCATTTCACAACAAAGTTCTTCCTCTTCACCTCTTTTCTGCTAATTTGAGCTTCTGCTCCACAGTGCACATTGTCCCTCTCATCATATCTTTGCTTGTGACCAGAACTCATTTGGCTCAGAGGGTAGGGCATCTGCCGTGAGACCCGGTGGCAGAGGTTTGAATCCTACCTGTGACAGTTGCTACACATGTTCCCTGCTTGCATGCGCTCTGCTTTCTTGTGTGTCACTGCTCTCCAGTGTGTCATTACACATACAGCCATCTTCAGCAAGTACTTCTGCTTCTACACCTCTTTTCAGCTCATCTTTTTGCTTCTTTGCCTCTTTTCAGCAGAAATTCTTCTGATTCACCTCTTTTCTGCCAAATGTTTAGCTTTTTCACCTCTTATCAGCACAATTCTAAGCAGCTTCTGCTAATTTCACCACAATTGTCACTCTCTCCACCTCTTCTTTGTGTGAATGAGTTTGGTGCAGTGAGGTGAATTGCCGCCTTTAGACCAGAAGGGCCAGGTTCGAATCCTGCTCAGGGCAATGTTTTTTTTTTTTTTTTTTTCAACTTTTTCAGCTTTTTTCAGCAGACATCTTCAGCGTTAAGGCATCCACACAGCATTTTCGCAGGAAATGCAAATTTTTCTAGTTAAAATTTTTTTACTTTTTTTCCTGTATTTTAAACTCTTCTGATAGAGAAATGAGCCATCACAACCCCATATAAAAGACCTACTAAGCAAAGCTAACATTTCTTTATCCAGTTCCTATTAAAATGTAACGATCCTTCGAACAAGACAAGGATACATATCGTTTGTGTGCTTTTTCATTACTTGATTGAGTTTCTGAAGTGATCCTCTGCAGGGTTTTTCACAGTGCAGCTGTTGAGCAACCACACGTCTGCTTCTGTCGGGTCATCTACAAAGAGAGACAACGCATTTTATTTTTGCAGACTGGAAAAGCAAACGTAGCATTACAATGTTATGAGTACCCAAGATGAAGCCAACACACAGAAAAAAACAAACCGAAAGTCATATACATGAGTCAAGCACAAAGCACATGGCATCCTAAAAGATGAAGAAGTGCTTAATTAGTCTCTGGTGGAACTCCTTTGCGTCTGAATTCCACAGTGAGTCAGTTTGTACTCACAAAATAATCCAATGTGTGTCGGTAATTTTAACCCCATGTAAATTCCCACTTCTCTATGTTGTGAAAACTAGAATTAGAGCGCACTGGAAAAAGTGTCTCTGACAAAACATGGTTGATTCCTGTGTCCACTTAGCATTTTCTGCACTTTCATATATATATATATATATATATATATATATATATATATATATATATATATATATATATATATATATATATATATATACACACATACACAAAGTATACAACTAAATTTTTAAAGCTGAAAACCAGCTCCGTGTCAAGTGCCAAACAAGATAAACTCCTAGTTGCTTAAAATTAAGATCATTTCAACATGTTTAACCAGGACGCACGCACACACGTGCTCTTCGAGACGATGGTATGAATCTTAGCACTGCCAGGAGAGCTGTCACACACAGATTTGGAGGGGATGTAATGGCACGTTGGTGGTGGGGCGCTGCTCCTTTATGCCACATTAAACCAGATATTTCAGGAAATCTACTTCCCTGCGTCAGCCAAGTATACTCACACACACACAGCATTATAGTTAATGTGCTATACGGTGGTTTTATGTAATAAAATTACCAAAGAAAATCAGCGTACCTTAGGTAACCTCTACCGGTCAATAGAGTTCACAAAACAAACAATTTAAAACAAAAAAGCCTCAAACAAACAGCCTACATACCTTTTTTTTTCTGCACCAAGGGTAAACCAGAATGAAACAACTATTAAATTATTCATAGTGCCACACAAATATATGCAAATGTATTTCCACTCTCATTCATGCTGTGACCAAGTATTCAACATTTTTCAGTATATTCAAATTCCAGGTCGTTAAAATTTAAACCTTCATGATGTCACTTTGCCACTAGTTTTGAATACATAAGACAGAATAAATTTCAATATGATGACCAATCTGTAACAGAGATATTAATTCAGTAACACATAAGCACAGACGCAAACCGCCACATCTTTAAAATGTACAAATGCAGCAGGTTTGAGGTTTGTTAGTAGACTGGATGCGACAGTAAGTTTGACTAAATGATGCCTCATCAAAACAGACAGACAGTCCTTCTAAAAGCACTACGTATGACTCGCAACAGTAGGGCATGAATCACGAGCATGTTTTGGGTTTGTTTGGGCTTTTCTGTTTGGAGTGATCAATTCTTTAAATGACAAAACTAATAATAGAAAGACCAGACATAATGAGTAATCCTAAAGCTACAAATGTGTGTATATTTGTGCTGATGATTGGGAAATGAATAACGGGAAGGGACGAGGGGAGGTGAGAGAGAGAGAGAGTGTTCAGCTGGCAAAAGCTCTTATTATGCCTACATTTATTTGAGAGGCAACCCACACACACACACACACACACACATGACTTTAGTGAGAGTGGTCTCAGCTGTGTGGTTGCTTTCTCCTCTCAGTCCCAAGGGATGCTTTCCAGACCAACAATAACAAGCTCTCCATCAATTTAACAGAAACACGCACACACACGCAAACACACACACAACAATCCTAGCTACAGAATAAGCTTGCTAGTGCAGAGACAAAAACTATGCTGGAAAAAGAGAGAAAACAACTACAGTAAATATTATGGTGCACATCCTGGATTTATTTCTTTTTTTTATTTATTTGGTTTAAAGTGACTTTTTTCCTCATTATAAATTATAATATATCATATTAGCAACGGGCCTTTATTTTGAAATTAATCTATTGATTAAAAATACAAATGATCTTAAAGAATGATCAAGTGAACAGCAAATGAAAAAGCATACATCACATGAGCCTGAATGGAGAAGCATTACCTTGTAGCTCAAAGCTAACATACAAAGGCACATTTATGACATCACACGATGTTTGGGGTCAAAGGACGCTTTATTGTGTTGTATTTTTGGAAAACGGAGGCTGTATTTAACTAAACATTTACAGAGAGGGCGCGGAGGGAGCGGCGCATTAACAGAGCCCTGACAGTCGCTGTCACATTCTCAGTGACAGTTGCTTTTGCTTCTTCTTTCACATTTTCATCTAACTGAAAACTAATCCAGGCGTAACTGCCATCAACCATGTGACGATAGAAGACAGGCGCTGGCTGTTACAAGGAGCCAACCAGACATAGATGTGCAGAGGACGCAGAATCTCAAAGATGCAAGACTGTACATTTGCAAAATAAGGTTTTATGTAGTTATGGATTAAATGGCAGGCAGCAGCTGAACTTTAGATCATGTTTTGTGGAATTTTTCTTTTTTAAATCAGTGAATCAAAGTGCAAATTTAGACTATAGATGACTTAGTAGGACACTAAACATTTCCTAGGGTCAGACTAAAAATTAAGTCTGCATTAGATCCTCTGTTAAGTTGAATATTACGGGTCCGTGCGTATGTTCTCTGCCTCTTCATCCTCAGGTATGGACTTGCTTTTATAGAGCGCTTTTCTAGTCTCGCTGGCCAAATCTAAGCAAAAGCTTTCTCACGGTAACCTTGACTTAGTCACCATTTAAGCTCCGATAAATTCCAACCACAAAGTCATCGTGTTACTGGAAAATCTCTGGAATTTCACATTTGCATACATTTGCATTAAGACAGAGGTGCAGCCAATGGCGCAGAAGTCATTTGGTTATTTTTGCCTGCCATGGCATGACAATGCCTTAAAACAGAAAGTGCACAAAAACTGTTGACTTATCTTATCTAATGCAGAACATAAAGATCTGTAACCCAGCCCTGTGCTTTCACACCATGAATGATAACTTTACCAGTTAGACTAAGGTGACACCAGTGGGTAAATGGGTAACAAGTAAAAAGTTTAATGCTGCTGTTCCTGCCTTTGTGCCATTCTTAGACTTTAGAGAACACATGGAAGAGCAAAAAACCCCAAAAAAAAAAACAACATTTCTACACAGCATATCCAAACAAAAACTCATCAGGGCCTGCATGGTGAAACCATAGTTATATGCAAGTGCATAAATGTATGTATCTGTATCTTATGAGAAACAAAGACAGAGAGCATGTAATAATGGCTATTCACTCAGTGTGCAGCACGCACATAAAAAGCCTGTTTTATATGTCGTTCAGTGTAAGAAATGTTTTCCATTTGACCACAACAGATTGATATTTTTAGGCTGTATGTTTGTGAGTTTCTCCAATACTATTAAAAAAATTCCAGCAATCCCAAACCGTTGACCCCAATATATATAAAAAAAGAAATTGACCTGTGTGCATGCACGTGTACAAAGCTTGGCTTTGATTTCTATGTATGTGAATGGAGGTGCGGTACGTCTACAGAGGGCCCAAATGATTAAATCTTAACCTTGAGGTTATTTCTGTTTACGCCGTGTGTGTGTGTGTGTGTGTGTGTGTGTGTGTGTGTGTCTCTGCCTCTCACCCTAACTTCACCCTAAGACCAAATCATACAAGAGAGACAGGGATATTAGAAAAGCAGCACCTGTGGTCAGTGTGTGTGTGTCTGTGTGGGTGCAGGCGTATACACGGGGTCATACATAACATATTTCAATCACACTACTCCCTATGGAGAGGATGTATGGGAGGTTTGGGAGCAGGTGCACTCATCAAGTAAGTACGGATGGAAAAATGACCAAATCAAAGGAGAAAAAAAAGGGACTGCAAGTTATTGTTTCTTACATAAAAATGAATAAAAATGAATAAAAGAATGCGTAGGACTGACTTAGAAACGAGTCATCCTGAGAGAAATTGAAAGCGTGTGTGGAATGAGGCAGGTGATAATTTACCCGAACACATTTTCATTTAAAAATAAATAAATAAATAAATGAAAACACAAAACCCACCACAATCAACATAACTGATTAGAAACAGAGCCGGAGTCTTATTTGTCTGCTCACCTTTACACTTAAATGTTTTTGGTTTACAAACACTACAAAATGATGAATTCTGCTGTATTTGCACATGACTGTATTTCTTGCTGATTTACCCACAGGTGTGCGCAGCACCCCGCAGAGCAGCAGACAGTAGGCTCAGCTGCAGGGTCAGAAAGCAGAGCAACACAAACAATAACAGGCAGAATGGGAATACGGTAATTTCCGATGCTCGCATGTACTTTATGCAGATGTGCCAATTTACAACTGAAAACTGTAAATTTCACTCACTTGTTTACTGTAAACAGACAGTTGTCTTGCACTTAGAAATGAGAAATGTCTGTGGTTTTGTCTGTGTGTCTAAATTTAACTGATTAGAAATTTTATATTTTCCTATTAGGGCCTAATTACATTTGCACTAAACAAAAAGGATATAAAAGCACATAAAATATGTATAAGAAGTCATTTTCCACTACCAATATTATTTTTACAGGCAAACTAACCATAATGAAAAGCAGAGGCTCTCCAAATTTTCATGATTGAGTGCCAATTTAGGGAGCGAGCGCGACTGAGGGCAGCAACGTGCTTAGAGGATGGTTCATTTGTCAACGTTAGCGAGGTTTACTCTGCAACAATGGCTACAAAAGACAAGCTGAAATTGAACAGATACTTTAGTCCTGTCACTTTATAGTGTGGCATGAAAAGTATATTACAAAAAGGCCACCAGTGGCCAGCATGGCCCGCTTCGTGAACTCTAGATATAAAGGATACATTTTAAATTACCAGTACTAGCCTGGAACTTACAGTTTTTACCACTGAAAACTGTAAATTTTAACTGTAAATTGTCTGTTTACTGTAAAAAGAGCCGTTTTCTACTTTTAAATGACCCACTTTATTTAAGCCCACATTTTCTCCAGTTAAACAAGAGGTTTGATGGTTTTCTTTTATATTATTATTCTCTTTGTAATACCAGAAATGTTGGTTTAAAAATCTTCTAGCGTACAGGAAACTGCTTTATTATGTGGACAAATGATTTGCTCCTCGCCAATGCTGAGCCATAACAGCCACAGGTCTTTCAATTTTACATTTCTTGTAAACAATAAAGAGTTGGATCATCTCTGAAAAGAAAAGAAAAACAAGTATTTTAACAAACTGCAGGTTTGGAGCACAAGCTTCATTTTTAGCTGTTACCTGATATTTCAGTCAAGTAAAACAACAGAGTCCCTGATAAGAGCTTTGGCTTATATCTATGCTGTGGATGTTGTGTATGTTCCTTCTCATTACAATATTACCAGGATGAGGCATACCAGTCTTCAAAAGCAGTGTTGCATACCAAGATTAAACAGTTACATTTATTTTGTATCTGACCGGTTCAAAATTCATTAGGATGTGAAGCTAAAAAACTCTTTTTGAGGCACTATATAATTTTATTGTCAGAATTTGGACCCCAACCCAACAGTACCTTTTAAATATTGTGGTAATGTTAAGAGAACACAGAAATAGAAATCCTCTCTACATATTCTAAATGTTTTAAAGTATACACACAAATGAAAGGAAAACACTGAAATTCTGGCCACTCAGCAGGTCTTAGACGACTAATCTGCCAGTCTAAATGATTAAATGACTGAAAACCCTTTACATTCATTTTCAGCTAATTCACCAGCTATAGTAGGCTAAAACTATCCTCATCCAGAGTTTTCCTATTGGTATAGCCTAAGGAACTTGCGATCGGTCTCAGTGTTTTGCTTGTTGCGGTAAACAATCTATTTCCACAGTGGGTCTGTGAAGGTTCTCAGTCGTTGAGGTCGTCGTAGTCTAAGGAGCTTGGAAAGAAAAGCATCTGGATCTCATCCGAGAAGCCTCTTCAGTTCTAAGAGCAATTGGTGGGGAGTCCCAGATTTTAAACCCTATGGGAGTGTCCCCCAAGAGGATCATGGACCCCCTGTTGATCCTCTACCTAATCACACGCGCCACGGTGTGAAAACGGGTGTGTGTCACAGTCAGCCAAGGTTTCAGATGAACCCATTGTGAAGCCTTGCCCCACCCTATCATGTGAGTTACTGAGGTCAAAAGACCCAGGATGTGAGTGGGCGTTAAGGTGTCTGGGGAGGGATCTCAAAACTGGATTAGAGATGGCAGACAGTTGGTGTTGTAAGCCCCGCCCTCTCTTCAAAGATGGTCGCTCACAGTAGACATAGATGGCTTCTTTCACTCCTCTTTCAAACCATCTGTCCTCTCTGTCCAAAATGTGAATGTTGGCATCATCGAAAGAGTGACTGTTGTCCTTTAGATGCAGATGGACTGCCGAGTCCTGTCCTGTCGACGTGGCTCTTCTATGCCGTGCGTTTATGTAAACAAAAGTAGAGCCTGACCAACACTGGGTTTTCAACACTGACACCTTTAATGATATCGTTATTTGACCATTTAAAAAGCTGATCTCATTATTTGTTCCTCTTCAAATACACAAAGATTAACATTTGGCATGTGGAGCTATTTCTGAGTTAAGATCTCAGTTGTTGCTGTTTTTTGTGACAACAGGTTGTGGGTTACTCTTCTACGCTCTGCCCTCCTCAGCTCGGATCAGCTGGGTGTTCTGTTTGTGGCGTTTGTGGCTGCAGACTGAGAAGCTGCAGAGTACCTTCTAAGAGAAACTATGAAACATCCATACTTTAATCTGATTTATCAGCCAACACCACCGTATCAACAAATGACTAATATTTTCCTCTCTAAAAAAGAAACTGGATCAACTATGCTAAAAATCCTAAACCACAGTAAGTGTAGGTTTCAAAATGTCATATGTCGACTTATGCACTGCAGTAAAGCTGTAAAGTATACGTCGTGGTGTAAACTGCAGCTCGAATTACCAAGACTTACAGTAACAGTCCCTCCAAATATTGCTAACATGGTAATTAAATACCTCTGCAGGGATCAGCTATCAAAGCTAGCGCTGCCTTCAAATAATGAAAAGAAGAATTGTCCTTGTGTGAGCCAACACAGAGGATATGAATACAGTTACACAGACATTTAAGAAAAAGAAAATAGTTGGAAACCGTGTTCTAGACCACAAAAATCTAAACCACCCACCCCGGGTCTTCAACACTGGTAGATGATACATGAGAGCTACTGGGACGTGCGTGTGTGCACGTGCGTGTGAGTGACAGAGAGAAGGGGCAGACAGCAGCCCTACGGGTCATTTTGATGCTCCTGGTGCTTCACATACAGACTAAACCATGACCCACTTTCCGCCCCATCCCACAGACACCCCCACATTCACACGCACTTCTCCCCCTTGTTATTTCTGTCCTGTACCCTCCATCCATTGCACCCTTCATCTCTAACATATCGTCTTTCTCCTCCTCTGCCGCCCCCACTGCTCGTCAGACACACACACAAAAACGCACAGGACATGCTGACCTTGGGATACGGCGCTGTAGTGCTCTATCGGGGTAAGAGTGCTGGGGCAAGGGGTGGCTTTGGGGTGAATGGACACACTTGACTGAGCTAACAAGGCCTGTATGGGCTTATTGGCTGATAGGCTGGCCGGACAGCTGGATGCCAAGCGTACTGGCTGGGAGGACAGGTGGACTGGAGGGCAGGGCGGGGCAGTGACCCCGCTCCACCGTGTTATGCATCTCCCAGAAGTCAGATAGAGCTCACTGCCATGAATAATGTCCTAGCACAGATATGGCTACAGCCCACTTTTCCCCCCTTTTGATTCATTTATTTATTTATTTATTTATGTTCCCTCCAAACAAACAAAAAACTAAATACTAAAGCATATTTCATAAAATATATTGTCAGGACAATAAATATTTCAAACATACATTCTTTTAATGTATTTAGACTTGTGTTATCCTGGCACTACTGCAGTCTTAATATGTCACACAGAAAGAAAACCACATGCCACTATCACAAACACATACAAATTCAACAGAAGGGAAACTGAATCAAGCTTGTTTGGGGTTTGTTTGTGTTTTCATTTTTGTCAATTCATCGTTTCTTTCGACACTTTGTGTCAAAACTGCAACTTTACAACATCCCACAGTCACAGGTAAACAAGCACAAACATAACAGCTACAATCGCAAATGCACAAAGTCATGCTCTGTGTGTGTGTGTGTGTGTGTGTGTGTGTGTGTGTGTGTGTGTCAAGGCTGATTCTCAGGTGATAACATTTCTGCCTAAAAGGTTCCTTTTCCTTAGGGGAACAAGTGCGAGTGTGTGTGCGCCTTACTGATGTGGCAAATTCTGAATGGCTCTTAGAGGACTTATGAGCTTCACCTCCAATCACATTTTACAAGGAAGCACTTGCACTGGCACACAGCTACAGCCACACAAACACCAAGACATACGCACACTCATATACACAGACAGAAGGCCCTGGGGTTTGGCAGTTGGTCCATACATCTACAAGGGTGAGCAGCCACTCAGCCGTGGATGATAATGCAATCAACTATCATTAGAGGGATGCTGGCTGACTGCATACGCACACACACACGCACACACACACACACACTACAGCTACCCACAACGCACTCAGACCTGTCACACTGAGGAAACTGCTCATATTGCTGTGGTAAGACGCGATCCTACGTTTACATTCACTTTTTCATAAAGTCCTCATTACAAGGTAGGAAGCAAATGAATTTTTTAATAGATTAAACAATCAAATAATCATCAGCAGAATAACAAGAACGGAAACAATCTTCGGCTATAGCCCTAAACTAAAAGGGATTTTTTTTAAAATAGCTATAAAAATAGCAGAAAGATGCACAACCAAAGAAAAAACTGGCACAGGCACATCTAACTTTATCACTGCTTCATTTTCTGATGCAACTACAGGGCAACACTAGTGCACAACAGAATCGCAGTGTCTCAGTATTACTAAAGCGCCTCAGGGCATCAGTTCTTTGTCCTCTTTTGGCCAACTCTCTATTTATTCATGTGTTATTTAAAGCTTGCTGGTGGCATATAGTTTACAGAGTCATCAGCATCTCCGTAAACTGAAATCAGATCAGACAGCCTGCTTCTCTGCTGGCCAGTCAACCCTTATTTTATGTTTTAAAACTATAGATTGCCAAGCCCTCTATAAACTGATTTTCTATGTTATGTGTGTCTATTAGGGCTGCCACGATTTGTCAACTAGTCACGATTACGTCGACTATTACATTTTAATAGTCGACGCGTCGTTTGAAGCTAGATCCCAAAAGACGCAGGAATGAGTAGTAGGATTTAAGAGTGTAATAACGGACTGAAACAGAAGATGGCAGCACTGCATGTACAAGGATGCCAGCTGCCGTTAAACCCCGAAGAAGAAGAAGCTGTGTCCCAGAATTCATAGCGCAGCCCAGCTCAGTTTCCAACAATGGCGGCAGCTAGTTAGTTTTTATACTACTCTTATTATTCTTTCTGGGTCACAAAATAAACGTTTAACATATTTTCAGGCGAGAATGTAACTATGTAAACCTCAAATATCTGCTCAGTTTATCAGGACACCACATATTTTCAAAAGCGCTCCAACGTTTTCGGAAACGTCTGTTACCCACTAGCTCGATAGCTAGCCGGGGGCTAGGTCACTAGAGGGGCTGAGAACACCGGACTCCGGGCCAACCATTTTCAAACCCACGGCCGTCTTTCGCTACTCAGGTTAAACATGATATATAAGTCACTTAGATAACTTACAAATGTTATTGTTTGCCTTTTTTCAATATTTTATTTGTTCCTGAGTAAATCGGTTTGGCTGAGACTAAAGTTATAGTTTTTACACAGCTGAATAAATGTCAAGCAGACAGCTGATTATCAGAATTTTGAGATGCTCGAGAATTTACTCCGGTGTCCTGTTATATTTTAGATAGCAAGGAGTTTATTAAACTCCATCGAAACAATCTGCAAATGTCATTAAAATTGAATAAACTATCATCTTGTCTTTATTTTCAGTTAGCACATATCTTAAACACTTAAAGCTGTAAGCTAATGATAGTTATATAAGAGCAGATGCTGCTGGTGCAATAAGCTGTACGTTTTACGTCCAATTGATGCATGATCTGATTAGTCGACTAATCGCAAAAATAATCGGTGACTAGTCGACTATCAAAATAATCGTTTGTGGCAGCCCTAGTGTCTATAAAGTTAAAAGACACTCACTTTAGAGTACAAACATGAATAAAATAACTTTACTGAAAGCAGTACAGACTGCTAAAGAAAACAAATTTTTTTACTGGGCTATGGAGAAAATAAACAAGAACAATCACAAAGAAAAAAAGATCTTCACACAGATTTCCATTCAGATTGATTTTGAGTAATTTATCCATTTTGAGTCATCTTTTTTCAAATATTTGATCTTCAGGGTTGGAAAATGCCAAACTAGATTTGAAAAGGAAAAAAAAAGCTTACAAATTAGTACGAATTACATCAGCTGAGATGTCAGATTTTAGTTTTTCTATTTTTGACACACCTCAGATACACCAGACTGCAGTCCTCTCAGACTCACTGTCTACATCAACTCTGTTAAATAGCAGAAATCCACAGCAGTGGTTCTCATAATGTGTGCATAATCTCCCGACTCTTCTCAAGGGACAGATATGGCCGTGTGTGCGAGTGTCTCTGTGTGGAGGTAGGGAAGTAGAGAGGGTATGCCAAGTTAGGCACAGCGGGGGCCCGTGATAGCACTCACGTCAACAGTTTGACAACATCTTAGAAAGATCTGTTCACTTGGGATTACTCTCCTGTCCTCAACAACTCTGAGTAGATTACTGTTGGAGGAGGAGAGTGAGCCTGACAGATAGGGGCTGAAAGAGACAGAAACGATGAGGATGCAGGGCTGAGAGGCAGGGAAAGAATCACGACTAACAAGTTAAGAAGGATGGAGGTGAAGTGAGAGTAGAGATTCAAAGGGGGGGGGGGGGGGGGGGAGAGAAAAAGAAAAGCAAGCCAGAAGAGATTGAAAAAAGGAAAGTGGTGAAATGAAATCCAAGAAACAGACAGAAAGAGTACAAAATAATGAAGATAGGTAAAGGAGAGGGAGCTAGCATTAGAAGATGAAGTGGGAGTACCTCGGTGAAAAATAGCAGCAAGCTCAGCTGAAAGTGGAGCAGCCATGATGAATGCTGCAAGACAGGCCAACCACTAATTTGGATGGCAGAAGTTTGCTTCCACAGGGCAAGAGGCCGGAGTCAATCTGTCTCTCTTACGTCTGATCACAGAGCCACAGTGGGCACACCTGGGTCCAGACAAGGGCCCCTGTTTCAGACCAGAACTAGTGAACTGCCAAAGTAAAGAGTCAAGCATATACGCACCTACATGGGGAAACATTAAGGCGTGTTTTTCCACTACAGTCATGGAGTTACAAATGTTTTCAGGTATTGTGTTTCAAACCAATCACATTCTCCAGCAGAATTAAGGTCTTGTAGGGCATATATGGGTTACATATATGGGGAAAATGTACAATGGAGAGTAATGATAAACATCTGGCAGTCAACTTCATGCGATTTTAACTGTGCATCAAGTGTGATTTATTGAGCTGCAGTCAGGCACGAGATGGAAGCGAGGCCTAAATAGATTTTTGCCATTACATGTCTCACCTTGCATAGATAGGATGATTTGAAGTCTGAGGTTCATGCTGTAATTGGGGCCAATCACTAGTCAGCAGCTCAGACAGAAAACCATTATGATCATCAGCGCAGACATAAAAAGGTATTTCACACAGCCAGAAAGGGATTATTAGAGTCAAGGGCACAAAAGTCAGGGTGTCTGGGAGAAAGAAGGGCCTGAAAGGTTACTGACTGACAGATTAATATACCAGTGATTTCACTTTTACCACACACCTCAGAGTGAAAAATGACACACACTTTCGCTTTCCAGTGTAATTTCAAAGGCTGGATAAAGAATCTATTTTCCAATTAATTGCCTTTTTAAAATCCAATATAGACTCTTAAAAATCCTCTGACTGACATTAGTATTTGAGCGCATGTGTCCTATACATATATCATCTCTGCTAAACATTATTCAAACGTGCACAAAGCTAGCATTATCATTTTTAATCTAGCAAAAAATTACAGATGGCTATAAAAGCTGCTGAGAGTCTCAACAGTCAAAACTAATGAAACCGTGAGTGTTTATACAGACCCGTCGCAGTTTAAGACCCCAGCAGTCGGCCGTACCAATTGTATTTGATCCAGACAACACAATTACACGAGAAATAGAATAAAGAAGGAAAAGTCTGCACACTGGTTTGAAATCTGTGAGTGTTGACAAGATATTTTCTCTGGCTACATCATATGAAGCCCATAAGTCGAATAAACAGGGTGTGGATTTTACTTTATCCAGTCTGTCCCTGCCGGGAGCTAATACTAGCCAGCCAGCTGCCTGCAGACATCAGGCTGATCTTGTCAACACAACACCATTCTGCAGACGAATTAGCGAGCAAACTTTCAGTTTCTGCTCTGTCTGTTTAAAAGGAATGTCTTAAAAACAAAACTCAGAGTCCATCCGTGAGTCTAAGACACTGGATGTAAGTATAAACAGCCTGTTCAACGTATTGGATGGTGCAGGTCCTAAAAATGTGTGTGTGTTGTGTGTAATGGGGTTCTGTATTTATTAATTAAAATGATCATTTAAAAACTGAATGTAAAAATAAATAGTTTGTTTTAGGGCTGTGCGATATGACCAAAATCTCATGTCCCGATATTAAGACATCTATCGTCCTGATAACGATATAAATCACAAAAATGTAACATTTTCTGTAAATTCTGTGAATCTCGGGCAGCTCGACTTGCGGGAAGTGTTTCCAGCTGTGCGTCATGTAGCTGGAGTCCAGTGTTTTAACAGATGCATGAAACAATACATTTTTAGACTTGAGTATTTATTACACGGCGTGCTGCGGGGAAAAGCCTGTTCTAACGTTTGAGTCTAAGGTTTATTTTTTAGCACCTGGCGGCTCTTTTTTAATTCTCATCTGTAAACAATCTGCTCTTTCACGTTATTCAGTTTATTTTGAAAAGTCTCAACAGGATCTTGAGCTTTATTGTGAAAGGTTTATGTGGAACATAAACAAACGGACACGCGATGGTGTTACCGTCGTTGTTGCTAACCACAACGCATAAAAACAGGCGCTTGTCCGTCTGTAGTGTGGTTATATTAAATATAAGAGAAAGAGAGAACTTTAAGAAATGAATATAGCCACTACAGTGACCATCAAAACCATGAAAAAATATTGGCGTAAACAGTTTATTTTGCGACACCACGAAACAAACGATAGCGTAAAATGAAACGAAAGATGTTTTTATATCGTCATCCGATATATATCGTTATAGCAAACAACCCTAGTTTGTCTCCTGAGGTTCTATTGTCCTTCGTTTACTATAAAATTACACTTTATGCACATGTGTCAAAACTAATCATCCAGTTTCAAAAAGCTAGAGTCCTTCTGCTGAAGGGATCGGCCCCGTTTGCTTGTTAGCAGGCAAGCATCCACAGTTTCCAGGATATCACGATAGCTCAAGTTGATTTCAGTGTCATCAGCTCAATCAAGGTCGCGCTCTTCTGGAGGAGTTGCCCTCTTTGAATGCTTTTGTTTTTAAAGCAATGGGCACAGAAGTTTGCAGTCAGCGAATGTATCGTCGCTGTAGCCGCTGCTGCTGTTATGCTACCAACCACGTAAAACCTGTGAAGACCCTCACGAATCCACAGTAAACGTTATGTCAAAATCAGGCCATTCTTTTCTGACACACACTGTAAAACACAACCTAAGACAAAATCAAAACTCACCATTGTTGACTCAGCACCTTGCGTGACATCACATTAGCAAAACTAAGCTGGTGTTTGTGTTCGGATCTACTGGTATTTGCGGTGTGTTGTGTTTGCACGTCATTTAGAACGCTTCGTATGAAAATGTAAGATACACAGAAACACTCAGCGATTTAGTGATTACACGCGATGAAGTTCAGATTATAATATATGCAGAAAAACTTTCCTCTGTCACAGCGAGATGGCGAATAAGAGAAATACAGATTTGCATTCTAACCCCTCTGGAGCAACTAGTTGCTTCCATTGTCATATCTAAGATGTGCTGGTTTTCAACAGATCACAAAGAATTTAACTAGAAAGCATATACAATTATGATCGGAGCTCATGAAAAAAAAAAAGCGAGAGAAAGAGTGACTTTCTGTACCTCAAAGCCAACTGTCATGCACACCATGGTAACCACAGTCTTTTCCCCATTTCACAACAATAACAGACTAGACAAATATTGACACGCCATTTCCCTGCCATTACAAATGTGATATTTGCTGTTTGCCCTAGGAGATGGCAGTTAATATTCAATGGTGTGCGTGTACCTTTGTGTGAAACTGGGTGTGTTTGTGTATATGCACAATTGTGCGATAAAAAAAAAAAGAAAAAGAAAAGAAATAGCGCATGGAAAGAACACACGTCTGTTTGCTCTGCACACAAAAGAATGTGTTAGAGGGCGACCAAGGATCCAGAAATTTCCTCTGTGTGTGTCTGTTTTCTTTTATGCCATATGTCACCTGGTACAGAGACAAAGACTTGGGATAGAAAGCTTAAAAAGTAGGAACCACCTGTATGTAAAAGCTCACCTGTCCTCTGGGGGGAAAAAGCCTGCAATGAATGTGTACTGTAGCAGATGGAGTGTGAGGCGAAACAAAGGTAGAGGCAGTAGCTAAAAGGGGCTGTGGTCAACAAAAGGAGAATACCAAAGCAGTTCTTTTAGTTTGTTTGTTTTTTAGTAGCCTAGAGAATAGATAACCATCTTTCACAATTACACACAATGACCTGTCTTATTCTGTCCACAGTTTAGATACACACTGTAAAGGAATGGCAGCTGAAAGGACTCTAATTCCACCATTTAGATCCTGATCTACCAACATCCAGGTTCATGCGCTGCTTAGACACGAACAAGCATGGCTACTCCAGCTGTAGGCGAAGAATGGTGAGTTAGAAGTTTGTCAGTGGGAACGGAGACCTACTGGAAAAGCAGCTGAATAATATAAGTGCACAAGAGCAAAGTGGCTCTCTCCACAGTGGGAAAACATAAGGCGGGATGGCAGCATTAAAAATAAATGTCTGTGTATTTGTGTTGTTTGTTTTTTCGGCCACATTACTGGCAGAAATGGGTTATAAACATTATTTTTAAAAATAAAAAGAAGGTTTGATTTGAAGGCTATTTGTACGACTGTTAGCAAAATGAAAGGATACTGTATCAAATACTTACATCTCTTAAAATATGTTAGATCATGTGTTGTTTTAGTCTTTTTGAGCCTATATATTTAAAAATTGATTGAATCAGCCCAAAAATATACGGCTGATTCGCTATTTTGAAACTCAAAATAACTCCTGAGAAGGACTCCCAACAGAGGAACATTGCATGATCTTTAACTCTCCATATGAAGAGCAACCATCACTGACGATGAGTGAAAAAGAAAACTTGGAGTAGACGTGGAATTAACACCCTCCATTCCTCTGCTGGCTAGTGGCTGTACAGCTAGCCAACAGCAGCCAGCAGCAGCCAGCAGCAGCAGCCAGCCACAAGGATCAGAGACTTTAGCAAGAAGCCAACTGCTACTACAACATCAAACATCTATAGGAAGACGAGAAAAACATTAGGCACTGCATAGAAAAAAAAATATGTGTGTGACTTAAAAGCTGGCATAATGCTTAGACTCAAATTTTATTCAGGTTAGCCTTAATACTGTTTATACTCAGATTGCTTGTTAGGGTTTGGAGCTAATAACTACTTCACATATTTATGTTTCACATGTAAAGTGACCTAATTTGATTAATAGCAATAATTAGAGCTTCCTCTGTGTTTTCTTTTTTTTTACTTCTGGGTGAAATTGAAACAATTTAGGTCATCTGGCTCCTTATTCCCAAATCTAAGCTAAGGGACATGCAAATCAGATGCAAATGACACCCAGAAAAGTGAAAACTAGTTATGGGCCGTGGTAATAAATACTGAATTTAGCCTCTTGGCATTCTAAAAGCAGCCAGTTGGGGTTAATATGCAAATTGTATGCAAATAGCCCAGATGCAGAGAGCGCCTTTTTCTCCCCTGATATAGAAAGCACGGGGGGTGTCCTGATGGCTTAGAAAGCAGAAGCATATAACATGCCCTTATGATGATACCGTCCCCTGATACTTGCACTCTTATATTCACTCTCCAACTATCATAAAAAAGAAAAAAAAAGCACAGATATGATTAAAAAAAAAGTGTAAAGGAAGACAAGAGGAAAAATTACAAGCCCGTTTGAGAGGAAAATGAGGGGGTAAGACAAGGAGACAAGAAAAATTGAGAAGTATGGTATGTAATTTCAATACTAAATCTCAGACAGCGTTGTTAGCTGATTAGAGGAGCAGCGTGGAGGCAAAGGCAGAAAGAAATAAGAGTAAAATATACAAAGTAGGAAAGAGCCAAGTAAACGTAAAGGGAGAAGGGTCCAAAAGGATGATGAGCTGAACAGAAGAGACTACTTTGACACAAAGGGGTTCAGGGAGTAGTAGTCAGCAGCTTGTATGTAAAAGTCACAGGAGACAGACCTAAAGATATGGCGCACACACACGCACGCACACACACACACTTTGCTGATCCTGTTTGTGCATAAAGAGGAGGAAAACTGGGCAAGTACAACACATGATAAGCTTAGTGGACCACCTTGTTCAATTGGCGGTGTCTCCACAAATTACATGCACCACCGGCACACACACACATACACACCATTGCTATATACTCGCAGTTCCACCATAATCACTATAATGCTGTTAATTGAAACCCAGACTTGCCCTGAACACATCACCTGATCTCCCTACCTGCAATGGTACCACATTCAAAATGAATACCACAAAGCTCTTAATCACAGATTCCACCCTCCAGTACACAGAGGCAGGCTGGTTGCTGATGTGCTTCGTGCTGAGCATTAAAGGGAACGTGGAGGCTGGCAGGTAGACTGGTGATTAGACAGGCTGTTCTGCTAACGGCATGTAGACGTTAAAAAAAAAAAAAAAAAAAAAAGAGAAAGAAACACACACCAATACAAATTGCTACTCTGGTTCACAGCACATTTCCATACACAGACACTAAGCAGGGTGGTCCATTTTTGAGCTCCGCGTTTTCATCATCTTCTTTTTATCTCAACACCAAAAATCTACAGTGACTCAAAAACCCTGACTGCAATAATTGCTAGGATTTAAAGACAGAGGAAGAGATATATGGATGTAATAAAAAAGGGGGTTCTCATGACTGGATTAATGGAGAAAATCATGCCAAAAATATATCAACAGAAAGAAAGGAAAATAAATACAAGGATTATTCTGACTGAAGAGCATGAATTGAACTGCAGCTATTGATTAACTCTCTAAATTGACCATAATTTAAGATGCAACACAAAAAAGATCAGTGACTTGGCACATACAAAGCAATTTAAATTGACCACCTTTATTCTCCAAGTAGTCACTGTGCGCACGGGGAAACGGCAAAAAGGCACTCTCTCTCACTTTTTCCATTAACCTCACATTGTCCATTTTTCTTCTGCTTTTCATTGCTTCCAGTTTCCTATCAGCATCATATACCACACCCCTTCTAAACTGCTGAGCCTCATTTAAAAATCTCCCTTTTCTCACTCTCATCCTTTCAGAATTAGCTTTTTATTTGAAGTTATTAAAAACCTGTTTTATTAACACTTATGCACATCTAAATGGATAATCCTATAGAACAATTGAAAGTATTTTGATAGTAAAAAGCTGCCTATGAGACCTGTATGTGTGTGCGTGCACACATAAATGTGCGCCTCCATTCATTTGTGCCTGAATATATTATAGGTGGAGTAAAGATGAAGCCTCCCCTAATTAATAAATCATGACAAAAATGGAACAATTAAAGTGTTTCTCATTATAAATAATTGATGTGTCTGTCCACAGAAAACAGTTTCTCTCCTCTTGCAAATACAAAAAGTAAAAAAATTAACCAAAAGGTAGAAAAAGCTGCTGGATAAAAACAAACACCGAGCCTAAAACAGCAGCGTGGACGATGAGAGAGATAAGGGAAGCAGGGGCGGCGCATGCACAGAAAAACACACATTCCATCTCCTAACAGATTCCACTGAAAACAGATGGCATCAGAATTATCTGATGTCCTGTCACCGTCTTTTTATATGCTAATCCAGCTCCTACACACATCCGAGTGGCTTTAATCAGATATCAGGTCAGAGAAGCTAAATCAAGCTGAGACAATCGTGCTGCTAGAATTTTACACTGCGCCGAGGCGAGCAGTCACACACCAACGTATCGTTGCACTTAATGCCGTGAGACTCAAAGTGTGGAGCAACAAAGCTGGGCGATGTTGTTTCCTGCACTTAAAGTGACTGATAACTTGGCCGGAGCATACCTGCTGCACTAACTCACTCGCTGCTGAAGAAGCTCCACACCTGAACGTTCAGCAACGTGACAAACTTCTCGTGCATAATTATCTCTTATTTATCCCCGTTTGCCAGCAGTCATTCTGTCACTCAGGTAGCAACGGCACAGCAGGAGTCTTGTTGTTTTCTGTTACTGCTCAGTTCCTGTGCCGCATGCAGCCGTTATTGATGTTTAGAGCTACTGTTGATGATAATTCAACACTTTCTCCTTCAAAGTCAATCAGTTTCTAAATAAAGCTACGAGATAAGAGTGATTTTTTTTACTGTATGGTCACCTCTGGAAAGGTGACAGAAAAATAATGTTACCAAAAGACGCTGACTTGTTAAAGTTCGTGCAAATGTAGATTTTTTTATGCTTTTTATATGAACTCTGCCCTCTCTCTCTTTTAAACAAAGTATATTATTCAATGTTTGCACTCACTGACTACTTTTCAACTGCTCTTTAATTCAAATATCTAATCAGCCAATCAAATGGCAGCAACTAAACTGAGCATCAGAATGGGGAAAAGGGTGATTTAAGTGACTGTGAATGTGGCGTGGAGTATTTCAGAAACTGCTGATTTGCTGGGATTTTCACACAAAAGCTTCACAAGGTTAAAATTTTCAGTGACCTGCAGCTCTCTGTGTGAAAATGCATGCAAGTTTATTTCCAGGGCGTTTATTTCTACACTTCTTTATGCAAGCATGCTTCATTATATGTTGTATCTATGCTGCTATGACAATTCAATTTCCCTCTGGGATTAATAAAGTTTCTCTGAACCGACCTCCAATCTGAGCTGAATAAAACACCTTTGAGATGTCGCGCAACAGGAGATTTGCATCATGGGTGTGCAACTGACAAACCTGCAGCAACTCTGTGATGCTTTCATGTCAACGTGGACCAAAATCTCGGAGGAATGTTTTCCATCTATGAAACACGAATGGAGTTCTCAAGGTAAAAGGTGTAATTAATCATGTGGCCAGTGGGTGCACATCTACAAGGTTCCTTTCTTCTTGTGTAGATGGACAGAGGAAGACACATGCACACAGAAAAGGCTGTGATCTTCATGTCAAAGTTTTTCCAGTGTTTAGATTTTTTTGGCATCATGTAAAATAGAGCTGTGCGATATGACCAAAATCTCATATCCCGATATTAAGACATCTATCGTCCGATAACGATATAAATCACAAAAATGTAACATTTTCTATAAATTCTGTCAATCTCGGGCAGCTCGACTTGTGTGAAGTGTTTCCAGCTGGGCGTCATGGACCTAGAGTCGAGTGTTTTAACTGATGCATGAAACTATGCAGTTTTAGACATAAGTTGTAAAGGCCACCGTTTTCTTTGTGAGTATTTATTACACGGCGTGCTGCGGGGAAAAGCCTGTTCTAACGTTTAAGTCTAAGGTTTATTTTTTAGCACCTGGCGGCTCTTTTTTAATTCTCATCTGTAAATAATCTGCTCGTTCACGTGATTCAGTTTATTTTGAAAAGTCTCAACAGGATCTTGAGCTTTATTGTGAAAGGTTTATGTGTTAAACAAGCGGACACGCGACGCTGTTACCGTCGTTGTTGCTAACCACAACGCATAAAAACAAGCGCTTGTCTGTCTGTAGTGTGGTTATATTACATATAAGAGAAAGAGAGAACTTTAATGAATATAGCCACTACAGTGACCATCAGAACGATGAAAAAAATATTGCCGTAAACAGTTTATTTTGCGACACCACGAAACAAACGATAGCGTAAAATGAAACGATAGACGTTTTTATATCGTCACCCGATATATATCGTTATATCGAACAGCCCTAATGTAAAACACAGCTATTTTTTTTCTTTCCCACTGAAAACAGTGAAATACAGCCACATCATAATATTCCTGTTCAACCACTTAACTATCAATGATAGATAAGTTATACATATTTTAAAAAAAATGCTGAAAGAACACACAAGCAGCTGAAAAACCCACATACACACACATAACAGCTGGGACCTTCAGAGGATAGACTTATTGAGTTCAACCGCAGAAATACACACGGATAAACACACACACACACACACACACATCATAAGATCAGATCAGATCTCAGAAGGCAGTGTCTGTCTGAAAGATTAGAAGAACCATCTGTCCGCCATGTGGAAAGCATTGGATTATCAATAAACTTCACACACTTTTCGATGTGCATGCATCCATGTGCCTGTTTGATCCAGAAACCGAGTGTGGAAAGTAAATGAGGGCAAAAGCAAAGAAAAACACATCTATACACCAGAATATAGAAAAAAAACAAAATTAAAATAACCACTCCTAGTAAAAATTTCAAAATAAATCTCCAGATTTTAGCAGACTAGATAGATATAAAATATATGTATTGTCTATTTTTGAAAAAAATGAATAGAGGCAGTGCTTTTTTTAAAGTCGTGAGTTTAATAATATATATAAGAAGAACCCTAAAAGTTACACTAATGCATTGTGTCATTATTCAGTCCAAGCTAGAACTTATAAAAAGTTCTATAAACACACAAAAACAAAAAAAACAATCACTCGCCTTCACACACACGACCAGGAAATTGCTTGTGGCCACACTTGATGCTTAATCAATACACAGCTATCGATCTCTTGCCTGGCTAAACATTACTTGTATTTACTCTGCTAACTTTCCCAGTACAGATCCATATTGCTAAAATAACCACAGAAGGAGAGGATAGCAAGCTTTCAAAGAGAGCACAATGAAGTTGAGCTGAAAATTCAAGCTCTGTTATCACCCTGCTCTGCACAATCGATAGCAGATGAGCCATTTGACTCAAACCCTGTGGATAACCACACACAGTTGCTTATATTCATTCACTGTTTTTTATTTTATCTGGTCAAGCACGGTCCCGCCAAGCCTCCCTGTCAAGTTGCTTTTTCTGCTCGGCGATCAGGGTTACTTTGTCGGATGATGATTCAAATTAAACCCGCTGCTCAAATCATCTGCTGCTTTTTAATCCACTTTATCCATTATCTGTTCTCTCACATGGAAATCAGGAAATCTAGCACAGAGCTGACTCATTTATATGGATGAAGACGAGATCAGAGACGCATGCAGGATTCATTACAGAAAGGACATAAGCGTGTAGCACTGAAATACTTGCAGGGACCACAGACTTCTGTAACATGCTTATTATCTAGTGCGTTTATTCAAAGGGGCGACTAGCCCTCACACAGCTAATAAATTCATACAACACACAAACTCTCATGGTCACATTTTTTCCCCCTTTTCACTCACAGGTAGCCAGTCCTTTCATTTCAGCAGGTGGCCTCATACAAACATCCACACACAACAGCGCAGGTCACCCCTGCTTTCCATTTCAGCAGGTGGTCAGTGAGTAATGGCAGCTGATGGCTGAACATTGGACACTCAGACAGAAAGTGGGGGGCTATCTTCCAAAACAACACAAAAGGGCCAAAGTGAAGAGAAGGAGAAAGAATAACCTCAAAGGGGGCCTTTGAAAAGTCATTTACTACATGTCCTTGAATGCCTAAAATGATTTCTTTGCTTTGTATCCATATGTCACCCACACTCTTTATCCACCCACACCAACGGCTTGGCACGCCACATTAATTACAAATGTCTTTTAAGCATTTCCTCCTTATGAAGGAAATTGCATTTGTTTTCCTTGTTGAGTCAAGATGACAAGGAAACCAAAGAGACTTTTTAGTCTTTCTCACTTCTAATTTGTCCCCCTCCTCTTTAAGCTTGTAACGTATTAGACAAGCTAATTATTCCGAAACAAAGAAAGCTACAATAAGTTGTCAAATGTCAAAGAACACAGATCATCTGTCTTTAGTCCTTTTAGCTCTACTGCCAGAAAGCGCGACACAAAGTTGCACTGTTTGTCCTCCAAGAGCAGGAAGCTGTGTGACTACGCTGCACCAAACGCTGACATTTTGAAACAATGACATTTTGAAATTGGGACAATTTGTGCTGCCAAATTATGTGAATAAAGCTCAGTTTGGACTTTGGTGAACCCAATTAACACATTGTTAGCTCCGTGTTATTGCAGTCACTGGTAATCAAATTTTTTTACGCTATCGTTTGTTTCGTGGTGTCGCAAAATAAACTGTTTACGCCAATATTTTTTCATCGTTTTGATGGTCACTGTAGTGGCTATATTCATTTCTTGAAGTTCTCTCTTTCTCTTATATGTAATATAACCACACTACAGACGGACAAGCGCCTGTTTTTATGAGTTGTGGTTAGCAACAACGACAGTAACACCATCACGTGTCCGTTTGTTTATGTTCCACATAAACCTTTCACAATAAAGCTCAAGATCCTGTTGAGACTTTTCAAAATAAACTGAATCGCATGAACGAGCAGATTATTTACAGATGAGAATTAAAAAAGAGCCGCCAGGTGCTAAAAAATAAACCTTAGACTCAAACGTTAGAACAGGCTTTTCCCCAAAAATGCATCGTTTCATGCATCAGTTAAAACGCTCGACTCCAGCTACATGACGCGCAGCTGGAAACACTTCACGCAAGTCGAGCTGCCCGAGATTCACAGAATTTACAGAAAATGTTACATTTTTGTGATTTATATCATTATCGGACGATAGAACTCTTATATCGGGATATGAGATTTTGGTCATATCGCTCAGCCCTATAGTGGTAATAAAAACCGGGAGAGACCGACAGTGATCACTGACTGTTTTGTTTTGTTTGGGGGTTTTTTTGTGGGTTTTTTGTGGAGGGCTGGGGGGTAGAAAATTGGACCCGGAAGCAGGGTTCATACGTCATCACTTAAAGAGCGGATTACCGATACTGCAACATTACAATCATCACGGCCAATTCTAACACAGCGGTGAGCTCTATGTCTCTATAAACAGTTCTAGCTTGTTCCTAGCAAGTTACCCCAACAAGAGTACTTGTTATGCAACGTGTTTCAACAGTGAATAAAAGCAGCTGAACGAATAACATTTCTCTGTATACAAACTGGCTTTTTATCTGCAAAGATTTTCTCAAAAGTCTAGAAAAACATCATTTTTAAATTTACTCTGTGTATGTTTGCGTTTCAACAATAGCATAGATGCCGAACCGCCATCATATGTAATCATCTGATGTCCCTTTCATCATCATCTGTTGGTGAATTTTCTATTACAGATGCACGTAGCAAATCTGTGTGAATTTCACAGTTCGAGTAAAATTCACACACTTTTCAAAAGCTGGCGACAACCTGCGAGACTTTGCTTTTTTATTTACCCTTACCCAACAATTGAAATGAGCTTGATTGTGCTAGCTCCCTGCTATTCACTGACGAAGCTGCAGCTGCTCGTCTAAGCGCTAATTAGGAACATGTGCGAAAACCAGCGTTCACACCGACCCGGGTCAATAACTACAGACTTCTTTTGATAATGATACCGTCTGTTATCATGACACGAGGTTAAGCCAGTCACAGTCTTAAGTTTAGTTTGGCAAATTTCACCAGCACTGGAGCCAGAGCGCTACACTGAAGAGGCTAGAATAACAGCCTCCTTGATTAAGTAAGACACACTGCACTGCTTCAATTTAAAGAAAGGTTGTTGTTTTTTTTCTATTTTCTTATTTTCTTGAGGGCTCCTGGTTTGTCCCTTTTACAAGCAAGCAGCTTTTTAAATACAGCATACTGTATGTAACTGAAGTTACATTAAATGTAGGAAATTCAGTACTTTTGAACACTTGAACACGTCAGCAACTTCATTATTACAGTGTTTTAGGAACATGAAAGCATCAACTAATGTTAGATTAACTTAACGTCACATGAATGCTACTTAGCCAGATGTTTATCAATGCTACAGTGCTGACCTCTCTGCCACCAGACCTAATACAACACGACAGCCCTGTACCATTTGCTCAGTATAGGTGGGTGGGGGACATGTCACCAAAGGTCAACCTGTTACTGTTACTTAAAGAAAATCATGAATAAAAGCAGCAAAAGGTACAATGATCATTAAATTAAAACTTCAGTTTAGTGTGACGATTTAGCTGAACTATGTAGCAAATGTAGGTTCAGAAAGTCAGAACGGAAATAGCAGCCATGAGAGAGAGTAATGTGAAACAAAATAGTGACAGTCATTGGAAGTCATGTCCTTAAATAAAAACAAAAAACAAACCAGACACAAGACCTGAGGCCAGGACAGGTACAACAGTGAGAGTCTGCAGCCATCAGTAAAACACGCTGGAGGCTCTGTCATGGTTTGGGGCTGCATTTGGAGATCTCGTCAAACTTGATAGAAATAAATAAATCACAGCGCCCACTCACCGGTTTCCCAGCAGAACACAGAAATTCGATTTGGTACTCGACACGGTACTTTTAAAGATGAAACATGAAATTTAAACATCAAGCAGCTCTAGTTTGACTCAAAATCATAACTTCATGAGTCCTTGTAGAGGAGCTTAGCACAGAATGAGGGCAATGAGGAATAAGGCAGCGGTCCCCAACCACGGACCGGTTTATGTCCGACAATATTTTCACAGACCGGCCTTTAAGGTGTCGCGGATAAATACAACAAAATAAAGCCAGTACCGGTACCAAAAAAAGGAGATTTACTCATAATACACAGGAAAAGACCCAGGGAAACCGAGCTAACGATAAAAAAACATAACGATAAAAACCCTGAAAACCAAAAATATCAAACCGAGCCTCAACTCCTGCAGCCCGGTACAAATGACCGGTCCGTGGCCTGCGGGTTGGGGACCGCTGGAATAAGGGAAGAACAACAACATCCTACACTAATGTTATAATATTTGTCAATAAAATTCATCACTAAAACATAGTAACAGCAATAATACATATGTACAGCTCACTAAAAACCACAATACAGTAAAAAAAAAAAAAAAAAAGGTTAAACCTGGACAAGCAATGGGCAGCAGCACACACATACACCGATACCCAGTATACTATAGAAAGAAAACTGCTCAGATACTCATCTGGATGGAGACTGTTGTCCTTTTAAAACCCTGCTTAAAATGACTCTTAGGCTACGTTCACACTGCAGGCGAAAGCGCATCAAATCCGATTTTTTTGACCCTATGCGACCCATATCCGCTCATGCTATGACAGTGTGAACGGCACAAACCCGATATTTTCAAATCCGATCTGGGTCACTTTCGTATGTGGTACTGAATCTGATACATATCCGATGTTTTAGAAAGCGACTGCTGTTAGAACGGTCATGTCGCATTAAATCCGTCTTTTACGTCACTGTCACAAGACAGACGCTAATTATCAGCGCCGGAGAAGACATCACGAACACTTCCTGGCCTTCCAGTGTAGATGTCAGTGAAACTGTTGGGAAGACAACGTGAACATTTTATTTGTACTGTATAATCTGCAGATTCTGACAGGAATCTGCAACCATCCTTTGAAGCACCGCTCCTCTAAAACAGCAATAAGGATAATAATTAGGTTATTTTAACACAATAACTTAAAGCAAAAATTGGGAAACGTAAAGTCCGAAGTCTTTATATTAAGGGCCATCAGTCAAACAATACTGGGTCTAAACAGAGCGCGTTGTGTGTGACGTCTTCTTTTGTGCATGCGGGCCGCTTTGAGCGTTCACACTAGAGCGCGTTTGCTGTCGCATTTTATTTGTAGTGTGAACGAGCAGACAAAAAAAATCGGATTTGATCAAAAAAAATCGGAATTGAGCATTAAGACCTGCAGTGTGAACGTAGCCTTAGTATCACATGGATCTGAACCATCAAACAAAGCTGAAATAGCCCATTACTGGTTTAATGCCCAGCTTCTCTGTAACTGTGGAGGATACATATGCATAATGGTCTCCCGTACTGTACATTTACAGCATAATGTGCGACACGGCAACCCTATTCTTTTTACAGAACACCATCAACCACCAGATCTGCAGGTTGCAGTATAGCCATCCTCACATTAGTTACAAATCCCATACTCGTTTAGTTTTACTTGTCCTTACGCCATGAATATGACACAGTATTAATTCTGGGGCAAAAAATAAAAACGTAGTTTGATCTCTTTTCCTGTCGTATGCTTTGTACACATAGGTCATTCCACTGTAATGTAACTGTTAAACTTAAAATACTCCACAAGAAATACAAACACTTTCATCTATTTTATTTATATTGAATGTAGCCTAAAGAAGATTTTTTAGTCTTCTAGAAAAAGGAAAAATTTTTGCTTAGTGTTAAAAAATTTATAAAGATGAAGAACGAACTATTATACTGAGCCAAGAACTATAGACTCACTATAATCTTACTATAATATATTAACAGGAAGCAGTTTTATAAACAAAATTTCACACACACTGCCCAAGAACACACACACGCTGTATTTGTGTGTCATATTATTACACATGAATTGGCAAGACTTGGGCAATAGAGGGTGGGTGCATACACCTAACTGGGAGCTGCCCAACATATCCACAGGCGTGCCACGTTTCCCATCGAGCAGCTCCAGTCGAGACATTAGGGGTTAAATGCCTTGTTAAATGGCACCCGATGGATTGCGTTCAAGGGGAGTGAAGGCTGTACTCCTGCAATTTCCCACACAGTGTGGGTGTGTTGGCCACAGAGCGGAACTGTCAGTCGTAGGCCAATAGATTTTTTTTTTCTTTTAAGCCTAGGCCACCTTCAATGCCAGAAACCAACATCTCCCAGCTTTGATTTAAGGCTCAATACTATGGATGTTGAGCAAAATCTAGCCTCACCTCTCATCCCTTTTCCAGACAACCTCCTTTACTTGTCATTTTGCTAGTCTCCTTTCCTTTCTGCCCCTCCACCCCTACGCCTTTCCTCCAGCTCCTGCCTTATCCCATTACATCCCCTCCATGATATTCACATTATACCCCTTCAGGGTATTCACAATCCCTGTGGAAGGCAGGCGGTATTCCTGGTATAACATGGGGTTTACTTGGCTGGTTGGATTCTAAAGGGAATAGGTAATACACTTCCTTCCTCCACGGGGAAGTAGCAAAAGAAACTTCCTTCCAGCTTCTCTCGTTCCCTTCATCAAGAAATGAAAGTGCAGGGACACAAATGACTGTGCAGATGGGGAACTGGAGCAGCTTTTCTTTTTGCTTCAATTCTTCTTCCTCTCCTACCTTTGAGGTTTAAGGCAACAAGGATGAAATATCACTGCCCTTTCGGAAATAAATTTGTTCTGTTTTCCCCCCCTCGGAGAAGCGAGGAGAGGTCTCTTTTTAGTCAAATCTGATTGCTCTCCATGCTCCTTAAAATCATACACATGAGAAAGGTTTTCCAGCAGTGAAGGAGATCTGATTCTCGGGAATGAGTTCCTGGAAGGAACATATTTGTTGCCCTCCTGCAGTTTCTTTACTATGTAGGCATTTATTTTGCCCATTTCCACAGCACATGCAGATTACTTTTAATATTTAACTTTTTTGAGAATAAAAATCTCCAAGACGGACACTGTGTTTTCCAAACCCCGTGACAATTTCTTGCCGCAATGATTGTTCTGCTCAGACGAGTTTACAATGCTATCAATATTCCATTCCTTAGAGTAATCACCGATCTCCCCCTTTTCCCTCTGCCTATGCCGCTTTCCTTCTTTCTCCTCTATCCATAATTCCCTCATGGGAATTTTAAGGTCTTTAATCCTATGGCTTCTAAATGGTTACTTACTGGGTGCCGTCTACACATGGGTCACCTTGTAGGATCAACAAAACACACATGTGCATGCACGCACGGGCACACGCACAATGCTGGGATCACTCTAATCTTCTGATCTCTAAACGGTTACACCCGACTGCCTGGACTGATGGGTCTTTCTATCGCAACTTCAGACAAAAATCACAGCTCTGCAGACTGTGTGCGCCTTAGTAAATACCTAAGAAACGAGAGATAGGTGTTGCTTTACCGTTTTAATAGTTTTTCCTTGTTTACATCAAATTGCATTACACAAAAATGAAATGAGGACAATTTCTAAATTTAGCAGATTAGTGCAAAGTGCTTTTTCAATTCAAGCACACACGGTGTAGTTATTTTATATTTTTACATGATTCAGACAATGAATAATTCTGCTAACTTTTAAGAGCATTTCATTTATTATCCAGCAGGAATCTTTTCCTTCGCACTGCATCTACAGCTGCCAGACACAATTTCCTATTTTCTTTCTGCAGCTTCTCTTTTTTCCTCTCCCCTTACATCTCACCTGTCATTCCTGGTCATACAAACCACTGCACTCTACATCTCTCTACTCCCCATTTCTGCAGATCTGCCAGATTCTAGCTCATTTCCCTGGCATCGTACTTGCCCTCCCTGCTCGTCTTCGCACTTCCAAACCGTCGCTTAGACTAATTCTGTCTTGAAGTGCCATCTACGTCTGCTGTGCCCCGCATCCCACCACCATCTTTCCTTCCCCGCGGACTCCTCCTCTCATCTTTCCTTACATTGCCTTCTCCTTCATTCTTTCCCAGTCTCCTTCTCCCCTCTCTAAATCAGTGAAGCGAGCCGCGCAGCTACGCCACAGTGGAAAGACGGTGAGCATACAGTGAGTTTTTCTCAGGCGTACAGACACCAGGCGATAAGTCTAATCTTACAGAATGATGACTGTCGAAAACGCAACTGTCTCTCAGATACTTTCTCTGCACAACACCAATTCCCACCACGGCTGCAACTGTGTGTGAGAAGAGTAAATGTGCGTACGAGCGGGCGGGCTGCGAGCGCCAATGTGTGTGTTTATGTGAGAGGTGGAGTCAGGCAACATTGTAAGTTTTCATTGGCTATAATTTTACGGCGTGTAATGTTGCGTAGCGCGTAGGCAGCCAGTCAGAAGGTCCTCACACGCTCCGTTTTATGAATGAGACGGCACGTATGCGAGGAACACAGACTCAGAGTGAGAATACTCTACGGTGATGTAATACAATCACAGAGCAACAGAAGAGCTAGAAACACAAATGCAGTGTGAGCGCCATCAGAACATTGTTTCAGGGGTTTCAGCCAAAACATCCAAATACTACAACAATTTTTCTAAGGCTAAGCAAATATTAAAGAGCAGTAAAAATACTAGATCTACATTTAAACTATTATTTTTTTCAGCTACTATTGACTAAACACTTTTAAGTGCTTTAGCTCAGTTGGAAAAAATACTTTTATTACTAAAAGCAGTATGCATAATGCTTCAATCTTAATTAACCGATATATATATTTCATATTTTTTGACGATTACCTGCTCTGAAACAAGGCTTAATAAAGGGAAAAAAACCACACTCTGTGACACTCACAGCATTTTCTATTCACGGCAGCACCCGTAATACCTGCTGATCAATTAAGTCCTCGTATCATTTTATCAAAGCAGCCCACACCCTCTCTCTCTCTGAAACCCATATCCTCTAACGTCTGCGTCCAAACCAGGAACTGAAAACGCCTCATTTGGCTGACATTGTGTACCCGGGAGTAATTTTGCCTAACCGGTATGTAAAATCCTAACTGAAGTGCTGTGTGCCCGGCTGGATGGCAGAAAAGATATTGGGAGGGGAGGAGACCAGCCAAAAACAATCAAAATATCCTGGTGTGACTTTCCATGAAGGGTGTGTTTGTGTGTGTCTGCACACTCATGTGTGACCATAGATGCCTTCCTATGAAGTCACTATTTGGCACATTGCTCTTCTGCTCAAATGCAGTTCGTTGGTGTCGGTGTGCTAGCGTGGGTGAAGAGTGCCGTGGGTGAAGAGTGCCCCCTTTGGTTGTGCGCAGGAACAGCAAATGAGAACGAGCCACAATAAACCAGTACCAGCACTAAAACAAGTGGAAGACAATGAAAGCACAGGTAAACAACAGTGTCTTTCATTGATGCACACAACTTTTTAAAAGGAGCAAAGCGAGCCATTGTTATTTAATCAGCACTATTTATTTTATGTGTGTGTGTGCATTTATACTACTAGAATATGAGCGTGACCAAACAAATAAACGCCATGGCATATGATTTATCGCCACAGGTGGCAACCAAGTTGTAAATATGAATGTAGTAACTGGTTAAATAAAAGACGTTCCTGAGAGTTACACCTTTAAAGCACTGCATGTACAAGCTAAGAGCATCTCCAGCTACAGATGAGGAGCGATTTTTCTCAACTAAGCACAACTACAACAATCTGCATTAAGCCGTAACAGAGCAGCCTCCATGTTTATATGTTTATAATACAACTGATAGAGAGCTGGCTTCATGTACAGCTTGCATATAATCAGGGGTTGCTTTGAAGCTTTGAAAGTTACACATTTTAAAACCATGAATGGGAAGAGAGGATGTTGGAAGGATGACCTCACCCTGATATTGTAGTGGTTCATTCTTACAACAAAGGGCTGCTACACGGGGAAAGGCTGCCACCTATAGGCCAACACAAGAACTGCTACTATCTACTATAAAAGTGATGTCATAGTTTAAGAAAGAAAGTTAGAGAAGGGTAGGAAGGAGCGACAAGGGGGGGCACGGGGATGTGATGGAGAGAAAACAGGAAGGAAGGATAAGAGAGAGAGGGAGAGAAGGTGATGTCATATTTTCAGAGGCGCCGAGGCTCCTTTGTCCATACGCTTTCATTAAACTGCAGAGCGACGTGGTGGATTTGAACACACATAGGCGTACAAATTACAGAGGTAGGCGGGAATTTGTGATTTTATATGGAACGTTCGAACTCACAAATGATAATGTTCAACCTGTCCTCATCTTCCATCTGGCCAACAGCGCCATGCTATTCACGAGCCTTTTTCTATGTTAGTCATACTACACAATTCCACCTTTGATACACTCCTGACAATTTCATGCCTTTGTAGAAGACTGCGCATCATTCCATACAATACCATTCAGCACAATCGTCACCTCTACCAAGTGTAATCTCACCTGATTCTGTCCTTGACCGTCCATTTCTTTCTAACAATCTCACACTGAAACGCAACGACTGACTGCAGATTTTAACTCCCACAGGGACAGAGGGACGAGGACGGCAGGGAAAGAGAAAAGATACAGGAACGCAAACAAGACACGGATAAAAAGCAGAGCTGTGGAGGACAGAAACCAAACTAAGCCTTTAGCATTAGCAGTAAGACTCTGACCTTTAACATACTTTGTTGAGAGAGAACAGAGTGGAAAAAAAGGCGTATGAAGAAAAGCAGCGGTCGTACTCTGAGGCTTTATGAATGTAAGATAAAGGTATATTTTGGGCTACAGCACAGGGTAAAACAACACCTTTTTCTCGCTGTGAATGGAAGAATTTCTCACCTTTTCTAACCTGTTATATGTGAGACATGCAACTAACAAAGCTTGCATACGTGTAATGATGGCCATCAGCATTTTTCCTATTATAGGGAACCTATTACTGTTCCCTATTCCGAGCTCTGTTTGATGTGACTTGCATAAAGAAATAGTTTTTTTACAATCTCACACACGTTCACATCGTTTCTATCTCCCTCTGACTACTGGAGTGCATCTAGTCTATGGCTGTGGCCACGTTTCTGTTAAGGTCAGCTTGAATGACAGCAGAGAGATGGCCTTTACATTGTGGAAATATCTGCATTATTCTGTCGCAGAGTTATAAGATGTATTTTTTTCAGCTGCCAGGAATCTCTAAACGCACGCGCCCTCAGCAGGTAAATTTATGTGTGGCAAATAAAATCGCATGTTTAGGGCTGCAGGAAGGGAAGATTTACTAACATGCTGCACCAGCACAAACTTGGTTTTGCCATTAAAAAAAAAAAAAAAAATACTGTCTGTATTTACAGTGAGGAGACTGTAAGAGGTGGGAACTGAGACTTTTTGCGGCTGATCATGTTGCATATGCATTTCTGGGAGTTCCTTTCTCAAGGTGCTAAATATAGGAGAAGGAACAAAGAAATCAAGCGCACAGACTGATTCACTAATGTTTGAGACGCGTCATTTCCTGCCAACTGCTCCGCTATTTATTTTAAAGAAATAATGTGTTTAGTGTATGGAAGCCCGTTTCCACCACTAAAAAAATAAATAAACAATTAAAAACAAAAGTATTCATAACTCGAAATTTCAAGTTATTTTCTTGAAATTTCGACTTATTAACTCGGAATTTTGAGAAAAGTAACTCGAGTTAGCGCTGCCAATCAGTAATCTACGTGAATGACGTCATTTCCTTGTTACCCGGAAGCTGAAGCCCTGAGCTACAAATGCTACAGCTAAGCTACCAGTGTCACAGCCAGTCATGAATGCACAAATTGCTGAGTATTTTCACCGTGGCTTCACAAATGATTAAATCCTTGTGTTATTAGCTGAATCACATGGCGTTACTATCAGCAAACATGCTCTCAAAAGCGCCAATTTGTTGCGATCCGGTTTTAAGAGCGCATTCCTCTGCGCCATATCCTTCCAGGTAATAAGAAAATGATGTCAGTCACATAGATTACTGATTGGCAGAGCTAATTCGAAATTTTGAGTTAGCTTTTAGTTTGAAATTTCGAGAAAACAATTAAAATTTCGAGTTATTTTCTCGAAATATTGTGCCTGCACACTCATGTGTGTCCACACATTTCGACAGAAACAGCGGATACTTTTTTTAGTGGCGGAAACAGGCTTCCATAGATAACAGCACAACTTTTGTAAATCACGTGAAAAACTAAGCACACCTATTGAGCACCATTTGGGGATCATGCTCACATGCACATCTCCATAAAGACCCTGGAGTCAGAAAACTGTTCTGGCAAAGAAAAAGTAAAAAATAAATAAAATTGTGAAATAGCAGCTTCACATCAAAGTACGGCGTCAGACAGAAAGAAAATGAACCTTCGTTTCAGCAGAGTAAACATACCACCGGGGCACACACCAGGGAGACAAATGTATACGACAACATCAAACAGGAGTGCATCCTTTCTAAACGTATTCAACCATGCAAAATATATGCAAACAATAGAAGACAGACATTCAATTAACTTTCTTCTGACCCTCATGTGTATTTATATCCAATTTTCTCTTTTAGTGTTTAAAGTCTGCCTCACAGGCACATGCTCTGAATGATTTGAGCTTTCTGCTGCGTAAGATTATTAAGGGTTTCCTTTCCTTTCCTACTTTTCCTGCCCGGTCGCTGTGCAGCCGTGCTTTTAACATGAGGAGGAGACAGAGAGAGTCTTCACCCAGAGATTACAATAATCTAATACCCATAACAGCAATATTTAACCTTATTACCAAAGAGTGTATTACATTACACCCTCTTGCATGTATATCTGCTGAGGACTTTAAGACAACCAGAGAAGCAACAAGTGCTGTAATCAGATTCAGAGGCAGGAGGATGCTACCCTTACAAAGGTCAAAGTGGGAATAGAAAACAACTGTCTGAATACAAACAAGTTTTCTCTACACTCTCTTCCGACTGCAGCCATTCCACTAAATTTAAAAAAAAATCCCAAATTAAATTAGCACAGAAAGTCTAAAGCTTCAGTAGATGTGTGACAGGATCTGTTACGAAGTGGAGGGGCAGGTGACAGACGACAAACTGAACAGAGACGCGTTACGTCAGCAAGGAGCAACGCACTGAGAAGAGAGAAATCAAGGGTCTGGCCTAGCAGATGAGGAGAAAAACTATTGGCCTGTGGTCATGGGCTTACTGTGTCTTGTGTGTCACTTTGAATGAGTGGGTAGATCTGCATTTTTGAAGTGTGTGATTAATTTTGCTCTATGGCTGTGGAGACCCCACGGAGAGAAAGAAAAATGCCTAAGGGGTTTACTCCGTCTTCTTCATCCGTCTTGGCGCGTGTCTATTGAAACACACACACACACACACACACACAACAACACAAATACTCACACTGAACACATAACTAATCACACAAAGCCAGGCACAATCAATTTTCCTTGTGACAAACATGAGGTCACAAACATTCACCAGAGTATCATATTTAACCGACTACAATGCAAAACTCAGTGTCATATCACTCTCTGCGTTATCGTTTTCACCTGTGTCGGTCTATCACACCTGCGCACACTCGCAACGAAACCCTCCTGAAAGACGTCCCGTAATCTAGTACCGAACATGGCCAGCGTCTTCACGCAAAACCGAAGAATGAAAGGCAGCATTCACTATATCAGTTTTCTCTAACGAGCTGTAATCTGAACCATGTACGCTCTCATCTATTTTAAGTCAGCTTAAAGCATGTAAATGACTGCTGTAATCATGGCGATGAGAAATAACAAAATCCATCTGGTTCCTAAAGACTGGCAGACTGCAGACGTGAATTAAAATGCTTACACTGCACAGTTCATCCATAGGTGTTTTTAACAAGTTCAATTCAATGAAAAATAAAACTCACCAACCAGAATAACATTTAAGGTTCAGTGTACTTATAGAGCAAGACCGCCCTCTTGTGTTTAATAATAATATTGACATTAATCCTATAGACATTTAACAATAATAATGATATTTAAATGTTTTAAAGATTTGTGGTGGCCTTTTTTGCTTTTACTAGCTGCACAGTGGAGAATAAACAGGAAAGCAGAGAGTGTGGGGGAAGACAATCGTCAAAGGCCCATGGGTTGGAGCCGACCCGGAGCGCTGCCCCTGCTCAAGCAGCGAGCTAAACTGGCACCCAGAATAATTCCATATTTACCACTGTAGCTGTTCATCCATTTATCTTTTGTCTAAATATAAAATACATCCAATATTTCTATTGTCACGTTATGGTATAGGTAGCTTCCTGTTGGTACTGTTGACTTCAAATCAACAGAATTAATACAACATAGTACAATTACATCATTTCTTACCAGTCATCTTGTATCCGCTGGCAGCCAGCTGCCCAGCCATGTACTCCCCATCTGAGTTGTTATGACTGCAGCCCCATGTTTTCATCCAGATCTTTTGGGTACCAGGGATCAAACTAAAAAAATACACAAGTAATACGTCCATTGTAAATCATCCTGATGTGCAAAAATCGATGTCTAAACCAAACCAGCTGACAAAAGGCTGTCTATTGTAAATTTGCTTTATTACCCATGTGTGTTGGAGGAAGTACAAAGGTGCTTTTACACCAGCTGCTGTCAAACTAAATGTCAAGAGTAAATATCAAACCACCCTGATAAGGTGGCTTTCCGATTCAGTGGGATCTTGTGTAGGGCATTTGTGGCTTGGAAGCTTCTAAGGTTTTTGGTATAGCTGATGTGTGCTATTGGTGTCATTTCCTCTGTTAGATAAGAAATGCAAAAATTAAGACAACATGAACGTGGAACAGCAGCATGTACAGCAACTGTAATTTAGTTTTCCCCAGCAAAGCCATGTAGAATGTAAACATGCTCAACATGACTATGGGATTTTTCCGATTACTGAAATATAAATATATAAAATATTAACATACAACTAATCAGAAGAAAACAGTTTGCAGTTAGATGAAATTATGGGGTTTATTTTATTTTTTTTAAGTAGTGGAAGAAACAATTCAGTTATAACAACAACTAGAAATGTAGTTGAAGAAACAAACACTCTTTCAAACACTTCAGGAAATTCAATTAAAAACATCACTCACTTGGAAAACTAAGTAAACACCTTCAGAAATCCCCAAAATTGTGAGCTTCCAGATTATACACTGGTGACCAGAAACCTCTCACACAGGGTACAATTGATAGAACAATCAAGAGAACACTGGTAAAAATGCTGGAAATGGAAAACTTTTGGTTTTGTTGAACGAGATGCTTGGAGGAATTTAGAAATAGCGTCCAAATCGTTTGCTTAGCACTGTAACTTTTACAGAACTCTAAAAAGTGTCAGCAACGCATGCAGCTGAGTTGTGATTAATAGAGCAGTGTCTTGATTTAAGTTGCAAAACACTTTGTGAAATACAGTCATTTTCCTTGTTACTAAAGTGTTTGGATCATTATTCCAAGTTTCATAGCTCTAACATGAGAGGAATTTGCCTCGGATTCGACAAGCTTAAACCAAGATGTCTAAAACTAAACGTGCTCACAAAACCTTAAATGTGTGTGCACAAATAACCTGATACACTCATCTCAAGTGGAGTTTTGAGACTAATTTCACAGATCAACAAACATGAGATGCGTTCAAGTCCCAGTGTGAAACTGGGACATCTGTACTTCCACTGCATACCTACATTTCTTTCTTTTTTCTTTCTTTCTCTAAATAAAGAGAACAGATTGTCACCACTATACTACAAAACATAATCTATGTTTCAGCCTACATTTGTGGATCTGTGCAAAGCTGGCAACATGACATTTTTCTAAAAAACCCCAAATGAGCAGGTACGAAAAAGCATTAGGGCCACATGAAGAAAAAACATTATTGGTCATTTTGAGAAAATGTCCAAATGTGGCGATTAAAGTTGTTGTTTCAAGAAAAACTGCCATGGCTGCTACACCCTCTACAAAATGCCGGTGGTTAAATCATAAAGAGGATGTATGTTGAATGTGTTTTAGGCTTGAATTCCACAACTATAATCTCCACATGGAAGTGGGCTCAAACATTTCAGTGCACTGATGTTAAGAGATGGGTGGACAATTATTAAAAACCATCTAAAAGACGTTATTCCTTCTAACATGAAGCCAAAATACACTTTTTTCGCTGACAAAAATATCTACTTATACATTTTTTTAATACATGGTTAAATTTTTTATTTTTAAGCCAACAATTTCCCTTTTTCCCCCCATGGCAGTAACATAATATCAAACACTGGACACACCTGTCAGCTTGAAGCTCCTCATCGCTCATGAGCTCTTTCTTCTTCCTTGCCCTTGGTATGATACTTTTTCTAGCAGACTGTCTTTCATGAGGAGTGGGGTCACTAGAAGACACCATGTCCTCGATGTCTTCCATCAGAGAGTCACAAGAAGACGGCATGATGATCTGGAAATTAAGCAAAGCTTTAGTCAGCCTTTTGGAGTAACCTAAAAATATATAGTGGCAGAATCCCTTTAAGAAAGCGCCATGCTTCACTGCTGCCTGCAGACTCTCCTTCATTTAGCAGATTTCAAGGTTTTTACTCATAAAGGCGGAGTACCTGCAAAATTCTTGGTATGGTTTTGTGGACACTTTGTTTTGTTCCTAAACTGTTTTTCGCAATGGTTCAAGATTTGGATATGAAACCTCTTCAGCAATGTTATGGCTGACTCTTCCTCAGTCTCACTCCTTGTACCTTGTACTGTTTTTTCATTAGTACCCGTTTTAGGGTTTTAGGAATGCAAAGGCTACGTGTGCAGGAACAGCATTAGCATTTGCAAAATAAGCATGATTATTAGAAGGATTTATAGATAAAGAAAAATGCAGTGTGCAAATTATGGATTAAAGTATTACTTTAAAAAAAACTATCAATACAAGATCTTCATGACCAGTGAGTGCGACATCCTGAAGTACAGTACCTCTATCTACTGATGCACATGTATTAATTACCGTTACATTCTCTTTAAATGTGTTGTTCACGATAAGTAGATGAAAAGCTGCATGGCTGGAGATACAAGCTATGCTGAATATGCGCACACATCACTTAAACGCTTACTGGGTTCAAGTTGTACAACTTTTATACAACAGATCACGTTTCACACTTATGAGCTGGTTTTAGTTTACCCTAAACGAGGGTTTACACAGGGAGGCTAACATTAACGTAAATTTAAACATTTAAAATGCTTCATTTGACACTTATTTATCCCTCTTCATTGGTTTTACTGGTTAACAAGCGCAGGGTAGCGTTTATCTTGGCTAGCCTCATTGGCTAGCTAGTACCCACGTGTCTCTTATTCTGTGCAGTGCAGACAGTCCCAATAAAAACATTAAAGTTTCTTACCTTAGTCGCACTGTAGTTGTAGCCTTCAGCTGAACTCGAATGCCGAGGGCAATATGCTTTAAAAAGGCACACGATGATTATTTACGCCACCAAAGCAGTCACCACAACCCTTAGACCGCCATACTTGTCTGTAAGTACGGAAGGTAAACAGGGACAAACTGTATAAGCGCGTGTTTTTCTCAAGTAGTGGGTGAATAAGTTCAGACCAAATGAATACGGGTATGATTCCGTGTCATGTGTGGATAACACTACATATACGGTCACCAGCCACTTCATTAGGTATACCGGTTCAGCTGCTCATTTAAATGGTAAATGGGCAGGTTCTCATACAGCGCTTTTCTATTCTGAAAACTCAAAGCACTTTATACAACTTGCTTCCTTCACCCATTCCCACCCACACAAGCACTTTTCTCTTTGTAAGTGCTTTCTATCTATTGCCAGTGCATTGACACTCCGATCAGAGAGCAATTTGGGGTTAGTATTTTGCCCAAGGATATTCAGCATGCAGACTGGGTCTGCAACCTTCTGATTAGTAGATGACTTGCTCTGCGTCCTGAACTATAGCCTCCCCATCAGACTGGATGCATGTATGTTGAGCCCCCTTCTCTTCACTCTGCTGACCCACGACTGCACACCATCACACAGCTCCAACCTCTTCATCAAATGTGGTGGGTCACATCAGCAACAACAATGAGACCTACTACAGGAGTGAAGTTAACCATCTGGCCGAGTGGTGCAGCAACAACAACCTGTCCCTTCAGGAGAACTCGCACCCTGCACATCCCACTAACCATCAACGGTGCTGCTGTAGAGAGGGTAAGCAGCACTAAGTTCCTGGCTGTGCACATCTCAGAAGATCTTCCTTTGCAAAGTGAGGTGAGCAAGAGCCTCAACCACCATTACGAGCACCTTCTACAGAGGCACCGTTGAGAGTATCCTCACCAGCTGCATCACTGTGCGGTATGGCTCCTGACGGAAAAAGTTACAACGGGTAGTGACAGCAGCGGAGAAGATCGTGGATACTTCTCTTCCCTCCCTCCAGGACATCTACTGCACCCGCCTCATCCGGAAAGCCCTCTGCATTTCAGGTGACTCAACTCATCTGTCCAACTTCTTCAATTTGCTGCCATCAGGAAGGAGACTGAAGAGCCTCCGGGCTAGAACCAGCAGACTGAGACACACGAACTCCAGACCTGCATTGACCTCTTCCCTCTGAACCCCCCCCCCCAAACATACAAACTCTGAACCACCACCATTTGCACGCCAACTTGCCCACAATCACTACGATTATGTTGGACACTGCTGTTTAAATAATTGTATAGTATTGTACAGAAGACTTATCTTTATATTGTTTTAGTGCACACTGAGGGCCAATTCCTGTGTATGACTGTACATAGGGTCTTTGACAATAAAGCTGACTTTGATTTAGACATGTAGACACGGTCAAGATGACCTGCTGAGTTTCAACTGAGCAGAATGAGGAAGAAACATGATTTATGTAACTTTGAATGTGAAATCCCAGACAGGCTGGTCTGGGATTTCCCCCACACAACCATCTCCTGGGTTTACAGAGAATGGTTGGCAAGTTGGTTGGTTTGTTAGTGTAAACAAATTACTGATGTCAGATAACAACAGCCAGACTGATTCAAGTTCTCATGAAAGCAGTTACCTGGATGGACAGCCAATAAATCTGCAGCAACTGTGTGAAGCCATCATGTCAATATGGATCAGAATCTGATGTTTCCAGTTCCCTGTTGAATCGGTCTTACAATTACAACATCCCCGAAGACACAAGGAGACCTAACCTGTACAATTAGTAAGGTGTAATTAGTGGCAAGTTACTATACATGTTTGAACCTACAGACTTCTAATAGTGCAGCCAAACTTTCCACCATAGTGCAAACTACTCCCTGAAGACGCATCAAGACAAAATATACATTTCCTCATTTATATTTGCTTTATTCAAATTTTCAATTACAAATGCCCAGAGTACAAAAAAACAAATTCATTTATCCCCCCCAACCCCTCCAATACACACAGACACGCACACACAGCTCAAATTCCTCATTTTAACAGATGTACATAAACAAGCATGTAACTGAAATACACACATCAAAAAACATCAATTTTATCTCCAACATTCATGAGCTCTTTCACCCATGCCTTCACATCGCAAACTGCTCTCTGTTCTGTAGTTAGCAAAAACAGGCAGAAATATAATTTTACAGACAATTCTTTCTAATCAGATTTTTGTTTTTTGTTTGTTTTTGTGTCTTTTTTTTTTCATAAGCTTTACAGAATATTCACTGATCATTACACCGTATTTGGTAACAGCTCAAGAATAACCATAAGAAAATAAAAACAAAGCTGTTTCAATGTGGACCATAGTTAGCATCATACTTAGCCTAACGATACACTTCAGTAAGATCTAATCACACATTTCGAAATGAAAAAAAAAGTTGCAATTTTAAGTCACTCATTATTACCAGACACTAGCTTTAGCAGTGCACGAAATCTCCAACATTCCATTAGAAACCAATGGAAAGGTACAATCTTTCCACCACACACACACACACACACACACACACACAAAAATCCCTCATGTAAAAGGACATAAAATATAGCAACCAGATTCTGGTTGCTTGAAATCCTTGGGGGAAAATATTTTACCTACTGTAAACTGGAGAGTGGGTGTTTAAACTTTGCATGAATACATGTAAAATACACCAATATAAATACGGCTGTAAATCAGGACATTTTTGTGCATTTTGTAAAGATTGAAATAATGAAGAGACTGGATGTTCTTCTCAGAGTTGAGGCTATTCTTTAACAAGTCAACATGCTTTTCCTGAATTGCCCCCATCGTGCTCTTGCGTCAGAATTTTGCAGATGTGAAATGCTTCAAAAGAAAACCCAACAAACAAACAAAAAGCAGCACAAAAAATAAAGTTCATCCAAACAACAAAATAAAATAAAATTTGCATTCGAGGATTTTCTTCTGTAACCTCTCGGTCACTGTGTAAAACACTTGCACCTAGTGGCTAATTTGGCAGACCCTAAAAGAATGCACAACCGTGTATTTTTAATACAGTCCAAAGTGATGTTCTCATTTACATATTTTGCATTTCTGTTGTCAGATAATACCACCTTGCCTTTTTCATGCCAACTAGCCATTTAGTGCAGACTGTGGGGATTATTGGGAGCGGAGTATTCAAGGCACACAAGTGCAAGTTTCAGACAAAGTGAACAGAAATGCTGCAGCAACGTACGGTATAATGTGTTCTTTGAACATTAAAGCACGCAAACATATTCTAGCTCCTTTAGCAATAATGAAACAGAGGTTGTACATGAACATAATAGGGGCACTTGGAGAGGCATCACTACTCTCCAAAAAAACTGAGAATTGCAAAAAATGGTAAGGAATATCAGGGGGGAAGTTTCCAAAAGTTCCTACACACTTCCAACAGAGAACAGCCAAACCAGGGATGCGAAAAACACAGAAATGTCTCTGCATGACCAGATAGACCAACTGCGAATCACTGCCTGTGTCTAAGTGGTGCCTCTCCATTTAAAAAACATAATTAAAACAAAAACACTGACACAGGAGCTAAATAACTTATTGGAGAAAAAACAAAAACGACACACACTAAAAAAATATTGCAATACATTCATCCACTTTTCTATGCTTCAAATGTGCACCCCAGTGGTGAAAATTAATATGCGACAGTATGAGTCTGGCTTTTGGCCAACGGTATTCCCACTATAATGTCGGGGTTTCCGACATGACTGCTAAATAAAACGCGGGCAATTCCTAAAACAAAAGAATTCAAAAATCATACAAACTATGGCATTTATCTCTTAACGCCCTATTTTCTATTTTGCAACATTAAGTGAGAGGTAGCCTACAGTACCTTGTGCACTGAAAAAAATTAGAAAACTGTACATCAATTTACACACGGGCAGGCTTACTCTTTAACGCAAGCTCGACTCTGACATTAACTCACACACGTGATTCCTCAAGCACACGTCAATCAGGTCGGGCGGGGATAAGTCAACAATAACAGCAGCAATATCACCTGTGATCTCTAAAAGCCAAGGTCTCTTTGCACTTCACTATTACAAGGGATGTAATCAGACAAGCTACTGGTAGTGAACTGTGATGGTGTTTCTAATACCTAAAGTGGGAAAAAAATTACATCCTCTCAGCTTGTTTTTCAGCAAGTAATCAAGCCTTTTTTGCTGGCTAATCACGGTAAATTCAGTAGCTCTAAACAAACACAAGTCACTACGGTTTAGTTGCGCTGAATTCACTTAAATTACAAAATAGCTGTTTTGTTTTTTTTTAACATTTTCTTACAGAGGAAAAAAAGCCCTTCATTACATGCTGAAGTTTAAATAAGTGGCTATCTCATCCTGTTTTTTTTCCCTTAGATGACCCAAGACGTTAAGTAATTTCTACAGTTTTAAAATCCATTAAAATTCAACAGTTATTGAAGCTAAAAAGAGCCAACAACAGTCTCAGTACACACCGAGCAGGAAGTGCGCACAGAGTGGTAAGTGATTCGAACACAAGTTTCTCTGAATAGCTCAATCCACAGTATAATTGCACTGCACACAGTCTAAGTGAGGAGGCATTAAGGGATTCAGTTATGCCGGCTACTGCTGATGAAGATGGGAAAGGTAAAAAGCAGCGAGAGTCGAGGCGTCAACTGCCAAATCAAGAGTATAGGGTGGAGATGATTTTTAAGTTTGCACATCACGTGTTCAGATTTACCCACTGGCAAGAAATGATGGCTTTTCCAGCTTCCTTTAGCAACTTAGCAAGTTGTGTATTTGTCAGGAGATGAGACACTGGAATATGTGGCATAAATGTCTTGCTTCCATGACTCAAGAGTGCATATTCTGGTTATTTTCCACAATAATTTTTCAATGGACACCCAAATGTACCCAATACTCATACTCTGAACTTTATAATCAGCCTAACCTAACTATTCTAACTATGTTGCGAGTGCTGTGCATCAAAATCAGCCCTGTTTCCATTCTTTTATATATATATATTTTTTATAATTTCCAAAAATGTTTCATATGTGCACACACAACATGGCTATTTAACAGTCAGCAGTAAAAGCCTTCGGTCACAGATCATTGTTGTGGATGAAATCAGCTTGAACTCTACCCACAGCACTTGGCAGTAACACACCTAAAGCGTTACCTGGGTAGCTCTGCACACCCGAAGATAAAACAAAGAAGATCGACCTTTTACTTGCCAAAACAAATTCCCAGACAGGATCCTTCAAGAGTTGACAATGTGATTTTTCTTCTTTCCCAATCTCGAGGGTGTTTTTTGGTAACTGCACGGTTATGCTCAACACAATGCAATAACCCCAGATGTGAGGTAATGCCAAGCACTGTGGGGGATGTTTCCTTATAGCTGTTCTCTCTTTGCTGTCTCTCTATAGTAACACCCATACAAAGATGTGGATACCCTTCCCATCCCCATTTACATTTAACCAACCAGCTGTGTAAATTAGCATCCACTAAAAAGGAGATCAAAGGCTTTACACTGCTGATGACGTTTGTTAGTTATACCATGAAAGAACACGGTACTCCCTGTGGGACAGAAAAAGCCCTCTGTGTTTCCGTCCATTTTGTTCACCTAATGCTAGCTGCCCAGGAGCTCATCCAGGCCAAGAGAGGGCATTTTATCAAAGTCACAGGATTCAAACAAGTCGCTAATTCCCTGGTCGTCTCCCAAACCTAACAGGTAGTCATCTTCTTGGTCCAGAAGAGTAGGCCCAAGGTTTAAGAAAGGACCCAGGGATGAGGGGATCTGGTCTTCTGTCTGCTGCAGGAGACTGGTGTAAGTGGATGAGATGGGTGAAAGAGTTGTGACGGAGACAGCTGAGGAAGAGGAGGGAGGTGGAGCCAGAAAGGGGTTAGGAGAAGTGGTTGTGCAGCTGGGATCTGTGGAAGGAGAAAGAGACAATTTGTTATGACACCAAAACAGCCAAGAGTACCACTGGTCTTCAAAGAAGCTGTACGGCTGTTTTGTTGCACTGGAAGCAAATCTAGTGAGCTCTGGACGTCTCTTCTGGAACCACTTCTAGATCAGCACTGAACACTGAACTCCTTTCTTACCAATCCATTCATACTATTTAAGAACAATGAAACAAAGCATGTGGTTTTCATTCACTTCAGTACAGAAAACTGTTTAAATGTTGCCAATTTCTGTGACTGTAATAGAAATGGGGATTTTTTTTTCTCCATGTGTTTAAATGATCATGCTATTTTTTCTTTTACTCAGTCTATGGATATATGATACGCAAAATAAATGGATCAGCTTTTCATTATGAATGACAAAACAAAGTGCTGCGGTACACTACTATCCATCTGAAACCAACCTTGAAGGACTTTGAGGAAAGGAGAGTTCCCATTGATGTCTGTGTTCCCATTTTTTACGGGACTCCTGGGGTCGTTTTCCTCATCCGGGCACAGCAGAACTTCTATGGGACCCTTTGTGCTGGTCAGGTGTATGGATAAACTCTACAGAGAGAGAACAGGTACTCGAATCAGAACAACAATGCACATAAATGTACTACTGATTACCAACATGTGCACACACCAAATGGAGGAGTTTATGCATGTAGCAATGAATCTAAAATATGATCAATTCAGTGCAGTGATTTCTCAGACTGACCGAGCCACTCAGAAATCATTGTTGAAGGACAAATTAAAACTAACGGTACCAAATTAAGTTTAAATCTTTTTTTTTTTTTTTATTCAAAGTTTACACACAGATTTTAAGGGGAAAAAAGTGTCTGTTACATAGGCCAGCCCAATTTCCGTTTCTATTAAATGGTTCGAACATACAGTAGAGTACTGAGGTTCACGTGACTGCCAACCTTGTTGCATTAACCTTTGAGTCATTTTGGAGATATGACCATCATAGTGACAATGTAGGATCAAGTTAATAAGGCACCAGTCACATGGGCTTAGAAACCAGCTAGGGACCATTTGGCAACCACCCACTGTGTCTGTGTGTGTGTGTGTGTGTGTGTGTGTGTGTGTGTGTGTGTGTGTGTGTGTGTGTGTGTATTTGGGCGGGGGTTATTCCCCGACCAGTTACGTGGATGCTGGAGGCTGATGGCAGTCGCTGGAAAATGACACCCTTTTCCCCCCTACATGACAATACGGGAAAAAAGATGCATTTTGCCCAACCAGAAAACGGTTGCTAGCATATCCCTTCAGTTGCTTATAGTTTCCATGAAAGTGACAGACTTGTCTGTAAACACTGTCCAGCTGCTCTGAGCTGTAATGAAACGGTGACAGTGTGAAAAAGCGTAAATGATGACCACTCGCCTTCAAACTAAAAGTTTACTACTTTTCCAAGATGCTCTACCGCTCAAGATAGTTAGCAAGAGTCTGCAGAGAACCATGGAAAAATACTGGCAGTAGTACCCTTCAGCCTTCTAATAGGTGCACCTATGGGACGAATTTCAAAATCCTAGGTGACCATCTTCTAAAGTTATCGCATTGACAAAATATTCAGAAAACTTGACCTCCGACCCCTGATCTTGAGGTCACTGAGATTCAAACTCGTCTGAGTTCTCCTGTTATCCATTTACAAACTTGGGGGTCCACATCACCCGCCTGCCCACCTGCGCTGCAGGGTGCTGACAATGCGCCATCAACCTTTTACGGTTGAGGCGTAAAAAAACAGAACTACTGGCAACCGGGAAATCTGCTACCAACTGGTGCAATATAGGAGGTTTTCATGCAGCACCTACTTTCCAACAGATTTCACCCAGCGAAAACCAGAAACCTCCATGAACCACTCCGAACCAATCAGGCAATACACACATTATTGCCTAGCAACCAGTGGTTGTATAAGATCCAATATGGTGGACAAATCTTGAGCAAGATGTGCATGACATCACGTTGAAAAACTTCAATATAGTTACATTTAAAACTGACTGACTTACCCGACTAAGGTCAGAAGTGAACCTAACCAATATGAAGTCTTGTCTATAAAAGAACTCAAGTCATATGCCAAGTGGTCGAAAAAAAAAATAAAAAAATCAGGCGCGTGTGTTTGTGAGCATGTATACAAACCTCTTCAGGGTCCGGCACTTCTAGTTTGGTGTCTGTGGGCGCTTTGACGACAATAACCGTCTGGTCTCTGAGGCTCCCTTGTTTGATATCTTGGTATGTTACATAAGCATATGTGGAAACAGCCGGGTTAAAGAAATAAAACTGCGTCTGTGTTGATACAGAACAGACTATATGAAATGACCTGCTTTCTGTGACATGTTAGAAAAGAGATGTTTGTTCGAGGAGAAGTAAAACACAGCTAGTTGTTCCTGAAGGCAGAGCTCTTAAAGTACTGAAAGCATATTACAGCTTTTTGAGAAGAGACTTTTAGACTAAGAAACAGCCATGTCACCATTCTGTGCCTGTCTAAACCCCCTTTTGGCATCATAAAACAATTAGTGAGACTTAAAGAATTCATAATGACAATTTACAAATGAAAGGCACGAGCACAATTATTTTTGCAACTAGCTGTACTGCATGGTATTTGAAGGAGTTTGAGTGTGCAAAATCTGAGGACACGGGTCCATGAGGAAAAGATCTCAAGCCTCTGCGTCTTTACTGAGCAGTGCACACATGCAAACCATGACTATTAAGTTCGATCACAAGGTAATCCATTTTTTCCCTGATGATTCTAATAATTGGCTGCAAGCTAATGTTATGCAGAAAATCTTTTTTTATATATGATCTACAGGAACATTAACTTCTGATGATTGTGTGATCTTCTACGCATCCTATGTGTGAACTTGCATTTGTGCCTCTGCAGTCAGTTCTGGATCTCCTCCAGTTTGTCAGAAGTGTTATCATTAAACTTGATTTTTAATTTTAGGGAAGTGGATAACGTTGTAGGGAAGCAACTTTGGTGAGTGGGTTATTGGTGAGTTAACACTGTGCTGGTGTGAGGGACAAAAAAAGAAGTCTGTTTTCAATACACAGAGATGAATCGCCACGATTGATGAAGTCACAGTGAACAGCGCTGAAAAAAACTGAAGAGCGTTTACCATTAGTACCTACTCAGATCAGCAAGATGTGACTCGAGTCTTGTGGCGATACGACTCGTTTTCCATTACAACCAAGTACCAACTGGACGTGTTTGGGGTCGTTATTGCAATGCGGCTAAGCACTACAAAGGTGGACGTCAAGGCAACGTTACACCTGCTGCTCAGTGTGTAGAGTTTCAGACTCAGCAAAGTTGTTTCTGTCCAGCTGTTTTCCTCATTGCTGGGTTTAATAAATGGCGGTTTTGATTTTCGTGAAGGAGACACTCATGACTCACTGAGTGACCCACCAACTAGCCGATCGGTAGTATGCATTCTGTTTACATTACATTTTTAGGTCACTTGGAACACCGGCCTGGTACCAGGTCTCATCACCTAAAGGAAAATCCTGAAAACTGTGGCGAGCCGCCCTGAGTAGGTACTAATGGAAATGGTCCAGTGCCACTCCTCACCTGACACGCTGCCCTCAGGCTTCCAAACTGAACTCCTACACCTGCTGAAAACTAATCAGCTGCAGCTCAGACTTATGAACAACAATCCTCCACATAAAATTTGAGTTAATTTGAAACAGACCTTGACTTTGTGCGCTCTGTGCAAGTTTAAATGAAATCGCAAATTACACAGTTAAAGGGTTATAGCACTATAGGACCTGCTGCCTGGACGTGACCAAGAAAATCACCTTTACTGGGGAATCTCCCAAACTCAAATCAGCAAAGGCTTCTGATGTTTGGCGTTTTTGATCAGATCGCCTGTGACAAACTTATTTGTAATAAAACAGCCACTCCCTACATGAGCTGCAGCATTTAAGAAGCGAATGGCTTCCCTAGTCAAGAGCGATTTCTAACCGACTTCAATCTCATGTCAGAACGTATCAATACTCCGTCAGCTTCCTCCCACTGATCTGAAGAAGCACACTGCTTACAGAGACATTTAAAAATCTATCATCAGGTTGTTTCTGATTCTCCAGTTGTCACTGCTCTTAGTAAAACTGCAGTGGACACTCCTGAAATGAACTTGCTTGGTGTTTGCTCAGAAATCTGCAGTTTTAGTAGATTACAAACAAGACCTTGCAATCCTGTAGTGACTTACTCTGCATCTTTACGAGATTTATGTTGAACTAAAACTTTAGCCACAATCTCAACTAACAAAAGGATATTTCTGGTTGCCTGGCAACTCGCTCATGTGTCTCATATCCAGAGAGCATCTCTGGATGAGTTGTTCGAGCCTCTGCTCTTCATCAGCCAGCGCAGAAACTTCAGCTGTCAGTCTCTGTCTCTGGCTCAGCGCCCCTTCGACCTCCAACAGACTACAGCCCCTGTAAATGAAAGAAAAGCCAGTGCAGAGTGAAATACAGCGGTTTAGAGTCACCTAAGGGTGCTCAATTGCAGCCATTTGGTTTTTAGTTTCAAATATTTGGCACATCAACTTCAACAGTGCAAAAAAGTTCTGATTTCTTTTCAAGTAAACACAGGATTTATGTTTCGGTACGTATGAGCTACCTCTCACTTAAGCACCTTTCCTTCATTACAAAGGTGTGATTACCAGGCTCCACTGACCGCATATCCTGTAAAGAACAAGTGACTTCAAAACATAAAACTGGGGGAACTACCTTCAAAGTATTCTGACCCAATAAATTTCTGTAGTCATTTCCAACTTTAGTGCCTGACAGGGACACGACCTACATCTTAGGCCATGAGAGGAAAATCAACAGAACTTTAAAATAAAACCATAACAGTACATACAGCTCACAAACATGACTCAAAATCTGTTTAAATGAAAAGCCACCCTAAACTGCAAAGCACAGGTGTCTCGTGCCCAGTTATGAACTTATGAGTTCTGAGTGAGCGAACTACTAAAATGATTCGAGTGTCGGCACTTTTGGGTATCCTCATACAACACATCAGCTGAGGTAAAGAAAGAAGCAAAGATGGAGGAGAAAGAAAAATGCAGAGTCCAAACCAAGCACCTGCATGGCAGAGTGAGGGAGAATAACCACTTACATCCACTGAATGTTGTTCTTGGATTTCTTCTTGATGAGGTGAATGCCTTCTAGTACATTGGTGATATCATACAACCGCCTTTTCTGTACCTGCAAGCGAGGAACACACGTACAGATTTAACGGCGTAACTCATCAGTCGCTAAAACGCTGACCGAAAACAAAGCATCTTCCTCAATTTACCTGTAAGGTTTCAGCAGCAAGGTTGAGGTCCAAAACACCATCGGAAGACTGAGCAAGAAGGTCCACGAACTTCTTTGTTAAGAGGCCCAAAGATGTGTCGTACCGCGTCTTCTCTGGTGGAGACTTGGGTGCTATGGTGGACAAAAAGCAGAAAGAAGGGGAAATTAAGTAATTTAAGCAATTTGAAGGACGGTTTCTAGCCAAGACATGAAAACTCAGTCATTGCTAGATGCAGTTTCACATGAGAGCATATGGCTGAGCGAAACACAGCTTCATCAATATGTCCGAGAGTCAACAGGAGTCCAAGAGCAGCAGGGGTGTCAGAAGAAGCAGACTACCTGCTGGACGGATGGGTGATCATACTCTGTTTTGTGTTGTGACTCATTCACAAAGACAAAGAGCCAACTTTGAAGTCATTGTTGGAAACAAGCGAGGCATTTTCATACTGGACACATTTACAGTACAAATTGCTCACTAACACTCAATATTGGGAAAACCGAAGACAGTTTTTCCAGGGAAATGCTGAAAGGGAAATGACTCAGCGACAATCGCCGGCGTATTTTTGTGAAGACGAGCTACAAGCCAGTTTGGCAAAAAAGGATCACTTTTTAATTCCTCTGTCGGGTTGCAATTTAAAGCTAAAAGTTTTTTAATTTTAAAGGCTCTGTTCGCACAGTGTCCCATTCCCGTTCTCAGTGGGCAAAGCGGTTTAAGAGCAGAGATCCACACCACGTCACCTGTTGTGACCTCCCACAAGACCACGTATTACACTGCCACGATCACTAGATTCATGTAAAAGAACCAGATCTCTCTCCCCACTTTCTTTTTTAAATTTTCTAAGAATGCAGGCCAAATAAAACACCAAGCTAACAGGAAGTTACTTACTGTGCTTGAATATAGTCTGGAAGCAACACGCTTCATAGGAAACACTTCCCTGCTTTTCTTTAATATGTTGAGAGAGTTCCCCATTTCAGCTCCATAGTTTAGATACACAATACTACTGTTTATATATTGATGAAACAGATTAATCAACACCACTAATATAGTGATATAACACTGGAGAGATTTTTCTTCATGGAAAGCTGAGTGAACCACTCGGAGAGAACCAAGGACCTTACCTTCATGATGATGTTTAGCTCAGGGGAAAAAATAAAACTCATTTTATTGGAATAACCATTAAAAAAAAACAACAAAAAAAAAACAGCTGTATCTACACTGTTCCCATCTGTGCTGCTCGGCAGGAGCGTGGACACGATGAAGTTGAAACAATCTGCAGTGAAATGAACAAACAAGATGACAGAGGGCTCTTAAGAGCCACCTTCTTACTTCTGGGTGTCTTCAGCCGTGCCCCATTTGATGCCGCGGCTCCTCCTCTACCTCTTGGAGTTTTGGCTGGTTCTGTCTGGTACTGGTGGTCCGAATCATCGAGCGCCAATCGCCTTTTTGCCTAGGAGAGAGCAGAAGGGATAGTTAAGGGTGGATGTGGTTATTTGGCAGTCACTTCCAAAGCCTTTCCATAAGCCTAGTCTCTCTAAAACACAGTATAGGACCAAAGAAGAGTTTCATAGAGTGACTGCTAGTTTCAGGCTGCTTTTAGTCACCAAATGTGATTGTTCTCCGTCGACTACTTCAGTATTCCTGAGGTTTTCGCAGCAAGGACAGCAACATCAAATCTGAATTGAAAGAAGTTTTGTCAGCCACAGAGATTCCATTTTTTCAAATTTATTGGAAAGGGCAAGCCCAAATAGCTCAAGAGTGAGTCACGTCGACGATTTGAACGTCCCACCACACACCAACGCCAATCCCAATAAATAATTGACCGTATAACTCCACCCAGCCAAATAATTAATGGAAGCATCAAGTAGTTCTGCTCAGTCCAAAACTTAATTCTCAAATCCAGACAAAAATGTCTGATGTCCAATTACCCACCACGAGTCAGTTTAAGCGTATGATTCAGCAATTTATGGCTCCAACACAAGCTTTTATTTAGCTTCATATGCATCTACATTGTCCCCAGATTCATCTGTACCATTCACCATGTTTAAGCCCATTTATGGCATGTGTTGAACATTGGATTTGGTAATGCAGATGTTAAACTTCTTACCATAAACATACCCCATGTCTTGTTTCTTAAAGCACAAAAATACAATAATAATTTTTTTAAATCAAATAACCCATCTCAATTATAGCCCAATGAACATGAATCTGTGCTTTTGCAAGAATCCATCCTGTTTTAGTGTCTTTGAGCAGGACAGCGTGCCACCAGCTTGCTGGTCTGCATTTCCCTCTAAAACTCATGCACAGCAGAAGCCACTTTCCCCTGAAATGGAAAACATATTATAATTTTTAAACCCATACTTACTACTTCATCTTTTGCATAACCCCAGACTGAGAAAGAAAGAAATATGTCCTCTGTTGACAGTCAAAGTGTCAGCCATTTTATATCAGCAAGCAGCTCCCCTCACCCCAAAGCCTTCTCATGGCTCACAGCCTGATATGTGCAGACTGGTTGAGTTCATAAAAGATGAATAACCAGGAGGAGAAAGAAAAGAAAACAACACCCTGAATGCAGCTTTAACTGTTTTGTGTGGTTTGTGCATGTTGAGAATACAGGAAACGTAGAATCAGCACTAAAGCAACAAACTCGGGTTTCACTTTACTTGACATGAAAGGCACCACAGCGTTACTTCAGTTACAAAAGAGTGGCATGACACAGTTGTGCCGAATTAAAAGAATAAGGTCAAGCTCGACAACGACTAACGTTGCTCTCTAATAACCAATAGTGCTACTAGCTCTGATAGCTAACGCATATTTTCAAAGCTTTACCCAAGTTGGCTTGCATCTTCACAGACGACTGGGAGAAAATCTATCGAGCAGATCCCAGACTGAATTGTAGCGATATCTGCGTATAACATCATGCCTTTATAAGTTCCACTAATCATGTAGCGTTAAAACGCTAAAAACAAACATATAGCTTACCAAGAACCGGCCAGGGAAACCATCCCCCAACCCCCCAAATTAAGACACCAACAGCAGCCACTAGGCCAGCGCTAACGTTAGTCATCTCTTACCAATATTTCCATCTGGCTGCAAAGGTGAAGCGGACTCAAAAGCACCATGAAGTCTGCTAACACTCTCTTAGATGACAGGTCTGCATTCCAGTTAACGCTAAACTCACTTAAACTTGTCACTGGCGTCCCCACAGCAAACGAAAACACTTAACCAGCTCACTTGGGTAACTTAGCTAGCGGTAGTTAGTTAGCCACCTCGCTAGGTTGAGTCGAGGGAATGCCCTGGCTAAATAGCTAACATTAGCTGCCCTGAACAACAAGCTCGGCTAGGTTAGCAAGCTAACATTGTGTCGCTGAGCGTAGCAAAGCTAAATGTATAAGCAAGCTGTGTGGATTATTACCGGCGGTCTTCCCAGAGCGGGTCGTTGTCCTGCTGCGTTTGCTGCAGCTTGTTGTGGAGTTGTGTAAATGTTGTTAATCTGAGGCTCGGATAAACACACATTTGATGTCTGTGTAATGTTGCAAGGCGGTGGTGTGGTTATTATTTGGATATACGTAGCGTTTGATTGACCGGGGTTCAAACGATCCGAGAGAGCTGTTAAAATTATATTATTATCCAGAGAAGAGCCTCCAACCCCTGCTAAAATCACTTTTTCCTGAGCCGAGGAGGTCCCTCTTCTCATCTTGCGTATTCAGGGTAACCCCTTTCTTATCTCGGAACTTTCGAGCTCGTATAGCTGCTAATCCGCCGCAATGGTTACAAAAATAATCAGACCAAAGTAAAGACGAGTGTCTGAACTATCGATTTCTGAAAAGTATTTTTCCTTCAGAAAGTGCATTTAGGCAGATGCAACGGATTAAAAAGTAGCGCAACTCTCGTTTCCCCCGTCTAGAAATGGCTTCAGGAAACGGCCTGATGAATGAAGGGATACGGTTTACGCGCTCAAGAACCCTCCCGCGAAACTCAGATTTCCCGGGAAAATTTCAAACAGAATTTACATGCCAGACCCTATTGGCTCCTAACGGCAGAGTACCCACCCATATCGATGTCATTTCGACCAATGACGGCTTCAGATTCAGTGCGCCACGTGTTCATTGGCAGTTGTAAACACGTGACGTCACTTGTCACGCCTTGCGAGCTCTCTGATAGGACGTAAGGTGGCGCCAGAGACCAATTTGCTGAAGAGAAAGCATGAAGAACCAAAACATATCTACGGACTTAAATATTATATTAAATTATATTAAAAATTTAATTATTATCATTAGACCTATTTTTTTAACATTTGCAAAGCCATGTGTTTGTGCTTCTTATCATTTCTGAATACGTTTAAATTAATCAAGTTTGGATCTTACCTATAACTTTAAAAAAGGCACATTGCAAAATGCAGGTCCCAATATACAGTCTCAGTGATGCAAGTGAGCTCAACTCTATGTTGCAACAAATGTGATTTGCTTATTTTTTTTCCATTAGTTTCCAAAGCACCCAGTGACATTACAGATTTTGTTTTCTTTGTTTGTTATTTCAGTGATTGCTTAAATAGTGCACTGTGTGATGTTCATCTCTTTGGACCATGTTCAAGGAGAAAATTACTGCTCTCAAAACCAAACAAAATTGAAATACTGTATTTGTGAAACCACTGTGACAAGAAGGATGATGAATGTAGCCAGCACATTGTTCGGTCAGATGAAAGCATAATAAATTTGTCTGGATTATGGGATCTCATATGTTTGCTATGGAAATGGCTGTTACGATCTGTGAGACATAGAGGAGCGAGTGTGCTGATGTCATCTGCATAAGTGAAAGAATTATAGGGGAAGATATAGATGGCATGAAGTTGCAGCCAAGTGGAAAAAGAATGTTTTCAGAAGTTAAAATGGAAGTTTGTGTTCCACTGTAACTGGAATTAGCACTCAGGTACTGCAAATGAAATTCACTTTATTAACTGATCACCAGCAACTGTGAGCACCTTGATAAAAGCTTAAGTTTGAGCAGTTTGCTAATCTGGAGCATTTACTGTAGGTGTGTGTTGTCAGGACAATGCTGCAATCTTCCTGGGAGTGGACATTCCAGAAAATTCATTCCATCTGACCGTACAATGCCCAGAGAAATGGTAAAATCTCACTGTCAGGCCTCAGTTTGTATGTTAAATTTTAACGTTTTTTGGCAGTACAATTAGAAAAAAAAAAAGAACATCTATGGCTTGTTTGGAAAGGTTGCAAGGTGTAAGCCTGAAGAACATGGCAACACAGTTTGGGTTTGCATCTGAACAAACCACAAGAATTCTGGAACAATGTCCTTTGGACAGACCTAAGTAGAGATATTTGTCCATAATGTGCAGCACCGTGTCTGGAGAACATCAAACACAACAAATCTGTACAATCACCTAATGCCAACTGTCAAGCACGGTGGTGGAGGGGTGATCATTTGTTTTTGTTTTTTCCAGCCACAGAACCCAGGTGCCTTGTAGTTACTGAGATGACTGTGAACTCCAAACCCATATGTACATATGAAAGTCTAGAGTGAAATAAGAGGTCATCTGTTTGCCATCTAAAGCTTGGGTGAAACTGGGTCAGCAGCAAATCAACCACAACAGAATGTCTGAGAAAGAAAAGACCCATGATGTTGTAATGGCTCAAGTCAAAGTCCAGATCTCCACCCGATTGAAAATAACCTGAAGAGAGTTGTGCCTAAACAAAGTCCCACAAACCTCAATGAAATGAAACATCACAGCAAAGAAGTGCAAGGCAAAGTTTCTCCACAATGACACGAGATACCGATAAAGTTATACAGAAAACAATTACTTCAATTTGTTGCTGCTAAAGGTGGCTCTACAAGCAACTGAATCATGGGGTGTACTTAGTTTTCACAAGATTATGTAGAGTAGTGATGGGAATTCCGGCTCTTTTTAGAGAACCGGCTTTCGATTCCCAACAGGCTCTTCAGGTTGTTTTGTTGCTTTAATTGATTTATTGTTAACAACAATATAAAATTATGCACAAAATTAATTACTAATGTAAAAAACGTGGTTTTATTTATATATGCTTATATATAAATATATACGGTGGCCCCTAGAGACAAAGCACGTACAAACTTCAAAAAGCACATACAAATTCCAAAACACATTTCTAGCGTTAACTGAACTTCCAAAACAGAGCTACCTAGATCACATAAATTACACAATTGAAAGCAAATGTGTTTTGGTTGTGTATTTATACACAAGCACTCATATATATTCAAATAATTAAAAAAAAAAAAAAAGTTTATTTACTTGTTACTACCACACACCAAATCCGGTCGTTGGTACTTCCTGGCTTGTGTAGCCACTTTGGAGTTTTTATGTGTTTTGTTGTTTTCACGTGCTTTGGAGTTTGTATGTGTTTTAGAGTTTGTACGTGCTTTGTCTCTAGGGGCCACCGTAAATCATTTTTTATTTATTCACTCCACATAAAATATAAGAAATAAATCATATAATACAAAAAACAACTATTTGCATTTCAACTTTTAACTGTTTACATTTTCAGCTTTTTCCTTTTAAACAAATTTAAAGTGAAACAAAAACACTCCAAAACTCCAAAACACGTACAAACTCCGAAGCACGTAAAAACTCCAAAATGGCTACACAAGCCAGGAAGTACCAACGACCGGATTTGGTGTGTGGAAGCCTCATTCAATAACTTGCACAGATTATTTTGAAAAGTGATGGTCAATGGGCATCCTTGAAAGGAGTGATTACTTCATATGCGTTTTTTTTAATGGTAATCAATGTATTTATTTAGGCACAGGAGGCAATGATCAATTTTAAAATGTAACCTTTATTTAAATTTAATCTTTTATGCTAACAATAACGCCAGAGTGGAAGTGGTGTAGCTCAATAAAGTGATCGATGTGTTCACTAGTTGACTTCAATAAACCCGTAACTTATGAAATCCATATTTTATAGTAAGTACATTACTGATAAAAGAGGTAATAAACTGTTAAATAATAATAGTTAAATAACAATAAGTCTGTTAAATTGATTTTGTGGCTGTTTTGCTACAGCCACATGGGGCCTATCCAGCATAGAATTGAGGCACTTCAAATAATTCCATCCCAACAACGCCCACCTTGAAGTATCCCAAATACAGGAGTTTAAAATAAGATCTGGTTTCAAGCCATGGCGGAAGTCGTCCAGGATGCTCTTTATGCGCGTCACAAAGTAAAAGCGGACCAGGTGGTGGGTGGACTGAGGAGTCAACACACATATGTGTGGCCCAAATCGGACCTCTTTGTAATCTGTGCCATTGTGCATTGGACACAGATGGCCCCCTTTCATCAGGCAGTCCTGTTCGAAGCTTTTCTCACCCTAAAGAAGTAGGTTACAAGTGTGAGAACAACACAAACAAGTAGGTGAACTCGTTTCTATTTGTGCAAAAATATTACACTGATTTTTCTTTTACATTACAATTTAAATGACACCAGTGGAATGATTATAACATTTATATTAAATAAGTTAGCTGAGGTTTAATCTGGTAGTTTACACATGATTATACACCCTGCCCTCTTCTTTGTGTCAGTGTATAAAACTAGTAAATTTTAGCCCTTGCCTTGCTCCTTAGTTGATATTTCTCTGCCTGGATCAGCAGAACCAGATCCTTATATACAGAGCGCTGAACTGAGGAAAAAAATAAAACGATAGATTAGAAGCAGTCCCCATAGAGTCATACATTACATTATGCAGATTCAACAGTAGTCACTTCATTAGGCACACTTTTCCACTTTCCACTTCCATCAATTGGCAGAAGATTGGAGGAAACTGGGCTGGTTTTAGCATTTTAGAAATTGCTGATAAACTGAACTTAATTGCTACCATCTAATTGAGCCAGAGAAAGGTTCAGAAAACAAATAAAATATATACAAGACGTCTGGATAACAATGTCTTGATGACAGCAGCTGACACCAGGGCACATGACACATTGAATAGGGTAAGAATTTAGGTGTAAGCTGTGTAATTTACTTTTCTTAAATTACTGCCCTCAGGATGAATAAAGTATTATAAATCAACCAATCATTCGTGAATCTGCAGGGCATCTCTCCCCAGTGGTGGGCTGGGTGTTAGTGATGGGATCTCCAGCTCTTTTTAGAGAACCAGCTCTTTCGGCTCCCAACCGGCTCTTCAGGTTGTTTTGTTGCTTTAATTAATTTATTATTAACAACAATATAAAATTATGCACAAAAGGAATTACTAATGTTAAAAAAAAGTGGTTTTATTTATATATGTTTATATATAAATATATACAGTGGCCCCTAGAGACAAAGCACGTACAAATTCCAAAACACATTTCTAGCGTTAACTTCCAAAACAGAGCTACCTAGGTCACTTAAATGACACTATTGAAAGCATACAGGGAGTGCAGAATTATTAGGCAAATGAGTATTTTGTCCACATCATCCTCTTCATGCATGTTGTCTTACTCCAAGCTGTATAGGCTCGAAAGCCTACTACCAATTAAGCATATTAGGTGATGTGCATCTCTGTAATGAGAAGGGGTGTGGTCTAATGACATCAACACCCTATATCAGGTGTGCATAATTATTAGGCAACGTCCTTTCCTTTGGCAAAATGGGTCAAAAGAAGGACTTGACAGGCTCAGAAAAGTCAAAAATAGTGAGATATCTTGCAGAGGGATGCAGCAGTCTCAAAATTGCAAAGCTTCTGAAGCGTGATCATCGAACAATCGAGCGTTTCATTCAAAATAGTCAACAGGGTCGCAAGAAGCGTGTGGAAAAACCAAGGCGCAAAATAACTGCCCATGAACTGAGAAAAGTCAAGCGTGCAGCTGCCAAGATGCCACTTGCCACCATTTTAGCCATATTTCAGAGCTGCAACATCACTGGAGTGCCCAAAAGCACAAGGTGTGCAATACTCAGAGACATGGCCAAGGTAAGAAAGGCTGAAAGACGACCACCACTGAACAAGACACACAAGCTGAAACATCAAGACTGGGCCAAGAAATATCTCAAGACTGGTTTTTCTAAGGTTTTATGGACTGATGTAATGAGAGTGAGTCTTGATGGGCCAGATGGATGGGCCTGTGGCTGGATTGGTAAAGGGCAGAGAGCTCCAGTCCGACTCAGACGCCAGCAAGGTGGAGGTGGAGTACTGGTTTGGGCTGGTATCATCAAAGATGAGCTTGTGGGGCCTTTTCGGGTTGAGGATGGAGTCAAGCTCAACTCCCAGTCCTACTGCCAGTTTCTGGAAGACACCTTCTTCAAGCAGTGGTACAGGAAGAAGTCTGCATCCTTCAAGAAAAACATGATTTTCATGCAGGACAATGCTCCATCACACGCGTCCAAGTACTCCACAGCGTGGCTGGCAAGAAAGGGTATAAAAGAAGAAAAACTAATGACATGGCCTCCTTGTTCACCTGATCTGAACCCCATTGAGAACCTGTGGTCCATCATCAAATGTGAGATTTACAAGGAGGGAAAACAGTACACCTCTCTGAACAGTGTCTGGGAGGCTGTGGTTGCTGCTGCACGCAATGTTGATGGTGAACAGATCAAAACACTGACAGAATCCATGGATGGCAGGCTTTTGAGTGTCCTTGCAAAGAAAGGTGGCTATATTGGTCGCTGATTTGTTTTTGTTTTGTTTTTGAATGTCAGAAATGTATATTTGTGAATGTGGAGATGTTATATTGGTTTCACTGGTAAAAATAAATAATTGAAATGGGTATATATTTGTTTTTTGTTAAGTTGCCTAATAATTATGCACAGTAATAGTCACCTGCACACACAGATATCCCCCTAAAATAGCTAAAACTAAAAACAAACTAAAAACTACTTCCAAAAACATTCAGCTTTGATATTAATGAGTTTTTTGGGTTCAAAGGAGCTTGCAAAGAAAAGCGTCTGGACTTCTTTAAGTTGCTTGAAGACGTTTCACCTCTCATCCGAGAAGCTTCTTCAGTTCTAAGGTCAAATGGTGGAGAGTCCCAGATATAAACCTAGTGGGAGTGACCCCCCACAGAGGGACAAAAGGACCCCCTGATGATCCTCTAATCGCATGAGCCAAGGTGTGAAACTGGGTGTGGGTCCCAATCAGCCAGAGTTTCGGGTGTGTTCATTGTGAAACCTGGCCCCACCTTATCATGCGAATTCCTGAGATCAGATGGCCCAGGATGTGAGTGGGCATTAAGGCGTCTGGGAAGGGATCTCAAAACTGGATTATAGATGGCAGAGAGTTGGTGTCGTAAACCACCGCCTCTGTTCAAAGATGGTCGCTCACAGTGGACATAGATGGCTTCTTTCACTCCTCTTTCAAACCATCTGTCCTCTCTGTCCAAAATGTGAACATTGGCATCCTCGAAAGAGTGACCTTTATCCTTAAGATGCAGATGGACTGCTGAGTCTTGTCCTGTGGAGGTGGCTCTTCTATGTTGTGCCATGCGCTTGTGAAGTGGCTGTTTGGTTTCTCCAATGTAGAGGTCTGGGCATTCCTCGCTGCACTGTGCAGCATACACCACATTGTTAAGTCTGTGTTTTGGCGTTTTGTCTGGTTGTTGTTCAATAATAAAATTATTCCTCAAAAATACAACTTGCCTAATAATTCTGCACTCCCTGTATATCTTTCTAATATGACATTGTTGTCCCTGGCTCTTTCTCTGTCTCTCCCTCCTGCTCTGTTCCTGTGCTACTGCGAGTGTAACTACTGCCCCTCCCCCCCCCTTCCCAGCGCAAAGCACAATAGTGGTGGGCAGATCGATCCAAATATCGATAGTATCGATCCCAAGTCGGGATCGGTATCGGATCGATACTAGCCTGGTTAGATCGATTCTTTACTTTGAGTTCTGCTTGTTTGCTATGCTGTGCTTTCGGCAAAAACAAAACAGCCAGGTCGCTGGACTCACCGCTCCTGTGTCAGCGGAGAGCAGGCACACTCCCCCCCCCCCTCTTACTTTTCGGTGTTGCGCTGACACGTCACGTGACTTAGACACTTTGGGGGTTATTAAGTTGTTTGGACATTAATTATATTTTTACCAATTGTTTTTGTTGTTTAGAATTTTAATTGTAATTTTTGTATTATAGTTTATCAACACTATCTGTTTTAATTTGTTTACTGGTTTGCGTGCACTTAAGATTAACAACAAAAAAAAGATCGCCACCACGGCAGACCCGATGGCATTTTCATGCTTCGCAGCATCATTTTTTCTTACAATAATCACATGGTTGCTGTAACAGTACATTCAACGGCTGCAGCTCTCCCGCTGGCAGCCGTACACATCACCACCACCAAACCTGCAGCGGTATCACAGAACACGGCCCGCCACAATAATAAAGCATTTTTTATTTAATTATAAATAAATTATTTCTCCTAATTATGTCCTGGGTTTTAAGTAATTAATAATACAAAAGGAAAAATCACAAAAAACACTTAAGGTCATGAAAATTAATTGCGATTTAGCAATTCAACAAGGCATCCACCTTATTTATTCAAAAGTATTGGTATCGGTATTGGTATCGGCGATACTGGCCCGTATTTACTTGGTATCGGATCGATACCAAAATATGCAGTATCGCACACCACTAAAGCACAAGGCTCGTGTGCGGAGTGAAGCAGGAAAAAAAGTGTGTGAGAGAGGGTGAGATAAAGAAGAAAAAAAAAAACACGGCTCCCAATAATGAGCCGGCTCGCATTGTTCACTTCAAAGATCCGGCTCTAAGAGCCGTTTCGTTCGCGACCGACACATCACTAATGTAGAGGGTTGTGAAAATTCTCTTTTTTACATGACTCTATACAACTACACTACTGTCTTGAAGTCTCAACATCTACCGTATGGTGCCCTGAGGTGCAAAACATAACAATACAACTAAAAACACAACAAAATTACCCTTTATTAGTATTATTATTAGAATGATCTACAGCAACAGCCTGATGTTTCTATACTACTTTGAGCAGTGCCCTTTAGAGTTTTCAGAGAGTTAAAAAAAATATGGAAAGGGATTTTGGAATAATGAGAGAATCTTTTAACAAAGACATTCCTTCCATGTTAGGACACTGGAAAGAATTCAGACTGAGATCACTGGATAACGTTATGCAGAGTTATGCTTGCTTTTCTTGTCCTGAGTTTTGTCTGTCATGTCACCACATGTAGCTAAGCAGAAACTTTTTGTTTTGCACATCAGGGCCACTATACAGGTGTTTGGATGGAGGGGAATTTTCTGACATGACAGTGAGGCCATGACAAAAAGTTATAAGTATAACTGACTTCAGTGATAACTGTCCCCTGACTACAATCCAATTTAGTTGGCCTGATTGCTGAGTGTGGTTCCTTAGACAAGATCCACACGACATTCTGTTTCCCCACATTTCGTTTTTATTTTTACTTTGACATATAATACAATCAGTGCTTTAAGTGGGCTGGTACGCGCCGGTACTCAGTACCGCCACTTCTAAATATAGCTCTTGAGAGTACCGCCACCTCTCCATGCGCCCAGAACGTGCTTTTAGCGTACCGGTACTCTCATTTGCACATCTGTTATAATCGTTTGGCTGCGCTGCCGCTTTTCAGAGCGCCCTTCACAAGCACGCTTCCTAATTCGTCCCACCGAGAGCAGAGACTACATTACCCATACACCAATGTGTTTTACAAGTGAAAAGCGCATGCGTCGCTTTTGCCGTTGTCATGTCAACAACTCAACGTGGTCCGGAGAGGTTGTGTAAAACGCGCAAACAGCTGCTCTGTTAAAATACAAAAACAATGAACACTTAATATGCTCTCCTGGCTTCAGACTCTGAGTAGTAAAAGAACAAGGTCAGAATCAGAGGATTCGCTGGCTGACACCCCACCAAGCCAGAATGATATCGCTGCAGGTCAGATGAAAGCTGCACTAGTGCCGCAGCCGCGGACGACGGCACTTTTTGCGACGACGAGGACGAGAATGACACCATTTCTACCGATGACAACAGCCGCGTTAGCGAGCATGAGTGGCCAGAATGTTGGTCCCAAGCACAAGTCCGGTATTTCTCCACAAATTACAAGTGGCTGATCAGCAGAAATCAAAAGTTGGGTTGTAGTGTGTGTAGTCAAGTTTGTGCTCGCGTGGACATGCAGCAAGGGCAGAGAGTGTCGCAGGAGTGGAGTGGGTGCTTAATCTCGTCTTTTGGAAGGGACAAGGCTGCACAACAAAACTCACTACGAAAAAAAATAAAAGAGCACAGAGACTCAATTTATCACAAGAAAGCAGTTGAAATAAAAGAGAAGGCAACACAAAATACAATGCAAAAACATTGAAGATATGAGAAAGGCTGACTACGCTTCAACTTGCAATGTGTTTAGAACAGCTTATAAGATTGGCAAGCATGGGCGTCCCTTTACAGACATGCCAATAGATGTCCAGTTGCAAGTCTTAAATGGTGTCAAGATGGGCAGAGTTTTGCACTCTAATAACTCATGTGCAAATATACTGGATCACATTGCAGCTGAAATGAAAAAGAAGGTAGTCAATGACATAGTGATGAATGAAAGTAAATTGTGTGTGCTCATTGATGAATCCACTACAATAAGTGGAAAGTCTGTGCTTGTCGTGTGCCTGCGGTCAGCTATTTCCAGTGAAAATCCAGACACAATATTTTTTGAACTGATTGAGCTGCAGGGGACCACAGCAAAGGACATCACTGAAGCACTGTTAGGATGTCTTCATAATAATGGCTTTGACCCTCACTACCTACAGGAACATTTGTTGGCATTTGCTTGTGATGGAGCCTCAGTGATGCTTGGGAGGAAAGCAGGAGTTGCTGCGCAGCTTTGTTCCAAATTCCCTTACCTGTTTGTCTGGCATTGTTCCAATCACAGACTGGAACTGGCAGTTTGTGATGTTTTGAAGGAGGTAGGAGGAATCAACCACTTTAAAATATTCTTAGATCAGCTTTACTCCCTCTACCATGCATCACCAAAAAAACCAAAGGGAGTTAACCGAGAGTGCTCACAATGTTGGACAACGTCTCCTTGTGATAGGCTGTGTTTTATCAGTGCGTTGGGTTGCTTCAAGTGAGAGAACAGTGAAAGCAGTATGGGAGAACTACCAAGCTCTGCAGGTACACTTTACAAGTGCTGCTGCTGATACCAGCAGGGACTCAAGAGAGAGAGCAAAATACAAAGGACTCAATGATGTTCTCACTACTGTTTCTTTTGTGGTCAATCTTGGCATCATGTATGACGCTCTCACAGAACTCAGTGACCTCTCAAGAATGCTCCAGAGACGGGACATGACTTTGGATCAAGCCGACAGGCAGCTGGACCGACAAATCCGGGTGTTTGAGTCAATGGTATCCACACCTGGTCCCTACACACAAACTGCCATTGAAGCTGAAAAGGAGAAAATCTTCAGAAATGTATGCCTGCATGAAAATCAGAGGGTTATAAAAATCAACCATGGCCAATTTTTCCATAGCCTGGCTGAAAATGTTAAGTGCAGGATGACTCCAACAACTTCCTCGCATGTCAGTAAAACCTCATCTGAAAAGACAGATAGTCACCTCCTCTCAGACATCAAGGTCCTCCAGTCTGACTCCTGGCCTGCATCTCTAGATATTCAATATGGGGATGCAGTGGTCAGACATTTATGTCAGAGATTCAGAGTTGGGGAGAGGGAAAGTGTCCTAGGATTTAGAGAGTATAAAGACCTTAAAGCTTCCAAGACACCAGCAGCCCTGAAGCCGCTTCTTACAGCTGTCCACACCATTGCAGTATCAACAAGTGAATGCGAGCGAGCTTTCAGCTCAATGAATGATACTTTGACAGATAAAAGAAACTCTCTCGACATCAAAAGGCTTTCAAATATGATTTTCCTGAAATGCAACGGACCACCCTTGGATCAGTTTAACGCACAAACATATGTGCAGACATGGCTGGCACTAGGGAGGAGAAGTGCAGCATCCACAAACTGCGAAGCCCAAAGTGAAAGGAAAGTGGAGCCCAAAACGTGCTGGAGCCTTTTCTAGGTAAAATGATTTGTACAGTATTTCTCATTTTTCATTTGGTGTACTGTGATTGTATTTTGCTGAATCTGCTTTTGTATATTTTTCAGGGGTAAAGAAATGAACCATCTTCAAGACTCAAGATTATATTCTACTGTTCTATGGTTATTATGTTTGGGTTGCTTCAAGTGAGAGAACAGTGAAAGTAGTATGGGAGAACTACCAAGCTCTGCAGGTACACTTTACAAGTGCTGCTGCTGATACCAGCAGGGACTCAAGAGAGAGAGCAAAATACAAATTATTTTATAATTTATTTTATATACATTTTGTGTAAAAAACAAAACAAAAAACTTTACAAGTGCTGCTGCTGATAGCAGCAGTGACTCAAGAGAGAGCAAAATACAAATTAGTTTATAATTTATTTTATGTACATTTTGTTAAAAAAAAATTTCAATACCTTTTTGCACATTTTATTTATGTTCAGTAGCTCTTTCTAGCTCAAGCAAATCCACAAACTAATAAAATGATTTATTATTTTGTATAAGGTTGTCTGTTGACTGTTGTATATAAAACCCATTCAATATAGTTGTTGTTACCTCAGGGGAGGCGAAAAAAAATAGAGTACCGGCACCTCTTTTGGGCCACTTAAAGCACTGAATACAATAATAACTATAAAGCGGAAGGTAGAGCAGCTAAGACAGCTGAAAATAACCGTGTGTTGTGTCAGTCTGGAATATAAAAGGGAAAACCATCCATCATGACTTCAGTGATGTTTTACTGTATGACAAGTTAGTAGTTTGACTTAAAGGTCACATTACTCTGCTGTCTTTCTAGCCAACAGTATGTCAGTATGGTTTGTATACCCTGTAAATAGACGGTGAATTGTGGTGACAGGATGACATAAAGGCCAAAGAAACCGTCCTTCATATTAAGAAAGATTCAGAAAGAAACCACCTCAGACTAAAGCATGATGATATGTCCTAACTAACCTTATTCTGGTTTGATTTTGCAGTTGATCTTAACCTCTGTCTTCATCACTGAGGGGAACCAAAAGAAAGAATGATTCTGTTTTAGTGATCAATATGACATTCAGTGTCATATTGATTGTTTATCATTTAGAAATTATGATATTTTTAAGTCCTCCTGTTGCCATGGGGACCACTGTTGCCTTCACCTTCTGCATCCTCTAGCTCCTCTCTCAGCCCTTCGTATTTCTCCAGTTCTCTACTTTGTGATGCTAAATCTACTACTACAGCCATCTTCTGTGCTCGTCCACCACTATGATGTCCACTATGTCCACTATGATGTCCAAAAGTTAGGCGCACACAAATTTTATAATAATTTATATAATATAATGTGTTTTTCTGGATACACTGTGCTTTTTCAGCATTCAAAGATTGATGACACCGTGTCAGAGCACTGGCTATGAATTTCAGAAGGATCAGGCCTTAACTTAACAGAAAAGTTAGCAATAGTTCTTTTCCTATTACAGCTACATCCACGTCTGTCGTGCCTAGGCTGCTCACTAGGGCTGGGTATCATCACTGATTTCTATAATCCATTCGATTTTGGTTTTCAAAGTCCCGATTCGATTCAACTTAGCCAGAAGAGTCAGAAATATTATAATTCTGATCATTTATCAGTACTGACTTCATCAGAATTGTGAACATCACAGCAGATGCCTTTGTGTGAAAGTAACTGAGAATAAAACACAGAAAAACATGAAGGAGATTTTCCTGGTCTGGCTTTTTATAGCAGATAACCTTAAAAATATTCTACAATGTTCTGCATATAAAGTTTAAATTTCTTCAGTATTGAACAACAGAAAAAATAGGCTTTCTTGTCCGAGGTCATTTAAGTGAAAAAAAGAAAAGAAGACAGCAGCCGACAGCGCTGTAAACAACGGTAGACTGGTGGGTAATAAGCCAATGAATAATACAGAAAACAGAGATTGGAGACGGGAAGCTGTTCTTGAAGTACAGAGAGAGAGAGAGAGCTAGCTGTGCATGAAGTGTGATTTTAATAGTCGTGGAAGCAAAACAGCAAAATTCATGACGACATTGATCAAATGTGAAGCGCAGTTTGCTGCTTCTTTTGCTGCTGGCTCAGTGAATTTTGGTTGGAGAGAGACAAAACCTGCAGCTCAGAATCAGCGCAAAAAGACGCAATCACAGCGCGGACCGGACGCATCAGAATCCCTAAGCTCCGACAGCGTGTCCGTCTACGGGCCGTCGGGTGAGAAAGCCAAGAAAGACAAAGCTGATTCTGATACGTCAGGTCCGCTCTGTGTTTACGTCTTTGTGTGGAATCCGTGTACCTGCTCTCATTTGCTGTTTGGTTGTTGTTGAAATAGTTTTGTGAGCTTTAATCTGAGAATCTGGCGTTTCTGGCAAAACACAGTTATATTTAAAAGTCGATTCAGGATTTAATGAATTGATATCGCTTTATTCAAGCTACTCACCTCCCACTTCCACCTGCACTTTCAAGTGGACCACGGCCAATCAGAGAGGTCCCGCCCCTTACTATCTCTGATTGGTTTAGTCCACGATAGGGGCATAATGTGTGTCTGTTGTTGACCACAGGGAAGGTTACAGATTTTTTTTTTTTTTTTTTTTTTTTTTTTTGCTACCCGAACATTTGGTCGCACAGGTGCAACCAAATTTTTTTTTTTTTAGTTGCACCACTGAAAAATTTGGTCGCATTTGCGACCAAATTGGTCACACTCTAGAGCCCTGCTGTATCTCCACAGGATCTTAGTTTGGTCATTTGCAACAACCCAAGGGTTGTTGTCCCATTTTGACCTTAGAACTCCTAGGCTATACTCAGCACAGATGTTCCCATAAAATCAATAACCTCTTCCAGCTACCATAGGGCTAGAGAAAGGGTACACCCTGGCAGTGTTGGGAAGGTTACTTTTAAAATGTATTCCATTACAGAATACATGCCCCAAAATTTATTCTGTAACGTATTCCGTTACGTTACTCGATGAGAGTAACGTATTCTGAATACTTTGGATTACTTAATATATTATCATGCTTTTTACAACTACGTGAATGTACTATTGCTGTGATTTATTAATGTTACTGAAGGTCCGCGGCTCCGAACTGTAGTAAAGGGACCTCTGACTAATATACCGGGTTCGGTGTCGGGCTGGTAGCCGAAAAATAGCTTTACTTTGTTGTCTGGGTCAACTTTGCTTGCCAGAGACAAAGAGAGGCGTTGAAAGGCTGCTGCTCCGAACACAGCGTACAGTCGAGTATTAATAGCGTACTTACAACTGGGCTCATCGGGCACTCTTCTTGGCTGCAGTGGTTATTATTATATTTACATGCTTCCAGCTCCCGTTTTTGCTCGATGACAGCTCATACTTTTCCACTCGCCTTTTTCTCCCTCCTTGCGCTCACAGACACATAACGTGTATGGCAGTCCATTCTCCCAGCAGCACGGACTACACTGCCCATGAGGCTACATTCTTTAGAGTTATACCTGTAGCATTCTGCCTATTAGCTTAGCACAACAACAACAACAACAACAACAAAAAGGCCTCTCTCACCCAGGAAACACGCAGAGCGCAAGCGTCGCCCTGTAACCATGGCAACCGCAACGCTGCCGCCTGGAACTACAGAACGTAGCTGTCAAACAAAACCAAAACAGTCCTGACCCGCCACAATATGAAACAGGAAAGTACCGCCGTGTAATCCATTTATTTCAACAAAGTAACTGTATTCTAAATACCACCTTTTTAAACGGTACCTGTAACGGAATACAGTTACTCATATTTTGTATTTTAAATACGTAACAGCGGTACATGTATTCTGTAGCAGTCCCTCGGACCAAGGAAGAAAGAGAGAGAGCCTCGACGGGTGCAGTAATTTTTACTTTGAGATTCATTCAGAATCTAACAGTGCTGAGGTGCACCAATGCACCGTGAAAACTAAACAGAAACACAAAATACATTTTCTTAGACGCTTATTACAAATATGAACTCAAATAATGCAGAAAATACAACAAAATATCAGTTAAGCAAACAAATACAACTTAAAACATGTACCTCGCTCCGCATTCCAAGGGCTGCAAATTGTTAATTTTGCTAGAGTCCGGTATCACGCTGCTTCACGCTTCATTGAGAGCTGCCTACTGGGACATGTGCGCCACAAAACCGGTCTGAGCTGGAAGTGCAGCTTGCCGCTAACTAAACAACAGAGCCCTCTACTGGACACTACGCGTAGCTGTTCAGGCTTAGATCAATAAACAAAACTGGACATTTACACTCCCACCAAATCATGTATAACAAACAACATTCTTTACATGATTTCCAGCTTTAACATATGGACATTACTACAAGAACGAACACAATTTCAAATACATCATCAATAAACTTTCGCAAAATACGCCTGATGTGAAAGTATTGATTGAAACATCAATTAGTTATTTTCTAATAGAACTACAAGCTTTTGAACAGGTCGCTCAACTACGTGAGGTTTGTGTGCTGTTCTCTGCTTCTTTATTAAGCCTCGATCGCCAACTTGAAGCTTGACTCTGCGGACCAAACCGTCATCTTCTTCTGGTGCTTCAACCACTCGAGCCAGTTGCCACTGATTTCTGGGAAGCATGTCTTCTTTGATAATGACTATGTCATTGACTTTAAGATTTCGACGTGGTAGGTGCCATTTCTGTCTCATAGATATGTTCAGAAGGTACTCTCTTTTCCATCTACTCCAAAACTGCTCAGTGAGATACTGGACTCTGCGCCAACGTTTCCTTGCATATAAGTCCTCTTTCACAAACTTTCCTGGTGGAGGCAGTGCAACCTTTGATTTCATCAATATGAGGTGATTTGGAGTTAGAGGTTCAGGAGATTTAGGATCATTGATTCCATCAACGCTCAGTGGTCGACCATTAACTATAAACATCGCCTCATAGAATAGAGTTCTTAGAGAGCTGTCATCCAGCCTGCCTTGGCATTGAGCAATGGTGGCATTGAGAACATTGCGGATGGTTCGAATCTGTCGTTCCCACACACCTCCGGCATGGCTAGCAGATGGGGCATTGAAGACGAACTCACACTGTTTATTGGCAAGGAATGCTTCTAAGGCATCCATGTCACATTGTTTAAGAGACTCTCTTAGCTCATTTTTGGCTCCAATAAAGTTTGTACCCTGGTCACTGTACAACTTACAAACAGCTCCTCTTAAGCTGATGAAACATCTCAGAGCGTTGATGAAAGAGTCAGTAGAAAGATCCTCAAGCATCTCAATGTGGACTGCACGTGAGGAAAGACATGTAAAGAGGAGTCCGTATCTTTTATGCTCTTTGCGACCTTGTTTTGTGACAAATGGTCCGAAACAGTCCATTCCACAATACATGAAAGGATCTGAGATTTCAACTCGTTCCTTTGGAAGTTCAGACATGCGTTGTTCTTCTGGTGAACGTCTTAGTTTTCGACATTGAACACATTTACTTATTAGTTTTGCAACTTCCTTGCTCCCACCAATCACCCAAAATCCGTTCGATCTGATTTCCATGAGAGTTTGGCTTCTACCTTGATGACAAATCTGTGCATGAAAATGAGCAATGATCAACTTTGTAATGTGATGGTCTTTCGGGAGGATGATGGGGTGCTTAAGTCCCTGACAGAGTGTTGACTTCTTCAGTCTTCCTCCAACACGGAGAAGTCCTTGATCTAGTACTGGATCTACTCTAAACAGGGGACTTGAACTCGGAAGGTTATCTCCCACCTTCAACACTTCCATCTCTTGAGAAAAGGCCTGCTGCTGAAGGAGCTTTATTACTGTGTCAGCAGCTGTTTTCCGTTCATCTACTGTTACAAAGTTTCCATACTGGGCTTTGCCGGATCTCAATCTTTTTATCCTTGCAACCACTTTAAGGAGCATTGACCAGCTTGAAAACCTTGACAAACGGCTGAGGATATTGTCTTGTTCATTTGTTTGAGTTGTGAGAGCTTTGACTGCTTTGACTTCTGGATCCCCTACTAACAACACAGCTGAGGGGCTGGGTGCATATGAAATGTCATGTTCCTTCAGAAACTTTGGACCAGACAACCAACATGTTGACATGATTTCTGATGCACTGAGCCCTCTAGAGGCGTAATCTGCAGGATTCTGAGCTGTGTCAATGTAGTGCCACTGTCTGGGATCTGTAGTTTGCCTAATTAACTGAACACGGTTGGCAACGAAGACGTGGAACCGTCGTGCCTCATTGTTAATATAGGCTAAGACTACTTGGGAGTCAGTCCAAAAGAACTCTTCATTAATGCACATCTGAAGCTCTGCTTTTAGCATGCTGCTCATTCTGGCTGATGTGACTGCGGCTGAGAGTTCTAATCGTGGGATACTTGTCACCTTGGTAGGTGCGACTCTTGCCTTAGCCATAACAAGACTACAGTGGACCTTCTCGTTGCTGAGGTACCTAATATAGGAGCATGCACCATATCCTAAATCACTAGCATCACAAAAGTGGTGCAGTTCCACCTTTACAATGTCTGTTAGTTCTGGTGGGTGGTAACATCTAGGCACTGCAACCGATTTTAGTCTTTCCAACCCATCTTTCCAGTCCTCCCACCGTGAACGTAAGTTGTCAGGAAGGGGGTCATCCCATTCAATGCCTCTGCGACACAGTTCCTGTAGGATACCTTTGCCTCTTAAGGTGAAGGGAGCTACGAACCCTAGTGGGTCGTACAGGGATGAGATCACTGACAGTATGCTCCGGCGAGTAGGAGGTTGGTCCTTAGTGTTTATTTTGAAACTGAAAGTGTCATTTTTGATTGACCACTGGATGCCGAGCACATGGCCTTCAGCTGTTGTGTCAGGTTTGAAATCGAGCGGTTCTGTGGTGTCTGCTCTGTCTGAGGGTTCCAGCTGGGAAAGCGCATCACTTTGGTTTGAGTTGAACTTGTGCAGATGTAGACCGCCAAGTCTACAAAGTGCTTGTGTTTCGGTGATGAGTTCTTGTGCCTCTTTAACTGATGGGACACTAGTTAGACCATCGTCTACATAAAAGTTCTGTTCAACAAACTCTGAGGCCTTAGGATAGTCTGCTCTGTACTGTTGTGCCAAATATTTCAGGCCGAAATTAGCACATCCAGGGGATGAACTGGCACCGAATAGATGTACAGCCATTCTGTATTCTCTGGGTTCTTTGTCTAATTGTCCATCCTGCCACCACAGAAATCTCAGATAGTTGCGCATGTCTGGACAAACAGAGAACTGGTGGAACATTCTCTCGATATCACAGATTATGGCTACATTTTCCTTTCTGAAACGACAGAGTACCCCCACCAATGAGTTGATCATATCTGGACCTGTGAGAAGAGTGTCGTTTAATGAGACACCGAGAAATTTTGCTGAACAGTCAAAGACAACTCTTAGCTTGGCTGGTTTTTTCGGGTGATATACCCCATGGTGTGGGATGTACCATGCAGTCTTGCCTTCAGACAAAGGAGGTGCTAATTCTGCATCACCACTGCTGATAATGTCTCTCATAAAGGAACAGTAATGTTCATGATACTGTTTATCAGCCTTTAGCCTTTTCTTCAGGTGTTGCAGTCGGACTGTGGCTAACTTCTTATTGTTGGGAAGCGCTGGTGGATCATTGCCCTTGAAGGGGAGCGGCATCTCATAGTGCCCATCTGGTCTTTGTTTTATTGTATCACTGAGGATTTGTATGAAGCGAACATCATCCTGTGATACATACTTATCCTCATAGTTTCTCTCATTAAAGTCAGTCTCTAGGACTTTGAGTACTTCTGTGGCTGATGGTATGGGCATTTCTTTGACTGTGATCCTGTGCACATAACTCTGGTTACCTTCTCTGTCTAGGTGAGGATTACCAGAACCAATAATACTCCATCCTAGTAGGGTTCTTTGTGCGAAAGGTTCGTTTATTTTGCCTGTGACGATCTCTAGGGGGGCTAGTGCTGATGGGCAGTCATAACCAATCAATAGACCTACTTCACAGTTCTGTAATGGCTGTAACTTGTTAGCTAAGCCTTCAAGGTGTGGCCACTGAAGTGCCGTTTCCTTGGTAGGGATATGAGACTTGTCAACTGGGATAAAGTCACGAGAGTAGACGTGTTCTATTCGGACACGAGTCTCAGAATCAAACCCACGCACCTGTAAGTTGTTGGCAAGTTTACTTGCAACGACTGTGTCGACGGAAGTCATGGTGCTAAGCTTTAACTGCACTGGTTGGGCGTCTACATTTAGTTCTAAGGCCAAATCCTCTAAAATAAAGGATGAGTCACTCTGGGTATCAAGCAGGGCATATGTAAGTATTTCTTTCTCAGGCTCAGATGCAACTGACACAAATACTGGTACTATGCTGGATGTGGAAGATGGTTTCCTTGTTAGTACATGAGTCATAACATTATGCACTTCCTTGTTTGCACCTTCATCTGGGGATTTAGAATCCTCAGTTTTCCTTTCTTTAGGTTCATTCACTCTTTCTGTGTGTAGACAGGTGGGGTGACGCCGACCACACTTACTACAGGAGTGACGTCCTCTGCATTCTTTGGTTACATGACCCCTTCTCAAACACCCGAAGCAGAGACGATTTTCTTGAATGAAAACTTTCTTGTCATCACTAGTTTTCGCTGCAAAAGCAGGACACTTAGCTATGCCGTGCGATTCTTCTTTGCAAAACAAACATGGGGGTTTAGGTCTAGAAATAGATACTGGGATTGGTGGAGACTTTGGTTGGATGGTAGTACTGAGTGCCTTCGCTCTTTTAACGTGCCGCTCTTCTGATGCCCTTTCGTTTATTAGGAATGGTGAGGCAACAGGATTGCAAACTACTTTAGCTTCATTTTGTATGAACTTTGTAAAGCGAGCGAAGTTGGGGTAGTCTTGGCTTTTGTCTAGCTCCTCCACCACAATGCGGCTCCATCTCTGCACTATCCACTCAGGCAGTTTTCTTAGAAGCTTGTGATTTTCCTCACAATCATTAAGGATCTCTAGGCCTTTGACTTGAGGGATAGCCTCTGCACAGCTTTGGAGAAAATCTGCAAACTCCCTCAGTGCTTTAGGATCATTGGCAGCTATTCTAGGCCATTTTGTGAGTTTAGCCCTAAAGGCTCTTTGAATAACAAATGGGCTGCCATACCTTTCCTCTAAAACGCTCCAAATGCCTGCGTATGCCTGCTCACTGTTGCGGAAAAAATATCCCTCTACTGCCTTTCGTGCTTCACCTGCAAGATAGCTCTTTAGATACAACATTTTCTCACACACAGGTAAAGGTTTGTCACCAATTAGTGCCATAAAGGATACCTTCCAATCCATAAACTTTAGGGGGTCGCCACTAAAGATGGTGGGCTCAGGTACAGGAAGCCTGTTTAGGGTAAGAGAGCTGGCGAGGGCTTGAACTAAGCTAAGTTCTTCACGTTCTGGAGTAGTATTGTGAGGTCTAAATGTTGGTGCTTGTGGATTTAAAGAGAGCCGTGGTGCGATGTTGGGGAGATTTGCGGAATTTTCTAAGTTGTAGCAGGACACTTGATCATGGCTTTCAATGTCATTTTGAGCGCTAAGGGCTCTTACTCGTGCAGCTGCTACTTTCACTTCACTGTCTGCCTTTAACTGTTGAAGTTTAGTCTTTTCCTCCTCCAACTTTGCCTTTGATTCCACTTCCTTTATTTTCCACTCATTTTCCATTTGGCTGATCTTGGTTTCCTGTGCCAATATTTCTCGTGTGGCCTTTGCTTGTTCCACTTTGGCTGCAAGTTCAGCTTCTGCTTCCACCTCACGACTGCCAGTAGAATCTGCCTTTGAGCGTGCAACTGAACCCTCTGGGAACGACGTTTCAGTTTTTGTATCACCAAACACAGAACCATAGTCCCTTTTGTTTAACATCACTCGTACTCTTTCCTTTTCAAGGCGATCGTTAAAGAGCTGATCGATATTTTCCTGTCGTTTAGCAACAACTTCACAAATGTCAGTTGTAAGCACTGCACAAGCATCCATTCGCTTAACAATGTCTGGCGTCATGGATTGGCTGCGGCGAATGGGTTCATAATGCTGTTGTACTACAGCGTGCTTGTCTCTTATGTCATGACTGGCATTGTTTAGCTCTTCAGGTGAGCAGAAAGTTTTCAGCTTTGTTCTGATTTCTTTAGCTGCCTTCTTCCAAGTGTCATAAGCTTTGTTAAATGCCTTCTCATTTTTCTTTGCCTCATATTCCTGCATTTCTTTACCCTTTTCAGTTAAATGCCTTTCACGATTGCTGGATCTTACTCCTTGTTGCTCTGAGTCGTCGGCTTCTTCAGCAGGGTTCAACATTTTGTTACTGCAATGTGTATGTTGCTCTATGCGATAACGTCTGGACTTAAACTTACGTGAGTGTTACTTTTGGAAACAATGCTCACATCAGACGTTTACATCACATAAATAAACAGATTAGCACCCACATATTAGACAAAATGTAACTGTAAATACCGCTGATATACGTTACTTTCAAGAAGAATAAACCCATACAATTTAAAGATTGTAATTACTCAGTGCAATGCAGTATACCTTTAAGGCTGTAACCACAAAAATATTTAAGGCAAGTAACTCTGAATTAGTGTGCAGACATTTTAACTTTGTTATCAGCAAAGTCCTTAATGGGCATAATACCTGCACCTTCGTAAAGTAACCATCAGAGTTCAAAGGGGAGGTAGGCGACGAAGCAAAGATGATCTTGACTGGTGTAGAAATATCTCACAGCTGACACACGGACCCACCTCGTGGCACGGACTGCACTCATCTGGCATGGGAGCTAGCAAGTAGCCTTCACTCAGCGATCGAGTTTTCACTGTAGCAGTCCCTCGGACCAAGGAAGAAAGAGAGAGAGCCTCGACGGGTGCAGTAATTTTTACTTTGAGATTCATTCAGAATCTAACAGTGCTGAGGTGCACCAATGCACCGTGAAAACTAAACAGAAACACAAAATACATTTTCTTAGACGCTTATTACAAATATGAACTCAAATAATGCAGAAAATACAACAAAATATCAGTTAAGCAAACAAATACAACTTAAAACATGTACCTCGCTCCGCATTCCAAGGGCTGCAAATTGTTAATTTTGCTAGAGTCCGGTATCACGCTGCTTCACGCTTCATTGAGAGCTGCCTACTGGGACATGTGCGCCACAAAACCGGTCTGAGCTGGAAGTGCAGCTTGCCGCTAACTAAACAACAGAGCCCTCTACTGGACACTACGCGTAGCTGTTCAGGCTTAGATCAATAAACAAAACTGGACATTTACATATTCCGTTACTCCCCAACACTGCACCCTGGACACGTTGCCAGTCTGTTGCAAGGCTAGCACAGAGAGACTGTCAGGTTTCAGGGAAAACAAGATCCAGATGCAGGACTTCCTGATAGGTGACAGTGAATTTATTTATAGTGAAAAAACAAGCAACGATGTGCAAAAACAATTCCAAAAACGTGGTTTTCTTTGTGACAGTCTCCCAACTACCTCAGCAATATTTACAAGATTCAAGTCAAGAGTGGCAGGACTATGGCACAACAAACATATGACAGAAACATAATTTTACAAAACAGGGTAATAATCAAAATGCATTGTGGGAGATGTAGTTTATGCTCAACATGCACTTTTAAGCAACATACAGTAAACTTATTTTAATGCAGAAGTTCTCCAGCCACATTTGGCCCACGGGCCTTGATTTTTACACATGTGGTGTAGACAATCTGAGAGTCTAGTTCCAGGTTCTGGTTCTTCCTGCTGAGCCTCCTTTATCAGTGGCTTGATCTCCCATGTGAGAGATTCGATGATGCAAGTAGCGGGTAATATGGGCTCTTCCTTCTCTGAGGTCTCATTCAGAGTAGAGAATTGGTGTGATTGAGGGTCTGGTTTTACATTAAGGGATATAGGCCTGTAAGTGATAGTGAGATTGAAATGGGCGAAGGCTAAAGCCCACCTGGCCTGACGAGCATTCAGACACTTGGCTGCCTGCACATACGTTAGATACTTGTGGTCCATTCAGATGATCTGTGGATGTTCCATCCCCTCCAGCGATTTCCTCCATTTTTCTAATGCAAGCTTGATGGTTAGAAGCTCCCAGTCGCCCACAAATAATAGAATCAAGGAATCTTTGAAGCTGTTTCCTTGTTTGGGGTTGATACCACTCCACCACGGTTTTAATCTTAGCCGGGTCAGCTTGTAGCTTACCTTATTCCACGATGAACCTGAGGAAGGAAACTGACTGGATGTGAAACTCACATTTTTCTCCTTTTACAAAGAGGTGGTTCTCCAGCAACTGCTGCAGGACTTAGCGGACATGTTTCATGTGTTCCGACCTGGATTTGGAGAAGATGAGAATGTCATTAACGTAAACAAATACAAAATAACTGATGAAATCTCTTAGGGCATCATTCACTAAGGCCTGAAACACTGCAGGGGCGTTAGTGAGTCGAAATGGCATGACCAGATATTCGAAATGTCCAAGGTGAGTATTGAAGGCTAGTATTGTTTTCTATTCCTCTCCCTCCCTTATTCTGATTAGGTGGTGTGCATTTTATAAATTGAGCTCCTTGCAGTAACAAATTAGGGATGGGTATCATTTAGGCTTTATCCGATACTGGTGCCAAACCGGTTCCTTTGAAACGGTGCTGGTGCTTAAACGGTGCTCGAACCGGTGCTTAAAGAATGGAGAACACAAACTTTGTCCAAAAACCTCTCATGTTCAGCTGTTTTTTGTAAAAACATAACAATGTTAGCCTTTTCTGCAGCTATGGGGCATATATGGTATCACTCTTGGCTGGAAGCAGTGCTTAAACAATGGAAAAAACACAAACTTTGTCCAAAAACCTCTCATGTTTAGCTGTTTTCCACCTTTTCTTTGGTCATTTTAGCCTTTTTGGCCAGGGTGAAGGGGGCATCTGCCATCAAACAAGAAGACAGCCGCATGTAACAACGACGGTGTTTGCTAGTTCACCTTACATGCATTAATTTAATAACGTGGTTAGCCCACTCAATGTAAATTACATACGAACAACATTAAGCTACTCATGCAGAGAAGAACGGCTGCTGCTGCCATCATCATCCGTCACCATTTCTGCTACACTGGCAGGGCTAGGGGCCAGGACTCTCCTCTTCGGGTTTTGAGGGGGATGTTGCTAACTCCGGGTCCGATAACAGGTACCACACCCGCAGTAGATGTGCTCGGTGTGAGGTCTTGCAGCAAGCAACAGTTTTCACAGCAACAAAAGGCTCCACCTGGAAATACAGCCTTTAGACCAGTTGATCTGTGGGTTATGAATACTCAGCAATGGATAACCAAGGACTAAGGGAGTTCCATTTGCATGAAAAAGGAACAGATTTCTACATGGTTGATGGGCTGAGTTCGATAGGCGATGTCTGGTGCCATTTAAGGCAGAGACTTGCAACGGTTAAGTCAGAGGAATTAACAGGAGGTTGAGTTTCTTGGCTAAAGACTATTCAATAAAATTTTACTCTGCTCCTGAGTCGATGGAGGCATTATAAAGGTGAATATAAGGATTAAGAATAATTTTGCCAAGTACCTGAGTGGAGGTAGGGAAACACTGTACCCCTACGGTTACTGATGGGCGTGGGCGCGAAGGACAGGCATTGACATAATGCCCTTTCTGACCACAAGAGAAGTACTCACCAGCCAGCAGCCACTTCCTAATGTCTGATGGCGATAGCTGGGCTCGGCTGAGCTGCATGGACCGCTCCTCCCCATGGTTCACTTCCTCCTGGGCTCTGTTCTCCTAAGGAGGCTCCAATGGCCGGCGTGAATCCACCACTACCTCGCCAAGAGCCAATGGACTGTTTGCCATACTCATGCGTGCAGTCATCCATTCTAATGCACATGGAAATTAAAGCGTCTAAAGACTTGGGTAATTCCTTTGTAGTTAACTCACGTTTCTGGGCTGGTCCAGACTGGCTTCAGCTGGGAGAGATGAAAGGGGTTATGGATCTTCATATTGTGAGGTAAGTTTAAATGGAAGGTCACAGATTCAGAGATTAGATTCAGTTCATTAAGGTACATTTTTAGTGGATAACCATACTTTCTGACCTGCTTGATATGGTGAGGCAGAGACCCTGTGAAGGTCAGCCAGATGTTTGTTGTGTTCCTCTGACCTGAGGAGGGCTTCCCGGGTGGATGTCAAGAGACAGAGACTGTGGGACAGAGGGAACCTGGGATTTTGGGAAGAAACCGGAGTACTGGAGAGAACCCACACATGCATTGAATAAACTCTACACAAAGGCCCCAGCCAGATGGCTTCTTGCTGTGAGGCAGGAGTGCTGACCATTGTGCCAGCACGCTGTCCCAATATGTATATATGATGTACATAAGTATTCACAGCCTTTGCTCAATATTTTCTTTTTGTTTTGTTAAATTTGGCAAATGTAATTAAATTCTTTATATATTATTTTTATAGCGGCAAATCACAACAAGACTTGCTTCAAGGCGCTTTTTATTGTAAGGTAAAGATGCTAGAATGATACAAAATGTCAACAATTACAGCCTCAGCTCTTTTGAGTATGATGCTGCAAACTTGGCATCCCTATTTAAGGAGAGTTTCTCCCATTCCTCTTTGCAAAACCTCTCAGGCTCCATCAGGTTGGATAGGGAGCGTCAGTGCACAGACATTTTCAGATCTCTGTAAAGATGTTTGTAGAGATTAGGTTCATGTTTAGGACAATCAAGGACTTTCACACAATTTTCTGAAGACACTCCTTTGTTGTTTTGACTGGGTGCTTAGGAACGTTATCCTTTTGGAAGATGAACTTTCACCCCAGTCCACAGCACTCTGGAGCAGGTTATCATCAAGGATGCCTCTGTACCTTGCTGTATGCATCTTTCCCTTGACTAGGGATGGGTATCGAAAACCGGTTCTTGTTGAGAACCGGTTCCCACTGTTTCAATTCCTTGGAATTGTTTGCCATTTTTGCAAACGATTCCCTTATCGATTCCAGTCGCCCCGAATGACGTCACCACGTTGCGGAGCGTCATTTACCTGGCAGGAAACACGGCGCCTAAGCAGCTCAAACGCTAAAAAGTTTGGTTATACTTTACGAGAACGGATGACAACAGGGCAACTTGCAATACTTGCAAAGTAGATATTTCATTTAAGGGAGGAAACACTACGAATATGCAAAAGCATTTACTCACAAAACAACGCGATGACCTTAAATGAATGTCGTGTTTTTAATTCCGCTCCGGACTCGTGAATCTCAACCCAGCAGCAGCGGTAACGTTTGCACGTCCTCTCCCGTTAATGCAGCAGGTAAATAATCAACAACAGTGCATATTATGTTAGCACGATCTGCCTTATTACAAAACCTGCCATTACTGTGCATTTAAGTGACCATGATGAGAGAGACGGACAGAGTCTGGCTCAGATGCTGGCAGTTCTCGCTGCAGTCTATCGGTAGCGTCTCCTTTCAGGCCAGGATAGACGAATGTCACTGAGCAGTGACTAAGTTTGTGGTAAAAGGCTTGAACCCATTTGCCACAGCAGATGATTTTCAGTAAGTGAATGTGTTTAATTGTAGGCAGGGACATTACTGGATATTCTTGTGTAATTGCTACAGAATAATTTATGCTATACTTTGTTATTGCTACAGGAGAATATTTATTTTATTATTTTACATTTACAATTTTTTTCCCTGGGGACCCTGTGACACCCCATTGAAGAGCCGTAAGCTGGATCTCTTAAGATCTCACTGCTGGGTTTGTAAGGCCATGTTACTCCTAAATTTCTATCTTGTTCAAAGAGAAGATAAAACAAAGTTCTAAGCTAATCGACCTTAGTGTTCTCCTTTTTTAAAAAGAATCGATAAGAGAATCGATAAAGAATCGAATCGTTAAACAGAATCGAAAATGGAATCTGAATCGTGAAAATCTTATCAATACCCATCCCTACCCTTGACCCTAACTAGTTTCCTAGTTCCTGCTGCTGAAAAACATGATTTAGTTAACGGATGGTGACAGGTGCCTAGTTTCTTCCAGACAGGAAGCTTCACCAGATCATTTTGTTTCTCATGGTCTGAGAGTTCTTCGGGGGTCTTTTGGCAACTCCAGATGTCCTGTCATATGCCTTTTACTGGTGGAATGCTACATGCATTGTCAACAATGTGAACTCATGTAGAAAGGTTTCTGCATTTCCAAAAAATTTTGGGCTTTGTCATTATGTATTTAAATGTATTGAATCCATTTTAAAATGAGGTAAAATAAGCTTTGTTACTAGCAGCCTGTTGCAAAAACAACACATTTCTTTTACATTTCTTTAGTTGGAACTCATGAAAGATGCCAAAGATAACAGCTCAGCAGAAATAAAGTTATATAGGTTTTGCACTAATAAAGTAATTACCAAAGAGCTGCTGACCAAAAAATGAGACATATTTCAGCATGCTGTGCAATGTGTTCTTACAAAACTTTGGGGAAACTGGACAAGTGGAGGAAAAGTGGCAGTCTTAAAAAAACTGTTTACAGGAGATGAACAGTTCCTGAAAAACATTTTTTTTTTTTACTAATAGGAAAGAAATCCACCAAAGACCGGACACATTTAAGGCTCTTGTACAGTGAATACAGAAATTTACTGAGATTTTTTGATCCACCAATACCATCTGGAAAGCACAGCAATGATCACAAACACACTCTCAATGCAGTAAAGGCATAACTGGATAGAAAAACACACAATTAAGCACTATTCATGGACTATTCTCTCCAGAGCCCGGACCTCAATATTATTGAAGCAATGTGAGCAGTTTCATTTTAGGAGAGAACAAAACAAAAGACAGCCAACATCCAAAGACGAGCTTTCATTGTAAAAAAGTCTGGAGAACTATTCCTGAAGACTACCTGAATGATGAGAAGAAAGCTTGCCTTAGAGAATTCAGGCAAATTATTGACATTGAGATCAGTTTTCCCAAAAACTCTGTTTTTCCCTTATATACTGTATTTCCATGTATGTTTCAATAAAACACTACACCTATTACTCATTTTCCGTGCAAAATATAAATACATAAAGAGTTGCTTAAAGCTTTTGTACAGTACTGTGTTTATACTGGCTCATAAGTAACTTTTGTCCGTAAGTCTGAAAGAAAACGCACGTTCTGAGATGTTAAGTTCGAAAAAACACCGGAAGTTATGTGTAATAACATTTTTTATGTTTTTAAAACTGCTGCAACATTCTTGTTAAAACTTTTAACATCATAAGTAAAGGTTAAAGTTTAACTAGGATGTTGGCGCTAATGCACACGGGATTATGGGTTAATTTCGTCTTTCGTGATAAAGCTGATGTTTTCAAAACAAAAGCACACAAGTCAACTTTGCGGTTGCCTGGACACAATAGCAATCTGTGCTCTCCATTCATCAATAGTGGACTCTAGGACATTGTATGGTTAAAAGAAGACTTTAGGCTGGAAGAGATTTGTGCGGTTAGTTGAAGTCTGCGGTCTATTCGCTTTGAATTGGCTTTTATTTTGTAAGCCGCAACCGGAAGGGCTATTTATTTTTCGCCTGCCTTTGTCTAACTCGACTGGTACTGACGGGGAGGGAAAGAAGGAGGAGGGAGTGTTCCTGGTCTGTCGACTGGTTTGACTTGTCACAGGCGCTCAAGGGAAAACGATGAATTTCAGTCACAGAAAATAGTTCGTAGTTAGCTACAAACACACGTAAAGATAACCTGGCAAACCGAGGTGCCGTGACAGAACAGCTGCGTAGGATGGGCGAGCCGGCACAGACTCCGTTTAAAACCACTGGATCCGAGTGGCTGCTGCCTGTCAGTGAATACTTGGGCTTTCCTCTTGATCAGGTAGGACAAGCGTGAGTCACAAGTCAGTGGGGCTATTTCGGAAGAATTAAATCTTTTGATATATTACTGGGTTTTTTTTCTTAAAAAATAAATAAATTTCATGTCATAAATGATGTTCCGTCAATTAACCTTGTGTTACTTGTGGGACACACGTGCCGTGGCTCCTTAAAAGTCGTCCACGTCCACATTATTGTCCTTTTATTGGAGGCTTTGTCCAAAAACTAAATTCTGTCGTTTTAAAGAAAATTATTAATAATAAAAATAACGATACAGTCCTGCAACGTGTCATACGCTGCTGTTTTACGTCCCTATAAAATTTTTACACTATCATAGTACACTATGATAATATACCGTAAAGCCCTTAATTGCCTATAAAAGTATAAAACGTGAAATGTTTGTTGATTATCTCTCTTTGCTGTTCACCCCAATCCTCATTTTTATCTCTTCCCACACAGGTGAATTTTCTGGCATGCCAGCTGTTTGCCTTAACTTCTGCCTTCTGCTTTCGTCTCTACCTCAGCCCGGCCCATGTCAGTCCCCTGGTCAGGCACTTTGTTGCCGCTCTGCTCGGTATTGGTTTTCTCGTCTTCTGCTTTGGATGGTAATGTATGGCACTGTCTCACACACTGCTCCATTCATTTTTTTCTCCAGTATGTGAGTCAAAGATATTTTATGTGTCCATGTTTCAAAAAGTGTTTTCTGTCAATGAACAAAAACTTTATATTTTATAATTACAGAACAGTCTAGGCAATAAGCTACCAGAACTTTTTCTGTAATTTCACACACTTATGTTGAACAACTAAGATGTACTGAAACGGCACTTCTTTTTCTTCTACTAAGAAGTCTCAGGGGTTAAATATTCAAATGTCTTTACAATGACAGAAAGGGGAGTTTCACTAGCCTCACTTAATATCAAAGTGGGCTGTATGTGGGCCCACCTGTATAAGATTTAAATAAAATCAGAATGCAGTGATTAATGAATCATTTACATCACACGTTTAATTGGAAAAATACTACAAAGCAATGTGTTAAATGCTGAAAGAAAAAATGGTGTTGTCCTTGGAAAAATATGTGCTTAAAACATGGTAGCAGGTCAACGTAAGAAGAAAAAGACCAGACCACTGGATCAACAGTTCTTTAAGAATATGGTCTCAGGCCCTCAGGCTGCAGCACTAAAAACAGACCTTCTGTAGGAAAAATTATTGCATGCGCTCAGGAACACTTCATGTGAACCAGATCAAGAAAACACTTCTGCCTCCTGCCACTACAGCATCATCTGTGGTGTCTAGGTCCTTTAATGCACAAGGCATTGGTATCATCCACCTTTTGTGAAGGCCACATTAATAATAATGTAAGTTTTAGAGCAAAATAATATAGCCACTCTGACAACATGCATATTGTTTGTTTCAGCAAGACAATGCTAAACTACAACATTGAAATAGCCATGGTACTAACTGGCCTGGGTGCACAGTTAGAACATGTTTTTAATGCCTCGGGCTTATAATTGTAGTAGAACACTGAGGGTATGCGGTCATGAGACAAATTGGAAACGCATGTATTTGTATGGGTGTGTATTGTAGTGCTTTAGCAGCAGGTATCTGTGGGAAATGTGTTTAAGTTGTATTGGCACATGCTGCCTGTGTCATTGAAAAGACCTACAGAATGTTTTGTGTCACTTCTGCAGGTATTCATCTCACATCCTGGCTGTGGTTGTTGCAAACTACCTGATCATCATCAAAGCTGACCTCAACAATGTGCACAGGTAAATTCAAGCCTCAAAGGCCAATAAACATAAAAGTCTAGGGAATGGCTATATAATGGATTCTGAAAGACAGAAACAAAAGTCTGAAACACCAGTGGATTCTTACATGGATTGTGCAACTGTTGCTCTTTTGCCCGTAATTCCTGTAACCATGAATTAAGCCTAGTCGGTCTGGTTGTAGTCGTTCTCATCGCGCACACACCTTTCCGGTTGCATTGACTGACGTGCCTGCTTCATCAAGCCGGTATGTGATTGACAGGACTGCGTTTACCATGATAGGGCTGCAGAACTAGCTGTTGCTGTTTTCAGGTCAAACTTGCCAGACGAGATCAACCCAGCCCACAAGCCATTCACTTCATAGGTGGGCTAAGTTGCTCAGTTTAAGCCCTTGAAGTTTACCACTCATTCACTCCCTGCCGCGCATTCCAAGAAAGACTTCATTCTACTTCACCTCGCCCCCTTTGTCTTCCTGTTCCAATGTGGCCTGAACGAAAGTACTTTTTTAAAGGCATGAAACCTTTGGAGAACACGTCAGGCGACAGGCAGCCAGGCATGCCAGCCTGACCAGTCTACTCATGAAGATAGCTAGCAGGTGTTTATGCGGATGTTGAAACTTTCATGTTTACAGGGTTTCAGTGGAACTCTTAAGAGCACATGCACATTTTCCATTATGTCTGGGTGGATATGGGTGTTGACTTCAGACAGCATGGCTCAGGTGTGTCTGGCAGTTGTTGCTTTTTTGTTTTTTTTATTACTAGAGCAAAATTGTACGGTTATCTTGGTGAGGTATTCAAGGATTACCTGTAGGTAGAGCAAAGTAGAACTGGTATTGTTCTATGGCTTTGGAGGCAAAACACTATGTAAACTCAACATGGGCTTCTGGACACACACCTCTGTGTCACTGACACGGGGAAACAAAGTAATTGAACATTTTAGGTTAAAGCCAGGACAATCTAGGGAACGATCAGAACAACGGGTGATCATTACTTTAAGATATGCCGATGTTTGTAACTGTTTAAAATTTTTTGACAATGTGAAATGTAAAGCAGAATATCAGGTTTTCAGTCCTGCAGAAATGACACAAGTTCTTACCTGTGCCTGTTCATTCTTTTGTTTTTCATTTGAGAGTGTGATGAAATAGTTGCGTCTTGTCAAAGTTAAACCATGCTGGAAGTTTTAGAGGTAGTGTAAATGGCACAAATATTTAAAAAAAAAAGAAACATTATGCTCACTTTTTTTTTTTTTTTTTTTTAATTTTTGTGAAGTAACCCAGAGAGGCAACAATCACTTGCAGTAATTTCTAATGACTCATAAGTTAAGGAAACTTCTTAATCTCCTCAAATGCATTTACTGGTGACTCAACTGTTACCACACCAGCTTGTCCTTTTTCTTTTTTTCTAGGTATTGTATTAAACGATTGATTGAACTGCCCTTTACTTTATTTACTTTGTGTCATTCTTTTCCACTCAGGTATTCCATGGTGATATCTATGGGCTATCTGACTGCGTGCCAAGTGAGCCGAGTCTTCATCTTTAACTATGGAATACCTTCCACTGACTTCTCTGGGTGAGGAAAATCTGAAGCATTTCTTTCTCTCTCCTCTTTGCCACACCTTCTTTGTGACAGCACATTATGGAGACATTTGAGGTTTAGATACGTTATCAGTTTCCACCCTTGGTGGTACCAGCTTACACACCGACTCCCCCAGCCTTGTGTACATATAAAACAACTGAAGGAAAAAAAAATAGCAGCAGCATTGTTCACAGTTGACGCTGCCCAGCTTAGGCTGCTTTCTGCCTCCCATTTTAATTGGAAATGTCTGTTTTTCTATGTGTGGTTATACTTTATAAAGCGACAGCTGACTTTGCTGGCCTCTGTATTCAGCAGCAGCTACTTTGCCTTGTTCCAGTGCGGATTAATTTGTTGGCAGCCTCATTTAGACTCCATGTGACTTTAGAGATGAGCAGCCAGGACTGTGAGTCAGCCTCTGGTGATCCCATATTGAATTAGGGATCCAGATTTTATTTTATTTTTTGATACACTTTCATGTTTTGGTATCAATTCAGTACAAAAAACCCCCAAAAAACAAACTACATTCACTACTTAACTTTGTTTCTGAGCAAAGGTTGTGTGAGTCAGACTGAACAGCAGTCATTCATGCTGATAGATTTCTGGTTTCCCTCTATATTTCTTGCTCTGTCTTTAGTAGGGTGTTATGCATCTAGCCATTGTCTCTAAAGTCTGTTTGCATTTGTTCAAGAGCATTTCCATGAACTGAAATTGACACTTGACATGAAAATCATAGGTACTATGCCCGCTCTATAATGTACAAAATGGAAAATGGAGCCTGTATGCTATAGTACTGGAGTTTTGCACATACTGGCTGAAAACATTACTTCAGAGCCCCCTGCCAGCTCTCACTGAGCTGGCACTGCCAGCCACATGGCCAGCCTCTCTCTGCCTCAGTTTTCCATGCTGTGCACACAATGCAGCCCTCACACCAACACAAACTAGTGTGTGTGTGCAAGAGAGACGTAGTTTATATGTGGACACACATTCACATGAGTTTCCTAAATGTGTGCTTGATAAGCTGAAAATCTAGCTGTGCTGGTTTAAAAGGGGCCCGATGATCCAATGAAGCTCTGGGGATAGGAAAGTATTGCATTGGATTAATAAGTGACCTGATTTGCCACAACTAGAGAAGAATGAAGTGATTCACAATGGTAAATAAATCCAAGAGTCTCTCACAGAGGCTCGGTGAGCTTGGGAAGTGCTGTGCTTAAATTGGTAATGCTTTAAATGACTTAAGTTTTTACTTTCACTTAAAAAACAAAACAAAAACATATATTAGAATTGCTATGCTATCATACTTGCAACATTTATACAATTTAAAATGATTATTAAAGTGAAATCTTTTCAAATTTGCCCACCTACAATCAGGCACAGGTTGTGAGCATCAATTTCTAAACTTCTTAAGATAAATTAAAAACAATAATTTACCATCTTTCTCTGCCCAGGCCTTTGATGATAGTAACACAGAAGCTCACCACGTTGGCTTTCCAGCTCCATGACGGTAAGTCAGACAAGTGGATGCACACATACATATGGAAGCTCAGCACATTGGCAAGCCTTTCACAGCATGCTGTCTGAGTAACTTAACAGGGATGACAGGCTTTTACACACATTTTCACACCTGTTGTAAAACATGTAGCCTAGGCTTTTATTAAAACGCGTCCTTCTGATTCTCTTCTAATGTAATGTCGAAGTCATAATTGTGAGCCACAAAATGTGCAGTCATTGATGTTGTTAGTAACATTTGTGTTTTTTTTTTTTCCATTGTGAGTTGTTAGTGTTTCAGTGAAAAAGTCTCTTAGAGTCAGAATTAAACATCTGTTAAAGAAGGACAAGAGAAGGGGGGAGGGGGGAATTAAAGATATCAACAACTCCATATTTTTTTCAGGTATGTGTAAGAAGACTGAACAGTTGACACAGGAGCAGAAGCTCATGGCTATAGAGTAAGTTTACACAGCAAAGCAAGTTAGTAACTTACAGTGGTAACTGTGTGTGTGTGTGTGTGTGTGTGTGTGTGTGTGTGTGGTTTTTTTAAACAGAGTCTAATTTTAACAGACTAGAGATCTTTGGGATTTTCCTATGTCCGATTTTAGCCTTCAAGTCTGCATAGATGAACGTACATATACCAGCCACTTTATTAGGTACACTTGCTAGTATTGGGTTGGCCCCCCTTTTGCATTTCAAACTCTTTATTTTTCATGACACTGATTCACCAAGGTGCTGGAAACATTCTTCAAATTTTAGTCTATATCAGGGGTGGGCAACTCCAGGCCTCGAGTGTCGGTGTCCTGCAGGTTTTAGATCTCACCCTGGGTCAACATACCTGAATCAAATGATTAGTTTGTTACCAGGCGTCTGGAGAACTTCAAGACATGCTAAGGAGGTAATTTGGCCATATAGATCAGCTGTGATTGGATCAGGGACACACCTGAAACATGCAGGACACTGGCACTCGAGGCCTGGAGTTGCCTACCCCTGGTCTTTGTCAACATGACTGCATCACAGAGCTGCTGCAGATTTGTCAGCTACACCTTCATTATGCAGAATGATTTCAAATTCCTGTACCATCACAACTCAAAGGTGCTCTATTCAACTGTGACTGTGGAGGTCTTTTGAATCCACTACAGTTTGCGATGATGTGAGCTGTGAGATATGATGCTGGAAGCAATCATTAGACAATGAGTACATTGTGGTCATAAAGAGATGGACATTGTCAGTAACAATACTCAAGTAGGCTGTGCCATTGGACAATGCGCATATGGTGCTAAGTGGCCCAAAGTGTGGCACAAAAATAGCCCCCAGACCACTACACCACCACCACCAGTCTAAATTGTTCATACAAACCAGGATGGATCCATACTTTCATGGTGTTTACACAAAATTCTGACCCCGACCCAAATGTTGCACCAGAAATTAAGACTTATCAGACCAGGTAACCTTTTCTAGTCTTGTGCTGTCCAGTTTTGGTGAGCTCGTGTGAGTTGTAGCCTCAGTGTGGTACCTGGTGCTTCAAGGGTTGATAAATGTTCTATTTACAGATGCTCGTCTGTAGCTCTTAGTTGTAACAAGTGGTTATTTGAGCTACTATTGCCTTCTTATCAGCTTGACCAATCTGGCGATTTTCCTCTGAGCTCTGGCATCAGCGATTCTTTTTTGCCTAGAGAACCACTGCTTATTGGAGATTTTCTTTTTTTCTGACCATCTCCAGAGATAATTGTGTGAGAAAATCCCAGTAAAATCAGCTTTTTCTGAACCACCAGTCTGGCAATAAGAACTATACCACATTCAAATCCACTTAATTCAACTTTATTCTATACTGTACTGCTCGGTTTGAACTTCAGCATTGACCGTGTCTACATGCCTAAATGCATTAAGTGGCTGCCATGTCATTGACTGACTACACATTTGGATTAAGGAGCAGTTTAGCAGGTGTACCTAATAACGTAACTGGTGAGTGTAATCCTATAATGTAAAGTTTACATGTGCAGCAAAGATGTGCAGATACTTTAACAGTGCATCTGAACTTGGACCTTATTTAAAGAATAAATAACTGTTTCTTTTCCTTTAGCCACGAAGGACAATGACAAGGACATGAAATCATGGTGAATAGTTTATTTATGGAAAAAAGCATGCTGGGAACTTAGAAAAGAGACATCGTTTTGCATGGAAAAACATTTTTGTGCATGTGAATTCATGAAATCACATTATCAATGGACTGTACTATGCATGCCGTTTTAAAATGAATTAAAATGTATTTTAAAAGCAGCCATAAAATATAGCCACCTACCTGTGCAATAACCCAGTAGCTGTAAATCTGGTAATTGATGTGTTTGTCATAATACTTAAATATTCGATTAACTGGACTAATTTTGTTCTTATTTATCAGGGACCAGACATTGTCCTTATTCCAGTTTTGCATACAAGTTCTCCTGTACTGTAAATATTACACATAGTTTGTAACATGGATGGAAGCACATTTGGTCATGAATTAGGTCAGGTTTTAATACCCATCCTGGTTCGTTTTATTGCTCGGCAGCTGGTATATGTACAGGGTCAGAGAAACAGAGTTAAAGGCGAGCAATGATGCTGAGTGATCATGACCTGTTGGATGTTTAATTTAAAACTAGATGGCATGTATTTCTCAGATCACCTTGGAAGAAAATCTAAAGTAGCACCGTCACGTTTCACTCAAAGCGATCTCAGTTAGTGTTTCGAAAAGGTTTGTTTCTTTTCAGTGATTTCTGCCTCGTCTCTTTGTAGTGTGAGGCCTTCTCTCATCGAGTACCTGAGTTACAATCTGAACTTTCTGAGTGTCTTGGTGGGGCCATGCAGTAACTACAAAGAGTACATAGACTTCATAGAGGGCAGACACATCAGCACGAGGCTCAAGCAGCAGCATGCCTCAAGTAATCGGCAGAATGGCTACAATAAGACCCAGGACCCATCACCTCTGGTAAGTTCATGAATACTGGTTACTACTCTTGTAGTCTTTAACTTTTTTCATTTTTATATTGATAGGTTATTGTTTTATCAGGAGGGGGATTAAATGCTTATCCAGCAATATGTTTCTTCTTCCATTGGTTGGAATCTCTGTAACTTTACTACAGTGGCTTTACTTCTTGTTCTTGTTTTATTGAAAGAGCGTTTGAACTGTCCTTTACTTTACATCATTCACAGTTCAAAAATAATTCTTTTACTGGGATGTGGTGCATGCTTACACTTGATTCAGTTTCTGAAGTAGGTCATTTTGACTCTCTTCCCCATCTTCTTAGCTAGTTTTCTTCTGATTGGCTGTTCCTTGGAAATAAGTTTACACAAGTTCACAGCAAGAGTTGCGTGTCTGAATTGACATGAGGATCTGGCCTTCTTGATATCCTACAGAAACAAGAGTAGATAAAACTTAGAACAGGTGTTTAGAGGAGTCTAAATTGAATAAAGATGTGCAAAATTTCGCCTACGCACAATGAATATTTTTGGAATTACAGGCCCTTAAAATTCACGTTAGCAGGCCAGGACTTTTAAGGACTAAAGAGCAAAACGACCTTGCTATGATGTAACTTCTTTTGACCTGTTATCTATCCAACATTGTGAAAACACCCTTGAAGTTCTCTATTGAATTCTCAGAAAACAAATAAAACGTCTAAGCTATAAATGTTTATTTCGGTTACTCTGTCATAGTAATTGAAATCTGTGCAAAGTTGCTATCAAAATTATGATGCATCCCGTGATGCTAGCGCTGAAAGTTGATTATAGAAAATTAGATTTTTCTTTACATTGTAAAACTTGCAGAGGGTGTAAAATTACATTGGTTGCAGTTTTTAATAGCTGAAATTTGTTTCATGTGATAGCTGTTGTACTTAAGGAGTTATGCTGGAAAAAACAATAAGGTTACCTAAAAAGCACCAAATTTCAACCTAACCTCTTTAGCATAAATTACATGGGGGCCTATAACTCAGAAAATACCTTCAGTAGGGAGGTTAAAGTTTTGCATGGCTTCATTTTCATAAAAAAAACTATAGAAAGGTCTTGGCTGATGTGGACTAGATAAAAATCTGCTACAAACATATAGTCGCAGAAGGTCAGATATTACTGAGGTACCCAGGAGGACTTTTTTCAGCTTCAAAGAAAATGTGTAACTTCTGTGGTGAACATTTTAAATGTATCCACTAGAGCAGAGCTACAAACTGATAGTTTGTTTCTGGTTTCTCTTGGGTTAAGTTAAGCCATAGATGCTGATTGCTTAAGATTTAATGGTAATCCTAATATTCTCCATTTGTAATGGTGCTTCTATCAGTGCTCAGAAGTAATTTGCTTTCTCTGCAGAACGCCGTTTGTCATAAGCTGCTAGTCTGCGCCGGCTGTATGCTGTTCTTCCTTACTGTCACTCGGTCCTTGCCCATAAAGTACAACGTTGACCCCGACTTTGTGAGCCAAGCCTCCTTCCTCACCAGGCTCACTTATGCTTTCTTCTCCATACAAGCTGCAAGGCCCAAATTCTACTTCGCCTGGACATTAGGTGGGTATTTAGTGCGTCTGTGTGTTTTACTTGGCCAGTTTGTTTTGTTTTTTATTGCTTCTGGGGACAAATGCCACGGATGTCATGTGATGATCTTCTTCTTCCTCTGTTAGCTGATGCAGTCAACAATGCTGCAGGATATGGTTTCCTTGGGATGGATGAACATGGAAAGCCATCCTGGGACCTCATCAGCAACCTCAACATCATCGGGATTGAGGTGCCGCGTTTCAGATGCTTAAAATCGAGACCATGATCTTTCAGCACTGTGTCCAATTGTGAGTTAATTAGACACTGGAGCACACTCTTATTGTAGCTATTGATCTTTTTTCTTTTAGACAGCAACCAGCTTCAAGACCTTCATAGACAACTGGAATATTCGAACAGGAATTTGGCTTAAAACGTAAGTGTTGCGAGTGTGAAATCAAATTGTGTGCACAGTCGGAAAGTGGGGGAAAAAAAAGTGAAATTCCCAACCCGTTCCTTTTTCAGGGTGTGCTATGACCGAGCACCAAAGCACCGTTTGGCGTTGACCTTTATCCTGTCTGCTTTGTGGCATGGTGTTTATCCAGGGTACTATTTTACCTTCCTCACCGCCATCCCCATCACCATAGCAGCAAGAGCTGTAAGTTGTCTACATTATCTGCAAAGTAATGCTCTAAAATACAAATGGAAGGTAATCGGACTGTATGGACACAAACTGACCATGAATAGATGGGACAGCTCTTGTTACATTTACAACGGTAGCTTTGTGAAGATTAAGGATATTTCAGTTTCCTCAGTACAACTACAAACAAAAACATATCTTATCAGTATGAAAGTGGCTCTAAAAATGTTTTTGGTGCCTGTTCAAACAAAACCTCTCTGGGAACAGCTTTAACTGACTTTTTATTGCACTTGGCACTTTCTGCTTCTCGCATGTTAATTAAATAGTTCAACAAAAGTTTTCCTTGAATACACTAATCCTGTCATCTGTTAAACGATAATTGTTGTCCGTCTGCCTCTCCCCACCAGATACGGAGGTCAATTCGTCATTACTTCCTGGGCTCCAGAGTGATGAAGCTGGGTTATGACATCTTGACTTGGGCAGCCACACAGCTGGCCATCTGCTACACTGTCATGCCTTTTCTCCTTCTTGCAGTTAACTACACTATAGTTTATTACAGGTACGTCATACCCCGCTTTAATCAAATTATCCTTTTGCTTCAACTCTGTGTGGTTCTGCGTTCTATTAATCTTTCTATGTACTCATACATGTGAAGGTGAGCAGGAACCCCTCTACATACATCCATAAACTTCCAAAGAGGCATAATCACGCTGACTGTAACCACAGGCATGCCGAGTGGATTGTCAACAGTTCTTATATCATGCGTCAATAAACCGTTCTTGGCCACATTTCCTCTCTTTGACAGTTGAGCGAGAGACAGGAAGTAAGGGCAAGTCCCCGAGACTGCTCTTTGCAATGCTCTAGATTCTCCTTTAGCTCTAGCATAATAAATCCCCTTTATTTCCTTATTTTCTGCAGTAAATGTCTGTCTGCACACCTGTAGACCATATAGGAGCACGCAACTGTGTGTTTATGTAGTATTTAAAAATCCTTTACTATTTAAAAACATAAAACAATTCGGTGACGTTTCATGTTCGTGTGTATTTTGATGGTCTTAGAACTAATTTTTAATCCACACCCACTGGCCATTTTATTAGGTATACCATGTTAATACTGGTATTAACATGCTAATACTGGTATTGTTAGCATGGTATAGCTTTGAAGGCCCTTTTGCCTTCAAAACTGCTTCAGTTTTTTCACAGCATTGGCTCACCTAGGTTCATTAGTCCATACTGACATGCAAAAGCATGACAGTTGCTACAGATTTTCTTTGCTGCTCATCCATGATGTGAATTTCCTAAACTACCACATCCCAAAGGTGCTTTTAGATTGAGAGCTGTTGATTGTGGAGGATATTTGAGTACATGTTCAAGAAACTAGTTTTGGGGTTAATTTTTTCTGCATTTTGGCATGGTGTGTTATTGTGCTGGTAGCACCATTAAAAACTAGTTACATTGTGGTTACAAAGGGATGAACATGGTCAGCAACAATAGTCAGGTAGGTCAGTTTGAGCTTAATGGGCTCAAAGTGTACCAAGGTGTGGTCCCCCACACCATTGCACCACCAACAGCAGCCTGAACCATTAATACCATGCAGGGCGTGCCTTGTAGAGTCATGCTTTCATGGTGTTTACACCAAACTCTGACCCTAACGTCTGAATCTGGCAGCAGAAATTGTAACTCATCAGCATCTTATCCAAGCAACGTTCTTCCAGTGTCTAGTTTTGGAGAGCCACTGTGAGATTCCTGTTCTTAGCTGACAGCATGGTGTGGTTTTCTGCTACTATTGTGCATTAAGAGATGGTCTTCTGCATATCTTGGTTGTAATTATTTGGGTGTAATAATGTGAATCACCGTTACTTTCCTATCAGCTCTAAAGTAGTCTGGCCATTTTGACCTCTGGCATCAACAAGGCATTTTTACCCAGAGAACTGCTTCTTACCGGATATATTTTTATTTAATTTATTTATTTTTAACCATTTGGACCACCAGACTGTTGTGTGGGAAATTGTCAGTTGCTCAGCAGTTTCTGAAATGCTCAGGATACTCCAGCCATCTGGCACCAACAACCATGTCACATCCAAAGTCACTCACTTCACCTTTCTTTCTTTCTCATTCTGTTGCTTAGTTTGAACTTCAGCAGGTCATCTTAACCATACTCACGTGCCTAAATGCATTATGTTGTTGCCATGTGACTAGTTTTGAAACATATGATGACTGCTTGCCCCATTGTAAACACAATGCGCATGGTTTCTTGTCATAAGTTAGTAGTTAAGTGTGATATTGTTGCTCGTTTCTAATCTGAATTATTAATGAATCTAGTATAAATCTAGCTGGATCATTTTTTTCCCTACATAATAAAAGTTCCACTCTGTTTTTCCCACCTAGGTCCATGTACTTCCACGTGCACATAATCAGCATTCTGGCTGCAGTCGCCCTGCATCGCAAACATAAACCCAGGGAACCCACCACCAAAACCTCCTCTGACTCCTCCTCCGCTCCGTGCTCAGCCCAGTGCCAGCATGTTCACTCCAACAACAATGACAAAGACTGAAAATCTCACTTCGCGTTCTTTTACCAGGCTTTTAGGACTGTCTCCTCTCAAAGACAAATGAGTATCCCTAGGGCATTCAGCCAGCTTGAAATGGGAAAACATTGTGCTATTTATTTTTTGACTATACAGAGTAAAGGAAATTTGTACTTATGGTACTGGATGTGTACGGGGAGAGCCCTCTCCCATGATTGAAGCTCATCAGGCAGACACTGAAGAAAAACCTCAGCTGAGGAAATGGTTCTGGTACAACCACCACCACCAGAATGCTGGCCCCCAACCCCCAACCCCCTTTCCCCTTTTACCTACTCCCGCTCCCTGCAGCTTTTCCTCCCTCCTTGGCCATCTCACCAGCACCAGCCTGCCTCCTCCAACAACAATACAACAGTGTGAAGAGAGTATTGAGACTCACTTTCGTTCCTGTCCTCAATCTGTGCTGTCCCACTGACTGGTGGGATCTCAGCCAGCACAACGGGTCTGCAGCTCATAAACGGGCCACAAATACCAGGACACATGCACACGCAAACTCATGCATAAATAGACACTAGGAAACAAAAACGCACATATAGTCGCTCTTAGACATGTTTGTACTCGGTCGCATTCGGGCGGCACACAAAGGCTGCCCTTGTGAGGCTGCAGAGGAGCATGCCAAGAGGAGGCTGCACCCGCTGCACTCGCTCTGCCCAGAGGATTTTGTAGATCTGTGTGGGTGATGGTTCGCCCCACTGTTATATCCCAACAGCCACTGTCAGTGACCCCCGAGTGTGTGGACCTAATCATGAACTGTCACAATACTTCCACTGTTTACTGGCTTGGATTAAAACCACATGAAAAACTAATCAGACCATGGAGCTCTTAAGCTTTTTAGTGGAAGCCTTAATATTACTGTTAACCATTACTAATGTTTTTAATGAGTATGGCAGCTCCTTCAGGTGAGGAGACTAGTATTTTATAGTTTCTATATTTCTTGGCTTCAGTCCCTGTGAACAAAAAGGAAAAGGTAAGAAATAAAATGAAATCTTTTGCCCCTGTTGGTTGAAAGCCAAAGTACACTTCCCATAGTTAAATTAGTAAAGTTGATCTATTCCTCTACTGAAAGTCCCCTTTTCTCTAACAGTGACAAAAGTGAAGGTAGTTAATGTGCACAGTGCTCAGTCCCTGTTGGCAAAATGTCAAGGAAGCTGAGAAAAGGCTCAAAATGGAAATTATGATCTGAAAAAGTGATGTTTCCGTGATTCTTTGTAGCAGCGGAGGTTTGATTTAACAGAGACATCTGGTGGTTGTGTGAACTGAGCTGAGCCAAGTCATGAAGAAAAGTCATCTGACTGACATAAACAGCCATTTTTCCATGTGACACGATGGCGTTGCATCAGAATTCATTTTCTTCCCTGCACAAGCGTTTCCTTTTGCACAGATGATGCTGAAAAACTAGAAGTTAATGTGCAGATTAGACTGTAAACACGAGACACCTTTGCCTTTTTAATTTATTTTGCAGTACTTTTTTTTTTTTTTTTAATTTTAGGACTGATTACAGATTTTGGAGCATTAGTAGTTTTAAAGGTGGCACAGTCGGATTGTTCTTTAATGGTGCTGTCTGCAAGCTATGTGATAGCTTTTCAATACGTTTGTTATAACACGAGTTGCAGTGCAAGATGTTGTTTTGTAAAGAAAATGCGCATCACATTTGAAAATGTCTTACAATGCATTATACAAGTTGCCTAGTGCATCACGTTTAATCACGTTAGAAGAACAATCTTAATGTTTTTTTATAATCCGTGTTGGAATTTAATCTAAACTTGATAACGACAGAAAATGTTCGCCTGTTTGGCTCACTTTTTACATACTGACTAAACCCTTAAATTTATTAAGGCTCTGCTTTGAGGCTTGACTTTTTGACATATCAGGTGATGTTACAGCTGCTTCACAAAACTTGGGATGAGGAGAAAGCATGAATTTAACACTTAAAAAATAGACATACCAGGGTATTTTAAAGGAAGTTAAAAATGCTATTAAATTTTTTTGAATATGGTAATCTTTGAACGTACATGAGTACATTTGGGTCTAAAAAGTGTGAGTGTATTACACTTGGTACCCACAGGCCTCATTAACCCGGCAACATATTTGTGGCTCCACGGGTTTCTGTGTCGGCGCTGTGATTTTAGAGCAGGAAGACGAGCAGAGGGGCAGATTTACAGTATGAATATGTTGACGAGCAGCTATTTAAATTATTTAATACCGATACTGAAGATATTTTTGTATTTGCTTTGATGATGTTTGCTGTCTAATTGTACTGAATGTGAGATTTTCTGATTACACCAGTGCTCCATTTTAGTGTTTTGTGTGGAGGAAAGTCTGAGTAACAAATAAAGCTCGAATGAAACTCTGTTGCAGGTTTATTATAAACTATAACGAAGACGCTTTTTGTTTTTGTGCTCTGAAGATGTGACTGTAAAACCTCTTTTAGGAACAAACAATTTCTGATGTCAGAAGAAAACATTTGCTGTGTTCGTTCTTACAGTTTGCTCTCCTTCTCCATGCGACGCCTCTCCCCACAGCAATTTAACCTCGGATGATATTCTCAAAGGGGCTCCGTCTTTGTCCCTTGTGTCACGTCTTTTCCCATGTGACACAGACGTGTGTGGGTGTGTGCGCGTGTGCAGTGATTCTGCCTGAATTCAGTCACGTAATGACAACTGTGAGGCAAGACGAGAGGAAAACAAACATGTATAAAATGAAGTGAACAATCACTACACTGCCTGACTGTTTTCATTTTAGAGAGACTCAAATACCTCAGCTGTTATTAAAACAACAACAGCTGATCAGAAAAGTATGGATGCTTGCATAGCTAGTTTTTGCAAATATAACCAATCATCTAGAAGGATTAGAAAAGTTGAGAGTATGCACCTTTTTTTAGTCAGCTGTAGTGTTTGCATATTTCTTAGAAATCCTCAACCTGTCACCTAAAAATGTGTAAACAAGTTGGATAAGTTTTCCACACAAGCTACAAAAATGTACAGGATGAAAGGAAAAAATGACTAATCTATGAAGTTTGATCAAATTACAGAATGAAAAAAGAAAAGATTATCATACATTTCATCATCGAAACAAATAACAAAACAAAATTTAACTGTCCTTAATGAACAATATAAAACAAGAAAAAGCCTCCACTTATTGTTCAGGCTCAGTCCTTGTCTTTCATTTGTTCATGCATTCTGTGCTAGTCCTCCTAAATCTTTGCTACTATTTGATCCAAACGCTTGCACAGGAGTAGGAAGAGATATTAAAAAAGGAGGAGAGGCTGGAAGTTCCTGGATCATAAAGAAAAGCACAGCTTCACTTTCCCAAGCTGACAGAATGTTAATGATCCAAAGGCAAAGTTTTGAAATGACTTTCAAAATGCTTGTAATTCCTAAACAGTGAATGAAATACTTTTGCTAAACCCTGAGAATTAAACCTGGAAGTCTGCACTTCAATTCCATCTTGATACTTTGATTTAACATCCACTGCGTTGGTGTGAAGAGGCAAAATTTATCATCATTTGCAGATAGCCTGATGGCTGAAGAGCTGCAGGCCACGCATTTACATTACATACATTTAAAAACAGCGTCCTCATGCAGAACATTCTGGAAAAGTCCACACTAGGGAAGATGTTTGCAGCCAGGTCGCAACTTTAATCAAAGCAGATCAATTCTGAAACAAAACACAGCAACACACTCCTATAATCTACACCAGTTTTATCCGTCTACATTATATTTAAGGATTATTTTAATGGTTCTATTCTTTATACAGTTGCACAGAGCACATCTTTACCTTCACAGACAGCAAAACATGAATTTTTCAGCCCCTTGGACTCCATCACGACACAGGAGCAACTGGGCAAACTGATTATTCTCGGCTAAAATGAAGTTTCCTAGAGAGATGAAGCTGATCTCAGCTCCTGCTTGTACCAATGCAATGAATTTAAACAACTTACCAACTCACAGCATTCGAGGAACACCAGAATGTCAAACAAAAAAGATCCTCAATGCATGCATTTGACTGCAGCATGCTGGATTCAAACATTTCTTTTTTTCTACCTTATTTTCAAAAAACAACAACAACAAAAAGAGATCGCAGCTCAAAATTTCTGTGAACTGGAGATCTTGTTGGCTCTCAATAGCACAATAACTTCAGTCGTGTATTTTAAATGGTATCCAGGAAAAGGCAGTATTACCATACTTTAACTGAGATTATATGTTTTTACTGCGGCTGGCACACTGAAGAGAGCCTTAAAGCCTGGGACAGGCCATTTAACGGCGCGGTTCAAAGAGGCAAATTGCTGTTATTACTGCAAACCTTTCCCATCCTTCATAAAATCCTTTTTGCTTTGAACAGACAATCCAATTTTAAGCAACTGAAGTTTATCGCTAGCCATCTTAAATTGAAGCACATGATTCTTTGTGGCCACAAAATAGTTTTTATTTATTTTAAATAACTTGTGCATCTTATTCCAGCATGAGTACTTTACCTCTCCTTTATCCTCCACCAGTGAGTCATCCTGCTGTGATGCACAACCTTACAACATACTGTTTTTTTAAATTAAGGTTTCTTTTTATTAACAGTGCATGCAAGGTGGATATCAAGCAATCAAGATAAAAAACTCAAAAATCCTAGCTACATATATGTACGCGTTCATTTTCTTCATTATTATCATTCTTCAGGATCACTCTTACCCACGCGGTAAATATTGAAAACAGTCATATACAGGGTATACAGGGTCTCCTTAGTCTTTTTAGAACAAGCGTAGTGAGTTCAGACTGTAACATAAAGCGGTCAGCCGCTGGGTCCTTCAAGCTGCTAAAATATACTCACGCAGGTATATTTTGTGCTGATAAATATTTTCACGGCCCTTTGAGATATAGAAGAAACACAATACAAACGTACATGAATACCAGTCTGAATATTATAACAAAATAAATACATTTGCTGTGACGCAGAGCTGCCTCTCGTATATTTCTAAACACTTCTTCAGTGCAGCTCCTGAAGGAGAATCATTCAGAAAAATAATTACAGGGTGATGAGCGATGTGAGGAAAGTTGGAAATTATGACCGGGGGAGACTAGCAGCTAAGGTTTGTGGGAGCTGTGGCGAATTAAAGCCTGCGTGTGTGTGTGTGTGTGTGTGTGTGTGGGGGGGGGGGGGGGGGGGGGGGGGGTGTCGTCGTCGTAGCAGGTCCACCAAGTTGAAAGAAAACAACTAGATCTCCATCTATCGGCCAGCGGAGGGCAGTAACACACAATAGAAGTGAGGGACAGGAAGAAATGCAGCCCGTCTGCACACACCGTAACAGTTAATCTCACAAAATGAAAACACTACAGCAGTCACGTTATGCAAAATAACATTCATCTCCCCCCAAACCTCCACCTCTACGTGTGGCTGTTTTCAGAAGAGGTTGAATATCATCTCACCTCTGAGGGGGATATATTGTATTTCGTCCAGTGGGTGCAAATGTGGACATATGAACCGGAGGATCAGTGCAAATGAGGAAAGAGGATCCAGGTGATCCACAGTTTATACTTCATATCGTTGTTCACTGCCTCTTCCTCCCTCTGCCTCTTCTTTAAAATATTTTGTAGGACTTTTAAATACATTTCACTTCTTCAGTGATTTGTGTGAACCCTTTGGCAGAGGTGTGCATATGCAGTGCACCACTGAAGAGAAGAAGAAGCTTTCAGGTGTTACAGATTTAACCACCTGCAGCGGACTAGTTGTCAAGGTCTGTGGATGAGGCAGGACTTGCTCAAATCCAGAAGCTTACATGTTTTAGGAACTGAAGACACCGTGTTCTTGGTTTATAACCACCAAAAACTGACAGGGAAACACGGAAAAGGTGTTTAAACATTGGCTGATCTGGAACACTAAACTGACTTTGTTCCGTCTTCCCTGTAAGGTTTTCAAGATTTCTGACAGAAAACAAGAACTTTATAACACGACTGAGCTCTAACTGGGTTTTCTCCTATATAATTTCAGGGGGTGCATGAAGCTGTCAGTTAACCTATATGCGATCTAGCCATCTATAGCCAGAGGTAAGAGGAGGTGTCTTAGACAAATGACCGTGTCGGTCAGTCGAGACGAAGTGAGGTTACGGGATCAGGTAGCAGCAGTCGTTTCTTCGAGAGATGACGAGCCTCCTGTGCTTAAGTTCAGAGTTTGTGATCGAATATTATCTAAAATCCTCTTCAGAATACCTCAGATAGTTCGACTGAGCCGTGTGATTGGACCGTATGGAGTTCACTGATATTACCATACGCTCCAGCGCACAAGGCGAGAGCAGTCGGCGTCAGATTAAGTCAAGCATTCAAACGGATTCTGAATAGTATTTGTCTCTAGCCTCGCCTCAGTTTTTGCTGCTCTCTGTTGGAGCAGGTGGCGACTGCGTTTGCTCCTTCACCTCCGTCTGGCCTTCTTTCTTCTCATCCTCGTCCTTGAAGAAGAGGAGGGGAAACATACCGAGGATGCAGCCGATGCCCACGCCGATGGCTTTACCCTGCGGGTGGGAAGAAGACAACAAAGATTTTAGCAAAGATGGAGGGATTTCTGCACATTGTTACCGTGGGATTATTCTTCATTTATTTCAGGATTGCATATTGTTCTCTAGGTGTGATCTTTGCAGGTTGGCAAATCCTTGAGAGACCCTCAAATTTCTTTTTCTTTTATTTGCAGAAAGCCCGCCTTATTGCTGTCTGATGAACACCCTCAGCTTTCTTAGCCTCTGTGCATCCCTATACTCCTTTATTTACTGAAAAAAGCTGATTTCTGTCTGAAAAACAGACACAGTGGCCTTAATTTATACGAACTGACATATCCACAACCCACATCTCCAATCTGGTCTCCTTAACTGCAGCCGCTGAATCCACGAACCCTGTGGAGAAGTCATTTACACAGAGGTGGACAGGTTTCTCCAGCCTGCAGCGCGAGTTAAAATTCACTAGGTTCAATAAAGGCACAAATGTAAAACCAATTGTCTTTTTATAACTGTGACTTGGAGCATTAAAAGTTGTTTATGTAACTGTAAATTGGTCTTTATTGTCATTTTTTATTGAGCTCGGTGCTTTTCATGCCACACCTTCCCTCTTTACTGTAACACTAACAAAGGGTTGGAAGCAAACACTTAAAAATCTCCAAAGACCAATATGTTATTTTTGGCTTGTATTTATTAAAAACTATTTCTTCACAAGCCACAGCAGCCTTTAGCAACCAGCCAGGTGCCAGACTAATCACTGTAGCTTATTATATTTCATGCTTCAGCACTTATAGCATATTAAAGATCGCCAGGTCCCAGTTCCTTTTATGACATTTGAAAGCTGGGCCCCGTCACACAGACTTGTGTTACTCGCGTTTGAGTTGTCAGCGTGCAAAGGCCTGTCCTGGTTTGATGTGCATTTTGCACAGAAATGCAACAGAAACACTTTTTTTGCAGTGGTTTCACTCGCACATCAGGAGCTGCTCAGTGGGGGAGCGAACCAGAGCAAATTCTGTAACTGTTTCTATACCCACCGTGTGAGAGCTGACTCTTGTCTGCCACATATCAGCCTGTTTTGGGCTCAGGTCAGGAATCTGCATCCCCAACCGAGACGCCAACGCTTCTACATAACCTGCCAGCCTGAGGAGAGGGAGAGACCGATGGATGGAAAAAGAATTAAACAGGAGGGGACTTAACACAGTTCAGCAAACTGCAGCGACAGCATTATTCTATTGATAGAACGCTCTATATACAGCAGGGGTGGGCAATTCCAGGCCCCGAGGGCCGGTGTCCTGCAGGTTTTAGATCTCACCTTGGGTCAACACAGCTGAATCACATGATTAGTTCGTTACCAGGCCTCTGGAGAACTTCAGGACATGGTGAGGAGCTAATTTAGCTATTTAAATCAGCTGTGATTGGATCAGGGACACACCTGACATGCAGGACACTGGCACTCGAGGCCTGGAGTTGCCCATCCCTGATATACAGTGTACTGTGCAAAAGTCCTGAGCAACCCCTCTTTTATTTAATATTTTGCTATGGAAATGGGAAATAGGTGCAGTGACTTCTTGAAAAGCACAGACATAAATGGAAAAACGAAATATGGGCAAAAACGTTTTGTGATTTTTCTCATTGAAAGCAAAAATACAAAGAAATGAGGAGTGGCTCAAGATATTTGCACAGTGCTGTATATCACACATGCACACACACAAACATCATCCATCAAAACCTTCTAATCAAATGAAGTCTGAATACCAAAGTCTTGTGATTTTGTTGAAATGTTATTGTGACAAAAAGAAAATCAAAGAAACATTATGTGAAATAAAAAGTCTCACTCTGTAAAATGTGGCATGCACAAACCAATACTGCATCAAAGCTGGTTTTGTTAAAAGATTCCAGCTATTTCTGTAACAGATTGAATTCGCCGCTGCCTATTTGTGTTTGCATCGTTTCTGTTTATATAATAATCCCCCCGTTGATAATTTTCTCCATTACGTATCATAATTCAATAAACCCATGCTAACATGACACTTCCCTACCAAGGCAAACAACAACCAGAGTCGGTGCTAATAACGACAAAATAAATCAACAGATTAATGCTCCGGTCTGCTTCCTGTCGCTGATGTTCATAAACCCAGCAGGATGCCAAACCTCAGCTCTAACAACAGATGGAGTAAAAGAGGAAGCTTCCAACAGTGTATAAATTAACTCAGTCCCAGGGCTTTGCGTGGATTTACACAGATCACGGACCGATGACGGATTGCAGCAGATAAAGAGTGCTCCACGGAAATCACCACGATGTAGAAAAATGAGTAAGATTGGATTAAGAATTCTGTGCAACTAGAAACAAGAACTTTCTGCTGGATCTCTATTCTGATATGGACTGGGTAATGCCATATCATCCTTTCATTCCTTTCATTTCATTTCTATCATTTGACAGAAATGAAAATGATTCACCTACAGGGGGCCTCAGCTGTGTGTTATACTTGTATAACTATGCATGTGACAAATAAAGAACCTTGAACTTGAAAGCTGTGGCTGATTGTGCTCAGGTGCCTCCTGCTTCAGTTATGTGTCCACAACCTGACAGGTTTCCGCTCGTGTGTTTGGGAAAAAAGTGTTTCCAAAGAGACACTTGGCTTAATAGTCCTGAAATAAAAGACTCTTGGAAACAGTGGGAATATTTCTACAGTTGGCCATCCTGGAAACAGAGCAAGAAGGTCATTGCTACGCTCCAGTGAGCAGTTAGAGCCACTTTGGTGTAAAATGGACATGAAGCGACAGCCAGCCTGCCAAATGTCATTAAAAAGGAAAATTATCTGGCTGAAGCTAGAGAGGAGGAAGTGGACTCTAATATGCAAACGAAGGGAACCGACAGAAACACTGTCATGTGACCCTACATGTGCCAAGGCACGTAAATATGGTGCAGGTGAGGCGGTTTTGAATGTGAGGGAAGAAATATGGGTTGACATTTGGACCCAGGTCGGCTTCACTCACTGGCACTAATGGATCCTCAGTCGGCTGCACATACAAATAAGCTGCAGCTGGAGCTGTTAGGGGAGCGATAAGCTGTACACAGCATATCTGAGAAAAAGGCAAGTCTGCCTGTGCATTTGTGTCCAGGGGGGTGTGCTTTCGAGCCCACTGCCTTTCAGGATGGGGCAGCAGAAGTAGTGGAAATAGGACTGATTCTTATCATAACAGATGATGAGCTATTAAGTCCTTATGAGGAGAATAAGTAGATTCATTAGACAATATTCTTTCTTACAGCATCTCAAGTGGATACACTGTAGCCATTAAGTCTCTAGTTTATGTTTTCTTCTTCTATTTCGCATTTAAAACGATGGTTAAATTGAAGTAATTGAGACCACAGCTTTGAAGCTCAGTAAGCTGCAGTGAGGGTGGCATTTGGTTTTTCTCTCCGCTTCTTTGAAATTCAGTCTCACCGCCGAGCCCCAATCCTAATTTCTTTCACATTCATCCACGGCTTTAGATCAAATTCACTCCAAATTACCCGTGCTCTTGTAACAGCGGAGGGCAAAATAAATAAGCTCTGCATTTAAAAAAAAAGAAAGCCAAAACAAAATACTGCAGCAATCACAATGCAGGAATGATGAAATTTACTGAAAGGCCCGAGCTCATCCCAAAAAACATAAAACAAGACAGACAGGCTGTTCACTGTGTGAGAAGCAGGCTGAAACATGAGCCGGGTGCATTGCAAGCCCCAGAAAACACAGTTATACATTTTATCATTTGGAAAATTACATCTGGAGGAACTAAAAGCCATCACGTTGAGTTACTCAGCTTGTGTTTGGAAAAAAAACAGAATTTTGTGCATTGACGAAATGTCACTATTGTTAATCTGTAAAGTTCAAAAGGCATCAGTCACACAGGCATTCACCCACTTTTTTTAAAGAAAGGTAATGGAATATAATCCAGATTATTCCAGGATTCAGAAGGAGTAAGGTAGAAAATGCAGGCATGATACGGAGGGGGATGCGTCTCCACTTCTGTATTCCCTAAAGATCCCTAATGTGCATTTCCTTGTCTGCCCCAGAAAGCCACCGATGCATTGCATTTGTAAGAAATTCCTAAAACAGCTGAGGCTAAACTCGACAGAAGCATTAGTAATAACCAGCTGAATGGTCAGAATGACTCATGAGCTCAATTATGGAGTTCAGCAAGATTCAGATGGTTTCCTAGGTTTTTTCGAAATACTTAAAAGACTCAGACGGAGTGAAACATTACAAACGTGGCCTAACATGAACTCCTACATGATAAAAATATGTATGCACTGGCACATATGTGGAAACGGTTGTGCATGTTGTTCAGCACAGTCACACACACGGAAGATTCTCTACAAGTGAGTCAGTATCTCTTAAATGAGCAGATTTCCTCTTAATTATGAGGACTAAAAAGCATCATTGGCCAAGGGACATGCTGCAGTGACAGCTACGTCTGTGCACTTTGATTATATAATAGTCAAAATTTAGTAACTGGGAGTTACTAAACTCAGAGGACCAGCAGGTTTGAGGCTCTTTTGATGCAATGTCCAGAGTGTTTATGACTCGTGTTACAGCACACTCATTAGCCTGCATAGAGTATGTCCTTAACTTTTCAGTGAAGACCAACTCCTGCACATCAAATATCAGTGTACGTGGATATCAACCAAACAACTTTATACTGGTAAAAGGTACAGTATATAATTTTCTGTGTGTATATGATCTAAAAGCATATAATATATATATTACACAGAGACAAGCATTCATTGGCTGCAGTGGGTTCCTGCATACCAACGCGATGACCAAATCAGGATCTTCTGTACATACAAGCACATTAACCAGCAGAATTCAGCTAAGAAGGAAAACTTTCTTAGCTTTCTTAGAACTCAGTTCTTGATTAAATAAAACTTAAAGGCACTTCAACAAACGAAAGCTAAAGGAAGCTGCAGTTCACAGTAAGTTCGTTAGAGGCATTTTAATCAGTCTCCAGAGTCTTTCATTTGGCTCATCTATGCAGGTGGAAAGTGAGTTCAGTTGCGGCTGAACATCATCACATCTATGCTGCTTGGGAATGGGAAGCCTGATCTTGTTCCAGGTGAACTAAATGTCTGAAAGTGTGGCTGTAATCCAACTCACCAACAGAAAGCCATATGCATATTTTCGAGTACATGCACAGGATTTTTTTATTTACGAATTTTGCCAACTTCTGTTAACCAAACAGTTTGAAATCCAGCCGTAATATTTGCAGTAATTAGTCATCTGGGATCTCAGAGTCGGAGTCCAACTACAACCTCAGCAAGAAGTCTCTCTGCAGCCACTAAAGTGCCGCCGACTCCCAGTGTAATTTATAAGACGAGCGTTATGTGGACACTAAAGCGTTTCCTGTTAGAACAAAATCTGTATCGCAAACGTTGCTGTGAAAATCTCTTGTTGCAGCTCCACTGAGACTCTGAGGCAGACAAATGGCCTTCACACGCCTTGTCTCACCTTGATAAAGCGTCCACGGGGGCTCCACTTTCCTCTTTTGATTGAGCGGCAATCACACACTCGCTCATGGATGCGTGTGTGTGCCTGCTGAGAGTGTTTACATGGACCACAAGAACTAGACTAATCAATCACAGGGAAAACAGAAGGAAACAGCATATTCCACTTCTGTCATCCATGCATGGGTATGATTTACACTGAAAAGGAGGAGAATAAATGCACGCCATCATTGCATTCACCCTGGTGTTCCATTATATTAAGTAATGGGACTGGTTGAGCTCATGAAGCAGCTCAGGAAGCTGGTTATGATCTCTGTGGCCACAAGGAGGCGCTTAAACAGTCATGCATGAGCTGATGGAAGGATCGGAGAAACATGACCATCAAGCTTTCCTATATCATTACGCTGTTATTGAGGAAATCACATTAAATTACTCTGTACAAATTCATCAGTCCTTACAGTCAGTGTTTTAATCCACTTTTACTTAATTTCATTCTTTTAATTTTGATTATGCAGGAAAGGGAAAAAACATCTGATGGGGTTTTTGTTGCTGGGTTTCTGGGACAGGAAACAGAATAAAAATGAAGAAATTGGAGGAAAATGAATGAAAGGATTTTTCAGGGATTTAAATACACAATAATTTCTACTTAATCTATATGACCTAGTTCAGTCCCATTTTAATCAAACCACACCCCTGGGCCTACATCCAGTAACTGGTTAAAAGTGAGCAATTTATTGAATTAGCCCCACGAACAACATGATGGTAAACCTTTACCTTCTCAACGTGATGTGAAAAGGACCTTTGTTTATAAATATTATTATTATTATTATCTGTGTATATTTGTGTGGAAAACGTGTTGCTGTACAATCAGATTAATGGCTCTTCCTTTCCTTGACTGATTCTAAATTTCAACTGAACTGTTTGAATTTACCAAACGTGTGTGTGTGTGTGTGTGTGTGTGTGTGTGTGTGTGTGTGTGTGTGTCAAGCCTTACCCCAGTCCTGCCAGATCTGATACCAGGTTGCCCAGCGCAGCAGCTGTAGATAATGGGAGAAGCAGAGGCATGGGTTACAGAGGCATTTTTCCGTAGGGCATGATGGATGTCCCAAGTGCATTATGGGCTCATCAAAGAAGCAGAGGCACAACACACTGAAGAGGAAGACCACACTGCTGCCGTTTTGCTTCTTACATGCTGTAGTGCAAGTAAAAGAGGACGAGGGAACGCTGAAATAACTTCACTGTCACCGGTTTATGCTTTGAATGTGCCGTATGGTACTGTAACAGCTGTGCCTAAGGACAGAAAACAAAGCCTGTGCTTTACTCCTGTTCTCTCAGCTGTCCCTGACCCTGAGTGCAGAGCATTGCTGCTGCAGCATTACAGAAACACTCCAGAGGAAACACACAACGCAACCGTGTCATCACTGCTGAGGCACAGTCATCATCTCCGGCTGGGCTCGAGCACTTTCATCTGATCTTTGAGCTACTGTAGCAATAAATATTGTACACATTACTCAGAGACAAACACTCTACTAACAAAGCGAGCAGAGACACATGCATCCTGTGGCAAAGCATCTTTAAGCTTCTGGTTTATAAAAGTTTAAAAGCAAGCAGCTTCTTTTTCTGTGACAAGAACAACGAGCGACTTAACTAGAGCCTCTGAATGAGAGGCGAGAGCTGTTGCAACAGCTAGGAAAGTAAAGGAAAGTGTGCAACTCTTGGCCCAAGAGTCGGTGCCAAAGCACACAGAGCATATTTGGACTAAATAAGGTACTTTTAGCAGAAATCTTTGCACTGTGCACCATTAAATCTGACTGTAAATCAGCAAATACCACAAAGGAAAAGGGGCTTGTTGCTTCAGCTGATTTAGGTCAGATGAAGATTTCGTGTGGTTATTTAAACATTTTTAGTTAATTTCTAAATATAACGTTACTCTCTGGCAGTGTAATAATTTTTCAGTGTGTTTCACCTCATGTTGGCACTTAAACAGAGAGAGTTGCCATTAGCCCCATGCTTTGTCTTGAATTGTGTACCAGTACTTTATACGGTCACAAAGGTGAATTCTTGGCTATGCAGCAGTTCAATGTTCAGTCAGCTGAAGGAGGACACACGTGCAGCTGTGCATGGTTGCTTTGAGGCAATATGGCAACGTTAGGCAAATTAATCTACACTCTGAAGATGATTAAAACAGATGTAACACAATATCTTGCTGACGTTAAACACTGCACCTCTGTACAGCCACTGAAGAGACAGCAGTGATGGAGAGGCCAGCTTGAGACTTTATTATGTGGTCAACCTGCTCAGATGTAATTACGAGACAAGGTTGGCTGTGCCTTTAATTCGCTGCTTTCTCTCCCTCTTCGGGGCCTTGGCATTAGATCTGATGCACATCAACAGACTGATGAGGGGGCGGGCAAATGCATCACAATTCAAGTCATTCTTAAGCAGCTGCAAACACAGAAATCACAGTGTAACTGATATTCTGACAAACTTTATCAAGTAGAAAAAGGGAAGTCAATTAAAAAGACAAAGAGTAACAAAAAAAAAAAGATTTCCTGTTTGTAATCTCTGATTTCTGGATGGACTCTAAATATTAGTATTACATGTGAACTCCTACTTAATGTAAATTTCTGTATGTGGAAAGCAACAGGCTGTTTGGGGATTTTCCCTCATTTATCAGAGTTAATCGCTGTATCATCACAAACAGACTGCATGTAATTACCAGCTTAATCCCATTCAATCACAACCTTGCAGTGTTTGCAGCGACAAGCCTGTAAATTCATTGCAAATGCCAAGCAGCACACTCTTTTCTTTAGTTTACTTTCATTTAACCTTTCTGTTACTGTTATCACATGCTTCCTTCACACTGTATTTCTTGGGAACTTTCTAAAACTTTTTTGCCTAATAGTTGACAGTACTGCCAACCTGATGGAGCGAACAGATGCAAGTGCCTGGAAGCAGCAAAAAAAAGGAGCTTTTTACACCTGAAGCAAAACTAGAGAGCCTGTCTGCATGTGAACTATTCACTGACGGCTGCTGTGGGATAAATGTGGCATGAAACAATGTGAAGTTACAAATGGGAGACAGCGGGAACTTTTTACACTAGCTGTATTGCTCCTGTACAAGCGGTCATAATTTATAGGCGTGCATGAACAGCACTCTCTACAGTGACAAAAACAGGAGTATACCTGCACTCAGCAGTACGTGGCCTTACATGCTTTTGTTCTCACTCAAAGCTGAAAATTTGTTTGCGTGAGGCAGCTGGAGCTGTACAAAGGCTTCAAGTATGCAAACTGAAGCCTGGAAGCACCAATTCTGTCAAGAAAGAAAATTACACTTCTATTTCTTCCAGCTTGCTCCCCTTAAGGGTTGCCAGCTCACCCCGTCCCTAACATCCTGTTCTGTTGCACCAACCCTCTACATGTCCTCCTGTACTGCATCTGTGAATATTCTCTGAGGTCTTCCTCTTTTTCCTCCCCCTGGGAGCGCCGTATTCACCATCCTTTGTCTAGGGGGCGATAGTGGCTCAAGAGTTGGGAGTTCGCCTTGTAATCGGGAGGTTGCCGGTTCGAGCCCCAGCTTGGACAGCCTCGGTCGTTGTGTCCTTGGGCAAGACACTTCACCCGATGCCTACTGGTGGTGGTCAGAGGGCCCGGTGGCGCCAGTGTCTGGCAGCCTCGCTTCTGTCAGTGCGCCCCAGGGTGGCTGTGGTTACAACGTAGCTTGCCATCACCAGTGTGTGAATGTGTGCGTGAATGGGTGGATGACTGATTGTGTAAAGCGCTTTGGGGTCCTTAGGGACTAGTAAAAGCGCTATACAAATACAGGCCATTTAGTATTTCTCAACATTGCTGACAAAGTTAGAGAGACAAACCTTCTTTTTTTTAAAATTTTTTCCTAATTCTGCCCCCCAAAAAAGCCCAAAGCAAAGAAAAACCTTAAAAACCTCCTAGTTTAGACTTCCGGTTGAGCTTTGATGGAGTAGGACGCGAGTCTGGGAGCTCCCGCCGATTTCGATTGAATTGTTATTTATTCGCGCGTTTTGGCCGTATTTTCAGTCCTGTTTTGGTTTGTGGATTGTCTTGTTGAGAAGTTTTACTCGGGCCGGCGTAAAATGGCAGCAAAAAATGTTAAAACCCGCAGTACTATTCAGACACAACTGAGGCCTAGTTTGCAAACCGCGACCACACCCTCGAGTGAGCCGTCGTCTCCTGCAAAGCCCCCCACATGTCAAGCTAATCCTGATATTGAGGCTCTCAAGGTCGAGTTGCTGGCTTCGCTGAGGAAAGATATCGCCGACATCTTTAAAAAGGAACTTCAGGATACTCTGGGTGATGCTTTGTCTACCATTAAGTTCGACCTGCAGGCGGTGAAGACGCAGCTGGCGATCGATAAAGCTGCAAATGACGCTACCATGTCTGAGCTAAAAGGTACGGTGAAGGAGATGGAGCACGCACTTACTGTCTGCTCTGATGATATAGCTGAGATGAAAAACACTATCAAGGGTCTCACAGCTCATGTAGCCAAGCTGGAAAGTAAGTGTGAAGATTTGGAGTCCAGATCGCGGCGCAACAATGTTAGGATAGTGGGAGTACCGGAGGGCCCTGACACGTGCACCACTGCCGCCGTAGCTTCCTTGCTAAAAGAAGCATTTGATCTGGGGAAGGAGCCGCTTTTGGATCGTTCGCACAGGACCCTCCAACCCGCACCTAAGCCTGGCGACCGTCCACGAGCCATTGTATGCAGGTTTCATTACCACACTGACTGTGTCGACATTTTACGACGTGCTAGAGAACGCCGACAGATTAAAGTTGGAGATCGGACCATCTCAGTCTTCCCCGACTACACCGCCAGGGTGGCACGGGCTCGTGCTGCATTCAACACGGTCAGGCAGCAACTCCGTGGCATTGACGGTGTTCGGTATGGCCTGCTTCATCCAGCGCGACTCCGCATCACATATAAGGGTGTCGAGAAGGACTTTGTTTCGGCAGAGGAGGCCAGTGATTATGTCAAAACTTTGATTTCTGGGTGAGCCTCGTTAGCTCCTCAGTTTGATACTGTAATGCTGCTAAGGGTTCACGCTCTCCTTAGGTTTAACGCCACCTGTGCATTGTTTTCTTAGGCCATTGTGCTGGTTATTGTACTGTTGGTGTGCTGGTTCCTTTTATTTTCATTGTTATTTATTGAAACTGGATCATATAATATACTCTTGAACTTCGGACCAGTCCGGCACAATCTTCTCCAAGCTTGCTGCATTGATTTGCATAGGACTGAGTTGTTTTTCGTTTCTGTTAAATTTTTATTTATTTATTTTTTTGTTTGGTTGTTTTTGTTTTAATTGTTTATCTATTTATGTATGTTGTTTTTTGTTTTTTTTAATTTTATGCACGTTCGGTGATTTGTTGGAAAGTTCTCCTTCTGAGGAAGTCATATTTTGTACTGTGAGATCTTTTTTTGGTTGGTTGGTTTCCTTTTTATTTTTTTCCTTTTTAAAAAAAAAACATGTTTACTGTTACGCGCACACTGTTATGCTGTAGAGAAGTTGGTGAGAGGTTATTTTTCCCTCTCTCGCTTTTATTTTTATTTAGACAACAATTAGTCCAGTCACTTCGGTGAATCATTTTTGCTACTTTGGGGGTACACTGCTGTCTCCTTTGTTCTGTTCTGTGGAGACTTGGGGGTGTATTTGTGTTCAGGGTTGGGTTGGGTTGGGGGGGGGGCTGTCCCATTTCGGCTCTTCATGGCCACTGGCATTTTGGTTTGGTCTTTTTCCTCTTCCTTTTTGTAAATGGTTAATGGAAATATAGACCCCAGCATTGCTGGGTCAGGTATGCCTCTTAGATTCATTAGTTGGAATATCAGAGGTATGGGTAACCCTGTTAAGAGATCTAAGGTTTTTACTCACTTGAAACGTCTAAATTCTGACATAGCATTTTTACAGGAGACTCATCTTCGCATTAAGGATCATTATAGGTTATATTGCCCTTGGGTAGGTCAGGTCTTTCACTCAAATTTTAATTCGAAGGCTAGAGGAGTGGCCATTCTCATTAATAAGAAAGTTCAATTCACTTTGACCAATGTTGTCGCTGATAGGAACGGTAGATACATCATTGTTGCTGGTACCCTAATGCAGAAAAAGGTTTTGTTGGTAAATGTATATGCCCCGAATTTTGATGATGCTGAATTCGCTAATAGATTGCTGAGTAACATCCCCTTTCTGAATACACATTTGCTTATCCTTGGTGGTGATCTGAATTGTGTTTTTGATCCAATTTTGGATCGATCTAGTCCTCGTAATTTGACTCAATCATCTATGTCTAAAACATTCTCAGATTTTATGAAACAGAATGATCTTGTTGATCCATGGAGATTTCGCAACCCTTCAATCAAAAAATTTTCATTCTTCTCTCAGGTCCACCAGTCTTATTCCAGGATTGATTATTTTTTCATCGACAGAACTCTTAATTCATGTGTTAATTCTTCCGACTATTCTGGTATTGTAATATCTGATCATTCTCCTCTGCTATTGGATGTTCATCTTTCTACCCATAAACGTAGCCCTCCACTTTGGAGATTTAACTCTCTCCTTCTGGCGGATAAAGAATTTTGTGAATTTATTTCAGGCTCTATTGAAGAGTTCTTGTCCTTCAATCAGGATGATTCTGTCTCATATTCTCTGCTATGGGAGACTCTTAAATGCTACCTGAGAGGTCAAGTTATTTCTTACTCTGTCCGTGCTAATAAAAAGATTAATGCCAGGCTTAAAGAACTTATAGCTGCAATTAGTAACCTTGATCAAAGTTATACACTGAACCCTTCTCCAGAATTACTGAAGCAGCGCCTTGATTTGCAAGCAGAATTTGATCTTATGTCAACCAAAGAGGCTGAGCACTTATTACTACGCAGTCGTGGCTCATATTACGAATATGGTGACAAGGCTAGTCGCTTGTTGGCACATCAGTTACGACGTCAGGCCTCCTCGCGTGTGATCCCCATTATTAAACACTCTGATGACAATATTACTACAGATCCCTTGGAAATTAATTCTACCTTTAAAACATTTTACTCTTTGTTGTACAGGTCCGAATTTCCCACGGATAAAGCTAAAATGAATGCATTTCTTCATAATCTTTCAAACCCTGTTATTGGTGCTAATGATGCGGGGCAATTGGACTCCCCATTATCTGTTGAAGTATTAAAAGCTATTACAGCTATGCAGTCTAATAAAGCCCCGGGCCCGGATGGGTTTCCAATTGAATTCTATAAAACATTTATTGGTAAATTGGCACCATTGCTTTTGTCTGTGTTTAACGAATCCTTGGAAACCGGTTCATTACCACCTACTCTCACACAAGCAACCATAGCGCTCCTTCTCAAAAATGACAAGGACCCAACCTCCTGTGGTTCCTACAGGCCATTATCTCTGCTTAATGCCGATGCAAAGGTATTGGCTAAAGTAATTTCATCTCGCCTTGAGGATGTGCTTCCTCGAATTATATCTGAAGAGCAGAATGGCTTTATAAAGGGACGGCAATTGTTTTTTAATACCCGTACACTCTTTAATGTTATTTACTCAAAGCGTCTATCTGAACTTCCTGAACTTGTGATTTCTTTAGATGCTGAAAAGGCTTTCGATAGGGTGGAGTGGGAGTACTTGTTTGCAGTTTTAGAGAAATTTGGTTTTGGTGATAAATTTATTTCCTGGATTCGGCTTCTTTATTCGTCCCCTAAAGCCAGTGTTCATACTAATGATGTTTACTCTGATTATTTTGCGCTGGGTCGTGGTTGTCGTCAAGGTTGCCCTTTGTCTCCCTTACTCTTTGCCATTGCCATCGAGCCTCTGTCTATTACATTGCGATCTTCTTCTGTATTCAGGGGAATCATCCGTAATGGAATTACACATAAAGTATCATTGTATGCGGATGACTTGTTATTATATATGACTGACCCGGCATGCTCCATCCCTGCTGTTTTAAGTATTCTGGAGAACTTCAGTTCGTTTTCAGGTTATAAATTGAATTTGGGGAAAAGTGAGTGTTTTCCTGTTAATACGGCAGCACGTCAACTTCAACAGTCCGATCTACCCTTTCGTCTCAGTCCGTCTGGGTTTAAGTACTTAGGGATTAACGTGACTCGCTCTCTAGCTGGCCTTAAATCAGCAAATTTGTCTCCTCTTATATCTAGGGTCACATCTGATATTCAAAGATGGGGTAATCTCCCCCTTTCTTTAATCGGTAAGATTAACGTTGTTAAAATGAACATCTTACCAAAATTTTTATTTTTATTTCAGTCAATTCCCTTATTTTTGCCGAAACATTTTTTTGTTTCACTGGACAAGATTATTGGTTCTTTCATTTGGGGAGGGAAGCCACCTAGGGTCTCTAAAACTTTGCTGCAGCGATGCAGATTTAGTGGAGGGCTTGCATTACCTAATTTTTTAGTCTATTACTGGGCCGCTCACATCCATAAACTTTGCTACTGGCTAAAATCTTCTGGTTCCTCGTGGTGTAAATTGGAGCTATCATCATGTAAGGGCTCTTCTTTACCGGCTTTGCTCTATTCCTCTTTACCCGTGAGACCCTCTCTGTACACTGATAATCAGGTGGTTCTTAACACACTCAAAATCTGGTTTCAGTTTAGACGTCACTTTAATTTTGTAATGCCGTCTTCCTCGGGTCCTCTAAGCGACAACCATTTGTTTCCCCCTTCACTTTTGGACTCGACATTTTCAGTGTGGTGTGACAAGGGTATAAAACAGTTCAAACATTTATATGTGGATGGTGTTTTCGATAGTTTTCCCAACTTGTCTTCTCGTTACAATCTCCCTGTTACCCATTTGTTTCGCTATTTTCAAATTCGAAATTTTGTTGCTAAGTGTTTCCCAAATTTCCCCTCTTTGCCTCCAGAACAGCAGTGGGAAACTACGTTATCATTTATTCCTCATCACAGAGGAACCATTTCGAAACTCTATGATGCTATTCTGTCTTTTAGTAACCACTCTAATGTTAAGCTTAAGCGTACATGGGAAGAAGAACTGGGATTTCGAATACATGAGGAGTCTTGGGAACAGGCTATAGCGAGAGTACGATCTTCCACCTCCTGTGCTCGTCTTGGACTTATTCAATTTAAGGTCATACACAGGGTGCATTTCTCTAAGTCTAGACTTTCTGAATTGTATCCAGAAGTGGAAAATAAATGTGATAAATGCCATGGTTCTCCTTGTCACCTTAGCCACATGTTTTTTCTGTGCCCTGAGCTACAAGGTTTCTGGACAAGGTATTTTGCTATTATGTCAACTGTTCTTGGGGTAACTCTTCATCCTTGTCCTTTGATTGCTGTATTTGGGATTCCTGCTCGCTCACTTACACTTGATTCCACACAAAGGGATATTATAGCCTTCACATCCCTATTAGCGAGACGTCTAATATTGTTGCATTGGAAGTCTGTTAAGTGTCCTACTATTTCCCGGTGGCTTAAAGATGTCATGTTTTTTTTAAAACTTGAAAAAATTAAATATACGTTGAGAGGTTGCACAGCCAAATTTTTTCACAAGTGGCAACCCTTTATCTCTTATTTTGCTAGTCTAGAGGTATTGCCTGTTTAAATCTACTTTTGTTACTGTTATATTCCTCTAATATGTTTGATGGTTGTGTTGATCTGTGTGGGACTGGGGGGGGGGGGGGGCGTTGTGTTTTTTTTGTTTTTCTTTTTATATATATATATATATATATATATATATATATATATATATATATATATATATATATATGTGTGTATGTGTATATATATATATGTATATATATATATATATATATATATATATATATATATATATATATATATATGTGTATGTGTATATATATATGTATATATATATATATATATATATATATATATATATATATATATGTGTATGTGTATATATATATGTATATATATATATATATATATATATATATATATATATATATATATATATATATGTGTATATATATATGTGTATATATATATGTGTATATATATATGTGTATATATATATATATATATATATATGTATATATATATATATATATATATATATGTGTATGTATATATATATATATGTGTATGTATATATATATATGTATGTGTGTATGTATATATATATATGTATGTGTATATGTATATATATATATGTATGTGTATATGTATATATATATGTATGTGTATATATATATGTATATATATATGTATGTGTATATATATATATATATATATGTATATGTGTGTGTGTGTATATATATATATATGTGTGTATATATATATATATATGTGTGTGTGTATATATATATATATATGTGTGTGTGTGTGTTAATTAGGAAAATTAAGAAAGGTTGATTGTATTTCGGTAACTGCAAGTACTGTTTTCTTTTTTCAATAAAAATATTTTCAAAAAAAAAAAAAAAACCTCCTAGTTTCACCTCATATTTATCACCATTGTTGCACGCTCAACCACTTGGTTTGTTTGCGCGCCACCAGTTTGACCAGTCTCATCAATCAAATGTTCTAAACTGTGCACTGGGAGGAAAATTAACTTTCACTAAACATGAGTAACAATTTTGAATAAAATTAAACTGAAATAGATCAAATCAAATGTTTATTTATTGAAAAACCTAAAGGAAAAATGTGCTTGGTACAAATTGAATGCATGTGAACCAAAATGACCTCTTTAGTGCAATACATTACATTATACTTATTTAACAGAATTACACTGAAAATTTACCTGTAATTAAATTAGTTAGAGTTAGAATTTTGGCCAAATAAATCTTTTTTGAGTGCAATTCTTTGACCTCATATTCATTTTGAGCTGCAGGCTTTTCACATCATTAAGGCTGTTTAACTGAAGTAATTAGGAAAGTCAGGAGTAGACGATTCATGCAGCTTCCACGCTTATCAAGCGAGCAGAAACATTTTTGCCTCCTAGAAGGTGATTTGTCGTCTTCACTAGAGACTTGACATTAGTGCTAAATCACTCTGGACCGGGTTAGATAACTGCGCATTTTAATTTGCAGACCCCCGAATGCCCTCAATCTAGTGCGAATGACTAAATGGGGTCTGAGTGATAGAAAGTGTGTTAAGGCTGTGCTTAAGGAAAGAACAGAAGTCCTGTGTGCTTCTTGTCTCCGAGTGGCTCTGCAGTAGATTTAGATTTTTTTAAACTACTAGATTAATGAGGGTGTCTGTTACAGCTCACTGTCAAATCCGGGTTAGAAAACCTCTCCACACAAAGGTAACAAGCACTCCCGTCAAACTTCAGAGTGGCCTCTCTAAAACTGAATTTTGCACATTCTGCCTGATAACCTTCTCTCTACGAGTCCTACCATGCCTGAAATTGCTTCAATCAAAATTCCAATCATCCATTCAATCAATTCACTGGGAATGAACTGAACAAATGGAGATTTTTCTTTTTTTTAACTGAAACTTGGCTGACTAGAAATATATGGAGAAGGGTTTGAAGTGAAAATTCAAATGAGTCTTGTCTACAGTGTATCCCTTATAGATCCATTTACTGTAACTGGAAAAGGTAAAGTCTTCCTTTTCCAGTCCCTCCAGGTGAAGTGGAATTTAAAAAGCCTCTGGCTTCTACCTCCTAGGCTCTTGGACAAAAGATCAGTTTACCCAATCTGCTGCATGTTTAAAAGCTTGAGCTAAAGACAAAGAACTGCCGTCACCACCAACAGCAACAGAATCAGAAGCACTGAAAGGGAGGGAAATGCCCCCTGCTCTTTAGCTCTGCTTCGATTAATGACAATATAAAGGACGCTCGCTTTGTTTGAGTTGGACAAAAAGAAAAACACTAAATTTGAAGCACTGAGTGATACGGTCATCCCAAAGCTAATGTGTGTTCATTCTCACTTAGGGTAAAGTAGGGGGGGCTCTTTTAGACACGGCGAACAGTGGCGGGCGATAACAAAAATTCTGATGTGCGTCGTCAAGGGGATATTACAATACCCATTCAATGTGCTTGTGAACAGCATTAACATATTCATGAAGTTTTCCTTATCGTAGCCAGCCGCTCTTCCTCCTCTCTTTCTTTAATCTGACCTCGCTTTATAATTATTTTTAAATAGTGTCACAGTTCCATGATTAAGGTTTAAGTTGCAACACAGCGCACTCTGTCAACACGTCATCTAAAAGTGCCTTTTCTTCTATTTGGAGACTTGGCAGTCAGCTATGATTTAGCATGCTACAGCATGAATGTGAATTACTCTCAAATATATTTTCCTAAATCGAATAAAATGCAACAAATAAATTGATTTGACTGTTTTACAAGCAGATATTCTTCAATCTGAATGTGACACATATACAATACATATGTAACACACGTTTATAGAATTGACCAAGTGCAGCACTGTAGGTGATCCTCCTTTTGCTGTTCAAAGTCTTCTACATAACTCATATAATCAATACTTTAAAAGGACAATACAGGAAATGAAAATGTGTTTTCAAAAATAAAACAGATTCAAATACATTACGAGATTCTCTGACCTGCCATAGTTGAAATGCCGAGAACCACGCCGATTGATAACTCAATCTGTGTGCCCTGGAAAAAACAAGAGAACAGAAGCTCATTTGTACAAAGAGGAAAGCTCAGTGCAAGCTGTTGTCTGCATCTCTTTGCAATAGGGGACTCAAGCCAGGGTGCCAAGCACCTGTGTAATTTTGGAGTTAAATCACCTTCTTTTAGCATCTATGTCACTATTTCTGCTTCAAACGTGTGAGGTTCTGGCTGGACCGGAATTTCAATTTTCATCAATTTATCACAGTTAATAACCGTGTCGTCACAAAAAGGGTCACACATAATTGCCAACTTGACTCCATTCAATCATAAACTGATAGCAGAATGACTACGATTACATTTTTAATGCACAAAAGCTGCTTTGCATGCAGCAACTGACAGCGAGTGGTTGCAGACCTGGTTCCTCGTCTTCGAAGCAGCCATGTCAAAGGCAACGAGACGACCTTTAATCACTCACAAAGCTCCTAATCTCAACAAAGTACTATTTTGTAAAATTTAATCTATACTTAGTACAACCTTTAAATGCATTTTTTGCAGTCTTTCAGGTTGCATTAGCTACCTCCAGAGACTGAGAGAATAAAGTGCTAGGAGTGCATGCCTCATGAAGCAGACACTTACAGCAACAATCATGATGCAGTTGTCCAGGAATCCAAATCCAACGAATGGGAGTGCATTGTGCAGCAGAACTGTAAAGCAAGCAAACACAACAAATCACTGTCAGACACATTATAATGTGATTCAGCATGGATAGACAACAACGCATCACACATTTAGAAGAGAAATGAGAACATTAGACACAAAACGCCTCTGAAGCCATAAGCAGCTGTAAATCAGTATCAGGCAGTGATACATTAGTGCGTGCTCATTAATGTGGTACGGGGGTAAGTCGTTCCGTCTTATTTCTTTAGCACTGCCGCTGGTAAAATGCAGACAGCTACGAAGCCAGCGGGTGAACACTAGACTCTTGGTAAGGTGGAATGGATTTTTTAAACAGGAAAGAGTAAATAGCATCATAAATATCAAGAAAATCCACTTGCAGCAGGAGTGCGTGGATACTATAGACAGTCTGATGTACCGATGGTGCTATCAAAGTGAATTTTAAAATGTCATCCACCGCCCCGGCAAAGGATATTCAAGCTTAAGTTCAAGTGAAGTTCAGTTTAGTTTAAGTGACAAATCTGCAGGAAAGTTTGAAGCGTAATCGCCACGATGCGACTGTGTTCTCTACGGATCTCGTAGCGCTGCAGCTCTCCTTCAGGACGCTGTGAGAACTTTCAATCCTGCTGTGAGCGCCTGAGCTCAACACGATAAACACCGACACACTCAACACTTAAACGCAGACTGACACCAGAGGCAATCCTGCCTTCAAACGTATGCTGAAACGGAACAAAGTGAGCACTCAGAGAATTCTCGGTGTTGGGTTTGACTGATTCCCTACGGAAACAAACTGGAACTCGAGTGTGAAATTTAACAGCAGTTAGTGAGGTCAGTGGGGAAATCTCAACATTTGGTAAATGATTTGCCTCTTTATTTCTCAAATGTGCTTTCAGATCCTTGATACGTCACATTTTTATTCTTAACTCAAGAAAATGATTTAAGAGTGAAGCTGTCTTTAGAGATTTAAAAGCAGTGAACGCCACGATGCTCTGAATTTGAATTTCACAGCAAGGGCCTGTTATCTTAACTGGACTCGGCTGTCTCAGGATCCCATTCTGCACACTTTGAGTTTAACCCAATATTAAAAAATGACTCCTCTGGCCATGTTAGCTCTAATTATAACAGCCATCTGGGGACATTTTTCCCTGTTGGTGGGGAAATTTCAATTAGGAAATTTGAGGAAATCACGACTGCTCGTCCTTAGTTTTCCTTTTGGTGACTTGATATGAACTTAAGACTTTCCTCTTGTATCAGCTCAAAGTTTGTGTAGGGTAATTTCCAATAAACCAAGTTCATAAAAAGGAGAGTCTATGGCTGACGCGCGTTCCTGGTTTCCAAAAGAAATGCTTCCAGTTGCATTATGATTTGAAGACTGTTTATTTATTACAAACTGAAGATGTAACAATGAACTCCTTCCTAAAAGACATGAAAGTTCCAAAAAATAGCAGTTATCCAGAACTAGCTGTGCACACGGTCAGAAAACCGTTAGACTCCTAACCTCTCTGTCCATGCTCCTCCCCTTCCCTCTCACACAGGGTTTCATGCTACTATTACACTTACATACTTAAAGTGAGAGGGACCCCCTTTTAGGTTCCAATCCCAAAACAGTGACTTAAAATTACTTTATGTAAACACATATATTTTCACATTTATTAATCCTGAAAAGATGACTTATGTAATGATTCTATGAATTATAAAACAAACATGAACTCAATCGTAAATAAAAAATATAAAGCAGACGTTTGGCGCTTACAGTTTGCTTCCTACAGGCAAAGGTCTGGACTGTTTTATCTGGCTCCTCTAATGTTTTCCTGGGCACATCACAGCTAGCCTACAAGAAAGAAAAACTCTGAGCTCGCCAAAGTGAATATTTGAGATGTCGCAGGCATTTTTTTTGAAACTTCATTCCTCAGGTGGACTCCCATCCATCGCAGCTTTCACAAGTTTTCATCCCTGAGATGGATGCAGTGGTTTTTTTTCATAATCTCGTAACTCCCAGTAGGAAAAAAATAGGCAACAACAAGAAGATTGACATTATCATCACAAATGTGTGCGACACCACAGTGACAACAGGCTGAGTCAGTGTTTCACTTGAAGTTTGTCTCTTCTGTGTCAGCTCAAAAAGACAAATGCTCGACTCCAGAGGAGACTAAATATTTCCCACACAAAGCGGCTGTTGTGACAAAGATCTGTTTTTGTTAAATATAAGACAGGCGAGGAGGAGAAGCTTCCAAACCTTTAAAGTGAAGAGAGAAAGCTGAGCTCATGAGATCACCAACAGAGTGAAAAATGCCCACACAGCCTTTGCAGTTGGATTACATTCTTTCTTTGTGAGCACAATGAGAAAAACCCCACTCAGCTTTATGCTGAAGCTTTTCTGGCTGGTCCCCAGTTTTATATAACAATTCAGGTTTATTTCATTTCATTTTTCTTCAATTTCTCTGTGTTTTACATTATTTTGACTTCAAAAGAAATGCATGCTTCAAATGTTTTCTAATACGAACCCTCATGTTGGGAAGTGCTGACTGGTTTACACAAGATCATCCAGGATGTAATAACGGACAACTGTACAAACAGAAAACATGTCTCCTTATACAAATTCACCATCCACCCACACATCCATCCGCTTAACCCCCGGTATCTTTTCCAGCTGTTAATGGAGGCCAGGTAGATATGAAACCAGGACTTCCTTGTTGTGAAGTAAAATGGCAAATGGCCTGTATTTGTATAGCGCTTTACTTAGTCAATTATTCAATCATCCACCCATTCACACACTGGTGATGGCAAGATACATTGTAGCCACAGCTGCCCTGGGGCGCACTGACAGAGGCGAGGGTGCCAGACACTGGCGCTACCAGGCCCTCTGACCACCACCAGTAGGCATTGGATGAAGTGTCTTGCCCAAGGACACAACGGGGCTCGAACCAGCAACCTTCCGATCACAAGACAAACTCTTGAGCCACGATCGCCCCGTGAAGTAACAGTGCTAACCACCGCACACGTGCATAATAAAATAACACCTTTGAAATCTACTTTTAGCTGCATACATAATATTAGTAGCCTGTGACAACCCATTAAATTAAGTGTGCTTTCTTAAGCACATTAGTAGAAAGAAGCACTGATAAAGGGGAGATGTGAGATAATGGATGAAATAGCTCATCCATTTTTACCCCTACCCTTCATTTTTCCAAAAACATGTTCAATACAAGTCAGAAATCCTGTTATATTTTCTATTATCATATATTAGGGAAAGTTTGAATTAAAAAACGCTTCAAAGAAATTGAACAAGGCACAAATGGACTTAGGACTACGTGCAACAAGTATTGTTCTCCATGCTTAAGCAGATTGTCGTTCCGGATATTTTTTTCAGAGTATAATATTTTGATGTACAACTTCACACATTTGCTGTGGCAATGTTTATTATAGTGAGCCATTACATTAGTAAGAACTTAAGTAGATTTAAATATCAGTAATATTGTATATGATGGAACAGCTACATATTAAAGTTACAGTGTGCAAAATCTCACCACTAGAGGTCAGTAGATTCCAAATTGCATTCAAATTTTATTTTATTTATTTGTTTTTTTTTACCACTCCCAATTCAAGCCATAATCCTAGCTATGGTAGCAAATGTAGGACAAACAACTCTGGCCTTGTTCATCTCTTGTGAGTGTAGGCCAGGGGTGTCCAACTCCGGGCCTCGAGGGCCAGTGTCCTGCAGGTTATAAATGTGTCCTTGATCCAACACAGCTGATTTAAATGGGTAGGTTACCTCCTTAACATGTCTTGAAGTTCTCCAGAGACCTGGTAATGAACTAATCATTTGATTTAGTTGTGTTGACCCAGAGTGATATCTAAAACCTGCAGGACACGGCCCTTGAGGCCTGGAGTTGGGCACCCCTGGTGCAGGCTGTCAGTCCACTGTTTACCTCAGCTGGTCTCCATGACTGTTTACTTCGGAGGCTGCAAAACTTGTGAAAGGAGTCAGATACAAAATGAAGAGAAGCTCACTTCTAAACGTTGACAGTGATCCTGAGGTGAATTGTTTAGGAAATCCTGAACCTTTCTGTCAGTAAAGGCTGCTGTTTTTGCTGCTGTTAGCTTGCATTAATGAAGCTTTCTTTAAAGTGGATCGAACATTGTTGGACTCTGAGACTTATTGAATAAACTCTCATATGATATGAGAATACAATCAAACTGTTTATCACAGCCTAATATTAGCTGGCTTAATGTTAGCTCATAACCAGCTGTTGTTGGTGCATGTTAATGCACGTCCTTGTGTGTTAGAGCTCAGACATCAGTTCAGCAGGTGACACTTGAGGTGAGAAGGAAGAAGATGTAGTTTTATCGAGTCGCGTTGTCTCTTTCCTTCTTGTTTTCACTTCTTTGGTGAAGAGGACCCGTTCTCAGATAATAAGCATAGATACTCATATCCTGAGTCTGACACTCTGCACGGGAATGCCTACGAGTTTTCTTCTTCTCCACCTCTGGTGCACTATGTACGTGGCCGCTCTGCAGCCACATTCATAAAACACTATTACGATGAATAACGATGTCCATCTCATCTGTACTCAAGATGATGGGACAACATGGTGGCTTCCATGAATTGCAAACCTGCTCCTATCTAATTTTATTTATTAATTCTAAGTTTACACATAAATTCAATCCATCAATTTGTTGTTTTTTCTCTTAAATAACCTCAAAAAACCACTGATTTTACATTTAAGTCATTATGACCTCAGACTCAGAGACTTTTTTACTGCTTATTAGATTCAATTTGGATCCATTAGGTCCATAAACAGGGGTTTTTCCTTTCCTTTGGACAATTCACGGAAACAACACATTCACAATGAGCCATTAATTAAACTGGTCCTCATTAACTTTCCTAAACTGACTGACTGTTAAATGAGGCATGTCCTAAAAGATTAGTGAGCAATTTTCTATGAGTACTCATCTTGTAAGATGAAAAGGATAAAATATATAGAGACACATTGAGGAGTTAATATATCTGCCAAGAACAAAAGGACCTCTTACCATATCTTAACTGTGCTGCAGTGGGTGGTGCAATTTCCAGCTGTCCTGGAAAAAGAAGAAAACAAATATTAAAGAAAAACATTTCTATTGAGGAGAACGATCAGCATTATTGAGAGACACTTCATAGATGGCAAAACATAAAAGCAGAGAAAAAGAAGAAGGAAGGCATGCAAGAAATATGACATGAGAGGAATGAAGAGAAAAGAAACCCGACTGAACAAATATATATGGATATGTGGATATAGACTCACAGTAAAACACAGTCTTACAGTCCTAAATGCCTGTGTACACATATTAAATAGACAAAAATGATGGGAGACAGATTAAAGAAAAAGCTAACCTATTAAAAATAGTTTTTAGCAGTTATAACAAACCACAGATAGGCCGATGAAGGTCACTTCAAAGTTTAGAAGCTACAACCTCAAAACTGTGATCACCTCTAGTTTCAAAATAAGAGCACAAAAGGGTTAAAAGACTCAGATAACATGATCGGAGACGCCAACGATTAGAATAAGGTCTCTATATAACTCTGCTATATGTAGGCCATGCAGGACTTCATATGTTATTTATAACGTTTAAAGTGGATTATGAATTTCTCTGGAAGCTTGTGAAGGGAAGTGAGAAAAGAGGTGATGTGTGAGCACCAGCTGGTTTTCTTAGTAGCCTGGCTGCTTCCAAAATAAGGGTTAAAGTGATGTCGACATATAATAACTGTTGCCAAACAAGCTTATCGGGAGACTCGCCATCATACTGATTAGCGTGAATGCATGTGGCGCCAAACAATTAGAGCCGAGACCCAAAGATTCAAATATCTGCCACACACAACATACAAATACAAAGTTTACTGAGATTTCATTAAACTTTGATACTGCAACAGCACAGCTGAACTGAAACTGAAGTTAATGGGATGCAACCTCTATCTGGATTGCAGAGTAAAATTACTGTCTGACTATATGCCACATTTACTCAACAGCCACTGAACTGTGATGCAGCACAATGACCTGCTGTAGAGAAATAGATAATTAAATTGGTTTTAAGGCTAAAGACACAAGACAAGAGGACTTCTTCTGCCGGTCCAGTGAAATTAGATTTATTGCCATGAGGTGAGTGGAAATGTTAGTCCACATAATGAAGTCTGGTCTGTCATTTCCAGGTGTTATTGCACCACTGCAGGGTAAACCAGGCTGGAAAGGTTTGGATTATTAGTAGTGAAGGTGATTCAACTCCAAACAAACATACTCCTTCATTCCCTCCTTGGACCTTTTCCATTGATTTACAAGCTATTAAGAACAAATACAAAACAAATATTATAGTCAAGTACTGATTTTTAGGGAGAAAACTATTAACTTTTGTTTTTACTTAATTAGAACAAAAAAAAAAAGCTTGAGCACAATTTAATAATTTTCAGTCACTTAATGGATTTATTTATGTTACAGTTAAGTTTAGAAGTTTAAAAACTGAACCTGGTCGATCACAGAATGAACGGGAAACTAAAGATAGCTTTCTGCCTTCTTTCCTCCACCCTGTGTGCCTCCCCCCACCCATTGCCACCCATGTTCAGTGTGACATTATGAGCTCTACAGTCTTCAGTTCAACTCCCGGCTCATGCAGCTCACAACAGATGTTCATCAGCAAAGTGCATACACAGACACACACTGACCTGTCAATGCTTCCAGTTTGTGTATAAAGAAATATTATTATCCCATTTTCCAAGTTTCTGGACAATTATGTTGCTTCCACAGGCATCAACCATCCAACTACAAGAGATGAAGATCTTATCCACGGAGGATGGTTTACTTCCCTCCAGAAACCATTTGTTTCCATTTATTGCTCATCCAGGGGCTGCTTCAGGATTTAATTGAAGACCTTTCAATGATCATCAACATCAGTGAGGCAGTAACCATTAAACCTTCTTGGTACGCAGTTATCCTCACCTGCCTTACAACACTAGCATTTGTTAGAAAATGGAACTTTTCTGTAAAGAAAGATGCATCAGCGTTTTAACGATATTCCCCCACTTTTTCATATTTCAAAGCAGTGTTTAACACCACCCTAAAACTATCTGCTCCCTGGTGAATACCCACCAGCGTCAGATGGATGAATTGCACATAAATCAAAGTGGTGAAGGTCAGCTGAATCAGTCCTCAGCTGACGCCGGTGCAGCAGTGTCAGGTCATGTGCTGTGAAGGGCTCAGACTGCGTTCAGCATGGCTCTGTCTCAGCCTTCCTTCCGTTGGCTGCTTTATTTGTAACATCTCAAAACTTAAAAAAAAATCTAAAAAAAATATAATGAATCGGTTTACTTCCACACAGAGACTGATCTTCAGGATATTTGGATAAAGACTTGAAACATTTATTATCTCTCTTTTTTTTTTAAGTTTGTGCATGTAGAATTATTTAATAGCTTTACATATTATACCCAAGCAAAAAGAGGGACTGATTCAAGGATTTTTCTTATATTCAGGAATGGGGGCAACGGATCAGAAACTGATACAGCATTAAATCTGCATTAGAAAACACTGGGCATGACTTTTAGGCTCATCACCTCTCTATTAAATAAGATACAGTGGTTCCAACATAAAAAATTTTTTGTATTGGGGAACTTTTTGTAGTTTGTTAAGTATTTTGTTAAATGAAGCAAAATATTGTAAAATAATGTTGCAAATCATGCACTGCAAGTTAATTTGTGTCACGTATTAGCATCAAAATATATATTAAAATATACTTAAAATATAAAGGAATAATAAAAACATAATGGAAATAATAATAATAATAATACTTAATTTATTAATTAGAAAAGTATTATTATATGGCATAGTCTACAAATAGAATTTATATTTTATGTTCATTATCTAAATCAGCAGAAATAATTAATATAAAACATTTCTTTTATTGCAATGTCCTATTTAGAGTATCCCAGATTAATATCATTGGGGGTACTGGGGTGGTAATTAAATTTCGAAAGCTGGGGCATGTCTGGCCCCCGGTGCCCCCCTTTTAGATGCACCCCTGGAAAAAATGCTGACTCTCTTGATGTGTTCAATTTCAAGTTGGAAATCAGAATTTCTGAGTTGCCAGACGAGATTTTAAAGCGAAACACCCCCTCAAGTCAGAACTACAACTTGAATCAGCAACACCAACCCCACTTAACAATCCAAGATGGTGGTGGTACAAAAAACTTAGTAAGAATTAAAAAAGAACAAAATGTAGCGATTTTGTGTGTAGACTGCATTTCCTTAGAGAATAACACATAGTTAAATTATTTATTTAATGTAAAGCCCATTAACTTCAGTTATCAGGTATCAATAATCCCTGAGTCCACAAAATTAAAACATTATCAGATTTTGAGGTGTCTGGCCCCCGGTGCCCCCCTTTTAGATGCGCCCCTGGACAAAGTGCTGACTCTCCCGGTGGGTTCAATTTGAAGCTGGAAATCAGAATTACTGAGTTACCAATGCAGATTTTAAACCACAACGCCTGCCTCAAGTCAGACTGAAAGCTTGAATCAGCACCACCAACCCCAACTTAACAATGGGTCGTAATAAGTCGCTAACTATAACTATGAAGCAGAATCAGCTCCATCTGATAAAGACTGTGTTTACACATAAACAGACTACACATTTCAGCATTCTGGTCACAGATGATGCTGTTTGCAAGATCAGGTATAACACCTGTGTGAATTTGGTAAACTATAAAACTCTGTCACTTGTTCACATGAATTTCCTGTAAATCCTAAATCTAAAAAAAGCTACTACTTTGAATTTGCTCTATATTTCAAAAGTCATTGCATAAGTGGTAGCTGGTTTGGCTCAACCCACAGATTATTTGCTTTGTTTTGCTGCTTTATTCCTCCCTCTATGAGAGTGTTGCTGTGATCTCAGAAGAAGGCGAGAGGAACTCGCTGTGTGTTGTCTTTGTTTTGCTTTGACAAATGGCCACACTCTCTCAGTGCTGGTACAGAATGAAACCAACGTGTGAAGAGCTTAGTTTTGTAAATGGGAGATAAGTATGAAGAAAAGAAAAAGCCAAACAGCCTCAGCCACAGGAAAAAATAAGTTGAATAAATGTCTGTCAGTCCATTCTGCATTTCGTTTTTGTGCGTAGAAATGACAAATACAGGCACTGTGAATTTCAGCTTTACTCTGAGAGGGTAAAGCAACAACTACTGCAAGGACATTTCTGCATACGGCAGTTCAATGCAGTGTTGTGTGTGTGTGTACCTGTTTCTGTTAGTGTGCATGTCTCGCATGTTATGTACTAAAACATTATTGGAGAGAGTCTCGATTCTAGAGGGACGTGTTTCTGTATGAATCTATGTCATTGTATTGTGTGTGTGTGTGTGTGTGTGTGTGTGTGTGTGTGTGTGTGTGTGTGTGTGTGTGTGTGTGTGTGTCTGTGTGTCTGGGAGAGAAAGAACAAAGGTTCAGCAGAAGAGGAACAATTGAAGGCTGGAGCCATTCATCAGCTGCACAGCACCTTGCTATTCCCCTATGATATATGAGACAGGAGAGAGGAAATTACACAGCACAAAGAATGTGGACCTGGTGGACAGGACCGTCATTAGCAAACACAAAATGGGAACAATTTTTTCTTCCTTGGGGGAGGGGGGCACTTTTTACAGAAGGATGAAGATTAGGTATCATAAAAAGTAAAAGACAATCAATTAAATACTCAAAGAAATCTCAATAATAATAATATTTTTCTTTAACTTTTAGTGCCCTGCAATATGCTTCTGAATGTTAGAATTCATCCATTGAATGTCAGAGAAGGTATCATGAAATGGACTGATTCTTGTATAGTGCTTTTCTACTCTCGCGGAGTACTCAAAGCGCTGTATACAGCACGCCTCATTCATCCCTGCACTTCTAAAGTCAAGTGCAACTAATAAACATTCTCACACAATCACACTCCGATGAACGCATCGCAGGGCAATTTGGGGTTAGTATCTTACCCAAGGATATTTGGCATGCAGACTGGGGGAGCCAGGAATCGAACCACCAACCTTCCAATCAGTAGCTGATTTGCTCTACAACCTGAGCCACAGCCAAAGCTGTTTACTTGCCATTGGGAGCCAGTCTGCCAGCTACTTAGGCCCAAAAAATTCTGAGTGACCCAATGCAGTCCAGAAAAAAAAAAAAAAAAAGAGTCCTCAGCTTTTGTTTTCAACATGATCTGTGAGAGACTATTTCAGTTTTGCCCAATTTGAGGACGACAGTATTGGCCTTTAGCAACTCGGGGGAGGAACTTCTAAATGTCGCCCAAAAGTTCACATTGGAAGCAGTGTACAACGGCTTTACCTGTACTTAACATTAAATGGCAACTTCGTCAGGTACACCTGTTCAACCGCCCTTATCGCCAGTATCTTATCAGCCAATCGCAAAGCAGCAACTCAGTGCATTTAGGCATGCAGACTTGGACATAACGACCTGCTGAAGTTCAAACCAAGCATCACAATGGGGAAGAAAGGTGACTTTGAACATGGCGTGATTGTTGGTTCCAGACAAAGTAATTTAGAAACTGCTGAACTGCTGGGATTTTCCAGTGGAACTCTCTCTAGTGTTTACAGAGAACAGTCTGAACAAGAGGAAATATCCAGTGAGTGGCAACAACTGCCTCAAAGTGATAGGAAGACAAAATTAACTCAAATAACCTCTTGTTACAACCCGGGTATACCTTAAAGAGATGGGCTACAGCAGCAAAAAACACTCCTGGTGCCACTCCTGTTGGGGGAGAACAGTTCACATGGGCTCAAGCAAAATGCAATAACAGAAGATTGGAAAAATACTGAGTCTCAATTTCTGCAGACATCCAGATACTAAGGTCACACTTTGGAGTGAACGACATGTAAACGCCACAGCCAAACCAAGTAGTGTTGATGAACATGTCCATCCCTTTATGACCACATTGTACCATGTGGCAAAGCTCAGATCAGCTCAAACTGAGTTTTGAACATGGCACTGAGTGATTGTACTCAAATGGCCTCCATAGTCACCAGATCTCAATCCAGTGGAGCACCTTACAGATGTGGTGGATCAGAAGATTAACATCATGGCCGTGCAGCTGTCAAAATCTCTGAGGAATGTTTCCAGCAAATTGTTGAATCTGTGCCGTGAAGTGTGGTTTGTCTGTGCAGGTGCACAGCAGTTCAACTGCAGTGTTAGTTTTAGCTTTTTTAGCCAGTAAGGTCATATTTTTGCTTGGTGTCAGTCATATGAAATATATGTCCACTATGCAACAAACTGGTCTTAGATATTTAAAGCATGTGACATAAACCATCAAACACATTTGTAATAAATCAAAGGAGCTTGCAAAGAAAAGCGTCTGGACTGGCATCTGGGACTCTCCACCATTTGACCTTAGAACTGAAGAAGCTTCTCGGATGAGAGGTGAAACGTCTTCAAGCAACTTAAAGAAGTCCAGACGCTTTTCTTTGCAAGCTCCTTTGACTACGATGACCTGGATGACTGAGAACCTTCACAGACATTTTGCAATAAATCAAAATTTTAATCTGAAAAATGTCAAAAAGTGCAACCTGGCGTAATCAGTACTTTTCTCAAATAACTGTAAAAAGTTTTAAAGTCTTAGCTACATATTCTCCTGCTCCCCTCCAGCTCTGCAGAGCATTTTACCATCTTTCAGCTCATTGTTTGGTTTTTGTTTGGCCTGCTTTCACTGCTTGTCTTTTAACCACTGATTCCAGACACAGCAGGCAACCAAAAAGACGCCTGCACACTACAAAAACCAACAAAAAGCACAGATGCACCAAGTTTATAGTTATCTTGTAAAAACGGTGAAATATTTAGCATCTAAATGGTCATTTAAATTCTATTTCACAGAGGAAAACCAAGGTTAGCGAGTTGCTTAAAGCAGTGAAGCCAAACCAGCAAATACAGGGCTGGAGAGAAATTAACCTTGATAAGCAAGTGCTGACTTGAGCATTATGGGGGAATCGGCAGCCATAGTCAGCCAGATATATCTCTAAGGGACCAGGTAGAAACCAAAGAGACATTCTCATCCGAGTACAAAAGTAAAGCATGGAATGACAAAAGCAAAGAGAAAAGCTGCTTGGAGAAGACAAAAGGTAAATATGCGGTGTCTTTAGAGGTTGTGATACCTTGTGAAAAAGACATTTTTTCCATCCTTGTCTTTTAAGCTTTTGACCTCGTGATGAAATGGACAGGCTGGCCACAACAAACTCCACCTTGAATGTCAAACACATCCCGCTGTGCATAATATTACCTGAGCTTCTGTATAATTTGATTCATGGCTCGATCCATCTGCCTAGACTTCACAAAAAAAGAGCAACCATATGCAGTGATTTTCTGCCCCGCTTTTGTCCTCCCCGTATAAATTATAAAAGTTCCCGATTGGCACCAGGCTGAAAGACAACATCACAGTCTTTTATTTTTAACTTTATTCCCCTTTTTTTAGACTAACCCTCGACTTTCTCCTTTACAAGGACTTGCAAGAGGAAGCAACTTCATGTAGTACAAGGGTCACAGCTGTGGAAAAAAAATTACTACGTTGTTTTTGCCATTTGCCCCCAGCAAACAGCAAATGTATTTGAGCCTTTAGGCAGGTAAAGTAACTGACAGGAAGGGAAGCAGGAAAAAGGGTGCCATCAACAATCTGTGACGTACTGAGCATGAATGATAAGAAAATCTGGCACTAAACAAGTCCAACTGCCAGGTTTAGAATCTATGAGTAGACAGGTGAGAACAGGTGTGTGTGAGTGGGCGGGAAGGACAGGTGCCTGGGATTGGTACAGTCTGAGGACATCTAGTGGCTGCATGGAGATTTTACACAGCAAACAGCCACTAGATGGCTCAGCAACATCATCTTAAATCCAAACAGGATGATTAGCCTTAATTCAAAGACCAAGCACATGTCATTAACCAACCACAGTTCGTCGGTAAAAAGCTGCAGGAGTGTTTGCCCAGTTCCAATCCTGGATGCTATTACTGTTCAGCAGCTTTTGTCTCCTTTGCACAATTAAGCTTCAACAACCTGAGCCAGGTTTACTGTCTGTGTGCTGCTGTTTTTTTGGATAAAGAGCTTGAAGTGCTCAAGACAGCATGCATTTAGCCATCAAACACATGTATAAAACCCTCTAGACTAAGCTTTCAACCCACTTGTGGAGGCTAAAGTGGTTTAATTAGCTAACTGCAGCTAATTAGATCCATCAGTAAGAGTGAGCAAAATCAATAGTCTCATTATGGAAATGGAAAGCCTGTTGTGGTAAACAACAGTAAACTGGTTTAGTATAATTAACCAATAAAAAGACCTGATTCAAAGGTAATACTGACTCTAGTATCGCTTAATGTTTGGGATGCATGCTATAAATCGTGGCAGCTGATTGGAAACGTTTCCAAAAACCACTTACTTTGTCTTACTGGCATGTTGAGACTGATTAGTTATTAATGGCTGCACCTCTGTTGTTGGCAGCAAAATCCAATTACTCCATAAACACAGTACTGGAGTATCTGTGTGATGTATGGTGTGTTTTCAGTACATAAATTATCTGTCACAGAGACAACTTCCACAGGACGGTTACGGGCCTCCCTCTGTGATGTGTCAGTAACCAAAATAATTCATCAGTGCTGCTTTCGACTGACGAGTATCAGCAGGATGGCAGCGTCGCACCACTGATGTGGTAATCTGCGATCATGCTTCGTCGCAGTAGGTTAAACGCCACCTGGGAGCGCCACATCCCAGCAGCACGTTTGAATTTGCATCACTATAATACTGTGTGAGAAATTCAAAGGTGCTCTCCTCTGTGTGTTATCCCAGGTAAGATGGACACAATGTAAAAAAAGGAAGTGAGAGGGCACGGCTTCTCCTTTCCACATGAAAGGTGAAGTGAAATATCACCGTGCTGTCTGACGGCAAAAGATATTGAGCATAAAAAAATAGTAGGTATATAGATGCCCCATTGAAATGTAGTAACCTGTGGAAAGAGGATAAAAGCTTCGATCACCTATTTGTTATTCAATCTGCTTCAGTCGTGCCTTGGAAAGAGCTGCTAAAGAAAAAGAACCAGTTTTTGAAAGGAAGCTTAATTCGATGGCACTCAGACTTGAGGGGACAAACAAAGCAAAGTCATAAAGATCATCGAGCCGTCTCCCATCCTCTTGCTGCTCGCTTGCCTCTTTTGCATCTCCAATTAAGACTCCCTCCTTTGCGCCATAGAGGCAATTTCCCCTCTATCTCATCTCCTCTCGTGTTATAATGGGCGACCGTGGCTCAGGGGGTTGGGAATCGCATCTGTAACCGGAAGGTCGCCGGTTCGATCCCTGGGCTCTCTGTCCTGGTCGTTGTGTCCTTGGGCAAGACACTTTACCCTACTTGCCTACTGGTGTTGGCCAGAGGGGCCGATGGCGCGATATGGCAGCCTCGCTTCTGTCAGTCTGCCCCAGGGCAGCTGTGGCTACAACTGTAGCTGCCTCCACCAGTGTATGAATGTGAGAGTGAATGAATAGTGGCATTGTAAAGCGCTTTGGGTGCCTTGAAAAGCGCTATATAAATCCAATCCATTATTATTATTATCTCTTCACCAGCAGCCCTGTGGGCAAGCTAGGCATATAGTAGACATCACAAAGTGGCTGAACAGTGAGGATGACAGAAGTCCAGAGGAGCTCCAGAATGATTCTGTTTTTCTCCATCTTTGCATGCATCTGCTGTACTCCTGACATTTTTGGTGAACAAAAAACTTTATATGCGAATCTATGCTCCCAGTGGGAGAGGCGATAGAAACAAGGTTTTCTTTAAACCCCCCAAAATGTGTAGAGATGAGCATGAAGATACGGATTCAACTATTAATTAATGTAAAGAAGGTTTCAGCTGTAACTAAATCTGCCTTTTTAGCAATGTTGTTGGAAAATCCACAAGGCAATTTCAGTCACAGGCTTACTATAATAGACACAGAGTGAGTGAGTGAGTGTGTATTAGTCTTCAAACTCAAACTTCAAATATTTATGTAGATCCTATGTTTGTAACTTGATCTATATCCACAGCATATAGATCATATATGACATCATCGTGTTGCCTAGGAACTACCAATGGGCTAGAATGACAATTTTTTTTTTTTAGGAGATGAACAGCATCTCCTGTATCGATTTAGTTTTAAAAAAAAAAAAAAATCTATCACTCCTAACCAGTCATGATGGATGGCTGCCCCTTCCTGAATGTTATTCCTCCACTTAAAAGGGAGTTTTTCCTTCCCACTGTTGCCAAGTGGTTGCTCATAGGGGCCTGTCTGATTACTGGGATCATTGTAGGGTCTTTACTGGACAATATAACTTGACTGTGACTTGGTGCTATATAAATGAAATTGAACTGAGTTGAAATTACTTTCCTGGAACAGCTTGATATTTAATTTCTCCATCAAGTATCAGTTTACAAACATTATGATCAGGCCAAACAACACTGCTGCATGGGGATGTACTATTGATATAATGATCTTATTATGACAATAACAGTGAACTCAAAACTATGCTTACTGAACGAGACAGTGAAAAAAATGATTACAGTACATCAGACTTTCATTTTTCATAACTAAATATCCCCGTGTAGTTGTTCTTTTAATATTTCTAATATTTAAATTTGCAAACACCATTTAAAAACAACTCTAAAATCTATATGCAATCTGATCAATACGATGCTCCTGCTACAACACAATGCTACAATGCTTTATTTGTACATTCAAAATCTTTATTTGAGGTGAATGGTTGTCAGAAAGGTTATAACTCAAAGGCTAATTTACTATTTTAATTTCTTTTGATGTCATGAACTCATTTTTCGGTTCTCTCTTTCTCTTTTATTTCAAAGTTTTCTTAAAATGATGAAATTATTATTGATGTTCCTGTTTGATAAACTGGAGTCACAATGCACCAGATTATTACTAGTAGAGTATAGCACTTCTCTCCATCCTTTTAACCATCATCTAAACAACTCAGCCTTTAACACAGTGTCTGCATTCCTCCGCTTTCTCCGTTTGTTCTTGTTCCAAACTGAACCTCTGGAATAGACCTTAAATGCCCCTCATGAGTAAGACCTTAACTACAAATTGCTCCTACTTAAATGTTTCTCTTGAGAGTTGTGGAGATGTTAATTCACTATTTTCCATTAAAACACCTGGTAAACTTTTCTCAGGAGAATTTTATAACAGTAAAAAGAAAACAGTGATAATTTTGGACAGGAAAAAAAAGGGAATAACACCAAAACAATTAACTTTTAACCGTGATCAAACTTGAGTTTGCTGATTTTCCAGATAAGCCCATTAGTATATCAAAAGTATAAAAGGAGAGCGGATATAATCTATTATAACAACCGCATTTGAAATAAATGCTAATGTTGCATTTATTATCAGAATCAGAGAAACTTAGTAATCCCAGAGCCAATTGAGTTGTCATAGCAGCAAATATACAACAAACACTCATATAAAATGAGTGTAGAAACAGAATTATGATAGATAAATATGTAGTAGGAAACTATTTCATTATTATTAGTCTTATTTATCCAGATAAAAGTCTGACTGAGTTTAAAATCTCTTTTTTCAAGCGAGAGCTGGCCAACCTGAAGTTACAACAAATGCAACAAAACCAATAAAACAAATAGAGAAACGGACACAAACATGTGAATCATATGCAATAACAGATCATTGAAAGCAGTCACGCTGACCAAAAGACCTATTCTGCTGTTCATTTAAAATCGACTTGCACTCCCTCACTATAGTTGCGGCCAGTGTTGGGAAGGTTACTTTTAAAATGTATTCCATTACAGATTACAGAATACATGCCCCAAAATGTATTCTGTAACGTATTCCGTTACGTTACTCAATGAGAGTAATGTATTCTGAATACTTTGGATTACTTAATATATTATCATGCTTTTTACAACTACGTGAATGTACTATTGCTGTGATTTATTACTGTTACTGAAGGTCCGCGGCACCGAACTGGACCTCTGACTAATACGGTTCCGTGTCGGGCTCGTAGCCGAAAAATAGCTTTAGTTTGTTGTGTCAGTCAACTTTGCTAGCGAGAGACAGAGAGAGGCGTTGAAAGGCTGCTCCAACGGAACTTATTGTTTCGGAGGAAAACACGAACACGGTGTACAGTCGAGTCTTAATAGCTTACTTACAACTGGGCTCATCGGGCACTCTTCTTGGCTGCAGTGGTTATTATTATATTTACATGCTTCCAGCTCCCGTTTTTGCTCGATGACAGCTCATACTTTTCCACTCGCCTTTTTCTCCCTCCTCGCGCTCACAGACACATAACGTGTATGGCAGTCCATTCTCCCTGCAGCACGGACTACACTGCCCATGATGCTACATTCTTTAGAGCTATACCTGTAGCATTCTGCCTATTAGCTTAGCACAACAACAAAAAGGCGCTCTCTCACCCAGGAAACACGCAGAGAGAGAGCGTCACCCTGTAACCATGGCAACCGTAACGCTGCCACCTGTAACAACAGAAGGTAGCTGTCAAACAAAACCCAAACAGTCCTGACCCGCGACAATATGAAACCGGAAAGTACCGCAGTGTAATCCATTTATTTCAACAAAGCAACTGTATTCTAAATACCACCTTTTTAAACAGTAACTGTAACGGAATACAGTTACTCATATTTTGTATTTTAAATACGTAACGGCGGTACATGTATTCCGTTACTCCCCAACACTGGTTGCGGCAATTTCCGGAAATAGGGGCAGTGTATTTTAAATTCTTTGCATTATATTGTGAGAGCGTGGGCTTTTCTGGTTGTGGTTTCAACCCTGGACACACAAACAAGAAGGAACCAGCCCAAGCAGAGATTTAGAGATAAAAACCAACCACTGGGCGAGTGTGCAGATATACAGATGTAACCAGACAGTCATGTGTTTAAATGTTCACTATATGAATTAAAAAATAATGTTGCTTGATATGCTCTAAAAATCAATGAATGCATGTTTAAATCAAAAACTACAGTTCCCTTCAATTTCCTACTTGTCTTTCCCCACATCATTATTATTATTATTATTATTATTATTATTTTAATTAAGACACGTTATACACGCAAGTGGAAAAAAAACATGTGCAAGAGTAGTTGCAGACAGACAAATGTAATATTTTAAATTGTTCCAGTAAAAACAGTGAATGCAGTTTTTTTAAGCTTGTTTCATGTCTAGGCAGCAAAGTATTTTACATCAATTTTTTCCAAGTTCAGTGTGAAACCAACAAAAAGGTGATGTTAAAATGTCCTGCGACCTGACAAGGTAAGTGCTGTGTTTAAATTCAATCAAGGAACGGAGGTCAGCAGGCAATCTCTGCAGCAGAGCCTTGTAAATAAAAATAGAAAGCTGCTGCTTTAGATTTGCTCAGTCCAAATTTTTCATATATGATACAGTGGGGTGTAAGAAAGCCGTCTGTGATGAGTCGTCATCCACTGTGATACTGAGAAACAAGAGGCCTTTAAGGTGGCAACAGAAGCATGCATGTAAACAATGTCATCAGAATCAAGCGCAAACAAAATTGTGGATTGAACATTGAGAAACAAGATTTGTTTGCATATAAAAATCCAATTTTCATTTTTAATTTTCTTGACTTGCTCCCAACTCCAAGATCCAGGTGGATGAGTTATAGAAAAATTCACTCCACTTGGAATTTATATAGCAGGGGAAAATATCAAAAGAGGCCAAAACTGCATTGTATGATAATATACTTTTTGATTAGGTAAAGTTGGACATTTTAGCACGGGACTATGTGGGAACTAAATCTCTTTCACTCTGAATACCTACTTTACATTGTATCTCCCTTTGTATACAAATGTGAAGACTCATTCAATCTACTTTGCAATGCAGCAGAGCACTTACATTTACACGTAACATGAGAGGAAAAAACTTACAAAAACCATAGTTACAGTAGCAAAAATGGAAGATTTTCACAGAACAAAACAGAAGAGAATGTAAACACTTACAGTACCACAGAGAGACGCTGTGTAATGGTACATTACAGCAACAAAACAGTGCTGGGATTCAGCGGGCATACAGTCGCTCCTCACTGCTTAGGCCCAGATTCTGATCGACCTCACACCTAATGCTCTCCCTGGCACTCTTTTATATCTTAGAGCATACTGTTGTCTTCACCCTGCTTTACTTCACATGCACAAACACACATCCTTATTCCACTTCTTTAATGAGCACACTGTAAAATGTTTATTTGAGCATCATGCATGTATTAGAGCTGGGCGATAGAACGATAACGATATGTATCGCGATATAACTTTTACTCGATAGAGAAATTAAGCTATCGCGATAGACCTCGCCGCTCTTGTCCTCTTAAAAAAAAAAAAAAAAAAAAAAAAGGTCAGCCAATCCAAATTAGGTAGCGCAGAGCCGAACCAATCACAGCCGCAGCGTCACGTCGCGTGACTTGTTACGTACAGCACAAGTGCCAAGCCGCACGTGTGTTTGTTTGGGAAGCAGCCAGCGGGTAATGGAGGAAATGAGTGTGCCGACTAGAAAAATCAACTGAGCGTGACCGAAGAGAAAACAGATGATGGTTCCAATGCCGGAGAGATTGTCGAACGGAAGAGCCATAGAAGTTCCGTAGTGTGAAGGTATTTCGGCTATTTCAAGTCTGACAAAAACAGAGTAGCGCGCACTGTAAATTGTGCCGAAAGCAAGTCTGGAAATACAATAAACTGGTGCATGCGTCACACTGTGCGCCACGTTATTGTTTCGGTGAAATGAATTTCTACAATACTGTTACTGTTAATTCTACTCTCTGCAGTGTTTAAATGCTTACATATACACACAGTTACTGTCCGTCCACACATACGACTCGGTTCTGCTTCTATGCCCCAGCTTTGTTTACTTTTTCCCACCGAGGCTTCTAGACTTCTGATTGGCCAACATTTCTGCGCGGTTAGGAATCTAGCGCCACCTGCTGCTTTGGCATGTTCATAGCAGCGTTTTCCTTCATTTCTGCCTTTATGTGTGGACGGGATTATTTTTTAAAACGAAAACGGAAAATCTCCGTTTTCAAAAATACCCGTGTACGTGTGGACGTAGCCTCAGTCTCTGACTGGAAGCGCTAATTCGTCATTCGGCTTTTGTCAGACTAAAGTAACTGTTAAAACTGTTTGAAAAGCTCAGCTATACAACAAGGAGAGATTGAGAATTTCCTTTTAGTTCTCAGTTTATTTGATATTGACAAAAGTTAGTCAGTTTTGTCTGTTCTTCTGTAAAACAAACTAAGATTTATTTTTAGAATTAATATTTTGTTTCTAAGTGGAATTGACAATTTAGTCTGTTTCGTTTGTTCTATTTTGAAACTTAAACGCTTTAGCGGCTGCCTTTTGTGTAGTTTGCAATATTTGCCTTTATTTATCTGAAAAAGTCTCATGTTCCTTAAGTACATCTACCCTGTTGAACTTATTATGGGAAATAAATATTTAAATAAAAACAAGCTGCTGATTATTTCACATTTTACTTGTGAGCAACGGCACATTTAAATCTTACAAATATAGTTATTTGGCTTATATCGTGATAGATATCGTTATCGCCTGAAATGAAAAAAACATATCGTGATATGAAAAAATCTCATGTATTGAACATATTTTTGGAGAGCAAAATTACTCATCATAAACTTTGCCTCTTTAGGTCACAATGACATAAGTGACAGGATGTTTAAGACTCATACTGATATCGATATTGGATTTAAAACTCTGATATATCACTTGATAAATGAAAATAGTTTCCTGGTGCCCATATACTGGCTAAAAGCTAACAAAATCCGTCTCAGCTACTCTCTTACTCACGTGGGTTGCCACAGCAGCCAGCACTTTTCCTAAACAACAACCCTAATGGACTTGTGTCTCCTCTCAGCATCAAACCAAGGATCTTTAGTTTGTTAGTTGCATGTGTAAACCACTACACTACGGAGCCATTACAGGCAAACACCTAATATCAGCTTGCTGATATATTGGTTTGGGCTCTACCTGTTTTAGCAAAATGTTTTAGCAAAAACCTGAAGAAAAAGAAAAGAGACTCCTTGCTCTGTTTCATAAAAACAAAACTGAAAGATTTGACATATTTTTTTTGATAACTTTTACTGTCATTCAAGAAGGAAAGTGCCAAATCAAACATGCAGATCCACTGGAGAAAATAAGGAAGTGGCCAAAAAGTATCTACTCAAGCTAGCTGGGTTGGTTAGCAGCTACCCAGCTTTACCCTAATGATAATGGCCGAAAGGCTTAAAGCATTCTAAACAGCATCCTTATCTCATCTTTTTAATACAATCTGTTTAAAACTGAGATGAGGAGAAATTTTACAGCTTTATTGTCTATAGGACATTAGAGCATCTCTGTAGAGGTTTTGACCTAAGTGTTGATAAATACCACTGATATAAAGCTTGGGATGACATTTCTTGCTTTCAAGCCTCAATATGTAAGCAAACTGTGCATGCAGTATGAATCTGTTGTTCTTGAGGCAAGCATTTTCAAATATAAAATATAAACTGAATTTAATATAACGATCCATCTCAGCGGAAAACGCATCCAGTCGATATGGCCGCAACCACCATGAATCTACCGCAGCACACTCCATTAACCCAGAGGACTGGCCGGTCCTAAGATAAGTCAGCAAGTGCGAATCACAGGCAGACAGAAAATGGAAAATAAGGGTTTGGCGTCAAATGTCCCACAGACTGGAAGTGGCATAATGATGGATGCTCATAAGCCTGTCAAAAAACTCAACCTACCTGCCAGCAAAGCAGTCAGGGAGACCGTCGACCAGTCCAAGCAATTACAGATTCAGCTAGACTGCAGCCTGCATCCACAGTATGTAAGAGAATCCCTCAGGGTTTTTATAGAGCGAAGGTGAGGATGTCAGCAGGCTCCAGTCAGGCAGGCCCCACAAACACTGGCTTCTGTGTCTTCTCACCTCATTCTAGTTTATTTTGAGAAGATTTGGAATTCTAGGATGTGCCATTTAAATGAAAGATAACCTGCAAGTATCATAATCGTTCAAGAGAAACATGAATCGGTATTATCTTTAAGATTTGATGAGTGGCGAAATAGGTGATTTTCTTCATCTGCAGGCGTATAGATAATGATGTACTTTTGGAAAACAGTAATATCTATCTCTGCAACATTCTCCCTCTTTGAATTTTTATGTATATTTACAGCATATTTTTTGTAATGATTTATTTTTTCTTTTATTTCCTCTTTTAAAAAGACAACAACAGTCCAACGGCTGGTTATTTGCTCCTCCGAAGATGCCAGAGCGAGAAGATGTGGTACAGATGTGACACTAGCATACATTTTTGGTTTATTCTGACTTTTTCTCTAAAGGTTAAACAACTCTGGAGCTTCCCGCAGTTTGTGCATCATCATGGAAATCATTTCTTCATCACCAGCCAGGAGAGTAAACGTAGCTTCCCTGAAAATACGTACATGGCACATACTTTCTTCCACAGTCCTGAGCCTAGTGCAGCATTTCAGATTTTTAAAACCGATATTAATAACAGAGACAACAAGCAAGGAGCCTCAAAAGAGTTTCTGATATCTAGCTGTAGTTTTGTGACACTATAATTGTAACTGGCAAAGATTAAAACACGAAGCTATTAAATAAAACAAAGAATATTTATTTTAAGAACTGACTCTGCACTTTATTCCCGAGAGGAATATGATGGGTGACAGCAGGGTGCTCCCAGAGAGCTTCGTATACTGTAAAACCTCATCACCATCGCTCATGTTTTTCCTCATTCCCAACCTCTCTTCTCCTGTATTGATCGACCCATTTCTTTCTGTCTCCACTCGTTGCAGATCATCAGCACACCGCCTCCTTCTCATATAAACTTATAATGTCATTGCTACGTTTCACGAAACCCAAGTCATGCCTCAGCGCTACACTTCTGGAGTACAATGGACTAAAAAACAGCCATGCTAACCTTCTAACATGGGGAGACATGTTGAGAGATAGTTTCTGCAAAAATGTTGCAGGAAATCTTTAGAAATTACAGCTATTTTTATACAGAGTCCCTCATTTTCACAGTATAATGAAACTAACATAATTTTAAATATAAAGACTGCTGCTAATACTTGGAAGAAAAATCAAATCAAATCAAATCACTTTTATTGTCACATCACATGTGCAGGTTCATTGGTACAGCACATGTGAGTGAAATTCTTGTGTGCGAGCTTCACAAGCAACAGAGTTGTGCAAAATACAATAATGTAAACAAGCAAAATACAAGAATGGCTACATCTGAAACTAATAAATATATGTACAATATATAATAGTATATGCATTTCAAAAAAACCTTGCAGTCAATAGCGCCTTAAGTCTAGAACCCGTGGACATCACTAAATGTCGTTTCCTTCCTTGAGATGCTCTGGCACACCTTTACTGCACCCAGCTTCATTTGCTGCTTGTTTGTGGGTCTTTCTGCATAAAGCTTAGATCTTCAGTAACTAGAAAGCATCCTCTGTTGGATTGAGATCAGGTGACTGACTTAGCCACTGAAGAATACCTCATTTCATTGCCTTGACAAACTCAATGGTTGCTTTTGCAGTATGCTCTGGCTCATTACCCATTTATAATGTGAAATGCAGTCTGATCGGTTTCACAGCATTTGGATGAATCTGAGCAGAGACTACAGCCCTGTACACGTCACAGTTTATCCTGCTGCTCCTACTAAAAGTGAAATCAAAAATAAAAAAACTACTGACCTGGTTACACTGTAAGCAATATGCCCATGTCATACGACTGCTTCCACAAGGTTTGACAGATGACCCAAAGACATTTTTCAGAACTGTGCAGGCTTGTTTAGATATTTTTTGACAAAGTCTAGTCTGGTCTTCTTTTTCTTGAGTGTAACCAGTGGTTTGCACTTTGTTCACCTCTGTACTCACATTGATGAAAGACTCACTTCCTTGTAAACCTTGACAAGATGAACTTAACTCTTTGAGAGTATTCTTGACATGGTTAGATGCCGTTGTTTTCATTTACCATGGAAATAATTCTGTGATCATGCACTTTAGTTGTCTTCTGTAGTCTTTCAGGCATTTTAGTATTGCTAAGCTAGTTATTGGCTCAGTGGGGCGATCGTGGCTCAAGAGTTGGCAGTTCGTCTTGTAACCGGAAGGTGTGTCGTTGTGTCCTTGGGCAAGACACTTCACCTACTGGTGATGGCCAGAGGGGCCGATGGCGCGATATGGCAGCCTCGCTTCTGTCAGTCTGCCCCAGGGCAGCTGTGGCTACAACTGTAGCTTGCCTCCACCAGTGTGTGAATGTGAGAGTGACTGAATTGTGAAGTGCTTTGGGTGCCTAGAAAAGTGCTATATAGATGCAATCCATTATCATTATTAATGCATTCATTCTTTTCAAGTATGAACAACATTGTGATTTAGAAACTTCAGAAGTTATTGCGATCTCTGATAGATGTATTTTGGGTTTTCAGTCCAATGATGGCTTCCCTCACATGCATCAACACTGTATTTGGGCTTCATGTATAAAATTTCTGCAAGAAGCTATAAAATACAAATTCAACACTTTGAATCAACTTCATATATTAGACTACAATGGCACATATTATTCTGCCTAATTTTTCATAACACCGACAGGGAACCGGCCTGACCTGGCTGTGAAACTACTTGTTATTCAGTTGTCCAATTACTTTTGACCCTCAAAAAGATAGGCGACAGTTTATAAAAAGTTGATGCAAAATTACTGTTAAACCCCTTAAATTAAAGCTAATAGTCTGCAGTTTAATTTCTATTGTTTGACTTCAAATTCACAAAAACTACAAATATGTGTCTTTGTCCAACAAATTGTTGACCTCACTGTATAAGCCTGAGGAAAAAAAAAAAACCACGTTCTCCGACTCAGTCCTCTTTGCTTGGCTGAACATATCAAGCCACTTTTTTCCTCTAACACTTTTTTTTGGCAGAAGCGCCGTCTCACCCATGAGAGAAGACAAATCACCAGTCCACCAGAGGACCCAAGAGGAAAGTCACTCACACTCATATTCACACTCAAAAGCGCTTTGGACCTTCCAGTACAACAAACTTACGTGTCTTTGAACTGAGAAGACACGTGTAACAGTTGTGTGACTCAAACACATTGTGCCTAACTACTAATCGTGGACCATAGAGACTGCAGACAAATGAAATGGGGGGGTGTCTGTAAAAATGCATTGTGTTTTATTAAAGTGTTGGAAAAACAAAGTCAAGGAACACTGAAGTGGCTCTGGCGTATTGTTGTGGCCCAAATGCCAAACCTCTGGTCTAAAAGATACACCTACTGCTGTATTTTGATAGTGGTAGTGCAGACCGATGCACACTCTGCTATGGCTATTTGATTAGTTCGAGATCTGGAGACTGATGAAAACTGCTGCATCTGACTGAGACTGTTTTTATATTCTCTGGATCCTGGAAGAGATCACTACCATTATCACATAAGAAAGATAATCAATCAGGAAAAAGTCTCAATGGCAACAAGGTTCTTTTTTGGGAGAGAGCTTCTTTTTTGGGGGGGGGTCAAGAGTTTGGCATTTTCACCTTTATAAAGGAAAAGCTAAAGTGGGAATTTAGAGATCAGAGGTCAGGGAAGAGTCAGGCCATTTCCTCGAGATTAACAGCTCTTCGTAAGGAAGTTATGAAGGATTTATTAGAAGCTGCCAATCCGCCACCATGCCTCAGAAGCGTTAAAATGGGAGTACTGCTTTAAGAACAGCACACTCCTAACTCTACAGGTGACTTCATCCTTTAAGCCAGATGTCAATGGTAATAAAGCTGAAGGCTGAATATTTGTAACCCCAGAGGTAACCCTTGTCATCACACACTGTATCCAGGGACACAGCGATGAATAATAGATGCAACCAAGGCATACCTCCTTTGATCATTACGACCAAAAACAACTGATATCAAGCAAAACTTCAAAAGAAAGAAGGACTTTAAAAAATAAATAAATTATCTGTTAAATATGACTAGCATGAACTGTTTCACATAAAGACTCATGCTAAAGCACAGCTTAGGGGGTGGGCGGGTGTCACACTGGACACATATATAAAAGCACATGTAATGAATCACATACCTTGAGCAATAGCTATGGACTCGAACCTGTGCAGCTCTCTGAGCAGACAGGTGCGCTCAGACGGATGAAGGCTATAAATAAACTCCTTGGCTCCTCGGGGTGAGTTGAGGGGCTCCATCGGCTCCTTCAGGGGGTGTGTGCCCAGGTGACACCGCTGCACCACCACGGAGAGCGGGGTCTCCGAGGCGAGCTGCACCGGGGATGCTAGAGCGGGCGTTTGGTGGGTTTTGAGCGCGGCTCCGGTCAGACCAGTCCCGGCTCTGAGAGAGAAGGCAGGCCGCAGGACTCTCCGCAAGCAGGGCAGCATCTCTGAGATGGGGAAGTAGAGCGAAGAGCCGGAAACCTGATGGAGCAGAGCAGGCGACACCAGGCCTGGTTATCACCACTTTAAACGCGCACTCACCTAAAACCACATGGCGTAAAGATTTATATAATTATTTATCTCCAGTGTGGAACAATCGCGTCAACAGCCATCGCACGATAACATCCTGTACCCTCCACAGACAGCCAGGCTTACTTAACAGGAGCAAGAACCGGCCTGGCAATGATCACCACACTGACCATGTCGACGAAAAAATATTGATTGGAGCGGATTGAACGCATTTTCTTGGAAACCCAAAGGTGAAAAAACAGATTTGCCAGTTTTCTAACTTGACTTATCGGACTCACCTCAGTCGATGCTCCGCTGTCCCGTCCAACAACCTCCACAGGAAACCTTGAAAACAGTGAGGTCGCTCCGGCTCATACGCGTTCCTCCTTTAAATCCGGTGAGATTTTGCGAAGCCCAAAACCTCTATAACTAGCTGGGTGTTTATACTTAATCGCATTTTTGCGAGCCTGGAGCCCTGTCGGTGTAACCTCTGGCTGACAGGATAATGTGTGAAGCGGATGGGAGGGCACTTAAGCGGCCAGCAGCCCTGGAAATATTTTCCAATGGCAGCGCCGCTTTCCTCCGTGCGTAGCCGTGACGGCACCGCCACACGCACGTACAGTCAGGACTACACTGACGGTATGAGATGATTTTATGCCACATCATCTCATAAATTATCTTTATTTGCTTTATTATTATTATTATTATTATTATTATTATCATCATTGTTAATATTTTTTAAAAATGTTGGTAACCTTTCAGAAGTCAGTGTTGTGCGTATTCTCGCGAGGATACATTCTTACTGTGATTTCGCGCATCATCTGTGGTGTTTATAGTGATAAAGGTCTGTGTTTGTCTCCTGGGTGTGTGCCCATCACTCCCTCTGCTGTTATGCACGTGGAGCATTTGAATTATTCAGCCAGATAAGACAAAACTACCACGACGAAACATGACATCATGTGGAAGTTATTCGTTTTAGAAGGAGAAGCCCGCACCTCAAGGAAAAGTAGTGTCTGTTTCTCATGCGGTTTCTTTTGCTTCCTTTTTTTTGACTGTTTAAATGAGTAGTCCACTGACTATTTCATTGATAAGTATTTCCAGGCCTCTAAGGATGGGTGAAGTAATAAAAAAAAATCCAAGTCGAAGCCTTGAATCAGGTTTGGATGTTTAAACTTGGATAAGGGCGGCCCCTGGTGGCCAAAATCAGGGATAACATTTCTATATTATTAATTAGAAATAACTTCTCGTGTTTAGGCACATTTTAATTAGTGCTTTGTGATCCTGCAAAGGTAAGTAAATACAGGATCAGTATTGCCGACACCAATACTTTCAGCCTATAAGTGTACCATATATAGGGGAGAGCAGATTTATAAAATCATCATCAGTAAAACACTTTTAACTTTCCATAAAAACTAGTGAACAAAACAAATAAATCTTTTAACATTTCATGTTTTGTTTTTTTAAATTGGGCTTTTTGGACACCTGGGACGTACTTGTGCTGATCCTACCCACTAGTATCGATTCAATAGTAATACCTGCTTTGGTATCGATGCCATTTATTTTCGGATTGATCCACCCACCTAATTTTAATCAGTATGTGTTCATAAGGGCAGCACTGTGATTAGCACCGTTGCCTCACAGCAAGAAAGTTTGAATCCACCTTCTGGGTAGGGCCTTTCTGTGTGGAGTTTGCATGTTCTCAGTGGGTTCTCACTGCCATGCCTTCCTCCCACAGTTCACAGACATGCAGTTTGTCGGGGTAGGTTAACTGTTGACTCTGAATATTCTCTCACTCACTCACTCACTCACTCACGACATATTCGAGAAGACACAAAGCCAAAACAAAATTAATATTCTTTATTATATTGCTAAAGCTGTCATAACAACATTTTTACCTCCTAAACAAAATGCATTAAAGCCTGAACTCTACAGGGACAGACTGAGAGGTCAACTCTCTGTGGGGAAGGAAAACAGCTAAAAACTAAACTGGAAAACAGACTTAACTATACTTTAAAACTTTCACAAACTATAAACTTCTTATAGGATATACTGACATTTGGCAAATATAATATTTATATATATTTATGCTAGTAATTTAAATATGGGACTTACAGGTTAATGATACAAGTTTTAAATGAGTGGACGGAGGTTTGCAAGGCGCAATCTGTTTAGCAAACTCCACTTTCAGTTCAGTCTCCAGGGGGAAAAAAATCATCACTTTAAACAATAATTTACAAAAAAAAAAAAAAAAAAAAAAGAGAGTTGGGTTTTATCGTTCCCACTCAGATGAAAATGCGCCGTTTGGACTGAACTGAAGTGGGTGCAGCTCTGCACGAGACCTGGGCTCATAATACTGATGAGACTCAAAACCACACCTGCTTTTTCTTACAAAAAACAAAACTGTGCTTTCAAACCATCTTATCTGAATTCATGATGCAAAATATACAGATGTGTGAAATAAGGGACTGACAGCGGGACAGTCGTGAACATTTGACTGAAAACTTTAGACGGCACTGATCGAGGGAACAGCTCTGCCACTCTGATATTTTATAGTAAGTATAAAAATAGAGACGAGTTGAGGAGGAAGACATTTAAAGAATGAGAAATGAAATAAATTAAAATCGTGTGAGATCCTGGACTAACTAAATAATATTTACAATTTCAAACATCCTGTAGTAGCCATGGTCTCACAGTGCTTGAACTGAAATGCAAATCAAATACAGACCGAGTGACACTAACTAGCCTGTTTAGCCTCTGGTCTAAGGACGGGCCTAGTATCTCATCTTATATGATAGTTTTTATGCGATTTCCTTGTCGATAACATAATCATCTTTGTAAAAACAACCAAAAACAACAAAACAAACCTAATTTAAAGTGGCAGTTGTAAAAACGTGGTCTGAAGTCTGAAGGACAGAAACATCATGGCGTTAACAAAAATACCATTTAACTCTGAAATAATGCTTCAGGTTCAATAAAATGTTTAGTTCTCTCTCTCTTTTTAAACAGAGACAGTATATACTTTGAGATTTATTGCTGCCGCTGTGAGCAATCAACGCCAAGCAGCTCAAACTGTGGTCAATAAATGACAAACAAAGGAAAGAGGTCGTATATTAACACGAGAACCTCTGACAAGGTTTAATCTGCCACCCATGAACGTGTAGAGATTGCAGATTAAAAGAGTCATAAACTGAGGAGAAGTACACCCAATCCACTTGGAGGCAGTGCAGTATGATGATCCTTATGTCCCTGTTAAAAGATGTGGAACTGATTGATTTTGAACGATTGAACGAGCGATGCCGACACTCCCCGGTAACACAGACGTGCAAAATTATTTACAAACCGTGTCAATATGAACCCTTATAAAGAAGAACAGGACACAACTTTAGTCTCTCTTAATGTCACAGCGTCAAACATGTTACACTTTAGTCACACTGTAGCCTCCTACCACTCCAAATGCAACGCAGTCATTTCCTTTGCTTTTGTTTGGTTTTCTTTAGGAGCTTCCTGTGCTCATGGTGTCTCTGAGTATCGATGCATACTGCATTTAAGTCTTTGAACTGTGACTGGAAGCTCAGCACCTATGAACAGCCATCAGGGCGTGCCTCCAAATAAGCACTGATGCAGGTCAGGAGTTGCCAAAAATGGAGCCATCAAAGGCCAGCCGCTGAAGCCGTTACTGTAATAGAGCACTTTAATATCGCTCTCTCGAGGGCGTGTCGTACCTGCAGAGGTTATTGCCAAGTCATCAACAGTAAGAATGCTGATCCCACCGCAACAGTACAGTGCACTCCCAAAACACTGAGTCTGTGTACACATAATATACAGTACTTTTTTTTCCCCCACTCAGAGGAGACGTAAGTATTGTGTGAATGTGTGAAAATAATGAGTGATCAGTGTGGTGCTACTTATTAACAAAAACATGCTGTTTTATGCTGCTCTTTTACATCTGTGGGCCTGGAATTACAGCTTATACAAGGATTAGCACAAATGGCCTCATCCAGAGTGAGTTATTAACCTGGCTTTATATCATTTCTGAGGCAACGTAAGCCCAATAAGACAACTGCTATTGTCTTTTCTTTGAGTGATTGTAAATGGGGGCTGTAGCAGGAGGTTCTCACAGGTGACGAAAGCCAGCAGATACCACTGATATTGCAATGTGTTACAAGAAGCCTTTTAAGTTTACACATTGCACTTCTTATCTGCAACGTTCCTTTTCCCTAAAGCTTCTGACCTAATTTACAAATGAGGTCACACGTCTCCTGCGACCTTTGCCGAATCACGCGATGCGTGGTGCAGAGCGATCGTTGGTGAAGGTTCTCTTGAGCTTGACCCCTTTGCGGATGGCCATCAGCATGTCTCCTTCTTCTTGCTCTCCTGAATCATCTCCTCCTCCCTCCTGTCTCATCTCACTCTGAAGGTGCTGCTGGCTCACATAGTTGGGTAGATTGGGAGGGTTGGTTGTGGCCTGACCGCTCCAGGACGCCATGGGTAGCGTGCCGGGATCCTCCTCTCCTGTAAATGTTGGAGAACTGGGAGATTCTTCTCTGCCTACCATCTCCTCGCCTCTGTTCCCATTAACAGCTCCTGGCATATCAGGCACCGTGGGGATCTTTACAGGAACGACAGGAGTGCGAATGGGAATGGGGCCTGTACCTGTAACGGAGCCCGAACGGCGTCCAGAAGGTTTAGATGAAGGCGTGCGGCGGATCGTGGCAACTCCAGGGGTCACAATAACTGGACCGTGGCCTGTAGAAATGCGAAGAGAGGCATTTTGGGAACTGATGGTCACGATATTTTATCACCAACATTAAGAAAGTGGCCAAAACAGTTACCTGTAGGCGTAGGAGGATACTGTGCAGTAGGAGTAGATGCATAAGCGCCTGTGTGGATTGGTGTGGGGGGATAAGGCCCCGTGTGGTAGGCCCCCGGGCCAGGATAAGGTACCTGACTGCTGGGTAGCCCCGCTGTGGAGGCTGGGCGTTTGGCCTGGAACATACGTCTGTAGGACTGAGTGATATCACTATTTCTGGGGATGGTGGAGGACTTATCAAAGTCAGACTGCTGCTGCTCAGACTCTGGGTCTCCAGCCATTGAGAAGTAGTCGTAGTCTGATACTGGAATGAAACAAAGAAATAAGCAGTGTATGCACCCAGCCACGTGACGTATGATATGATGCTAGCAAGTTAAAAAGAAGCAGAGAACTGGTGAGTGTGCTACCTTGTGACGGTATAGTATCCTCAGAGCAGCAGGGTGTGTTGGTCTGTGTGCTGTAGCCACTGGAGCACTGGATAGAGTCTCTACTGGACCTCTGGGTGTCCAGTTCCAGACCTCTGGATAAGGCCAGAGCCAGATCATCCTGGGCCTCGATATCCCCGGCCTGGAGAAAAACAGATGCAATCAACCAACAAAAAGAAAGAAAAAACAAAACATTTAGTAACAATCTGAATGTTTGCCTGGAACCAGTCAGGTACAAGTCATTAAAGTCATTAAATTCAACCCATTAAAGTCATTAAATGGGGACATTAGTGGTGGGAGGCTATTCATATCATCGAAATTCCAGGACAAAAACATTGGCCTGCAAGTAGTTTAACGTGGGTTCACCTGAAAGTCAAGTATCACAGTTGGCAATACACAGACTGATCTCCGTTTACAGACTTCATGAGTTAGTAGCAGTAAGATAGAAATGAATCACAGAGGAATTTTTATTTGACTAGCAAATGACCACAGCTTTTAAGCATTAGGGAGGGATCTAAGCAGAAACCATGTGGTGCTTCTCGGCATAAAAAGCCATGAAAAATTGAGAAGAAGTTAATTGAAGTTAATCAACAATTTATGGAGAGCATTCATGTAAAGTAGACCAGTAAATTTCTCACCAGTTGCTATTATTAACAGTATATTTGTCCAACACAAGAAGAGATAAAAAACAGGCTAAACAGTAAGAAGTGCAAATGAGATTCCTTAATTAGGAAAAACGTGTTACAGAGAGACCAAAAACCCAAAAGAACATTTGGCTGAATCCTCACTGGCGAACTAACAGCATGCTTGTTTAATCAGTTAACAAAAAGAGGGAGACAGCGACAAAAAACTGACCCTGACAGCCGCAGGTGTGTTCCTGTTCTTGTCTTGCACTAATGCTGATTGGCTTGGTGTTTGCAATGCAGCTGGAGCTGCGGTCTGGGCAGAGGGCGGGCTATTATCACAGTTCATACTCCCATTACTGTCCACCACAGCTGGACTCTCCTTGTCTTTCTTTCTCCGTAACGTGTTGACCATAGGCTGGTCATAAGGCCCAGGCTTCGCCCAGTCCTGTTAAAAAACGAGATGCAGATGTCAGTGTTTGTTGTTCATACTACATTTTTGGACTCAACTAAAGTAGGTAAACAACATAAAGAAAACCCAAATAATTCACTGAATGTGTGTTCAAACTGTAGACAAGGAGGACGGAAATATGTCGATCGTCAACTCAGAGGAGATGGACAAACCTTCCAGCTGGGGACTCGTGATGAAGGCATCATGGGGGAACCCAATGTGCAGTAGGGAGGGTAGTCTGGCAGCAAGGCTGATGCAGGACGTGACCATGAACGAGTGGGGCAGGAGGTGGAGGTTGAGGAGGAGGGAGGGAAGAAGGGGAAGGCAGTGTTTGACACTGAGCCCAAACTGCCCCCGTTGCTATGCAGGTAGGGGGAACTGGCTGGGCTGTAGTGGTCGAAACCATTGGACAACTGTTTGCGTGCATGCCGATCAGGAGGAGGGATGAGAACAGAAAGAAGACAAGCAAACAAATGTGTAATGGGATAAATCGTTTAAATGATAAAACAGTGGAAAATAAAAACAAAACATAACTGAGGATAACTCAAGTACAGGAAACACAAAAAATATACTAATCAAATCAACACAGAAGAAAGGAACTGCTCACGGATGCTGAAATGAATGAAAACTGGAGATGCACATACAGCATACAGAGTATCTTTGCATTACACTGAATCGATGGCATACACACCCGGGTTTAGAGTTTAGTATGAGGAAAGCATGTTGCGTGTGTAAAGCTTATAAGATTCATTGTGGATGAGTGTTTATCACCTTGTCAGTAGAGGGCTGAGGTGCAGTAGTATCTGCTAGTGAAGAAGGGGTGCTGCAGTCACTATGCAGCAGCCCTGTCTCTGACATCTCAGAGGGGCTGGAAGTGGGACAAGCCTGGGACAGCGAGGGCAGCGGCAAACAGGCAGTGACACGAGACCAGAAGGAGAGAGGAGCGGTAAAAGGAGGAGGGAGACATCACAGACGGACGTGTAAAAGGAAAGAATCAAAAGATAGACATGTCAGCAGGTAGCGTGATAGAAGCAGTTTGTTAAGAAAGCAGAGGCAACTTTTTCACTGTTCTCAGCAGTTAGTGCAGTGCACAGCCGAATGACTGCAGAAGAGGTGCACTGGGAGTCAAACCAGCATTAAATGTATGGACATCAGCAGTGCGAGGGTGAGTGCTGGAGGCTGGAAACACAAAGTTCCTTGTGATGTGTAAAGTGCGAGCTGTGAGGCCGTTCTCTTTCAGCTACTGTAACTACACCAAGAAAGAGGCAACGAGGAGGCCGATTCCCAGGACTGTACTGTAAATGGGTCAGAGTTAGACTTGCCAAACCACATTCAGTGCATCATAAAAACTTGGAGCCTAACTCTACCAATGTGTTCTGGACAGGGGAACTCTGGTTGCTGGCATGCCAAGACAACATCAACTAGTGCAGCTGCTCTCAGTGCTGATCTCCAACCGCGGAGCCCGCACAGACGATCCCTTGGACTACCTCGCAGACGATTAGATAAAAGTGACAGACTCAGACCTGCTGATAGAGACATGCTCTTAGCGACTGTAAAACATAATGTTGATGCTCTAACATGCAATTTTGCTGTAATTCATTTAATGAAAATACAATACACACCGCAGTCTGTCACAGCGGTTGACTTTTTAATAGCAGGATGGGCCTGACCCGTTTTGCCCTGGGCTAGAATGGAGGCAGACTAATTTCCTTCATATTTATGCTATAATAATAGCAGTGAAATGACTTCACCATGATCTCACACACACTAACTGCTGCCAGCTAACTGTCTCTCATCGTCTTGAGAGAGTTGGATCCAAAATTATGGTCAAGTGTGGGTATCTGAGGCCTCTTTCTTACCTTTTTTTCAGCTGGCAGTGGTGAGGACGACTTGGATAATGTGTACTGGTCTTGTGATGAAGAAATGAAGCCCGAGTCGTGGGAGGAGATGCTAGGAAGCCGAGCTGGGGTCTGCTGGGGTAGCGTGGAGCTGCGGTATCGATGGCGAGGGTGATGGTGGTGGAAGAGGTGGTGTGAGGAAGAGGAGGAAGAAGAGGAGGAAGGAGAATGAGAGTGAGAGCCACTGGATCCCCTGGAGTCACTACTGTTAACGCTGTTCAGACTACTGTGAAAGGGGAAGGAGCAAGCGATGAGGGTAAAGAGAATCAAGTGCACCCAAAGGCAGATTGGGTTGAAGGAGGGGGGATGATTGGGTAAGGAGGAGATAAAAGGAGTAGACATAAAGGCAAAGGTTTGGGGGTGGGGGAATGGAAAAGACATGGTGGGAAACAATTAAAACACCACACCAAGATGCAGCAGGCAGTGAATTAGGCCAATCTCCTCAAAAACAACAACACAAACCAACTCAAGGCGACTGAAATCATAAATGGCAATAATTGCAGGCAGGATTTGTGCAAGCTTTTTGAAAATATTCACAGGAAAAAAATCATGAAAAACAAAAACAGCATAAACAGTGGGTCTTAATTACTCCGTGACTTCTAAATTAAAAGATCTGTCCTACTATAAATGCAGCGTGAAGCAAATTATGACAATAAAACAACTATATGCAAATCAAATCTATAACCAGCTCAAGCTGCTAGTGCTGTACTATGATGCAGCATCTGATAAAATGTGTATGCATTAACCAAGTCGCCAAAATCTCAGATGAAAATGATATATTTGCAAAAGCCTTAAGAAACAGGAGGAAAAGCAGCAATTTTTGTTTTTGGCCTCAAAGTCTTGCATTGTTACCATATAGCAGTCAATCATAATCTAACATGTAATTTAAAGTTTTGGTCCAATCATCACACCCACAACCCTGAAATAGATTTTAGCACATTTAAAAAAAAAGACGTAAAGCAATACACAACCCAGACATTAGACTTATTTCCTTAAACCAGAACAGCTCTGGAAAACGAATCATTGGAAGATACACAAAAGCAGTGAGGACAGAGTAAAGAAGACAAGATCTGAACAGCTAAAAATCATTAGCTGCTTCCTTTTGTCAATTCTCCTTCATCTTTCTTAACACTTTTCACCAAATACAGTTATACCAAAACATATCTTTAGCATATCTTCTGCAAAGTATTGCAGATAATTTTGGCCACTAGGTGGCAGACAAAGTTTATGCAAAGCCAGTAAATCATTTACTCCTACTTTAAAATCTCTTTAAATTGATATCAGCTGTCTTCCAAGCAGATTCACAAGCACTGATATGGTTAAAATGACAGTTTTGCATATTTTAGTAGATCTTGCAAAGTATATGCGGGACACTGTTATAAAACTGTGGAATTCTAACTTGACGAAACACTGTAACGCAGTTCCATTTCTCTTATCACTTTAGGGAAACTGGTGAAAAAAACGGCATAATTAAATTTTACTTTAATTTAATTTTAAGTAAAGTGAATTTCAAAAGTTTTTATGGGTGTAGATTCATGTGTGCTTATAAAACTATGCCCCTCTTTCACTTATTTGAGCCTACCTGCACATGCTAGACTTCCTGGACATGGTGGTGCTGGGGGATGAGGGCGGAGTTTGATATGACCAACCATAGTCTGAGCCCTTCAAGTCCAAGATCACCTGAAATGGACAAAATTATTAGCTGTTTGTTTTCAGAGTTGAGAAAAAAAGGTAGTAAACAGAATTAAAAAAAAAAAAAAAAAAAAAGCACAAAAATATGACGCACATAATGAGTACTTTATCTTTTTAATGTTTTTCCTCACCTGTTCACTCGCAGGGGGAAGCTTGTGTGGGTCTGAGGTCAAGGCTTTGAGGTCCTCAGAGATGGTCTGGAGATGGGTAACCTCTCCCAACATAGAAATCTCCTCATCCTACAAGGACAGGACATGTAGACAAGATGATTACGCCTAATCAGGTTACACACCAGTAAAAAGAGTCATTACATTTCAGTGTTTAAAGTAAAAAAAAAAAAGCTTACAGTTCAGTGTGTTAAAGAAAAAGAAAGTTAAACGTTTTCTATCCAGTGTGTGGGATGTAAAAAGCATAGAGCCTGTGGAGTTAATACATTTTTCTGTTGCTCTCTCTGAGTGGTTACCCAAGGCCCATTTCTCTTTCCTCTCCCCCGCTGCACTCACCACTATAGGCCGCAGCATGGCTACAAAACAGCAAAATCTCTGTCTCTCCTCTATAAGAGCCTTCCTCAGGGCCTGCTTCTCCGTCTCTTCCAGCAGAATGTATTTGTCACTGACATCCTGCATGGCGCTGTCCAGCTGTGGCTGGATATCACCACGACCTTGGAGGGGAAGAAAAAAGAAAAACAGGGGAAAAAGAGGAATCTACGTCAATAGAGGAATATAAAAATGAGATCAGATATGTGATCAAATTGACAGGTTAAGTATGAAAACAATACTTTTCACCTTTGTAATTCCTTCACAGCACAGATATTAAACAGAATAGTTACCCTAGTGTGAGACGCATGAATAATCACTACTACTCTTTGGTGTTAGCTTGGTACTAGCAACTTGTACAGCTCTGCATGTTGTTTATTGAGGTGAACATTGCTGTTGTAAAAGCTACTGTTTGAATTTCTTAACTACTCCACACTGCTCCTTGTAAAGAGCCACTCTTGTCCCTGTAGCTTCCCATCTTTTGCTCAGAAGTGGAAAAACAAGTTATCAACCTTAGGCTAAGCTTTCGCACATCTTGGAAAGCTTCCCATATGTTATGATAAGATAGATGGAAGCGAGTGCCATTTTGACTATCTTTCCACTACCGTTTGTCGATTCCTATGAATTCCTGGAATGTGTTAAGAGAGAGAGAGAGAGAGAGAGAGACACTGTGTGCATCAGCTTTCATAATCACAAGAGTCCGGGGTATTGACACAACCATCTGGTCCTTGTGCTGCGTTTTAATATGCATGTATAAATCCAGGAATGTCTGAGGACTTTTGCAGTCCCAAAGGTTATAGTGTCATTCAGCACTTTCTGATTCTGTGTTTAGAAATTGCATTTAGGTGTATGATTTTAAGAGAGGATACCCTGAAGTCAAATCAAATCCTCCTGAATTCCCTGAGGAAGCAGGAAAGCTGACGACTACCCGACACTGTGCTTCAAAGGCACTTAAATTACACTTACACGCAAACATATACACACACGCACAGAGTTTTAACTTTGATAATCAAGGTTAAGCATACACTTGCAAACTGAACAAGGTCTGTGGTCTCTTTCTACTCTTGTGTCTGGGCAAAGATCTTTTGTTGACGTTTCATGTGAGGCCCTTTATCATGCAAATAGATACCAGAGGAAACACAGAGATGGAGTTACGCAGGTAAATCATCCTCATCTCAAATGTAAAACACACTGTAAGCATGCGCATGTCATCCTGAGGACAAACAAGCTTGTTCCTCGTGGACGTGTCCGTGTGTGGTCTATGCATTTTTAACAGGATAAAGCAGCAGGAAGATACATTTTTATAATTAACAGTGACTTGCAGAACACACACAAATACCAGCACATGAACACTACAAATCTAAATATCACAGTCTGGGTCTGTAATGACTGCGTACAAAAAACAAGAGACGAGACAAAAGAAGCTTCAATGTGAAGGGAATCCATTTACCAAGTTTAGCGGGTGAGTTTGACACTGGACTCTGAGGAATGTGAGCTGTGTGTGTCTTTATGGCAGCTAAAAAGTAAATTGACTGTAAAAGCTGGACTGGAAAGTCCAGATTGAAGTATACATTTTCAGTTTCATATAGATCCAAATGCAACTTCTGAGGCAACCCAGGGTACAATTATAACATGCAAGGGTTTGTGGAGAGCTGGCTACGTGAGCAAACTTTAGAGGGCTAAGACAGACCTCACTCATTATTCTGGTTTCCATTGCAGGACTGAACTCATTATAGGGAAAATCGTATCCCTCCTTTAAGGCAAAAGACCAGGAGGGATGTAATCAGTGCCGTGTGTCTGTCACTTAGGTATAAGATGCAAAAACTACAAAACCAAATTTCATGAATTGTAGTGGAGTGATGGAGCGCAGGCACAGGAAGACCCCCTTACAGTCTGGTATGAATCCAAACAGCTATTTGAAAACAATGTCGAGCACTCTTAAATAAAAGTTTGAGTTTGAACAATATTTGAATCTAAAAAATTTAAACTCTAATGGGAAAAATTCCTTTACATGCCATGATCGCAAAAGATGCTCTGAGCGAATGTACGCTCTCTTATTAATACTCATTTATATGCAGTATGTCAGACAAAGTTAAAAAATGTTCTTATCATATTGTATCAATGTTTTCCTTCACTCGGTTTTGGGACTAAGTCCACGCTAGGTCTCAGTTGGCCTCGGCGTAGAAGAATAGCATTTCAACCCCCAAAGCCTGTGGTGTCTCCTCAGCACGCTGAATTCTGGTTTTCTTTACTTTAAGCATTGGCAGACGGTTTTCTCAACAAAACCGATGTGGTTTTGGAAAGACGCTACTGTAAGTTGACGTACTTTGTCTGAAACAGATGGAAAGCCAAATATTTTCTTTGTTGCTGTTTTTTAGAGCTCGTGAGTAGCTCGAGTAGTGCTTCTAATTCTAAGTTGTAAAAGTTGCAATGTACTAATTGGTTTATGAGTTTAGCCTCTTTAAAGTCAAGTATGAGGGAAACATGCTTATTTACTGACTAAACCCCCAAACAGGTACTTGTTAATAACCTGCTTATAATATTCAACCAGAGGCCATATCTGTTACTTAATAACATCAGAGACTTAATAAAGATACTACAATTGACATAAATGACCTAAACACTCACACACAGGGACTCAAGTGTATGGACACAACACCGGAGCACACGGCCATGAAATGACAGTTGTGGTGTTAGTGTTGGTTACACATTGGGTTTGTCTGCATTCCTAGTCTCTGAGCAGCTATGTGGATGACAAGGTTTTGATAGCTACCTTCTATTTCCCTTCAACTGCAGAAGGTATAATAAAGATCTGTGGTCACTGACCGCACATTACAATCTACTTCACCACCATTTTTAATGTTCAATCAGACAATTGGTGCTGTAAGAGAAAAGGAGAGACGGTCAAATAATGTGACTGTACAGAATTCATAGGATATATGAACAAATAGCAATTGTAGCATTAGGTACACTGGTTATGTTTAAGTGCTTATTAATGCAAAAATCTATTCAGCCAATCACATGGCAGCAACTCAATGCGTTTAAGCATGAGGACATGGTTAAGATGACTTGCTGAAGTTCAAACGGAGCATCAGATTGGAGAAGAAAGGTGATTTAAGTGACTCTGACATGACATGATTGTTGGTGCCTGAAAGGCTGGTCTAGGTATTTCAGAAACAGAATTTGGGGTAAACAATATAAGCGTGGATCCATCTTGCCTAATATCAGCGGTTTAGACTGGTGGTGGTATAATGGTTAATGGTGTGGCACACTTTGGGCCTTTTTGTACAAACTGAGCATGAAACTGACTGTTCTTGCCGACCATGTCGATCCCTTTATGACCACAGTGTACCCATCTTCTGATGGCTGCTTCCAGCAGAGCACCTTAGGATTGTGGTGAAATGGGATGTTCTCATCATGGATGTGCAACCAACAAATGTGTGTGATGTTATCAAGTATGAACGCCATGAGGAATCAGAGGAATTGGCCAGTGTTCCTTTTATTAGCAAGGCTAGGTTGTGCAAATGACTGCAGAGAGCTTTTTTAGGTTAAAAGTAAACCTGAATCATCCTAAAGATTCAAGAATTCAGCTTTTTTCTTTTCAGTTGCTTTGAGTTGTTTGAATCAGGTGGTTGAAGTAGCCCCCATTCGATTCACATGTAGATACATTTGCACACCCAAATGAGATTAACTGCTTCAGCTTTCACGAGGGCAATGATTACATTAGGTTGCAGTCACAGGCTGTTTCTTAGAACGGCCAGGGTCCCAGGTCAGAAAAACACCCTCACAAGACACATATCAAACATCAGATATCGACCGACCAACACAAGCAGACAGATGGTGTCTTACATCTGATAGCAAATGGAGCAGTCTTCTTTCAGTGTAGCATATTAGAATCTACTAACCTACTGCTTTGCATTTTATTTAAAGATCTGTTTGTGCTGCTATGAGTCAGGTTTAAAGAAGCAAAGCTAGTTACGATTGTCTTTGCTCACATCAGTGTGGAAGTCTCCAAAATGCCTAAATAGAAGATGTCTATATACAAATAGCAATAAATTTGGAATTAGTGTGAAATATTAAAGGGTGGTTAGATTCAGCTGTTTATAAAAAACATCACTTTGGCTGTTTCTGTAGTTATGCTATGACAAACGACAAGTTAAACCGCCTATAAATGTGGTTAAAGTTAAGGTGATTATCAACACAGGCCCTCAAATCAGGAACTACAGACCATGAATATATAAACAAATAAAGAGAAGGTAAATGAAGCATCTACATAAAGTGGGAATCCTGGTTTCTCCACCCCTGAGGAAAAAACAACAACAACATGCCAGTATGTTGTGGCAACCATCGAGTGTAAACAAGAGTAGCCTCACCTGTAGAAAAAAAAATGAGCATGCAAATAATTGGAAGCATTTACACACATTAAAATTTGCATACAAAGATCCATGGTACCTATTGCACAAGACAACCAAGATGCTCGGTTAAGCACAATGGCGTGAGCAACAGTGTGGACAGTGTGTCTATTCTATAAGCTGACTTACCGAAATTATCAGCTGCAGTGCAGCGTAAGGTGAGGGATGGTATCAGAACCACATGGGGACAAGGAAAGGAAAAAGATCCAAGTCAAGTGAAGGAGCGCCAGCGCTAAACACTAATCATCACATGATTTTGGAGCATTGTGTGTGCGAATGGACCCTGTAGCATTTTAGGAACCTGAGAAAAAACTAAAACAGTACTTCAATGTGCTTCAATATGTTGTTTCCACTCAGAAATAGATTACATATACAGTAAGTTTTTATGTATATTTGAGTGAGGAATTATTGACTGGCCATGTCTTTGTTTCTTATGTTTAAGCGAACTTAAAGTCCTCTTAAAACATTATTTTGCTGGATATGTTTCACAGATTCAAATGTATATTCCTGAGTTAAATCTAGTGCTGAGCTGAGACTTTTTTTTGGCTTAAGTGTTTTGTACGAGTTATCCACTGATTTAAAAACGAACCCGCAATATCCCTACAGATACTGAAGGGATATCGGACCAACTCCTTTTTTGTGTATCGAATTTTTTTTCTAGGTAGATGAATGTGTCTGTAGAACCTGAGCCAAGAAAACGGCAGAGGGAAACGAGCCCTACCCTCCGAGGGAGTGTTTACCAAGTAAGGTAATGTTTAGCCTCAGTGAAGCTGCACAACTAAATCAGTGGGGACAAACGTCTACACACATCGCTGGTGTCTAATGAAAAACTCACATATATAGTTTGAGCATTTTCCTATTACAAGAAGATTTGTCAGCTTAAGACACGTAAAAGTTTGTCTTACATTTAAAATAATCAGGTTTTTAATTTAGTCCTGAATGTAAATTTACAGTAGATGGTTCTCTTAAATATTGTAACTATTGTAGCGGAGCCAAATATGTCTTGTCTGTTTTTCCTTCTACCCTCATGTGTCTTTATTTTTAATTGTTTTTTTAAACAAAGAAGACCCCCCCCCCCTTTTTTAGCGTGAATTAGTTTATGTTGTGTCATGTGTAATCCATTTACTGTTACCAGCATTTAGCAGGTAAAATTATTGCAAAAGTTAATTAAAAAGTACCTTTTTTTGCTTTCTTTTGAAGTTTCAGCGTGTCCGATGACTTCTTCTTAATTTCCTGCCGAGCTCTTTTGTACTCTGGTTCACATGGACAAGATTAATAAGGTCAACTAACAGTTTTAAAGTACAGTTTTCCACAAACGTATTATGTGAGATGGGAAGGAAAAAAATAGAAAAAAAAGACAAAATAATTATGTATTTAAAGCTTTGCTAACATCTAATACAGTATGAATAGAGCTAACAGATTACCAATACTGCTTTTCCCACAATGATTGGAAGATTTT